>NC_049253.1:19646365-22046365 GCF_011100685.1 Canis lupus familiaris
ACACAGATTCATTTGCTACTATGGGAAAGAATTACTGCTTTCAAATTAAGAAGCAGATACATAGGAAGAAATACCTTCATTCACCAGTCTTTCTAATACCTTCTATTATATCCTGTTGGCTGAATCCAACAGAGAGCCATCTAACAAAGCACAAATATGGTTTGAAGATTCCCACGCGTGGCCCTGGAACAATAAAAAGCTACAAATCTGGTACATTTCACTCCCTTGACCACTTAGCACCCATATGCATCTTTTTACTCATATGTGAATTTCCACATGATATTCCAAACAACTCTTATGTTTCTGCCTAATATGATACAACTATATTTTGTATAACAAAAGTTTTCTCACTCTTCAAAATGAGGAGA
This sequence comes from Canis lupus familiaris, assembly GCF_011100685.1. Classification (NCBI taxonomy): domain Eukaryota; kingdom Metazoa; phylum Chordata; class Mammalia; order Carnivora; family Canidae; genus Canis; species Canis lupus. The sequence goes on from NC_049253.1 coordinate 19,646,734, forward strand.
TAAAAGTTTCCAACAGTGATTGTCTTTATATCTGGCCAGTTCATTTGTTCAACAATTAAAATCCTATGTGATCTGAGTTCAGACTGGAATAAAAATTTGGTCATAGCCTATCTAAATATTTTGTTATCTAAATACTGTTATAATTTTTTTTTCTTTTCCCTTTTTTAAAAAAAAGATTTATTTGAGAGAGAGAGAGTATGAGTATGCACATATGTGAGTGGAGATGAAGAGGGTCAGAGAGGGAGAGAGAATCTACAGCAGACGCCCCACTGAGTGCAGAACCTGATACAGGCTTGCTCTCACAACGGTGAGGCCATGACCTGAGCTGAAATCAATAGTCTGTCTCTTAACTGACTGAGCCACCCAGGCACCCCACTTTGTTAACTTCTTATAAAACTTTTAGAAAATAAAAAGAAGGAAGATGAAAATAGTTAACACACACACACACACACACACACACACACACACACAGGAAGAGAGAAGGAAATTTATAGCTAACTAGTCCAAGGCTGTAGATGATATTTCTGACTTCCTTTTTCTGCACCCCACCCCGCCCCCCATGTTTCCTTTGCCCTCAATCAGGGTATCAGTTGTTCAGGGTTCTTTATGTAATGGAAGACTAAACCTGTGCCCTGATAAAGTGTTTCCTGCCTTCACTGTGTATCAGCAATTTAGATTTCACATGTTAATTGTGACAAATCACTGCAGTCAGTAGAGTAACCTCTACTTTGTTTCAGTAGCATCAGTCACCCAAAATGCTAGTTAAACACTCAAATTTCAAGTCTGTAGAATCAGAGCTGTATCTCTAAGTGGAAGCATTTCTCTCTTGGGAATCAAGATATATAAATAAATAGAGCTCAAAGTTATGGAGACAGGAGGCAAACACTTTGTGTGTTATTGGTAAAATAATGAGAAGAGGTACTTGATATATATTGCATATGAAGCACCATGTGTGCTTAAACTCTGTCCTCTCAAGGTCTGATCTTGCAACTGGCACCTTAATTGAGTTTTCAGCAAGCCCTTCTATTGTTCTTGTAGATTGACTGCTTTTAAGTGATGAGGGTATGTTAGACCTAGTGAATTTTGTGAGCACAAGCCTGATGCTACATTTCTTTTACTGTGAAATAAGTTCCTTGATCAGAATTAATGTCTAGAATATCGTAACAGTAAATAAGCCAAAGGAGGGCAGTACTGGTGATAGAATTATTGACAAGGAAGACAGATGAGGTCCTTTATTGTAATGACTTTTTTAAGGTTTTGAAGTCAAGGTTATGCTGTGTTCTTAAAAAAGAGTAAGTGTTCTTTTTCCTCCTGTTCTCTCGAAGAGTTTATTTTTTGCAAGATTGATTTATTCTTCCTTAAATTTTGATAAGGATTCACTCTTAAATAATTCTAGACATGTGATTTTACTTGTGGGAAGGGTTTAAAGAAAGAATTTGATTCCCTTATCTATTAAATGTGTATTTCTGATGATTTGGTGTCTGGGTCTTGTTGACCTTGAAGAGACTGCACCTTCTAGGATTAACCAATTACTGGAGATAGTAAATGACTCTCCTATAAATGTTCCTTTCTTAGGCAAACTAACCAATCCAGGGCTCACCATCAACCAACTCCTCTATGGGGTTCTCATACTAGGGGCCATTGTTTTCTGGCTTTAATCACCCCAAGAATAGGTACCAGACAAGGAACAGCCCACTGTGCTGCAAAGCCTGCTGAAATTATTCAAATCAGCCAATCCTAAACCTACATACCCTGTCTCGATGTTACTTCCTGTGGAAATCACAGTAAAGGCTCTCATCCATATTTTCATCTTCCTGCCTCCCCACCAATCGTGATGTTTCTCTGTGTGACCCTCTATGACATTGAGATCTGTGAGTATAACAAGCTTTTAGCAAACTTTGTCTTCTCATCTCTCAATCTGTCATATCACCTTGATGTACTAAAATAATAATAAAACCAATTTTTATACACCTTAATAGATACTGGACTATTTATATTTTGTTTTTCTTCTTTTGTCTACTTCTATTAATTTACCTTTTAGAGAAATATACCCATTTCTTCCAAACTGGCAAATATATTTGCTTAATCATAGTATTTCCATCTTTTTTTGTCTATAAGATTTATAGTGATGCCCCTTCCTTTCCTCCTGATATTGGTAATTTGTGTTTTCCTACATCCCTCCCTCCCTCCCCTTCCTTTTTTTCTGTAATCAATCTTGCTAGAAGTTTACCATTATTTATAATCTGTTTTTAAAGAAAACTTTGACTTTGTTTTTATCTGTTCTATATTTTCTATTTCATTGATTATAATTTTTCTTTGTACTTTCTTTAGGTTTGACTTGTTCTTTTTCTAGTGTCTTGAAATGGAAGCTTAATCAATTATTTTTCAGTCTCTTTTTGATTATATGTATTTTTAAGACAATTTCCTTCATATACTGCTTAGCTGTATTCTGCACATTTTATATTATTTTTAATTTTGACTTAAAGTATTAATTCATATTTTAAAAATTTGATGTATTTAGAAGAGTACTATTTAATTTTTATAAAATTGGCTTTCTAATTGTTATTCTTTCAAACTTGCTTCCATTATGAAACATAGAATATATTCAATTATTTCAATGTGTTAAAAATGTAAAGGCTTTCTTTATTAATCAGCATATGATCAACTCTGTGTGTGTGTGTGTGAGGAATGACCCATCATACTTTGTGATATCTGTAGAGTTCTCCTGAATGCATTAAAATATTCTTAATAGTACATACTATTTTATCTGCAGGCTATCTCAATATCAGGAGATAGAATTTATTAGGAATTGCAGATTTAGCTTTATTTGGAATATCCTGATTATCCCCAACAATTACTGTTAAGTGTCTTAAAATCTATTCATATTAACCAATATTTGAATTTTTGGTTTCAGTGGGAAACTTTTGACAGAAAAGATGGAGAGTAGTAATATTTTTCTCAATTTCTTTTTTTTAAAAAGGTTTTATTTATTTATTCATGAGAGACACACACACAGAGGCAGAGACATAGGCAGAGGAAGAAGCAGGCTCCACGCAAGGGAGCCCAATGTGGGACTCTATCCTGGGACTCCAGGACCATGCCCTGGGCTGAAGACAGATGCTTAAGTGTTGAGCCACCCAGGCATCCCTTTTTCTCAATCTTCTAATGAGCCTTCTATGACTTTCAGTATTCAAGAATATCTTTTAAAAATCTTAATTTTACTTTGGGCCATTGTCACTCACACTTAAGACCATTTCTTTGAAGTTGGTTTTAATTTGTCTTAACTTAAAACAGATTGTCTATTTTTTTAAAGGCAGATATTCTGTTTTCATTGTTGTCCTTCCTGGTTTTGTATCATACTAGGTACATACATACTAGGTTCTTAGCATATAGTTTGACATTAAAGGAAGAATATAAACCAGAAGATTCTCTTTTTTTCTTATAAGCAGTACTTACCTCAAAGGAAGAATAATATAATTATAAACTATTGAATGAGCCTAAAAGGAGATGAAATCCTTGTCAAATTGATATATTGTCTAAAAGAAATACTTGGCATTGCCTTCATAAAAGTTGAAAAAAAAGTTGAGAAAATGGATTTCTTTTATTTTGTACCTTGCGGGTAGCCTCGTTGTGGTTTTTTTGTGCCTACATTTTCTGAAATTCAAGACTATGTGAGGTTATTTTTATTCTTTATTTCAATATAGCTTGTGGATATGTCTTTACCTAAATATGGATATAATTTTTACTTTATTTTTTAAGTTTAATTATTTAAAAAAAATTTTATTTTTTAGTAGACTTCATATGCAACATGGGGCTTGACTCACAACCCTTAGACCGAGAGTTTCACACATTAATGATTGAGCCAGACAACTGCCCCTGAATATACTTTTTAAATATTAAATTTATTTTACTTATTTTCAAATGCTGTCATGTATCTAAACTTTTCATCGTTATGTTTTGATCTTTTCTTAGCTGGGTGAGATTGATGTGGAGAAACAAAGGCAAAAGAAAAGAAAATTAAATTTCCCTACAATTTACAGCCCATTGACAAGACGTTGAGACAGGCAGAGTGAATTTCCTGGAGAAACTTAACTAACTTGATGTTAATACTTTTGTTAAGGACAAAAGGCAATCTTAGCTTAACATTATCCCAACCTTCAGAATCCTATAAGTCTCCTTTAACATATAAAAATTTCTTTGGGAACTTGTCTACTCCCCAAGATACATGTTGGCAGTCATCCCCCTAGCATATGGCCCACTGATATACATCTGAAGGGTCTCATGACTAAGGTTTTATTAGATAGTAATAAATGACCTTTTCTTAACTATAGCTAGCTCCTCAAGGTCATGGAAACTTTGCTTCCAAATTCCTTAGACTTAAGCTCCCTAACCCTAACCCCCTCCCAACTTGAAAGTATATCATCAGTCTTCCCTCACAACCCCAGTGCAGCTCTTTCTGCCCATGCTCCTGTCCTCATTTTAATAAAAATGCTTTAATAAAAACACCTTTTGGTACTGAGGCTGTCTCAAGAATCTTTTTTTTTATTACCTTTTTAAAAAATATTTTGTTAAAGTATTCACAAGAGACATGCATACACAGAGAAGCAGAGACATAGGCAGAGGGAGAAGCAGGCTCCCTGCAAGGAACCCCATGTGGCACTCAATCCCGGACCCTGGGATCGTGCCCTGAGCCGAAGGCAGACATTCAAACTCTGAGCTACCCAGGCATCCTCAAGAATCCTTTTTGACTGTTCACTTGGAACCCCAGTATTTCCACATGAAGATAAGTCAAGCTTACATAAAAATAGAAAAATATGAAAGTCATTTATTATTTGTCAGTGTTCAGATTTTCTCAATTTGTTCTATTTTTCTCAATTCTGTTTTCTTTTCTTTTTTTTTTAATTTATTTTTTATTGGTGTTCAATTTACTAACATACAGAATAACCCCCAGTGCCCGTCACCCATTCACTCCCACCCCCCGCCCTCCTCCCCTTCTACCACCTCTAGTTCGTTTCCCAGAGTTAGCAGTCTTTACGTTCTGTCTCCCTTTCTGATATTTCCCACACATTTCTTCTCCCTTCCCTTATATTCCCTTTCACTATTATTTATATTCCCCAAATGAATGAGAACATATAATGTTTGTCCTTCTCCGACTGACTGACTTCACTCAGCTCTGTTTTATTTTCTTGGTAACCTATCTCATTTATAGGTTCTTTAAGTTAGTTCAGTGTGGTGATTCTTTTTCATAGTCGTGGTGAGCCGCTATTACAGTAGTTCTAATTGGGCTCAGAAAATCATCAATTTAGTTGTGTTTGCCCTAAACATAATTTATAGGAATATATGATGAACATCAATTTAACTTGAGATAAGAATGTGGTCTCAGATAGAGATTACTGTGAAAATAACTCTGTAGAGAGAGGTTTTCTTGCTTGTTGGTATCAAGTATTACATATATCCAGTTTAGATACATCATTTCAAAGAACTGATTATCTTTCACATGTAGAACTTATACTGTTCTAAATTTTGGAGATTTTATTTTTAATACCTGTTCTAAAAAATAATTGATTTGAGCTTTGATATTCTCAGGATTTGCAATGATAATTTTTTTTATTAAAATAAACACAAATCAGGAAGTAAACCTAAATGTTATATTATTGTAAATGTTAAAATTTGTATTCAAGTTGTCCATTTAAGTTTGCCCATGAAATCAAAAGTTGGATGCTAAACCGACTGAGCCCTCCAGGCACCCCATCTGGATTTTCTTTGACACTTAAATTGCTCAAATTCCCTTTAGGATGGAGGTTATTTTTAATATCATTGTAAAATATTTGTTGTGCTGTCAATATTCCTAGAATGTACATACTAATGTGAATTTATTTTGCTGAGAGATTTTGCTTCAAGCTTCATGATAAAGATATCCCTTTCTTCTTTAGAATTATATTTATTGGATCATTATTATAGCTAGATTTCTCCATTTATTTGCTAATGGAACCAGAATTATATGCCAACTGGTAAGGTCAGTGTTTCTTAGCCTTGGTGTAGAAAGCTTCTTAGAATCAGTTAGAGAACTGTAAAAAATGCCAGTGTCAAGTCCCTAGCCCTAGATAGTGTGAATTGTGTGGAGTGGGTCCCAACTATCTATATTTTTTAAAGCTCTAGACAATGTTAAGACAAGTGCATGTTGAAAACTGAGTTATAATTTATACTAAATTTTACTCAGTGTTAGTTCTCCCTTACTTTCTAATTAGTTTAATTTTAAACATTTACCCAGTTGTTCATTCATTTGTTCAGCATATATTCATTGAGGGTTTAGCATGAGCAGTTCTAGATGTTAGGAACGTAGAGGTGGACAAGACAAACAAGATCTTTGCCTTCATGGAAATAATATTTTAATGTACAGGGGGAAAGGAGGCCATAAGTAAAATAATTAAATAATTGTGACTTTTTTTTCTGTTGGTGTTATGCGTCAGGATGAAAATATACAGGGTTATGTGAAAGAGCAATGATGGAAATATGGGGTGGGTTGATACTCCCAGAAGTTTTCTCTGATAACAGCATTGAGTTAAGATCTAAATGAGAAGCTAGTGGTGAGAAGGGGCTAAGGAAGATTGTTCCAGACAGAAGGAGCTTCTAGCATCAGAGCCCCAGGGAGAAAAAAATAACTTGACATATTTGAGGAACAGAAAGAAAATTAGATGGATGGTTTTCAGATTAGAAAAATCATTTATTTGAATTGATATTCCTCCAAAGGTAATGTATCATTTGTGTCTGATTGATTTCAAGATTTTTTTTTGTCTTTAGTTTTCAGCAATTAGATTATGATGTGTCTGGTTATAGATTTACTTAGGTTTATCTTGTCTGAGGTTCTTGAATTTGTGGGTTTATATTTTTCGTCAAATTTGAGAATTTTTAGCCATTCCATATATATTATATATATATATAATATATATATATTATATATATATAATTCTTGCACTCTTCTCTCCTGAGTCTCTGACACAAATGTTAGACCTTTTGGTATTTTCACACAGATATGTGGCTCTGTTAATTCTTTAAAATCTATTTAAAAATCTACTTTCTCTTTGTTATTTTGATTTGGATAATTTCTGTTGATCTCTCTTTAAGTTGATTCTTTTCTTATCATCTCCATTTGGCCACTTAGCTCACCCAGTGAGATTTTAAAAATGTGTTAATTGTATTTTCCACTCTAAAATTGTCATTTAGTTTTTCTTTGTATACTCTATATTCTTACTAAGAGTTTTTAATTTTTTCATTTGTTTTAAGAATGTTATAATTGCTTCTTGGTACTTTTGTATGATATCTTTTTTTAAGATACTTGTCAGATAATTCCAGCATCATCTGTCTCATTTTGGGGATGTCATCTCTTGATTATTTTTTCTTATTTGAGTTGAGATTTTCCTTTTCCTTCATATGATGAGTGATGTTGGATTGTGTCCTGGACGGTTTCAGTACTATCTATGTTAAGCAATTCTGGTTCCTACTGAAATCGATTTTAGCAGATAGTCAATTTATTTGGGTTTAGGGCACACATCCTGGACCATTTTTGTGGGCTGTAGTTCAGATGTCAATTTAGTATTTAAAATCTTTGTAGTGTTATTTTGTTCTATCCTGTTTGTATGCTACCAGTGGCCAATTTGAGACTTGGACAGTATTTCACATGATATTTAAGTTCTCAGAGCTTTTACTTTGTTGATTTGATTCTGGTTTTACCCATGAGCCACTTGGGGGTATACCAAAGACTTCATATACAGATTTAAATGATTCTTTTCTTCAGCTCTCTCTCTTCTGTAATCTTCTCCTGCCACTCTAGCTTGAAGGAGGCAAGGTGCTGCCTTTTTGTTGTCATACTTAATATAGAGTGGAATTGTGTGATAAGACTCTGCCCTGTATTTTCTGCATCATCAAATGGGGAGCAGGAGAGTGCACTTCATTAGTGCAGCATGTAACTGGCTAGGGCTCTGCTCCACATTCTCCACAGCACCTGGTGGTGGAGGGGCAGCATGCAGACATTTTAGCAGTGTTTCTGTGGAGTAAAATGAGTGTAGTCAAAAGTCCTACAGGAATTTCTTCTAACTGGTTCTTTGGCTAGACAGAACAGGCTTTTCTTGAAGCTGTTTCTTTTTCTTTTTCTTTTTTTTTTTCCTGTGTCAGTTGGCATTTCCAGGGTATGGGCTATTCTTGTGTCTAATCTAGAATGTATATGGGGCGGGGGGGGGGGGTAGGGAATTAACTGAATTAACTATTAGGTCTTCCCTTGAATCCTGAGCATTTTAGTCACTTTATTATATTCTCTGTTCTTCTGGGAGTTCTGATAGCTGTATTTGATCTAAGATTTTAGTTGTAATTTACAGGATTAAGGTGGGAAGTGCTTATTCCATTTTGTCTGGAATGGAAAGCCCCCTGTTTAATTTTCAAAGCTTTTAGTTAGTTGCTTTTTTGTATTCCGTCTAAGGTTTTTAGATGGATTCAGTGAGAGAGGTAAGATGGATTATATTTATTCCATTTTAACTAGAGCTAAAACTCCTGTATTTGATTTTTTTTAGTGCTAAAATATAAGTATTTTTAAAAATTATTTTCCAATTATTTATTCTAACATTTAGAAATACATAATACATACTGACCTTTGTCCAGTGATCTTGAGAAATTTACTTATTTATTCTAATAGTTTATATGCAGTATATACTTCAGGTTATTTATATACAAAGCCATATAATCTATGGAAAATGACTGCAATCCCTATGCATATGATGATTACAATGATGATGATGAAGATGACTATCACGTTTTAGTGTCTGGCACCAGCAAAATGTTGAATAAAACTGAGGTTGAACATCTTTATTTAGTTTCTTGGAGAACATTTCAATATTTCACAATATTGTATAATAAGAACAGTAAGTAAAAAATCTTTATTATTAAAAGAAGTCCTTTTCTATTTCTACTTTGCTAAGAGTTTATATTGGGAATACATATTAAACATTAATTTTTTTAACATCTATTTGGGATACTTATGATTTTTCTTTATTCTCTTATTTAGTAAATTATATTGATTGCTTTTTGAATATGAATTAATCTGTTCATGATGTCATATCCTTTTTATATGTTATAGCATATAACTTTATATAGCATATAACTTTACTTGCTAATATTTTATTTAGGACTTATGTTTCTGTTTCCAAGGGACAGGTTGTTATTTAATTTTTCTTTTTAGTGAGTTCATTGTCAGGCTTTGATATCATGGTTATGGTTACCTCATAAATTAAGTTGATAACTATTGCTTCTTTTCTTATTTCCTGGAAGAATTTGTGTGGGATTGGTATTTTTCCATAAATATCTCTTAGAATTCACTGGTGAAACCAATTGAGACTAGAATTTTTTGAGATAGTTTTTAATAACAGATTAAATTCCTGTAGTAGGTTAAGGGACTGTTTTTCAGTTTATTTCTTGTGCTAGTTTTCTTCTCATTATATTTGTTGGTCAATTTTGCTGGACTTAAAAAAAAAAGATTTTATTTATTCATGAGAGAGAGAGAAAGAGAGAGAGAGAGGCAGAGACATAGGCAGAGGGAGAAACAGGATCCATGCAGGGAGCCTGATGTGTGGGACTCGATTCCGGAATTCTGGGATTATGCCCTGAGCTGAAGGCAGACGCTCAACTGCTGAGCCATCCAGGCATCCCTTGCTAGATTTTGAAAATCAATGTTATTGCTCTTTTCAAATAACCATGTTGTGGCTTTGTTGATTTTCTATTTTCTATTTATTGCTCTTGCTGTCTTTTTAAAAAAACTTTTCACTTTATTTAGGTTTAATTAGCTGTTTCTCCAAATTTTTAATTGGATGCTTAGATATTTGATTTTGGTTATTCTTCTCTATAGATTTCTCTCTAAGCCATATTAGCTGCATTCCATACATATTGATACATCATATTTTCATTATAATTTATTTTATTGTTTTTATTTTATAAAAGATTTTATTTATTTATTCATAAGAGATAGAGAGAGAGTCAGAGACACAGGGAGAAAGAAGTAAGCTGCCTACGGGGAACCTAATGTGAGACTTGGTCCCTGGACTCCAGGATCACATCCTGAGCCGAAGGCAGACAAGCAACCACTGAGTCACTCAGGCGTCCCCTTATAATTTACTTTAAAATATTTTATTACTTCCATTATAATTTGTTCTTTGACTTGTCAACTTGAAAATAATGAGCCAGAAAGAGAGGCAAATGAATGTTTATCAGTATTAAAGAATTGGAATTTGAGGAAAACAGACTCAGTAAGAAACCCAAATAGTATTCCTACTTGTAGGGTAAAAGCGAGAGTTTTTTTTTTAAATAAGATTTTATTTATTTATTCATGAGACGCAGAAAAAGGGGGAGGCAGAGGCAGAGAGTGAAGGAGAAGCAGGCTCTCCGCAGAGTAGAGAAGCCAACATGGGACTTGATCCTAGGATCCTGGGATCATGACCTGAGCCTAAGGCAGATGCTTAACCAACTGAGCCACCCAGGCACCCGAGCAGGAGGTTTTTATGAGAAAAAGGAAGGAGGTAATTACATGATTTAAAGAAATGAAAAAAAGTTTTTCCAAGGGTATCGAGAATTTAAACTACTCTGGATTATACCTTGGTTGACTATTGGCTCTATCTTCACATAGACTATAACTATTAGTTCTGTGATTAGGATGTCCATTCTCCTGCTGACTTCTCAGGCAATTACTTCTAACAAGTGATGTTTTGCTAGGTTGATTTGACCCAATTCAAACAGAGATGGTTAAGGCAATTTCTCTGCAGTAGGTGCTCTACTCCATTTTACAATGGCTCCAGTCATGTCAATTTTTCACATATCCAGTGGAGTATTAGTATTGTACTGTTTAATTTCCAAACACTTATGAATTTACTATGTATTGTCATTTTTCTAGATTCCTGTCTTATTTCACTGTAGTTAGAAATATAATCTAATTGATTTAAATCCTGCAAAAATTTATTAAGACTTGTTTTATAGTTTATAATATGGCATACTTTGGTAACTGTTCCATCTATACTTGAAAAGACAGTATATTCTGCAGTTATTAGGTACAGTGATCTAAATATGTCAATCATCTCAAATTTGTAATAGTACTATTCGGCTCTTCCATGTTCTTAATTTTTATCTGTTTGTTCTATATCTGCTTGTTTAAAACAAAGACAATTGTTTTGAAATCTTGAACTTGCAATGTGGACTTATTTTTTCTTTTAATATTGCCTGTTTTTGCAGAATCAAAATAAAATGAGGAAGTTTGATGAAGATTATTTTTAACTTTTATCTTTTTAAAAATATTCTCTCCTTTTCTCTGGTTTCCCATTAGACAAATAATGTGTAAAAATGTAATTCAATTATAAAAATGCCAGCTTTTGATCACCATTTCTCTCTTCCCTCATAACTTTCCTGAACTTTAAAATTTCCATTCATTTGCATTTTGGAAAGTAAATGATTTTATCGTTGCATTCAAGTTATTTGCAACTTAATAATTGAAGAATTTAAATAACAGAGTAAGTAATTTCATGAAAAACTAAATGCCTTGCTATGGAAATTATTTTAAGCAAGGGATAAATGATGGTTCCCATGATCCCTACCTAGTTATGTAATTCTTTTTGCAAATCATACATATGTGTTAGTGTTACCTTATCTGAAAGCACTTCAGTTATTGGTATTTTGCATGTATTGCAAACTTTAGAATACCGTACCATTGACATTTCTCCAAGAAAACATTCATAATGATTTAGTGATTGAACATCCAATATTTGGAAAGGAAAAATCTAGAAGTTTAAGTTTTAGAATGAAGTGAAGGATTTTTAAAGACTGTATTATAAATATTTTATGATTCAAAGCATTTTGACTACTGTTATTTCATGAATATAAAATACAGAATCTTTCACTTGTGAGGAATGCATTACTAATGATATCGTATAATTCAAGTCTCAAATGAGTTTCACATAGGAATAAATATAAAGTTATGGGTATATATTCAGTGGCCATCCATTGTAATTTACAAACAAATTAGGAGTCCTGGTTTTGTAGCCATATCACACACAGGCGATTGTTTTGTTTTTTAAATTTTTCATTATTCCTACCTAGTTATGTAATTCTTTTGGCAAATCAAACGTCTACAGCATTTGTCTTTGTTCACTTTTGACAGTATTTACTTGTTATTTTTCTTGTTTTCCATGTATATTCTGAATTATATAGGCATTGACTTCAGTTAGAAGAATGAACAGTTAGAATGTTATAGGTTTTGGGACGCCTGGGTGGCTCAGCAGTTGAACGTGTGCCTTTGGCTCAGGGCGTGATCCCAGAGTTCCGGGATTGAGTCCCACATTGGGCTTCCTGCGTGGAGCCTGCTTCTCCCTCTGCCTGTGTCTCTGCCCCCCTCTCTGTCTCTCTCATGAATAAATAAATAAAATCTTAAAAAAAAGAATGTTATAGGTTTCATTAGTTCCAGACATAATTTTTTATATTAATTTTATGTTGCTTGATTTAAGTTAACTATGATAATTTGTGTAATTTCTTACCACAGTGATTATTTCAGATGGGAATAGGTACTAATATGGACAAGAGAATAGCCTAGAATTATGCTCTTTGGTTGAAGAAAAAAGAAATATTCTCTTCTGGATTGTATAACAGATGGGACATAAGGCTGTTGTGAAGAAAGCCTGCCTACAGAAGGAAATGACACGTGATAGAGAATAAGGCTTAGAGAATCAAAGAGAAATAGAATTGAAATCCTGTTTAAGTGACATCTAAAACCCACCCTTCTAAAACAGTGATAGTTAACCCAGTGCATACATTGGAAGTTATCTGAGAACCTGTTAAAACATGTATATGTACTCATGGAGTACCCAAGACCACTTGAAGCATGATCTCTGGAGAGGGAAGCATTGGGATGTGGGCAAGAATAATTTTTAAAAACCTCACTAGGTGATTCTGAAGTATAGACATGGTTGAGAACCTTTGCTCTAGAGTTTTCAGTTTATGGGCCCATGATTTGCTTTATTGTTTAAGTTCATTTGTGTTTCTTTTTCTAGTTTATGCAACTAAAAACAACCTCACTAATATACAAGGAAAGAAGATCTAATTAGAAAAATTTAGGAAGGAAACTTAGCATGATAAACATCAGTACAGAACTTCTATACCAGCATCTCAGAGTCTAGGCCTAGCACTTGCTAAAACAGTCTAACAACTATTAAGTTCCGTTTGTTAGGAAAATTGGGAAAAAAAGGGAATGGTGCAAACCATTGCTATAAGATAAGAACTTTTTTTTTTAAGATTTATTTATTTATTTATTCATGATAGACATAGAGAGAGAGAGGGGCAGAGACACAGGCAGTGGGAGAAGCAGGCTCCATGCCAGGAGCCTGACACGGGACTCGATCCCGGGACTCCAGGATCGTGCCCTGGGCCAAAGGCAGGTGCCAAACTGCTGAGCCACCCAGGGATCCCCAAGATAAGAACATGTTAAGCCATCCTAAGATATATAATTATGGCTTTATAAAAACACTCTTTCATATTGGATAGTTAATATAGTTAACAGAACCAGACATATCTGCTCCAAGATCTTTTCATTTGGATAGGAAGGGACACTGTGTCATAAATTTGACTATACCTCTTGAAAGATTATGTAATCTTAGGCTTGATTTGTAATGTTTTCTCTCTATGTTACAGGTAAATATGGCCTTTTTATTTTCTTTGGAGTATTTTAAGTGTAAACTAGGCACTTTAAAGGAGATATTTTAGTAACAAACCCTCATTCACAATACACTGGCAGAATGGTACAGCATCTTGTTACCGCGTCATAATCATCAGACTTACTTCAGTTGCTTGACCACATATTGTACTGCATTTTCTTTTGGGGTTATACTTTGAGCCCAATATTAATCTGATTTTGAAATAAATAATATATTCTTATTTTCTGTTTGAGTTGTAGGATTTCCTTATTTAGCATTTGGTCACATTTATTTAAAAAATTCACAAGATGGCCGAAAAATATAGAATTGAGAAACACGATTGGGAGTGAAAATGACATCAAATATTCTATTACTTTTTGGAATTTTTTCTTGGTCACTGAACTGCAATGACTTTTTAAAATTATTTTTTTTCTTTTTAACCTTTTAGAAATCAATTTCTTACTCTTTCTCTGAGCTGCTTTTGTTCACTAGCCCCAGGCTGATGGTTACTGTTGAGATGCAGGTCTCTAAACAGGCATACCAGTATTGGAAAATCTGTGCAAGTTTCCTGAACTGGTTTACTGAATCAAGGAAGACTTCAATTCAGAAATGTAAAGAAATAGGCATATCAATGACCAAAGATCATACTGAGCATTACTTAATGTACACTGGCAGCTGAAAAGTATGGTTAATACTTTGAGTTGAGCAGTTAACTGGCAATCCTGTGATAAATGAACTCAGGAGAGAAATGCTGAACCCTTTGAGATGATCATAAGAAATGAGGTTCTGGAATGCAAAGTTATAGCCAAAGTAGACAAGAGGTAATTCTTAGGAAGTAAATTATTTTAGAAAATAAATTTTATTCTATTTTTGAAACTAGGAACCAGAAGAAATTGCTTTGATTTGAATGGCCTGTTTCCTGAATAGTACAATGAGCAATTGTACTACATTTTATTAACTCTCCATGAATGAGTGTTCTGAGAGAAAATGGTAATATTTTTATGAAGGAATTTGCCATCTTAATTCCTTTTTGAAACAAGGTGACATAAATATTACAGCAAGTAATTTGTGAATCATATATATTATAGAAAAGATGTATGAAAAGGAAATATATAAATCACAGATTTACACCTGGATTTATTCATAAAATAAACCTTCTAGTATGTGCTTCATCTTTAAAAATTACATAGGCAGAACTTTTAGGAATTCTCAGTTGTCTACACTTATTTTACTCATGTTTATTCAGATTACCCACACATTTTATCAAATGCTATAAATCATTTCTACTTTATTTCTGTGCTATCCATAGTCTTGCTGCTATGGCCTTACACAGGGTCTTGTTTGGTTATGTCTTCAAACATTTCTGTTTTGTTGGAGATAAACTTAAAATCCTTGCCTTCTCATAACCCTCCCTCTTCAGCTTTTCAGAGATGACATATTTCCCAATAAAATTTTCATTGATTATCCCGCTTTTCCTGATCTTTCCGTTCATAGTCCTAATATTCCTGGCGATTACTTTTATTTCCAGATCTTTGCTTCTTCACTCTCCTTTTACATTAGGAAAGAAACTATTGTCTTCTTGAAATCATTGTTACTCCAATCTTTAACTTCTTAACCTTACCCTCCAAACAAATGCTTTTGATATCCAAGATGTATTGTATAGACTTCAGTTGCTGACAGTAAGAAACTACTTTAACTATTTTAAGCACAAATGGATTTCTTATCAGGTAGATTAAGTGTATGAAAAAAACACTGGAGAACTGGAGAAATCACAGTAGGATACGACTACCTATTAAGTTGGCTAAGATGGAAAATATTGACTATGTCAACTGGTGAGGGCACAAAGGAACTGGCAATCCCATATGCTGTTGGTCAGAATGTAAAACTGTACAAACACTTTGGAAAATAGTTTTGGAGTTTATTAAAAATTTTAACATTTAGCCACCATATTTCCCAGCCGTTCCACTTCTGAATATTTACCTAAGAGAAAAGAAAGCATATATCCATACAAAGACTTGTTCGTGAATGTTTATATCAATGTTACTTAAAATAGTCAAAACTTGTAAGTGAACTAAATGTGTATCAATTGGCAAGTGGATAAAAGCATTGTGGTATATTTATGTAATGGAAACAGAATATACAGATCTAATTTTCCTCAGCAATAGAAAGGAATAAATTGATACATAGAACAATATGAATGAATAAATCTTTATGCTGAGTGAAATAATAAACTGAGTGAAAGAATACAGACAAAAATTAATATGTATTGTACTGTTTATACTGTTTGATTCCATTATATAAAATTTTAGAAAATGCAAATTAATCTATAATGACAGAAAGTAGGTTAGTGATTCCTCAGAGATGAAGACAGTGAGGATAGATAGGAGGCAGGGATTACAAAGGACATAACACAACTTGTGCGAGTGGTGGTGATATTTGTTTTCTTGATTATTACAATGGTTTCATGAGAATATACATATCCCAAGATTATCAAATTTAATTTTTAAATACATGCATTATTGTATGTCAATTACACTTCAGTACAATTGAGAAAGCAGAAAATGTAACCTGAAACCTGTAAATGAGATTTCTTTTTTTTTTTTTTAATTTTCTTTTTTAAATTTATTTATGATAGTCACAGAGAGAGAGAGAGGCAGAGACACAGGCAGAGGGAGAAGCAGGCTCCATGCACCGGGAGCCCGACGTGGGATTCGATCCCGGGTCTCCAGGATTGCGCCCTGGGCCAAAGGCAGGCGCCAAACCGCTGCGCCACCCAGGGATCCCGAGATTTCTTTACTTATTCTAAAACCATCCCTGAAGTCATGTCTGTTTTATCACCTTGTTTTACTCTATCTGCTTACCTATGGGAGACCTGTTTTTCTTAAAATCTTTCAGATATTTTCTTCCATGGGGACTCCATCCTCTTCCAAAAGGAAAAAGAGATTATGCTATCTCAGTCAGTTAAACTCGCTCTAGGTTATATATATGTGTTTAAGGTTAATATTTTTTACTTACCCTAATCTTTTTATCTTCTTTTATAATTTTATGTCGATTCCATCATTTTTTCCTTACTTGTACTATACAGAGACAAACTACTTAAAAAATTACTGATGTCTAACAGTTATTTTATGTTTTTTTATTATGCTATTTTAAAAAAATCAGGCTACTCTAAAAACTAGGCTGTTTATTTATTTATTTTAAAAATTTTATTCATGAGAGAGACAGAGAGAGAGAGACAGAGATAGAGACACAGGCAGAGGGAGAAGCAGGCTTCCTGCAAGGAGCCTGATGTGGGACTCAATCCTGGATCCTGGTATCACACCCTGAGCGAAAGGCAGACAGACGCTCAACCGCTCAGCCACCCAGGTGTCCCTAAACTACTCTCTTTAAAGTGAGAAATTTATATTCCTTCAATATTGCTTAGTTTTACAGGAGAAAATACATATTATTCACCGTCTACTGTTTTTTGAATATAGTTGAGTTGCATGAGACAATTTTAAAAGAAATTGAAGAAAATGAAACACAAAATTATCTTATTTTAGCTTATTACTTTTTATTTTATTTTTTTAGAGAGAGTGCACATGCATGGGGGAGAGGCAGAGGGAGGAAGAGAATTATTTTAGCTTTCTAAAACATTACTTAAGTTTTAAATAATTTTAAAGATGTTCTTTAGAAGTAAGAATTACTTTTGGGGCAGCCTGGGGGGCTCAGTGGTTTAGCGCCACCTTCAGCCCAGGGCCTGATCCTTGGGTCCCGGGATCGAGTCCTATGTCAGGCTCCCTGCATGGAGCCTGCTTCTCCCTCTGCCTGTGTCTTTGCCTCTCTCTTTCTCTGTGTCTCTCATGAATAAGTAAATAAAATCTTTAAACAAAATAACAAGAATTATTTTTGCTTTAGGGTAAAGTTCCTCCAGCGGGATCCATCTTTTATTTTATTCTTCTGTGCTTTTCCTTTATTTATTTTAAATAATATTTTATATATTTATTTAATAGAGAGTGTGTGCACAAGTAAGGAGGAGGGGCAGCGGGAGAGGGAGGACAGATTCCCCTTAGAGCCAGGAGCCCCAGGAGGGCTCCCAGGACCCTGGGATCCTGACCTGAGCTGAAGGTAGATGCTTGACTAAGTCACCTAGGCACCCCTGTTCTGTGATTTTTGTATAATATGTTTGGTAAAAGGATATACTGGGCTTAAAAGTGATCATCAAATTATTATTTAATTTAAGCAGCTAAAGCTTTTAATCAGAATTTTTATAGATTTGACCTAGTTTCCTTAAAATGCAGATTAATAACATGCCCATTCATTCATTCATTCATTCATTGTAGCAAAACTTGTGATGGTAGCAGTTCTATTACATTAAATCAATTTCCCAAACAGAAACTATTTGTATAATAGTGTGAAGTATTAATTTGTTAAAATTCATGATATTTGGATATTCCTTTCATTTTGGAAAGAAAGACAAATGTACAAAATGCTGCAATTTTATAGCTGAAAAAAGTTGCAGTGAGTTGTATGAAATATAAATCAACTGAAATAAAAGATATTGTGAAAATTGTAGTTTGAGATCTAATTGTACTGCACAATTTTCTGTACAGTGTAAAACTATTTTTCATAGATTGTTGCATCATTTTATATACTTATAATAGTATACATATTTTGATTCTGCATACATTCATGAGATAGTTAACTTAGATTTTTTTTTTTTACTTTTACTAATGCTGTTTTCATTTGAAGTGTGAAAGCATTCTGACTGAGCTCTTGTTATCCTGACTAGTTTAATTTCTCTTTTTTAGGCTGGAAGTCTAAAATGCAGCAGAAACCTTTTATGTTAACAACAAGTTAGCATAAAATTACTGCTTCCAAAGAAATTATCTTTTCAGATAGTTATAATGTTAGACAATTCCCTTTTTAACAGCTTTAGTTACTTTATATTAGGATCCAGAGGAGCCATGAGGACTCACATATTTTATCAGTCCAAAGAAGCAGATAAGAAAATAGTATAACACAATGACAAATCTTGGGATTTTTGGATATTGAACTTTGTGATCCTTCTTCATTTAGCCTCCTATTTTATAATCTTAGAATGTTCAAATCGTGGTCAGCAAAATATGTGTTTTTGCTAGTCAAGTTTTGTTTCTAAAACAAAATTACAGGCATGCCACAAGAAGAGAGACACAGTATATACAGTCTAAGTTTTTGAAATGAGAAATTTGGAAACTGGATTTTTCTTACTTTTATTTTATATTCTGTCATGTTATTTAAATATGATGCCATCCCCAAAACAACAACAATAATAAATATTGTGAAATCCTGAACATTTATACTATGGGAAAAGTAATGTAGCACACAAAAGAGGTATTGTGTTTTATTATTATTACTGTTACTTGCAGCAACTTATATAGAACCTTTTTGAGGTAATGTGTTGCTTTCAATAACACATGCTCATAATTGCTACCATTCCTTTCATTGGCTGCCTCCAGTGGCCTTAGGTCTTTGGAAGTGTTGTTGTGTTGTTGATTATATCAGTTAAATGTATCAGTATAAGTGAAAAACTCTGAGTTCTAATTATTTCCCGAGAATGACCCACTATCATCACCTGGTTTTATAGCTTTATCTGCCTTTGTTGAAACTAAGCTTCTGAGTCTGTCTCATATTACTACAGGGTACTGAGTAGATGCCAACTTCCCTCAAAGTAATGTCACAAAGGTTGTAAGGACTCAATGTCATATAATTATGATTTCCAAGTGGAACATTTGGTCTCCTTTGAGTTGTATTTCCAGAAGTAGGATATTTGCAGAGATCAAAACAGCTGGCATTGTATGGGGAGGGATGTCTTTCTCCATAAAGCTAGGGATTGGCTTTGACAATATTTTAGGGCCAATCTATGTTGAAGTAGGCAATGATTAGCCAAAACCAGTTGAAATAACTTTGAAATTCATTGATTGACCTGGAAGACCTTTCACATACAAACCATAAACATCTTGTCTAGTATCTAGGCTCTCTTGTTCAGAGAAAATATAGCCCAGGAATTCCAAACAGAATCTCAAAATACATTTGCCATCATTTCCTTGGGCTCAGAGCTAGTGAGGCATCTGGAAATTGAGGACTAATGAGTTAGGATTGTGTAAAGTCAGATTGGGGCAGTAGATTATTAATTTACCCATGAAACCACAACCTCTCAGGCTAGAAAAATTGCTGTCATGTGCACTTGATGGAAATTAAAATGTTTCCCAGGCCAAAGGGCATTATTTTGTAACTTAAATTGGTCAAGTCTTTGTTTAGGTGACTGTCTTCCATTCATTACCTTCTTGGGATAGGCTAAGTTTGCAAATCCTACAGATATAATTTTGTCATATCAACTAAAAATTTAGATTATAAAATATAGTTTTCTCCTTTTGAACTTGTGTGTCAGTTTTTTGTTTTATCAGAACCAGTGTGGATATAAGGTAATTATACTCCAATTAACTTAGAGAATCTTTTAGGGCTATTCCTTAGAAATTGAAATGTATTACAATTTGAAAGATGGATAATAGTTTTAACAGATGTCAACTTGTATCTGAATTAAGTTTAGCAGCATTAATAGAGACTTTGTCCAAGTAGTTCTTAAGTTTTGCTGCCTTGTTTCAGTCTCCTGAGTCCTCTCAACCATTTCAACATCTGTAAACTTAGTAAAGGTGAAACAGTATTCTTTATAAATTAGAAAATCATGGGAATTTGGGAATTTGGGAGATGTTGGGATCCATTGTATAATACGGATCAAGAAATTTGACTATTACTATTTTTGAGTTATCAAATAATATAATATTTTGTTTATGTGATTAAGGTACCTTAAAAATTGCTTATTTGTAATACTTGTAAAATTATAATTTTCTGTTTTATGTAATACCTCAAAGTTCAAGTATTTTTAATGAAAGGATCTTTTTACCATTTAGGCATGAACATTTGAAAAGAAATATCATTGGCTGACTTTAATTATCTAGACTTTGCTTAGTGCCAGTATCAATAAAAATTAAACATAGTGGCTATAAATAGAAGAATCTTTTCAGTCCTATGGTTTGAAAGTAGTTGAATATTTCCATGCTGGGCACCCTTTTGCCAAATTTAATGAAAATCAGCATGATAATTAGCAGTTGGTGCTTGAATTCTGCTATTATCTTCATGAGTACTGAAATGACAGAGATTCAAATAGCAACTAACAAGCTAGTCTTATCTATATCACATTCCTCCTGTGAATCAGAAACTGGAATTGGCCTTCAGTAAAAGTTGTCTCTCCTTTGAAGGTGACTTTGTTTTCTCTGTTTCTATGAGAGTGCATTGGATTAGAATTTGCTAACAGTTTAGTAGCCTTCTTCCCAACTCAGTGAATATTCAGTTTAGTGAATATTAGTGTGTGGTATTGTTTGTTCTGAGAGATTCAAGGAAGAACTCCTTGATTTGAGTTGCAGCTGTCTGTGATGAATCCATGAAGGAGATATGCTTATATCAATGTTTTTATTCTTTGATCTCCATGAAAACAATGAAGACAGAGCAATATTAATTTGTTTTCTTATTTATATATTATTTACCTTTTTAAAAAGATTTTTTGTTTTGTTTTTAAAGATCTTATTTATTTATTCATGAGAAACACACAGAGAGAGGCAGAGACACAGGCAGAATGAAAAGAATCTTCCCAAGGGGAGCCTGATGTGGGACTCGATTCCAGGACCCTCGGATCACATCCTGAGCCAAAGTCAGATGCTCAACCACTGAGCCACCCAGGTGTCCATATTATTTCCCTTTTAAGCTAATTTTTATAATTCTTGTTTTATATCTCTTTGTAATATTTAGAGTCAAATATTTTTACTAGCATGGTGTTTCACAAGTCTTGTCTTTCACGAGAATCATAAGAACCTGATCTTTTGATAACATACTTTTTCCTTTCTTAAGTAACATTTTTAAAATTTAGTGCTGACTAATCTTGTGAATGGTAATACTCTCTATTATTCTCTAGTTTTCAGATATGACAGCATTTTTATAGACCCTTTTGCATTGCCTTCATCCATTAATCACTCTCTCAGTGGTCTTGTCATGGCAATTATGATGGACCTTATCTCTGTCATAGTGGAAAACATTTGGAGTAACCATTGTGACCCACAGGGAGCACTGTGACAGGTTCTTGGGTTGAGAGGCTTTTGGAAAAAAGCTAGAAACAGGCTACTCTTTTGAGACAATTGAAGTGAGATAAAAAATTTGGTATTTTTGTACTTAGAAAATAATGCCTGACCAAAAAATGATACAGAGATACTCCTAAGGGAAAGCATTTTGAAGTAAATTCAAATTTAAAGTAAATTCAAAGTATTTTCAAATGACTAAAAATATGGCATTCTTAAATATTATAAAAGCAGAGGAAATTATACCACCAACCTAGAAAAATTAATATTCCATTTAGTAGTTGCTTATTACATTAACTTTCCTTTTTTAATCTATTTCAAATCAGTAGATTCTTTAAAATTCTACCT
Organism: Canis lupus familiaris; assembly: GCF_011100685.1. Classification (NCBI taxonomy): domain Eukaryota; kingdom Metazoa; phylum Chordata; class Mammalia; order Carnivora; family Canidae; genus Canis; species Canis lupus. The sequence continues at coordinate 19,668,941 of NC_049253.1, forward strand.
TCCTTTTTTTTTTTTTTTTCATGACAAGCATTAATTGAGTTACTTTGAGGTTTAAATAAAGCACCAAATCTCCTATTCCATATCTTGAAGGTTAGTTGGGGAAACTGAAAAATATAGTCAATTTTGTGATAAATAATGATAGGCACTCTGATAGGAGTAAATAGGCAGACAATTTAACCCAGCCTGAGGGGCTGGATATTACTGAGGAGGTTTAGTAATATTAATCTAAGTCCTGCAGCCTAAGGGAGCTGAATGAAAGGAGGGTCTTCTACGTAGCGTTCAGCGTGTACAAAGGCTCTTTTGCTTTGCAATTTTTAGGAACAAAAATAACTTAGACTATTTAGAGCATAGTATGAGGGGATTTTGGTGAGTGAATAGGCAAACAGATACTATATCAAAGTTCTTGTATGGCCATGCACAGGAGTTAGAACTGTATTTAGAAGGCAGTGAAGTTTAGATGGTGGTTTTAAGCAGAAGCAAGATAAAAATAGATTCAAACTTTTGAAAGATTGCATTGGCAGTCACTAGAGAATGAATTGGAGTGGGAGACACAGGAATCAACATGACCAGTAAATAAATGTATTAGCTTTCTATAACTGCTATAACAAACTATCTCAAATTTTGCTGCTTAATACATCCATTTATGATCTCACAGTTTCTGTGGGTTACAAGTCCAGCAGCAGTTTATCTTAGCTGGTTCTTTGTTTAGGGTCTAAGATCAAAATCAGGATGTTGGCAGTCATATTCCTTTAGAAGGTTTTGGGGAAGAATCTGTTTCAAGCTCATTCAAGTTGTTCTTTGCAGTTGAGGGTGAAGTCCCTGTTTCCTTGCTGTCAGCCAGGAGAGGCTCTAGCTACATTCCTTCTCATGTGACCTGCTCCATCTTTAAATCAGCAATAGCATGTTGAATCCTTCTCATGTTTCAAATCTCTTTGACTTCTGACACCACCCAGAGAATGTTCTCTGCTTCTAACAGTTCAGGTTATTAGATGAGGCCATTCAGTAATTCAGGATAATCTCCTTATTTTAAGGTACATAACTTTAATTAAATCTAGAAAGTCTCTTTTGCTATGTAACGTGACATATTCACAAATTCCAAGATGTCTTTCACAAACACAAATTATCTTTGGGAAACAATTCTGCCTACAGTGAGAGGTCATTGTTCTAATCCAAGAGAACGATGACCGTGACCTAAACCAAATTGTTGGTAGTGAAAGAGGACAAAAGTAATTAGACTCAAGAATCAGATCAATAAGATATATTAAGTAGTTGGATGTAGAGAATAAAGAAGGAAATATAATCTCTCCACTAAAGTTATCTTTTAGTCTTACTTCTTCCAAGAGTATACATTTACAAGTTCCCACCTGTTTATATGTCAATGTCTCTACAATCATTTTGGCTTTTGAAGCTCATTTTTCCATAGATTCATCAGGAAGTGCTCATGGGAACATTATGTGCTCAATTTTTGTATGTTGATAACAAATTTTATGTTATGTTTACACTTGACAATTGCTTTGGCTGCATTTAAAATCTTTGACTCACAGGTTATTTCCTTGATTATCTTAAAGATGTTATTGTTTTCTGTTGGTATAAAGCACTACTGTTGAAAAATCTGATAAAAGTCTTATTTCATTCCCTTTTAAGTGCTTTGGTTTTTTGCCTGGGTGCCTAAGATATAAGTGTCTCTATGTGAGTGATTATGTGTGTGTGTTTTTAAATAAAATAGTAATTTTGCTTGAATATACTATGATTTTGTCCACTCTGGGAAATGTTTTCCCGGGTAAATACTGTGCTTTTCATGTATGTAGTTTTAATTTTTTTCCCCTAAGAAGGTTTTCTTGAATTATAATCACTAGTGTATATTCTCATTCACTTCTTTGGTTGTTTTCTTCATATAAGCACATTGATCTTTGACTATTCTATATTTTTGTCATTTTGCCTTGAATGCTTTTCTTTCTTCATTATTTTTTAGTTTTTAAAAATTAACCTTATTTTCATCTTAGGATAATATATATTGTGTTTATTTTCCTGTTCCTCCAAATTTATTCTTCATTTATGAAATAGTTTTTGATTCATTTTTATGCTTTCCTGAGCTATCTCACTTCATTTATGAGTTTTTCTAGTTGTAATTGGTATCGTTATTTAACATTTTCTTAATTTTTAGCTTGTGTTGAAAAACTAAGTGTTCTGGATTGTGTGTGGTCAACTGAATGCCACCAATACTTTCTACTAAAGCTGAAAAATATATTTTCCAGAATTCTATTCTCTATATGGCTCCAGGATAGAATTTGACAATACGAGAATCTCACATGATATTTGGAATGTGGAATAAAATAGAAGACATTCTGGGTGATGACATGATGTCCAGTTGCACTAGCTTTGGAGATATTCCCATTTTATAGTTGTGGTCACTGGATCCAACAGGTTCTTAGACTTTTCTGTGAATTCTGACTTCTATGCCAACTCCAGTGTTCTGGGCTACCATTGTGACTGTATCTTCAATTCTCTGGCTAGAACCTTCCAGGTATTCACTCTCTAGGTTCTCCCACATTGATGTAAACCCTAATTTCCTCATTAAACTTTGTATTTCTGTAATAGTTTTCATAGCTCTGTTTTCTTGACCAACCTAGATAGACATATACTAGGTTGCAGTTTTTAATGATCTTGTACACATCTTTCTAAGAGGGACAGTTTTCTCTTGCAGGGATGGTTTTCTGCATCTTGTTTTATAATATTTTGTGTAGGTTTCTGTGTGTGTGTGTGTGTGCAGTTTGTATCACAGTGTTTTTTTGTTGGTCATTTATTAGTATCAATATCAATTTTTTTTCTTGAACTTTTAAAAGGGAGAGATGGATCAGGAGAACTTTGATTTGGGGCTTCCCTAATGTTGTAGTTATATTGCGATAGACCCTGAACTAGAAATCAGGAATTCTGATTCTTTTTTCAAGGCTTTATTTCCTATACTGAGCCTCTTACAGATGAAATAGATCTTGCCATTTTTGCTGATATATCAAGAAAATCTTCTTTCATTTGTGCTATTTCCTATTTGGGCATACTTTCACTGTCTTTATTAGTTTCTCATTTACCATCTCTTCTTTTTTTCCTTCTCTTTTTAACTATAGCTACAAAATAGAAGCTTTCAATGAATCCAATGCCATTGCTACAAAATGTAGATCTTTTATGGAAACATTTTATTCAAATTCTGCTGTGTTGTACTCCATCGTTTTTCTGTTCCCTCTTGCTTATTTCCAGACCAAGAGAGCATAGGAATCTCTTTGCAGAAAGCAAATACATTTGTAATTCTCATCTACGTAAAATGAAAACTTTTATGAAATAATATTTAATTAGTAATAATTGAAAGGAAAGATGAGATTTTATGCATTTTATTGTTTTCTCTTAAAAATCTTGCAAAACTTAAAAATACTTTCATACAGTAAAGTATCATTAATTTTTCAATATATGTAATGATTAGTATGGAAAAGATGTTCAAAGAAAAGTAAAACAGTTCCTTGAACAGTAGAAAACAAAGGAAGCAGCATGTAATTTAGTGATAAATATCTCTGAGGACTCCGTAATTACTTTCTAATATGGCACTTATATTTAGAAAATTAATTTACCTATTTTTATGGTCCCATATCCAATTCTAGAAATCTGCTTTTAAGGCATTATTGCTTAATTATAAAAGAAGCATTAACAGAGTAGATTTTTAAAATCAGAATTTGCACATTTGAGCATTTCACTAGAATTTAAAACCATTTCTAGACCTGTGATTTGCTGCATATAAAGAGAAAAATTACATAGTAAACATTTGCCAACAATTTCCTAATGTGCATTATAAATATGTGATTACATCTGTTTCTTCATATGAGTCTCATAGTACACACTTAGGGGGCTTTTTTTCTACTGGAATTCAATTGATTTAATTAGGCAAGTCTGACTAATGTGCTAATTGGAAGACAGACTTTTTAGCATTCGCCTGAGATTAGATTGCTTTCACAGAATAATAATTATTTTGATGGCATGCCACAGTGAAATAGATGAACTGTGTACCAGCTAAATTTTCAATTAAGTTAACTTTTCTTTTGCTCTTATGTAATTTCTCTCCTTATCTTGTATACAAGATAATTTTTCTGTCTTTTTTCAGTTGCCACTGTTTTTCCAATATCAAGTATTTTAATAATTTTTTTTTGTATATTTACAAGACTGAAATGAAAGAGGCAAAACAATGTTGATTTGAAAACCTAATGCAGAGGAAGAGCAGTATGAAAGATTATATATTGGAGCCCATTTGTGGCTTGAAATATTTTACCTTAAGTTCTTAATATTTTATATACTATTATAATTTCTGCTAATTTTTCTCCTATATTAACTCATCTAAATTCAAGAATCTGATTCTAATAAGCCACTATTATGACCTTGCTGTGTTCCAACCACTGTGTTAACATGTGGGATACAAAGAGAACTGTGACTTTCCTCTGGAAGAACTTTATCCAAAAGTAGACTTAATGACTTATAGAAAAGTTCTGAGGCACATAAGGTTTTTAATATACTATTTGGGATGATTCCTTTTTCCACTTATATGTACATTCAACTTAGAATTTAATGTCATGATGAATTCTAAACATTTTTTCTTTCTTTTTTCTTAGAAGTCATTAGGTTCTGATCTTTTTTTTTTTTCTCAGTCTGGTATTTTAGAGATTTTTGGCATTTAGAGAAAAGTATAAAAAGATTGATATAGGGGCAGGGTTAAGATGGCCAAATAGTAGGGGGACTCTGAACTTGCCTCATCCTTCAAATACAGCAAGTCAACATCTAACTATTTTGAACAACTAGTGATCTGAGGATTAAGAAAACAGTCTATACACTTGGAGAGAGAGAATATGGCAGATGCGAGGTTTGGAGCTATGATTTAGGGGAGAGGAAAGCTGTGTGGAGGCAAGAGGAGGGAACTCTTTACTGTGCAAAGTCAGGGAGAGGGAGAGAGTGTGAGAGAGCGAGCATTGTGGGTAGGGATCACACAATAAGCCCCAGTGAGGAGCTCCTGAGTCTCACAGGGAGAGATGACTTCCCTTCCCAGAGTGTGTTTGGAAGAGTGTATTTTGCCTCTCCAAGGACAAAAAGCCAGCTGGGAGCCACTGAATGGTACTCAACATAGGGGTAGAGGTGTGTGTAGAGGGCAGAAAACCTCTTAACAATGTTTAGTTATAAGCACAATAGGCTTAAACTTAACTCTGAGTGCATGCCTAGTAGCTGCTTTTCTGGAACAGAACTGAGCAAAGACTAGAGACATGGGTAGACTGTGGATAGCCTGACTGCTGCTTTTCTCTGTCTGCTGCAGTAGATTCAGTAGACAGCTTGTCTAGAACAGAGCAGAGTAGAAAACTGAGTCTTGCACAGATGGGGTAACCTGGTTCCAGCTTTTTACTGAGCATTACAATAAACTCTTGACTCTGTGCATACCGTGAGACTGCTTTTCAGGAATCCATCTGTGGTGTCTGTGCCCTGATCCTCCTCCAGGGATGGGAGTAGGCCCATATATTCCCAGACCCTTTAAAACTTGGAGTGTTGAATCTCAGTCAGTAGCCAGAGATAAAATACAAGGAGATATGTGGCTCTGGTAGTGGGGATGGCCCAGGCACAGACAGTGTAGGACAGGGAACTGACGAAAGCTAGGGACACAGGAGATTTTTCATTTTTCTGAGAGGGCCTCCTGAACAGTGGTGACCAGGAGTTCCCCTCCACAAGGATAACAAGGATAAGAGATTGGGGTGAATCCATATTCTTCCCCATCCCCCCGCCCCGCCTAACACAGTTGGACTTCAGAAAGAAACACAATACCTCCAGTGGAAGCTGGAGTCCCCTGTTCTAATCCTCACCTCCCTGTACCTGGCAGGGGCATCTTTACATGGACAACTTGGCTTGTGAGCCAAACCAGAAGGATTCTCCCTCAAAAGACCAGCAGAGGTCCCACTGTCTACCAAGTCTACTGATTAAAGAATGCTCCAAGAGGCACCTGGGTGGCTCAGTTGGTTAAGTGTCTGCCTTTGGCTTGGGTCATGATCTCAGGGTTCTGGGATCTAGCCTTGGGCATCCATGCTCAGTGGGGAGTCCTCCCGCTTTCTACCCCTCCCCTCTGCTTTTTCTCTCTCTCAAATAAATCAATAGAATCTTAAAAAAAAAAAAAAAAAAAAAAAAAAAAATGTTCCAAAACCTCAGGTTCTGGTGGAAATAGGACCAGGCTTGCTTCTTCTTTTCTTTTTTCTCTTTTTCTCCACTTCTTAATTTTTAAAAATTTAAAATTTTTCTATTTCTTATTTTTTTATTCTTTAGCTTTTAATATATATATATATATATATATATATATATATATATATATATATATATTTCTTTTTTTTTTCCCCCCTCTTTATCCTTTTTTTGGTATCAGGCTTATAATTTTTTGTTCATTTGTTGGTTTGTTTCCTTCTCTTATTTATTAGATCAGGCTTCTTATTTATTTATTTTTTATATTTTCTTCTTTCCCTGTCTTTTTTCCTCCTTTCTTATTTTTAGAATCAGGCTTACAGTTTTTTATTTGTTTGTTTGCAATTTTGATTCTTTTCCTTTTTTCTTGTCCTGGATCAGTCTTTTTTTTTTTTCTTCTTTCTTTTGTAGGTTTATCTTGACAAGCAAATCAAAGCACACTTACTTAAACATACAAACACTCCTCACTACAGGCAAGGAGGAACTCTGTTGAGGATAGGCCAGTGTGAAAGAGCAGCCAAAACTCAACAGCAGAGTGGACATAGTTTAGATCAGAAACTCTTCCTGAAGTTTTTGTTGTTGTTATTGTTGTTTTTCTTTTTATTTCTTCCTTCCTTTTCTGAAAAAAATTCATCTCAGAAAAAGAACAGGAGGCAGTACCAACTGCTGGAGATTTAATAAATAGGGATATTAGTAAAATGTCAGAGCTAGAATTCGTAGTAACAATTATAAAGATAGACACTGGGTTTGAAAAAATCATAGAAGACACTAGAAAATCCCTTTCTGGAGAAATAAAAGAACTAAAATTTAATCAGGCCAAAATTAAAAATGCAATTTACTGAGATGTAATCCCAAATGGAGGCTATAAAAATGAGGATGAATGAGGCAGAAGAATCAGTGACCTATAAAATAAAATGAAGGAAAATAAGGAAGCTGAAGAGAAGCACGAAAATAGCTGGAATTTCCCTATTTTGGGGAAAAAAACAGGCATTCAAGTCTAGGAGGCACAGAGAACCCCCTCAAAATCACTAAAAATAGGTCAACATCTCGACATATAATAGTGAAGCTCACAAATTCTAAAGATAAAGAGAAAATCCTGAAAGCAGGTTGAGACTAGAGGTCCTTAACCTACAAGTGTAGAAATGTAAGGCTGGTAGCAGACCTGTCCACAAAGGTTCAGCAGGCTAGAAAGGACTGTCATGATATATTCAACATGTTAAATGGGAAAAATATGCAGCCAAGAATATTTTATCCAGAAAGGCTATCATTCAGAATAGAAGGAGAGATAAAAAATTTCCAGAACAAACAACAACTAAAGGAATTTGTAGACACTAAACTAGCCCTGCAAGAAATATTAAAGGGCATCCTTTGTATGGAGAGAGAGCCCAAAAGTAACAAAGACCAGAAAGGAACAGATATAGGAACAGCAACTTTACAAGTAATACAATGGCACTAAATTCCTATCTTTCAATAATTATTCTGAATGTAAATGGACTAAATGCTCTAGTCAAAAGACATAAGGTATCAGAATGGATTAAAAAAAAAAAAACAAGATCCATCATTACATGTTTGTAAAAGATTCATTTTAGACCCAAAGACACCTCCCGATTGAAAGTGAGGGAGAGCAGAACCATTTATTATGCCAGTGGATATCAAAAGAAAGCTGGAGTAGCCATCCTCATCTCATACCAGACAAACTAGATTTTATTTTATTTTTTTTAATTTTTTTTTCAAGCTAGATTTTAAACCAAAGACTGTAATAAGAGATTAAGAAGAACACTATATCATAATAAAAGGGACTATCCAACTAGAAGATCTAACAATTATAAATATTTATGCCCCTAACTTGGGAGCAGCCAAATCTATAGGCCAATTAATATAATTAATAAAACTCATTGATAATAATACAATAATAGTAGGAGACTTTAACACCACACTCACAGCAATGGACAAAGTAGAAGATCAAGAAGAAAACAAGGGCTTTGAATGATACATTGGACCAAATGGACTTAACAGATATATTCAGAGCATTTTATCCTAAAGCAGCAAAATACACATTCTTTTTGAATGCATGGGGCATTCTCCAAATAGATCACATAGTGGGTCACAAACCGGGTCTCAACCAGTACAAAAAGATTGAAATTGTATCATCCATATTTTCAGACTGCAATGCTTTAAAAATTAAGGTCAGCCACAAGAAAAAATTTGGAAGGACCACAAATACATGGAAGTTAAAGCGCATCCTACTGAAGAATGAATGGGTCAACCAGGAAATTAAAGAATCAAATAAATAGATGAAAGCAAATGAAAATGAAAAGCATGACAGTTCAGAACCTTTTGGATGCAGCAAAGGTAGTCCCAAGAGGGAAGTATATAGCAATAGAAGCTTTCCTCAAGAAACAAGAAAGGTCTCAAATACACAAACTAACCTTATACCTAAGGGAGCTTGAAACAGAATAGCAAATAATGCCTAAATCCAGCAGGAGAAGAGAAACAATAAAGATTAGACCAGAAATCAATGATACAAAAATAGAAAAAACAAAACAGTGGAACAGATTAATGAAACTAGGGGCTGGTTCTTTGAAAGGATTAATAAGATTGATAAGCCCCCAGCCAGATTTATCAAAAATAAAAGAGAAAGGACCCAAATAAAATTGTAAATGAAAGAGGAGAGACCACAACCAACACCAAGAAATACAAATAATTATAACAACATTATGAGCAATTATATGCCAACAAATTAGGCAACCTGGAAGAAATGGATGTATTCCTAAAAATGTATAAACTAGCAAAACTGAAATAGGAAGAAATGGAAAACCTGAACATATCCTAACCAGCTAAGAAATTGAATCAGTAATCAAAAGTCTCCTAACAAACAAGAGTCCAAGGCTAGATGGTTTCCCAGTGGAATTCTACCAAACATTTAAAGGAGAACTAATATTTATGCTTATGAAACTGTTTCAAAAAATAGAAATAGAAATAGAAAAAAAAAAGACTTCCAAACTCATTTTATGAAGCCAGCATTACCTTGATCCCAATACCAGACAAAAGACCCCACTAAAAAGGAGAATTACAGACCAATATCTCTGGTGAACATTGCAAAATTTCTCAACAAGATACTAACCACTAGGATCCAACAGTACATTAAAAGGATTGTTCGCCATGACCAAATGGGATTTGTTCCTGGGCTGTGAGGGTGGTTCAACATGTGCAAATGAGTATATTATACCACACTAATAAAAGAAGGGACAAGAACCATATGATCCTTTCAATAGATGCAAAAAAAAAAAATTGGACAAAATACAGCATCCTGTCTTGATAAAAACTCTCTGCCAAGTAGGGATGGGGGGAACATACCTCAATATCATAAAATCCATATGCAAAAAACCCACAGCAAATATCATCCTCATTGGGGAAAAACTAAGAGCTTTCCCCTAAAGTCAGGAACATGCCAGGGATGTTCACTCTTACCACTGTTGCTCAACATAGTACCGGAAGTCCTAGCCTCAGCAATTAGACAAAAGAAATAAAAGGCTTTCAAATTGGCAAACAATTCAAACTTTCATCCTTTGCAAACGATGTGATAATCTATGTAGGAAACTCAAAATACTCCACCCCAAAATTGCTAGAACTGATACAGGAATTCAGCAAGGTGACAGGATAGAAAATCAATAAACAGAAGTCAGTTGCATTTCTATACACTAACAATGAAGCAGAAGAAAGGGAAATCAAGGAGTCAATCCCATCTACAGTTGCACCCAAAACCATAATACCTAGGAATAAACCTAACAAGACAGGTAAAGATCTGCTCTCTATAAACTACAGAATACTTATGAAAGAAATTGAGGAAGACACAGAGAAATGGGACAACCATTCCATGCTCAAGGATTGCAAGAATAAATATTGTTAAAATGTCTGTGCTATCCCAAAGCCATCCACATATTCAATGTAATCTCTATCAAAATACCATCAGCGTTTTTCACAGAGCTGGAACAAAGAATCTCGAATTTGTATGGAACCAAAAAGACCCTGAATAGCCAAAGTCATGTTGAAAAAGCTGAGTAGGGATCCCTGGGTGGCGCAGCGGTTTGGCGCCTGCCTTTGGCCCAGGGCGCGATCCTGGAGACCCGGGATTGAATCCCACATCGGGCTCCTGGTGCATGGAGCCTGCTTCTTCCTCTGCCTATGTCTCTGCCTCTCTCTCTCTCTCTCTCTCTCTGTGACTATCATAAATAAATAAAAAAATTAAAAAAAAAACAATTAAAAAAATAAAAAGCTGAGTAGCCAAAGTCATGTTGAAAAACCAAAGCTGGTGGCCTCATAATTCTGGACTTCAAGCTGTATTACAAAGTTGTAATCATCAAGACAGTATGGTACTGGCACAGAAACATATATAGATCAATGGAACAGAATAGAGAACCAGGAATGGACCCTCAAGTCTACAGTCACCTAATCTTTAACATAGCAGGAGAGAATATCCAATGGGAAAACACACACACACACACACACACACACACACACACACACACACAAAAAACAGTCTCTTCAACAAATGGTGTTGGGAAAATTGGACAGCTAAATATAGAAGAACGAAACTTGACTATTTTCTTATACCACAGACAAAGATAAACTCAAAATCGATGAAAGACCTAAATATGAGACAAGAATCCATCAAAATCCTAGAGAACAATGCAGGCAGCATCCTCTTTGACTTTGGCCACAGCAATTTCTTATTAGATACTTCTCCAAAAGCAAGATAAACAAAAGCAAAAATGAACTACTTCATTGGGATAAAAAGCTTTGGCAGAGCAAATGAAACAGTTAAAAAACTAAAAGGCAACCCATGGAATGCAAATGTCTTCTCAGATAAAAGACTAGTATCCAAAGTCTATAAAGAACCTATCAGACTTAATACCCCAAACCCCAAAAACTCCTATCAAGAAATGGGCAAGAGACATGAACACAAATTTCTACACAGAAAATACACAAATGGCTAACAGACACATGAAAAAATGCTGAACGTCACTCGGAATTAGTAAAATACAAATAAAAACCACAATGAGATACCATCTCACACCAGTGAGAATGGTTAAAATTAACCACTTAGGATACAATAGATGTTGGCAAGGATGTGGAGAAAGGGGAACTCTCTTACACTGTTGGTGGGAATGTAAACTGGTACAGCCACTCTGGAAAATAGTATAGAGTTTCCTCAAAAGTTAAAAATAGAGTTAAGCTATGACCTAGCAATTCCACTACTGGTATTACCCAAAGTATACAAACAGTTATTCAAAGTGGCACATGTACTCCAATGTTAATAGCAATGTCCACAATAGCCAAACTATGGAAAGAGGCCATATGTCTATAGATAGATGAATGGATAAAGAAGATGTGGTACATATATCTATCTGTATCTATATATCTATATCTATCTATATCTATATCTATATCTATATCTAATCTCTATCTCTTTGTCTATATCTATATCTATAGGAATATAACTCAGCCATCAAAAAGAATAAAATGTTGCTATTTGCAAGGACACGGATGGAACTATAGTGTATTACGCTATGTGAAATAAGTCAGAGAAAGACAAATACCATGTAATCTTACTCATATATGAAATTTAGGAAACAAATCTGATATTTTGTTAGAGGAAAGGGAAGGAAAAACGAAATAAGATGAAACAGAGGAGGCAAACTGTAAGAGATGCTGAACCCTAGGAAACAATCAGAGTGTTGCTAGAGGGGAGGAGAGTGGCAAGATGTGGTACTTGAGTGATGGGCATTAAGGAGGGCACTTGAGGTAATGAGCACTGAGTGTTATATACAACTGATGAATCACCAAATTCTATCCCTGCAACTAATAATACAGTATATGTTGACTACATTGAATTTTAATAAAGTATTTTTAAAAAGATTGATATAGTTGCAATATCAATAAGTATGTAAAGAAAGAATCATATACAACTGCTTTGGAATGTGGTTTGGCAGTTTTCTCAAAAGTTTAAAATTCACCTACCATTGGCCCAGCACTCCTATGTATTTATTCAAGAGAAATGAAGGTAGATATATGAATGTTTATGATAGTATTATTTACCAAAACCATTAGTATTAACCCCAAGCTGGAAGCAACTCAAATGTTAATCAGCTAGTGAGTAATCAACAGACTAGTATATCCATACAATAGAACATTACTCCGCAATTAAGATAAATGAAATACAGGTATACCCAAATGGTGAATCTCAAAATCATTGTGTTGAGTGAAGGAAGCTAGAAACAACATATTGCATAATACATGATTTAATTTATGTAAAACTTTAGAAAGTGGCCATGCCACTATTGTGCAGTTGCAGAAAGATGATTATTGTTTACATGTGTAAGGAATGTGGGTTGGCTTAAAAAGAACACAAAAAATTTGGGGGAATGAAAAAATGTTTATCACCTTCATTGTTACGATTGTTTCATGCAGGTGACATACCAAACTTTATCAAATTTAATACTTTAAATATGTGAACTTCACTGTATGTCAAATATGCATTAACAAAGTCATAAAAAAGTTACTTGGAATAAGATGAATTTATATATGTCATAAAAATACAGAGAATAGCACATTAATGACAAACAAAGTAAGTCATTAAGATGATCATTGCATGAATTGGTAACCCCAGGGAATAATGGGTTTCATAAAACGTTTCCCATGGAGTTTTAGATAACTAATTTTCATTTTAATGGTCAAAGTTTTAAAATGATCCCTTTATTTTGATTGATGAGAGAATAGAGTTTACCTTTACTATCTGCTTTTACTGTTTATGAGGTAAATTTCCTGGCTACAAAAGAGGTTGACTTTTAATATTTAAACCTTTCTTTTATTATCTACATTTCTGATCATCCATTATTTCATTTTAATAATATAATTAGAGAAAAATAATTTAGGAAAAATATTATTATGACTACTTTGATTTTCTTGGCATGTAGCAGTGGTAGAAACTTTCAGAGGCACTGTGAACTATGTAGAGCCCAAGGCTATTTCTAGACTCAGAGGCCTAATGTGTGTGATAAAATTAAGGTGTTAAGTTAGTAACTGGAAGTTACTTTACCGAGCACTGGAGAAGTGGGCACTTTAAAAATCACTTAGCAGGGAAATAGGGCATAATTGCAGGATGGGCAGTGAAGCCTCAACATTCCCAGAGTCACTGTAAGAGGAGGGCACCTGGGGGAAAGCTCACAGCAAACCATGGTCCAATTTCAGTAAAGGGCAGGAGTGGCGCAGCCCTCGGGGGCATTTGGGAGAAGCCGGTTGGTTAGGCAGGCCGGCTCTGGAGCTGCCTTTATCCTAGAGCCTGACAACGGAAGGAGATGGCTATATTTCATTCCCTTTGGGAGAGGTGGTACCTGGGAGTGCAGGTCCAGTGTCACAGGGCTCCAGATCCCAGGGTGCCCAAGCAGACAAAGCCCAAGATCCTTCGTTCTCCCTGGGACAGGTGGAAGTGGGGAAGGCACAGGAAAAGCAAGAACTCTCCTGCTGCTTGGCTTCCCACAAGCTGTGCAGAGTAGTGCACCCATGCCTGCCCCCAGGAGTATCTATGCCAGAGTGGACTGGGAGACTGCAGTTAGTTATTTGTGGGGAGCTGGACTCCAGAGCTTGAAATCTGGCCACCACCTTTTTTTTCCTTTTTGTTTCACCTTGTGCCTGGGAGAGACGGGGCCACTAGAGAACAAAGGCCTCACAGGATACACAGCTCATACTGAGCCCAGCACCTGGCAGGGGGCGGGGCATTTCCACCCAGGCACAGATACCTGAGAATCAGCACAGCAGACTCCTTCCCCAGAAGAACTCCTGGAAGTACAAAGGGAAAGCAAGTTTACTGAACAAGCAGCACTGGAAAGCTCCAGGACTGAGGGAAAATAGTACATAGCACTAGAGGGTACTTTTTTTTTCTTTTCTTTTTCCATAATGACTCTTTTTTTTTTTTTTTAAGATTTTATTTATTTATTCATGAGACCGAGAGAGAGAGAGAGAGGCACAGACACAGGCAGAAGGAGAAGCAGGCTCCATGAAGGGAGCCTGACATGGGACTTGATCCGGGGTCTCCAGGATCAGGCCTGGGCTGAAGGCGGCGCTAAACCACTGAGCCACCCGGGATGCCCTCGTTTTTATATTAGACTAAAAATTTCCAGTATTTTTTTTCTCTTTTCCCACTTTAAAATTGATATTTTACCAGCTCTTCATTTTTAAGTTTTTTCCTTTTTGACTTTCATATTTCTACAATTACATGTCTTAGATATATTTTTCACTTCTGGGTTCCCTTCAACTTATTAAATTTTGGGAGATATACAAGATATGAGTTTTGTTGTTGTTGTTTCCCCTCATTTTGTTTTACAGTGGTGGAAGTTAGTACCTTCTAACACATGGCCAAAATACACCCAGAATCAAGTGCAACATGGTGTTGGTTCATTCTTTGAAATTATATACTCTCTTCATTCCCATTCTGCCCCCTTCTTTTGTCTTGTGTATGGTTTGATGGTCAATGTTGGGGCCTCCTATAAGTATTACTGGTTTATATAAATTTGGGATTGAGCATCTTCTAACAGACAGAACAAAATATACTCAGAACCAAGAGGATCACCCTCTAGGACCCCTTAGGGAGACTACATTCTCTCTCCACTACCACTTCCTCACCACCACCATTCCCCCTTTTTTCTCTTTTCTTTTCTTTTTTCCTCTTCTTTGTTTTTGGTTTTTGGCTTTTTATTTTTACTACTTTGTTTTAAAATTTGTTTTTTACTTTAGTGGTCTTTTTGTTTTATTTTGTTATGTTCTTCTTTTTCTTTTATATTCTGGTCTCTGACCTCTTGGAATCATCTAGGGTGTATTTTACTTAGGTTGTGGTTGATATTTTTGACTCAGACCTCTCACAGCCACTCTGCACTAGACAAACAAAATGACTAGAAGGAAGAATTTGCTACAAAAGAAAAAAACTGGAAACGATACTCTCTGCTACAGAGTTAATGAATATGGATTTAAATATGATGTCAGAAATTCAACTCAGAAGTACAATTATAAAGCTACTGGTGGCTCCGGAAAAAAGCATAAAGGATTCTAGAGACTTCTTTATTACAAAATTGAGATCTAATCAGGCTGATATTAAAAATAGATTAAATGAGATGCAATCCAAACTGGATGCTCTAACTGCTAGAGTTAATGAGGTGGAAGAGAGAGTGACATAGAAGACAGGTTGATGGTTAGAAAGGAAGCTGAGGAAAAAAGAGAAAAACAAGAGCTCATGAGGACAGGCTTAGGGAAATAAATGATAGCTTGAGTAGGAAGAATATACATCTAATTGGGATTCCAGAAGAGGCTGAGGAGAGAGAGAGAGAGGACCACAAAGGATATTTGAACAAATCATAGCTGAGAACTTCCCAAATCTGCGGAAGGAAACAGGCATCAGATCCAAGAGATAGAGAGGATCCTCCAAAAATCCATAAAAACCGCTCAACACCTTGACATTTAATAGTGAAACTTGCAAATTTCAAAGATAAAGAGAAAAAAATAGAAAAATGAAAAAAAGGGAAAGAAAAGAAAAAAAGATAAAGAGAAAATTCTTAAAGCTGCTCGAGATGAGATTCTTAACGTATGGGAGGAGAAATATTAGATTAACAGGAGAACTCTCCACAGAGACCTGGCAGGCCAGAAGAGGCTGGCATTATATATACAGGGTACTAAATGAAGAACATGCAGCCAAGAATACTTTATCCAGGAAGGCTGTCACTCAGGATAGAAGGAGAGATAAAGAGCTTCCAGTATAGGCAGAAACTGAAAGAATATCTGACCACCAAACCAGCTCTGCAAGAAATATTAAGGGGGGACTTTGTAAAAGAAAGAGGAAGCTCAAAGAAATAATCCACAAAACAGGGACTTAATAGTAATACAATGACAATAAATTCATATCCTTCAATAGTTACTCTGAACGTGAGTGGGCTAAATGATCCAGTCAAAAGATACAGGGTATCAGACTGGATAAAAAAGCAAAACTTATCTATTTTCTGTCTACAAGAGACTGATTTTGGACCTAAGGACAACTTCAGCCTGAAAATGAAGAGGTGGAGAACTATTTACCATTCAGGTGGTCCTCAAAAGAGAGCTAGGTTAGCAATCCTCATATCAGATAAATTGAAGTTTATCCCAAAGACTGTAGTAAGAGATGAAGATGTACACTACATCATACTTAAAGGGTCTATCCAATGAAAGAAGACTTAACAATCATGAATATTTATGCCCCTAATGTGGAAGCTGCCAAATATATCAATCACTTAATAGCAAAGTAAATAGACACTTAGATAATAGTACACTAATAGTAGGAGACTTCAACAGGACACTTTCAGCAAATGACAGATATTCTAAGAAAGCATCACCAAAGAAATAAGGGCCTTAAATGATACAACTGGACCAAATAGATTTCACAGATATATACAGAAGTTTCCATACAAACACAACTGAATACACATTCTTCTTCAGTGCACATGGAATTTTCTCCAGAATAGACCACATGCTGGGTCACAAGTCAGGTCTCAACCGATACCAAAGGATTGGGATTGTCCCCTGCATATTTTCAAACCACAATGCTTTGAAACTGGAACTTGATCACAAGAAGAAATTTGGAAGAAATTCAAACACTTGGAGGTTGAAGAACATCCTACTAAAAGATGAATTGGTCAACCAGGAAATTAGAGAATTAAAAAGATTTATGGAAACTAATGAAAATGAAGATACAACCGTTCAACATCTTTGAGATATAGCAAAAGCAGTCCTAAGAGGGAAATATATTGCAATATTGCAGTACAAGCCTCTTTCAAAAAATTGGAAAAAAATCAAATACACAAGCTAACCTCACACCTAAAGGAATTGGAGAAAGAACAGCAAGTAAAGCCTACACCAGGCAGAAGAGATATAACAAAGATTCGAGCAGAAATCAATGAAATAGAGACCAAAAGAATTGAGAACAGATCAACAAAATCAGGAGCGGGTTCCTTTTTTTTTTTTTTTTTAAAGATTTTATTTATTCATAGAGACAGAGAGAGAGAGGCAGAGACACAGGCAGAGGGAGAAGCAGGCATCATACAGAGAGCCTGACGTGGGACTCTATCCAGGGTCTCCAGGATCACACCCTGGGCTGCAGGCGGCACTAAACCACTGCGCCACCAGGGCTGCCCAGGAGCGGGTTCTTTAAAAGAATTAATAAGATAGATAAACTACTAGCCAGCCTTATTAAAAGAAAAAAGACTCAAATTAATAAAACCATGAATGAAAGAGGAGAGATCACAACCAATACCAAGGAAATACAAACGATTTTAAAAACATATTATGAGGAGCTAAATGCCAACAAATTAGACAATCTAGAAGAAATGGATGAATTTCTGGAAAACCACAAATTACCAAAACTGGAACAGGAAGAGATAGAAAACCTGAACAGGCCAACAACCAGTGAGGAAATTGAAGCAGTCATAAAATCCCTCCCAATACATTAAAGTCCAGGGCTAGATGGTTTCTCAGGGGAATTCTATCTGACATTTAAAGAAGAAATAATACCTATGCTACTAAAGCTGTTTCAAAGGATAGAAAGGGAGAGAATGCTTCCAAACTAGTTTTATGAGGCCAGCATTACCTTGATTTCAAAACCAGACAAAGACCCCACCAAAAAGGAGAATTATAGACCAATATTCCTGATGAACACAGATGCAGAAATTCCCAACAAGATGCTAGCCAGTAGGATCCAACAGTACATTGAGAGGATTATTCACCATGACCAAATGGAATATATCCCTGGGATGCAAGATTGGTTCAACACTTGTAAAACAATTAGCGTGATACATCACATCAACAAGAGAAAAAAGAACCATATGGTTCTCTCAATAGATGCAGAGAAAGCACTCTGGAATACAGTGTGGAGGTTCCTCAAAGAGTTAAAAATAGAGCTACCCTACGACCCAGCAATTGCAGTACTGGGTATTTACCCCAAAGATACAGATGTAGTGAAACACCGGGACACCTGCACCCCAATGTTCATAGCAGCAATGTCCACAATAGCCAAACTGTGGAAGGAACCACAATGTCCTTTGACAGATGAATGGATAAAGAAGATGTGGTCTATATATACAATGGAATATTACTCAGCCATCAGAAAGGACAAATACCCACCATTTGCTTTGACATGGATTGGCTGGAGGGTATTATGTTGAGTGAAATACGTTAATTGGAGAAGGACAATCATAATATGGTTTCACTCATACATGGAATATAAGAAATAGTGAAAGGGATTATAAGGGAGAGGAGGAGAACTGAGTGGGAAAAATTAGAGAGGGAGACAAACCATGAGAAACTCCTAACTCTGGGAAATGAACAAAGGGTTGTGGAAGGGAAGGTGGGTGGGGGGATGGGGTAACTGTGTGATGGGCACTGAGGAGGGCATTTGATGGGTGAGCACTGTGTGTTTCACTATATATTGGCAAATCAAACTTAACTGACTGAGCCACCCAGGTGCCCTACACAAGTTGTTTCTAGGTATGTCTCCTGAGTTAAGGAAAACAAAAGCAAGAATAAACTATTGAGACTACACCAAAATAAAAAGCTTCTGCGTAGAAACAGAAACAAACAACAAAACAAAAAGAAAACCTAATGAATGGGAGAAGATATTTGCAAATGATATATCTGATAAAGGGTTTAGTATCCAAAATATATAAAGAACTTATACAACTCAACACCAAAAAGCCCCAAGTAACCTAATTAAAAATGAGCAGAAGACATGAATAGACATTTCTCCAAAGAAGATATTCAGATGGCCAACAGACATACAAAAAGATACTCAATATCACTCATCATCAGGGAAATGCAAATCAAAACTACAATGACATATCACCTCACAACATTCAGAACGACTGAAATAAAAAACATAAAAAACAAGTGTTGGCAAGGAAGTGGAGAAAAAGGAACACTTCTACACTGTTAGTGGAAATGCAAACTGGTATAGTCACTGTGGAAAACAGTATAGAAGTTTCCCAAAAAATTAAAAAGAGCATTACTAAACAGTTCCACTACTGGGTATTTACCCAAAGGATATGAAAACACTAATTCAAAAGGACAAGAGCACCCCTATGTGTATTGCAGCACTATTTACAATAACCATATTATGCAATGGATAAAGAAAGATGTGTGAGATATATATATATATATATATATATATATATATCTCAAATGATATATATAGATCTCAAATAAAAATGGCATAAAATGAATGAAATCTTTCCATTTGCAACAACATGGATGGAACTGGAGAGTATAATGGTAAATGAAATAAGTCAGTTAGAGAAAGATAAATACTGTATGGTTCACTCATATATGGAATTAAGAAATAAAGAGACAAAAAAATCTCTTAAATATAAATATAAAACTCTTAAATATAGAGAACTGCAGGTTACCAGAGAGGAGGTAGGTGGGAATGAGAAAAATAGGTGATGGGGATTAAGAGTATCCTTATTGTGATGAGCACCAGCTGTTGCATGAAGTATTGAATCACTATATTGTACACCTGAAACTCATACAACACTGCATGTTAATTATACTGGAATCAAAATTTAAAAAAAGTCAGCTAGATGCTGTTTACAATGACATCTAACATGTCATGTTACAAAAGTGAGCCTGTTGTAAGCAACATATAGATGGGTCTTCGCTTTACTATCCATTATGTCATCCTATGTCTTTTGATTGGAGCATTAGTCCATTTATATTCAAAGTAATTATTAATAAGTACGTATTGCCCTTTTTTTTTTTTTTTACCTTTTTGTGGTTGTTTTGTAACTTTCCTCTGTTTCTTTCTTCTCTTATTCTCTTCTCTCACAGTCTGCTGGCTTTCTATACTTGGATTCCTTTTTATTTATTTTCTGCATATCTATTACCAGTTTTTGGGTTTTGGTTACCAGAAGGTTTGTATATAACATCTTATACATATAGCAGTCTATATGAAGTTAATGGTCACTTAAGTTTTTGAACTCATTCTAAAAGCACTAAATTTTTAACCCTTCTCCCCTCATGTTTTAGGTATTGGTGTCATACTTACATCTTTTTTATTTTGTGAATCCCTTGACTGAGTTTTATTTTTATAGATATACTTAATTTTACTGCTTTTGTGCTTCCTACTTTTCTTAATCCTGCCTATGGTCTTTCCTTTCCACTCAGAGAGTCTCCTTTAACATTTCTTTTCAGGCCGATTTAATGATCACAAATTCCTTTAACACATTTTTCTGGGAAATTCTTTATTTCTCATTCTATTCTGAATGATAGCCTTGCTGGATAGAGTATTCTTGGCTGCAGATTTTTTCTTTCAGCCTTTTTAATATATCATACCACTCTTTTCTGGCCTGCAAAGTTTCTGCTGAAGAATCAGCTTATAGCCTTATGGGGTTTCCCTTATATGTAAGTGTTTTCTTTTCCCTTACTGCTTTTTAAATTCTCTCTTTAAAAAAAAAAAAAAGATTTTGTTTCTTAACATTGTTTTTTCCTTTGGTCTTCCATGATATCAGTTTATTTATTTAGGAATATTTGTACTTTTGCTATAGTTGTTACTTTTGTACTAGGACTTTTTGAAAATTCCCTTACTCCCATTTCCTTGTTTTGTCCTTTTACTTTCTGGTTTGTCAGTTGTTAATCATATCCTTTGATTACAATATATAACTTATATAGCGTTCAAGAGCTTTTAAATTTTTTCTCATTCCTTTATCTTTTCCTGCCATTATTCAATTGTGTTACTTCTTTGTTTTAGTCTTAGATCTATTATTATATATACTATATATGCTTGTAAGTCATTTTGTTAAAGTTTTACCTGTCATGTCTTAGTTAGGTGACATCTTTCTTTGTGTTGATTTCTCAGAAGCATGTTACCTGAATTCCTGTGCATTTGAATTCCTTTTTTCCTAAAGTCTTGATAATTTTAAGGGTGTTTGGTTCGATTTATTATCCTTAGTTGACATTTCCTTTTTGTGTGTGTTTCTTAAAAATAATAGACATAAATGAAAAAGTGTTCAATATCAATCATCATCAGGGAAATACAAATCAAACCACAGGATACTACCTTACACTGGTCAGAATGGCTAAAATGAATAACTTAGGAAACAAAGATGGTAAGGATGTGGAGAAAGGGGAACCCTCTTACACTGTTGAATGTAAACTGTTACAGCCACTGAAAAACAGTATGGAGATTCCTCAAAAGTTAAAAATAGAACTACTCTATGACCTAGCAATTGCACTACTAGGTAATACCCAAAGGATACAAACATAGCTATTTGAAGGGGCACATGCACCCCAGTGTTTATAGCAGCAGTGTCCACAATTGCCAAACTATGGAAAGAGCCCAGATGTCTATAGACAAATGAATGGATAAAGAAGATGTGGGATGTGTGTGTATATACACACATGCGCACAGTATAACATTATTAAACCATCAAAAAGAATGAAATCTTGCCATTTACACATAATATGGATAGAACTAGAGTGTATTATGCAAGTGAAATAAGTCAGAGAAAGATAACCAATTACAGAGAGATAAGTACCATATGATTTTACTCATATGTGGAATTTAGGAAACAAAACTGATGGACATGAGGAAAAAGTAGGAAAAATAAAATAAGATGAAAATACAGAGAGGCAAACCATAAGAAACTCTTGAAAATGGGGAACAAGCAGAGGGTTGCTGTAGGGGAGATGAGTCAAAGATGGGGTAAATGGGTAATGGGCATTAAGGAGGGCACTTGATGTAAGGAGTATGGGGTGTTACATGCAACTGAGGAATCACTAAATTCTATGCCTGAAACTAGTAATACACTACATGTTAACTAACTTGAATTTAAATGAACAAAAATAATAGTCTTGTTACACAGCTTGGTATCTTATTTTTGAGAATTTTGTAGCCTGCCTAATTTTATTGCCTTTGTAAGTTTTTGGTCTTTTGCTTAGAAGTCTTGAGGGTTAAAAAAATTAAATTCTAATAGGTTTACTGGCATATTTCCAGAATTGAACATTTTATTTTCAGTTTGTTTTCCTACATATAAATTGGTTACCTTTCAATATGTATATTTAAATAGTTTTTTTAACTTACAAAAGTTTGGCCTTCATTATTGCTTTAAATATTAGTTCATTCTGTTAAAATTAAATACAAAGTAGAGTGTATTTAAGAATTCCCTGAGTAGAAAAAATATACTTAAGCCATGTAAATAAATTAACCTATCTCATTTCATGAATGTAGGTGAAATTGAACCTAGATTATTTCTTGTAAATGCTTCTGAAAATCATAAAAGAAACTAAAGTCATATTCCTAAAAATGGTACGAGATACCACTTTTACCAATTCCCTGCCTTCAAGAAATCCATATTATAATAACCAACAATAGTAAAGGTTAACAGCTTGCTTATTTTCATTTTATAAGCTTCCTGTAATATCATGCCCCTCAGATTTGTATCAGTTTTTATTGTTGAAAGTACCCAGTTTGTAACTGGTTTTATAAATTTTAAACTCTTACTAATCGTATTCCTTGATTTAGTGGTTTTAATTTTGCTATTTCTGGATTTTTTATAGTTCCATTTTTTTTCAACTTCAAGGATACCATTAATACATATTTTGGATCTCCTCTGCATGTCTTCCATTTCAAACCACCTTTTCTCTGACTCTTCACTTCTTTATCTTATATTCTTATTCTTTATTTTTCTTGATTTTTGTCAATACTTCTTATGAAATTTTTATGTGAACTTTTTTATTCCCTGTTTACCTTGTAGCTTAGTCTTATATGTTAGATGGTTGTGTGTGTGTGTGTGTTTACTACCAGCCAAATCAACTTTTATTTCTTTTATTTTTTGTTCATTTCTGTTATTTTTAAATTATATTCAAAAAGTTTTTTTAATCTCCAAAAGCTTTATTGAGGAAATTTAATTTGGTTTGTAGTTTTATGTTACAGTTTTCTTCTGGGGCATGTATATATATGTGTGTGTGGCTGGTGGGAGCATTTATTAGCTAGTGCTTTGATGTTTTTCTCTTCTTTTTGTAGAGATGTAGACTGAACACACACACACACACACACACATATATATGTACTACACACACATATATATACATATATGTAGTGGTTTAGTATATCTCATAATAAGTAAAAATGCTTTAAATGGAACACATTTTTCTTTATCACCTTTTGTACATAAAAGTCCCATTTAACTTGCAAATGAATAGAAAGGCATTTTCTTTGTTTCCATCCATACCTTTCAATTTAGGTATCCTTTAAGCTATGAACATTTACTCAAAAACATACATGGTAGTTAGTTTTCTGGGGAAGGTCATTTTGATCCTCTAGGATATGAAGATTCATAAGAGAATATGTAACAGAAGATTAGAAGATTTTATATTCGATGATACAATAAATCTGATTACTGTGTTAGTGTAAGTTAGCACAATGAAAATAAATTATTTTATTCTGGTTAGTTGAGAGAACTTTTACATGAGTGAGGAAGGCTTTTAAATTATTGAGGAAGTTGTAGTTTATATAGCAGTGAACTATAAGTGAAAGGTCTAGGTTTTTGTCCTGACTTATAGGCAGTAATGTGAAATAAAAGCATCTTGTTTGTGGTCAGGATGACCTACAACTTAGAGATAAATATTCCAGGCCTTTGAACTATTATTAGATATGAAAAGGAAAAAAAAACTATATTTATCTGAAATCCTCTGAGGAAATTATTGAATGCTGGTTGATTAGCTTTTTTGGTGTTGGAGAGAGCAGGTCAATGCTTTTAATGATAGGTGACGACAATTGCTTTCTAATATGCAAAGAGCTGATTAACTATAAGAATTTGGCCTCTAGGTGGAGTTTTGTAAATTTAGAGCCATAGATAAGACATTCTGTATGAAAAAGAAAGGCTGAACTGTTATCAAGAGTTGCCTATTCCATTAATCTCACATACTGTGTTCAAACCCTGATCTAAATAAATTTTTTAATAATATCTAAATGCTTTAGAAATATCAATCTAAATGGCTTAAAATATCTAAATATTATTGGTTTAAAAATGCATCAAAGTGTTTGTCTTCCTGGATCACTAAATAATTAATTTACCTGGGCTCCATACAACTCCCCAGAATTTGTGAATATGATGAATTATCAGTCCTTTGATTAAATTATCATATATGACATAGCTGACCTTAAAATAGGGAGATTCTTCTGAATTATCTAGGTGGACCCAGTGTAATCACATGAACCTTTAAGTGTGAAGAATTTTGTCCACCTGGGAGCAAGAGAAGCCAGAGAAACTAGAATTGGAGAGAGACTGAATAGGTGGTTGCTACTTTGAAGAGCAAAGGCCACATGAAAAAGAATGTGGACAGTCTTTCGGAACAGAGAGGAAGCCCCCCAGTTAGTAAACTGCATGGAAATAGGGACTTCAGACCTACAGTTGCAGGGTCCTGGATTTTGCTAATGACCTGCATTAGCTTGGTACTAGATTCTTTCCCTGACTGTCTGGGTTAAGAGCTCAGCTTGGCTGACACTTTGATTTTAGACTTGAGATACCTTGAGAATAGAATCCTAGCCATATCCACTCCAGACTTCTGACCTAGAACTGTAAGCTAATAAATAGATATTGTTTTAAGCCACTAGGCTTGTGACAATTTGTTATACAGCATTAGAAAGCTAATACATTAGCCCACAAAGTGAGACCCTTACCTTTTTCATACTAAATTTACTTGATGTTCCTAAGAATTTGCTTATTCTGTTCAAATTAATAAATGTTTTAAATTTAAAAGAGAATGAGGAGCCTGTATTTTGATTCCAATTCATACTTAATACTTCTCTGATTATCTAAAATATAATTTAATTTTCTTCTGCATTTCATATATGAATAGAAATACTGTACATTTATATTATGCATATTTTTAGTGCTTAGGAACATTAAATGATGATGTAATCACTGATTAATGTGACAACACCATTTGCACTAGATGAGTGCTGAAAATGCAGAAATGATAATGAAATGCAGATACTGAGAAGTAAATGTATTAATTTTATTGATTTAAAAAAATCAAATCAGGGACAATTTTTCATGCTTAATTAAATAGAATAAAGCACATTCATAAAATCAAGAGTAGGAAATATGTATTAATAGGTTTTTAAAGCAACATTGTAGGTACTATTTAAGAATGTCACATTGTGCTATTGTTTGATTAGAGCTCTCTTATATTTTTAAGTGGCACTGTACATCAACTTTAATTTGTATTATCTACATTTTGTGGTATACATTAAAAATGATTAGTATGAAAACATTATCTAATTTGCCTCCAATAATCAAATTTCCAGAGATCTTAGGTAATATTATATTGTTTGGCCTAAAAGCATTTTAGAGCACAATATGTTTTGTAATATTAGATTAAATATGTTTCTTGGCAAAAGGGAAAGACAAAGACAATTTTTAATGACTTTTGGAAGAAAAGGGGAAGAGTAAAGGAGTAATGTAGATATTAAGAATATTGAAAATTGAGCACCTTCCTTTCATTCTGAAAAAAAAATGCTTTAGAAATGTCTTGAAAACATATTTTCTAAATCCAATATATGGTTTATAAATATATTTGTTTTAATTAAACACTGGTTGGAATTAGACTTACACT
The DNA here is from genome assembly GCF_011100685.1 of Canis lupus familiaris. Taxonomy (NCBI): domain Eukaryota; kingdom Metazoa; phylum Chordata; class Mammalia; order Carnivora; family Canidae; genus Canis; species Canis lupus. Next base: position 19,694,870 of record NC_049253.1, read on the forward strand.
CAAAGATTTTTAAAATTTATATTTTATTCTTAATAATGAAATTTGCTAATAGAATGGCCATGGTTTCAGAATACGATAATTTCTATTTTCAGGTGATATTAAACAGTAATTAAAAAAAAAAAACAACAGGGTACCTGGGTGGCTCAGTGGTTGAGCATCTGCCTTTGGCTCAGGACGTGATCCCAGTGTCCTGTGATCGAGTCCCGAGTTGGGCTCCCCGCAGGGAGCCTGCTTCTCCCTCTGCCTATGTCTCTGCCTCTCTGTGTCTCTCATGAATAAATAAAATCTTTTTAAAAATTAAAAAAAAATCACCTGAGTTTTTAGGGTTATGTAACCAAATAACAAATGCAAAATGTTTTGTACCCTCACATCCATAGGAGTATATTTATACTAGCAATTTGGAGTGGGCTGGAGGGAGAAGACAGGAGTGGTACCCACTGGCTTCTCTGGTTTTGGGGGAAGAATCAGCTAGCCCCTAATACCTGCTAAATTACAAGTTTGGTCCAATAAACCTCTTTCGTGAAAAGATTTGGGAGATGGGCAGTTTTTCCACGTCCCCCTGTGCTAAGCCCTTGGCAGTTAGCTGTGGTGAGTTCTGGACAGCTGTTAAGAATTGCTTCTTTGGCATAGTTTTGTGGCCTTGTGGGCACAAGTCTGTTGGTTTTTAGAGCTAGGTATTTTGGGAGCTCTTTCCCCTGGTGAGAGTCTTTAACATTTGGGGTGCTACATGTAGAATTCCAAACCTTTCAATCCTGGAGTGACTGGGAGTTGGGGGTTTCCTCCTGTTTGGCACTGTGTCAAGAGTGGGGTTTATGGTGAGAGTGTATTTCAGCCTTTCCTAATATTTTGATGTGGGTATTTTCTGATTCATCAAATGTGTAGGAGTCACTCAGCTAGTTTCTGGACCTCGTTAAAGGATCAGAGGAGGGTAGCCCCTGATGGCTCAATGGTTTAGCGCTGCTTTCAGTCCAGGCCTGATCCTGGAGACTCGGGATTGAGTCCCATGTCGGGCTCCCTGCATGGAGCCTGCTTCTCCCTCTGCCTGTGTCTCTGCCTCTCTCTCTCTCTCTCTCTCTCTCTCTCTCTGTGTCCCTCATGAATAAATAAATAAAATCTTAAAAAGAAAAAAAAGGATCAGAGGAAATTGTTCCATATGTAGCTGTTTGGTACATTTGTGGGTAGAAGAAAGCTCAGGATCCTTCTATGTTGCCCTGTTGGCCGATTCCAAGTAAATATTCAGTTTTTAATATTTTGATTATTAATTATTGATTTTTATTAATTGGAAAATTTTATTTATTCATTTGAAAATCAACCAATCATGTCTTTTTTCCATTTTGTATTGTAAAATATATATTTTTCTTATTACTTTCTAAGATATTGATGTATTACAGAGAAAGATCCATTTGCAATAAGAACTATACTAATTAATTACTAATTAGAATTTATTGTTTTCTTTAAATTTTTTTGCAATAATCTTTACATGAAAAAGTCTTAATTTTTGTTTACACTTTTACTGATCTTTTCCTTTGGGTTTATCTGTTGTTTTGTTTTTGCTTTGCAATTGTATCTTGAAATTAGCTAAATAAATATATATCAATTCTTGTTATGTTCTTTTTTTTCATATGCCATTTTAAATCCTTGGTTTAGAAAATATTTCAAAAATATAGAGAATAATAGAAAATAACACAACAAAGATTTTCACATTCATCATCCTGCTCTATCAAACTCACATGTTGCTATACCTTTTAAACATGCTCAAATCACAATAAAACTATCTAAACCCAGTATATGTCAACATTTAGTATTTGTGGCTTTCTTTTTTAACCCTACTCAGTTTTGAGTTGAGTGATTGTTGATCATCTGATCTACAGCTACTGTTCAAGTTGATTTGTATTTATCTTTGATCAGTTTTCATCATCTAGTAGGCCTTCACCTAGAGCAACTCTGCTGGATTAAATCCTGTCATCTTCCTTCACCCCCTAAGTTAATTTTTCAGCACTTCGAACCTATGGAGCAAATGGAGAAGTGCAGTGCTAAGTACTACTAGCAGAGTATTAGAGTATTTTCTTTCTATCCCTGACTTGTTTTACTTTTATGATGGGTCTTCCCACAATGCTATGTTCTGTGGCTAGTTCTTCAATTCTCTACTGGTAACCTTTGTATTCTGAGAGTGACAAGTCTCAAGTAGTTACAAAAATGTAAGTTGATTATTTTTTCTATAAAACAAAATTTAAATTATTTAAATACTGAAGAAAATATTTGGATTGAAAAAAATCTTTGATTCCAAAGGACTTTTTGAACAAAGTATAAAACAGGGGAACCGTAAAGGAAACATCAGAAAAATGTGACTTCAAAAAGTTTAACACTTTTATATAGGAAAACTAAATAAAAATTACTATAAAACACTGTAAATAAACTGAACATTTCCAAACCATGAGACAAATGCCATATGTAAAAACAAAGGACTTTTAATGCATATAAAGGCCAAGACTATTATCTTAATATACATGAGTGTTTACAAAACAAGAGAGAAAAAAGATAAGAACTCAGTGAGCCATAAAAATGGAATTAACACATGAAAAAATGCTTAAATTCACTTGAAATTAAAGAAATATAGATTTTTAAATAAAATGTTTTCTCCTTCAGGAGATTTTAAAAAGGTAATATTCAATGTTGGCAAAGGTAGGGAAAATAGACGTACAATTGACTCTTGAATGATGCAAAGGTCGGGGACATCAATACTGCACAGCTGAAAATCTATAGCTTTTGACTCCCCAAAAGTTTAATAGCTTACTATTGACCGGAAGCCTTACTGATAACATAAACAGTTAATTAACACATATTTTGTGTGTTACATGTATTCTATACTGTATTTCTATACCTAGAGGAAATGAAATGTTAGGAAACTCATAAGGAAGAAAAAATACATATACAGCACTGTACTGTATTTATCGATACTATAAGTTTATGTTTGTTTATAAAAATGAATTGTCAGTGCCTACATCAATATTGTTTTATATGACACAAAATGCTGTAGATGTTACATGTATTACTAGCACTAGATATCAAAAATGAAAATATAATATGAAAAAGAAATTTATATTTATTTACAGGTATGATTATTTGTGCATTAATAATAAAGAAGCAGAAATATGATTGCTTTATAATAGCCTAGCCCCTAATGAATGGTTATAATATTTTTATGGTATACAGTATTACAATAATATTCATAATACAGTATTGGCCACATAGTTACTTTAAAAAAAAGCCACTTACCTGTGATGATAGGCTGATACAGTTTTTCCAAGGATGAGAGAGAGGCATACTGTACAGTAATATAATTCTTTGAAAGCAAAGTTATAAGGCAATAAGGAAACTAAAATATTACTAATTTTATATTAAATATCACCTTATGCCTATAGAAGGATAGACTCTCCACTTCCATACAGGTTTTTTTTTTTTTTTTAGATGCAAGGAGTTTTAATTAAATTGGCATAGTTAAGACCAAAAAGATAAGGTGGACACTGCCAGCTTATTTTCAGCCATTGCCTTTAACAACAGGCTAAGGGACAGAACTTGAAACACAGCTGAGTCCTGGTGTTCTGAGACAGTGAAGGGATTTCCTCAGAATTTAAATATATTAATATAACCAGTTATATAAATCTAAATGTAAAACTAATCTCCTATAAGTTTAGAGGTGGCATTTATCATCTCGGTGAAAAGCTGAACATCCCTAATCAATTCCAATCATATTAAAAAGGGAAAACAGTGACAGCACTTGCTGAACCAGAATTACTATCAAAGTTCAAAAAGCTGATTGTATCCATTTAACCACAAGCCAATCTTATTTAAATCAGGACTGTCCCGGGAGGCCTGGGTGGCTCAACCGTGGAGTGTCTGCCCTTGGCCCAGTGGGTGGAGTTCACTGATGGAGTCCCACATCTGGCATCCTGCATGGGGCCTGCTTCTCCCTCTGCCTATATCTCCACTTCTCTCTTTCTTTCTCGGTCTCTCATGAATAATAAATAAATAAATAAATAAATAAATAAATAAATAATAAATAAATAAGGACTGTCCAAGAAAAACATTCTATCAGCCACTCATGATCTGAATTCTGGTCACTGAGATCAATTTAAATATGGTACACAGGGATCCCTGGATGGCGCAGCGGTTTGGCGCCTGCCTTTGGCCCAGGGCGCGATCCTGGAGACCCGGGATCGAATCCCATGTCGGGCTCCCGGTGCATGGAGCCTGCTTCTCCCTCTGCCTGTGTCTCTGCCTCTCTCTCTCTCTCTCTCTCTCTCTCTGTGTGACTTTCATAAATAAATAAAAATTAAAAAAAATAAATATGGTACACATAAAAAAGTCATTAGACATTTTTGTTTTGTAATAAATAAGGCAATAGCTAACTATTACTCCTTAGTGGCTTTTTTGAGAGAGGTTATTAAGTCTGCTCTTTCCCCTGTCTTCTTAATGCCAGCAAAGATCACTTTGTTCCAGGGATGCACTTCTTGGGATTCTCCAAATACTCCAGTTCTCCTCTCCCTGGGTGATGCCTTTGTTCTTGTTGGCATCTGTGTAAGAAAATCCAGGGGCCTGACCTGTCTTTCGCCCAGATAAACCATGGAGATTTGCCCCAGTCTTGTGCTTGCTTCCCTTTGCCACGATATGGCACTGGGCACACTTCTGAACAAAAATCTTCTTGCCCTTCTCAACATCACCCATTTTTGAATCGCTTTTCTGTCACTTGCGAAACGAAGATGCCAGTTCACAAGCTGGACATCCTGCTCTCTCCATACAGGTCTTGTATATGATGTTTTACACCATGTAAGTGATGTTTTAGCCACAGATGATAATGATACAAAAACATCTCATACAATTCTTGTACAGTTACTAGATTTTCATATGAGGACACACACATGCAGAACAAATAAGTTTGTTGACTATACAGCATAATGATTATTTACTATTTGTTAAGTGCAAGTGGATCATCGTAAAGGTCTTCATCCTCATCATTTTCATGTTGAGTAGGCTGAGGAGGAGTAGAAAGGAGGGGTTGGTCTTGCTGTCAGGGGTGGCAGAGGTAGAAGAAGTGGAGGAGGTAGAATGAGAAGCAGGCACTCTTGCTGTAACTTTATGGAAAAACACATAATTTCTGTCTGACTTTCTTTTGCTTTTTTTCTTTTTTCTAAAAATTTGTTATACCAATCAGTCCTTATTCCACCATTTGCTTTAGTTTCAGTGCTGGTATTATAGAAGTGTCCCTGTCACAAGTGAATTCAAAAGCAGTCTTCAATAATCAGAACCCTTCTGCCACATTGTCTGATGTCAGTTTGTTTTCTGGCACTACTTCTTCTGTGTCTTCTTCTTACTATCTGGCACTGGTTCAGAAACATTCATCTCCATAAGGTTGTCTTCTGTTCATTCCTCTGATGGGGTGACTATTAGATCTTGAGTTTTCCCAAAACCCATATCTTGAAACTCTCTCCCCTCACCTCTTTCACCATATCTACAATCTTTTTCATGATTTTTTATTGCATCTGTTGTAAATCATATGAAACAATGCAAAACACTTAGACACATGAATAGATATTTTTCCCAAAGAAGGCATACAGATAGATGGCCAACAGACTCATGAAAAGACGCTTAATGTTACTCATCTTCAGGAAAATACAAATCAAAACTACAATAAGAGATCACCTTACACTTGTCAGAATTCGCTAAAACAACAATGTAAGAAACAACAGGTGTTGGCAATGATGTGGAGGAAGGGTAACCCTCTTACATTATTGGTGGAAATGCAAACTGGTGCAGTTACTCTGGAAAACAGTATGGAGATTCCTCAAAAGTTAAAAATAGAACTACCTTACAATCCAGCAATTGCACTACTAGGTATTAACCCAAAGAATACAAAAATACTAATTCAAAGGGATACATATACCTTTATGTACAATAACCAAATTACAGAAAGAGCCCAAGTGTCCATCAACTGATGAATGGATAAAGAAGATATAATATATATATATATATATCCATGAAAAAGAATGAAATCTTGCTGTTTGCAATGATGTGGATGGAACTAGAGAGTATAGCACTAAGTGAAATAAGTCAGAGAAAGACAATATCATATGATTTCATTCATATGTGGAATTTAAGAAACAAAACAAACCTGGGGTAAAAAAGAGAGGCAAACTAAGAAATAGACTCCTAATTATAGAGAACAAACTGATGGTTATCAGAGGGTGGATGAGTTGGGGGAATGGGTTAAATAGGAGAAGGGAATGAAGGTATGACTTGTGATGAGCCAGTGTTGAATGGAAGTGTTGAATCACTGAATTGTACACCTGAAACTAATATTACACTATATGTTAACTAGAATTTATTTATTTTTATGGATTTTATTTCTTTATTTGCGAGAAAGAGAGCGCACAAGTGGTGGGGATGGGCGCAGGGGAGAGGGAGAAGCAGGCTCCCTGCTCAGCAGGGAGCCTGATTTGAAGCTCCATCCCGGGACCCTGAGATCATCTTAGCCAAAGGCAAATACTTACTGATGGAGCCACTCAGGTGCCCCAGTTATCTAGAATTTAAATAAAAACGTAAAAAAAAAAAAAAACAAAAAAACTATCTGGATACAGTTTTCTCCAGCAGGAATTCAGGCTTGATGGCTTACATGGCTTTTTCTGTAACAATGATGGCATCTTCAATGGTGTAATCCTTCTAGACTTTCATGATATTCTCTCTATTGGGGTTTTCTTCCATAGGGTTGACAGTCTTTTCCATAGAGTACCATATATAAAGAGTCTTAAAGATGTTTATGACCCCCTGATCTAGAGGCTGAATTAGAGATATATTTGGAGGCAAGTAGACACCATAAGGGCAGATGGGGACATTGTCTAATATCAAAAGATAGATGTGTTTGTTTTCCCCTTGATGTACTGAAATAGAGCTGAAAAAAAGGGTTCATTGAATGTAGTTTTAATTGTTTTGTACAGTTTTTAAAATTTGGTTTATGGGCTGTCAGAATTGTAATTTTTAATTGCCTTCGAAGAATGAAGATTTAAAATAATGTCTCACTGAACAGGTGAGATATCTCAGTTGCTCTTGGGTCACTGGTTTATAGACTTTCATACACACACACACATACACACAGAGACAAATATCTTATTAGACTTTGGACTTCCTGATTCAGCTGATTATGCTCAATGCCCAAGATGCATACTATACTGCACTACAGATTTATTTTCACAACAATACATCTTCAAGTCATTATGATTCCACTCAACAAAAGGCCTGCAGGAATGATTTATTATTTGGGTATTTGGAGATGATACATTTGATGGTTTTTTTTAGAAAACTTTTTTTTACTCCATATTCAGATGTGCTTTACTGTCAAATGCATATTTAGATTAGATTCTTGAATTTTAATGGTAATCTGCTTTTTAAAAAAAATTTTGACTGAAAATGTTTGTCATTTTTCTAACGAGTTAGCCAAAGAAATGTAGCTAGTATTGCATATAAGGCCTGCATTTCTTCCCTAAATTCCATTTAGGTTAGATCATTTTTCTTTTTTCTATGATTTTTAATACCACAAAATAATTTTAGAATCGATTACAAGTTAAATGTAACAATTAATGCTTTAATTTCATAGATCTCACTGTGATATTTTTCCTGTTAAATAAAGCAGTTTATTGGCAAAAGTGCGTGTATTTTTCTTTCCTTATTTGTAAGGTTCTATTTAGTGATATTCTTGTCTTTGATTATCAAAGACTCTCACTGCAGGCAGTGCTAATGCTTGTGCCAGAATATTTCTGCAAGTTGCATCACTAATGCTACTTGCCAAGTAGAGTGTACAGAAAGTTTGTCATCTCCTATTCATGTTAATCAATATCAAGCACCTGTGAATGCTTTAGGATGAGACTATAATGCAGAATGCATGAATTTTGTCCTCAGGAAATTTGCAGTGAAGCAGGTGCTGGATGAATTTTTCCCCCCTAGTCCATGAGCTCTGTTAATTCTATCTTCAGTAGGCCTAATGTTTGAATAAACCAGATGTCTAATAAATTATTTTCATGCCCAGAATTTGAGATTTTTGTACTCTAGTATAGTATGATCTTACTCCTTACTGTAAGAAAGCTTAATAGCAATGCAATTCAAGGTTTTGTTTTGCTTTTTAAGGGGGGAAGTGAGTGATTTAATTCATGAGTAGGTTTAGAACCCATAGATAATCCTATTGCCTTTATTTTTCTAATGAAAGAATTTCTAATACTTTGGGGAAAAACAAGGGCAGTGTCTTACCAGCAAGGTACTTCATGACTTTAGGGATGAAGCGCCAATAGAACCAATCCAGAAAAAACGATTCTTGTCCAAGCCTTCTTGTTGTATAACCACAAGACTAGCAGCTGGTATTTATTTTTTCCCTTCAAGGTTTGGGGGTTAGCAGCTTTATGGATAAGGGCAATCCTGATTATAAACCTGATTGCATTGACAAAATAGTAGAGTTAGCTTATCTCTTCCTCCCTTAAATCTTGGCGCTTCCTTCTCTTCTTTATTAGTACTATCCTTTAGCATTTTTGTTTTCAGAATAGGAAGCTTCCATCTGCATTAAAAACCTATCCAGGCATATTTCCTTCCCTTCAATGATTTTAATGGTGTCTGGGAACTCATCCTCTGACTCTTGGTTGGCAGAAGCTGGTTCTGTTATCACAACATTTTTTTTAAGCTAAACCTCTTTCTAAAATTGTCGAATCATCCTTTGCTGGCATTAAGTGCTCCAGCTTTAATTCGTCTACCTTTCTTTTGGTTAAGTTGTCATGTAATGACTTTACTTTTCCTTGAATCATATTAGAGTTTTAGGTATACCTTTCTTACAGCAATCTTGCACCCACATAAAAGCTGCATTTTTAAAACAAGATAAAAAAAGAACTATTTTACAAAAAGTACAAAGTTTTTGCATCTGCTGGTGTAGCTGCAGCGGTCACTTCACAAACTGTCTTTTCCTTGTTTACATTTGCCCTTAACTCTGGATGCCTTTTTTTAAAAAAGATTATTTATTTATTCATTCATTCATTCAATCATTCATGAGAGACAGAGACAGAGAGAGAGAGAGGCAGAGACACAGGCAGAGGGAGAAGCAGGCTCCATGCAGGGAGCCAAACGTGGGACTCGATCCCAGGTCTCCAGGATCAGGCCCTGGGCTGAAGGCGGCGCTAAACTGAGCCACCGGGGGTGCCCTCTGGATGCATTTATCTTAAAATGGTGGGCTGCAGACCTCTGTCTGTGGTACGTGTCAAGCAATTCACCTTTTCTTTGTAATGCTGTACTTCTCTCTGCTTCTTAAGAGCGTTTCCAACATCACTAGAAGCACTTTGCATGGGTCCTATGTTGTTATTCAGGTTTTATAGTATTGCATTAAACATGGTGAAAAATATGTGAGAACCACAAGAGATCACATTTGCTGTGATATGCAATTTACTGGAGAGAGAAACTGTTCACGTGGAGGAATTAGTGTCTCACAATGTTTTAGGTGGATATTTGCAACACTTGAACTCACTGCAATAGCAACAGAAGGTGGCTATGAAATTATCACAGTAGTACAGTATATGCTACAGTTAATTTTATGCAGTTATGATATAATACTGCATCTTTACATTTGCTTTCATTTATCTGTAAATGGTGCTATGTACTATCTGTATGTTTTAATAAATTTTAACTTTTCATAATAGATTTGTATATATTTTATTATAGTAAATGATAAAATAGCATCTATATATATTTTAGGCAATTGTGACATACCTAACTTTTTCTTAAAATTTTCCATATTTCTAGTCTGTACTGTTTATCTGTTTTTTCAAATTGTTGCAAATGGCCAAAAATTTTTCCAATATACTTATTAAAAAAAAATTGTGTCTAAGTGGACCCACATAGTTCAACTCATATTGTTCAAGAGCCAGTGTACTACTCTTGGGGGAGTTTATATTGTTAAAACCTTTCTGGAAGTTACTTGATAATTTCAACCAAAATTAATTTGCGCATATCCTTGCCTTAACAATTCAGTTTTTAGGGAATTTATCTTGGCATTTGCCAAGAAGTGCATAAACATATATGCATATGTTTTCATTTATTATGTCATTGTTTATAACACTGCAAAAATGGAAATGAGTTAAATGTTCACTGGTGAAGGCTGATTAAAGTAACAGAGTAATAGAATTCCTTTTTTACTTTGTATTTCACATTTTACAATGAGACTGTAATATAGTGATGGGAAGGGACAGTAGAACAATAACTGATTACATCAAAGATGATCTATAGTGGCCCTTCAGTTTTGTTAACTTTTTTTGTTCATTTCATTTTGCTGTGTGTTTGTGTGTTTCTTTTTAATTTTTCCAATGAATTCTCTGGCAAATTTGGAATGGCTTCAAGAGAGATATGAATTAGATGCTTTTCTAAACTGAAACCATGAACTTTTTTTTTTCCTTCTCTTATCCTTGTCTTTTTTTTCGTATGCTTTTGTGCATGTTTAATTGACTTCCCCTTTTATACTACAGGCATGAATATGGACTATATAAATCAGAAATTCACTTTTTCAAGGTAGTTGTATCTTTAAGCTATTGAAAGTAACTGTGTTCTGGAAAAGCATAACCAGGACTAGAAAATTTACATTTTCTTTAATATGTTGGAATGGTAGAATTCCAATAACTCTAACAAAAACATTTAAAATTGTTTAATAAAGAATACTTTTTAAAAAGAATTCTTCTCCTTGATACATGTGGGGAAAAGAGTTGCTTTTTTTTAAGCATGACATTTTGTTAAAAATGTGAATAAATGATAGAGGACTCTTCTGAGTTTTATTTTTTCATGTCTAATAAAGATACTTGTTAAATTATATTTCATTCATAATCAAGTTACAATTTTATGTCAGTCTTTGTGCTTTTTTGTCATTTGAAACAGATTCACTGATTTTTTTTTTAAACTGCATGTTCTAAGATTAATTTAACTCCGACATTGAAGAATATATTACTTTCAGATAATCCTTGAGTAGTTATTTGGGGAGAAATCCAGAATCCTCCAAATACCTGATATATTAGGAAGTCATTATTTATAATGAGGTGTAATAATAAGTAAAATTTATCTAGTGCTCACCTATGTACCTGACTCTCTCTGTTCCACATATTTTAACTCATTAATCCTAACAACAAGCCTTCGAGGTAGGAACTAATATTTTTCCCATTTTACAGATAAGGAAATTGAGACATAAGATTTATCCATGGCCATATGATTAGCAAAAATGATGAGTCAGGGCTTGAACCCAGACAACATAGCTTCAGAGTCTATCATCTTCAATAGGAATGGACACTCGTGCCAGTGCTTAGTAAAGACTCAGTATATATAAAAAAAAAAAAAGACTCAGTACATTTTTGTTAGACAAAAACTACAATAGTGTAGCATTTAAAAACAGTATCACTTAAGTAGCTTTTTGTTTATGGTACAGGAGAACAATATTCTAAAATTTTCAAAAGAAAGGAAAGGAAGAAGTAAGGATATTAGCATTATTTCAGATGATCATTTTCTTGATTCCCCATGAAGTTAAGATATTTTGGATGTTTTTAGATGGCTATAACCTTTATATGTATGACTCTTGGAAACAGAGATTGGATCCTCAAAGTTTTTCCATCCAATGTTTTATTCTGCTTGTTTTGTTTCTTTATTCAATCAAGAAACATTTAGTGTCACTAAAATTGTGCTATTAAATTTGATACCAAGTATAAACTAACTTGAACAATTCTTTAGTACTCTATAAGCACTACAAATATGGAAGGAGATGTTATATTTAAAGTATGTTTCATTCATTAGAAAAGGTATTTATAGGAACATCAAGGGAGGATAATTTGGTTTCCTTTGTTTCAGTGCAAAATATGCCTTTTGCTATTGAGACCTATAAACTATGCACTGTAACATGGAAAACAGTTATTTTTGTGTATGGATAAATAGCTAGAGCTCTTTATCTCTCTGTGTAGACAATGTTCAGTTCCTGTCATTGCAACTCCTTTCTCATAATTACCTTGCTTTCTCTCCTCTCTTTTTCATAGTTTATTCCTGTCATCACCTCTACTCTTCTTTGCATATAATCATATTATATTTTAGATATAGATAATAGATGCTAAGATATTTTTAGCTTACAGAAAGAAAGCCTGGATCATCTATCTTCTCTTAGCTTACTGTGGGAGAGGCAACTTCCAAATATGAATAGTTCTATGACTCATTTTACTGCCAATGTCATAGGAAGAAGAGAAAGGAGAGGCACATCTCTTGCAAGAGACTCACTAGATATTTCTGAACATGACCTTCAGCTTACCTCTTGGTGAGAGGGAGTTGGATGAGTAAGTGAGGTTTTTGAAGGCCTCCTTGCAGCTAAAAACAAGGCTATGAACATAACCCAGCAATTCTGACTTCAAGTTTTGTGATATTTCAGGAGTACTACCTTAAAATGATCCTTCTTTTTGTCTAAGGGGTAATTCTTGCCATACTGAGCATAATAGATAATAGGGGTCATTTGATTTCAAAAAGTTTGAACATAATAAAATGATTAGAATTTTACTTGTAGACATTTCTCTAGAGTTAATGGAAATTTTCACAACTCTGCTATTCACATTCACACATCCCTCACAAATCCCACAAATTCATCAAAATTACCTCTTAAATATTCTAAGTTTTCAAGATAATTTTTAGTGCCTTATCCAAATCTGTCTGGCTGGCTCTAGAGACAATTGTGTTCTTTTTTAAAACAACACTTACATTAACTTTCTTTCTTTTCCCATTCAACTTACAAAAGAATTAACTTCCGGAATTGTATTGAGTTGATAAAACTCTGAAGAAATGATATTATGTCAATTAGAGCTATTATGACTGGCAATAATTTTTTCCCCCTGCCTCAGTACCATTAGCATTTACAGGAAAAGAAAGGTTACCTAGGCCATTTCTGTTCATGTATTTTACTCTGATATGCTAAGATATACATTTTTTTCAACAAAACCAATGTCAAAGGTGGGCATGTAAAGCTCAAGCATCAAAAGTAAAAGTCTACTTTTTTGATAGCAAATAGAAGTAAATGCATCTTACGTAAAATATTAACCAAATTCAAATACTTAATGATTTTATGAAAGTTAGTCCTTGATCAGTATGAATGAGCATATCCGTACTTCTGCATCATTGCTGATATAAGTTACACCTATTTTTAGAAACAAGAACATCTTTAGGGAAGGCAGTACTTGAACAATCTTTACCCAGCACACATTTAATATAGAACTGCTTAGATGTGAGACAAATTTAAGCAGTATAGGGGTTGAAAATACTTTTTTTTTTTTTTTAAATACTTTTAAGACATTATGTCAGCCCTACTGTTTTAGGGCAGTTCAGTGATAAGGCCAAAGGTGGGAGGGGAGGCTTCAAGATACTGATAGATTCATTCACTCTTTCTTTAGCTCATATGTTTACTCATTGATTAAAAAATATTCATCAATCATTTACGGTGTGCAAGGCACTTGCCATCACTGAAGATACATTGATCAACGAAACAATACTTTCTCAATCTTCAAGAACTCTACATAGCTATGGGGGTGATGATATTAAACAAATAACTGAAACCTTTGATTGCAAATGTAACAACCACTGCAAAGCTAAGAGTGGTGTATTCTGGAAGTGTATCACTGGAGACCTTTACTCTTTAGCTTCCTACCCCATTCAAGTTCAAAATTTGTGAAGTATCTTGTATTTGGGCATGGGAAATTTTTCAGGGGCTTCAACTGGCTTGACAGAATTGAATAAAATTATAAAGTGTGTGAAATAGTTTTTCCAAAACATAAATGGAATGACATGCTTTACTTTGAGGCTGGTTGAAACTAGTGATTTTTTTTTTTTTTTTTAATTATTGAACTGCCTGGGATACTGTCTTCATGTGATTCTTAACAACTTAACTACTTTTCATTGTTGTTGTTTGGGGCTTAAAATACCAAAAGCTTTCCTTTTAAATATCCAGTTGACATCTCCCTGGGGAAGGAAGATACGTATCACTGAGGGTTACATGTAGTTTCACATCTAATAGAAATAATAATGCTAATGCTAATGATGGCAATAGAAAGGGGACACTAGTGCCTGTTATGTATCAGATACATTCTAAGAATTTCACATACATCAATTGTTTTAATTCTTTGATTATATCATTTTTAGACAGAGCCTAGATTTCCCAGATGAAATCAGGACACCTTAGATTTACCTTTAATTTGCATTGAGGCATAGCTTTTATTTCATCAGACATTTTATGTTTTCCCTCAATCTCTATTTGTTCTTGTTGCCTCTGGGAGCTGGACGTAGCTTCTAGCACTGTCAGCCCCACACTAGAATGGAATTTTTAATGCACTGTGTTTCTTTAAGTAACTGGCTGCCAGTTCAAAGGTTGTCATTTAAGCCGATGACCTAGATTCATGTTCTAGCTAAAAAATTAGACCAGGAAGATAGGAATCAGGCATTTTTACTTTTTGTGCCAGGACTCAGATCTTGCTGTGAAGTATGTGGAATTTTCCAAACACAGGAAAAGGATAGAAATTCTAGGTTAAAAAAAAAGGCATAAGAAATGTCTATCATATCTATTCATCATATGCCTTTCCTATTTCTATAAAGGATCAGCCAAAGATTTGATGATCTTACCTATACATACCATTTTTTCCCTGAAATGATATGCAGGGTACCACCTATAGGTATTGTTTAAATAATTGCTATTAAGCAGTGTTTCAGATTTGTCTTATTAACTATTTCCTGCCTAGGAAATTGACTTGAAATATCAATCTCTTGGTCAGAGAAAATAAGAATGGAAGATGAATAAGAAGAGCTTAGAAGCATTGATAAAGGACAAAAGCATGGGATATGTTTTCAGAAAAGTGTAAATACGCTGATCATGAACAAGGGTAGTATATTTTCACTTGGTGGAGGACATAGTGAATCTACTGAAATTTAGGGTCACTAGTTTGATGAATTTTCCTTGATGGGAACACGATTTTTTAAGAAAACTGATCACTGATGAAGTTTATTATCTTTGCTTCAAGGCATTTAAAAAAAAAAGTTTTCTGTATGGCAGCAGTCAACGCCATGAATCATATATAAGCTGGGCACTGGAAAAAGGAATAGTCATGATGCCAGGCAGGGTGTTAAGGAAGCAGTAACCATAATAGCTTTAGATATGAAAATTAAAATGTATAGGTAGGGTAATCAAGATCTTTGCAAAAAAAGCTTTCCTAAACACTCTAAGTATATTGTGTGTGCTCACGATTTCTTTGTGCTTTGGCACTGTCTTCCACTTTACTTTCACATACCACGGAAGCAGCCCCAAAAGATCCAGAAGTCATCTTTGGAGCTGCTACTGTCATTGCATATCTTCAGCCTACCCTTACTAAATACTCCGTTGATTCAGGCAAGAAGAAAACAACTGCTGACATTTTTTAGTTGACTTACCGATTGTGGCATTTGGCGCTTGACACAGGACTTAAACCAGAAAATGCGTAAGAATCTTCTCCCCTTGTACCCTTACCGTTTTTAGTGATTCTTTGGAAGTAGAAGATAATGTTGGCGTATGCTTGAGGGTGGTAATAAGAGTATGAAAAACAAGAGAAAGTATGTTTTATAAAGTATGGCTCCTAGATGGACTTTAAAAGTATGATTTTTCAGTACCCAAACATGTTTGACTTATTTGAAACATTAAAATACTTCCCTATCAGCCCAGACCCTGATAGTTCAGTCTTGTTTTCTAAAATTCACTTTTGTAGAATAGTAAGAATAGGGAACAGATATTTGAAACCTAAGAAGTCTAGTGTTTGAGTCTACACAATCAGCCACAAGAGTCTCCTGCCTACCAGAAAAATCACTAAAACTTGAAAACTTTGGTTTTTACACGTAATAGAAATGAACAGATATGTTACATACAATATATTTTAAAAATGTTTTAAAATAATATGAGGAAAATGATTAAAATTTTTTTCATTGAAATAATTAGCTAATAGTTTACAGGTATTAATTGTATAACAAATATATGATATTTTATATTTAATTGAGTTTAGAAATATTATTAAAGTTATTAATTTCCATGTGGTTTATGTTGATTAAAAATGTTAATGTAACTGTAGAGCACATAAACAGCCATAAATGATGAATGGAGAAGCCTTTTAACTTAATTGGAATCTATTAAAAATGAAATAAGCAGTCTCATTTGTAGAATAAGTAAAGTGCACTCACAAAGAACCATATAGCAGGGATAGTTTTGGTGCTTATGAAAACAAATAATTATTCTCACTTGTGTATGAAATTTTTTTAAATACTTTATTTATTTGAGATAAAGAGAGAGTGAGAGAGAGACAGAGACCAGGAGCCGGGGGCAGAGGGAGAGGGAGAAGCAGGGTACCCACTGAGCAAGGAGCCTGACACGGGGCTCAATCCTATGACCTCGGGGTCATGATCTGAGCTGAAGGTAGATGCTGAACTGACTGTGCCACCCAGGTGCCCCTCATTTCTGTATGAAATTTGATTTTCATTGTGAAATTTGAAAGTGAGAACTTGATGTATTTCATCAAACCTATTTTTTTGAGAATATGGACCTAAGTTTTATAATTCTATTTATTTTACCTTAAATTATGATAAGCAAATTTACGGACTTCAGTCTTATTAGAAGGGCATAAATTTAGGGACACTCTTTTAAATTTCTTATTTTTAATGATTAAGAGAATATTAATATTTTTTCCATTTATGCCATTGCTTAGTGTGATCATCTATGCTACATAGTCTTAGGTATTTTCCATGTAAGACATGTTTATGCTCATCCATTGAAATCCTTTTCAGGATAATCCAGCACCTGGCAGCTATAATGTTCAGAAATCATATGAGATGTCCCAAGTTCAACATAAATACATGGCACCTCGTAGTTTTGTGGCTAAACTGAAACATGCCTCCTTTCTTAGCACAACTCCTCGGTGCCTGGAGAAAATGACTGATGGGCCAGGTAAGTACAAACATTTTTTATTTTTTGAAAGCTATGGAAAGGTTTCCATTATAAAAATAGACAACTATAAACATACCTTTATATTTACCATCCCTCTTTTAAATGTACAGGATGAAAAAAAGTCTGCTTATTCAGTGAAAGATTTTAGATTTTTTTTTCAACTGTAAGATGTGTTTGGGGTTTTATGTCTCTTAACTTCACCAAAGACAACCTTACCAGTTTTAACTTAAAACTAATACATTCATGTTCCATTAGAGAAAAACCCAAAATTCTTAGTAATGCTACATTGTTAGAGGAGAAAGGCACTTTATTGTGTTTTGTAAGATCAGTCTTGTACAAGATACACATCATGTTAGTCTTACGGACTTATTTTAGTTTTTCTCAAGTATCAAGAAAACATCCATATAAAAGATAAACATTTATTTTGGGGGGGGGTAAAAATTCCAAAAGCAATTTTGAGTTTTAAAATTGGAATTAGTTTGGGGACCCTTGGGTGGCTCAGCAGTTCATAGACTGCTCCAGGGCATGATCCTGGAGTCCCGGGATCGAGTCCCATGTCAGGCTTCCTGCATGGAGCCTGCTTATCCCTCTGCCTGTGTCTCTGCCTCTCTCTGTGTCTCTTGTAAATAAATGAATAAAATCTTAAAAAAAAATTGGAATTAGTTTAGCTACTAGTAATAGTGTTCTTAGACTTAAAATGAATGCAATAACTTCCTTGGTAATGAGGATAAATCAGGTAAGTGTGTTATTTCACACAGGAAAACCAGATAGGAAATAGGAACAATAGTTTTCAACAATAATTTTGAAATGTATTGCCACTAAACAACCAAACTGTTGTAAAGACTCTTTATGAGAATATGAAGAGAAAAAATGAAACAGAATGGAGAAACTCATCGATGGGTTTTTGATGAAAAACCAAATTAAGAGAATACAACTTATCAGCAAATGAGAATACTCAGAGAGCCTGTGATCCACGGAAGCTTGCTTTGTTTTTCATTGTCTTTTAAAAATCAAGTATATTGCCAACTTAAAGGTCTGTTTTAAGTCAAAATTTAATTTTTCTTATTTTCTTTTTTTTTCTCTTGAGTTACTGTACCATTGCTGATTTTGTCAAGTTTTAGCTTTGTTATGAAGTATAATTTAAACACCTTTAGTGTGTCCCTGACCACACTCAGTATGTAGTCACCCAGAATGGTGCAAGGAAATTAGTTCTTTGAAGTTCTGGTACTATCACGGTAACTATCACTAAGCACAAGCAAATAATAAATAAATGTCCATTTCAGGGTTTCTTGAAGTAAATTATGTTGAACTTAATATTCTCTGAAGATTATTTTTTGTCTTTCCCTTTACTGTTCTCTCCGTAAAAATTATTGTAGATGAAATGTATAGGAATTTCAGTTAGGTGCCAGGATTGGCACTGTGACTTTTCATCATTTCAGTATTTAGCCTAGGGCAAGTAAACACACTAATTGTTTTATTAGTTTCTATTTTATAAAATTCAGAAAATATTTGCCACCTACTTGGCTCTCATGAGAATACTAAAGATTAATAAGACTGTGTTTCTTTTTTTTCTTTCTTCTTTTTATTTATTTATTTTAAAAATTAATTAATTTTTTATTGCTGTTGAATTTGCCAACATACAGAATAACACCCAGTGCTCATCCTGTCAAGTGCCCCCCTCAGTGCCCGTCACCCATTCCCTCCCACCCCCCGCCCTCCTACCCTTCCACCACTCCTAGTTGATTTCCCAGAGTTAGGAGTCTCTCATGTTCTGTCTCCCTTTCTGATATTTCCTACCCATTTCTTCTCCCTTCCCTTCTATTCCCCTTCACTATTATTTATATTCCCCAAATGAATGAGAACATATAATGTTTGTCCTTCTCCGACTGACTTACTTCACTCAGCATAATACCCTCCAGTTCCATCCACGTTGAAGCAAATGGTGGGTATTTGTCCGTTTCTAATGGCTGAGGAATATTCCATTGTATACATAAACCACATCTTCTTTATCCATTCATCTTTCCACAGACACCGAGGCTCCTTCCACAGTTTGGCTATTGTGGCCATTGCTGCTATAAACATCGGGGTGCAGGTGTCCCGGCATTTCATTGCATCTGTATCTTTGGGTAAATCTCCAGCAGTGCAATTGCTGGGTTGTAGGGCAGGTCTATTTTTAACTCTTTGAGGAACCTCCACACAGTTTTCCAGAGTGGCTGCACCAGTTCACATTCCCACCAACAGTGTAAGAGGGTTCCCTTTTCTCCGCATCCTCTCCAACATTTGTGGTTTCCTACCTTGTTAATTTTCCCCATTCTCACTGGTGTGAGGTGGTATCTCATTGTGGTTTTGATCTGTATTTCCCTGATGGCAAATGATGCAGAGCATTTCCTCATGTGCATGTTGGCCATGTGTATATCTTCCTCTGTGAGATTTCTCTTCATGTCTTTTGCCCATTTCATGATTGGATTGTTTGTTTCTTTGCTGTTGAGTTTAATAAGTTCTTTATAGATCTTGGAAACTAGCCCTTTATCTGATACGTCATTTGCAAATATCTTCTCCCATTCTGTAGGTTGTCTTTTAGTTTTGTTGACTGTATCCTTTGCTGTGCAAAAGCTTCTTATCTTGATGAAGTCCCAATAGTTCATTTTTGCTTTTGTTTCTTTTGCCATCGTGGATGTATCTTGCAAGAAGTTACTGTGGCCGAGTTCAAAAAGGGTGTTGCCTGTGTTCTCCTCTAGGATTTTGATGGAATCTTGTCTCACATTTTGATCTTTCATCCATTTTGAGTTTATCTTTGTGTGTGATGCAAGAGAGTGGTCTAGTTTCATTCTTCTGCATGTGGATGTCCAATTTTCCCAGCACCATTTATTGAAGAGACTGTCTTTCTTCCAATGGATAGTCTTTCCTCCTTTGTCGAATATTAGTTGAACATAAAGTTGAGGGTCCATTTCTGGATTCTCTATTCTGCTCCATTGATCTATGTGTCTGTTTTTGTGCCAGTACCACACTGTCTTGATGACCACAGCTTTGTAGTACAACCTGAAATCTGGCATTGTGATGCCCCCAGCTATGGTGTTCTTTTTTAAAATTCCACTGGCTATTCGGGGTCTTTTCTGATTCCACACAAATCTTAAAATAATTTGTTCTAACTCTCTGAAGAAAGTCCGTGGTATTTTGATAGGGATTGCATTAAATGTGTAAGTTGCCCTGGGTAACATTGACATTTTCACAATATTAATTCTGCCAGTCCATGAGCATGGAATATTTTTCCATCTCTTTGAGTCTTCCTCAATTTCTTTCAGAAGTGTTCTATGGTTTTTAGGGTATAGATCCTTTACCTCTTTGGTTAGGTTTATTCCTAGGTATCTTATGCTTTTGGGTGCAATTGTAAATGGGTTGACTCCTTAATTTCTCTTTCTTCAGTCTCATTGTTAGTGTATAGAAATGCCAATGACTTCTGGGCATTGATTTTGTATCCTGCCACACTGCCGAATTGCTGTATGAGTTCTAGCAATCTTGGGGTGGAGTCTTTTGGGTTTTCTACGTAGAGTATCATGTCATCTGCGAAGAGGGAGAGTTTGACTACTTCTTTGCCAATTTGAATGTCTTTTATGTCTCTTTGTTGTCTGATTGCTGAGGCTAGGACTTCCAGTACTATGTTGAATAGCAGTGGTGAGAGTGGACATCCCTGTCTTGTTCCTGATCTTAGGGGAAAGGCTACCAATGCTTCCCCGTTGAGAATGATATTTGCTGTGGGCTTTTCGTAGATGGCTTTTAAGATGCTGAGGAATGTTCCCTCTATCCCTACACTCTGAAGAGTTTTGATCAGGAATGGATGCTGTATTTTGTCAAATGCTTTCTCTGCATCTAATGAGAGGATATATGGTTCTTGGTTCTTGCTGATATGATGAATCACATTGATTGTTTTACGAGTGTTGAACCAGACTGTGTCCCGGGAATAAATCCAACTTGGTCTTGGTGAATAATTTTCTTAATGTACTGTTGGATCCTATTGGCTAGTATCTTGTTGAGAATTTTTGCATCCATGTTTATCAAGGATATTGGTCTGTAATTCTCCTTTTTGGTGGGGTCTTTGTCTGGTTTTGGAATTAAGGTGATGCTGGCCTCATAGAACGAATTTGGAAGTACTCCATCTCTTTCTATCTTTCCAAATAGCTTTAGGAGAATAGGTATGGTTTCTTCTTTAAACGTTTGATAGAATTCCCCTGGGAAGCCATCTGTCCCTGGACTTTTGTGTCTTGGGAGGTTTTTGATGATTGCTTCAATTTCCTCCCTGGTTATTGGCCTATTCAGGTTTTCTATTTCTTCCTGTTCCAGTTTTGGTAGTTTGTGGCTTTCCAGAAATTCATCCATTTCTCCTAGATTGCCTAATTTATTGGCGTATAGCTGTTCATAATATGTTTTTAAAATCGTTTGTATTTCCTTGGTGTTGGTAGTGATCTCTCCTTTCTCATTCATGATTTTATTAATTTGAGTCTTCTCTCTCTTCTTTTTAATAAGGCTGGCTAATGGTTTATCTATCTTATTAATTCTTTCAAAGAACCAACTCCTGGTTCTGTTGATCTGTTCCACAGTTCTTCTGGTCTCGATTTTGTTGAGTTCTGCTCGAATCTTTAATAATTATCTTCTTCTGCTGGATGTAGGATCTATTTGCTGTTTTTTCTCTAGCTCCTTTAGGTGTAAGGTTAGCTTTTGTATTTTAGTTCTTTCCAATTTTTGAATGGATGCTTGTATTGTGATGTATTTCCCCCTCAGGACTGCTCTTGCTGCATCCCAAAGATTTTGAATGGTTGCATCTTCATTCTCATTAGTTTCCATGAATCTTTTTAATTCTTCCTTAATTTCTTGGTTGACCCTTTCATCTTTTAGCAGGATGGGCCTTAACTTCCACGTGTTTGAGGTCCTTCCAAACTTCTTGTTGTTATTTAGTTCTAATTTCAAGGCATTATGGTCTGAGAATATGCAGGGGACGATCCCAATCTTTTGGTATCGGTTCAGACCCGATTTGTGACCCAATATGTGGTCTATTCTGGAGAAAGTTCCATGTGCACTTGAGAAGAATGTGTATTCAGTTGTGTTTGGATGTAAAGTTCTGTAGATATCTGTGAAATCCATCTGGTCCAGTGTATCATTTAAAGCTCTTTTTTCTTTGGAGATGTTGTGTTTAGAAGACATATCGAGTATAGAAAGCGCTAAATTGAAGTCACCAAGTATAAGTGTATTATTATCTAAGTATGTCTTCACTTTGGTTATTAATTGATTGATATATTTGGCAGCTCCCATTTTCGGGGCATATATATTGAGATTGTTAAGTCCTCTTGTTGGATAAATCCTTTAAGTATGATATTTTGTCCCTCTTCATCTCTCACTACGGTCTTCGGGGTGAATTTTAGTTTATCTGATATAAGGATGGGTACCCCTGCTTTCTTTTGAGGACCATTTGAATGGTAAATGGTTCTCCAACCTTTTATTTTCAGGCTGTAGGTGTCCTTCTGTCTAAAATGAGTCTCTTGTAGGCAGCAAATAGATGGGTCCTGCTTTTTTATCCAGTCTGACACCCTGCGCCTTTTGATGGGGTTATTAAACCCATTTACGTTCAGAGTTACTATTGAAAGATATGAGTTTAGTGTCATCAAGACTGTGTTTCAAAGTCATTTTCAGAAGCTCTGAAGCTCCTTAGATGTATAAAATCTTATTATAATATGAAACATATTTCTTCTTGTTGTCAAGCCAACACTAGCTTCTGAAAGAATTTATGTTAGGGGAATATCTTCATTATGAAGACTGTTAATATTTGGAAGTCAAAGACATAGTGACTGTCCAAGTCACTACACAATTGTAGAGTAGCCAGACAGCTTCTAAGTGAAAAGAGTTTATCACACTGGTTAAAGTAATAATCCATCAAGGTTGGTATCCCGAATCTAAAGGGTAACCTATAATTCAAAGAAATGATAGCAGAAATCCCTCATGTCTCTATAATAAATATATTAGGAAAAAAATGGATTTCTGAAGGTACTACCTGATACTGTGATGTGTAAATTTCATTTCCTCTGACATGTGCAGATATTGTAATAATTCGAATTGTTCATTCTTTTAGATTTTAATCTGCTAAGGTATATCATCCAAAACATGTCTTGAATATAGAGTCAATAAGGTGACTGAGGCCAATTCAATTAATATCCATCTTTCATTTTGGTAATTGAAAATTAACTTTCATTTGTCCTAATTCTTACACTGATCCAATCAAGGAAAAGATATTCAGGTGTGATATAATCAACTCTCTAAATAGATTCCTCATTTTTTATTGATTTTTACTTAGGCTAGGTTTTTTTTATTGATGAATATGACAAAGAATTCTTGATTATTTTTAATATAGACATAGTAATATGATTTTTCTGCTCTAAAATGAGAATGACTCATTTCTTTTTATAATTCTTAATTACATCTAACATTTGCTGAAAATACCATCTAACTTACTGTGTAAAGTCTTGTGATTTTTTAAAAAAATTATTGTCATATAATCAAAAGATACAGTGATAATAGTTATGTTGGTTATATTTCAATTTTTATACTATGTATAATACCATATCATATCTTAGAATTAAATTAAGAGAAAAGTGTTTTTTCAAGAAGCAACAAGTATTGGTGAGCGTGTAGACAAAGGGAATCTCTCTACTGTTGGTGGGAATGCAAACTGGTACAGCCACTCTGGAAAACAATAGGTGATTCCTCAAAAAGTATAAAAATAGAACTATGCTCTACCCTAGCAATTGCACTACTAGGTATTTACCGAAAGAATACAAACACTAATTCAAAGGGGTACATGCACCCTGATATTTATAGCAGCATTATTTGGCAATAGCCAAATTGTGGAAAGAGCCCAAATATCTATTGACTGATAAATGGACAAAGAATGAAATATCACTCAGCTGTAAAAAAGAAATGAAATCTTGCTGTTTGCAATGATGTGGATGGAACTAGAGATGATAATGATAAATGAAATGAGTTAGAGAAAGATAAATACCATATGATTTCACTCATTTGTGGAATTTAAGAAACAAAACAATCATAGGAGAAAAAAGAAAGATTCAACCTAAGAAACAGACCCATAATTATAGAGAACAAATTTATGGTTACCAGAGAGGAGGTGGGTGGGGAATGAGTTAAGTAGATGATAGGGAATAAGGATGGCACTTGTTGTGATGAGCAGTGGATGTTGTATGGAAGTGTTGAGGCACTAAGTTGTATACCTGAAACTAATATTATACTGTATGTTAACTAACTTGTTAACAAGTTATGTTAATATAAATAAAAACTCAAAAAAAGAAGTATTTTAATCCTATTGTCATTTAAGCATTGGTAATTTTATTTTATTTTTATACTAATGCAAAGGACCTTTTGGGGTTATGTTTAATTCTTTACAAGTCAGATAAAATTATTTTCTGTTGTTATGTGTTTATATACATATACACATAAGTGAAACTATAAAATTGAATCAATTTATAGAGTATGATAGGCAAATTCATTTCTTGAGTCATGACATTACTAACAATTCAGTGATTTCCCTTACAGAACTTAAAGAACATGTATATTGTTATCTTTCTACCTATAAATAGAATAATTGGCAAATTAAAATTGATTAGCAGATATTTTACATTTGTAGTTAAAGTGTTAAGAACTGAGGTTGATAAATGATATATTATGAATTGTGAGTTTGGTTGATAAATGAATAATAGTCTTATGGGATTTATTAATTTATAGGGCATTCATTCAATCACTCAACATTTAATGGTGATTTATTTATTTAAAATTGTTTAGAACTTTTAATAGCATGAAAGTGGTTGTGTTTTACTCATAAATGAAGTCTTGTCTTTGCATATATTTAAGAGAGATAAAATGTATTTCATTATCTAAATTAAAGAGGGAAATAGTATATTTGCATTAAGTATAATTTAGACCATTAAATGTTGTGTAACCAATGAAGACACTTTAGAAAAATTTAATGAAGAGATTATTAAATGAGGTGCATCACATTATAAAGCAATCTACTCTTATTGCACCAAATTTTAATTCATAGATATGTAAATGAGTTTGTGATTGATCCAGGTCAGGTAAAGTAAAATTTTTGTTAAGTGGAAAAATGCTTAAACATTACTTTATTATTCATAATGACCTGGTTTTGGACATTTAGAGAAGGGAAATACTCAGCAAATTTATAAAGAAAATGAATGAAAATATCAAGTGTGGAAAACTGGAGACTCTCATACAGTGTGGTGGAAATATAAGTTGGTATCAGTGATTCTCAAGCAGGCTGACATAATGTTTCAAATATATATGCCATTTAACCACCAAATCCTACTTCTGGGATTATCCTACAGAAATAATTAATGATATACCCCAAATTTAAGCTTTAAGGAAATTAATCAAAGAACACTAGTAATGAAAAGTTTACAATGTCTTAAATGAAAGGAAAATGGGGTTTAGTTAATTCTCATACATCAAGTGGATAGAGTTCTTTGAAAAAATATTAAGTGGTATATATATTTAAAACTGGCAAGAAGATTCATTTGATTTGATTAGTCATTTAACAAACATGCACTGAGGGTCTTTTTATGTATTCACCACTATTCCAGGGCCTTGAACTAAATATAAGCATTGTTGTTTCATAGAGCTTAATATGAGGTCTAATGGGCATTTAATGGATCAGATATTTAATTGAATAGAAAAAATAGATCAATAGATTGATAGATGAAAGTGAACAAGGAAAAAAAGCAAAGAAAGAAAAAAAAAGAATAAATGCCAGGTAGTTATAAATGCTATGAAGAGGAATAAGAGAGAGAAGGACGATTGGGAGTTCCGAGTGGGTTGAACATAGTTTCAAAGAATGTTATCAGAGAAGGCCTCATTGAAAAAATAATATGTAAGTAACCTACTTCGACTTGTTAAAGATTTTGTTTTACTTTCAGTTGTTTTAATTGGCTCCACTAGATGAATGTACATTGGTTTATAATAAGTAAAAATTAATTTAAGATTTTTAAATGAAGAAAAACAATTGAAGCTTAAAGCACAATTTTTATTAAAATCAAGTATTTAAATGAATGTAAGATTCCACAACATATGTGGTGTATAAGACAATATTTGAAGACTGAATGCAACAGGTACCGAGATTTACTTTATTTAGAAAATATAGATAATTTCTCATGAAAATAGCATTGTGATTTCTGCATCACATTCCCACAGCAATTTATTTCAGGAAACAAATGTAATCTATCTTAGAGTTTAATTGAACATATACCATGTAGGTAGTTTTGTTTACTTTTTCAATAAACATAAGTAATACCCTTGATATAAAAATCAGTGTAGTGTGAAAACTAATTATTTATTTTCTCAGTGGCTTGTAAAATTATGGCTTCAGAAATGCTATAGAGTTCATCAAAATGCAGTCTATCCCTCTTGCTAAGGACTGTTAACTTATTGCAATAAATACATAATTTTTGTTGTTTTTCTATAGCTAATGGAAGTGCTTTTGGGATGATAAAATGTAAGGTAATTCTGAGTATAGGCAAAAATAGATCAGATCAATTTTGAGGATTTGTTGATTCTGTATTTATTAAAAATGATGGATGAGTGTCTCAGTTGGTTAGGTCTCCAACTCTTTATTTTGTCTGAGGTCATGATCTCAGGGTCATGAGATTAGGGTCCATGCTGGGTGTGGAGGCTACTTGAGCTTCTCTCTCTCTGTCTCCCTCTGCTCCTCCCCTTATTTCTCTCTGTCTAAAAACCAATGATGGAAATGTTATTTTTGAAAATGAACTAATTTTATTGCATTCACCTCAAATTTTGTTTCACTTGGCACTTAATCTGTATTTCAAGTAAATTCTCCTTACTTATGCATAATTTGAGAATGATCATATTTATCTTAAAGATTTTATTTATTTATTTATTTATTTATTTATTTATTTGAAAGAGAGAGAGTGCACACAGGATTGGAGGGAGGGGCATTGAGAGAGAGGGAGAGAGAGAGAGGCAGACTCCCTGGTGAGCAGGGATCCTGATGGGGAACTGGATCCCAGGACCCTGAGATCTTGACCTGAGGCAAAGGCAGATGCTTAACCAACTGAGCTACCCAGGCATCCCTCATATTTATCAATAAGCATATATTACAGGCAAAATTATCCTATGCATAGTATATTGAGTTTGGGGTTATTTACTTTTTGGATACTAAGGAATTTTGAAAAGTATGGAAAAGGCTTTATTTGAAGAGAGAATAAGTATGCAGGGAGTAGGGGTAGGACAGGACTGGTACACAATATTTTACAACATAAATGATAAAAGTATCAAATTCTGATGTAGAGTTATAGCCTTAAAGTAGAAAATGGTGTGAAACTGTAAAGAATAATTGACAATATGTGTATTTTATATAAACAATATATAGAGGTGAGTTTATCTCAAACATTTTATGGGTATAGCTTTATATATTAGAGTGAATTATAAATTGATAAAACAAAGAGGCCACATATTTAAAAAATAATTATATTAGCTTGGAACTAAGAGGGATAGACACAGTATATAAAATAAAAAGAGGCCTTTGGACACTGAAATTTCTGTAGGTAGGAAGTTGGCTGAAAAACCACCTAGTTGCAAACATGTCTACTTTTGTGGAAAAAGAAGGATGACTTAAAAGAACAGAACCAGAAACCCACAGAATAGAGTCATGAATCAAATTGAACAACTCTTAGGAATTAGAACTGGGCCCTAATATAGTAACTGACAGCATGTACTCTGCTGGATTTGAAATGCCATGAGCCTATGACTGCTATGTCCCTCCTGTTTTTCTCCCTTTGAATGTTGATAGCCTTTATCTTATTCTGTTCTATCATTAGTATAAGGATATCTGTGCGGAAGTAAGTTAAGGCCTTTAGATGGAGAGGAATGATATTCAAAGAGTTGTACAGAGGAACTAATACAGAGAAGTCTCATCCACATCTGAAGCAGAATTTATTGAGATTCTGAACTTCAAGTTATGCCACAATAGGATGAAATTTGGGAGTTTTCAAAGTATTTTACGTATGGGATGTGAAATGTAGCCAGAGAATGGACTGTGGAAGATTGTGTTTCCAAAGTTTTTGCCACAATATATTTCATCCTACATGTTCTTCACATAGTGCAGAGTTGACAGTGCTCTCATTGAGTATCGGAGTTTATTTCCAGATCCCTGGTGGACCTTTGATATTGCTCCTATAGAGTGTAGCAAAGGGTTGCTATGTGACTGCTGAGGCTAAATCATAAAAACTTCATGCACTTCTGGATGGTCCCCTCAGAATAACTACTCTTGAAACTAGCCATCCTGCCAGTATAAAACCAAGCAGCCAGGGAAAGGTTCATGAAAAGGAAATGAGGCCCCCAGGCCTAGCTTACAGCCAACAGTCAGCATGGACTAGCCAGCGTTATGAGTGTAAGTGGAAGCAGAACCTCCAGTCCCCAGTCAGGCTGCCCCAGCTGACACGCTGTGCTGCTGAGATGAACTTTTTCCTCTACGTCATGACTAACGATAATTTTGAAATTTTTTATTCATGAGAGACAGAGAGAGGCAGAGACATAGGCAGAGGGAGAAGCAGGTTCCCTGCGGGGAGCCCAATGCAGGAGTTGATCCTGGGACCCCATGATCATACCCTCAGCCAAAGGCAGACACTCAGCCCTGAGCCCCCCAAAGTTCAGATTTTTAAGCAAAATAAATGATTATGTTGTTTTAAGCCACTAGTTTTGAGGGGTAGATTTTTATCCAGCAATAGATAATCAGAACAAGTTCTAAGCAGAGAAGGGAGACAAAAGAAGGCAGATAAAGTTAGTACTAAGTAAAAGTCTCAAAGGTGATGTAGTCCAAAGAATAGGAAGTTGAAATTCTATGTAATTACTAAAGTGAAGATGTATTCATGCCTACAATTGAAGTTGAATTAAGAGTGAGGTTAACTCCAGGATTAGAAAGGGTATTAACAATAATATTAAACTATCTTAGAAATATTTGATAGGGTAACTAATAAGATGATCCATGTTCTGAAATCCTCTAAGAAGGTGGGAGAGAACATTAGAGTTGGGTATATAATAGCCACACAGAGGAAAATAGCTCAATTTAGATTATTAATGATGAAAATAGATGTGTTGTATTTGAGTGAAAGTTTCAGGTTTTCAAAGCATTTCACATATATTACTGGATTATTACAACTAGCTTAGGGTTAATGATCACTGTCCTTATTTATATGGGAGAAAACTGAAAGGTAATTAAAAGAAAAGAAAATTTGCTTATACTAACACAAAAAATAGTATAAACAAGAATAAGATCAAGATGGTTCACTTTTTTGTTAATTCTTTATAAAAAATACATTTTGAGCACATACTATTTTTCAGACTGTGCTATAAAAAATGGAGTAATACTCAATCCTTGTCCTCAAATCTCGAATATCTAGCAAGGGAGAAAAATATCCACAGATAATTATAATAAAATTCCACTATTAGTGGTCCCTATATTACAGTTGTTTCCAAAATCATATATAAATTTATTGGCAAATGGATGAGCAGGTCTTTAAAAAAATTTTACTGAAATATATTTGACATATGTTAGTTTAAGGTTACAACATAAGGTTGATTTGATACTTTTATATATGCTTTATAATAGCTATTGTAGCATTAGGTCCCACCTTTATCAGGTCATATAATCACTTCTTTTTTTGTGATGGGAATTAGTTAAGATCTAGTCACTAAGCAAGCTTGATGCTTATAATACAATATTGTTGCCTATAATAATTATGCTGTGCATTATATCTCCAGGACTTATTCATCTACTGGTTGTAAGTTTGGACTCATAAACAACACCACTCCTGTCCCCCAGTCTCCAGCCCCTGGCAATCATCATTTTATTCTCAGTTTTTATAAGTTCAGCTTTTTTTTTTTTTTAAGATTCCACATACAAGTGATATCATAAGGTATTTATCTTTCTCTTTTTCACTTACCTCAGTATAATGTCTTTATGGTCCAATCCTGCAAATGTCAGGATTTCCTTCTTTCTCATGGCTAAAAAATATTCCATGTCTATATCTACCACATCTTCTTTATGCATTCATCTGTTGATGGGCACTTAGGTTTCCATATCTTTGTTCTTTTGAATAATGCTACAATAAACATGGGAATGCAGATATCTCCTTGATAGAGGAACAGTTGTTAATATAAATTTTTTAAACTCAGAAAGTAAGGTTACAAAGCATAGTTTATAGTATATTGGTAAGCTAAGAAGGTATACATTTATCTATCCATTCACTGGTTGAAGGACATTTAGGTTGTTTCCAAATTTTGACTATTATAAATAATGCTGCTATGAACATCCATGTGCAAGTCTTTCTGTAGATATATTTTAATCTCTCTTGGGCAATTACACAGGATTAGAATTGCTAGTTAGGCTAGTAGTTTTATCTTTAATTTTTTGAGGAACTTTTAAATTGTTTTTCAAAGTGGTTTTACCTTTTTTTTTTTTTTTTTTTTTTAACTTCCAAGTTTCCTTTATTTGTTTTGAAAACAACCTCCATTCTTTACTTCTCAATTTAGTCTTGGCTTAGTGACAAAAAAGGCTTTTCTCTCTGGCCTCTTTTGTAAGAAAGGGAACAACATAAACACTCCCCATGAGATCTCTCTCCCCAGATTCCACTGAAGGGCAGATGGGGCCAGGACTGAAACTGGAACAGCACGGAGAACATGTAGGATCTGTCTCTGATCCCCACTTGGCTTACAATCCCTTCCTCCATCCTTCCTGAGACATCTGCTCCTGTCTGGAGGGCTCTGGCTTCAACTTCCGGTTCAGAGCATCTATAGTAGCTACAATATTAACTACAACAATTATGACAAATCATGTGAATTTATAATTACATATAAATTTGTAGTAGTTCAAAGCACAATATCTTTTAAAATCTTTATATTTCATCTGTCAAAAGAATATTAAAAATAACATTTTGTTTATTAAATTTTATGGTAAAACTTGAAAGAGAAAATAACTGTTTTATAAATATATACATTTATACAATTGACCCTTGCACAATGCAGGGATTAGGGGCACCCACCCTATTTGCGGTTAAAAGTACATAAATTTGATTCCCTCCCCACCAACTGAACTACTGATAGTTTACTGTTGACAGAAAGCCATACTGATAAGACTGTTAACACATATTTTGTATATTGTATGTATCATATACTACATTCTTACAATAAAGTAAGCTAGAGAAAGATGTTATTAAATAGAGAAAATACCTTTATAGTCCTGTATTGCAAGATTTCCACGTATAAGTGAACCCACACAATTCAAACATGCATTGTTCAAGGGTCAACTATATAATTCTTGGTAGATATAATTCATTAGGAAGACTTTTTTGTTTTTTGTTTTTTGTTTTGGTACTGACCTTCAAATCTGAATCAAGCTTATCAAATTAAGTTTTAGCAGGATTCCTGGCTGGCTCAGTGAGTAGAGTATGTGATTCTTGATCTTGGAGTCGTAAGTTCAAGTCCCACATTGGGAGTGGAGCCTACAAAACATACACACACATAAACACACACACACACACACACACACACACATTAAGTCTTAGCTAAAACATTGGAAAGTTTTGGGAAGTATAAGAAAAATTCAAATAGACTTGACTTTTAATAGAGGAAGTTGGTTCAACAGGAGGCTACTTATTGCTGGAGTTATGCAAGCATAAGCTGGATGATTTCTCTACTCAGAATGCTTTGGGATAGATTTCTGTGGAGAATGGGAAGCTGGGCTTGAAAACCTTAAAGCCTTCTACTCATTCTCACCCTGGTAGTCTAATAATTCTCTAGGTAATAAGGAGGCAGCCAATATAGAAATGCAATAATGTAAATTGTAATATGACTATAATGAGATAATTTATTCTATTTATGAAGGGAATTTTGATTTATAGAGAATAATATAAGGACAAATGATACTGTATCTGCTCATTATTCCAAATTTCAGGAATGTTTTCCTGAAGAAATCATCACTAACTTTTTTGTTTTTTTGTTTTTTTAGATTCTCCATGTAAATGATAACACACAGTATTTGTTTTTCTCTGTCTGACTTGTTTCACTTAGCATAATGCCTTCAATGTTGTTGCAGATGATAGGATTTTCTGTTTTTTTAAAATAGCTGAATAATATTCCATTGCACTTTTACCTTCTTTATCTATTCATCCATTCATGGCTACCTACTTAGGTTGTATCTAGGTATGCTTTTCTGTATATTTATCCTGAGAGATTTATATAGTGCTTCTTGAGTTTGTGCCTTGATGTCTTTTTTTTTTCGTTTAGTTTAGAAAGTTCTTTCATTAAATATTCAAATATTACATTTTTAAAAACTCTTCTTTCTTTCTTTCCTTCTCTTTTATCTCATTCCTCCTCCTCTTCTTGGTCCTTCTTTTCAGCTCCAACTAAACATACCTTTTTTTGTTTTCTTTTATAATCTCTTCTTCATTTCCCATCCTTCCCGCCCCCCCCCCCATGAATCATGTAGGTATTTTATTTAATCTTCTCTTCCAGTTCATTGATTCTTTCTTCTGTGTATAATCTGCTTTTGTAAACAATCTCATAAATTCTTTTTTTTAAAGATTTTATTTATTTATGATAGACATAGAGACAGAGAGAGAGAGAGAGAGAGAGAGAGAGAGGCAGAGACACAGGCAGAGGGAGAAGCAGGCTCCATGCTAGGAGCCCGACGTGGGACTTGATCCCAGGTCTCCAGGATCGCTCCCTGGGCCAAAGGCAGGCGCTAAACCGCTGAGCCACCCAGGGATCCCCCAACAATCTCATAAATTCTTAATTTTAGTTATTATATTTTTACTTACACAGTTTGCAGTATGGCTCTGAATGATCAGTATTTTGAGGCAGTCTATTGGGATTCTATGGGCTGCTCATAACGCTTTTCATGCACAAAGCATTTAAAAATTGTTTTTCAGATTGGTACATAAAGGAAGTAGAACAAACATATTCTTTGCTCCCAGGAATTTAAAAGCAAAAATGGAAAATACTTAGGCAGAAGGAAATATAAAAAATGTATCAAAAATTTACATATTATTTTTAAAAATAAGCCAATAAATATATTAAATGAGTTAATATATGAGAGTGAAAGTCCAGGATTCATAAATGTTTGAGTTATATTATTTTCTTCAAATAAGGAAGGTTATAAAAGCTAAATACAGTATTATCTATATTATAGAAAGACATCGGAAACAAACGGTTGGCTAATGATAGACTATTTGACATAATATACAAGTCCATGGAATATTATTTGATGATGAAAAATCATAGCATATTCTACTACAGTGAATGTTTCTTTAGTGTGATTTAGCTCATATCATATGTTATTTAAGAATAGGGCAAGAAATCAGTAAAAGTCATAAATTGTCTTGATTCATATGCAGTTATATCTTAAGGCAACAAGTATATCAAAATTTCTTATGATTAGAGAGAAAGACTTAACAATATATGAAGAATTTAAGGAAAATAAGCCAAAATTTACACAGTTGTGCCTTCTTAGTGCTCACTGTCACTGATGTTACACTTTTCACCATGTTAAGATTTTGAGAAAGCTAAAAGAACAGGTAAAGAGGTTACAAAGACATTTTTCTTTGTATTAAAAAACCAAACCACATATCCCTTCACAAAACAAATCTCCTCCCTGCCCCGGAAAACAAAATGAAACTTCAAAACAAAAATTCCTGATTCATGAATTCTTTACCTCAGGTCAGATTTTTATTCTTATTTTTGTTGTTGTTGTTGTTGTTGTTATTTCAGATTTGTTATTGATGGAACTTGTTTTTATCAAGAGTGAATGCCCTCAAGAACCTAATACTTGAGAAAGAAAGAAGCATGATCTCTAGAGTTAGTTAAAGGCTATGAAGGATAGGATGACACTGTCCTCTTTTTAATGGTTTGGAACACTATCGGTTAGTACACAGGTCTCTAAGTGCTTTGTATATGGTAAAATACACATAACAAAATTGATCATCTTAACCATTTTTAAAATTTTATTTATTTTTCAAATTTTATTCATTTTAGAGGGAGTGAGAGAGAACATGTCAGCAGGGGGAGGATTGGGAGGGGGAGAGAGAAAGAGAGAGAGAGAGAGAGAGAGAGAGAGAGAGAGAGAGAAAGTAGACTCTGTATGTGTACTTGTGCTACAGTATGGAGCCTGACTCAGGGCTTGATCTCAGGACCCTGAGATCATGACCTGAACTCAAAACAAGAGTTAGATGCTTAACCAACTAAACTTACCCAGGTGCCTCATTAACCATTTTTTAAAAAATTTATTTATTTGAGAGAGAGAAAGAGAGCATGAGTGGGAAAGGGAGAGGGAGAGGGAATTTCAAGCCGACTCTACATGGGGCATGGAGCTGGATGTGGGGTTTCATCCCACAACCCTGAAATCATGACCTGAGGTGAAACCAAAAGTCTGAGCCTTAACTGACTGTGCCACCCAGGCACCCTGATCATCTTAACCATTTTTAAATGTGCAGTTTAGTGGTATTAAGTACATTCATGTGTTCTGCAACCATTACCACCATCCATACTCAGAACTCTTTTTATCTTGTAAACTGAAACTCTTTACTCATTAAACAGTAACTCCTGGGTAGCCTGGGTGGCTCAGCGGTTTAGCACTGCCTTCGGTCCAGGGTGTGATCCAAGTCCCGCATCAGGCTCCCTGCATGGAGACTGCTTCTCCCTCTGCCTGTGTCTCTGCTTCTCTCTCTCTCTCTCTCTCTCTCTCTCTCTCTCTGTCTTAAATAAATAAATAAATAAATAATCTTTAAAACACAACAACAACAAAAAAGAAACACACCCCAAAACAGTAACTCCTTATTACCTCTCCTTACCGCCAGCCCCTACAAGCCTCGGAATAGATGAAGTGCCCACCATGCTGTGGGGAATGTAAAAAAGAATGAGACAGTTTTCACACTGCCTTCCTTAGTATATACTATGAGGAAGTGACTCTTAAGAGAGAAA
This sequence comes from Canis lupus familiaris, assembly GCF_011100685.1. Taxonomy (NCBI): domain Eukaryota; kingdom Metazoa; phylum Chordata; class Mammalia; order Carnivora; family Canidae; genus Canis; species Canis lupus. The sequence goes on from NC_049253.1 coordinate 19,729,968, forward strand.
GAAAAAGAAATTGGGATGGTGGTTAATATGAGCTTTCTTGTGTTACAATTTTAATTCTGAGTAACACTCAGCTCTGTCACTGGCCAACCTACTACTCTAGATTCATGGTTGGTTACATATTCACTATAGTTTCTATATTTGTTGTTTGAGAGAAATCTTTTTTTTTTTTTTTTATTTTTTTTTTTTGTTTGTTTGAGAGAAATCTAAATAAGAGGCACAGGTTGTGCTAGTCTTTGAAATACCACTTCAATATGATAGGGTTTTATTGACAACAATGTGTTATTAACAGTAGGATAGGGCGAGAATTATAGGAAGAAAGGATGGAAAGATGGGAAGGGAAGGAGGAAGATAGATTTTCTTGACCTAGTTGATGGTAGTAAAGGGTAGAAATATGTGTGTTGGAGAGGGGAGGTTTCTTATAAGCCCAGGGAATATAATCACAGAAATTAGGAGAGTTAAAGGATAAAATATTATTAACTAAATAATGAGAAGGCAAGATTAAGGGAATAAAGGGAGATAGGAAAACTGAAGATTATGATATTCTTGAAGTGGTTCTACTTTTTATATATAATTATAATCTTTGTGGTCAGAAATTATGATTTTGTAACTGTTAATTTTATACACAATGAATTAGAAAACGTAGTATCTACTTTAAATGTAATCATTTCCATGTAGGATAATGTTGCCATTGAATAAATGAAAAATATGTTTCAGTCAGATATAATATTCTTTTCAAGCAAGCCATGTCTACTTTTGTAGAGTCATTCCTCTTTGGAAATGCTATACAACTGTTCTAAATTAAATTAGAATTCAGGTACTTGGAACACAGAAAGACAACTCTTTTTATAATAGAAAATATAATAAAAATTTTTAAATAGTTCAATATAGGATAATTATATAAAGTTATATAAAGTGTGTCTAGATAATGCTGTAAATTTATTAAAATTCAACACTATGTTATGATAGTTTTATATGGTAGCTTTACAGAAAGATTATATTATCCAATTTGTTATACTTCTTATAACTGCATTTCAATTAAAACACTTAGCAATTTCCTTGTTCTTTTTGAAATATTTTGAAACCCATTAGTGTGTCAGTGACTTGGCACTGCTCTCTAATTGCAATAGATATCAAGTGATAAAAATTGATTTTTTTGTACCTTACTTTGAAGAGTCAGCATTGGTTACCTGAATATATTATAATTCCTTTAAAATATTAATCCATGTTGCTTAAAGTTTTCATTTCTGAGTTTGGGATTAGATGTGCAGTTTTTTTTCACTAAAGAATGATTTGTATTGTATTGAAATATGGAATTCTAAGAAATGTTATAATATTAAAAATCTGTTTTAAAAATCTACCTTTTATACATAAAGCTAAATTATACCAACATAGGTTCAGTGTATCCACATTTACCCATTTTGAGTATCATATAATTTTTATTTTAAATATATTAAAGTAATAATGAAAATAACAAATTTATATTTCCAGGAAACAATGAAACCTTAAATCTTGTGGCTTTACCTACTAATAAAAAATTACTACATTAAAAATATTATAGAAAAGTACACAGATTATTAGTTTATATCTCAGTGCATTTTTATAAATTGAACTGGCCATGTAACCATTATCAAATGAAGAAACAGAACATTAAAAGCATCCTTAACCCCTCCCCTAACTCTCTCCTAGTCATTAATCATTATTCTGGCTTCTGTCACCATTGCTTTATTTTCACTATTTTCAACTTGTGTAAATTGAGTAATAAGGTTATTTTGTGTATACCTTCTTTCATTCAACCTTATGATTTATGGCCTATAAACTATATTGTCTCAGGTGACAATCATTAGTTCATTCTCAACATAGGAATGTGTCATAAGGGCTCCTGGGTGGCTCAGTCAGTTATGCATCTGACTCTTGGTTTCAGCTTAGGTCATGGTCTCATGGGTTAAGGGAATGAGCCCTGGATAAGGCACCACACTCAAAGGGGAGTCTTTTTTTTTTTTTTTTTTCTTTAAGATTTTATTTATTCCTGAGAGACACAGAGAGAGACACAGAGACATAGGCAGACAGAGAGATGCAGGCTCCATGCAGGAAGCCCGATGTGGGACTCAATTCCAGGAATCCGAGATCATGCCGCAGATGCTCAACCACTGAGCCACCCGAGCTTCCTGTCAATGGGGGGGTCTTCTTGGTATTATCTCCCTCTTCCTCTGTTTCTCCCTGCTGTCTTCTGTGCTCTTTCTTTCTCTCTCTCTCTCACTCTTTCTAAAATAAAATAAATATTTTTAAAAAGAACATATTACAATTTCTTTATCCATCTTAACTCATCTTACTACTGATGGAAATTTGGGTTGTTTCCAATTTAGTGCTTTTATGAGTACTGTTAATAGTGAATATTGTACATATATTTTTGGTGCATATAAATATACATTTCTCTTCATTTATATACCTAGGAGTGGAGTTTATGGGTCATAGTATCTGATGGATGTTCAGTTTTAATAGGATCTTGCCCAACAGTCTTTCCAAGTGGATATAATGACTTACAGTCCCACCAGTAATGTATGAGAGTTGCAATTGTTTCCCTATCTCACCAACCTGTGGTGTTGTCAGTCTTTTTCATTTTACCCTTTCTGGTTTTGGAGTATTTCATTGATGCTTTATTATTTATTTTTATGATGACTAATGAAATTTAATACTTTTCATATGTTCTTTGGTCATTTGGATTTTTTTTTTGAGCATGCCTTCCCATGTCTCTTTTCTATTTATCTATTAGATTATTTTTATTATTGATTAGTAGTTCTTAATATATTATGGTTATATTTGGTAGTTATACACAGTGTAAATACTCTCACTTTATCTCATCACTTAGGCATTTTATTATCTTATCACAATAAGAATTAGGATGATTACAGTACAATTTTATATATATGTATATTACATATGCACATATATACATACATATATATATATATGTTTTTATTTAAATTCCAGTTAGTTAACATACAGTGTAATGTTAGTTTCAGGTGTACAATTTAGCAGTTCAACACTTACATGGCACACCTGGTGCTCATCATGACAAGTGCCCTCCTTAATCCCCATCATCTAACTAACCCATTCCCCCTACACATCTCACCTTTGGTAACCATCAGTTTGTTCTCTATAGTTTACAGTCTGCCTTTTGGTTTTCCTCTCTCTTCCTCTTTGGAAGTTACTCATTATTGCTGTAATGCCTTTAGACTAGTTGAATTTTATGATATATACATTTCACACAATTAGCAAAGTAATCTTTCTATAAATGTAGCAGTATGAATTTATGAATTTAGTTTTAGTTCTAAAGGTTACTATCGATAAACAAACTTGTAGATTTGATACACGTCTATATTTTTTTAAAGGTTTTTAAAAAATTTTTATTTATTTATGATAGTCACAGAGAGAGAGAGAGAGGGGCAGAGACATAGGCAGAGGGAGAAGCAGGCTCCATGCACCGGTAGCCCGATGTGGGATTCGATCCTGGGTCTCCAGGATCGCGCCCTGGGCCAAAGGCAGGTGCTAAACCGCTGCGCCACCCAGGGATCCCCCACATGTCTATATTTTAAGAAGGAATTCACACAAGTATTTTAAGGTGCAAAATAAGTGTATTTGCCCATAAAAGAGAATAGGTTGCTGTTTATTGAGAACTTCTTGCAGAAATACTTTTTTGTATGATTACTATCTTGATAATGTCACAGCAGTTCTTTTTATGTGATTCATAATCATGATAGTAGTAGAGGCATTGAAGTTTGACTAATCTTTCTTAATTGACTATAGTAAGAAAAAATAAGATTGCATATTAGTAAAAAAAATTAGAAAGAAAACTATCAACTTGAGATTCAATGTGATATAAACTATATTTCATAGAGATTATATGTATTCTAAAGTGTCTTTGACTTTGACAACTTTAAAATTGCATTCAGTACTGGGCAGAAAAATGGAGGTACATAAAATCATAACATCAGTGTAGTGTATGAAGTAGAGATAATAGTTGTACTCTTAGCCATTTTATTTTGCTATAAATGAAATTCATTGTTCAGCATGACCTTCTGAACTGTGTTTTCCAGTCAAGTTATTTTGTAAAGATTAAATTAAATTCATTGCAGGGTACATGCTTTCAGAGATTGTAACAATTCCTCTCTGTTTGAACTATACTGTGAATTTTTTTAGTGTAGGAAAAAGTTCAGAGAGACAGTTTTCCATCTCACTGCACTTTTTAGAATGGTTCTCATATCTCAACCACAAGGTTTATTAAATACAAATTGAAGTGAACTTATGTCAGTAAGAAATAATGAAAACACACCTTCAGTGGTCTGCTTTGCCTTTTCAGAGTACAAGCATAAATTGTACTTCAGGTTACTTAGAGATTATGCAAAAGCGTGGTTGAATTTTAGTAACTGTTCTATTTAGAATATTATGAATGCTAAACAACTAATTGTTATAAATTATAGGTTCAATAGACAGAATAATGCTTTCTCACCTCGCCCTCCTTCAGGATGCCTATGCCTTAATCTCCAGAACCTGTGAATATATGTTAATGTTATGTGGCAAATGGATTTTACAGATGGAATTAAAGGATGTTCATCAGGTTACCTTAAATTAGGGAGAGTATCTTGTATTAATTCTGGTGAGCTGGATCTAATCACATTGGCCCTTAAAATCGGAAAAAGAAAGCAGAAGTGTCAGTGAGAGATGCAACAGAGAAAGAGGAAGAGGAGTGAGTTAAAATGTGAGAAGGTTTCTACTTTTCCCTGCTGGCACTGAGATGGAAGATGGAGGATTTGATGGCTCAGGAAACTGAGAATACATGCAGGCTCAGGAAGCTGAGAATGACCTGTAGATACCAGCCAGCAAGGAAATGGGGGCTCTTACATCTGTATGGAACTGATTTCTGGCAAAAATCTGAATGTTTTTTGAAACACATTCTCCTCTAGAGACTTCATAAAGGAATGCATGTCTGCAGACACTTTCATTTTGGCCTTGTGAGAGAGAAGCAAGAAATAATCCAAGCTCACCAGACTTCTGATCTAAAGAACTGTGAGATAATATTTTTGCATTATTTTAAGCCACCAAATCTGTGGTAACTTCTTCAACAATAGAAAACTAATAAAATTGGCAATATTTTTATTCTAAAATAAGAGACCTCTTCTAGAAATCTCATCATATAAAATAAATTGAAGTGATAAAGAAAATATCGTATACTCTTTCTGAATTTTATCCCTGCATCCCTTTCTATTTCTTTACATTCATTATGTTTGTAACTTTTCCTTTCTTTTTTAAAACAATGACTGGTGGAAAAAAAGTGAATAATCTAGGATGTGTGGTGAATTTGTAAATACTGAAAACTCTATTTAAAAAATCAAACAAAGAATTATCCAAAAAAGAAATCAAGAAAACAATCTCATTTACAATAGCATAGAAAATGATAAAATACTTAGGAATTAACTTAACCAAAAATGTGTACACTGAAAACTATGAGACACTGATGAAAGAATTGAAGAAAACAAAAATAAGTGGAACGAGATGATGTTTTCCTGGATTCAAAGTATTAATATTGTACAAATGTCCATACTACCCAAAGGTAATATATAGATAGTATAATTATAGTATTATCTATAATTCATTGCAACCTCTATCAAAATTTCAATGACATTTTCACAGAAATAGAGAAAAACAATTTTAAAATTCATATGAACCTCCCTCTCCCCAAAAAAGATCCTGAATAGCCAAAGTATTTGTGAGAAAGAACAAAACTGGAGTTTTTCAGGTCTCTTAACTATTACAAAGCTATAGTAATTAAAAGAGTATGGTACTGGCATGAAAACAGACAACATGACATTTTCACAGAAATAGAGAAAAACAATTTTAAAATTCATATGAACCCCCCTCTCCCCAAAAAAGATCCTGAATAGCCAAAGTATTTGTAAGAAAGAACAAAACTGGAGGTTTCCTGGTCTCTTAACTATTACAAAGCTATAGTAATTAAAAGAGTATGGTACTGGCATGAAAACAGACAATACAGCCTAATGGAACAGAATAGAGGGCCCAGAAATAAGCCCACACATAAATAGTTACCTCATCTATGGCAAGGGTACCAAGAATATACAATGGAGAAAACAGTCTCTTCAGTAGATGGCACTCAGAAAACTGGACATCCACATGCAAAAGAATGAAGCTGGACTACTATCTTATACCATACACACAAGTTAACTCAGAATGGATCAAAGACTTTATTGCAAAACCTAAAACTATAAAATCCTAGAAGAAAACATAGGTGAAAATCTCCCTAATGTTCATCTCGGCAATGAGTTTTTCGATTTACACTGAAAAGCACAGGCAACAAAAACAAAGACAAGTTAGGACGACATCACTAAAATGCTTCAGCACAGCAAAAAACAATCCACAAAGTGAAAAGGCAGGCTATGGAAGGGGAGAAAATATTTGTGAACAATTATCTGATAAGGGGTTAATATTTAAAGCACATAAGGAACATTTTTTCTACAATTCAACAGCAAAAAACTAATGACCCAATTTAAAAATGGGCAAAGAACCTGAATAGACATTTTTACAAAGAAAATATACAGATGGATAACAGGCACATGAAAACATGCTCAATGTCACAAATCACCAGGAAAATGCAAATCAAATTCACGAGATACTACCTCACACTGGTAGGGTGGTTTTTATCAAAAAGACAAGAGATAACAAATGTCAGCAAGAGTATAGAGAGAAGAGAACCCTGTTCACTGTTGGTGAGACTGTAAATTTAGCCATTATGGGAAAATAGTATAGAGGTTTCTAAAAAAAATTACAAATAGAGCTAGTAATATCATCCAGCAATATTACTGATGGATATGTATCTAAAACAAATGAAATTAGTGTCTCAAAGAGATATCTATATTCTCATGTCATTCCAGCATTACTCATAATGGCCAAGATATGGAAACAACCTAAGTGTTCATTGACAGATGAATCGATAAGGAAAATTTGGTATACATATAGAGTGGAATATTATTCAACTATAAAAAAGAAGTAAATCCTGATATTTGCAACAATGTGGATGAACCTTGAAGACATTACACTAAATGAAAGAAGCCAGACAGTGAAAGACAAGTACCATATGATATCACTTGTATGTGAAATCCTAAAAAGTTAAACTCAGAATCAGATTATAGAATGTGGTTGTTAGGGGCTGGGACAGGGCAAAATGAGAGAGGAAGGTCAAAGAGTATAAACTTCTAGTTATAAGATGCATAAGTTCTGGGCATCTAACATACAGCATGGTGACTATATTTAATAATATTGTATCATTTACTTGAAATTTGCTAAGAGTAAAAATCTTAAATGTTCTCATCACACCAAAATAAATAAATAAATAAATAAATAAATAAATAAATAAATAAATAAAACTATATGAGGCAATGATGAGCTTGATTATGGTAATCATTTCACTATATATATGTATATATAACCATCATGTTTTATCTTAAATATATGTAATTTTTATTTGTTGATTACACCTCAATAAAGCAAAATAAATTAGATAATACAATTTCTGCAGCAATAAGCCTGGGGGAATTTAACTGCTTAGGAAATCTAGCATGTTTGATTAAAGTCTGGTGTTAATGAGCCCCAAATCACCCGCTAAATTCCTTTGAAGTTCAGCTCCTTTTTTCATAGATGGAAATTCAGTTACTTGAACACAATAGATCCTATTTCTGCTTCCATTAAACTTCTCTGGGTACAGACAATTGAGTCACAATTGGGCTGGAATCTGGGTAAGGCAATGTAAACCATCATTTTTTAAAACCCAGCAAAAAATACACCCTACTATGGATATATTAATGATACTTTTACCTAAGTGAAGCGTAGTGGGGGCCTAAGCAGTGTTGAGTGTCACACAGTAGCACAGAATGTGTTTAGAAATATATGTTGAAATAAAGCAAAACTTGGAAGCTTTAATTCATTAAGAATCTTAATTCCCTAATGTCTTGGTTCACTTTGTCACTTCAATTTTTATGCTGTTCAGATAAAACATAGCCATATTCTCCAAAATTTAAATTGAAAACATCCTCTATAACTCTAGTTATGTTATTGTCATGGTATCCATCAGGAGTATTAAAGAGAGAAGCTTACTTAATCTAATAGCTAGTTACATGTCACCCTGCATCTTCACACCTGCAACTCTGAGAATCTCCAGTAGTCAGTCCTCTTTGTGTATTTCTGTAATTATCTTTCCTAGACCCTTTGCTGTGGAAAAGTTTATACATCCAGTCAGAAAATTGTATGAGTTAGAGATAAGAAAACAAAAGTGAGATTTCTTTATTTCGTGTGTTGCATCATAAAAATCTCTTACTAACTGGATGTTTTATCAAAGTCTGCAGAGTAGCTTAGTTAATCAAACTACCTGAATGATAAAGTCTTTGTTTTTTCCTATTTATTTATGCAGAGACTACTCAGTTTCCTTAGACAAAGTGAATATAAAGGAAATTTCACTTTTTTTCCCCTCTCATAACTGCTTAAATTTTGGAAAGAGATAGATACTCATTAATTTTAGTTAATTAATCAATTTATTTATTTATCCCCCAAATGCACTGAACACTTTGTTCCTGGTGTGCTTTGTTAGGTGCCAGATTATAATGAGCAAATGTAGACAAGACTCCTGCCTACATGGGGTTTACACTCTAGAGGGAGTGATAGAAACTAAACAGAGTCAAAGATATAAATGTGAAGTCATATGTTACTATTAAGGCTGACAACTTTAAAAAAAAATTCCTTTTTGAACTTTTCACGTAAGCTTGACTTTCAGGCTTTTCATGGTTGGAATTCTGTTACTTAAGTGGATAATCACTCATTTCTTAGATGTCTGAAATTCTTACATATTTAGAGATAAGAAAAGACTAACAAGGAGAAAATGGAAAGAAAAGAGTTAGAAAAAAATAGCCTTTTTGAACTTTTCACGTAAGCCTGACTTTCAGGCTTTTCATAGTTGGAATTCTGTTACTTAAGTGGATAATCACTCATTTCTTTTAACATGAGTATTTTTTTTTATTTTTATTTATTTATGATAGTCACACACACAGAGAGAGAGAGAGAGGCAGAGACACAGGCAGAGGGAGAAGCAGGCTCCATGCACAGAGAACCCGATGTGGGATTCAATCCCGGGTCTCCAGGATCGCGCCCTGGGCCAAAGGCAGGCGCTAACCCGCTGCGCCACCCAGGGAACCCTGCTGCCCTTGCAAAGTCCAGTATCTTAGTGTAATGGGCATAACCCTAGCTTGTTTCATCCAGTTTGTCATAGATTAGCTAACATTTTAAAAAATATTTTATTTATTTATTCATGAGAGACAGAGAAAGAGAGGCAGAAACATAGGCAGAGGGAGAAGCAGGCTCCCCAAAATGAGCCTGATGTGGGACTCAATCCCAGACCCCAGGATCATGCCCTAGGCCAAGATAGATGCTCAACCTCTGAGCCACCCAGGTGTCCCGATTAGCTAACATTTTATACATTAATCTTTTTTAGTAGTGGTTTAAAAGACAACAGTTTTGGTAATTTTCACGGTTAAAAATCCTTTGAAAACTTTTAAAAACTTTACTATTTTTTTTAAAAACTTAGTAAAAGCGAATTTACCAAGAAATTGTGAGGCTTAGTTTTATTTTTGTATTGTAGTTCTTATGTTATCATCCATCTTTTGAGAATTTGAAAAGTAATAAAATTTGAATATGGTGGATATATAGTACTTATATTTGGTCCTGACAGATGTAATGATAGTGTAGAATGTGGATTAAATAAGAGTATAACAATTGTAAAATGATTTTAACTAGCTAATGGAAACCAAATAGTCTTGAAAAGGGAGGCTGAAATTATCTTTATTATTATTTTTTTTAATGTTCAGCTTTGGAAAATTTTATGCCTGAGTTAATGAATGCTATATGTGTTAGGATACCTTTTTCATTACATTTTAATTACCATAAGAATTCAGGGAACTGATACATGACTATTTCACTTTAGGATGTGATATATTTTATTTGAATGCTATAATCAAAATAACTAAAATGTTGGGCATGCCTCTTCTTTTAATTCTCTCCCTTACTCTGTGAGACAGGTGTTATTTTCTTCATTTTATTAATTTAGAAAATAGTAATGTAGCTAGTAACTAGCAGCTTCAAGATTAGAACTCAGCTCTCTCTTGACTCCAAAATCAATGATTTTTCTCCTATACTATACTGCAGTGAGCTGTTTTTAATGTTTATATTAGAAAGGATAGAAAGTTTGAAACTTAACAAAATATGGATAATTAATAATGAAACAAAAGACTACTTATTTTTAAAAAGTTAATAGGACAGGTAAATAGACTAAGATACAAGGGATGTGTACAACAAAATCTAACCACATTTCTATATATTCACAATAAAGTTTTAAAAATAGAATTAATAAGAAAATCCCTGTGTCACATCAGAGATTAAAAAGTTTAAAAAATTTAAATTTAAAAAATTAAAAAGTTTAAAAAGATTAAAAAAGATTACAGATTCTCTGCACATTAAATGAATAATAATAATTTTTTTAAAAAAAACTTTGTACCAAAGAATTTTTGACAATATAGATGAAATGGACTAATTTCTTAAAAGATGTAAATTACCAAAATTGTCTCAAGAAGAAAGCAAAACCTGAATAGTTCAGTTCTGTGTTACTAAAGAAATCGAATTCTTAATTAAAAATCTTCTGACCCGAAAATATCAGGCACAAACATTTAAGAAGCAAAAAATAGACATCCTACAGAAACTTTCCTAGAAAATGGAAAAGATGGGAATGTTATTTATCTTTTCTATGAAGACAGCATGTCCTGGGTAACAAAGATATACAAATGTATTTCAATATAAGAAAACTACCCATTAGTATCCCTCATGAATACAGACACAGAAATCTTTAAGAAAATATTATTGAATTGAATTTTGCTGTATGTTTTACTCTCTTTGTAAAGTTTATGCCCCTTGAATTTTCTCTTTGCAACTGCAAGCAGTTAGTCATGGCATTTTTCTCATCTAAAACATTTCTCTTCCTAAGAGACGTCTGGTGCCAGGTGGGGGAAAATATTTTTGTTGTTGTTGGTTTTGTTTTGCTCTTGTGTTATATTTTTTTCTTAACTCTGATGCATATATTTTGCTTTTGCCCTTCTCCCATTTTCTCCTTTACATTTATCTTTGTCATAACCACCATAAAAAAAGAGGTTCATTTTCTTATTCCAGTTGTCAGCTATTCATTTGAATGAACACAAACCCATAAAATATAATATTTATTACAAATTACAGTATAACATGAAATGTAAAATGCTTGGAAAAACTTACACAGTGACTTAACATCATTCTTTTTGTGGTGATAAGAGTAATCTGTAGTAGTACACTTTAAGGAGAAACTCATAGAAAACACTTAACGTGGTACTCTGATGTATTCAATTTTTACACTGTAATAAACAAATGACTTGGACTTGCCTTTCATAATATCTATTATTTAGGGTAATATATACTGCTAGATGAGCAATTTTCAAACATGCTAAGCTTTGTTTTTACCTAATTATCATTGATTAAAAAAAACTTCTTGGAAAAGTATATAATTTAACACAACAATTACAATCTACTTTAAAGACTAGTAAAATTATGCTGCTTGTATTTATTTTAAAATATATACATGTTTTTCGGTCCCAGGTTTTAGCACACAAACAAAAGAGAATAAGAAAGAAAAGATATATATTTTTGTTATCTAGGATGGTTATAGCAGAATACAAGACCTTTGTAGTGCCTTTTTTTTCACATGCAAAAAAGTTTTTAAATCTTTGATCAGAAAATTGGAAAGCATGTCAGACAGAGTTCATTGGAAAATATTTTTATAGAAGATTGTCCTTTTGAAGTAGTACAGAAAGATTACATTAGAATAATTTTATCATAATATAGATGTAATTCACATAAGACTTACTCATTTCCCCTTTGTTGTTTGCAATTATATTTATGGTTTTAAAAAATAACATTATCCTCCATCATAGTGTTATCTGACATTTTAGTAGTTTTTATGACTCATTGCATGAAATGACATAATAAAGAGCAAAATTTCCCTGTCTTGTGTATTTCTCTTTGGTATTTATAATGATTAATATTGTAAATATTATCATGGTGCTATCTCATTTGTTTTCTGTGATAGAGAGTAAAGTCAACTATGAGCATCTAGGAGGAAGAAAGTTAATCATTCATATTTTGGAACGATTGATAGAAACGTTGGCTAATTGCATTCCTTCAAATGTGTTATTAGAAGTATCTATAAAATTAGTTCACATATTACAGAACAGTATTTCTAAGGCCATATATATAATTTGAATTAAAATGATAAACAGAGATGGGGTGGAATGAACTATAACAAAATTTTCATTCATGAGCACTTTATGATAGTTAAGAATGTAACTGGTGAACTGTTAAATAAGAAGTTGTATTTGATAGGCATCTAGGTCAGAGTTGACGGAATGCCTTGTCATGAAGAAGAATTGAACAAATTGCTTTTATCAGTTTTAGTCACCTTTGATCCAAGTGAAAGAAAAAGAGAGCTGATTCTTGTGAATTTTATCTATGCAGGTTAAAGGCTTTGGACACATCTTGAAATTATGTACCATGGAATTGTAGAATCTTTAAATTAGACAGGACTTTATATATCATCTGATCTAATCTCTGCTTACAAATCAGGAATGTGAGAGCCCAAGAGTTAAGGGATGTTCAACCATTACATAGCTGGTGAGAGAGAAAGCCAAGACTGAAATCTAGGCTTCTCAATATTTAGTCTAATGGCATTTCCCCCCACTATGGACTTTCTGGAGGAAAAAAGTATATATGTGTATATATATTAGTAAATATTTTTATTTTCTCTTTTTCAGCTGCTATATTATGGATACAAACAATAAAACAGGGTATATAATAATTCAATTTTTTTCTCTAAGGAAATATAGTTAAATAAGTATATCCATAAAACAACCAACAAGGGTACTTTATAGATTATTTGTTAACTTATTGTATAGTTCTCTTTAATTACTGTCAATTGAATATATAAGTCCAAATTACTTGAACTAGAGAAAACATTATTTCCTTTGTTAATTTTTAGTATTTTTTCTTTTTAACGTTATAATAATATTAATAACATAAATCATCAAATAATAAGTCAAGAAGAGAGAGCAGAGCCAAGATCCAGCTATATATTCCTACTGGTTCAATATAGAACTGCATTTAAATTATTTATAGTTGGTTTATAAGGGACAGACAAATATTTGGTGATGATGAATAAAAACTTTATTGGCAAGCATTTTGATGTCTTAATTTCTCTAGTGATTTTTTTTTCTGATGTTCAATGTCACAACATCCCTATAGCAACAAAGCATCATTATTTAAATCACTAGTAGTGTAATGTTATTATCATACATAATTGGCAGAGACTATTTTTAATAGTGAATCAAGAAAATTTGGTTCAGAAAAGTAGCAGACAGTCCTTTAGTAAAAATGGAGTTTCTGACACATAGGAAATTACCCAAACTATTTTATGCAATTAAAGTTTCATTTTACAAGTAAGGATAGGGCATAGAGGGAGCACATAATCCTCATCTTTGATAGCTTTTAAAGGCAGAAAATCGATAGATTGAGGTTGAATATGAGAGGCATAATATGAAAAATAAAGGAGAATGGTTAATCCACTATGAATAAAAACTGAAGAGAGATCATTTCTACTCTAGTTAAAATAAGTATTAGGGCCAATAGTATTTAGTCTAACGAAAAGTAGAGTAGAGAAGTTAACTAATATCTTTTTAGTTAATGAAAAGATAGAAGTTAACAGTACACTTTACATTTGATTGTAAAACCAACCAAGGAGTAGCTCTTATATGCAGAAAGTAGGAAAATAAAAACTTTATTGATTTTACAATCCTTTCTGTGGGTCCCTAGAACTTATATATATAAGCACATGGAATAGCAACATGGCTGGGAAAACCTTGTGTAGGACCAGGAAATGCATTGTTTTACTAACAGCAGGGGCCATATGGGATATCTCTAATAGGAACTGGGATCTTTTGACTCAGTGTTTTGCTACCCAAGAGACATGATTAGATTGCCCCTGGACTCAGTTTTTAAGCAAGATCCGACTGGGACCTTTCAGTTTGATTTAAAAGAAAAGACTATTTTGTGGTATAATTTTGGCTAAAAAATGACAAGGAGAAACTGACAATTCTGAATAGGCAGTTATTACAGTTTAACTGTAACCCGTGGGGTCAACAGTGCTTCCTCTTTGGCCAAATGTGAACATTTGAAATAAATTTTGTTAAATTTATTCCTGGTTCAGTTCTCCAATGTGAGGTGAGTTGTGATCATCCTCTAACCTTTATTTACTGAGCTCTCATATAATGATGGTGATTAAGTATAATGACCTTACCTTATATCTGTAATAGTACTTAATAGTGTTCAGAGCACTGGGGAAAAACAGATTTTTTAATTCTTAAACTTGCGAGGTAGGCAGCATAAATTGGACATTTTTCTCCTATTATTCTGAAAATTAATAAATGGAAAAACCAGCACCATTTTCTAGGATTTTTTGGCATGCACCCCAGTGCTTTTTTAGTTTCACTTTGTTGCCTCTCTAAATCCCACTATATTGAAAAATAACAATAATAAAGAACACTTATCTTCTGGAGATATTTCAGAGATCATTTTATATTCCATCTATTTAATTTTATTAAATAGTAGATATTATAGGCTTTAATGCTTTTAGTTTTTATTGTTATTGAAGTACAGTTGACACACAATGTTACATTAGTTTCAAGTGTATGGCTTTAATGTTTTTAAATATGCTCATCTTCCCTATAGGGAAAAGTCCTTCTGGCCATATATCCAACTGAAAATTCTCCCAATATTAACTGTCACTTCTACAAACTTTGGAGATCTCATCTTTGTTCTTATTCCTCTAATCCATTCATCTCCCTATAATATTTTGTTTAGAAATCAGTCTCTTTACTGTTGCTGGCATCAAAGAAAATTTAATGGTAACAAAATTAAGAATAATGGGGATAGGAAATCAGGCGAATGAGACTAAATGAGTAAACATGGAGAGGAAACAATGCATTGGCTAAGGGAACAGACTTTGGAACCAAACTCCCAGAATCAAATCTCAGCTCTGACACTTATAAGTTACATGACCAGGGGCAGGTTATTGCCCAAGAAATTGTTACTCAATTTTCTCATCTCTAAATGGGATGATATTAGTTCTACCTTATAGGATAAATTTTTTTTCTTATAGGATAAATTTAACAATGCTCATAGTTATATGTATGCATGTACAAATGCACACACACACACAAGTATATGTGTGGATATACACATATACAATATGTATATATATATAAATATGAGAGTCCTTAATTTTTTATTTTCACTAAAATAAAATAATAAACCCGGCATTCCCAAAATTGAAAATCTCAGTGATATTTTGCATATCTTAAAATAGTAACTATCACTTATGATTCCCTTACCATATTGTGCTCACTATAAATTTAAAGACTCTTCCTTTCCTAAAGGCTTAGTGAGACTTTGAGAATTCATTTTGCATTATTGTAAATAATATGAATATCAAGGGCCATTTTATTCTGTGTCTGGTCTCCAACCTGCTATTTAGAGTCACTGTGATTTTATTGTTCCCATAGTATCCACTAGAATATGAATTCTGTGAAGGTAGGGATGCATCTCTCTTGTTTGCTATTGTATACTCAGTCACCTAGTGTAGTTCTTGATGCATAACAGGGGAATAAATAAATGATTGCCTTTTGTTTTTATCTTTCCCTTCATTTCTGTCAATTTCTCTTTATACCAAAGTGCTGTTCTCCAAGGACTGTATTTACTCTTTCTCTTTTTGTTCCCAATAATTTCTCCATTTTTTTCTCTGTCATATGCTTTATAGCCTTTCTATTTATCAACCTTTTTATTATAAGATGATAGATAGGATGGACTACTTACATTTCAGTATTCCTTGAAATCCAATTCAGAGCAGTAATGTATCCAGATAAAAGATTACAAACTTAGTAATCCATTCTCGTTATATGTAACCATTGTCCAAGTTTGGACACCATTATGTGGGACATATGGGAAGACTGCTTCAAGTAGAGACAGACGGATGATGCTCTTTGCTCCTTCCATTTCATCTTCTCCCCTCAGAGCTCCGGTAGCCATTTTTCTCCCTGGAGTAATATGTGACTTTGAAGTGAAAAGATAGGTTCCACGTCTGGCTGGAGAGGAAGATGGGAAGGAGCTGGGTTCCTCTCTAGTGTTGAATCAACACTCTGATGATAGCCTTGCTGATTTCTCTTCTTTGTGGAAAGAGATAAAACTTACATTTCTTTTGGGTTTTCAGTGTATTTGAGAATACCCAAGTAGAACTTTTTCTTTCAGGCTTATGGCCTAACTAAGTAAAATTAAATGATTGCAAAATAAATAAATGCTGAAAGATTTATTTTATTTAATGTATGGAGCTAATACATTTTACAAAATATTTTACAAAAGTTATCATGATATTAATACTCAAGTACTCTTTTTGTTAATTTATTTAAATTTCTATAAGCGTTGTTGAAAAGGGATATATTTTTCCTAAAGTTGTCTAGCTAATAAGCTCTATGTAACAGGGATGTTGACTGTCGGTCTATTCACTATTTATTTAAATAGTTGAGAATTATTAACAATTGTTTTATATATAATGTTACAAATTGAACAATCATCATTTTCTCTTGCAGCAATAAATATACAATTACAACTGAATGATAGAATTTGAACATTTAATACACATAGGGAATTTTACTTAAAGTTATTTTTGGAATACTTACCTATATTTGAGAGTGACTATTCAGATATTAATAATACATCTTAATGATATGTATGCCAGTTATCCATTTATTGCCTCTCACCCTCAAACTCACTCTGATGCAGCAAAAACACATGGTGCAGTAAGAGGATGGAGTCGAATTCCTTTAAGCATTTCTCCTTTTCAGTGATATGATGCTGAATGTTCTCAGTAGAGGGTCCTGAAGGACAAAGGGACTCTCCTGCTCTTTCTGGCCACCACATGCTGAGTCAGCAGTATGGGGGGAAAAGTCAAATGATTATATGCTACTGCAGGCATCCGTCTAGAATGCACAGACCCCTGCAACCTTGCAGCCCTTGTCCTGGTGATTACTTTTCTGTAACCCTCTCAACATGGATACCACACTCTTATTTTCTCTTGCTCACACTGTCACCCCAATTCCTGCTTGCTCACCCTATGTTTGTTTCCCATGGTCCTTATGCCATGGCCCTTCTGACATGGATGCTCTGCATTCCAGGCCCCCTGATGTACCAGGGCCCCTGTTCCCTCTGTATTTTCGTGTGCCCAGTCCCTTGCCTCTGGTTAGTCTACACCCCTGTTTCTACTCCTTCTGCATGTCTGCATGCTGCCTATTGGTAGTAGCTCACATACATATTGTACGCTTCAAGCCCTCTGCAGCGTCAGAACCCTGATTCCCTATACATGCTCACATGTCTGGCTGTGTTCACCTATGTCCCACCTGTACCTCCTGTGCAGCCCCCTCCGGCCCTTCAGGAGTGCTTCCTTCTTGCTCACCAACTATAGACAAGCTCTGGGCTGCAAAACCCAGAATACTTTGTCACTCAGTAGGTTTCAAAAGTTTGAAACCCAACCTGAGGAAAGAGGGCCCCCTTTCCATATTTGTCCTTTCTTGGGCATTCTCCCTTAGCCCTAGAGCAAAATACAGAGTTTTCTTCTATCCTGGTTATAGCTCTTTTATCATAGTTAATAATTCTTTATATTATACTTTCTCTGTTTAAACTACTGTGTACTTTCAATCACTCCTGAACGGCTTGACATCGATATAGCATGCTTTGTTCCCCCTAACACTTGTGATGCCAGCAGGATCTGATGGTAATGGCCATGATCACAAGTACCAGAAATAATGTCCACATGCAATATATTTATTTTTCCAAAGTTGAATAACAGAATTTATCTTGGTACCCAAATCTAAAACTTAATTTTAGGGCACTCCTACTGTTAGCATTCAGTGTCTCCTGAACTCCATCCAAACTTGTACATACAAGTGCCTATTAAACATTTCTACTTGGACAGTTAACAGACCCCTCAAAAACAAATTGAAATACAAACAAAAAAAAATAGTATTGCCCAAGACCAAATGCCTGACTCATCCCACTCTTACCTCTTGCACCCTAATCTTTAATTGCCTTTCCAATCTCACGAATAGCAGTTCCATTTTCATGTTTCTTGGACTAGAACTTTATCCTTGATTCTTCTGGTACTCTCATTTCCAAATCCAATCCACCAGCAAATATTATTGGCTTCATCTTCAAAATATATCCAAATCCCAACAACTTTTCATCTCCTCTAATGCTAACACTTTGGTCCAAACTGCTATCTTAGCTGGATCTTTGCAGGAATTTCCTAAGTAATCTTGCTTCTTCTCTTGCCCATACCATCTATTCTCATGTTACTCCTCTGTTTAGAATCTCTAATAGCCTCCAGTATTAATTAGAATTAAAAAAAAGTTCTTGGGATGCCTGGGTGGTGCAGCAGTTGAATATCTGACTCTTGGTTTTGGATCGGGTTGTGGTTTCATGGTGGTAGGATGGAGCCTTGTGAGAGATTCCATACTCAGCGCAGAGTCTGCTTGAAATTCTCTTCCTCTCCCTCTGCTGCTCTTGCTTGTGATTTCTCTCTCTCAGATGAATAAATCTTTAAAAAACAAAAACAAGGGGCACCTAGGTGGTTTAGTGGTTGAGCATCTGCCTTTGGCTGAGGTCATGATCCCGGGGTCCTGGGATCGAGTCCTGTATCAGGCTCCCAATAGGGAGCCTGCTTCTCCCTCTGCCTATGTCTCTGCCCCTCCCTGTGTGTCTCTCATGAATAAAGAAATAAAATCTTAAAAACAAAACAAAACAAAAATCCTTATCACAGCCCTTAAGGAGCTCTACACTCTAGCCCCCTTCTGCCTCCCTTAACTCATCTCTCTTTCTTGCTGACTTAGGTTCTAGGCACATGGCAGGTGTTTGAACTTACCAAGTGAGCTCCATCCGCCATCCTATATTCCTCCCAACACCCACATCACTTACTTCTTCACCTCCTTTTAATCTCTGTTCAGATCTCAACTTAAAGTCTTCCTTGACAACCCATACTTAGTACTCACAGTCTCCTTCACCTTATTTTACCTGTGATAACTTTTTTCATGTCACAAATTTAATATTTATATGTTCATTGCTTATTATTAGTTTGCTACTCCAGAACATCAGTTCTATAATGGCAACAATTTATCTAGTTAGTTCACTGTCATAGGCTAGCACCTAAAATGGTGCCTGGCATGTGTAGATGCTTAGTAATTATTTATTTGTTGAACAAATGAACCAATGAAATAATTAATGAATAAGTTGGTTTCCTATAATAGTACATTCAAACCTCAGTATTACTTTTATGGTGTAATATTAAATTCCCACTTTACAGAGGAAAACTGGAGCACAAAAAATTTAATTTTTTCTCATTGCAATAATAAGTAAACAGCTAATAAATAATAAATAATAATAAATAGTAATAAATGGTGGAGACATTTGAATTCAAGCTTATTTTTAACCAAAGTCCATACATGATTTTCATGTCATTTCTCAGAATTTCTAATATGAATACAAATGGATATGATCAAATGTTTTATTAGGTCTATTTTATTCTAGTTAGGGTACCAATTGTTAGAATATCAAAATTTGCACCTAATAATTACAGACAATCTGGTATTATTATTTTTTTTTTACTTTTACTATGTAACAAAGTACCCTAAAGTTGGGTGGCAACTCTTTATAGCTAGGATTGACAGGGCTAGCTAGGATTGACAAGGAAGCTCAACTAATCTTGGTTGGGGTTGTTTGTCTGGCAGTCAGGTGATTACTGATTTGATCTAGATTAGCCATTGTTGGGGCAACTGGGGCAACTTAGATGTGCTTCCTGTGGCTCTCATTCTCCAGCAGGTTGATCTAGGCATGTTCTGTCATTGGCAAAGGTGGAAGAGAGTAAGCCTCATTGCGTACACCCACTCATTTCAAGCATTTGTTTGCAATATGTCTTTAAAATTATCATTGTTTTAGCAAGTCATTTGTATATGTCTGGAATCAAAGGGGTTGCTTCTATATTTTCCCTTCATTATTTTTTATTTTCTCTTCTCACCATCTTTTCTTAACCTCTGTTAAATTTCAGTTATTTTTTGTTTCCTCTAAAATACCAATTTTCTATAAAAAGGTCAAATTAAACTAGCTCTTTTGTGGATGTATTATAATATGGAATAATTATGTAAATCCATCTCCTAATTTTGTAGACAAAGCAGATTTTTTGGGAGAAAATTGCTTCAAAAATTATAATTTTATAAATATTAAAATGAATAACAAACTACATGGAAACAAATTCTGTAAGATTCGTTTCCTTTTGTAATTAAGTAGAGCAAATACTGTGAAATTCTAACTCTAAAAGAAGCTACAGCTTAATGGAACATGATGTCATGTTTATTAGAGATATTCAGAATCTTCTAAAATTATTTTCTACCAAGTAAATTATTGAGAATAAATGATAAAAAAAAAAAAGGAAGGGAAAATAAAATCAAACCTTGATTGGTTCATTGTACTCCTTTGTGGTATTTTAATAGGTTAAAAACTGGAAAAACTTGGGATCCCTGTGTGGCTCAGTGGTTTAGTGCCTGCCTTTGGCCCAGGGCGTGATCCTGGAGTCCCAGGATCGAGGAGCCTGCTTCTCCCTCTGCCTGTGTCTCTACCTCTCTCTCTCTCTCTCTCTGTCTGTCTCTCATGAATAAAAAAATAAAATCTTTAAAAAAATGGAAAAACTTATGAAAAGAATGCATTGTACTTGGTGTTTAATCAAAATTTTAAGAGAAGAAAAAGGCAAACATAATTGGTAATGGAATAAACACTTTAAAGCCTCTTTCTCAGATTATCAACAGTTTCATTTACTTTTAAGTCTTAAAATCACTGAGCTTCTAAATTTGAGGCCACAAGAAAATTTTCTGTGTCCCAAAAATGTATTAGTTACTCATGTTGAATTTTTGAGTTTTCAGATGTGATAGTAAGATATTTTTCATACTGTTAAAATACTCACTTTTATGGTTATTTTGAATTTATCAAAATTTAATAAATATTAAGTGACTGTGTAATACTTATTTGAAAAAAATTACAATGTGTGATAAAATTGAACATTGGCCTATGATAACTAAAATTAAATATGAAAGAACTAATTAGAAGAGATAGAAGGATCAGATGTTGGCAGCCATAATTTAACATGTTATTTAGGATGACATTGACTTTATTTGTTTAATAAAAATAAGTACCAAAAGAAAATTTATTTGATAGTTGTTTTTCTTATAAAAGCAAGTATGAACATTCTCCTGAAGATATAATTCGTTAATTTTAAAATAACAATTGGTTCACTTTGATAATAATTTTTTTAATTCAACAAATTCTATATTGGATGGGAAAATTAAAATCATCAAATGTTCTATTAGTTGTCATACTAAAGCTTATAAATAGACAATAGCCTTATAAGTGAAGTAGAAATTGTATTCTGCATATAGAAAATGTAGGATTATTTTATAAATCTCTGTATACTCATTAGTAAGATTTTTATTTTTGAATAATATTGAGGAATAAAAACAAAAGTAATTTTGTATTTGTGATTTCCTATTTTATTTAAAATTCAATTACTTTATTTTAAATGTTTAATATAAATCTTTGTGAGTGGTATTACTTTCTCATATTTAACTGCTACCGCATCTTAGACTGTTAATTTTGGAAGCATATGACCTATTTAAAAGAAATCTTTCCATCTTTACCAGTTACTGTTTATAATGATTAAGCAAGAACAGAATGACAGGAAGAAACGAACATATAATGGACAGTGAATCCTTGGAGGAAAGTGGGTAGGAGGAAAGTCTTGGAGGAAAGTCTCCTATATTTTGTTATAAATTTTGCATTTTGTTTTGTAAAGAGGCCATATAGTCTATGAAGCCAACCTACATTTGAATCCTTTTAAAATACCCAATTAAATGTATTGAGCTATTTGAAGGTGAACGTCAGGAAACTTTATAAGCATTCTAAAACTGCCAGTTTCATATTTTTTAACAACTGACAATTTATTAAAAAGATTGATTTAAGCTTCTGAATGGTGACTTCAACCTCAACTCCTGCCTTGGTAAAATCTGTTTAACAGTCTCAGAAGGACTGTGCAGATCAGTGAGTCACTTGTGGATCCTCATTTGAAAATAATCCCAAGTCTTAGAACCGTCACCACAAGGAGTTTTTCTTGTGATTCTCAGAGTCTTGGTAGTCATCTGAACTGGTCCTTTCATTTTGAGATTCTTTTCTTTTGAGCCTCTGATCAAGTCAGCACATACCTTTCTGAAAGATTTTACGTTGGGGCTAGTGAGAGTAATTCTAATTGGGTGAATCGCCACCTTTCATTCCACGGGTGTCTTCTCAGTGTCTAAAAGCCATGGCTGTGGCTGGCTTCCTGACTTATTTGTTCCTCCACAAAAGAGAACAGCAGTGGGTCAGGAGCAGGAGCAGGGCATCCAAGGCTACACTGTAGCTGTGACTGTGTCTTCATCCAAGAGCACCAAATTCATTTTTGACCACCTATGCAAGTAGCAAATTCTTGTACAGTGCTGAAATGGATTTCCCTAAGGCTCCCAGTTATTGGTCCTAATTTGACCCAGTAAGAATAGCTCAGACCAGAGCACCTGGGTGACTTAGTGGGTTAAGCCTCTGCCTTTGGCTTAGGTGGTTATCCCGGGATGGAGCCCACATTGGGTTCCCTGCTCAGCAGGGAATCTGCTTCTCCCTGGCCCCTCCCCCGGTTCATGCTTGTGTTCTTTCTCTCTGAAAAAAATAAAAGAATATTCAGACCAGTTCTAATACTTTCATATTTGACCACTCATTAAATATCTAGAGGGCTACAATATCCCTCTACATTCGTTTCAATAAATGGAACATCTCAGTGTCTTCAACTATTCCTAAAACGAGGTAGTCTCAAAATTTTTAATTATTCAGGTTGCCTGACACTATTAGTTAACTTTCTCTAGGCTTTGTTGTGGTAAGGACAAATCTATAATTTTAGTAGTTAAAACAATAAATGTTTATTTCTCACACAATAGGTCAGCTGTGTTCTTTTCCATATATGAAGTTCTCCATATAACTTTATTTTAGAACTTTGGGTGAAGGAGCAGTCTCTAAGTTATGCCAATCTTTTCTCAGAGGAAAAGGTGTAAAATTTGCTCAGATGTGGCCATGGCATGTTTCTTTTTTTTTTTATTAAAGATTTTATTTATTCATGAGAGACACAGAGAGAGGCAGAGACATAGGCAGAGGGAAAAGCAGAATCCCTGCAGGAAGTCTGTTGCAAGACTTGATCCCAGGGCCCCAGGATCACAACCTGAACCAACGGCAGATGCTCAACCACTGAGCCACCCAAGTGCCCCATGACATGTATCTTCTATTCATTTTTTATACATATATTTTACTTTATTTTTTCTTTCTTTCTTTCTTTCTTTCTTTTTTTTTTTTTTTTTTTAGCTAAATGAAGTCACACATCCAAATGTAATTTAGATGGGATAGGAAAATTTGAATCTCTCACTGAGTTGTACTCCAAGTCACATAGCAAAGGGCAAGTATCTACAAGCTTCTTACAGGAAGGACAACAAACAATAAATAATAATAATACAATCTTGAACAGTGTCAACTCTCGGTATGCCATTTAAAGTGAAGTACTCAAGATTAGACAGTATACCAGAGTGTTCTGTGCAGTTTTCAATAGTCTTATTGTTGTTCTAGATGCTACATTATTAATTCAGTCCAAGATTGCAATATCTGTTTAGCAATCATACTGAATAGACTTCTGTTATTTATTGATCATGGCTAGTCCTCATGACTATTCTACAAACTTCCTGGGCTATGTAATATGTGATTACATGTTAGCTATATTCTCCATACTTACTCATTTGAACTCAAGCATAGGATGAAATCTGAGAATTATAACAGAGTATCAGCACTCAAAGTAATAAAACTAATTTGGAGACTGTGACAAGGGCTTGCATAGTCTTGGTATGTGGAGGATAGGGGATATATTTAAATGATCATTTACCACGTATCATCTACCACTGCTTGGTCTGGATGTAGCTTACCTTTCCAGTTTACCAAGATTATTTTGGGTACTAATTCTCTCCTCCAACGTATTCTCTATCTTTCTAGCCTTGTCTCCTTTAACCTACCAAAAAATTATTTACAGTTTATTTGCTCTGTACTAGGCCACTGTGCTCAATATAGCAGATCAGTAGTATGCAAAGTTCATCTAGCCTAGTGTTTCTTGTAGTCTGAAAGGGGGAGATCATCAGCTGTTTATACAAATAATTTATAATTGCAAATTTAAGTAAATGCTACTAAGTGAAGTATACTGTTAGGGTGTATAAAAGCAGGTCTGTTCCGGTATTCAGATTAGGGAGGGCCACTGCCAGAGAAGTACCAATTGAGCTGAGGTCTATAAAAGTTTACTCTGTGTGTATGTGTGCTATATGTTGTGGAAGTTGGGTTTGAAGGTTATCCCAGGCAGAGATACCACTATATTCTATGACTCTGAACATAGCACAAAGAATTGATAAAAGGGAAATGTGGCTAAAAGGAAGAGTAAGGAAAGGTAGTGGGTAGTATAAAACAAGGGTGGATAAGTGGGCTCGGGCCAAATCATGTAGGCCTTGCACATCATTTTAAAAATGTTTAAAACTCAATTATTATGCAGTGAAAAATGTGACTTTCATATCATCATCTAAGATAATAATAAAAACTTGTTGAACACAGTTTCAAGAAATCAACAGAAACATCCATACTGATTGATGCTGATAATTGATACTGACATTTGCATAATATCTTATGTAGTACATTCCCTGTCCTGGTTAGGTTGGTCTTGGGTTCACATCATGGGCCTGGAGGTTGAAGAGGGAGTGCCTCTTTCTAGAATGCTAAAAATAACTGTGTTAGGGGAAACAAGACCCTGAAATGAATCTTGAGTCTGAGTTCAATAAGTTGTAAGAGCAAATATCAAATGAGCTTAAAGAAATATTCACTCCTCGGGAATTAAAAAACAAACAAAAAAGCAACTACTGAGGTCAGAGTAAGGGATGAATGTTGAATGTAACCTGACTTCATCTAAGTAATTGCCTGGAATAACATGCTTTTTTCTGGATTGATTCTTATGATAGATACAGTTGTAGTATATAGAGTAGCCAAATGTGAAGTAAGTATATTCAGATTAAAAAAAATCTACTTTTTGTATGTTGATACAATGAAAGACATTATTAAATACCATGATAGAGTCTAGATAGACTATATTTGTGGCTCACTGTTCCACAGATTAGCAAATTGAAGAGCACTGATTTGTTGTTTGAAGAATTTACCATCTTCCAATTAGAAAAAAAAAATTGGAATTGCTTTAAACCATTTCCTCTTCCTCCAACTCTTGCATTCTTTCCATTAACTCATAAATCACAGTAATGCTCCCATAATCTACATTTCAAGTTGCCTTACTTTCTTGTGCCAGTAAACTTCGAATTTCTTAAATTTGGATTTCCAAGCATATAGGTGCTTTATCATTTGGATTTCCTTTTTATTTATTTAAATTTTTAAATGTATTTTTTAATTGAAGTTTGATTTGCCAACACATAGTATAACACCCAGTGCTCATCCCATCAAGTGCCCTCCTCAGTGCCCATCGCCCAGTCACCCCATTGTCCCTGTCAGATGCCCTCCTCAGTGCCCATCGCCCAGTCACCCCATCCTCCCACCTGCCTCCCCTTCGACTACCCCTTGTTCGTTTCCCAGAGTTAGGAGCCTCTCATGTTTTGTCACCCTCTCTAATTTTTCCTACTCATTTTCCCTCCTTTCCCCTGTAATCCCTTTCACTACTTCTTTTATTCCCCATATAAGTGAAACCATATAATTATTGTCCTTCTCCAGTTGACTTACCTTACTCAACATAATACCTTCCAGTTCCATCCAAATCAAAGCAAATGGTGGGTATTTGTCCTTTCTAATGGCTGAATAATATACATTGTGTGTGTGTGTGTGTGTATATATGTATATATATATATATACCACATCTTCTTTATCCATTCATCTGTTGATGGACATTGTGGCTCCTTCCACAGTTTGGCTCTTGTGGACATTGGTGCTATAAACACTGGGGTGCAGGTGTCCCAGCATTTCACTGCATCTGTATCTTTGGGGCAAATACCCATTACTGCAATTGCTGGGTCGTAGGGTAGCTCTATTTTTAACTCTTCGAGGAACGTCCACACAGTTTTCCAGAGTAGCTGTACCAGTTCACATTCCCACCAACAGTGCAAGAAGGTTCCCCTTTCTCCACATCCTAACATTTGTTGTTTCCTGTCTTGTTAATTTTCCCCATTCTCACTGGTGTGAGGTGGTATCTCATTGTGATTTTGATTTGTATTTCCCTGATGGCAATGGAACAGAATAGAAAACCCAGAAATGAGCCCTCAAGTCTATGGTCAACTAATATTCAACAAAACAAGAAAGAATATCCACTGGAAAACGGACAATTTCTTCAATAAATGGTGCTGGGAAAATCGGACAGCCACGTGCAGAAGAATGAAACTAGACCATTCTCTTACACCATACACAAAGATAAACTCAAAATAGTTGAAAGATCTAAATGTGAGACAATCCATTAAAATCCTAGAGGAGAACACAGGCAACACCCTTTTAGAACTTGGCCACGCAACTTTTGCAAGATACATCTATGAAGGCAAGGGAAAGAAACAAAAGCAAAAATGAACTATTGGGACTTAATCAAGATAAAAAGCTTCTGCACAGCAAAAGAAACAGTCAACAAAACTAAAAGAATGGAAGAAGATATTTGCAAATGACATATCAGATAAAAGGCTTGTATCCAAGATCTACAAAGAACTTATTAAACTCAACAGCAAAGAAACAATCCAATCATGAAATGGGCAAAAGACATGAACAGAACTCTCACAGAGGAAGACATACGCATGGCCAACAAGCACTTTGTGGAGGCCGAGAAAATTAAGGCCATTCCACCTCAAGTTTAGCATTAGCACAAGTACAACCATCTTATAGGCCCATGTGAATAAGAGCTGAACTTTACAGGAAAAACTGCAAAATGTCCTTGACAGGGAATTCTATATCAGAAAGACAACAGAGCTCAGAATGCCCTCGGCAGAGAATCCCATATCAGATCTTAAGAAACTCCCCCCACTCTTTCCCCCATATTGGAATGGAAAAATTCCTCCACCCCTTCTGAAAATTCCCTAGACCAGCCCATAAAAAAACCCCGCTGTAATCCACTTTAGGGTCCAAGCCCCTGCACTACTGTGTAGAGTATACTTGGACCCAAGCTCGAGCTTGTAAATAAACTCTCGTGCTTTTGTATCGGTGTCGGCTCCTTGGTGGTTTCTCGGATACTAATCTTGGGCACAACACACTTGAGATAATATTTGTTTAAATTTATTTATGTATTAATTTTAGAGGAGAGGTGGGGAGAAGGGTAGAGGAAGAGGGAGAGAAAGTCTTAAGCATTCTCCATGCTGACGGTAGAGTCTGATATGGGGCTTGATTTTTTGACGCTGAGATCACAACCTGAGCTGAAACCAAGAGTGGGATGCTTAACCAACTGCACCACCCAGGTACCCCTACCATTTTGATTTTTATTTCCCTTATTATCAACTTTTTCTTGCCCTTTTCAAATTAACTGAAATATACCAGGCTGAGATAAGAAAGCTACCTTAGTGTTGGAGCCATCTTACTGGAGAGGGCTCCGCTACCAGTTCTGATACATTATCAATAAATTGCTTGTTGTAAATAGTGTGTTTATCTTATGTAAATATTTTTTATTTTTTTAAATTATAAATGTAACTTAAAACATTTTTAGAAGGTATAATTTTAGAAGGCAATTTCAAGCTTAGCCATCTTGATTTAGTTCTTTTGGATAGAGTGACTATCTAAAAGGGCTTCGAGAATGAAAGGGACTTTTTTTGTAAGCATCTACATGGAATACTTTATTTTTCTTTTATATTTTTAAAATTTTAACCCCAGTGTAGTTAACATTTAGTGTCATATTAGTTTCAGATGTATAATAGAGTAATTTAACAATTCCATATATTACTCAGTACTCATCACCACAAGAGTACTCCTTTGTTGCCATCACCTATTTCACCAGTCCTCCTACTCACCTCTTGTCTGGTAACCCTCTGTTTATTCTCCATAGTTAACACTCTATATTTTGGGTTGTCTCTTGATTTTTATCTTTGTTCATTTATTTTGTTTCTTAAGTTCTACATATGAGTAAAATCATATAGTGTTTGTCTTTCTCTGACTGGCTTATTTTGCATAGCATTATACTCTGTAGATCTATCCATGTCAGTATAAATGACAGGATTTCATTCTTTTTTATGGCTGATTAATATTCCATTGTATACCACTTCTTATTTATCCATTCATCTATTGATGTACACTTGGTTTGCTTTCATAATCGGGCTATTATAAATAATGCTGCAATAAACATAAGTGTACCTATATCTTTTCAAATTGGTGTTTTCATATCCTTTAGGTAAATACCCAGTAGTGGAATTACTCAATAGTATGGTAATTCTATTTTTAATTTTTTGAAGAAACCTCATACTGTTTTCCATATTGGCTGCACCAGTTTGCATTCCCACCAACAGTGCATGAGGGTTCCTTTTCTCCACATCCTCACCAACACTTGTGTCTTGAGTTTTTCACTGTAGCCATTCTGACAGATGTGAGGTAATAATCTCATTGCAGTTTTGATTTGTATTTCCATGATAATGAGTGATGTTGAGCATCTTTTTTATGTGCTTGTTGGCCATAAGTATGTCATATGATACCCTTTATCAGATATGTCATTTGCAAATATCTTCTCCCATTTAGTATGTTGGCTTTTAGTTTTGTTTTTGTTTTCTTTGCTGTGCAGAAGCTTCTCATTTTGATGTAGTCCCAATAGTTTATTTTTATTTCCCTTGTTCCAAGAGACATATCTAGAAAAACATTGCTACAGTGATGCCGGAGACATTACTGCCTGTGTTCTCTTCTAGGATATTTATGGATTCAGGTCTCATTTTTGAGTTTATGTTTTGAATATGGTATAAGAAGGTCTTCCAGTGTCATTCTTTTGCATGTAGCTGTCCAGTTTTCTCAATACTATTTGTTGAAGAGGTTCTCTTTTTCCCATTGCATATTCTTGCCTTTTCATTGAAGATTAATTGACCATATAATTTGGGTTTATTTCTGGGCTTTCTATCCTATTGTGCCAGTACTGTACTATTTTTATTATTACAGATTTGTAATATAACTTGAAGTCTGGAATTGTTATGCCTCCAGATTTGTTTTTCTTTTCCAAGTTTGCTTTGGCTATTTTGAGTCTTTTGTGGTTCCATACAAATTTTAGTTTGTTCTAGTTCTGTGATGAATGCTGATGGTATTTTGATAAGGATTACATTAAATATGTAGATTCCGTTGTGTCATATAGACATTTTAACAATATTTGTTTTTCCAAATCTATGAGCATGGAATATCTTTCCATTTGTTTGTGTCATCTTCAATTTTTCATCAGTGTTTTATAGTTTTTAGAGTATAAGTCTTTCATATCTATAGTTAAATTTATTCCTACGTATTTTATTATTTTTGGTGCAGTTGTAAATGGGATCATGTTCTTAATTTCTTTTTCTGCTGTCTTATTTTTAGTGTATAGAAATGTAACAGATTTCTGTATATTAATTTTGTATCCTGTGACAAAAGGCATAAGATAAGATATTCCTGGTCAAATTGGAACATTTGGTCAACCATTTATAGCTTCTATATTTGTCCTTAGTTACATGACATCTCATAAAGCTTCTGCCTGAAATCCAGTAAACCATGTAATAGAAATATGTAGAATTAATTGACATTAAAATATACTTAAAAACTTTATTTTAAAATCCTTGACATTGGATTTATGTCATTCTTTATTTTACAGAATTTTAGCCTATCTTTGTATGTAAAAGAAGAGTCTCTTGCCCTTTTAAAATCCAAAATCCAAGACTCAGGTAATTTAAAGGAAGCATGTTTAAATTTACCACTTACCATCTATACAAGTAATTAACAGTATATAGATAACTACATGCATGCCTTTATTTTATTCTTGGGCTAAAGGGCTCTTATTATTTTCTAATATTAAGATTTTTGTCCCATTTTCCTTTTAGAAAATATTATATAGATTATTATATTTATAGTTAGGTCCTCTGAGAGTTAGAATTAAGAGAACATTAGCAAGATTTAATCAGGATGCTTTGAATGTGAGAGAAAGGAAATTATTAACATTTATGCAAAAGCTGGAATGCATTCTTCTCTTTTAGCCATATGATTTTAGGAATAATATCTTTTCAGAATCTAATGATAGCTAAGGAAATAAAAATATTTCACAAGCAATTGAGTTTTGAATGACTTGTTCTGGTGTGTTTTGTTTCGTCTTTGGGTACTTTTTGTTTTCATTTCAGAATACTTCAAATATATATTTGGTCTTGTATTTAATATAAAATATTTTTCAAATAAGAGAGAGTACCTTTGATTTTCTTTAACCTTGCTATTGTAATATAAGATTTCCTTTCCATATTTTTTCTCCCTCAGGCATTTTAGCTACATGCTCCTCACAATTGAATTAAGTGTTCACATCTGTTAATGGTGTGCAAATCTGTAAGGCAAATGAGATTCCTTTTTTAAGGAGAAAGCTTCCTATTAGGCCAAAAGCTGTCATTCTTTTACCTGTCCCCATTCACATTCTCCTGTCCCTCCCTGTTATCAGTCTCTATTTATATGGGCAGAATAGGTCTGAACCTGATGTTCCTATAAAGATTGGTCACTAGGGAACAGCACAGAATGTGTCTTATCTCAAAAGACAAATGTGTTAATCCTACTCTATTAAGTAGAAAGATAAATCTGACAGAATAAAAAAATGCAAAATGAGTCATTTTGCTTATGTAGGGTTAAAAGATCTTTGGAAATATATAAATTTCCAATATAAACATACATATATATTTATATATTTAAGAATTTTTAAAAAGGAATGAAATTCTGTAACCCTTAAAAAGGGTTGTTAGACACTAGCTGTGCTGAATACAGGTTTAAATGGCTTTGAAACCTCCAAAGCTTCTGCATAGCAGAGGAAACAGTAAAAAGTCAACCTATGGAATAGGGGGAAATATTTGTAAAGCATATATCTAATAATATAGTAGTCTCTAAATATGTAAGGAATTCCTACAACTCAATAGCATAAATAGATAAAAGAATAAATAGCCTGATTAAAAATGGGCTAAGGACTTGAATAGATATTACCTCAAAGAAGACATGCAAATGGCAAATTGGTATATGAAAAAATGCTTAGCTTCACAAATCATCAACGAAGGCAGATTAAAACCATACTGAGATACCAACTCACACCTATCAGGATGGCTATTATCAAAAAAACAAAGACAACAAATTTTAGTGAGGATGTGGCAAAATTAGAACTCTTGTACACTATTGGTGGGAATGTGAAACCATGAAGCTGATATTGAAAATAATACGGAAGTTCCTCAAAAAATTAAAAATAAAACTATCCTGTGAGCTGGTAATTTCACTTTTGGATATTTATCTAAAAAAAATTGAAATCAGAATCTTGAAAAGATATTAGCACTTCCATATTTATTGCAAAACTACACAATAGTGAAGTTGTGAAATCTAATTAAATACCCAATGACAGAGTAATGGATTATGTAAATGTGGTGTATACATACAATGGAATACTATTCAGCCTTAAGAAACAAATTCTACAATGTGAAACAATATGAATGAACCTTGATGGCATCATACAAAGTGAAATAAGCCAGTCACAGAAAGGCAAGTACTGAATGTTCTCATTTATGTGAGC
Organism: Canis lupus familiaris; assembly: GCF_011100685.1. Classification (NCBI taxonomy): domain Eukaryota; kingdom Metazoa; phylum Chordata; class Mammalia; order Carnivora; family Canidae; genus Canis; species Canis lupus. Next base: position 19,762,096 of record NC_049253.1, read on the forward strand.
TATCTCAAATAGCCCAGTTCATAGCTCAGTAGCATGGAATGGTGGTTTCCAGGGACTAGGGGGAGAGAAATGAGGAGTTACTAATCAGGGGCATAAAGTTTCAGTTGAGCAAGATGAATAGATTGTAGGAATCTGTTATACCTGTAGTCAACAGTAATGAACACTTAAAAAAATTTGTTAAGAGAGTAGATCACATGTTGAGTGTTCTTACCACAATAAAATAAAATTTAAAAAATAACCTCTAAAAATTTGCAACAGAAACTTTTTGTCCTTTTTATAAAACTGAAGGACACTTAGCAGGGACAGATTTATTTATTTATTTATTTATTTATTTATTTATTTATTTATTTAATTAATTTATTTTTTGCCCAGTCTATTTAGGCTCTGTCACAGTGACTCATCTGTCCTATTGAGCTATTTATTTTTTATATAAATTATATGTTTTCCTAAGCTGAATTTAAAGTAGCTATATATATTATATAAACATTTAATTCACTTATAATATTAAAATCAGTAGAAAAAGCAGTGATTAAAAATTGCTGTAAAAATTGCGATCTGTAATTCTTAATACAAGTTCCAAGTACATAAAAGCCTTCAGGATACTGTGTAAAGTAGAAGGAAAAAAAGATGATCATTTCCATTTTTCCAAAAAGAGATCTATCTTATTTTTTCTTAGAGGACACATTCCTTCTTCTCCTTCTCCTTCTCCTTCTCCTTCTCCTTCTCCTTCTCCTTCTCCTTCTCCTTCTCCTTCTCCTTCTCCTTCTCCTTCTCCTTCTCATCATTTACCCATTGATTGTGGTAAGCAGAATAATGGCCCCACATAGATGTCCATGCCTAATTCTCAGAACTTATGAATATGTTCTGCTACGTGGTGTATTAGTTTGCTAGGGCTGACATAACAGATTACCCCAAACTGGATGGCTTAAAACAACAAAAATTTATTGTTTCACAGCTCTAGAGACCAGATGTTCTTGTGAAGGTGTCAGCAGGGGGCCATGTTTCATTTGAAATCGATAGAAAAGAATTCATCATTTCCTCTTCCAGCTTCTGGTGTTTGCTGGCATTACTTAGTGTTCTTTGGCTTACAGATGCATCACTCCAATCTCTGCCTACATCATCACGTGGCAATTTTCCCCACTATGTGTCTATCTCCTTTTATTTATAAGAACACCAGTCATTTTGGATTAAGAGCCCACAGTAAGTAGTCCAGTATGAACTCATTTTAAGTAATTTGCAACAATCATATTTCCAAATAAGGTCACATTGTGAAATATTGGGAGTTGAAACCTCAGCACATCTTTTGGGAGACACAATTCAGCTCACAATATTTAGCAGGGATAATTAAGGCAAAGGTTGCTAACCAAATGATTTTGAGATAGGGAGATTATTCTGGACTTTTCAAGAGGGTTCAGTGTAATCAGAAGCAACCTTAGAAGTGAAAGAGGAAAACAGAGTCAGAGTGATATATTATGAGAAAGACTAAACCTGCCATTGCTGACTTTGAAGATTAAAGAGATGAGTGATCTTAAGAACCTAGAAAATGCAAGAGAATGTGTTCTCCCCTCATGCTTCCAGAAAGGAATGCATACCTTGGTTTTAGACAAATGAGACTTAGTTTAGTTTCTGACCTCCAGAACTGTAAGGCAATAAATTTGTATTGTTTTAATAAGCCACTATATTTGTGGTAGTTTGTTGCAATAGTAATAGGAAACTAACAAAATGACTCTTGCTTAATAAGGCATATAGAGAGACAGTGAGGAGCTGGGTTAGACCATTTTCTTTTCCAATATGACCATCTTTGGATGCTTAGCACTCTAGTTTCTTTCGGAATCTCTTTTATTTCCACTCTTAACATATTAACCTTAAACCTGTTTTTTTTAAATTATTTATTTATTCAAGAGAGATAGAAAGAGAGAGGCAGAGACATAGGCAGAGGGAGAAGCAGGCTCCCAGGGGGATCTGGATCCCAGGACCCCAGGATCATGATCTGAGCCAAAGGCAGGTGTGCAACCACTGAGTCACCCAGGCATCCCTAACTATAAACCTGTTGACTCACAAGGATGTAAGAAGATTTAAAGACCTTATATAGTTCAACCCACTGTTTCAAGCTATATCCTTTTTCTATCATCCTTGAAATGTCATCATGTTTTGCCATGTGTGTACTATGTAAAATGAAATTCATCACCTCCCAAAGAATACATTTATTTAGACATGGATTTGTTTTGGCTGATTTACTTACCAGTATAGAGATACTTATAGCACCTTGGTCATCAATTTAAAAACATTTATTGAACACTCATCTAGAGCTAGGGTCTGGGCAGGATATAGAGTATGGGGTTGGTACCCAACACCCAAATCTTAGTTCCTGCCCTTGCACTTTTAGCATAATGAATGACTCTGAACTTCAGTAGCTAAGATTTTTTTTGCATTAAGTTCTCTAATAGAATACATTAGAAGTAAAGACTTAGGAATAATCAATTATGTTTAATATATGAAGGTCAACAGATGAACACGAAAGCAAGTAATATAATGTGGCTGGTAATGGTGAGAGTGGCAGAATTTAAGAATGTAACTATGTTGAGTTAGATCATGGAACAATCTTGATATGCCATCAGAAGCTGTTAAATAGGAAGTAATACATCAGATTTATATTTGAGAAAACTTGTGGTAGTGTTGAGAATGGAAAGAAAAACAATGGAAGCAGACTGACAATTTAAGAGGCTCTTGCAATAGTTCAGATATTTATAATCCCTAGAATATCTGATATCTCTCAAAACCCTCTGGCTTATTATCTAGATAGATTAAGGAATTCATCCCTTCTTGTGGTTAATCTTTAGATCTCGTCTGAAACACCAGGAAACAAGTTCCTAAAGCTTCAGCAAACAAGTATTTTGCTGGCACCTTAAATATTTTTATATTTTGTTGTGGGCACCTGATTTCTCTGGTTTTATTTGGGTGGCCTAAATATTAACTACCTGGGAATCAGTAAATCCTCCAATCTTCTTACCCACCTACATTAAAAATACAACCTTTTACTCCCTGACTATGTAGTCGTGCTGAAGATTCTTGGTGACTTCCTTCTTACCACTTCTAGTTTTAATTTCCTTTTTCCACTCAATAGTTGATCACCACTTTATATCTCACCACCTGTATTCTTCTTTTCTTACCTCCACTTCATTAATCTAAAACAAAATTCAACCTTCTTTCAGTTCCTCTAAAGAAAGTACCATACACAGTAAACTTTACTAAGGGTAGGTGTAGAAAAGGGTGATAATTTCAGAGAATAGTTACAATGTTGACATTTTATTCCTCCTCCTCCTCCTCCTCCTCCTCCTCCTCCTCCTCCTCCTCCTCCTCCTCCTTCTTCTTCTTCTTCTTCTTCTTCTTCTTCTTCTTCTTCTTCAGCTCTATTATTCTGAGAAAGCAGTTAAGATTAAGAAATCCTTCATCCTTTGTCCTCTGGGTAAAGGCTAATGGCAAAGGACCACCCTGCCCTCATATCCTCTGATCGAAGACTGATTTCCATCCTTTCTCAGGACTCCCTACAGACTAGTAAATGACTCTTGTTTGCCAATGGGTAGGCCATAAAACTTCAGGCCCTGTTTCTTTTCTTTGAGAAATTTCTCATTATGATATCCTCTCTGCAATAGCCTGAATAAAATATGTCTTTAACTATCCAGGGTATTTTGTCTTTCTCATCAGCAAACAGTTTAAATGTAAATATAATGTCCATTTTTCCTAAGTCTTTTACAGTGTCCCTTGTAGGTATATTATTCCCAACTTTCTGCCATCTTGTGAAACCCTTTTTCTGTTTTTCCATCTATGATTTCCTTGTTGGGTTCTTCATCTCTTTTCTGTCTAGAATGCCAGAGCAAAATAAAACCAAATACCTTTCATTTTCTCATAGTCTTTTAGTTCCTTTTTTAAGTACTTTCCTTGCATACAGCCCTCCAGGGCCTCCCTATTCTCACACAAATGGCCTTCTAAGATGCTTTCATAAACTGAAACAATTCTTTCCTGAAATATATTCTATATCTCTTAATATATGATTTTAGCTCTCATTAAAAAGATGGAAGGCCAGTAATTCCAAATTCCTAAAGTCTAGATTGACACCAACAAGTAACATATGAAAATAATGACTATAATAATTTTAATCAAAATTATTTAAATATTTACCATTTATCTCATTTAGCAACATTTACAAAAACTTGTAGATTTTTTTTTCTCCATTGAGGGCGGCCCGGGTGGCTCAGTGGTTTAGTGCCACCTTCAGTCCAGGGCCTGGTCCTGGAGACCTAGGATCGAGTCCCACATTGGGCTCCCTGCATGGAGTCTGCTTCTCCCTCTGTCTGTGTCTCTGCCTCTCTCTCTCTCTCTGTGTGTGTCTCTCATGAATAAATGAATAAAATCTTTTTTTTTTTAAAATATTTTTCTCCATTGATATATCTGAGAAATTATGTTTCTTGCTCTTAATTTCATATAGTAAATTGGGCTAGTATAAGACCAATGATGTAGTAGTTGTTAACTCATTAAACTTTTTGACTTCCATTTCATCCCTATTGAATATGTGTAAGAAAATGGCAAGGAAAACATACTCCACTGAAAGAGGATGAACTCACTGACCACTAATAATGCATGAATACATTTGTTTGGAAACTTGATATTTTTGAGCTAAGGGAAGGTTTAGTCTTAGTGTATGTTTTATTAATATTAATTAGAAGGATATCTATTGTTTTGTGTTAGGGATCTCTCTGTCATCTATCAAGTTTAGGAGTAAAAATAGAAAGGGTTAACTCACTGAATTCTGGAAGGTGTTGGCTATCATGAAGAATATTTCCAGACGAACTTATTTTGCAAAGGGTTAATTTTCTTATAACCACAAACCCGAGTTAAATCCATATTACACTTGGGAGTCAATCTCATGGAGCAAAGCATTCACCTAATTGCCAACCAGAGGACCTTATCCTAGTGTTAGTGATAATGAGAAAATGCATTTGTGGTTAGAGTAAGCTTAATTAGGAGAAGAGCTGCTTGTGATATTAACTTCATTTTAGGGGGAGGTCAGGGAGTTTTCAAAGGATTTTTTTTAATGAAGAAAAGATGAAAAGATGAGATAATGCCGAAATGGATTTGAATTATAAATAAAAGAGCCTGTATTGAGTTTTCAACTTCATGGATACTACATGTGATATGGCTGTCGTCAGTGTAAAGAAAGAAAATATCTGTGAAGTCATGTTTTCTGACATCTTCATTTGGTGTTTCCACTTCTTGGAGGAAGGTCGAGGGGCTTTGAAATGGTAAGGTACATTCTTATAGTGGCTCTTACAAATTACTGGTTTGGGTTACAGTCAACAGTAATAAGCTTGATGCCTTGATTATTTTCTAGCCCTTGCAAGAGCTAAGAGGAGTGCATCTACGTAATGGGGATAGAATAATAGAACCAAGAAGGCAATGTGATAAGCAATCAAAACTTAACTATATATATGTAAATTTGAAAACATATTTTTAACTTTTTTCTGATGGTCTGCTATTAGTTTTCTTCTACTGAAACTAAAAAAAGGAAAACAGAAATAGTAGAAATGCTCCTATGCTTCTTAGAATGAGTGGAGGGAACAAGGAGTTGCAGGAATTCTTTCTAAGAAAGAATTTCTCTTCAAAATATAAGGCAAAATCATTTTCTGAAAGATGTGGGGAACAAGAGCAATCTATAAAGAATGTAGGAGTGAATACTTCTTTTGCACTTTTAATAATTTTTTCTATCTCAATATTTCTCCATAATAAAACATCACAATATGCCAAGGCAGAACATGACATCATGTAGTTCATTCAAGTCCTTCAACAAATGGGGAGATTTAAAATAACTCTTATGGGGAGAGCAGAAAGAGAGAGAGATTTAAAAAAATAATTAAACAAAGTAGGAAGAGAAGAGAAAGTAAAGGAGAGAGAGAAAAAAATTATGACTAAAAAAATCACAAATATATTCAGGCAATGTTGATTGGTCCAATATGAACTACAAATTTGAAGGACAAACTCATGTCATGGTCCAAGTTTTTTTCTTGTTCATGTGAATTCTACACCAAATGTCATGAATATTTATTTTACATCTGTAGAGCAGCATCTCTCACCAGGCTATTTTCCTAAGACTTCTATCCAAGGACTTTATAACACTTAAAACAAAAGAAAATGGCATGGGATAGAGATAGGAACCTATAAAAATAGGATGGATTTCATACATATTTCATGGAGAATGATTTCCTAAAAACACAAACTTAGAGCTTTTGACCTAAGTCTGCAATATATGCAGGGAGCCCAGTAAATATAAATTAATATAAAGTTTTAGCTGATCTTATTGTTTAAGAAAGTATCGGTCAAATTTAGATGCACATACAGTGCCAGTCTATTCTTGAAAGCCAAATATTTTATGAACATATAAAATAAAGATGAAGAGAAATGAAGGCAATATAAAGTATAATTTTTAAGGAAGTAGATAGTTTATATTACTGGGGGGGGGAGGCAGTATGTCCATGGAAAATAGGCTAATGTCAGAGTAAATAAAGATAACTCAGTTTTAGAGCAGATATTGATAAATCCTTACAATAGAAAAGAATACTAGAGTATGCAATAGGAGCACAATTTTATCCCTTTGAAGTATTATGCTGCTTTCCACAAACCAGTAACTCAGGTAGAATATATTTCAGGGGTTTATACATTAAATGGATTGCAATTATAAGTACATTGTTAGAGGGTAAGCTTGAATCACTAATAGACATGGTGTACCATTCTCATGGGGCTCTGTGCTCATTGGGGGATCTCCTTGGAGATTCTCTCCCTCTGCCTCTCCTCCAGCGTGTATGCATACACTCTCTCTTTCTCTCTAAAACAAAGAAATCTTCAAAAAAATTTTAAAAAATAAAAATTTATATTATATATAGGTAAAGACTCAAATTTATCAAGCATTTATTAGATAAATAAAAATAACAAAAATGAAAGAGTATAACCTTTTCCCCCAGACTTGCCACACACACAAAAAAAATTGTTGAAATTTAAAGTAAGCAGAAACCTTTAATTAACCTCCCCTCCTTTTTTTTTTTTTTTTTTTTTTTTTTTTTTTTTAAATTTGACCTCCCTAACCTTAGTCACTCATTCCTTGAGCATGGTGTTTTCAAAACTATAGTCAACAAAACTAGCCACAGGATATTCCTGTGTTATGACCATGGGAAGTAGATTTCAAATATGACCTCAATGATTCTCACTTCTTGGCCTTCAGTATGGATCCATGATAACAGTCAAGGGAAATTAGGATGTGTATACAAGATGCTGGTAGTTGGGCAGATACTAATGGGGGTCAGTGGAAATCTCTGATTGCCTTAATTTCCTTAGTGAAGTATATAGAAAGTGCTACAATTGGTTGAGAGTGAAGATTTATTGAATGACTGAAAAGAGAGAAGTTGTGAAATAGCCATTAGGAGTGGGAGACTACATAGATCAGACAGAAATAGTATGATTGAGCGGCAGCGGTAAGAGTCCATAGGGGTGGGAATTATATACCTGAGTCTGGGGATTAGGAGAGAAGTTGGGGCAGATACATAAATTTGGGGATTAAGAATCCATATGATGGGAAGTGAAGTCAGGGAAGAATGTGGAGTAAAGAGTGCCAGGAATTTGTTTCTTCACCTAGAAAACAATTGTACTGACACAAACTGAAGTGCATGTTTTGGAAGTCTATTGGAGAGTCTATTTGCACACTGCACCACCTAGTGGAAAGCTTGGCTGATGAGTTGTTAATATTTGCCCATTTCAGCTTTCAGTGTCCTAGTGACTACCTAACCCTCCACCCCATCGCATGGCAGGCAGCTGTGGAAATGGCAACCCATATTTCTGGCTTGGGTTGCTGGAGCCAGGGTGGGCAATAAGGACCTTGTATTTCAAATATTGGGACTCTGTGTTCGCATATTGTTATTCCTGATCATTTTGGTGCAAAAGGCAAGTCACAATTGTTTTAATCTCTACTGGCTTAAGCAGTCTACAGGATACTTAAAAGGACAATTCCTGGTTGTCTTTTGGATATTCAAAAATAGCCACTCATACAGAGGATTTAGTAGGCCACTGGGCATGCCCAGGGAAAGATTCTGGCTCAGAAAAGACCTGAGAAGGGGGCAGCCTGGGTGGCTCAGCGGTTTAGCGCTGCCTTCAGCCCAGGGTGTGATCCTGGAGACCCAGGATCAAGTCCCACGTCAGGCTCCCTGCATGGAGCCTGCTTCTCCCTCTGTCTGTGTCTCTGCCTCTCTCTCTCTCATAAATAAATTAAAAATCTTTAAAAAAAAAAAAAAAAAGAAAAGACCTGAGAAGACCTTAAACTTTTACTTGTGTTTGTGAAAGGAAGGCTTAACATTGCTAAAATGTCAATGCTCTAAAAAAATGATCCACAGATTTAATACAATCTGTATCAAAATCCTAACAGTTTCTTTTGCAGAAGTGGTAAAGCCAGTTCCCAATTCGTAAGGAATTGCAAGGGGCCCCAAATAGCCAAAACAATCTTTTTTTTTTTTTTTTTTTTTTTTTTTAAAGATTTTATTTATTTATTCATGATAGTCACAGAGAGAGAGAGAGAGGCAGAGACACAGGCAGAGGGAGAAGCAGGCTCCATGCACCGGGAGCCCGACGTGGGATTCGATCCCGGGTCTCCAGGATCGCGCCCCGGGCCAAAGGCAGGCGCCAAACCGCTGCGCCACCCAGGGATCCCTAGCCAAAACAATCTTGAAAAAGAATAATGTTGGAGTACTCACATCACGTATCTTCACTTTGAGACTTACAACAAAGCTATAGTAATTAAAATACTGTGGTACTGGCCAATGGACAAACTCACAAAAAAACAACTTTTGCACATCAAAGGGTATTATCAAGATGGCAAAAAGCTTATTGAATGGAGGAAAGCCTACTGAATGGAGGAAAATATTTGCAAATCATATATATTTGCAAATCATTTGTTTAAGACTCAACAACAAAAAAACATAAACAAGCCAATTTAAAACATGGACAAAAAAACAAGAACTTTTGTTTGCCCCATGTTGGGGCACCTCTGTGGCACAGTCGGTTGAGTGTCCAACTCTTGGTTTCAGCTCAGGTTATGATCTCCGGGTCAAGCTCAGTGCAGATTCTGCTTGGGATTCACTCTCTCTCTCTCTTTCTACCCCTGCCACCAGCACCCTTGCTCGTTCTCTCTCTAAAAATAAAATCTTTTAAAAGTGGACAGAGTTCTTGAATAGACATTTCTCCAATATGTATATATATATATATATATATATATATATATATATATATATATATAAATGGCCACTAACCATAAGAAAAGATGCTTGAAATCATTTGTCAGTAGGGAATTGAATATCAAAAGCATGATAAAATACCACTTCATACCTTCTGCATGGCTATAATCTGAAAAACAGCAAATAACAACTGTTGGCAAAGATGTGCAGAAATTGGAACCCTTTGTATCAAATGGTAGGAATATAAAAATGGTGAGCTGCTGTGGAAAACACGTTGGTGGTTTTTCAAATGATTAAACATAAAACTAATGTATGACTCAGAAATTTCACTCTTAGGTGTATATCCAGAAGAACTGAATGCAGAGAAACAAACAGATATTTGTACACTAATGTTTAGCCAAAAAGATAGAAACAACCCAAGTGTCCATCAACAGATGAATAAACAATATATTATATCCATACAATGAAATATTATTCAGCCACAAAAGGGAATGAAATTTTGATATATGGAACGACATGGGTGGACTTCGAAAATACTATGCTTTAGAAAAAATAAGCCAGATGCAGAGGGACAAATATTGTACAGTTTCAGTTATATGAGGTACTTAGAAAATGTAAGTTCATAAAAAGTAGAATAGAGATTATTAAAATTGGAGAGATGGGGAAGGGAGAATTATTAATGGATACAGAGTGTTTTTGGGAATGCTGAAAAGTTCTGATCATGTATAGTGGTGATGGTTATACAACATTGTGAATGTATTTATGTGATACCAAACTGTGCTCTTCTGGTTACAATTGTTAATATTATGCTATGTATATTTTACTACAATAAAACTTTTTGAAAAAAGAATCCATCTGAAGTTTGCATTCATGAATTTAAACTGAGTCCAGTCAGTACAGTTGAGTATTTTTCTTTAGCATTGCCAGGGTAATTGATATGCCAGTGAATAATTGAAATAATTAATAGGAGCCACTCATGTAGTGATATTGAATAAGAAGAAATAGTGGAAACTTGTATTCTGTAACCAGTATAATAAATAAATACATAAAGGGTAAAGTGCTTATCTCTTCAGCTTTATGATGGCCTAAACCTTCCATTATTTAGGTGTGAGTAAAGCAAGAAAAAATTGGTGGTGGTAAAAAGTGTGGATTTTTTTTATTATATTCTTGATTTTTTTCCTGTGACTATGTGAATCATTTTATTTTTCTGTTCATAGACATCCTGTGATGCACATATTGATTTGAAATCCCTTGTATGCAATCTTCTGGCAGCTTATTGGGAACTGCTTCTTTATATAAGATACTTCCCTGGAGAACAGAGTAGACACCCAAAATAGAATTTCCCAAAGACCTGGAGATATATGGAATTAGACTTGTTTTTGTGTTAGTGAGGGAGTAGGTAGGAACAAATTAGACTATTAGAATTCTTTTTCTTAAAAAAAAAAAAAAAAAAAAAAAAAGAATTCTTTTTCTTACATTAGAGTTTGGCAAACTAAGGCCTACAAATGAAATCCAACTATTTTTGTATGGCCATGAGTTTAAATTCATTTGCATTTTTAAATATTTGGAAAAGAAAAAAATCAAAATATGAACATCATTTTGTGCAAAATTATATGAAATTCAAATCTCAGTTTACATAGGTAAAAGTTTTATTGGAACACAGTCATGCTCATTTGTTTACAAATTGTCTGTGGCTGCCTTTATGTTGGGTTGGCTGAGTTGACTAGCTGCAATAGAAACCATTAATTAATCTCGAGCCCTTTACAAAAAAGGCTTGTTGACCCTTGATCTGTGTGATCAGGAAAATAATACATCCCATCCTCATTCCCCCCTTTTGTTCTCTGACTTTTATAATGAGAATTTTTCACAAATTAGTCTTGTAAGGAAAGCTGTGGATTGGTATTATAAATCACTGAGCAATTCAATTTCCTTTCAATGCACCAACTTTCCTATTCTTTCTAATGTATAATTCTAATATCTGACATCCTTAGTGCACTTTCATAACCTTCCTTCTATTTGAATTATATGAACAATAGCCAAATAACATTCACATTAAAACTATGAGACATATTTTAACATTTAATATTTATTGAGAGTTTATCTTCCTCCATAAGAGTAATATTCTAGGTTTGTGGTTCTAGTTTCAGATAATTCAACAATAAAAATCAAGAATGCAGGTGTTTTCCTTCTTTCTGACCTGTGAATTTCAGAAGCCTTGTACTTCATGGTAGCAAAAGGCTGCAGCAGCTCCAAATGTCATGCTCTTATATGACAATAAACAAATGTAGGAATGAAAAACCTAAATGTGAGACAGGAAGCCATCAAAATCCTTGAGGAGAACACAAGCAGCAACCTCTTTGAACCCATTGATCATAGCAACTTCTTACTAGACACATCTCCAGAGGCAAGGGAAATGAGCAAAAATAAACTATTGGGTTCATCAAGATAAAAAGTTTTTGCATAGCAAAGTAAACAATCAACAAAACTAATAGGCAACCTTTGGAGTGGGAAAAGATATTTGCAAATGATGTATATAATAAAGGTTTAGTATCCAAAATCCATAAAGAATTTATCAAATTCAGTACCTCAAAACCAAATAATCCAGTTAAGAAATGGGCGGAAGGCATTAATAGATGTTTTTCTTTTTTTTCAGTAGTTTAAAATTCAAGTTCAATTAATTAACATAAAGTGTATTATTAGTTTCAGAGGTGAGTTCAGTGATTCATCAGTCTTATGTAATACCCAGTGCTCATTACATCACGTGCCCTTCCTTAATGTCCATCACCATCATTTTTCCAAAGAGGACATCCAATCCAGATGGCTAGCAGACACATAAAAAATAAAAAGATGCTCAACATCACTTATCATCAGGGTAATACAAATCAAAACTACAATGAGATATCACCATACCTCTGTCAGAATGGCTAAAATTAAAACACAAGAGACAACAGATGTTGACGAGGATCCAGAAAAAGGGTAGCAAAATACTGATTTATAAGGGATACATGCACCTTGATGCTTATAGCAATATTAACAATTGCCAAACTATGGTAAGAGCCCAAGTATTCATTGGTTGATAGATCCAGCGCTTTCTACACTCGATATGTCTTCTAAGCAACATCTCCAAAGACCAGATGGATTTCACAGATATCTACAGAACTTTACATCCAAACGCAACTGAATACACATTCTTCTCAAGTGCACATGGAACTTTCTCCAGAATAGACCACATACTGGGTCACAAATCAGGTCTGAACCAATACCAAAAGATTGGGATCGCCCCCTGCATATTCTCAGACCATAATGCCTTGAAATTAGAACTAAATCACAACAAAAAGTTTGGAAGGACCTCAAACACGTGGAGGTTAAGGACCATCCTGCTAAAAGATGAAAGGGTCAACCAGGAAATTAAGGAAGAATTAAAAAGATTCATGGAAACCAATGAAGATACAACCATTCAAAATCTTTAGGATACAGCAAAAGCAGTCCTGAGGGGGAAATACATCGCAATACAAGCAGCCATACAAAAACTGGAAAGAACTCAAATACAAAAGCTAACTAACCTTACACCTAAAGGAGCTAGAGAAAAAACAGCAAATAGATCCTACACCCAGCAGAAGAAGAGAATTATTAAAGATTCGAGCAGAACTCAACGAAATTGATACCAGAAGAACTGTGGAACAGATTAACAAAACCAGGAGTTGGTTCTTTGAAAGAATTAATAAGATAGATAAACCATTAGCCAGCCTTATTAAAAAGAAGAGAGAGAAGACTCAAATTAATAAAATCATGAATGAGAAAGGAGAGATCACTACCAACACCAAGGAAATACAAACGATTTTAAAAACATATTATGAGCAGCTATACACCAATAAATTAGGCAATCTAGGAGAAATGGATGAATTTCTGGAAAACCACAAACTACCAAAACTGGGACAGGAAGAAATAGAAAACCTGAACAGGCCAATAACCAGGGAGGAAATTGAAGCAGTCATCAAAAACCTCCCAAGACACAAAAGTCCAGGGCCAGTTGGCTTCCCTGGGGAATTCTATCAGTTGTTTAAAGAAGAAACCATACCTATTCTACTGTAGCTGTTCGGAAAGATAGAAAGAGATGGAATACTTCCAAATTCATTCTATGAGGCCAGCATCACCTTAATTCCAAAACCAAAGACCCCACCAAAAAGAAGAATTACAGACTAATATCCCTGATGAACATGGATGCAAAAATTCTCAACAAGATACTGGCCAATAGGATCCAACAGTACATTAAGAAGATTATTCACCATGACGAAGTGGGATTTATCCCCAGGATGCAAGGCTGGTTCAACACTCATAAAACAATCAATGTGATTCATCATATCAGCAAGAGAAAAACCAAGAACCATATGATCCTCTCAATAGATGCAGAGAAAGCATTTGACAAAATACAGCATGCGTTCCTGATCAAAACTCTTCAGAGTGTAGGAATAGAGGGAACAGTCCTCAACATCTTAAAAGCCATCTACGAAAAGCCCACAGCAAATATCATTCTCAATGGGGAAGCGTGGGAGCCTTTCCCCTAAGATCAGGAACCAGACAGGGGTGTCCACTCTCACCACTGCTATTCAGCATAGTACTAGAAGTCCTAACCTCAGCAATCAGACAACAAAAAGAAATAAAAGACATTCAAATTGGCAAAGAAGAAGTCAAACTCTCCCTCTTCGCAGATGACATGATACTCTACGTAGAAAACCCAAAAGACTCCACCCCAAGATTGCTAGAACTCATACAGCAATTTGGCAGTGTGGCAGGATACAAAATCAATGCCCAGAATTCAGTGGCATTTCTATACACTAATAATGAGACTGAAGAAAGAGAAATCAAGGAGTCAATCCCATTTACAATTGCACCCAAAAGCATAAGATACCTAGGAATAAACCTAACCAAAGAGGTAAAAGATCTATACCCTAAAAACTACAGAACACTTCTGAAAGAAATTGAGGAAGACACAAAGAGATGGAAAAATATTCCATGTTCATGGATTGGAAGAGTTAATATTGTGAAAATGTCAATGTTACCCAGGGCAATTTACACGTTCAATGCAATCCCTATCAAAATACCATGGACTTTCTTCAGAGAGTTGAAACAAATTATTTTAAGATTTGTGTGGAATCAGAAAAGACCCTGAATAGCCAGGGGAATACTGAAAAACAAAAACCATAGCTGGCGGCATCGCAATGCCAGATTTCAGGCTGTACTAAAAAGCTGTGGTCATCAAGACAGTGTGGTACTGGCATAAAAACAGACACATAGATCAGTGGAACAGAATAGAGAATCCAGAAGTGGACCCTCAACTTTATGGTCAACTAATATTCGACAAAGGAGGAAAGACTATCTATCCATTGGCAGAAAGACAGTCTCTTCAATAAATGGTGCTGGGAAAACTGGACATCCACATGCAGAAGAATGAAACTAGACCACTCTCTTGCATCATACACAAAGATAAACTCAAAATGGATGAAAGATCTAAATGTGAGACAAGATTCCATCAAAATCCTAGAGGAGAACACAGGGAACACCCTTTTTGAACTCGGCCACAGTAACTTCTTGCAAGATACATCCACAAATGCAAGAGAAACAAAAGCAAAAATGAACTATTGGGACTTCATGAAGATAAGAAGCTTCTGCACAGCAAAAGATACAGTCAACAAAACTAAAAGACAACCTACAGAATGGGAGAAGATATTTGCAAATGACATATCAGATAAAGGGCTAGTTTCCAAGATCTATAAAGAACTTATTAAACTCAACAGCAAAGAAACAAACAATCCAATCATGAAATGGGCAAAAGACATGAACAGAAATCTCACAGAGAAAGACGTAGACATGGCCAACATGCACATGAGAAAATGCTCTGCATCACTTGCCATCAGGGAAATACGAATCAAAACCACAATGAGATACCACCTCACACCAGTGAGGATGGGGAAAATTAACAAGGCAGGAAACCACAAATGTTGGAGAGGATGTGGAGAAAGGGGAACCCTCCTGCACTGTTGGTGGGAATGTGAACTGGTGCAGCCACTCTGGAAAACTGTGTGGAGGTTCCTCAAAGAGTTAAAAGTAGACCTGCCCTACGACCCAGCAATTGCACTGCTGGGGATTTACCCCAAAGATACAGATGCAAGGAAACACTGGGACACCTGCACCCCGATGTTTCTAGCAGCAATGTCCACAATAGCCAAACTGTGGAAGGAGCCTCGGTGTCCATCGGAAGATGAATGGATAAAGAAGATGTGGTTTATGTGTACAATGGAATATTAGCCATTAGGAAGGAAAATACCCACCATTTGCTTCGACATGGATGCAACTGGAGGGTATTATGCTGAGTGAAATAAGTCAATCGGAGAAGGACAAACATTATATGGTCTCATTCATTTGGGGAATATAAATAATAGTTAAAGGGAATAGAAGGGAAGGGAGAAGTAGTGTGTGGGAAATATCAGAAAGGGAGACAGAACATGAGAGACTCCTAACTCTGGTAAACGAACTAGAGGCAGTGGAAGGGGAGGTGGGCGGGGGTGGGGGTGACTGGGTGACGGGCATTGAGGGGGGCACTTGATGGGATGAGCACTGGGTGTTATTCTATATGTTGGCAAATTCAACACCAATAAAAAGTAAATTTGTAAAAAAAAAGGAAGGCACTTGTAATGAGCACTGGGTATTATATGTAAGTGATGAATTACTGAATTCTACTCCTGAAGCCGATATTATACTATTATGTTAACTGGAATTTAAATAAAAACTTGAAGTTACCAAAAAAAAAAAAAAAAAGATACATAGTTAGGGATTTGGCAGCAATGCTGGAGTTTTAACTATTCTTAATAGTTGTGGGAACTTGAGCAAGTTGCTTAATAATCTTTTGATTTATTCATTTAATAAATGGATATAATAAAAGTACCTACTATGAGGTTTTGAAGCTTAGTTGAAATGATATTACAGTGCATGGGTGACGGTTGGTTGGCTAACATCAAACCTCGTTCCCACTCCCTTCCCCCTTACCTTTTTCTTTGTCTACTTTAGAAGCTGGAGCAGCTAACACTCTTTTCCATCCTTCTTTTCAGCTCTGGTTGATTATGTAATTTTGTTTGGGAGATGAAACCTAAGTAGTTTTTCAGGGGTATTTCTATAAAAGGTTTGGTTTTTATACAGAAACAGAGAGATTGTTCATGCTTTCCATTTTTATTGACTTAAAAATAAATTCATTCATGTATTTAACATATATCTGTTGAGTGCCTACTATGAGACAGACACTATTCTAGGTACAGGGGACATATCAGTGAATAAAACATATAAAAAGCCCTTATCTCATGGAACTTTCTGGGGAGAGAGAGACCTTAAAAAATAGATATATAGCCTCTGAGAAGATGGTAAATGCTATATGAAATAAGGTAATAGCATTGAGCTGCGAGGTCAGTGGGTACAAACATTAAGTGGGTAGAAACATCAAGATAGGCTTTGCTGAGTCACTTTCAAGCAGAAATCTGAAAAAAGTAAGGGTATGAACAATGTGGGTTACTAAGGAAAGAGTATTCCAGCTGAAGAAGCAGCCGGGGCAGAGACCCTGGCATAAGGGAACATGCCAAATAAAGAGGTCGGTACAATGGAAATGAGTGAGGGGAAGAGAAGTGAGGGATGAAATTAGGGATAGCTGTGTGAACTAAGCCCTCTTGCCAGCACGAGAGAACAGCTGATTGAATCATACACACACCTGCTCAGACCTTGTTGCACAGTTGAACTATTGCTAGAAGCCATCTGACTCAAGACTTCTTATTATGTGAAAGAAATAATTCTACATTTGTTTAAGCCAAGGGATGTGTTTTTCTGTAACTTGTGGACAAAATTATTACTAATTAACTGAAGTTCTTAGTTTAATGGCTGGCTGGCATATGCAAGTGCCCAGAGCATGTTGGCAAATACAGTTATGTGTATGTGTCTCAAGACCAGACAATCTCATATAGTTAGAGGTAAGTGAATCTTTAAAAATAACAGTGACAAAAGTTCCAGTAGACACAGTAAACAGAAAATTAAATGGGGTATTTTAGGAGCTTATGATTTCTCTATTACTGTGATAATCTGTGAGATATTTTACAAGTGCACAAAGAATTGAGTCTGCTGTGCCCTGTGCCATAACACGTAAACAAAAATTTAAAAAAGATGGCACCAGTGGTGTTACTATAATTTGTTCAAGCTCTTTAAAACCTTTTTTAAATCTCACTACTAGTCATTCAGAACTTTATAATTTAGCTGACTAGATTTTGAGTGTGATTTTATCTTACTGTATTATCCACTATCCATTAAATCCTGGCACAAACATGAGCCAGGACTTTGGTCTTTTGTGTGTCCCATAGACTGAAATAAAGCTACTTCCCAGTAGTTTTCTTTATGGATAAAGTTTTGTTCCTTCTGTTTCTGCCAATAAGAGAATTTGCTGGAGAAGTTCAGCTAAGTTGGGTAATCACATTGCAAGTATATTGCAGAAAGAATTCTGTTCGATAAAACCTGAAATAAATAAATTTTTAGTACTTTTAGCTTTAAAATCTATGAATTAGGGGCACCTGTGTAGCTCAGTGGTTGAGTGTCTGCCTTTGGCTCAGGTTATGATCCCAGGGTCCCAGGATCGAGTCTCACATCAGGCTTTCTGCAGGGAGTCTGCTTCTCCCTCTGCCTATGTCTCTGCCTCTCTCTGTGTGTCTCTCATGAATAAATAAAATCTTAAAAAAAAATCTATGAATCAGGGCACTGAGGAGGGCATTTGATGAGAGGAGCACTGGGTGTTATACTATTTGTTGCCAAATTGAATTTAAATAAAATATTAAAACATACAGTCTATGAATTAAAGTAGGAATACCATTTCAGCCAAATTGTTATATATAGCATTGCTTTAAACCTTTTTATGGTGACCTTTGATTAGTAAGCTAAAGATACAAATTGATATAGTTTTATGTGTATACATTGTAGCAATATATTGAAAGCTCAACAATGCATTTTTGATACTATCTGTAATTCTCATGAGTGTATCTGTTTCATAACTTTTTATCTAGCCACAGTTAACTGTCATTATCAAATGACCATCTTTATAAATAAAACTAAACCCGGTATAAAGGTTAAAACACTATATAGGAATGGACAACTGGAACATCCAAGAACTTTTAGAGAAAAAGATGAGGTACTAAACCCAAAAGATAAATGATCTCAAATGACTGTCATCTTCTCATACTACATTTTCTATGGAGGATTAGAAATCCAGATGTTAAGTGTTCCAGATAACTCAGCATAATACCGTTTTGTCCATTCAAGTTTTTGCTAAGTTAATAGAATACATTGTGTTTTCCCATAGATATTAAGATGACAGGTTTCCTGACATTTTGTTTATGACAATCTTAATTTTGCTAAAAATCTTTCATAGTAAAAGTATTTCATGAGATATATCAAGCTATGATATTTATAATTGTAGCATAGTTTAATGGCCTTGTGAATATATGAGATGATTTCATGAAATCAGTATACTAAAGGGAAAATGAAGAAGAAAAAATATCTTTAGTTTTTTAAACTATCTTTTGTACCGAGATTAACACGTAATTTTATAGATTGATTTAGAAAGGAATGAAATTAAATATGCTGTAATTGCTCTTTATTGATGTGAATTTGATGTATTGGACCAATTAAGGACTCTTTTCTATACAATATTCTTCTTATTTTTGTGCAGAGGGCTCTGAATGAGCAGGTAAGGATGACTTGAATTTGACTGAAAGTGTTCTGGCATAGGCCCTAGTTTTAAAGTGTCAACATAAGTTCATAAATTATATCATATTGCAGGTACATTTCTGAAACCTGTTCTTAAACAGGTTGCTTGGTAGCTTGTTTTTAGATTAAGTGAATAGGCAATTTTATAAGGAACTATTTCTGGAAATACCAACTCAGCATAACTAAGAAAAACAGAAATTTCATTGGTAATTGGAATAACTTTTAAATGCATAATGTTGCTCTCTTATGTGAAAAGCGGATAGTAAAGTAGAAAAAAGGAGATTATTGGAGTCTTCCATTTGAACCTTATAATTTGATTTATTTTTCTGAACATAGTAATTAGCTTAAAAAGCAAAATTATTATTAAATTTTAAAAATGAACTATTTTGGTAAATGTTTAATAAATTTTAAAAAGGTTTTGTAGAAATTTAATATCCATGAATAAGGAGATAATATGGCTCTTCTCTACTCTACTCCCCCATCCTCCAACAATTAGGGAGCCATGATATCAAGAAAGGTCACACAGTAATTGTCTACTACGGTCTTATTCTACACTACTTGGAATAGTACATATTACGTATTCTGAGTAGTATAGGTAAGTTGTTTAGTTTACTATATAGGAAATAATGTAGAAAAAGAAAAAAAATACCATCTAAGAAGTCATTTTCATTTGTATATAGGAGGATGAGTGGTTCAAGGGTCTCCTAAACATAGCTCTGGTCTACTATCTCCAAGTTCATCAACATTTCATGGCTAGCTATTGACTATTATATAAGTGCAAAGACTTCAACTTATATATTATGGCCCCAAACTTTCCATTCTAATCTTCTTCATTCTCCACACCCCTCCTTTGTATTCTTCTACTGTCATCTAATGAAATTACACTACTCAATTTCTAAACCATGCCTTATGGTCTGCTATAAAGAAATTGCATATGCTATTTCCTTTACCTAGGAATAGTTGTACCTGTTTAACAAAATTCTACTCATTTTCTAGGCCTATTTCAAATGTCCTCTTTTATGAAATTATTCCTGATTCTGCCAACCAGAGGAAATCTCTCTCTTTTAGAGTCCCATAGAATTGATAGTACTAATCTTATTCTATCTTACAGTATAGGCATATGTGCATTTGTCTCATTTCCCCTTTCCACTCTGCTGGTATTTCCTTGAGGTAAGACTTTGTTATTTTTCCTCTTTGTATTCTCTGTAGCACCAAGATGTTAAACGAATTGGATCTTATTGAACAGAAGATTTAAGATAATGAGCTTCTTCCTTTACTTCAGTTTCTACAGATTAGCTTTCCATAATATAAAATGAAAGATCAACTATTTAGAGGTGATTCAAGTCTGAGTAGTTTGGAAACAAATGATCACATCTTTGGTTTATCATAGTCTTCCAGAATAATGATTTAAAATTTAGATTTGTTTGGTTGTGTAAATAAGATGAAGTCAATGTAAATGAGACAATGGTTAAGATGTAAACATTTATTGGAACTGAATGTATTTAATTTGATCTAAAAAATAACCACTTATGCAAATGCACAGTTCTAAGTATGGAGGATAAGAAATAACCTTTTGGCAACAGAAAACTAAAATAATAGTATTGTTCATAATGCAATCAAAATGTAGTTCTTAGCTCTTGATTCTGTGTACTGCATACCTTAAAAAGAAAATAATACTTTTACCACACAAAAAAATAGGGTAGCTTTTCTTACTATCTCTATTTCAATTCATGTCTGAAACAAAAATCTACTTTAAAACAAATTGACTTTGGGACACCTGGGTTGCTCAGCAGTTGAGTGCCTGCCTTCGGCCCAGGGCATGATTCTGGAGTCCTGGAATCGAGTCCCACATTGGGCTCCCTGCTTGGAGCCTGCTTCTCCCTCTGCCTATGTATCTGCCTCTCTCTATGGGTCTCTCTTGAATAAATAAATAAAATCTTAAAAAAACTTATCAGTCTTGTCTGGTTTCTTTAGTATTTTTCCTTTTAACTAAATTCCTTCTCTGCCGTACTTCTTCGGAGGATTTATGATGTTAGAGGCAGCCTGGTTTTGAGTCTTCTATCTGTGTACTAGTTCCAGTTCACCTCACCCACCTTGTTCAGTGTTTCAAGTTCCTGGTTATATAGGAGAGGAAAGGACTTCTTCCCCAACAGTCAGTTTTTAAAGTCACAGTATTATCACACAGAACATATCTAATATCAGTTTCTGACACATTTCTTTTACAAAATTAATACCAAAGTTCCAACTGAGTCACCCATCCAGGTAGCTTCACCAAAATAAAAGCAACTATAGTGACACGAGTTATATTTCATCCTTCACCTTTGGAAAGTAACCGAAGTCATATATTCTTTCCCATCATCTACCAGCATCCATCAAATCTTCCTGTGACTCTTGATAACAGGTGCTTTTTTCCCCAGAAATTAAAATTTCTTAGAAATGAGATGAGGATTTTACGATCTAGAGTCATACACTTTTTTCTCTTTCCTCAGTTGGGCCTAAGAATTCACCCTATCTCTGTCTCCTTTTCTTGTCACACCACATATACCCTCAACGGATTTCTTGCATAAGTTCTCCAGAATAGATTTTTAGGGGTTAGGTATTTTTTCTTTGCTTGCTTATATTTTGGATTTTCTTCTGTAGCCTAACCTGACTGTAATCTTTCCATAGTGTCTACGGAGAGATTTGCTCAGTTTGGTCAAACAGGTTGTACAACTCCAACTGAGCTTTTCTGTCATATCGCCCCCCACGGCCCCCACGGCCCCACCCACCTCAGTTCTAGGTGGCTCCTTTAACAGGTATGCTCAGAGTTTTTTCTCTTTAGATTTTTATTTATTTATTCACGAGAATACATAGAGAGGAGAGAGAGAGAGGCAGAGACACAGGCAGAGGGAGAAGCAGGCTCCATGCAGGGAGCCTGACATGGGATTCGATCCCAGGTCTCCAGGATCACGCCCTGGACTAAAAGTAGTGCTAAACCAGTGAGCCACTGGGGCTGCCCAGGTATGCTCAGATTTGAAAATGACTCTGTTTCCTGAGCCAAGTAAACCTTTTGCCTAGATTAGATCCTGAATTTTGCTCTGAGAAGATTATGAATAAATTATTCTCGCTATATGTGAGAAGAACTGAGTATATTGTCAAGATAATAGCAACTTAGAAGTTACTTCTACACATAGATTTCTTGAATCTAAAAGCAAATAATGTATACTTCCTATTAGGTGTTTTGTTTTTATTTTTTGCTTCCTATGAAATTTTAAAAATGCTAATTAAAGTTAAAAATATCATTGATATAATGGAAGGCCATTTTCAAACCAATATTTATAAATAAATTAACTTCTTGACCTTGAAATAGCTCATTTTTCTCACTATTCACATTTGGTTTTGCTGTACCATATAATAATAATTCTATTGTTCAAATTTCAGATAGACTACAGCTACTATCTTTCTAAGATTTCTTTTTTTTTTTTTGATTAGAGGATAGATTAAAAAGAATAAAAATAAATAAGTTTCTAGCAGCTGTGGCCAATTATAGAGGATACCATTCACTATTGATGGAATTCTTTTTTTTTTTTTTTTTTTTTTTTTTTTTTTTTTTAAATCTTTTTTTTTTTTTTTTTTTTTAATTTTTATTTATTTTATGATAGTCACAGAGAGAGAGAGAGGCAGAGACATAGGCAGAGGGAGAAGCAGGCTCCATGCACCGGGAGCCTGATGTGGGATTCGATCCCGGGTCTCCAGGATCGCGCCCTGGGCCAAAGGCAGGCGCCAAACCGCTGCGCCACCCAGGGATCCCCTATTGATGGAATTCTTTGGTTCTTCAGATAACTCTGTGTTTATCTGAAGATACTATATGCTGAAACTGATGAAGTTATTGTCTGACTAGATAATACTATGCATTGATAAAGATGACTGATTATGCAAACTGAGGAATGCAGTTCCATAATATCCAAAACCAAAGATGATATAAATGGCTTTTAAATGTGTGCTATTTAACTGTAATTTACTTTGAATTTTTAATGACAATAGAAGAAATGTCTTTACTGTAGTTTTGTCTCTAATTTGTGCTTTTAATCAACACTATAGCGAAGATTTGAATTACAGTTTCAGAATTAGTATATTGAAAATGACACTAGAAATTGGAGAACCAAGGTGACTTCATAGAAATTAAAATTTTTCTACGTATATTTTGCAAACATTAGCTCTATAAGAAAATTGTGGAAAAAGAGAAGTCATGAGCAAACATATGTGGAGGAAAATGCACACATTGTATTGATCTTATGTGTGAATTAGAATATTATAGGCTACGTCATGACCTGTAATAAAGAAAACTGTTTTAACTTTGTTCAGTATAACTTCAAATTTATTTGACCAAGGAACACTTTTTATGTATAATAGGAAGTAAAATCCTGTGAAAACTTTAATTCTGCATAAAAAACCTGGGGGAATATTTCTCCAATACTTAGAAAAAAAAAAGCAAGAGTTTCAATTCTTTGCAAGTCTGATAAAAGATATAATAGACATTGTCATCTTTGCCTGACTTTAGCCTATTCATTTAGCAAACATATCACTTTTTCACTGAAATACAATAAAACCCATGCTTGAAAATTAGTCATAGGCAATCACACATATAAAAGACATTTTATTTAGCTTTCTAAATGATTTATTAAGGAATGCAAATATTTAAAAGGGTAAATAGAAAGCTAATATAGAACCATGAGATAGACAACATCATTAATATGTCAGGCTATAAACAATACACATAGTATATGCCTAATGTATTTATCTATACAATTTTTCTTTTCAATGATATTTTGCTGTAGAAACCAAAGTATAGAGAACTATATATTTTTCATGTATCTTTTCCTTCTGATGATGTGATGGATTTTAAATATAAAGACTCAGATATTTTTTTTAAATCTTTTTTTATTTTTTTTTTAATTTATGATAGTCACACACAGAGAGAGAGAGAGGCAGAGACATAGGCAGAGGGAGAAGCAGGCTCCATGCACCGGGAGCCCGATGTGGGATTCGATCCTGGGTCTCCAGGATCGCGCCCTGGGCCAAAGGCAGGTGCCAAACCGCTGCGCCACCCAGGGATCCCAAGACTCAGATATTTTAATCTGAAAGCATAACTCCCTTCTTTTCAAAATTTTGTTTCTACTCTGAAAAGCATAGTTAAAGAAACAGAAACCACAGAGATGTGTGTGTATGTGTATACACACGTGTATGTATAATACATGCACATGATAGCAAAGTCATATAGAAAACGTTAGAGAAAAGCAAATAGATTTTTGACTCATTCTTTCCCTTTACCAGAGACAAACTTTTAGGTTTATATCTTTATCAAGCTAAAGAATTTACTTGTACTGATAACCTTCTAAGTTTTTTAAAGCACAAATAGAAAAATTTAGTTAAGGTACTAATTCTTTAGCTCTTTATTAAAGTACGTTTTAAATGCTGTAGTACAGAAAAATGAAAACACCTCAGAATGCACTGCTTCCAAAACTTTTTGTCTGTTCCTTGTTCATTTATCTTTACTCTTAGATGACTAAGCAGCTTAAGACACAGTGTTGTGCCTGTCAACCTCTACTTTTTAAATTACTCAACGGTGAAACAAGTGAAATGCAAGGATTAATTTTCTTTCTGTGGTTCCAATTCCGTGACCTATAGGCTTCCCAAACTAGAATATTCTTGTCATAAAAGTCATTTGGATTCTCTTTTTTACACTCCATTAGTTGTTTAAATTTTTCCACATTTTGATTAGTTTCATATTTATACCGTAACTTTCTTATATAGTTATCTGGAACATGAAGTTATCTTTTAAAAAATTGGGTTAAAATACACATAGCATAAAATTTATCATTGTGATCATTTTTAAGTGTGCAATTCAGTGGTGTTAAGTGCATTTACACTGTTGTGCAGCCATCATCACCATCCATCCACACAACTCTTCTCATCGTGCAAAACTTAAAACTCCCTGAATTAAACAATAGCTTCCCCTCCAGCTCTTGGCAACCACCATTTTACTTCCTATCTCTATGAATTTGACTACTGTAGGTACCTCATATAAGTGGAATCATACAAATTATCTTTCTTTCTCTTGTGCTGGTTATTATTTTAACCAAAGTGGCAATCACCCTGTTTGTTTTTTTTAACCTGTGGCCCTCTTTGTTTTAACTCTGTTGGTCTCCTCTTTTTGTGTGCTTTGATTTTCCTATAAGACTCGTGTATATTAGTTCTGGACTTTAATTTTATTGAAATGGTAGCATGACTTTGTATTTCCAAAATCTTCAGTTTTCTCATACAATGCCTTATTTTGCTTCATTGTTTTCTAATATCCAGTAATAAAAATAAGTACAACTTCCAAAAGGAATAGAGTTGCTAGGAATTAACTAAGAAGACAATACCACTTCACATTCTAGTTGGACTTTTTGAAGGAGTTGATAAACACACTAAAGTTTATGTAAAAAACAAACAAAACAAGAAACCCAAAGAGAAAAATGGGCAAGGCATATGAAATTATTTTATAGTCTGTATTGATTAGTGCTTATTTTATTCTTCTCTAAAGAAATTCAACTTATTCCAGAAAGACTCATATTCCTTCTTCTTCAAACTCATTTATTTTTATGTTACTACCATAGAGTATGAAAATGAATGTTAATGTTTTTAAACCTCAGGGAATAGCAATTATTGCAACAGAGCAAAAATAAACTCCCCTAAAAAGTCTGGCAATTATATGACAAAAACATAGGACTCTGACTTCAATGATAAAGTTCTCTTAAAAGGACTCATTGGAGTTACAATTACCAAATCATTTCAAAGGAAAGAATAAATGCATTTTACGAAACAAATTGGCATGGGAAATAATGTAGTATCAGGTTTCATCTAAGTGTACAACTCACTATTTCCCCTCGAGGCTTAAACAAATATTACATGAATGAGGGCTCTTGTAAAATGTTATGTTTTGAAATAGATTTCATTAATGGTTTCTAGTGATAATTTATTTCTCCCTTTATGCACAAGTCTCTTCTCATACTAATAATGGATAGCTTATTTGCATATAAATAGATTTCAGTATTTGCAGAAGCAGAGACCAAATATGTTTCTTTTTCTCCCTCTGGACATTGTTAAACAGATTTAAAAAAAAAAAAAAAGAGGGGAAGGGGATATTGCAATAATTAGCAATGAGGAATTATAATAATTTTCTTGACCAAAAATTTTTGCAGGCAACTTTCTTTGGTGTTTTTATTGGTATACTTCATCTCAAAGGTTTAGACCTCTATTAAAATAATAAAAAAAAAATCTGCACAACTTTCTCAGTGATGATTTTTGGTATACCTATGGCTCAAACAAAAACAACAAAACAGCTTGATATTGGTTATTGAAATGTTTACTCTGGCCCTCTGGGTATCTTCTTCTAATTAGTTTTTACTGTTTCTGATGAGGGGGTATGTTCCATCCTAGATAAGGTAAATGCCACTTCTGTGACAATATTGCTTAATTAAATAAATCCTTTGTTTTTGAAACATAACAAGTTGCATGCTTATGATCTAGAGAGATTTTTTCCTTTCAGTTAAAAAAAATGTACAGATGCTAATTTTTCAGTCATCATATGGTTAAAAGTATACCAAGTCTTCAAAAAAAATCATTAGAGAACATATGTCCTTCCTAAATATAATAAGAAGGCCTTTTAAGCATGCTTTCATTACAGCTAACAGTAGACATTAGTGAGGAAAGAACAATTAAATCAGTGCTTTTAAAAGATATCCACTTGATATTCAGCTACTTGACTTTAAGTGTTTGAAATAGGATATTTTCCTGTATCATAGTACACTTAGTATTTTTAAGTAATTCCTTTAGGAAATTAAGATAACAGCTGCTTTCTGGTAGGTTCGTTATCTATTAATAAGTGTGTCTTTCTGACCAGCAGAGGTCACTCCGTGTAAAGTGAATAATGAGTTTAGCTTTCAAAGAAGACAGCAAACATGACCATTCTATTTGAGCAATCCTATTTTACTTGATTTCTGTTACTTGCATGAATACTCTTTTCATCCCATGTTATACATGCTTTTCTAGGTGAGTGAGGCAGTTCCTCCGGGTACAAGACCTTTCCAAATATGAAGCCAAAACATTCTGAAAGAAATAGTAAAAACACTGTATTTAAATCTATGTATTTTTGAATATTATACAGATCTTTTCTACCAGTTAAAAAACAAAGTAAGAGAGAACAAGTCCTTCAGAGAACATGACACATTGTATCCTGCCACAGAGAGGCAGCCTTCACCAAAAGATGGGACTCAGGGCTCTTTGGTTTCTAGGAAAATAACATTATCTCTCGATTTTTTAAAAAAACATTGTTTATAATAGGTTTCGAAAGTAGCAGGATGTGGCATCCTTGACAGCCAGTGATGCGACAATATGGAGATTTGAAGGCAACTTGATTTTTAGAATTGTGATATTTTTGTTTTCCTTAGATGTGTATGTACTTATTATAAATTTAAAAGTATAGGTGTAAAATCAAAATTATATCCACTTATGGTATGCTAATGAATTAATGATCCATGAACAGAATACCTAAATTTATCATAAAGACCAATTTATTCCATCTTCTAGACCTTATTCACCTTTTAGAGAAATATCATGTTCAGGTGAAAGCATAACATTCTCATTTAATTAAGATGATTTTTTTTTTTGGCAAATTTGGTATTTTTGGAGAATACTGGAGATAGCTAAAGATTAGGAAGGCAGTGTGAAGTAGAAAAAGAGTTATTAAAATCATAGAGCCAGGCATAAATTCGATATTAACTCAGTTTCCTGTGAAATTAAATGGTTTTATTTTCCTTCCTTTGAGGGAGGATCCAAGGATTTTAAGTGGTTGAATGATGTGTCCTTACTCATTGTGTGGCTTTGAAGAACTTTTCCAGGCCATTTTATCCTCCTTCTATACAGGAGGAACCCAAAATTTAACAAGTTTTAGAGAATTTATGAAGGTCACATGGCTAGTGTCAGAAATCTTGAATTTAAATTTTGGTTTAAGATTTATTATGGGGGCACCTGGGTGGCTCAGTAGGTTAACTATCCAAACCTTGGTTTTAGCTCTGGTCATGATCTCAGGTTCCTGGGATGGAGCACTGCGTTGGGCTCTGAGCTAGGTGTGGAGCCTGCTTAAGATTCTCTCTCCCTCCTTCACCTTTTTATTTGCCCCACCTCCTGCTCACACTCTCTCTTTCTCTGTCTCAAATAAATAAATAAATAAATAAAATCTTTAATGTTTTATTCTGGAAAATGATACTCTAAAATAAAATAGAGATGTGAATATACTTAACAGAATTTCATCTTTCATGGTCATGAAATAAGATCTGCGCATTTGGTTCAAAATTGAAATAATGTGACATGGCCATAACAGAATACATAATTATGTTAAGAGACTTACATAACAGAATTCATAACTAAGAGACTTAAGTCTCTTTCTTATCTTAACACTGCCAGTCTCCTACTAATCTCTCAAGCAATGGTTATTCTAAATGCATTTAAAAACATTTATGTGAATATCATCTAAATATAATTTTCACGTTGTAAATAGAAATAGGACTTTAAGGTATCCATTTTTCCATAGACAATTTCTTGGGAAGAAAGTAAAATGAAGAGAAAATAATTAAAATGCTTAAGGTCACAGGAGTAGATTCTAGTTGACTCATTAACAGACTCTTTCTTTGATTTGACTTAGTTTAGCTCAATCGGCATTGACTGAAGTTCTACCATAAGCAGGCCCTGAGGCATAAGAGAGTCAGATATATTCTAAAGAAATGATAGTTTCATCTATAATTATAGGAGGTTATTTTTCTGTGGATAACTAATTCTTGAGAGAAAAAAGATTTAATGTTTAGATATATTTGCTAATTGCTACATATTAAACAGTGGTTTAGAGGACTAAAGCAGTAGGATTTGTTAAATTTTTGTTTTCTTGGTTCTGCTTTCAGAGAATATGATTTATTATTTTGGCATGACTCCAAAGAATCTACAATCTGACACTAATCTAAGTGATTCTGATGGCTATGGTTCATGAACTACACTTTGGGAAAGATTAATTTAAAATATATGGTGCTGAATATGATCCTCTTTTTTAGTCTTGATATTTCAAGCCATTGTACAAGTTCTCCCAGAGGCCAGAGGAGAAAGAGGTCCAAAGCTATGGGAGGCCCTGTACATCATGGATATTAAAGCTAGTTGAGGAAACCACTTACTATTTGGAAATAAACACCATTAATATAAACAAATCCCACTGTTACTTGTCTTAGTTAAAATTAACTAGTGGTAGTTGATGAGAAGGCTTGCAAGGAAAGAATTTTGCTTAATTCTCATAGTAGCATGCTATTATTCCATGAAGGTATGGGAACAGAGTTAGAGAATATTTATATTACATGATCACAGGAGCAGAGTAAACAGAGAACACTGGTAAGGTGAAGGAAAACATCTTATCTAGATTTAAATCTAAGTATAGATTTAAGTTTACTGAAAAGAAGCAAGAAGCTTTCTAAGATATTCAATGGTTAACATAATAGTTTTTGTTTAATCTCTGATGAATGTAAATAAAACATTTGCACATCAAAGCATGAAAACCATTTTACTTAATAAGATATGTTTGTTTTAAGGTACAGAATTTATTCATTTAAATTGCAAATAAACATCTTAACCTTTGTTTAATTGGCTTGTCACTATATTAATCACTTAGGCTCTTTCAGAAAACTCTAAACTCTGGGAGTCTAGCTATATCATAGCAGAGCTATTCAGAGAAAGTTTCAAATCTAAACACTCTTAGAAACCTAACAATTTTTAGTAAGTTAAATGTTAAATAGTTACATTTTAAAGTGTTAAAAATTAGCCAAACAGGGCAGCCCGGGTGGCTCAGCAGTTTAGCGCTGCTTCAGCCCAGGGCGTGATCCTGGAGACCAGGGAATGAGTCCCGTGTCAGGCTCCCTGCATGGAGCCTGCTTCTCCCTCTGCCTGTGTTTCTGCCTCTCTCTCTCTCTCTCTCTCTCTCTCTCTCTCTCTCGTGTGTCTCTCATGAGTAAATAAATAAAATCTTTAAAAAAAATTAGCCAGTTTTAAAAAAATCATTACTTATTTTCTGTATCTTTCTTAAAAAATTCAGCTTGCTTAATATTAATCAAATGTTCAAAATGAATTTGATGTTTATATATATTTAAGGAACTCCACATCACTTAATCTATGATATGATGTGCTTTACAAAGAATAGCATTATTATGATTTTTATATATAATATTCACAGAGGGACTACCTTACTAATTCAGCTTTAAGGGTTAAAATAATGATAGTGATGTAAGAGGACTTGGAATATATGCTGAAACTTATGCTACTTTTTTGCTTAGGTAATTTTCTTGGCATTCTAGCTCCAAATGTTCAAATATGAACAACAGGATGTAAAACCCAAAATTTGGTTAAGAAAGGAAACTTTGCTACTCTGCCAAGCCAGTTGTGAGGTATTTTATTTACCTTGAAAACAACTTCATATTTCATTAATTATTTGATAATTTTGTTCATTTATCAATGAAAACAACTCGTGTGTTACATATTTATATACCACCTACTCAAAGTGGTAGTAGGTGAAAGATGATCATTCTTCCTTCCTTTGGTTCCTAAATTCACACAGAAAGTGTATGATACCTACATTTACAAGAAAGTCTTTCAAATTTGTATGATGTACTTATCAGAGAGTGAAAATATCTTTTTTACAGGTCCGTTTAAAGACTTCATTTGATAGGGCTTATGGGTGCACATTTTGGTAAGAATTTCATAAGAATGTTTTAGAGGTACATTGGCTAAACATACGCTGCTGTCTGAAGATATATTTCAGTGTTAGCCAAAGCTATCTGATGTTGTATTTATGTCATAACAGTGATGGCCCTACTCCTTACTCAATGTTAGGAACACACGTTTTAACAGATGGATGATTTAGGTAGACTCCAGTTGATGCAGTTCTCAGTCTACTTAGGTTGGAGTGCATTATAGTAGGCTATTTCTTAGGGACTGTGCTGGCAGTAATTCTTGGATAATTTATAGCACTTTTAAGATGTCATTCTTAAGTATTTAAGGTTTTATTTCTTAAAACATGTAATTCCCATCTTGTTTTTGAAAGATGTTAACAAGATGGTAAGACATACATGGAATTTTGGTTAAAAGTTTATTCATTATTGAAACATTTGTCTGTTTTTTCTCATCACCTATAAGCTTAATTTGATGGACAATAGCTGTTTGGTCATAATCTGAAGTGCCATTTCATCAAATCAAGTCTTAGAAGCAGAAGAAGAGCAGTAAAACTAAATGTGGCTTTGACATGATGATATTAGTTCCTTGTGTACTAATCTTTTGTCTTAGCTATTATTTCATTCGTAGCTGAATAATAAAATCAGCATGAGAAAATGTGTTCCATAAAAACTAAAGTCTCTAAATGACATTTTAAAGCCATGCAGTCCATTTTAATGACTATTTCCTCGATGCTTTTTAATTCCTAAAGACATGCTCACACGTGGGATATTTACTTTTCAGTAGTTTTCTTTCAGCTTAACATGAAAAAAAAGAAAAGACTCGGTATTCATAAGCAAAACTGACTGCGTAACATATAAATTTTACCTTGTTATGAAGAGAGCCATTTCTTAATCTGAGGTTTTTGTAGCTTTATTTATAGAAGTAGTTATTTCTGAATCCACGCTAATGTACCAAAATGATTTTTATTTTAAATTACTCATTGTTCCTGTTCTCTCCCATTTTTACCCTAGAGCATTGGTTGACATTTCATAGTCAGTTGACAGACACAGGGCTGGAAAATGTGTAACTATAAGAATCACCTGCTCTTGAATTCCCATTCTATAATAGTTGTGATTCAGGCAGACTTTTCATAGGTGTTTGATTTGGAATGATAAATTTTCTTCTTCCATTACCTGTGATTAAAATGTGGCATTTAGTAAATAAATAGAAGATAATTTCTGCATAATCTATCTGTGAATCAGAGCTGGTAAAGCAGTATAAATCTTTGACCTGTATCATATAAGCAATGGCATATGTAATTGGAAATATATTTTAAGGGACATGTGGGTGGCTCAGCAGTTGAGCATCTGCCTTCAGCCCAGGGTGTGGTCCTGGAGTCCTGGGATCGAGTTCTGCATCGGGCTTCCTGCATGGAGCCTGCTTCTCTCTCTGCTTATGTCTCTGCTTCTTTCTCTCTCTCTGTGTCTCTCATGAATAAATAAATAAAACCTTTTAAAAAAAGGAAATATATTTTAAGATGAAGTATAATAAACCATTTTTTAATGTTCTGTAGCTTGAAGCAAACTAAGTGCTAAAATGCAGTAAGATGTACATTGAGAGTTTTACTTTGCTTGATGCTCCTCAAAGAAATTCTAATAAAAGGAAATCCACTAAAACTATATTTGAATATTTTCTTTTCTTTTAATGAGTTATAACCATGTAGGTAAATATTTATCAGTTGCTATAGTATGATAGTAAGGACAGGGGATAGACCATATTTCATTTCATTGTTGAAAATGAAATTTACTGATACAACAGAGTTTGGCTAATAGTCTTAGCTGTTGTGTTAACCATTATACATCTTTATGGTTAAAGCTGCAATTTTTAATTAATTGACTGTGGAATCATGCACCCAGTTCCTGATGATAAATTTCTCTCCTTTTCTGTATGCTGCAGTAACTGATACATTTTCCCATGTGTAGTTTAGTTTGTATATATCTATTTGTAAAGGTATTATGTATGTATATGTACATTGTTTCTCTGCCCTATGAATATGAAATAATATTATTCCAAAGTCTGCAAGATGGCATTTGCTACAACACTTTGTCTTTTGGTAGATCAAAACACTTGAGCTTCTGTCTTACTTAGTCCATTCTGACTATTATAACAAAAATACTGTAGACTGGGTCATTTAAATAGTACAAGTTTATTTCTCACAGTTACTGGAGTCTGGGAAATTCAAAGTGATATTTGATTCCTAGTGAGGGCCTTCCTCCTAGCTTGCAGGTAGATATCTGCATACATAGGAGAGACAGAGGGAGAATGAAATTAATTCTCTTGTGTCTCTTTGGAAGGGCAGTAATCCCATCATGAGGTCTCCACTCTTGTGACCTAATTACCTTCTCTTCTTTTTCTTTTTAAAGATTTTACTTATTTATTTGAGAGAGAGAGAGAGAGAGAGAGAGCATGAGCAGAGGGGAGGAGTAGGGGGAGAAGCAGACTCCCCACTGAGCAAGGAGCCTTGTATGAGGCTCTATCCCAGAATCCTGAGCCAAAGGCAGAGCCTCCCAGGTGCCCCCCTAAAATACCTTCTGAAGGTCTCATCTCCAAATGCCATCACATTGGAGATTAGGGTTTTAACATAGGAATTAGAGGGGCCACAAACATTCAGTTCATAGCAGGTTCCTACAAAGGCTTTATAATTTTGGAAATCTATCCTATTAATTGAGTTGATGTTAGAATGATTGAACTAGAGCCAAATGTCATCTTTCATTGTAAATTTTGAAGTGTCCTATGTTAATAAAGCTAAAGCCTTAAAATGTTTCATGTGAATTTATCAATTCTAAAATATTTTAGATTTGAAAACATCTGCAGGGATCTATTCTTGAAAGTTATAATTTTTAAATGCATATGTACTAGTGAGATGGATGCATTATTTTGTATTCTATTAACATCTTTATATCTACTATTTCACTGTTTATGTCCATTGTCAGTATTCTGTGCTCATGTTGTTGCTTCCTCTCCTCACACTCTCTTTAATCCTCTAATTTAGTTTCATCCATCATCTCTCTTCCAGATGCTCCCTGGTTACCTGTCTGTGAAGTCTCCTCTTGCAACATTTGATATAGTAGGCCTCTAATCACTCTCTGGAAATATAGGCTTGGCATGCGACAGATACTCAATAAGTATTGGCTAACATATGAATAGAGACAAGAAAAAAACCTCTCCCTATTTCCTTTCTATGATGTTGTACTAGCCATATTCTGATCACTAGACTATTTCCTTCTTTGACTTTTCCCCTGCCTTCCTTTATGCAGAACCTCCAAGTTTCAGTCCTCAGTTACTCAGTTTTCCCTGTGCAAATACCTCAACTTTCACCTCTGTGTGAATAATTCCTTTCCTTTTCTTCAGGACATCTTTCTCGTGTTTCAGTTATGTATCTCAAGTTGTCCTCTGAACATTTCTTTTTGGATATCCTGCCATATTTTCAGTCCTAACAGGTTCAAAACAAACACACGATGTTCCTCTTCAGTGGTTTCTCTTTTGTGCTTTCTTATTTTTGTCACAGTATTGCCTTTTTATTGGCCATTACTCATTTTTAACTTCTTCCAGTCACTATACATATTAAATATTTATTGCATCTCTTAGAAAATATTCTGAGTTGTTCTTCCTTTCCCTTACCAATGTTAGTAAACCACTTATTAGTGTCCTTAAAACAAACCATCAAGTCATCCCACCCTATAAAAGTACTACCAAAGTTTATTTCATAAACTGCCTCTTTCTCATGAATCTCCTTTGGTCTAAAACCCAAGAGCTACCCACTGCCTGTGGAAGTAGCTTCCAAAAGCTTTTTTAAAATAAATAAATTATTTATTTTTTAAAGATTTATTTATTTATTTTAGAAAGAGAGTGCATGCATGCAAGAGTGGAGAAAGGGGCAGAGGGAGAAAATCTCAAGCAGATACCTGCTGCTGCTGCTGGACTCCATTCCAGGCCTCATGAGATTATGACCTGAGCCAAAACAAAAAGTGGGATGCTTAACCAACTGAGCCATCTGGTGCCCCTCAAAATGCTTTAAAAAATTAATTAGACAATTTTAGTTAAAAAAGTATGTAGGATCCAAAGAAGAGTAAATCCAGAGCTATTTTGAATGAAAATAATTCAGGCTTCTACTTGTGCTTTACCTATACATTGTTTCCTGGGCACTACTGTGTAATTCTGAGGGTACTTTAGAGTACAATTTGAAACCTATTTGCTCTAGTACAAATCATTATTTGGGATTAGGCCCTATTCCATTCAGCCAGTTTGTTCATTATATCCAATTGTTCCACGTGAATTCCATCTTTGTACCTCGGCTTCTATCATGTATAGTGCCCAGAATGCTGTTAAATAACTTTTTTTGCTTCTTTAAGTCTTATTCATATTTCCAAATGCATTTTCTATACTGCATCTTTGCTGAACATATGAATGCACTTTTAGGAAATAAAAGAATTGGGTATCTTTTTCACTATGTATCTTGAGGGGGTACTATTTTCTTTTTTGAGAAAATACTTCTGTATTACATTTAATTATTAGATGAACAAATATCACTTTTTTGTGTGCTTATTGTATTTCAAAGCCCTAACCTGGATGGTTTTAAGCATTCAAAAAGAATGAGTCCAAGATTGTTTGATGCTAAAATTATACATTAGGAGCACATATCTAAGAATAATGTGACCCAAATCAATAATTTTAACATACTTTTATTTTCTACACTTATTTGCTCTTAGGGCCTGCAACATACGATCCTGTTTTAAAGAAATCTTGCTCCATACCCTTATTTGTTAAAGCATCAAAGCGTTTTAAAGATTCCAAAGAGATTACTCCTGGTCCAGCGACTTATGAGGTTTGTCAATAATATATCTTTTTTATTAGTAACAAAAGAATAGGATAATTTCCAGAAAGTACTGAAAATCTCTACATTAAAGTCTTTACCATATGTTTTACTCATATTACTGGCTAATCAAAATCTTGCCTGAGGAAGGCATTTTTATAAATTTATTTATTTTATTTTTTTATTATTTTTTAGAGAGAGAAAAAGCATGAGATGGGGGAGGGGCAGAGGAAAAGAGAGAGAATCTTAAACAGGCTCCACACCCAGCATGAGCCTGACATGGGGCTCAATCTCATGACCCTTAGATCATGACCTGGGTCAAAATCAAGAGTTTGACACTTATCTGGCTGAGCCACCCAAGTGCCCCAGAAAGGCATTTTTGAATACATTCTGACATTTTTTTTAAAGATTGATTTAAGAATTATTTATCAATTTATCTGTAAATGTCCACTATAGCATTGATATATATATATATATATATATCAATATATATATATAACTTTTTTTTTACATCCCTGCAACTTAAAAAACTTAGTTGTTCACATACACAAATGGAGATTTTCGAGTACTTATTACAATCATGAATTTTTAGAGAGCTCAGAAGATAACATCTTTATCCAGTAATATCATTTATAGATCTTTTATCTTCTTTTAATAATTATAGATGCTGTAGTTTAGATTCATAACAAATACAGGATTCTTTTAGATTGTGGCCTTCTGATTATAAGAAGGAGGATTAAATAAATCTGCAAGTTTTAAAAATTGCATCACAGTCAGCCTTAATTCCCCATCTAGGATGAATAAGTCTCCCATTCTCATTCTACTATTAAAAGTGATATATTTTATAGTGACTTATAGCAAATAATTTAAGAGTTAATACTCAATGCAAACCACAGTGAATATTGTTTTTTGGGTTAGTTAATGACAAGTTCATTTTTCTTGAATGTATACTTTTCTACTTATTTAAAATGTCATAATCTAAATAATTTTTTGGCATTCTGTCAAAGCAGATTCATAATATAACAGCAGGAGAAAAAGAAAAGAAAACAAATGATGAAAGAATTGTTATTTTACTTGTTGGCTATTGATTCCCCCAAAAGACCACTACTAATTCCTGCTGATAAAGCAATGAGAATTTTATTTAGTTCAGAAAGGGAAAATCTGTTAGATAGTTTTAATAGTTTTTCAGAAGGTTCAAGTCAAAGGACTTATGATATTTTAGGACCTGGGCTGTATGATGTAAGACAGGTCTTAAAATTGGGGAATTGATTGGGATTGGGCAAAGTTTATGACTTCTTTATTTTGGGTAATTGGGCACAGTAAAGGAGTGTCTTGAAACAAGTCTTAATCAGTAAGCTATCAGTCTTCATAAGTTAGGTTGTATAGCTGTTCATACTCTGATCATATTATCATATTAAATCATTAACTGAACCCTTCTGCCCTACTTTTAAAAACTGACTTAAATGGTATTTACAAATAATAATGCCAGTAAATCTAATGTTATCTTTTTATTTTGTGATACAAAAATCATAAAAGATGTATTTACTAGTCTTTCTAGTATTTAAAGCTGATCTTTTTCTTTCATAAGATTTTATAAATTATATTTATACTTTCTCACAGTCATTTTATAGCAAATTATTTTCTATGTCAAAGGAAAACATTTATGGGTTTGATAATGATATTTATTCAGGTATTGCCTGAAATTTCAAATTAATATATCATAAGTTACCTTTCAGGTAACTTTCCTATACATATGCCGTACTGGAAGGTAACTTTACTATTGAGAACTGAGTGTATAATATTTTTTTCTTCCCAACACACCATTTGTTTTCTTTAATAATTGGTAATTTTTTGAACAATTTTCTTTAAAAATTTTCCTTCTTATAAGAAAAAGTTATTTTTAATTTCTAGGCCAATAAATTATTACTAGGTCCCTTTATTATAACTCACTCTTATTTTTTAATTTAATACTTTTTCTCCACTGATTTTAATAAGTTTAAGTTGAAAACTCTTGAGAACATATTTGCCTTAAATATATAAATAACAGATAAAGATGATTCTGGAAATTTAGAACATTGTTTTAAGACTGCAATATTACATTCTATTTAGAAAGTATTTAAATGTATAGGACTTGTGCCATCATTGATTATAGTGTCCCATATTCACACTGGATCCAATGTGGGTGTTACTTAAAATAATATCTATAACAATAGCTCTCTTAAGTTAAACAACCACATTTGCAATGTCTGCCTGCATTTTTATTCTTGTGTGAATAATCTTTTGAATTTCCCAGGCAGAATTAGTGTTTTCCTTTTTCTTTCTTTTTTGGTGTGTGTAGGGGGTGGTCAGAGTTGTCAAGGGAACATTATTCACTATTTTTCAATTACAAGCTAATCTATTTATCTCTTTTCTCCTTTTAGTTGATATTTATTGCTTCACTATCACTGATCCTTTTGAAGATATAATGAAAGCTAGGGGCTCTTGGGAAAATTTTGCATGTATGCTCATAACAAAAACCTGTGTATGCAATTTTACATGGTTGCTTAACTTACAAAAGTTCACTTATGGCTTCAATCAAGAACTCTCAATAGTAAATTCTGAGCTCCATGAGAGCAAGACTTATTTATTTTTATATTATTAGGGCTTCAATCATAGAATCTGGCATTTGGTAGCATATTAATAAATTCTTATTGTATAGATCAACAAAATGGATAATGCTAGGATTTTATCCCCAGGATTGAATCACAAATCTTTACCTATGAATAAAGATTTGCTTACTAATTTAGTTCTCAGTGAGAAGAATATATATATATATATCCTTTTAAAATAGCAGCAGCAATAAATAAGTAAGTAAGTAAATAAGTAAATAAATAAATAAATAAATAAATAAATAAATAAATAAATAAATAAAATAGCAGCAGGTTTTATCAACTGATCCATATTCTCTTGTTGAGTAAGTCTTCTCACTAAATGCCAACTTTTAAAGGTTTACATGAGGCACTATATTGTTTTCTGGAATTTAAAATTGACAGTTATTTTATTTTTAAAACTAGAATATTTTCAAAACTATATAGAAGAAACTTCAGTGAATATAATTTTAAAATCCTCATTTAAATATACAGAAAAAATTAAATACACTTCTCTTTTAAAAAGCAAATTCTACTGAAATTGAAATGTAACAAGTATTTTTTGAATATATTTTTTCTACTTTATTGAGATATAATTGATATATGTATGCATTGTAAATTATTATAACAATTAGGTGGTAATAAATGGTGCCGTCACCTTGCATAGTTACCATTTTTTGTGTGTGTGATGATAACAGTTAAGACCTATTCTCTTAGCAACCTTCAAGTAATAATACAGTATTGTTAACTATACCACCATGCAGTATAGAAGATACCCAGAACTTATTCATTTTCTAATAGAAAGTTTATACCTTTTACCCAATTTCTTTCTATTTTTTCTCTTCCCTAGCCCCTGGCAACCACCATTTTACTCTACCTGTTTAACTCTTACATACGAGAACATACAGTATTTATCTTTCTCTGTCTGACCTATTTCATTTAGTATAATGCCTTCAAGGTCCATCCATTTTGTCACACATGGCAGGATTTCCTTTTTTTTTTTAATGGTAGAATAATATTCCATCATTATGCACCCACACTGCAACTTCTTTATCCATTCATCCACTGATGGATACTTAGGTTGTCCTATGTCTTGACTAGTGCAGATATTTCTTCAAGATAATAATTTATTTCCTTCAGATATATATCCAGAAGTGGAATTTCTGGATGTGGTAGTTCTATTTTTAATTTTTAAGGAATTTCCAAACTGTTTTCCATAGTGGCTGTATCAATTTCCACCCCCACCAGCAGTGTACAATACTTCCCTTTCATGTACCTCTTGTCTTTTTGATATTAACCATTCTAACAGATATGAGGTGGTATCTCATTGAGGTTTTGGTTTGTATTTCCCTGATGATGAGTGATGTTGAGTGTCTTTTCATATACCTGTTGACCATTTGTATATCTTCTTTGGAATAATGTCTATTCAAGTCCTCTGCCCATTTTTTAGGTTTTTTGTTCTTCTATTGTATGATTTCCTTACATATGTTTTATATTATCCCCTTATCAGATAAATAGTTTACACAATATTTTTTTCCCATGGGTTGCCTTTTCATTTTTAAAAATTATTTCTTTTACTGTACAGAAGCTCTTCAGTTTGATGCAGTTCTGCTTGTTTATTTTATTTACACTTGGTATCATATCCAAAAGAATCATTGCAAAGACTGTCAAGGAGCTTCTTCCCTATATTTTAGGAGTTTCATGGTTTTAGGTGTTAGATTTAAGTCTTTAATTCAATTTTTTTGTGAGTGTGTAAGTTAAGGCTGCAATTTCATTCTTTTGCAGGTAGCTATCCAGTTTACCTAAAATTGTTTATTGGAAGACACTATCCTTTCACTATTGTGTATTCTTGGTGTCCTTATCAAGGATTAGTACATGCAAAAGTCAATTTCTGGACTCTCAATTCTGTTGCCGTTGTATATATATCTGTTTTTGTGCTAGTACCATACTGTTTTGATTACTATAGCTTTGTAATATATTTTGAAATTAGAGAATGTGATGCCTCTAGCTTTGTTGTTCTTTCTCAGGATTTTTTTTGCTTACTTGGGGTCTTCTCTGATTCCATCTAAATTTTAGGACTTTTTTTTTATTTCAGTGAAAAATGCCTTTGAGATTTTGATAGGGATTGCATTGAATCAATAGATCAATATAGGTAGTATGAACATTTTAACATTAAGTTTTCCAATTCATGAACATGGGATATTTTCCTATTAATTCTGTCTTCTTCATTTTTTTTCAACCATCTAAAATTGCATCCTGTCTTATTTTCAGTGTACAGATCTTTATCTCCTTGGTTATGTTATCCCAAAGTATTTTATTATGTTTTATACTCTTATAAATGGGACCATTTGAAAAATTGTTTTGGATAGTTTGTTGTTAGTATATAGTAATTAACTGATTTTGTATGCTCATTTTGCATCCTGTAATTTTACTGAATTAATCTGTTATTTCTAACTATTTGTGGGATCTTTAGGATTTTTTTCTGTATAAGATTATGTCAATGCAACAGATAATTTCACTTCTTCCTTTCTAATCTGGATGACATTTATTTCTTTTCCTTGCCTAACTGCTCTTAATAGGACTTCTAGTGGCATATTAAATAGGTATGGGTAGAGTGAGCACTCTTGTGCTTGATTTTAACAAAAAAAATTTTCAACTTTTTACTACTGAATATGATATTAGCTGTGAACGTGTCATATATGGTCTTTATTATATTAAGGTATGTTCATTCTATATCCAGTTTATTGAGGGATTTTTATCATGAAAGGATGCTGGATTTTGTTAAATATGGTTTTTTTTGTATGTACTTAGATGATCATATGATTTTTATCTTTTATTCTGTTAATGTGATACATCACTTTATTGATTTGCAGATGTTGAACTATCCTAGCATCCCAGAGATAAATATCACTTGATCATGATATAAGATTCTTTTAAGGTGCTGTTGAATTCTGTGTGCTAATATTTTGTTTAGAAATTTGCATCATCAGATATTAATGGCCTATGGTTTTCTCTTCTTGTAGTGTCCTTATCTAGCTTTGCTATCAGGGTAATAATGTTGGCCTTGTAAAATGATTTTGAGAGTGTTATCATTTGTCAGATTTTCAGAAGAGTTTGGAAAGTTTGGCATTGATTCTTTAAAACCTAAGAATTTACCAGTAAATCAATCTGATCTTAGGCTTTTCTTTGTTGGGAGAGTTTTGATTATTGATTCAATCTTCTTTCTAGTTGTAGGTCAATTCAGATTTCCTATTTTTCCTAATTTAGGGTTGGCAGGTTGTATGTTTTAGGAATTTATACATTTCTTCTAGGTATTCAATTTCTTAGTATATAATTGTTCATAATCTTTTCTTATGATCCCTTGTGTTTCTGTGGTATCAGTTGTAATGTCTCCTCTTTGATTTGTGATTTTGTCTTCTCTTTTTTCTTTAGCTAAAGGTTTGTCAATTTTCTTTCTTTCTTTTTTTTAAAGAAAACAGACTTTTTGTTTCATTTATCTTTTGCATTGTTTTTCTGGTCTGTATTTCAGGTATTTCTGATGTGATCTTTGTTGTTTCCTTCCCTCTGCTAACTTGAACTTAATTCATTCTTTTTATAATTCCATAAGATGTAAAATTAGTTTTTTATATGTGATCTTTTTGTTTTTGTTTTTTTAATGTAGGCATTTAATGCTTAAACTTTCCTTTCAGAGCTACTTCTACTACATTTCATAAATTTTGGTACGTTGTGTTTCCATTTTCATTTGTTTCAAAATATTTTTTGATTTCTCATTTGATTTCTTCTTTGATCCATTGGTTGTTCAAGAGTGTGTTGTTTAATTTCTACATATTTGTGATTTTTTTCAGTTTTTTCTTTTTATTAACTTCTAACTTTATACTATTAGGGTTGAATAAATATATTTGTTGTATTTAAATCCCCTTATATTTGCTAAGGCTTGTTTTGTGACCTAACATGATCTATTTTGGAAACTGTTTCTTGTGCACTTCTTTTGCTATTGCATAGAATATCCTGTAGATATTCTTTAGGTTCTTCTGGTCTAAGGTGTAGTTCAAGTCAAATGCTTCCTTATTGATTTTCTATCTGGATAATCTATCCATTTTTGAAAGTGATAATTGAAGTCCTCTACTCTTACTGTGTTTTCTGTTTCTCCCTTCAAATCTATTAGTGTTTGCTTAATAAATTTAGGTACTCTGATGTTGAGTGTATATATATTTACAATTGTTATATCCTCTTTTTTTTTTTAAAGATTTATTTATTTATTCATGAGAGACACAGAACGTCAGAGACACAGGCAGAGGGAGGAGAAGCAGGCTCCATTCCATGCAAGGAGGCCGATGTGGGACTGGATCCTGGGAATCCGGGACAAGGCCCTGAACCAAAGGCAGATGCTCAACCGTTGAGCCACCCAGGGGTCCTGGATTGTTATATCCTCTTGATGAATTGATCACTTTGTGATTATATAATGACTTTCTTTGTCTGTTTTTACAATTTTTGCTTAAAGTCTGTTTTTATATATTTTTATACTTATTTTTATAAATATAGCTACCCTACTTGTTTATTTTCTACTTGCATAGAATATCTTTTTCTGTCCCTTCACTTTCAACCTAAGTGTACCATTAAGCCTATAATACCCATATAGCTGTGTATTTTTTAAACCCATCTAGCCACTGTATGTCTTTACATTGGAAAATTAATCTGTTTATTTACACTATAATTATTGATAGGCAAGAACCTACTAATGCCACTTTATTAATTATTTCATAGCTGTTTTATAGTTCCCTGTTGTCTAGGCTGGCATCTTGTACTTACTTATATAGCTGCAGAAGCAAGAGCTAGCCATGGTCATGTCTTCTAGGGTCTAGCAGGGGCAAAGAGGGACTCAGGTGGCTGGTATCTTATACCTGTTCAGCCACAAATACCTTGGATGACTGCCAGTGTGGTCCCAGACTCTGGCAGGAGTGAAAAGAGTGGGAAGGGACTCACATGACTGGTATCAGTGAATTCAAATACCTGTGAGGGGAAAGCTGGTGAAATCTATTGGGGA
Organism: Canis lupus familiaris; assembly: GCF_011100685.1. Taxonomy (NCBI): domain Eukaryota; kingdom Metazoa; phylum Chordata; class Mammalia; order Carnivora; family Canidae; genus Canis; species Canis lupus. The sequence goes on from NC_049253.1 coordinate 19,805,461, forward strand.
TCTGCAGCAGCTATGCTGGCCTTAACTTTGTCAGTGGTGAAATCTGCTGAGTTTGTCTGCAGAGTAGATCTCTGTGAACTGCAATTGCTTATGATGCGTGTATGCTAATAATAGCCTCTGCTTTTCTTTCTGGTTTCTAGCCGGCTCTAGATGTCTTAGTTTTAGAGGTCTGGGTAGGGTGAAACCAAAGCAGGATATTCCTACAGTACTCTGCGAGACTGGTGAAGCTCGTTACTCACTCTGCTCTTACTTTGTTGGTGAGTGAAACTCTTTCATGCTGGGAATTTCCTTCTTGGCATTGAAAAATGCCACTTGGAGGATGAGAAAAACAGGCAAAATTGAGTTGTCTTCTTTCTCTTCTTGTGCTATTAGTCTGTTTTTTTGGTTATAATGTGTTGTTAAAATTTCCTAAGTGGACTTAGGAAGATATCTCCCAGAGTTGTTTTGTTCGTAGATGGCTATCCAATCATTGCTCTTTGTGAGAAGCTGTGTTCTCATACATCACCATTTTACCCCCACTAAAATACCAGTAATTTTTTCTCCCAGCATTTTAAATTTATCATCCCACTCCCTTCTGGCCTCCAGGATTTTGCTGAAAAATCTATTGACAATTTTAGAGGGTTCACTTGTATGTGTGACAAGTCACTTTTCTTTTACTACTTTCACAATTCTCTCTTTGTGTTGGACTTCTGATAGTTTGATTACAATGTATCTTGCAGATGTTTTGGATCCATTTTTCGGGGGAATCTTTTGGGCTTCCTTAATCTGATTTCCATTTCTTTCCCCAGATCTGGGTCATTTTTAGCCACTGTTTCTTTGAAATATTGTCTGATTCTTTCTCTGTGTCCTCTCCTTGTGGAACTTTTATAATGTCTATATTAATTCGTTTGCAGATGTTTCATGAGGCCCTTAAGCTTTCTTCATTCTTTTTCCTTTTTCTTTTCTTCTGATTGAATAATTGCCAGTGACCTGTGTTTGAGTTTATATTCCTATCCTCTGCTTGATTTAGTGTGAAATTTAAACCCTCTAATGCATTTTTCAGTTCCCTTGTACCTTTAGCTATATGATTTCTGTTTGATACTTTTTAATAGTTTCTCTTTGTTGAAATTCTCACTTTGTTCATGCATTATTCTGACCTTGATGAGCATCCTTATGTTGGTTATTTTGAATAGTCTGATAGCTAAATCATATATCTCCATTTCATTGGGGTTAATCTCTGGAGATTTATCTTGTTCCTTTTCTTGGAACATGTTTCTCTGTCATTTTCTTGATTCTCAAAATATTTTGGTATCTGTGCATTTAATAAAGCAGCCACATCCCCCAATCTTTATGACTGGCCTCATACAGGAGAAGACCCTTACCAATAAGTTCAACCAGAGACTCTGAAGACCTCTCAACCTTTGTGCTAATTCAACCTGCTTCTTCTCTACTTAGCAGCCTACAAACATCTACAGTATGCTGGATCCCATCAATGCTCAGTGATAAATGAGACTGATGCAAGTTCCTCAGGCAGCCCCCAGAGAAGTTGAATCATTAGATGTTCTATCTAACTCTTTTTCTTCTCAGTGATAAATTGGGATCTGAGGTTTTTAACCTGTTTTCTCTACACTGAGCTGGAAGGAGAGGCTCTGACAGCTAGCTGTGTTTGCCTTTGTTTTCACTAACTAGCTCCTAGACTTTTTATATTTTAGGACATTTTTTTCTTTTGTTTTGTTGTAGTGTTTTGTTCTGTTTTGATATACTAATATAATAAAGAAGAAAAGTTCTCTGGATTTCTCAAAAGCAGTACAAGTACATTGGAAGGGAGATTCAGAAATTTACCATTTGAGTCTCATAATTGCAAACTCAACTAGAAGATATGAAATTTGAGGAGAGATAAAATATCTCCAAGTCATTGGGTTTTATTCATTATTACTTGACAAAATATGTTAGATGTCAATTGTTAGTCTCAGATGAGCTCATTCAGCTTGATATTAGTATATTTTTGTCTTAGATTCTGATAAATAAAGCTTTATCATTATGAGAAATTTCTTAAGTTTTTGTGGGACTTTGTAGATATTATAGAAGAGAGTTGAGAAGAATTGTTTTTAGAATGCCATGGTCCAGATTATTTTTTTATATAGAAGATTTCCTATATATATTCTTGACAGTAACCAAATGGAATAGGTAGTATAAGATCAGAAGTATTGAAAACAAATTTTCTAGAGTGTAAGAGTGTCTATATTGGTTCCAAAGGGCCACTTACAACAGATAAAATGATTCCAAGTAAGTATCTAGATTTCCACTATCTGCTTTAACTGGAGTGACTATTTTCTATGCTTCATATATTACACATTTGTATAAAATTACGTTAGAGAAACAATTCCACTAACTAAAATGAAAAGGAAAATTTAAAGTCACAGTTGTAGAGAAAAGATAGGTTCATTGCATTAAGAGAAAACTTGTTCTAAATCTCACTTCGATTATTTAATAACTCAGACAAAAAGATAAAATCTACTACAAATACAGTACAAAAAATGTGCCAAAAAAGTATTTCGTTTTTATTTTTTTCTTTTTGCAGTGCTTAACAAACAGGTGGATCCATAAATTGTAGTTATTGTTACTATTCATTTGGCTACACTCATTTATTTTTAGTTTATAAATATGAACCTAGTCTGATGTAGGCTCTGACAATCCAAAAATAAAAAAAAAAAAGAAAAAACAAAAAAAACAACAACTTTGCTCTCAAGTATGTAGCACTCTGTTAAAGAAAAAAAATATAACGATTTTAGTTACAAAAACATAATTTTTATAATGGGTAAGTGAAAGGTACCAAAATTTGGAGTAAGAAATCTGTAAGTCATCCAAATGGAGTCAGGCAATCTTCAGAAGACATTTTATATGAAATATGAGAAAAATGGGAATTTTCTGCTTGGACAAGATGAGGAAACATATTCTAGGCCAAAGGAACAACATCTTCATACTCCCAGAGACACTAGAGAATAAAATATCATTGGCAAGATTTTATTAAGAACTGCTATAATATAAAATGAATGGCATGGCATTAGACATGTAGACAATATTAGATGACAAAGATATTAAACAATATTCAGAGTTTTTGTTTTCTCAACTATAGGTAGATACTAAAGATTCTGAGTAGAAGTATACTATTATATATTAATGTTTTTAATTTTAAAATATTCTTTATTTTTTCTGGGTAAATTTCTAATAAAGGATGATGACAAGGGTTGATTTAAATTATATAGTTTTTGGATGAAGACTAGTTCCTGAGTTTATTTCCAAGTGCTCATATTATCTTTGTAAGAAATGTTTGGTTGTAGTTATATATTATATTTATTTTAAACTTCTACGTTTAAAAACCCCCTTTTGTATTTCAGTTTCAAAGTTTGTGGGACAGTATTTTATAACCTTTGTAAATGTGATTTAAATTTTTGCTTTTAGAAATCAGTTTTGCACTTCAATTCTAAAGGTCATGGCACCTTACTTGAAATCCCAAAATGAATGCTTAAAAGCTACTGTCATTTGTCATTCCCTATAAAAGTTCTCTGACTCTCTGTGGACTTCATCCTTAGTTTAATTTTCTCCTTTCATTTTTGCTTACAGAGCACTTGATATTCCTTGGAACTTTCCTAAGTTAGTAAGTTTGGGGAGACTTGTTAAGGTCTTTCCTGGAAAATCTATTTTCAGTGTATTATATTAGGCCTTAAGATGCCTGTCAGAGGTATGGTCTGCTCTATGATATCCTGAGAGGATTCCAGGTTAATCATGTTACTAGTTATTGTATTGGAATAAGGATAAATTGTTGGACTTTAAGGACTGGTTTCAGCCTAGAAAGATTGTCTTGGTGATTATATATTATGAATCATTCTCTTGGAGTCCATAAACCCTTTAAAAGAAATAGTAACTATAAAAATTAGAGTGTAAAGAAACCAATTTCATATTCATTTAACTTACTTTTAACTTGAAATAGTGTTATTTTAATGAGTTGCATTGAAATATATTCCTTTTTTGATATGTCTCAATATGTTAAAAATTATCTAAACCATCACTATTTTTTTTTCCAAAAAATACCTTTGCCTGGGACATAATCTGAGTTTGAGCTTTGAAGGCAAATGAAAGTTGTATGTTCTTCTACTCTGTTGTTCTGATTGAAATGTAGAAATTGTATTATTATTCAAGGTAGTATTTCAACTTTAACTTCTTTATACTTATCTATGTTTGTAACCAAAGAAAGGGTATTTTGTAAATAGTTATCAAATTTTTATCTCTGGTTATCATAATAAGTCATATTTTTATTTTCATCTTTTCCTAAAATATAAACTTTAGTTTGCCAGGCCATAGCAACTTGTTTGTAAGCTGAGGTTTAGTTGTGGATTAGAATCATTGTTAGAGGAGAATCAGTAAATTAGTAAGGAAAGTAGACTTTGCTTTGAATTCTCAACAATAAAATCATTTTTATTTATTTTTTTCTTCAAGAAAGAATGTTCTCTTTGACAGTCAAAAAAATAATTTACTAACAAATGCCAAAAAATACACCCTCTGGCCCTCTTTTTCTCCTGATACCACCAGTTCCAAGGATAATGCCCCTCAAGGCTCAGTGTATTCCTTCCCTTGGCCTTGCTGCACTAATTACAGTCTGACTGGATATTGGCACTTGGTGCAGTAATGTTTTATCTTCTCATTCTGTCATTGATGTTGACCTAGTCATTCCTAAGGCAACTTTATTGACCTGTTTATGCTTATGTTCAATAGCTCTACTACTGAAAAACAGACAGTATGGCTACCTAAATATATATCTCTTATTCACAGTTTTTTAAGTCCCAAGTTACGTTATTTTCTTTGATGTTTCTTTTTCTTTCTTAGCACCTTTTTTTTCTTAGTTCTAGAAGAAGTGAGAAGAAAGAAATATTAAAAGAATCATAAATTAATAGCCACATGTATAAATGAATGTCACCTATGTTTAGCAGTATCGCTTAAACAAACTAGGATACCCTAAAAATCTCTTCCTTCAGGGTGAGCTCTCCGGTCACCAGATACTTTATGGAGAGAATGTTAAATAATTGAATTCCTCACATTGATTAAAAACTTTGGAACAGACCAATCATATCAATTTGTATATTAATTACACATCAGGAATCAAGAATGGTCTTTGATTTTTATATAAATAGGACCATCTATTGACTATTCTTGGTGCATCTTAGATAGTTCTGACTTGCCTAAGTAGATTCATAGTTTTGCTTTGAGGACTAGAATAGGCCCACCTCTTGACTATTTCCTATATCAATGGTCTTAAAGTCTTGTAAGATAGCCCATTTTGTGTCCTGGGAAACATTAATTTATTTATGGTTTAATCTGAGATGTTAGCTCAAACTTAATTATCATGAATCTGAAATATATTTCATCCTGAAAAGCTGTTGTCAGTAAAATATAAAAAAATCAATTACTCTAATTTACTAGGAAAAAAGGTGATTATAGCATTCACCTTGTAAAAGTAAAATGCTATTTTTGTATTTTTTATTATTGGAAGCTATATTTAAAAAGTGCTGTTGAGTACTATTGCTTCAGAAACTGCTTTATTTATTTAAATATCTTTGAAGTGTAAATTTAGTTTAAGCCCTCTAAAATCCTGAAATGCTAGTGAGGATTTTAGATAAGATATTTCCAATTGTAAAACAACAGAAAAATTTAAAATTTCTTCTGGATATTATTTTATGCAAAATAAAATTATGAGGAGAGAAGGCATACATAGTATTGGAGTTTTATCTCCGTATAAAATTTTAAGGTATTGAAGTTGACAATCTTGGTTTAATTCATTGTGTTTTTTTTTTTTTTTAAGATTTTATTTATTTATTCATAAGAGACACAGAGAGAAAGAGAGGCAGAGACACAGGCAGAGGGAGAAGCAGGCTCCATGCAGGGAGCCCAATGTGGGACTCGATCCCAGGTCTCCAGGATCACACCCTGGGCTGAAGGCAACGCTAAACTGCTGAGCCACCCGGGCTGCCCTGTTCCATATATTTCTATAATTAAATATGCTATAATTTAATGTCTGTTATTGTGCCTTGTATTATTAGATTTTCTTTTTTTTTTGTTCTAAAAAGGAAACATTGTATTCCTAACTTATCTAGCAAATGCACTGTTTACTATTCATATAAACTATTTACTTTTCTGTTTGAAAGTTGCTCATTTTTTTGTATATAAAATCAATTATTGCAACATTTTCCCCTTGTAATAATAAATAAACATTTACACTTGAGGGAGAGGGAGGTAGAAAGAAGTAAATCTCCTGTGTGTACTTTTCCATATATAAATTATAGTTTTAAATAGCATCTTTTTCTATGTGAGCCACATACTGCTTTATATTTGGTCAAAGTATAAGTTTCTTGATGATGGGAAAGAACATGGGGATGTAGGTTCTTATGAATATAAAAATTTCATGTCACTTATTTTAAATCATCAGATGCTTTGCTCTCAATCTTGTATTATTTCCTTTGTAGTGACCAAAAGGTTAACTAGAAAAGTAAAACCAACATCAGACAGCATAGTCAATACATGTGAAAACTATTTATTTAGTTCCTTTTGTGAGTATAGTCTTTAGTGCTCGTTGAATAAACAGTCAAGCTTAAAATAATATTTTATTTCTATAGCAGAAAATAGATAAGTTGATAAGATTGATGATTTTTTATCAAAATCTAGAAATCATATGTATCTGATTTTTGATATCTGTTCTAAGTGAAAGATTTTAGATTAGATTTCCTGATGTATAATAAATACTTAATAATTATTTGTATATTAGTAAATGTGGTTCCAATTTATCCTGAATTTAAATCCTTACTATTTTCACTAATCTACAAGAATATTATTATCTTCATGTCCATATATTTAATAATTTCAAAAGATCAGGGACATATTTTTTAGATAATCTGATGCCTATAAGATCTTATTTTGTCTTATTAAAAACCTTGGCACCATTGTCATTTTCAAGAAACACTGAATTATTTTATTTTAGAAATATAACATTTTTCTATTTATGCATTTCTTTGTTTTAAATGTATTTCAAAGCTTTATTACCCAATGATTTTAGTTATCTCCTGTACTTACACAGTTTAAAGTCTCAAAAGTATCTGCTGATTGATTAATTGACTACTTCATTTTATCTATAAATGGCCTTTTAAATAATAATAATTTAGTGAAAAAGTACGTTTGTGCATAGAGTAGTCCCTTTTTTCAAGTTTTTATTTAAATTCTAGTTAGTTAACATATAGTGTACTATTAATTTCAGGAGAATTTAATAATTCATCAATTACATATAATTCCTGGTGCTTATCACAAGTGCACTTCTTTTTTTTATTATTATTATTTTTTACAAGTGTACTTCTTAATCCCCATCATCTATTTAGCCTTTCCCCCACTCACCTCCCTCTATTAACCATCAATTTGTTCTGTACAGTTAAAAGAGTCTTTTGGGGGACCTGAGTAGCTCAGTCAGTGTAGCATCTGCCTTCAGCTCTGGTCATAACCCCAGAGTCCTGGGATCTAGCCCCATGTCAGGCTCCCTGCTCAGCAGGGAGTCTACTTCTCCTTCTGCCCTTGCCTCTACCTCTGCTCATGTTCTCTCTCTCTCTCAAATGAATAAATAAAATCTTTATAAAAGTCTCTTATGGTTTGCTTCCCTCTCTCTTTTTTCCTCCTTCCCACTTATATCTGTTTTGTTTCTTAAATTTCACATATGAGTGAAATCATATGGTATTTGTCTTTCTCCGACTGACTTATTTCACTTAGCATAATGCACTCTAGCTCCATTCACAACTTTGTAAATGGTAAGATTTCGTTCTTTTTGATGACTGAGTAATATTCTGTTAAATATATCCATCCTACATCTTCTTTATCCATTCATCATTTGATGGACACTTGGGCTTCTCCCATAGTTTGGCTATTGATGATGCTGCTACAAACATCGGGGTGCATGTGCCCCTTCGAATCTGTATTTTTGTATCCCTTAGGTAAATACCTAGTAGTGCAATTGTTGGTTCATAGGGTAGTTCTATTTTTTAACTTTTTTATTTTTAAAAATTTTTTTTAATTTATTTATGATAGTCACAGAGAGAGAGAGAGAGAGAGAGGCAGAGACACAGGCAGAGGGAGAAGCAGGCTCCATGCACTGGGAGCCCGACGTGGGATTCGATCCCGGGTCTCCAGGATCGTGCCCTGGGCCAAAGGCAGGCGCCAAACCGCTGCGCCACCCAGGGATCCCTATTTTAAACTTTTTGAGGCAACTGCACACTGTTTTCCAAAGTAGCTGCAACAGTTTGCATTCCCACCAACAGTGTAAGAAGGTTCCCCTTTCTACACATCCTCGCCAACATCTGTTGTTTCCCGTGTTAATTTTACCCATTCTGACAGATGTGAGATGGTATCTAATTGTAGTTTTGATTTGTATTTCTCTGATGCTGAGTGATGTTGAGTATCTTTTCATGTGTCTGTTAGCCATCTGTATGTCTTCTTTGGAGAAATGTATGTTCATGTCTACATTCCATTTCTTAACTATATTATTTAATTTTGGAGTGTTGAATTTGATAAGTTCTATATAGATATTAGATACTAACCCTTTATTAGATATCACATTTGCAGATTTTTTTTTTTTACCATTCCTTTAGTTGTCTTTTAGTTTTGTTGACTTTCCTTTGCTATGCAGAAGCTTTTTATTTTGATGAAGTCCCAATAGTTAATTTTAGCTTGACTCCCTTGCCTCTGGAGACTTGTCTAGTAAGAAGTTGCTGTGGTGCTGAGGTCAAAGAGGTTGTTGCCTTTGTTCTCCTCTAGGATTTTGATGGATTCCCGTCTTTAATCCATTTTGAATTTATTTTTGTGTATGGTGTAAGAAAGTGGTCCAGCTTCATTCTTCTGCATGTCACTGTCCAGTTTTTCCAACACCATTTGTGGAAGAGACTTTTTTCCCCATTGAATATTCTTTCCTGCTTTGTTGAAGATTGTTGACCATATGGTTGTAGGTCCATTTCTAGATTTTCTATTTTGTTCCATTGATCTATGTGTCTGTTTTTGTGCTAGTACTATACTGTCTTCCTGCTTGTACGTTTGTGATATAGTTTGATGTCTGGAATCATGGTGCCTCCAGCTTTGCTTTTCTTTTTCAAAATGATTTGCTGCTTGGGGTCTTTTGTGGTTCCATACAAATTTTAAGATTGTTTGTACTAGGTCTGTGAAAAAGGCTCGTGGTATTTTGATAGGGATTGCATTACATACATAGATTGCATTGATAGTATAGACATTTTAACAATGTTCTTCCAATCCATGAGCACGGAATGTTTTTCCACTTCTTTGTGTCTTCTTCAGTTTCTTTCGTATAAGTGTTCTATAGTTTTTAGAATATAGATCTTTTACCTCTTTGGTTAGGTTTATTCCTAGGTATCTTATAGTATTTGGTGTAATTGTAAATGGGACTGATTCCTTGGTTTCTTTTTCTACTGCTTCATTATTGATGTATAGAAATGCAACAGATTTCTGTACGTTGTTTTATATTCTGCTACTGCTGAATTCATGTATTACTTCTAGCAGTTTTTTGGTTAGGTATTTCAGATTTCCTATCTAGGGTATTATGTTGTTTGCAAATAGTGAATGTTTGACTTCTTTCTTGCCAATTTGGATGCCTTTTATTTCTTTTTGTTGTCTGATTGCTGAGGTTAGGAATTCCAGTATTATGTTAAATAACAGTGGTAAAAATTGGCATCCCTGTCTTGTTCCTGACTTTAGAGGGAAAGCTTTCTGTTTTTCCCCGTTGAAGATATTAGCTTTCATATATGGCCTTTATGATGTTGAGATATGTCCCCTCTATCCCTACTTCATTGAGGATTTTTATCAAGAATGGATGCTGTATTTTGTCAAATGCTTTTTAAAGCATCTATTGAAAGAATCATATGGTTCCCATCTTTTCTTTTACTACTGTGGTATATCAAGTTGATTGATTTGTGTTATTGAACTACCCCTGCAGCCCAGGAATAATTCTGGGCTGATGGATAATTCTTTTAGTGTACTGTTGGATTTGGTTTGCTAATATCTTGTTGAAAATTTTTTGCATCCAGTGATTATCAGTGTAGTTCTCTTTTTTTAGTGAGATCTTTATCTCATTTTGGCATCAGGGCAATGCTGGTTTCATAGAATGAATTTGGAAGTTTTACTTCCTTTTGTATTTTTTTGGAATAGTTTGAGAAGAATTGGTATTAACTCCTTTTTAAATGTTTGGTAGAATTTACCTATGAAGCCATCTGCTCCTGGACTTTTTTATTTGTTGGGAGTTTTTTGATCAGTGATTCAATTTCTTTGCTGGTTATGAATCTGTTCAAATTTCTATTTCTTCCTGTTTCTGTTTTGGTAGTTTATATGTTTCTAGAAATGTGTCCATTTCTTTTAGGTTGTCCTATTTGGAATATAGTTTTTCATAATATTCTCTTCTAATTATTTTTCTGTGATGTTGGTTATTATTTCTTCTCTCTTGTTTGTGATTTTATTTATTTGAGTCATTCCTCTTTTTTTGGATAAGTCTAGCTAGGAGTTTATCCATTTTATTAATTCTTTCAAAGAACCAACTCTTAGTTTCGTTGATCTAGTATACTGGCTTTTTGTTGTTTGTTTCTATATATTTATTATTTCTCTTCTTCTGCTGGCTTTAGGCCTTATTTGATGTTCCTTTTCTAGTTCTTGCTTCTTGAGGTTGGCCTATATACTGTATACTTCCTGCTTATGACCAACTTTGCTGAATCTGGACCAACAGGTTCTAGACTGTCTTACTTTCATTTTCATTTCCTTCCATCTATTTTTTAAAATTTCTTCTTTAATTTCCTGGTTAGCCCATTTATTCTTTAGTAGAGTATTCTAAAACCTCCATGTATTCATGATCTTTCCAAATTTTTTCTTGTGGTCGACTTCAAGTTTCAAAGTACTGTGGTCTGAAAATATGCATGATACGATTTAAAATCTTTTGTGCTTGTTGAGGTGATTTGTGACCCACTATGTTATCTATTCTGGAGAATGTTCCATGTGCACTTGAAAAGATGTATATTCTGCTGCTTTATGATAAAATGTCCTGAATGTGTCTGTTAAGTCCATCTGGTCCAGTGTGTTTTTCAAAGCCATTGTCTCCATTGATCTTCTACTTAGATGATCTGTCCATTGCTGTAAGTATTAAGTCCCCAACTATGATTGTATTATTATCATTGAGTTTCTTTAAGTTTGTTATTAATTGAATTATATATTTGGGTGCTCCCAAGTTGGGGGCATAAATATTTACAGTTGCTCAATCTTCTTGATGGATGGATTCCTTAATGATACATGCCTTATTCAACTCTTGTCATGTTTTTTTATTTAAAATCTAGTTTGTCGGGACACCTGGTGGCTCAGTGGTTGAGCATCTGCCTTCACCTTGGCATGTGATCCCGGGGTCCTGGGATGGAGTTCCACATCAGGCTTCCTGCAAGCAGCCTGCTTCTCCCTCTGCCTGTGTCTCTTCCTCTCTCTGTGTGTCTCTGTGTGTGAATAAATAAATAAAATCTTAAAAAAATAAAATCTAGTTTGTCTTATATAAGTATGGCCATTCTGACTTTTGTTTGACATCCATTAACATGATAGATGGTTCTCCATCCTTTCACTTTCAATCTGGAGGTATCGTTAGTTCTAAACTGAGTCTCTTGAAGGCAAGTAGATAGATAGGTATTATTGTTTTTTTTTTATCATCTCTGATACCATATGTCTTTAATTGGAATGTTTAGTCCATTTACATTCAGAGAGATTATTGATCGATATGAATTTAGTGCCATTGTGTTACCTATAAAGTTGGTATTTCTGGTGATGTTCTCTGGTCCTTTCTAGTCTTTGTTGACTTTGGTCTTTCTTTCCCACTCAAAGAGTCCCCTTTAAGGTTTCTTGCAGGGCTGGTTTGGTGGTCATGAACTTCTTTATTCTTTAGTCTTTGTTTGTCTGGGTTACTTTATATATCCTTCTATTCTGAATGATCACCTTGCTGAATAGAGTATTCTTGTCTGCATGTTTTTTCCATTCAGCACATTGAATATATCATGCCACTATTTTTTGGCCTGTCAAATTTTTGTAGACAGATCTGCTGGGAACCTGATCTGTCTTCCCTTGTAGGTTAAGGACTTTTTTATCTTTCTGCTTTCTGGATTCTTTCCTTGTATGTGTATTTTGTGAACTTGATGACAATTTGTCTTGATGTTTGCTGTCTTTGTTGATTTTGTTGGGAGTTCCTGTGCCTCTTGGATTTTGATGTCTGTTTCTTCCTCCAGATTAGGGAAGTTTTCAACTATAATTTGCTCAAATAAACCTTCTACCTCTTTTCCTCTCTCTTCTTCTGCTATTATGCTTTATGGAGTCACCGAGTTCCCTGTCTACATTCATGTTCCAAAAGTTTTCTTTCCCTTTTCCTTTCAGCTTATTTTCTATAATTTTATCTTTTTATATCACAGATTCATTCCTCTGCTTCATCCATCCTTGTTTGCAATACATCCAGTCAGTTTTGAATCTCTTGTTTTTATAGCTTTTTTTTTTTTTTTTTTTTGGCCTGACTTGTTTTTAGGCCTTTTAACTCTATAGTAAGGATCTCTCTGGTTCCTTCTGTATTTTTTTCAAGCTACTATCTTTATGATTGGTGTTTTAAATTCTGGTGCAGACATATTACTTATATTTGTTTTTATTAGATTCCCCACCTATGACCTCTTCTAGTTCTTTCTTTTGGGATGAATTCCTCCATCTCGGCATTTTGCCTAAATCTCTATGTGTTAGGAAAAACTGTTATGTTTCATGCTCTTGAAAATAATGCCCATATTAAGAAGAGGTCATATACTGTCCGGGGCCTGGCACTTCAGGAAGTTTTTTGGTGTATGCTGTATGCACTGTGCTGTTCTGTTTTGGCTGCTCTTTCCCTCAGATCAATCCTCTGCAGAATTTCTCCTCGCCTTCAGTGTGGAGTATTTGGACCTGGTCTAATACATGTTGAGTTTTAACTAGATGTATGTGCTTTGATCTGCTTGATAGAAAAGACTAGATCCTATCAGTCCTAGAACTGAAGTTTTGCTGCACTCTCTTTTCTTTTCCTTTTTTTAAAAAATATTTTATTTATTTATTCATGACACAGAGAGGCAGAGACATGGGCAGAGGGAGAAGCAGACTCCCTCTGAGGAGCCTGATGTGGGACTTGATCCCAGATCCCAGGATCATGCCCTGAGCCAAAGGCAGACACTCAACTGCTGAGCCACCTAGGCATCCCACAGCACTCTATTTTCACTAGACTGTGCCTGTAGGGGGTTTGTGCTGGTGTTCTGGGGTAAGGGCCTGCTGCACTGGTTCTCAGGTGGACTTGCCCTTGTAAAGAGCTACCTGCATGGTGCAGTGGGGCGGGGCTTGGTGTAAGTGGCAAGAGCCTCAACTAGGGACCCTGTGTTTCTCATTGAAATCTGTCCATGTTGGTGGGCTAGGGGAGAATGGCATCACCCTGCACTCTCATCTCTGGCGAGGAGAGTTCACTCCTGCCACTGCTAGGAAGCCTCCCTAAAGAGCAAACAGTCCTCTTGTGTCCCACGTTTCTGTCAGAACCCTGTCTTCACCATTTCTGTTTCTGAACCATCTGCCTTTCTGGAGGCATAGTACTTCTGTGTTTTATCTCAGGAACACAGCTGGGTTTCAAAGCTCCAGATTTTAGGACCGGGTATGGTATGCTAATCCTCTGGGGTAGAGTCTCATTGCACTGTGGCTGGCGTTGGTTTGTCACAGAAAAGCAGCCAAACAATCATGGGGGGAGTTTATGATTAAGTGCAGCCTAAAGGTGACTTCCAGGTTAGCAGCTTCAGCAGGTGCCTCTGCTGCTATGCTAAGTAATGGGGTCACTCAGTGCTGCCCACCTTCTCATTTATGCCCTAAAAGGCAGTGCCACTTCTCCCAAATGTACTCAAAGAAGAGTTCTCCCCATGTAACCCAGGGGATCCTCAGACCATGCTGTCTGCTCCCAGGCCTCTGTTTTCTTTCCACATGGGAATACCACTAAGGCCAATAGACACAACCCCAGTGATGGTGTATAGACTTCTAAAATTTTAGACTTCAAGCTCCACTTCTTATAAAAATTTGCAATAATCAGCCCCTCTTCTTTTCCTAGTAAGTAGTTTTGGAAAAAAGTTTCTCTTGTGCAATCCCCTGTGTGCTGCTTTCACTTTCTTTCTTTCTCTCTCTCTTTCTGCCTCCTCTCTCTGTGATCAGGGTTCCCTCCCCTCTGAAGCACCCACAGTTCTTTTCTCCTCCAAATCAACTCTCTGCAGCTCCTGCTTTCCATGATTTGGCTGTTTCTCCCTCTACCTGTGCAGCTTGTTCTCTCAGTCCTCAGATTGATTTCTTGGGTTTTCAGAATGATTTGATATTCATCTGGCTCTGTTCAACAGATAAGGCAAGGATAGAGATCCCTACTGCTCCACCATCTTAACTCTTCCTTCTCCATTTATTTTCTTAATGTGCACTTGCCCAAATTGAACTTAATTGTATTTAAGGTCTTTGATGACTATTTATAATTCTAATTATACTTTATATCATCTATTGAATAACTTGGTATAAGTAGCAGATAAGCAGACAGATTTTCAATTACCATTATTTAGCTAAACATTTAGAAATTAATTAAAATTTTTCTTCATTTGGATCTTAAGTGAATATTTGTTTAAATTATATCTTAATACTTGAATAAAGATTATGTTAAGCCCAGAAATAGTAGACTACTAACTTGAAAAACCTCATGGTTATGTACATTGCTTTTAGATCATAGTATTTGGGACTTGAGGGGTAACTGAAACATTATTACCTCACTTAATTCTTTAATATGCTCTCTAATTTTATTCTTTTATTGAACATCTAAAGTATACAAATAAGCTAGGAATTGTGAAGGATATGTGAGTAGATTAGTCTCTAGGTGTTAACATTGAAGGATTAAAAAATATAAGTGTATAATTAGAAAGACCATGGTTTAGTAAAGAATAATTTCAGAACACATGCCAAATTCTTTCGTGTGTGTGTGTGTGTGATGGACACGTGCTATGGTATATTCAAAAATTCCCCCTTTTCCAGTTTTACTGAGAAGTAATTGACATATATCAGTGCAGTGTATAAGTTTAAGGTGTACAGTGTGATGGTTTGATTTATATATATTGTGAAATCATTACCACAGTAAGTTTAGTTAGCATCCGTCATTCAAAAGATCCCTCTTTAATTCTGACTTTGTCATTACTGATATTTTTTGGAAGCAATTTCATCCCCAAATCCTCTCCCATTCCATGTAGGCAGACAGAAGGAAAAGGCCAGGATCTTAAGACTTGCATATATGGTTTCATTTGTTCTCCTTAATCTGGACTTAAATTAGAAAGAATATTAAAATGTCAAGTATATAATTTGAGGGAAAATGGAAATTTCCATTTGGGAAATTAGTCACACAAATAATTTTAGAGAAAAAGTAAATATCAATTTATAAAATTAAGTGTAATGCATTTACCACTCTGATGTGTTTCATCTAATGGAGAAAAAAGATTCTTAGTTAACTAAAAAGTGATTTAAAATCATGATTTTTTTTAAAATTTTTATTTATTTATGATAGTCACACAGAGAGAGAGAGAGAGAGGCAGAGACATAGGCAGAGGGAGAAGCAGGCTCCATGCACCGGGAGCCCGACGTGCTATTCGATCCCGGGTCTCCAGGATCGTGCCCTGGGCCAAAGGCAGGCGCTAAACCGCTGAGCCACCCAGGGATCCCCTAAAATCATGATTTAAAATTTATCAAAAAATAAAAATATTTTTGCCCACCAGTTGATTTGACACCAAAATTAAAAGTGGAGGAGTTATGTACAAAATCCCCCTACCTAACTAATTTACATATTTAACTAGCTTGCATACATTATTTTTAACTAGTTTACTATTTAACATAGTTCACATCAGTGTTCTGTGTTGTACATGGTTGTGGGTTTTTACAAATGTGTAATGTCCTGTCCTACCATTATGATATTGTGCAGAATAGTTTTACAGCTTTATAAAATTCCTGTGCTCTACCTATTCATCCCTCCCTCTCTTCCTGTGATTCCCTGGCATTCATTGATCTTTTTATTGTCTCCACAGTTTTGCCATTTTGAATGTCATATTGTTGCAGTCACACAGTGTGTAGGTGTTCAGACCGACTCTTTTCTTTTTTTTTAATTAATTAATTTATTTATTTATTTTTTCAGACCGGCTCTTTTCACTTAAAAAAATGCATGTGACATTCCTCCATTTCCTTTTACAGCTTGATACCTCATTTCTTTGTATCACTGAATAATACTTCAACTTTATTGTATTGTATCTGTTCACCTATTAAAGGATATCTCAATTATTGTCTTTGGCTTTTCTTGACAGGTATGAATGAAGTTGCTATAAACATTTATGTGTAGATTTTGGGTGGACCTAAGATTCAACTCATTTGTGTAAATGGTAGTACAATTGTTGGATCATAAGGCAAGATTATATTTAGCTTTGTAAAAAACTGCCAGATTAACTTCTAAAGTGGCTGTACTATTTTTCATTCCCACTAGCAATGAATGAATTCCTGTTGCTTCACATTCTTCGTCAGCATTTGGTATTATCAGTGTTTTGTATTTTAGCCATTCTAATAGGTGTGTAGTGGTATCCCATTGTTGTTTGAATTTGAAATTTCCTAACTACATGATTTTGAGTTTTTATATGCTTGTTTTCCATCTGTATCTCTTTGGTGAAGTATCTTTTCCTTTCTTTTGCCCATTTTGCCAATTTTTAAAAATTGTTGGGTTTCTTTGAATATTTTGGATACAGTCCTATATTTAACATGTGTAAAACACATTGTAAAACACATATGACATGTGTCTTACAAATATCTTATCCCAGTCTGTGGCTAGTCTTTTCATTCTCCTAATGTATATGTACATATAATAAATATATATGTATACATATAATAAATAAATATATATTTTGAATATTGATGTCTGTTTCAGTATGATTTGGATTGCCTTCATTCTTCTGCCAAAAGTCAGTAGACTATATTTCTATTTTGGCGCTCTATATACTGGTCCATTGATCTATTTGTTCTTTTGCCAGTATCATATTGTCTTGATCACTGTAGTAGTATAGTTAGTCTTGAAGTCAGGTAGTGTTTGACCTATAATTTTGTTCTTTAGTATTATGTAGGCTATTCTTGGTCTTTTGCCTTTCCATATAAACTTTGTCACTTTTTCGATATCCACAGAATAATTTTCTAAGATTTTGATTGAGAATGCATTGAATCTATATTTGGAAGAATTGATATTTTAATAACATCAGGGCTTTCTTTTCTTTTTTTTCTTTATTTTTCTTTTTTCTTAGGGCTTTCTTTTCATTAACTTGGAGTACTTCTCCATTTATTTCTATTATTTTTTATTTCTGTCATCAGAATTTTGTAGTTTTCCTTGTTTTTAATTCTTATATATGTTAGATTTATACCTATTTCATATTTTGGGGTGCTTATAGAAATAAGATTGTGTTTTTAATTCCCACTGTTCGCTCTTTGTGAAAGGAAAGCAATTGACTTTTGTATACAAATTTTGTTATCTTGCAACTTTGCTATAATCACTATTTTCAGAAGATTTTTTTGTTGATTCTTTTGGATTTTCTACATTTATATTCTATTATGTTCCAACATATTAAGTAGGAATTATATTATATTCCAAAATTATATTATGTTATATTCCAACAAAAACGACTTTATTTCTTCCTAGTGAATCAGTATACCTTTACTTACTTTTCCTTTTTATTATTGCTTTAGCTAGAATTTCTAGCACAATAGTGACTAAGAGTGATGAGTGGGGACATTCATCTCTTATTTCTGATCTTAGGAAAAAGCATCTAGTTTCTCACCATTAAGTATGATTTTGACTGTAGGTTTCTTTTAATAGATGTTCTTTATCCAGTTGAAGAACTTCCTGTTTATTCTTAGTTTTAATCATGAATGTATATTAAAATTTGGTAAATCCTTTTCCTGCATCTGTTAATTCAGATTACAAGATTTTTCTTCTTGTTAAATCTCCTTATAAGCTTGTTGATAAT
The DNA here is from genome assembly GCF_011100685.1 of Canis lupus familiaris. Taxonomy (NCBI): domain Eukaryota; kingdom Metazoa; phylum Chordata; class Mammalia; order Carnivora; family Canidae; genus Canis; species Canis lupus. The sequence goes on from NC_049253.1 coordinate 19,823,601, forward strand.
AGACATCCTTGCAGTCATGCTAGTCGTGTGATGGAATACTTATCTATGAAGTGCTTTTATAAAAGGATGTACCATGTTTGTTGAGGTTGTTAATTGCAAATAAGTCTGAAATTTATTGATTTATGAGGCATAATTCTCTGGAAAATGTCATTTAATCTATACAATTATGGAAGTATAAAATAAAGATGTTTAGTGACTGAATGCTTCCTTTAGTGTAAATAATGTTTTGTATGCATCATTTAGAAACCACACATGTTAAATCTGGGCCATAACCCATCCTAATGTGACCAGGAAGGAGAATTGACACAAATATACTAATGATTGTGCTACTTGCTATGCCTTGAGTAGCGAAGTTCTTTATTTCTGACCTTGAAATATCATCGCTTTTGCTAGCATCCTGAAATAGTAAGTGGCTAAGTTATTAGCCCTTATAAATAGGGTAAGATGAAACCCCAACCCAACACATTTCTTTATGGCAAGAATTGGCTGGAGCTACTTACCAGCTGCTCCTTTCAGTGAATCTTGTTTTCTTCAGTTAGTTATGGTCCCCATTACTGTGGCCACTGTCCATTGCCTCCTTTTACAGTTGAATGGCTTTTTTTTTCTTATTGTAAAATTAAGAGACATTATGGAGTCATGATTATTACCAAGGATTCAAACTATGATTCCTGAATGCAAATCTGAATATTTCACTACGTAAGTCTGTATGGCTTTAGGCAAATTAAAGTTTCTGTGTCTCTGTTTCCCCAGTTGATAATGATGATGGAGGCAATGATAATGCCATCTCTATGTTTGTTGTGAAGATTTACTGATGGAGTTACTAAATTCTACAACCTTAGTTCACTTAGTTAATATGCTTAAAGTACTTAGAATTGTGCTGAACATACAGTACGTTTTAGTGTTACTATTAGAAACCATTCCCCTACTAAAAGTGGGAAAGTTACAGAGAGGTATTTGAGTCAAAAAAATTGAGAATAAGACATTATTTGTGGATTTTTCTGTGTGCTTATACAAATTGTATCTGTATTGGACAGTTTTAGCAATATTCTAGGTAGTTATAGGAAGTTGGAAACATAACATAACCTGGTTGTCTTTGTGACCTAATTTTTGTAATTATTTTTTAGGTTTTATGGAAGTTTGCATTAGAAATTTTAAATTTGGAAGAAAAGGTAACAGAAAATTTTTGAAGATTTTATTTATTTATCCATGAGAGACAGAGAGAGAGAGAGAGAGAGAGAGAGAGAGAGAGTGGCAGAGACACAGGCAGAGGCAGAAGCAGACTCCATGAAGGGAGCCTGACGTAGGACTCAATCCTAGGTCTCCTGGATCACACTCTGGGCTAAAGGTGGCACTAAACCACTGAGCCATCTGTTATTATTTACTTCTGTAAAGTAACAGAAACTTAAATAAAATCTCAACAATGAGAAGGGAGCATCCTGAAGATCATTCTAAGCATTCTTTGTATAAAAGACTATCTCTAAATATTATCAGAACATCTACTAATAATTAAATAGTATAAAAATAGTACCAATTCTCAACTTATTCAATTCAGAGATCAAAACAGAAAATCTAAAAAAAAATTTTTTTATATATTTCTTCATGAATAAATGATGCTCAAGATGGTTTCCATCTGTCAATTCCTGGTGATGATAGAGGTAGATTAATCATTCAGTTTTTGAGGTTGTAATTTTGACTCTCTGGGCCACATACTTTTGTAAATGACATATTTTTGAAGTTACACCTCTTTTGGATGTCTGGTAAAGACTATGACATATAATTCATGAAATGTGGTAGAAGAAACTTTCTTCATTAGCATTAGATTAATGCTAATCTATAGGAAAAAAAGTCCATAGAGTAGACAAATATCTACATTATGGGAGATTTGATCCTGAACATTGTCTATAATATTGTTTGAACAAACCTTTTATTATTAGTGCTCATTTAGAGCAATAGTATTTGACTCAAGTGGTTCTTGACTCAGTAGTTTCTTGGTTCAAATTAGAAAGTTGATTATATTAGTGCAACCAACACTGTCTGTAAATGCTAAATTGGTAGAGGTGCTGAAGATTTCTATGAGGTTGTATTGTTATATCACAAAAGAAATTCAACAGGGAAATAAACAGAACAAATACATTCAATAAGTAATATTAGAGCAACTCTACCATGCCTCAAATCTCTTTTGAATAATTCTCATATAAAGGCCATTTCAACACATAGGTTGCTTTGCTAAAATGAAGTTGATATCTGGTAAAGGTCTGGTTTCTGACTTGATTTTTTAAAAAGTTATGCCTTTTGTAAAGTGCTGAATTGCTTATACAGTCAGTTCCAATTCACTAGAATCAGACGAAAGGGATATGTGTTATCATTTTCCATAAAAGAAGACTGAAGATTTAATACTAAACATAGAATGCCAATTTATGAATATCCAGAGAAACTAGTGACATCACTCACTTCATTCAAGAAAACAAAATTTACTGTATTCTGGGCAGCTAAAATGGATATAAAATCAAGCTTCACTGATTCCTAACATAGCATATAATTTCTCCCATAAATGCTATTTTTACTCTGGCTAGAATGCTTCCTGAAACATTTTAATAAATTTCCTTTTCTTGTTTCTATATAAAATGTAAAATGAACCTATTCACAGAAGAGGTCAGAACCATTGCTCAATTCAACATTCTGCATATTATGTAAAATTATATTTTCAGTTAAGAATAATTATGTTTTAGATATTGTCACTTCCTTTTTACTTTCATCATTGTTCAGGGTTTCTTTTGGATTGTATATTTCTCTAGGAAATACAATTATAATACTGTGTAACTGCATGTACAGAGGCAAATAGCATATAACCAGTTTGAATTGAAATGCAGATGCCAACATCCTAATAATGAGTAATGCAAATATATGTTTGAGCAAAATCATAAGTCATAGATTTTTACAAATTCTTAAAGTAATTGGAATTTTATGTGGTAAAATTCATTAAAGCCACATCTCTATTATAGTTTTAATTACAGTTACTGTTTATTTGCTAAATGCAAGATGATCTTGGAGGTGAGGAAGGCTTAAAGGGAAAACTGTGTATATCTTGTTATTGTTGAGGTCTTAATAGGTGGCACAGTCAAGTCATTAGGAGTTCACTTTTCTGGTAAGACAGGTATAGGAGCTCCACTGCCTTAATCCACCGACTCCCTATTTCATTCATATCCAGAGAATTTGAGAACTAAGCCACAGATTCACCTTTAAAATAGGGATGATAATAGGATCTAGTTGATAGAATATGTTAAGGGTTATGAAAAAAGTATGTATGCTACCTGGCACACTGTAAGTGCTGATTACATTATTTACATTTAAAAAATTATTAGTATATACCGTTAAAAAACAACACATTTCTATAAGTATGACCTAATCTATTAGTAAATATTTAGTTTGAATTATTTTTTATTTGCATATAAACAACTTCAAAATGTCTGTGTTGACTTTATTCCTTGTAAGGGGATCTTTCTTTAGTTTTTTCATCTGCATGTTAGCAGAGAAATCTTTAGTGTATCGTTATTAATTAGCTCTATATGTTTACTACTGGCATGATTTCATAGTGGTTCCATTAGAAAATTGGAAAAAAGTAATTCACTCTAAGTATGAGGTCCAAATTAGATGTTAAAATGTATGATTAAAATGAACTTTAGATGTTTTTGTTGAGGTATATACTTTCTGTAGTATCTTGCATTTCCATTTACTATTTTTTCTCTCCATATATCTATACATAAATCATAACAACCCCACAAAACATTTAAAGAAACAGTTATGTAGGTTTTCCCAAGAAACAATATCTAATGGCATATGTATATTGATTTTCCATGGTTCTTTAAGAAATATGTGTACAATTTTAATGAGAACTAGAACAACCTCCTAATCTTAAAATTACCCATGTTGATTAGGAGTAGGCTCAGCTGCTTATAAAAGAAAACTCAAAATGACCATAGAAATTTCTTCCTCTTTCATATAAGAGATAAGCAATCTAGACCTCATATAGAGGCTCCATGGAGTCACCAGGAACTTGAGCTTCAGCTAGCTCACCCTTAACAACCGTTGGTCATGTGGTCTTTACCCTCTGGTTCAAGACAGCTTATTCCAGGTATCACATCTAAGGTCCAGATTTAGATGGAGGAAAAAGAAAGAGGATCCTTTCTCCTTTTGAAGGAAATACCTATATTTGACAGAAAAGTTATTTTTAAAATTGAATAACAATTTTCTTTACTTATTGATAGCCAGTACATGGCCACATCCCCATTGAGGGACCCCACTGAAAATTGGAATATTAAAACCAATCAGCAGTCTCTGCCACACTGTCTTTTGAAGACTACAGGTACATACTCAAAAATATTAAAGACAACTGTTAAATCTGGCTTTGTAAACTAAAAAAAATTGGTCAGGCTATTACAACCTAGTCATCATTTGTTTTTTTTCAATTAAATTGTTATAATAGCTACAATTGGTTCTGCATCATCTGCTAAGAAAATTGTTGAGTTATTAAAAAACAGTAAATGTCATGTCATACTACTCACCTCTCCAATACATCAAACCATTTCAGAGTTCCTTTAAAGCATTTTTACTAAGTAGGTAACAATCTTCAGTTGCAGAGTGCATTATATGGTTTATAAGCAGATAGTGCCTGGCTGTCTGTGAGGAGTATTGCTATAGTACTATATTTGTATTGACAAAGTGCTTCAGTAATTGACTTCTAGGGGAAAAAAAATTTACCTCATACTTTTAATTTTGAAAAAAAAACCCAGAAAAATACTATCCTAAATTTGTTAAGAATTTAAATTGAAATAGCTATCTAATTCAGAAAGTTGTTCATATGAATAATTATTTTTGTTCAAAGTAGCACTGTTCTTGCTTTCTATTGAAACTGATAAGATATGAGAGAACTCATCAGAGAATTTAAAAATGAAGGTTCTTGTCTGTCTTGGTTAAGGGAACCAAGTCATTTGCTTTAGGATTCAAGATCCTTATAGCAACACAGCAATTAACTTTAATTCATCAAGATATAGAATTCTAGAATTTGTGAAAACCTTTTGAGAATATATCTTTCAATTCTGTCATTTTATAGTCGAGGCACTAAAGTCTAGAAAGTCTAAGGTTACACTAATGAGCTAGTGGCAGCGCTGAAACCAGGACTAGGGTTTTACTACTTTTTAATCTAGTGCCTTCTATCTCCCCTACTTTTTCCCCCACCCTCCTTCGCTTATCTTCCTTCCTTCATCTGCTTTCTGTATTTTATTAGTGTAAGCATTAAAATATTTGTATATGATACCAGGTCAGATGTAGAAAAGAAAATAAATTTGTTTTGGCAAATAATAACTTGATACAGAAAATAAGGTGCTTATAATGTTGTTGGAGAAGTTGACAGAGAGAACTCCAGGCTGTGCTTCCAGAAATAATTGCAGAACACCATGGTACAGTCCACCAGAGGAGCTGAGACTGCTGCCATACATTTCTCTCCACATCCATAAAACTAATAATTGGAATCTGGAATGCTGGTAGGTAGGCTGCACTACTTCATAACTGCCACTTAACATACATAAAGCTACTGAGTGGACCTTGGAATATTGCAGCACAAAACTCCGTGTATTAAATGTGTTTGCCAGCAGAGCTAAGAACAAAATAACGGCCTCCCCTTCAATATACCTACCATTTTACATGTGTGGCTTTGAATTGCTAGGACCCAATTTACATCCAGAACCCAATTATAAAGAAATCTGTTTAATGTTGTCTCTAAGTTTGCAGCCTCGGGGCACCTGAGTGGTTCAGTGGTTGAGCATGTAGTTTGGCTCAGGTCATGATCCCAAGATCCTGGGATCAAATTCTGCATCAGGCTCCCGACAGGGAGCCTGCTTCTCCCTCTGCCTATGTCTCTGCCTCTCTCTGTGTGTCTCTCATAAATAAATAAATAAAATCTGTGAAAAAAAAAGAATGAAATCTTGCCATTTGCAAAGATGTAGGTGGAACTAAAGGGTATTATGCTAAGTGAAGTAAGTCAGAGAAAGACAAATACCATATGGTCTTACTCATGTGGAATTTAAGAAACAAAACATGAATATAGGGGAAGGGAAGGAAAAATGAAATAAGATGAAAACAAAGAGGGAGACAAACCATAAGAGGCTCTTAACTGAAGGATGCTAGAGGGGAAGAGTATGGGGTGATGGGGTAACTGTGTGTTGGATGTTAAGGAAGGCACTTGATGTAATGAGAACTGGGTGTTATATATGACTGATGAATCACTACATTCTACCCTTAAACTAGTTTTAAAAAATTGGCAATAATATCACTAATAGCAATGTAGTGCTTTGTAGTTTAAAGCAAAGTGTGTTAAAAGGAGAGAAATGATCAGTTAAAGTTAGGAGGAATTGAGTGTTCACTTGTTCTACAACTCTGGACATGTTTAAGGGATTAATTGCAGAGGATTCAGCACCATCCTTTTCATTACGCTACTGTTTAAAGTGTGAAAATCTCAGTTGGGCTTCAGAAAATTGTATGTGAAATAAACATAGGCAAGTAAAATACGACTACTGCTTTAGCAGCTTGAGCTATTTTGACCAATTCGTTGCTATATTATATCAGCTCTTTAAAATAACCAACTAGAGTCCTACTTTCCCATCTTCTAAATATTATGAATCACATTTTGAATTTTCAAATCCCAATAATAATACAGTTCCTGAATTTCTGCTTCTGTCCCTTTCCCTCTTCTCTTTCTTCTTTTTTATCATTATCATCATTTCTTAAAAAATAACATTTTTGAATCTCTGTTATGTGAATGGCCTATCTACAATCACAGATATGAAAAAATAAGGCACTTTTGCCTTCAAAGAACTTACAGTCTTGTTAAAGGGGCAGGACCTTTCCTAGCAAGGACTAGTTCATATTAAAGAAAAATAAAAGGCATGAATGGTAAGTATTAGAGAAGATGAGGGAAAGGAGACATCACGAGTACATTGTTAATAGGAACTTCAGACAGAAATACCTATTTTCATCTAGACTCTAAGGATTTAATCAGGATACATTAAAATATGCATAAATTGTGCTAAACTCTTTGGGCCAATGTTACATCCTGATGGACATTTTAAATAAATTTGTAGGGGATCCCTGGGTGGCTCAGTGGTTTAGCACCTGCCTTCGGCCCAGGGCATGATCCTGGAGACCTGGGATCGAGTCCCACGTGGGCTCCCTGCATGGAGCCTGCTTCTGCCTCTGCCTGTGTCTCTGCCTCCCTCTCTCTCTCTGTGCCTCTCATGAATAAATAAATAAAATCTTTCAAATAAATAAATACATTTGTAATAAGTGACTTGACATTTTTAATTTATGATGAATTAAATCATCTTTCCAAGCAAATTTAAATTTCAGACACAAAATGAAAAATTTCATTCAGATGATAAACCAATTGCAAAAATATACACCCATATGTGTGTGTATATATATTACAAAATGCCAGAAATGTTTTATATACTATAGCAAAGAGATGTATTATGATAGAAAAATCACGTATGTTCCTGCACTTTAATTCTTTTCATACTTAGCTATGGGACCCTGCGAATGTGGAAAGAAAAAAAAATAAAACCTCATATTCTTTAATTGAATTCCTGGTAGAAAATATAACCAAAGCCAGAGGCTACAAGCCTCAGTTGACAGTTTAATGAAGACTCTTGAAAGAATGGGAGATTCTGGGTACTTTAAGACAAGCCCGTGAGCAAGTCATTACATCTATTTAGACAAAGAAAAGATTAGTGAATATTTATGTATCAGTTACTAAAATACTTAAATTAAATATATGTTTATTTTTTCTAGTTACCATAAATTTGAATTTTTTTCTTTAAATCTATTGGTTATGAAGGCCAAAGATCTTTCCAGTAATAGTGAATCATTTATTTCTAAAGTCCCAAGGGCTGTTGACTTATGACCATGAAGCTATAAATATTTATTATAGGTGTTAAAATGTTTATGCTGAAATACCTGCCTTTTCATTTAAAATTATAAATTCTATTGTTTGCAGAAAGCCGATTTTACCCAATCACACTTGTAATATCAACTGTGAAATCGTGGACTTTTTTTCCTCTAACTTTCCTATGTAAATGATTTGAGTGTGCTTGTTAGAATGCATCAGGGTTTTTATCCCCCCTTACAGGCTTACTTAAAATAAACCTCATGACTCTAATCCACTCATTTCTGAAAACCATCACAAGTGAGTTTTTCCTCAGACATTAGGATGTATTTGTACCCAGTGTAGGGTTTTGCTCTACATTCACAATCTACTGCAAATATACAGGTAATTAGTGAAGTTCAAAAAGGCAGTGATTTCCTGGATTCAAATGCCAGCACATAGAACCCTGTAACAGCTGCCTTTCCCATCCCCACCAGTAGATTTTAACATGAATTTTACAGCGTCTTGATATCTTACACCATCATGTGTGATTGGAGAAGATAATTCTCCTCATGCTCCCATTGATATAAGTGCATTCTGACCTCCAACAGATAAACTCAGCTATGTTCTCATGAAATTCACCATTAAAATTCTTTTCCTTTTACTCTATGTATCTTTATAACCCTCTTGAAACTTTCATTAAAGTATAATTTCATGTCATAGCTATTTGTAGGCATGATTTATATTGCTTACTCCCATAGGCATAATTTATATTGCTTACTCCCTTTACTATGTTATAACATTCTTACTTGTTAGAAATGGGTTGTATTAATTTTTATATACCTTAATGTTCCTAATACTGATGTAAAGAGAAGACTTGAGAATTACTGGTTGTGCAAAGAATGTAACTTCTTTGAGACTCATGTTTTTATTCTGTAACATGGGAGATAACAACAATGTACTGTTTTGGGGGGGCAATTAAAATATTTGAAAGGATTTTATAGTGCGTGCTGGTCTCCATAGAAGTAGAAGCCGTGATAGTAGTAGTACAAGCAGCAACAAAAACTGCTGGATAGAATTTTTCTTTTTCCGTCTTATAAAGAATACCCTTTTCACATTTTTTTCATCGTTGTTGTTTCAAATCATTATTGCTTTAATGTTGAGGAGCATTGGTAACATGCAATTCAGCATAGTGTTACTGATAAATACAAGGCTTGCATATCTAAATTTGTAAGTATATAGAGTGCCTATTTACCATATACTGCTGTTGTTTGTATAATGCACACAAGAGATTCAGTCTCATTATTTTTAGTCACATTTCCTGTCTGAATATTAGTAGATATATATGACATTAGGCAAAGGAGCAAATTAAGTGAGATGGTATAGAAATATTTGCCTTTCCAGTGCAATCTTGTCGATCCCTTTTTGTCTCACTGGAGCCCATTCTCAGAGAAGCTAAATAGAAGAGCTTGGGGGCATAGTATCTATTGTTTGGTCTCATTACAGTCATTAACTGCAGTCAAGGTGCCTTTCAGGAAGAAAGGATGATAGATAGGCGGCACGCTGACAACCACATTCACTGTCATGGAGAACAAAAGTCTGGGAGGCAGGAGGTAGCAGGAGGTAGCGGAAGGCAGAGTGCAGTGGGATACAGGTGCACGTTTTCCAGGGAAGAACAAGATGAATGTTCCCATTGTCACTGCTCCTTGCATTTCCTTAGTCATTAGTGTGACAGGTGGATAATTGATGACATGACATGGGACCTGTTGTGAAGCTTCTTTCCCCTCCTTTGAAACTACTTCTGTGTCCTTTAAACAGTATATGGTTATCTCATATGTCAGTGCATCTGCCTTTATATCTCAATCCAAGCTATCTCAGTAATGACAGAAAATCACACCACTTGTAACAAGGGAAGATGATATTAAAGTTTCATAGCTGTGTTAACTGCAATTCTCAGCAGTGGTTTCTTATGTAATAATAGGCAAGGTCAAGAATAAATTTATCAGAGGAAGAGAAAATAGCATAATGTGAACTCTCAATCTGCTACAGAAGAATGCCTTGTGGCCTACAGCTCATTGTTTTACTTACATGCTTTCTCGAGTTGCACTTTTTAGATTAAGAGTTACAAAGTTCTTTGTCAAGAAATAATTATGTAATATGGAGCATTTGAATGAATTATTTAAATACTTGAGCAAAATAGCAATGTACAAATCATGACTAACCATCTTGATTCCTTTTTAATATTTGTTTGAAAAATATTGAATCAGGAACTTCTGGGGAATCGATTTGATTTTAATTATATACCTAGGCTTATTTTATACTTATTAATTAGTCAATATTGTCCATCTGGAAATTTATTGGGAAAATCACTGTAAAAAACTACAAAGGTGGAACATATGTCATTGTAATAAATACATGTTAAAATTTTTCTAAAATGAAGAATTCTTAAGATTAGAACTTTATTATTCATCAAAAATGTTACCAACAATTTAATAAAGTGTTTTTCTTGCTTATGGTTTGGTTTCTAACATTATAAAGGATATCTTTTTCCCTCTAATTTTTTAGAATTATAACAATAGCAAAAAAATATACTTTTCATAACAATTATCAATAGTGAGTAGCCCTCCACATTGGGAATACATCTAATTTTTTATACATTAAATTTTACTACTGCATATGTAGAGTTGCTTTAGTATAAACCTTTTAATAAAAAAATAAACTTTTTAATATGCATAACCTCTTCATCATTATAATGACAAGCTTTTAAAGGAAAAGTTACAGTGAGAGAGTATCCATGATGATATAAACCATTTTATCAGTACATTTCTGATTTCCTTATTATTCTCTAAACTATACTCCCATGTCTGAGTCTACAAGATAATGTCTTTAATAAAGCATTATTAGGTCTAGCTTTTAATACATTGCACATGAGATCATAACCTATAACATCCTGGTGACCTTTAAGGGTTCATGAATCAACATACATTTATATATTTTTGTTGACTAGTTAGATCAGAGTTTGTGAGGTATTTTCTTAACTAAAAATCCACTTAGATAGCAATCCAAATGTCCAGAAAGATCCTGAAGATATATTTAGCAAGTCTCTTCTATATTTAGCAAACACACATTTTCTTCCCTTTGTTTCTGAATCAAGATATCCTTCTGGTTTATTTCACCTAGGTGATCTTACTTTCTGCCCTCCCTCTTGTCTCTTCCTCCTTTGCCTGCTGCTTAAATATCAGTCTAGAGATGTTTGCCAGAGTTCTGTCCTATCCTGTTTTCTTCTCAGGTACATAACTTCATTCTCAAATTTACATCACTTAATCTATTTTTCTAATTCTTTTTCTCCTTTGAGCATCGGATATGTTTCTAGACTTCTACTGAGATCGGCTCCTGAAGGATCTTCTGATAATGCAAATTCTGCTTCCCCTATCAAATCCCACCCATTATTTCAAAGTAGAAAATTTTATGTTATTTTTAATCTTCTTTCTTCCTTTCTCATTCTTCAGTTCTATGAACTTGTAAGTCTGTGAATTTGATCTCTACAACTGCTCTGAAATTCATGCCATTCTTTTTCTTCTAAGAGAGAATCACTTACTATCTTTTATCTAGATTCTTTTAATGAGCTTCTAATTCTGTTACCATTGTCTTCATCTGATAGTCACAGTTATCTTCCTAAAGCATAAGTCTGATCATTTCACTCTCCCATTAACTCATTTTTCTGGCCCTCCATTTCTAACATGGTAACATCCAAATTCCTTAGCAAAGCCACAAGAATGTTTCACACTTTGGCTACTGTCTACTTTTCTAGCCTCATTTCCTGACAATTTTTTTTAATGGAGGACTGCGTCTCTTCCCCGACTATCACATATCTTGTGTCTGTCTTCCTTTAATTTGGTTTTAACTGCTGTCTTGAATGCCTTACTTTTTTCACTTGAAACTCTCTTCCTTATCCTTAAATTCAGTCCCCAAATATCCGGTATATATTGCTCCTTTATATATTTAATTTTGTACATAAATTGACTCATACTATCTGTAAATATTTGCAGCTATTTTGACTCAAAAATTTTTGAGGTGTATCAATGTCAAAATCTGTAGATTTTATTTATTCTAATTACCGATAACATTCTGTTGTGTGAATAAATCACCATTTTCTATTCTTTTAGTAAGGGATAAATATGTTTTTTATATGTTTTTAAATGTTTTATATCTTTTAAATGTTTTTTATGTTTTTTCCCCTTTGTATTAAAAAAAGCTACAGTGAACAATCTTGCCGTTGTATCTTTGAGCATATGTGCACAATTCATTAAGTAATTAATGAATTAGTTTCAAATGGCTAATCTGGGGACCTGTGGAGAGTAATGAGAGGATGGTGAAATGTAGACACCTGCCATCATTTTCCAAATTTTCTTTACTTGAAATGTCCTTGTGTGAAGTATGATAGTGTCAAAATTCCCATGTTATGCTTGGCTTGGCATGTAGTTATATTGATGCAAATAAATGTAAGGAATGGAAGATTTTAAAAAAAGATCTATTAATCCAAGTGTTTTTCTGTGCCATGTCAAAGTGTGCTCTCTCATTAACATGCCTAACTGTGGGTGCAAGTACAAAACTTTGAAAGTGAATTTATATTGCATTGTTTTCTTTTTCCTAAATCACAGAACTTTGTCAGTACTTTGGCAATCATTTATTCCTTATAAACCTAATTGCTTTTTACACTGGAGTCTTACTATATACTTGCTTGAAAATTGTACTAGGTCATTGTGTACTGTTCCAAATGCCACAAAACAAAAACAGGTAAGCAACTGTATCTTTACCTAAAACATTATTTCATTTACCCTTCTATTTATATTTTCATAACCTTAAAGTATTTGTTGAAGTATTTTACTAAGTAATACTCCTATATGAATGGAAGCACTGTTGGATACTATAGTGGTCATTCATTTTACTTTGTATAAGAATTGCCCAGGAAAGTGTTATATATATATTTTAGTTTCCACTAAAATGGAAATCCACTGAGATTCTGATTCAGTAGATTTGGCTATATATTTTGAATTTTAAGTCTCTGTCCTTATCACAAATGCTACCACTCCACTTGTCCTCTGGAAATTGGCTTTTTCAGAAACACAGGTTGAGACAAAAGATGGAGTTGTGGTGGTCGTGGTGATGGCAGTGTTAATAATGATGATAATGGTGATGGTAGTAGTTAGTGATGGTGTACTGGTTATGTTGGAGGTGGTGGTAGTAACAGTAGTGATGTTGGAGATGGTAGTTGTGGTGGGAGTGATAGAATGGAGCTGGCATAGCCTTTGGAACCAATAGTCCTCAGTTTGATTCCAGCTCTAATACTAACTATTTTTATCATCTTGGTCAGATTAGTTAACCTTTCTGAACCTCAGGGTCCTCATCTATAAAACAGAGATAATTACCTAATTCATCATTTAGTGATGCTATTACACTGTATGTTAACTAACCAGAATTTAAATAAAATTTAAAAAAAAGAAAAACAAAACAAATAATTTACCTAATTCACAAGGTTTAGCACAATGCCTGGCCTGTAATAAGTCCATAATAAATGCCAAGTGTTAAATATTCCTAAATGGCTTTGTTTCTTTTCTGATTTTGTAATGTATACAATGTATACATTGTAAAGATGTATACATACATCTTTACAATGTATACAACATTGTAAGGGTAGATTTAAATGGAAGAACATAAATATATCTAAAATTCAAGATCTCAGATTTATAAACCAAAAACCAAGGAATATTTGGAGATCCTATTCTCATTTCTGTAAATACGACTTTAGTGACATTTTAACATCAGAAAACTTAAAAGGCATTCTACTCAGGAGATGTAATTTAAGTATCTATTTTTTGTCCTGAATGAGAATCAATAAAAGGGTCGTATATTAACATTGCATGTTTTGGAGACTAAATTTTTTTTTTTTTTTTTTTTGCAATTCTATGAATATCTCATTTTCTCATAGGAGATACCAAATGAAAAACTAGAAAGCTTCTTGTTAGAAACACACGTACATTCACATATTCACACACAAATTCTAGAGCAATTCACAGGGGAACTTGTTAAAAGTGCTTTGCTACAGATGTATCAAATCTATGTCTCTGGAACTAAAGCTATAGAATCTTAACTTTTAAAATAGCATTTGGTGACTTCAATACAGATGGTCTGTACAGGATACTTGGAGAAACACTGGGAAATAGGGAATGAACTCTAGTACTTTAACACTTAAAAGTAACTTACGCTCTGTGAATCTCTCTTTCTGTAAAATATGAAGTGCATATTGGATTGTTACTAATTTCATTCTTCTTGTGGAAGGCAACATGGTTAATGTTTAAAAGCGTGAGTTTTGGAATCAGACCTAAGGCTTAAATCCTAGTTCTGCTCTAGCTGAGGGACTTTAAACAATACTTAAGCTTTCTACATGTAGATTTCTTCTTTGTGAAATGAGAATAATAATTTTAGCTACATTTTAGGGGTTTTATGAGAATTGAGATAAAGGATGAAACACATTTGGAAAAATGACTACAGTAGTGCTTAATAAATTATGTATGTATAATAATAATAATTACAATTATTTTCCATTTCCCGAATATACTAAGTCATATGTATATTTACTTACTGTCACATCAAGTATACTTACATGTATTTATATCTCATATATTATTTTAATAACATCAGGGATTTTACATGCAAGATATATTACATTATCAGTAATTTAAATTAAGTAATAACATAATTATTTGATTATTCAGAATTACTAGCAAATTTTAAGATCCCAAATTTACCCTATTTCGAAAGTTTTCTTACCATTTCAATTTTGTCTCTTTGGCTGCTGTTTGGAATGGTATCAAATGATACATTCCAAGAATCAGCAGGTTTCCAGGTAAGAAGACTAACGCCACTCAGATATAATGAATAGCTTCCAGAAAAGGGCCAATGATACAGAACTGTCTTTGGCATTGACAGGATTTGTATTTCCCTAATTGTGATTATTTTCAATATTAGAGTTAAAGACATCTTAGCTTTTCAGTATAATTTTCTGGAGTTTTTATTTAGCTATAAAAGGTCATTTGTAATGTTTGGAGGAAGAAAGCCCTTCTATGCAAGAAAAAGTTTACTTTTCTCATAAAAATGTAATTAAAATAGTGACACCATTATTTACTATCCTTTCTTATGTAAAATGTGATACATTTGTTGATTGAATTAATTAAACTATAATATTTTAGTTTATTGATATCTGTAATGATTTCTATTTTTAAAATCTGTTTACTTTTGTTGATTTTCTTTTTCTGGTATTATACTCAATTTTAAAGTCTGGGTCTATACTTCCAGCATAAACCCATGGTAATAATAACAATTATGATCATGGATAACATATACTGAGTATTAAGTATTCTTAGGCATTAAGCTAAAAGACTTCACCTACCTACTCAGTTTATCCTCCCAATAAAGAAAATATTTATTTGTAAATTCATTAGGAATTCTTAATTAGTGATCTGTGAACTTTTAGGAGTCTGTGAAATTAAACATGAAATGTTAATTATTTAAGTTTGTGTTTAGCTTTTATTAAGCTCAAAATAAACCTGTGGACTCAAAGTTGTTAATGTTATTAAAGTAGTCAGTAAAAGAATTTTCCTCAGAGGAGATATTTTGTAAAATAAAAATAAGGAAAATCCATTATTCCAATATTATTATCAGTTTGTTCTTACTGCTTATCTTAAAATGATTTCCTTAATTTTTATAGATATGATAATTTAAAACCTATTTTTCTTTTATTCTTCATTATTTAATTTACTTTCTCCTCAAATATACTACTTTCTGAAGTTATATTTAGAAATTTCAACATGGGATAGCTATTTCTTTATTCCTGGGTAATTTTTTTCTTCATTTTTTAAATGGTTATTTTCTAACAAAACTAGGCTGTGGAATTGTGGAAACTGAGTATTAAGTCCTATTTGTGAAGGAATGCTCAACACTTAAAGTCCCTATGATAGGGCTATATAGAACTTGGCTTTTGAAAACATGACAATGAGGACTCGTGCTGGTATGTGAACTAACTTTATCACCAGCCATGACTAGATTGGAACAGAATTTAAGAGCAATTATTTAGAAATTTTAATAGCAATTTAGTATTGCTTTGAAATCCAAAGATGTGATCACTTTTCTATGAATTCACTTTGTTATTTTGTAAGATTTTTAGTCTGCAAAATGGATGGGAAATTTTAAAACATAGTACTTCAACTACTGACTGTTGGAGGAATAGTGGTATAGACTTCTTGGTTCACAAGCTTCATTTGTCCTGTTACAGCAATTAACAGAAGAACAGAAGAGAAATCATAATTTTCTTCCAGAATTTTAAGTTTTGAACTTTATGAAACTAGGGATGATGTTTTATATATTCTCACATATTTTTGAATTGTTGCAATATTTTGCCGGGCAAATTTAGGATATTGTTAAATTACCAATGTTTAGATAGGGAAAATATTTATTCTCTTTTTTCATTCTAAAAGCAACCATATATATAAATTAAGAGCACTAACTTCTATGAAGCATTTTACAGAGTGAGAGAGTTGTGACGTGAAAGTGGCTATTGGTGCTCTAAGAATGAATGAGAATATAGAGAAGGAAAGGAGAGCTGACAGTTCAGTTTTAGGGCAAGTCCACTAGAGTAATAATGGGGGAAGTTAGAAGAACATATGGGAAATTTAGGAATTCAATAGAACAATTAAAATTAAACAATTAAACAATTTAATAAAATAATTAAAATTAGAACATATGGGAAATTTAGGAATTCAATAGAACAATTAAAATTAAACACAATTAAACAATTTAATAAAATAATTAAAATTATTTAAATATTTTTTAAATTATAACTAAATGTTAATAAAATGTTATATGAATATGCATTAATGGAATGATGACAAGAGAAGTCCTTATTAAAATGATGGGAGAGTGGGGTGCCTGGGTGGCTCAGTGGTTGAGCATCTGCCTTTGGCTCAGAGCGTGATCCTGGGATCTGGGATCGAGTCCCACATCCGGCTCCCTGCAAGGAGCTTGCTTCTCCCTCTGCCTCTGTCTCTCTGTGTCTCTCGTGAATAAATAAATCTTTAAAAATTAATTAATTAGTTAATTAAAATAAAATAAAATAAATGATGGGTAAGTGAACAAAGTAATCAGTGTAGTTCCCTATGTGAGAATGTAGTGGAAGTTAGTAGAGGCACCAAGGCCAATCAAGATAGAGAACATATAATGATGACAGAAAAAGGGGGATTAAAATGCTTAAAGTACCTCAGGAAAAATAATAGTTTTCTGAAAAAAGTAGAAAACTAGCACATCTGGAAGTAATGGCTATGTTTTTCATGATTATAGTAGTGCTTTAGATGTTGTGGAAATTAAGAATTGCCACGAATTCTTTCACATTTACTCAATTGGACAGTGGCATCTATGTACTCTTCCGATTTGGTGGGTTTACATATTGTTTATGGCCAATAGAATATGGCAAAAACAACAGGGCATTACTTCTGAGGCCAAATCATCAAAAGTAATCCAGTTTTTACTTTGTTCTCTGGAATATTTGTGTTTGGAACCCAAAGATTCCATGTAAGAAGGTTGACTACCTTTAGGTCAACATTGTAGCAGGAAGCCAAGCCATGTGGAGGAACCATGTATTGGTGTTCCAGGAGGCAGTCCTAGTGTTTTAGTTATTCCTGTTCAGGCACCAGATATGTGAATAAAATATTTTAGATGATAGCACCCCCCAGCTGACAAATGAACCCCTGCTTCAGATTTAACTAGTTGAGATATAATGGGGACAAATCCAGTCCTAAATTTTGGATCCATTAAACACAGGGGTTGAATATTTGTTATTTTAAATCCCTTAGATTTGAGGTTAATTTGTTACATAGTATTAGAAACTGGAGTAGATGCCAAGTTACATTGGGTTTAACTTTTGAGTTAAATTTAGAGAGTGAATTTTAGAGAGTGTACTTGTAACATCTATTTTAAAATACACAGTATTAATATATATTATATATAAAATTTAAAAATATCAGGTAGAGGGTACTATGGAATAAACTTGTATGGTTATACAGAGAGCATTTTAGTATAATACTTTTACATGAGCATTTGATGCATTAGACTTTGTTTTTATTTTTGTATTCGGCTTTTAAGAAATATCTACCTTGGAGTCACCTGGGTGGCTTAGTGGTTGAGCATCTGCCTTTGGCTCAGGCCATCATCCCAAGATCCTGGGATCAAGTTATCAGGCTCCCCATGGGGAGCCTGCTTCTCCCTCTGCCTATGTCTCTGCTTCTCTCTGTGTGTATCTTATTTTTAAATAAGTAAAATCTTTAAAAATAACACCAAAAACAAATAAACAATAAAAGAAATATTGACCTTAGATGGATAAGAATGTCTTAGAATGACAACAAAACCATGGCTTCTGTTTCAAAGTCCTAAAATTTTCCTGTTTTTGGTCCTGCATGTCCTCAATCCTCTTCCCTCTACTTTTTACTTTTTTTTTTTTTTTTTTTTTAAGTGTGGGAGGAAGATCAGAGGGAGAAGGAGAGAGAATGTCAAGCGGGCTCCATGCCCAGTGGGGAGTCTGACTCAGGGCTTGATTTAACCACCCTCATGACCTGAGCCGAAATCAAGTTCGCACTTACCCAACTGAGCCATTCAGGTGCCCCACTTCCCTCTCTTTTTTAAAAGCTTTTTTTTTTTTTTTTTTTTTTTTTTTGAGGGGGAGCAATTTTAGGTTCACAGCAGAACTGAAAAGAAAGTTGATATATTTTCCATAGATCTCTGTCCCCACACATGTATAGCTTCCTCATTATCAACATACCCCACCAAAGTAGAATATTTTTTAATAACTGATGAACTTAGGGTGCTTAGGTGGTTCAGTAGGGTAAATGTATGTCTTCAGCTTGGGTCATGATCCCAGGCTTCTTGGGATCAAGTCCCTCATTGGATTCCCTGCTCTGCTGGGAGGGAACCTGCCTTCTTCCCCTCCCTCTGCCTCCTTCTCTCTCTGTCTTTCATGAATAAATAGATTTTAAAAAAATAAAAATAATTGATGAAATTAAATTCACATCTTATCACCTGGGTCCATAATTTGTATTAGGGTTCACTCCTGATGCTGCATTCTATGGGTTTGAACAAGTTTATAATCACATGTGCCCACCATTATAGAATCGTACAGAGTAGTTTCACTGCCCTAAAAATCCTCTGTAGTCTGCCTATTTATTCCTCCTTCCCTCCTAACTCCTGTCAACCACTGATCTTTTTACTGTTTCTAGAATTTTGCTTTTTCCAGCATATCAAATGGTTGAAATCATATGCTATGTAGCCTTTTCAAATTCCCCTCTACATTTTTTTTTTTGGCAACTTCTCATTCACAGGTCTCAAGTTAAATATAAGTCCTTTCCTCAAAAAAGCCTTCCTAAATTTACAATCTAAATCAGATTTTATGTTAATTTTTCACAGTGAAGCTTTAATTTTCCTTTACAGTATTTATCATATTTTATATAATTATCTATCTCCATAAAATGTGAAATATTTCATCACTGATACTATTCTTATAGCTAGCTTAGTGCCTGGCATATTTAGGTACTCAGAAAATATTTGTAAAATTTTTGAAATAAATTAATGAAACTTAGTTGCTGTGTACCAAAATGCATTAAGCATATGAATATAAACTAACAAAGCTTATTATATAAGCTATAATATAAATTCAAATTCCAATTTCATTGGTTTATCACACTTAATACTTGTATAGGTGGCCTAACAACACATAGTTTTGTCTTTTATTTTAAATCTAGTATAGTTTATTATATTTTATTTTTAAATTACCTAAAAATTATTATGAACAAGTGTGTTGGATTTCTCTATGCTAAATGATATACTTGTTTATGGAGCATGTTTTGGAATTCCCTTCAAATATTTCGGAAACCACCTTTTTACTTAATTCCTACTGAAGCCTGTTTGGTGACAGTTACTATATAGTTTTTGAATTTCATTCCTGGCAGAGACTGTAGAAATAGTGCAAATAGTCGAAACACTCATAAAAGAAGAATCATCTCAAAATCCATTGATTTGTCTGGGATTGCAGAACTAAGAGGATGGGAACCTCCTTAATCATCCTTGAATTCAAGGTTTTTTAGTCCCCTACTCTGGACCATTGCTTCCAAAACCCTTTCTTGGTAGACCAGGGCTAAAAAAAAGGATTGGGAAAAACAAAGTCTGGAGGATAAGCCTAGAATTCAGAAATTTTGCTTTTTTCATTTCTTATCCATGGTCTTTTTAAAAAATCCCCCATTAATATAACTCTTTTTTCCCAAAAGTACATATTATACGTAGCATTTCTCTTTTAGGTATTAAAATTGTAAGTGATATAGAGAACTTAGCCTTCACTGCTTTCATCTCCATTTTAAAGAACATCTGATAGCACGTACCCTGCGTCTTCTAATACGGGGTTCTCAAATTATTGAAACCTGATTTTTATTTTCCTAGCATACAAATTCTTAGCTCCAGACAGTAAATGCATTATTTTGATATAATTTACTCTAGAAAATGGTATGATGGATATGGACTGAAGAAGACTCCTCATGTCACAGTGGCCTTTGTACACAATCACTAATCCTAACAGCAGGTACTGGGATCCTCATTTTATTGATGAGGAAACTAGCTCAGAGAAGTTAAGTAACTGTGCAAGTTTACACAGGTCATAACCAGCAAAGCCAGATATATCTAGTCTAAAGCCTGTTTCTGTTTATTTTGCTTTGCTTTCCATCTGTTATGAATCATTTTTCTAATCTGTCAAGGATGACGATATTAACCATGGATTCATTGCTGTATTTGTGCTAGTAATTAGTAGATTTCATCTAGGATTTCTTTTACCATTCTAACAATATTTTGGCATTTTAGTCCTTTTGGTATTAATGGAAATATTTTCTGAACATCAGTTTCAAAGAATAATCTTGCCATTCAACTGTATTTGTTTTTATTTTAAGTAGCTTGGCCAAATGTGCTTCATGGATCTTACCAGAAATATGAACCCCTAATCCAAACAAATCTCAATAGTTGACATATAGCTAATGAATTATCTATATTGGTTAGTCTATAAAATGATTGTAATTGGAAAAAATTAATCCAGCTTCTTCCATTTGCAAACTTTTGTGAATTAGGGAATTTATTTAACCTTTTGAACCTCCCATTTCCTCTCTATAAAATTGAGATGATGACAGTAATTCCCTTATAAAGTTTTTCTGGAGACCACATGAGAAAATGCATGTGAAACATGTGACACCATGCTGGACCCTGAATAAGTGTACAATAAATCCTTTAACCAGATATTACTTGTCCTGTCTGTAGACTGAACAATTATAGCAATATCCCCAGATCTGAGAATGTTGCCATTATTTAGTAGATGTTTTTCATGAAAGAAGTATGAATAAGCACACATTTTTTCATCCATGCTGGGAGGTATTTAAGAAATCCCTAATACAATGTGTCACATTCCTCTTTCACCCTGATAGGCTTGTTGCAATATTCTAGTTCTGGTAGTTGTATGTGATGAAGTATGCAAAGGCTCTGGTCAGGGTGTGTGGCACCAGGGTGAGGGACTGAATCACAGTAGCTCAATTGCTCAATAGCTACAAGGCAAAACCTAATTTAACAGATCCATCAATATACTATGAAGCCTCATCTACAAATGTTCCTCTCCCATAGGAGAATCATGTCCAAATTACTGGTCAGAGGCCTAAAGGAATCATATTATGATGAATTGTTGGAAGATGATAGATGTGTTCTGTCTCAAGTTATACTATAGCTTACTTTTCCAATTGTTTCATATGTGTCCACTAGTTCAGATAAACTTTGGCAATTTTCCCCAGATTGGACTTACTATTTATTATGTAGCAAAAAGGGGGCATGTCTAGTACAGCAGGTAAACTATTCAGAAGCCCCAGAGTCATTACTATATCACTGAACTGGCATTGAAACCTATAAGGCACATGTAGTAGGCAAAGCACTTTTCTTTTTCTCTCCTTATTGTGCAGACGAAGCTTTGTCTAAAATAGCTACTTCAAAAATAAAAAGGTCATTCATTCCCAAGCTTTCCAGCAAGCTTCATGAGCTGACATAAAACCTGAGAATGTATAAGAACTCACTGCCTTGTGAGAGTCATCATATAAAAGGCAACTTTGCTGCTTTTTATGTAGTGATCCCTCTCCGATTCTGTAGGGATCTGAAGTCTACCTTTGTAAATGAAGTAATAAAATCCTTGTATTAAGCTATAGTTCCACCTTTAAATGGTTTGCAGTAGTTAGTTCAGAGCCTGCAGATGTTCAATGCAAACTAAATAACAATTAAATGTCACACATGTATTGAAGTGATTTTGTTGTTACACATATATAAATGGTTAGTGAACTTATATTTTTGAAAGGAAGTCTCTAACAGGCCCTTTCCAGTTCTACCTAAGTAGAGATGTGGAACCAACGTGGTTCCTTGCTGTGATTCTCAAACCTTTTGCTTACAGATCCACTTTACACACTCTTAAAAGCTATTGAGGGCTTCAGAAAGCTTTTCTTTTTATGGGTTATATCTATCAATATTTACCAGAGAAATTGAAACAGATAATCTTTTTCAGTATTTATTAATTCATTGTTTTTCCATTGGCTCATTCCTCTCCAAGGAACACAGAATGTCTGGCCAAATGAGTAGGAAAAGAGTACATGGAACAGAAGAGAAAATAATAGGGGCAGAAAACTTTATGGTTTATATTTTAAAAATATTATTTCTGTAGCATATGTGTTTATTTGTGGTTGTTTGTATATTCCTTAATACTTCCATGGACTACAATAGTTCCTGTTATTTTAAAGTTTAAATCTAGTACATATTTCCATACATATGTATGTTTATTAAAAAATATCTGGACTTGTAATTTTTAAAAGATCATTTAATTTCTTAGGAAAAGCAGTTCTCTACACAATCTACTGGTCAAGTTCTCCTGCAGTACAAAGTGTTCCATTAATGTCCAGATTCTCTTAATCAAGCTTGGTAACCAGTCTCTGTTGGCATCTCCCTCCTTATCCAGGAAATACAACCAATGCTGAGATAACCTTTACTATTTCATATTCCTATAAAAACACTAGATTTTCTTTCAATAAAACAGGTGGTACAATTATTTTATAAATTACCCTGCCATGAAAGGTGGTCTGGAGCCTATTTCCAGGTACTTGTCTTTCTACCTATGCCCTATTTTCCTGCAGTTTACCAGGCCATGCTGTTTCTTTACTAATATATGATACACTATTTTTGTTATACTGGCACAAGAATGGATAATTCTGCTTGAACTTGCTTCTCTCAGTACTTTTCAGTTCAACTTAATTAATATACATGGAACTAGTGTTGTAAAGTTATTAATGATTCATATACTTGAAAACAACGGGTGAAATTTATTATAAATTTTTCCTTAAAAACAAAATCCCAGATTTAACTATTGCAAGCATATATCATGTTTAGTATTGATACAACAATCAAAGCACATTATAGCAGATATCTTATGTTGTTTATCATCTCAAAATATTGACAATTCTGCTGGTTGAAAAATATGTTTGAGAGATGATAAAACCTGGACATTTTAGAATGAATGGTTCCTCATGATAGAGTTTTTCATCTTGGAATGGGAAAAATAAGCAGATTACATATGTTCTTCCTGTGGAATTTTATTGTTTTGTGCAAGTCATATCTGAAGAACAAGCAGGTGTGACCACATCTCTCCCATCATATACAAGCAGTTTACATGGCGCCTCCTTGCTCTGCTACACAAACAAAAACTGAAAACCAATGTGTTCATAGATGGGGTTTCCATTATTTTAGTTTGCTTTTGAAGTTGTGTCTTTAATAGTTTTCTAATAAGTGGTCTAGTTGACAAGTTAGGTACAACTTGGCTCTCATGGAATATCATGAAAAAGGGAGTATAAATTGGATTGACTGAAGTAACACTTTGAATTTACATAAAACAATGTGGTAAAGCTAACACCTGCAGGTGAGCCGCTCAAATGATTAGTTGGTGATCAGAGATAGGTTGATTCTTGGGCAAACACAGAATGAGATGAAGCTGAAGGGGCCTTACCGCCTGGGATCACCTTACTAGGTGGGTCTAGGGCGGTACCGCAAATGGAAGCCCACATTCCTTATTTCCAAAGATTTTAAAGTTATAGATCAGGCTAATAAATTTTGAAATACAGTATGTTATATTATTCTGCCTTAAAGGATGTACCTTTATAACCATAAAATTAAGAGAAGTACTTGTAAAGCTTATGGTTATATATTTCGGAGGTGGCATATATCAAAGATGACTGGACTTAATTTCATTGCTGTACCTATCTGAATGAACTGATGACTGGCTAGCAGAGTTTACTGAAAAATAAAATACATTTGTAATTCAAAATCATTATACCTTTACTCCATCAAATTTTCTTGTTTTCATTTCAGCAGAATTACTAATCAGATTTTTTTTAAAGATTCTATTTATTTATTTGAGAGAGAGAAACAGAGATAGTGAGAAAGACACAAGTGGGGAGGAGAGGAAAAAGCAGGTTCCCTGCTGAGCAGAGAGCCCACATGGGGCTCCATCCTGGGACTCTGGGATCATGACCTGAGCTGAAGGTAGACCCTTAACTGACTGAGCCACTCAGGCAAACCACAAATTAGGTTATTATAATCAGGATCTTTCACATAATTTTGTTCTATTTGATAGTATTGACTTAAATTACTATTATAAAATAAATAAATGCATTAAAAAACATAACAATTTTTCAAAATTTTAAATTAGGTGTAAAATGATTAAAAATATTTTTTATGTTTTAAAAAAGTTGTTTCCCTTATAAAATGTTTGTTATTAAAAAGTTATTAACAAAAATTGTTATTAACAAAAAGTTAAGTTAGTAAGAAATAATTCTTTCTTATAAAAATTTAAAGTATTTATTAAAATTAAAGGTCAAATACAACATAACTAGTAGATATCAAAATTTTAAATGTAATGTATAGAGCTAAAATTTTTATGTGATAATCTAAAAATCCAGATAAACATTTTAAAATATTTTTATCAAAATGAAACTATAGGGGCACCAGGGTATATCAGTTGGTTGAGCTTCCAATTCTTGCTTTGGCTCACATCATGATCTCAGGGTCTTGAGATTTAGCCCTGCATCTGGCTCCATGCTCAGCCTGGAGTCTGCTTGAGATTCTCTCTCTCCTTCTCCCTCTCCCTCTCCCCCAACTCACAAGTATGTGTTTGAGAGCTCTCTGTTTAAATAAATATATAAATAAAATCTCTTAAAATATGAAAATAAAAACGAGGCTATACAGTTTTAGCATTCAGTGTCCATCTACTTGCCAATGTAAATAAATAATTTCATGTTGATAGGCATAATAATCAAATTCAGTCATCTCTGACATATGTTATCTTCAAAATATAAAACTATAAACTTTACAAGTATGAATTTTATGGTTATAAATGTCTATATATATTCTAAGGCAGAATAATACAACATATTGTATTTCTTAGCCTGATATATAACTTTGAAATATAAGGAATGTGGACTTCCATTTGCAGTATTGCCCTAGGCCCACCTCAAGGTGGTAAACCCGCTTCAGGTTCATCTCATTCTGTGTTCACTCAAGTCAAAATATGTCTGTGGCCAAGGTTGATAGGGACACATACCACAAACCTTCATGGCATTTGGAGGGAGTCACTTTTTAGTTTTGAAGACATAGAAAAAAAGAGATATGAAATATTTCCCTGGGGTATACAGTGTAAGGTCATAGAAGTGGATTTGTAATGTATGGATTAGAGTGTGCCCATACTGAGCACTACATCCCAAGTGAGCAGGACATCCATTCATTCTTTATTGATCTTGTGGGTTTGTGACATTCAAGGCCTCAAGGCACAGGGGCTCCAGGCAGAGGCCCTTCTTGCTGACTCTAGAAGTAGTCCTGAGTATTTTTAATACATAGCTATTGCAACCACCTAAAGACAGCTGATCTGGTAATATATTTTAAGATATACATCAATATATCTTTTGTGATTGCCACCAAATGGGTCATCTTAAAAATATAAAATAATAATAATTGTTACTTAATAACTGGAGGAAAGTGTACACTACTTTTTCTCTTTGTATCACTATGTGGTCTTAAAAGCATATTTTTAAATTTACTCCTTAAAAAAAAAAAAAAAAACACAACAAGGGGCACTTGGGTGACTCAGTTGGTTGAGCATCTGCCTTTGGCTCAGGTCATGATCCTGGGGTCCTGGGATGTAGCCCCGCGTCAGGCTCCCTGCTCAGCCCCCCACTCCTCACTTGTGTTCTCTCTCTCTCTCTGAAATAAATAAATAAAATATTAAAAAAAAACAAAACATGACAAAATATTAGGAGACTACATTGACATGAAAAATAGCATAAATTATCTTCTTTTTTTAAAACACTAGTTTTCAGTATTGCAGCAACATCAGTGATGGATATGCTACTAAAACTGGAGTAGGAAATAAATAAGTCTGCCAGCTGTTTCAAGTGAATACCCCAAATCTCTTATTTGGTGCTCTAGGCATTATAAAATATAGTTATAGGGGGTTTTATACATTTTTGATCTTGATAAACAAACAAAAATGGAAATGTCTTCTCCTGAGATTTTGTTTTCTCTACTGCATACAAAATACTAATGCAAGAAGTTGTCATTTGTATGACTCAAGATGCTAACTAAACTGAAAAGTTATGTTTTGGTTTACTAGTTCTATCAGATCCTCGAAAAGGTAAAAGAAAACTTTAGTGGCTTTTTTTCTACAAAAATTTACATAAATAATATCCCATTAGAAACCTTTACTTAGGAAAACAAGTTTAGTCCTCACATTCAGCTCTGCAACTCTACAAGCCTAGGTTACATAAAGAATTCATAAGTCAGTATCATAAAATATTATGCACATAGGTTTTGGTCATTTAAAAATATTTGTTTGATGTTTGGTCAATTCATGACTTTGAAAAATTTAAAGAGGCAACCCTGTAGTCACGATAGACTTTTAATATTAGATTCAGTATGTTTCACAATAAATATGTTTATAATCAGTATAAATAGGTTTATAATTCAGTATAAGAAGTATAATTCAGTATAATTCAGTATATAATTTTACTATATAAAATTTATACTAGAAAATATTGAAAATCACCTATAAATAGTGAATCAACTTTGGAATTCTATCAGCCAGATGTAACCAGAGTTTATATTTTTCTGTATATTACTCCAAACTAGATTTACACTAAAAATATATATTTAGCCAACACTGAGTCATATTGAATGAATTTGCAAAGTCATTCATAAACTGCTTTGTTGACTTACTGATGTATAATGCCTATTTTTTTTCATGTCAAAACTATACAGATGCATATTATCATTTTTATTATTTATTTTTTTTTAATTTTTATTTATTTATGATAGTCACAGAGAGAGAGAGAGAGAGAGAGAGAGAGAGAGAGGCAGAGACATAGGCAGAGGGAGAAGCAGGCTCCATGCACCGGGAGCCTGACGTGGGGTTCGATCTCGGGTCTCCAGGATCGCGCCCTGGGCCAAAGGCAGGCGCTAAACTGCTGCGCCACCCAGGGATCCCTATTATCATTTTTAATCCATGTATGTGTATATTGTATTAACAGCACTTTATTTTGGTCATTATATTATTTCTGTTTTTTCACTATTATAAAACAACATTGAAGGGGCACTTGGGTGGCTCAGTCAGTTAAGGGTCTGCCTTAGGCTCAGGTCATGATCCTGCTCCTTGCTCAGCAGGCAGTCTATTTCTCCCTCTTCCTCTGCCCCTCCCCCCACTCCTGCACACTGTCTTTCAAATAAATAAATAAATAAAATCTTAAGAAAAAAACAACATTCAGATAGACTTTATTTGAATGTATTTGTGATCAGTTTTTCTATTGTTGTTTAATGATATATTTATGGAAAATCATTCATTCAACAAATTTTATTGGCTATTATGTGCCAGCCACTCTTTTCAAGTCTAGGTGGCAATGAGTAAGGCAGACAAAAGTCTCTGCCCTCATGTGGTATATAATCTGGTGAAGGTAACAATAAATTAAAAAGTAAAAAAATATAGTTATTAGATGGTGATAACATACTATGGAGAAAAAGAAAGCATGGAAGTGTTGAAGTGTCAAAAGATAGAGTTGCAGTTATAACTAGAATGAGCAGGATGTGAACTCTTGGATCAGCGTATATCAAAAATATTGGTTTATTATTTTCCATAAACCTTTTGTCAATTGCATTCCCGCCAACATATGAGAGAGTATTTTTCTCACACTATTTTTAAAAAAATCAATCTTTTACAAAGATTTTTTTACGTTTGTTCCAGTTTTTTTGAGATATAATTGACATATAGCATAGTATAAATTTAAGATGTATAGCATAATGACTTGACATACATATAAATATAATTTTAATATGCAAAATCCAAATATTTAAAAAATTCACATTATTTTATTACTAATGAAATTGATCTTTCTCAACTATCAAACATTTATGTATTTTTAATGTAAACTACCAGTTCATTGTACTGATAGTTATTAATATTTGCTTCTTGTAGCAGAAGCCACATTATGTCTCTGCTACTTTTCTTGAGACCAACCATTTCAAGAGAGTGCTAGCCAACTCCCAGCTGCCAGTATCTCCATCTGTTTCCTTCAGGGAGTTCTCCAAAGTTGCAGAGGCCACTCTAACATCCAGCATCTCAACTACAAGTGCCTTAGGGCAGCTTTGTTTGCATCAATGGCTGGCTAGAGTCTTGGTAAATAACTCACTTCCTTATGACTGTGAGGCCTATGTTCTACACTGTTTCCCCAAGTTTCCCTGTAGTTTGAAACAATTGTTGCCATAGTGATGGCTGCTATGATAATATTCCCTTTACTAGCTGTTTTCTCTTCCCTGTCTCCCTTTCCCTGTCCCTTACCTGCTTTCAAATCTCTAGCACCTCCCATGTAACTTCCGTAAACATGTGGCTTCCATTCTTAAGATCAGCTTGGGGGACCTTGAACATCCTTCTCAGACAAAAGTTGTTTTACTTATCCTTAATTGCTATAGGCTTTTTTTTTTTTTTAAAGATTTTATTTACTTATTCATGAGAAACAGAGAGAGAGGCAGAGACATAGGCAGAGGGAGAAGCAGGCTCCATGCAGGAAGCCTGATGTGGGACTCGATCCAGGGACCACAGAATCAAGCTCTGAGCCAAAGGCAGACGCTCAACTGCTGAGCCACCCAGGCATCCCTGCTATAGGCTTTATAATTATCATTAATATGAGCATTAGTCAGTTATATAGCTTATATACATTTTTTTTCTAGTTTATAGTTGTTTTAAAGTGTTTTCTCAGAAGTTTTGAATTTTTGTTAGATGATATGTATCCAGTTGTTTCCTTTGTAATTCTCTGGCTTTTGAGCTAGCTTATAGGTAATGCTTTTTTTTATTTTTAACTCAACTCCAAAGTGTAAAACAAACAAATAAAAGCAATCAAAGCTCTTGATGCTTTATTAGCACGCTTAATTAATTAATTAATTAATTTTTTTTCACTTGGAATTTTTATGGAAGATGAGAGAGGTAGTGATTCAAACTTATTTTCTTTTTATATTGGTAACTATTTTTCCAATATTGTTCCTTGAAACATTATTTGAAATCCAAACTCGCCTCTAGCTATGTTGTTAAATAACAAAATTATATCCTCAGACTTTCTTTTCTTTTTCCATTCTGTGCTTCTATGTGGTTCCCTA
This sequence comes from Canis lupus familiaris, assembly GCF_011100685.1. Taxonomy (NCBI): domain Eukaryota; kingdom Metazoa; phylum Chordata; class Mammalia; order Carnivora; family Canidae; genus Canis; species Canis lupus. The sequence goes on from NC_049253.1 coordinate 19,853,359, forward strand.
ATGCCTAAGTCAAAACCTGCATTTAGAGTGAATCTAATATTAAATATATATATATATATATATATATATATACATATATATATATATATATGTATATATATATATATATATATATATATATATATATATATATATATATATATATATCACGTTGTGATTTTAAGGCATCATATTACCAAGGTCACCACTTTTGTTTACATATTTAAATTTAACTCTTATGTGAAAAACTTTCAGTCTTCCACTAAAAATATATTAGGTATCATTGTATTACATTTGGACAAAAAGCCCTTACTTAGCACTCAATAAATTGCAGCAAGTGATGATCATTTTAGTCCCTCTTTGTTTAAGGACAGACAGCCTTAGTAACATCAGTAAAATGAGTTTTTGAATATTCTACTTAGTTATGGTTCATCTCATCTTTCATAATTTCCTTTGCTTTTAAAGTTCTTAATGATAGAATAATTTCTACTGCTTATATTTTCTCATTTTATATGTGAGTGCATTTTCTCTCCCATAGCCTTTTACTATCCTTTAAAGCATAAATTTAATTTTATTTCTGATTATCTCCCCAATGTACAGAGCTGAGAATAAGGTAGGGAAATTAATCTATAATTTTTGGATAAAAGATGTAAATTTAAGATATTTGAAGACATTGTTTCATTTTACAAAATATCATACATTCTCATATAATTAGCTTATGGAGTAGTATGAAACTGTTGTAATTTTTTTCCTGTAAGAACATGTGTTATCAATTTCCACTATTTTTCTCTCTCTTTTTTTTTTAATCTTTCAGTGGTCAGACAAGTAAAGCCAATGCCAGAGGTGAACTCTCTAAGGAAAAAAAAGAAACATGCTTTATTTTGTTTTTCTCTTTACAATTTAGAAAAGAATTACAAAATGGAATAATAAGAAAGCTCTACATCTTTTTCTTCTTTCAATTTAACTGTAATTCTATCAGTAAGAGACTGATAAATACATGTTTGTAGGATATGGGGTAAAGGACATGCTGTCAATTTTAAGTCTCTTCTATGCTTCGCTTTATTCATTACAATGTATAAATGGAAATATTTGTCATAAACCTCATAAAACTTTTATCATAAATAATATATCAAGGCCTTTAGATAAAAATTCATTTGAGCTTGTACAAATCTGTGATAGTAATTACCATCAGAGTATCCATTTATCTGTTCAAGATTATATATTTGTTTTTATTATTTATCAGGCAATGCAATTTATATTAATAAGCATTATCAAAAATTTCATTTGATATTTTTAGCATAACTATTCATAAAATGTGAGTCCTTTCATATGGCAAGTAAAATTTCCTCAGAACTTACTAGGAGTTAGTGAAGAAACTTCAAATGTATTTCATATCATGTAATGCCAATGTTTTTGAAAATGTGGAAAATTCTTTTCAATAACTTAGGCCTGTTTTTAACTTCTTCCTTATTTACTTTTCAGATTCAGACTACTCTTCCTTAGTTCATGCAGCTTTATCAACTTTTTTCTAATTGTATCTTATCTTTCACTGCTTTATTACCTATATTCTTTGCTTTCAAGCATTACCTATAAAATAATAGAGAGGAAAATTTGTGGATTTTTTTGCTAGAAAGAAAATAAGGAACTCCCATAATTTAAGATATAAGTTTATCTGATCAAAATGTATTATCATTCTAATGTTTAAGTGTTCTTTTTAAAACATTTTTGTACATCATTAGGAATCTATATTCAATTCAAATTTTCCATTGATGACTTAAATTTTAAGTGTTCCAGGTAGCCTAATGATATAAATTATAGCAACAGAATTTATGAAAAATTTTCCTCATGATATTGTTTGGAGCTCTCTTATACACAAGGTTGATTTTATAATAGTGATTTAACATGTTAATACTCTGATGCTGAGCACTTATAATAATGCATTCTTTTTCATTGGTGAATTTTAGTCACATTTTTAGGTTTAGAAATTTTTTGTTTTATAAATAAGGAGATTTAAACAATAATTTCTGCTCTGCATTGGGAAACTATACTTGTCCAACAGAAATCATAGATATACAAAAAAAGTTATTGATATATGCAGAATTTAAAAAATTGGAATGCTTTTAAGGGCTCTGGAACTTTACTTTCATTCTTTGAGGCAATGATGTGAGCTTCTCAGGCTTTTCTTACTCTTTTATATATAGTTAGCATACATACTTTATTTTATTTTCCTTGGATCTCTAGAAAGAACATAATATACTGAGATATAACTGACCTGTGCTTTTACAATCATTTGTAATTTCAAATGATTACCTTGACATCTCATGACAAGATCTGAATGTGTCTTATATACTGAAGTATCTGCATTCAGCTTCTTCACCTCACATTGGTAGCCCATTCATCTGTACACAAAGCCCTGCAATTCCCTCTGCTGCTTCCAGCTCCTACTGGCTGGAAACTAACCTTCCTTTGAACTGCTTTTAGCCAACACACATTGGTAAGGCTTTACCTGTTGTTGAAATATGTCTATACCTGTTGATAAATAGCCTTTGTCTCAAACTTCTCCCTGTCCCAGGGCATTTGCCATCCAGCTGCTCTAGCTTTCTCTTGGGACCATTTCAAACTTACCTAGAAACTAAATGATTAATGCTGATTTTAATGGGGAACCTTTCAGACTTTATTTCTTCTCTAAGGTTGGCAGCTGTTATGATTAGTCAGTGCCAATTCTGGCCAAACTATCAGATTGGCCCTTAGGCAACAAAACAGGCTCCCCACCTAGTAATGCCCAAGGGACTTCTTTTGTTCCATGTCCATCTATGTCCCATGTTACAAGAACTTCAAGGTATGCAAAATTTAGAACTACACTGGCCCTAGCCAGTCTATTAGACTGCCAGATGACTCACTTTACTTACTGCAGTTCTTGAACTGGCCCATCTATTCCTGTTTCCCTCTGCCCAGAAATACCAAATACAAGCAATGCTAGCATCTTGGAGGACAGATGCTTAGAGTCCGTCTGTCTTCATAAGGTTGTGGCCACCCAACACTGGGTCCTACCCCAGCCATTGTCAGATAGTACTTAGGTAGGACAAAGATGGAGACAGCTGAAATAGGCAGTGATGGGGAGCAGCCTCATGCAAAGACCAGGAGTTGTTGACTCTTCTGGCAGAGTGGGGGGTTTTTGCAAAGAAGGAATAAGCAGAAGATGGATGGAGCCTGTAGGAGTAATATGGGGTGCCAGGAATGCAAATCTTTGTGTTCAACCTTCTCTGTTAAATACTGCCTCTAATTCATTCACTTCAGGAGAGCTAGTCATAGCATTATTATCAATGTTAACAATAAATTAAAGACAGGCACCATTGCAACCCAAATGAGTCTTCCTTATTCAGTAGGTGAGGAAACTGAGGGCCTAGGAACTGATTTAAAACTGAATGGGCAGTGCTGAGACTGTAACTCGAGCAGCCTGGCAACATGCTTGTGCTCTTAGCCACCACTGTATGCCACCTCTCATTTGACCTGAGAGATCAGCTTAATCCTATTAAATATGAGATTCAGACTTACTGTTGTCATATATTAGTTGATAATAGAAAACTGAATCTAAAAGTCCCGTCTCAGACATGAGATAGAAGGTATTTAAATGCATTTACTGTTAATTTAACAGAAACTGAGGGAAGAGTTAGCACTATAAACAATGTTGATCTGGAAGACAAATTCTCTATTTATTGAGACATCTAATACTGTCAATTAAATGGAAGAAATCATTAGAAAAATATTTAGTGTACTTCTCTATGCCAAATCATTAGAAAGAAGCATTACTTGGTGATAGCAAGATCAAAGAAGCTTGCACCAAACATTTCTAAAATTCAACAAATGATTTTGAAATTATTAGTTATTTGTACTATAGTTTAGATCACTCATTAAGCAGTTTTATAATATTTATAATTCTGTTAATTTAGAGAATAAAAATGAATATATTTTAAACACTGTATGCATATATTGATTTACATAAAGCATCAAAACTTTTGGAGTCTGCAGGTGCTTAGGATGGAAAAAAATAGGAAATGCTGATATAAATTGAAATTGTGGAGGGGTGTGGGACATTTCCATAGGTCCTTATGGCTCTCATTTCCATTGTGGACCTATGTTTAGTCGATTTTGATGTATAATTCAAGTTTTATATAGAAGACTAATTTTTCAAACTAATAGAATATATTACATTATCAATTTACCCTATAGAATAAGACAAAATGTATCAAAAAAATGATTCTTCTGTAAGCTTACTGAGACTGCTAACAAAAAGATAACATTAGACTTCATTGAGATACAAATGGTAGGTAGAGGACTAAATTTTGTTATAATAAATCTGACTCCTTCGTGCCTATAGCCTTGCAGTGTGTGCAAATAAATTTTGTTTCTCAGCAAAATTAAAAATTGCTGCTTGTCATAGAACTTCAAGGACTCTCACAAATCCTCAAACCATGCATTTTAATTTTTGAAGACCAAGTAGGGGTCTGCTTCAAGAAGCATAAAGTTTGTGATTGATTACACATACAAAGACCCACAGGGCCATGGATTTTCCAGAAAGGATCAGATCATTCAGTCCAGTGTCTTATTACAAAGATGAAGCAATGGAGACCCAGGGAGAGCAAAATACATCCCTGGATTTAAGAAGTGTTTGTGGCAGGGCTTGGATGGGAATTTATATATAATGGAAACACTTTTCCCAGTATCTATGTTGTCTCCTAAACAGGCTAAATGTAAAAGAAAAAAAAGTAAATTATCTATAGTAATAATTGTTACCTCAATGTAGTTTTAGGTAAGGTCTAGAAGCATTCTATGTAATTCTAGCAAATTAAGTGAAACCATCACTAATTGAACTTCTGCAGGAGTCATGAAGTTGGCCAAAAAGTATTTGAAAGTGTCCTAAGAAGGATGTCTTCCACAGAACAGTTTGGTAGTAGGACATAGCATCTGGCCAGTTTCTCAGAGCCTGGAATGAAAGCAACAAAGTGTTGCCAACCCCCCATGATCAGAAATGAGAGTCTCTGACAATGCCTATTAATTATGTCTTAAAACTAAGTAAACAAGCCACATTCACATGCCACATGGCAGAGGTTAAAATATAAATAGTGAAGCCTAAGGATTCCAGAATATCTGAAACTTTGATAGCCTGGGTGGAAACCAAGAGCAAAATAAAAAGGTTACATGCCACATGGCAGAGGTTAAAATATAGCTAGTGAAGCCTAAGGATTCCAAAGTACTTTGATAGCCTGGGTGGAAATCAAGAGCAGAATAAAAAGATTTCTTGATATTATTTCATAAACTGTCAAAAAAACCCCAGTTTCACATCCTTCATCTAAAGAATACTATAGAGCTGAGCTATTTACATTTTTGTATGAGTTTTTTTTTTTGTTTTTCTAGCAAGATGCTTTCTGCTCACTCTATTCAACAGCTGCCATCTAGCAGAGGCTTTTTCTTTTGAGTGGGGATTTTTTTTTAAACCATAGCTATATAAAACAATAGGCCACATTCAGTTCTCCGTCTGTCTTTTATGTCCTTTTGGATCGTTTAAGGAGCCAACAATTTATTTATAAGCCCCATATTATACTCAAAATAATATTTGATGAACACTAGTTTTCAAAGTTATCAGAGAAGTTACATAACTGTACCTTTAGAATATGAGAAAAAGCACCAGTGCAATTCCTTGTAACTATCTTGACCCTGCTGAGCCATGCAGTTTGCTTGTATACTTTATCCAACTTTGAACATGACATGCAGGAAACAGAAGATGACAGCAGCTCATCCAAAATCTAGTGTTGTCACTGACAAAAAGCTTTGATACATCTAAATCTGCACTTGAGAGGAGGGACGCAAAGTAAATTTACCTTTCTTGACTAAAGGTTCCAAATGAAAAGGCTTTAGAAAATGAGGAAACTAAAAAAATTATTACTGATCTGTTAATAGTGCTTTGGTAAATCACTTTGGTGGCTCTTCATATGAGAGGGTATTGAACATTCCTGCTTTCCTCTGGGTGAGATCGGCTTAATTGAAAAATAGATCATATTGTGCTCAGGGTCCCCAACCTCCTAAGTGTCACAGTTAACCTGGAATGTCTCATGAGTGACTACAACCATTTGATGTTTGCTTTTTTTCTGATTCTCTCAATTTGGTTTTAAAAGGTAGGTCATATAAAATAATACACATTCCTCCAGCACTGTGTCCACAGTTCATCAGAGAAGATAATTTGCAGAGTGTTTATTTGTTCCTTTTCAGGTGCTTATTGGCTTGGCTGGGGACTAACCAAAGGTAATTCTTTTGTCAAAAGCAGGGATGCAGGACAGCGAGAATGCTTATTCATGAATTCTTGTGACAATTTGTGTTTTATTTTGTTTGAAAGGGAAAGGAACTAATAATATCCTGATGCTTTGTGTGTTCTAAAAGCTTTAAAAAATTTTCTCATTTTATTGTCAAGAAAAATATAAGGCAAGTACTTCTTTTAAATAATATATACATACACTTGCCATATTAAGATGAAAGAGTTTTACTAAAGTTGTATTTCAAAGGTTTTAGAAAGTCAAAAGATCAGGGGTCACATCAAATGATCCTCACATCTTTAAATTTCATTCTCTTAAGTTATAGGATGGCAGGACATGAACCTTGGCATACTGGTTCAAGTCTAGATTTTCAGGTTGGAAAATTCTTGCAAAAGATAAAAAAACACTTTCAAGATATTCATCTACAATGTTTTGGGTAATTCAATATATCTGATTTCCTGGTGATTCCCAGTTTGTGTGCCTCAGTTTTCAGTCTACAAGTACTGTTAGAAAAGTAAATATGGTTGAAAATAAAGTGAGTTTTACCAAAATTATCTTTGGAATGGAGGAATTCATCTCATATTCTCTTATACTTTATATACTCTTGAAATAAAGTTCCATTAGAAAAGACACATTAATTTAATACAACTTTAATCACTGCTAGATATGTGTGCTCATAGAAGTTAACTGAAAGAGCTCCATAAAAGAAAAGAGGCAAAGAAATTATACATTAACTTAATAAATATATCTAGACACATGGCCTCACAATTGTATAATGTTGTTGCAAACAGGCCATTTAAAGTAAATTAAAGAACAAAACAGTTAAATGGTTCTATTGTTGAAATTACTTTTGTAAAATGCAGAATGAATAAAGAAAACACGACTATTATGCTATGATACACAGATAAGTATTTGTGGCTTCAGATAAAAATTACCATGACAGTATCAAAATTTGTTTCAAAAATTGCTGTATTTTAAATTACTTAGATGGAAGTGAGGATAATAAGCTCCAGGAAACTGTTACGTGACTAAAAATGTAGCTATGCCATGAGAAAGCTATTAATGTCTAAAATGCATGTAAAGAGTTTTAATAGAACTATTTCATAAAATGTGAGAGCAGAACCAAAGAAATTCTCCATTACTAATTTAAATAACCTCAGTAGAAGATTGAGATAATTTTTGCAGTGTCTTTAAAAGGTTATGAATTAAAATCAAAGTTCCTTTTTAAAAATTGTGTCATTAAAATTTCTATTAGACTACAAGTTCCATGAGGTCACATTCTGGTACTTTTGATATGTAACAGACATTCAGTAAACATTTGTTGCATAAACAATGATTTGACTGATTCATTCATTCATTAAACATGCATCGTGCTATACTGGTCTAGCCATTTTTCAAAGTGATGATAATATTGCCTTGATCTGAAAAGTTCTGTTGTTGTTCAGCCATTTTGAATTTATTTGGCCATTATTCTTAGAGGTTTAATTTTCTCTTGTTTTGATTATCCTGTTCCTTTCTAAAATTTCAATTAAATTATTACAGTGACCCAGGATGTAAATTATAAGAAGATTCATATATAACATTAATTTTATTATATTTTATTTATTGTATTTTTTTCATTTTTAAATTAAGCAGTTCAGAAATAGAGAATTAAGGTAATGGCTCTATTCCTTGTGATTAACTGACCACAAGTAAAATGATTTCGTCCCATTTAGTAAGTCACTTCAAATTTGCAATGACCTCCATGAAAACCAGTTACATTTTTTTTTTATTTTTCTAGAAAATGTTTTATCATTAAAATGGGCATAAAGTATTTTTACATCTTCAATTCTGAGAAACTGATAAAATAATTTAACATCTCTATGTGTTTTGCTATAATTCTATTTATGGATCAAAAATTATCACAGATATATCAAAATATCAAAATAATATCAAAAGCATATTTTATATCTTATATACTTTGCCAAATGCTATTTTCATAAATTTTATCAATATTTCCTAAAAATAAATATATTAATATATTTTCACAAATATGTGATATTAAATATATTAGTGTATTTTTCATTTTTCACAACTACTTTGTTGATATATCCTAGATATTCAATAAATAAACTACCAGGAATTAGTGTATTACATTAGCGCATCCCATTCTTTTTTTTTTTTTTTTTAAGATTTTATTTATTTATTCATGAGAGACCGACAGAGAGAGGGAGAGACAGGCAGAGGGAGAAGCAGGGAGCCTGATATGGGACTCCATCCCATGAGCCTGGGATCACGACCTGAGCTGAAGGCAGATGCTAAACCACTGAGCCATCCAGGTTCCCCCCTATTCTTATTTTTATACCAAATTGCAGTTTATATTTTTCTAAAAATACTCTACAAGCAGATACCAATTTAAAATCTATGGATCTATTTATGTTGAGCAGCAAAAGTCACAGGCACATAATGGTCATTTGTCAATATTGCCAATAAGATAATTTGGAGAGAAATCAGGATTATGACTTATTGACCATAGCATAAATAGATTAAATACTAAATAAAATCTCTTTAAGTTAAATACTAAATAAAATAAAAAAGAAAGAATAGGTATTATTATTTTACCAACATAATCATGCTTTGTTTTTAAAAGACTATACCCGTAACTTTCTTGTGTCTTATTTACTCCTACAATGATGAAAGTGATTTATAACTAAAGACTTAAAAGGAAAGATATATACTAGTTGTCATTTCATCCCTTAATATCCACAAATATTACTGATTTGTGAGGAAAATATGAAATAAAGCAATGTGATGAATTGTTTAGATGTCAGTGAGTTTCTTTTGTTATTATAGTACTATAGGGTATCTGTATGTGTGTTCAAAATATTTTCCTTTTTTTTTTCATTTAGACATATAAAAGTAAGAAGTGAGTTTTAGATTTTAAAAAATCTCTTTATATACCCATTCTTGTGTCACAGCCTACGATTATGTGAAATGGATAATAGTAAAAGTTATAATGAATTAGAAAATTAGATATAATTATTTCCTATTTTTTCCTTCATATTAGTTCTAAGATGCTCTGTTCTAGATACATAATAGAAATACCAAAATAGAACTGACAGATAATGAACATCCATGAGTATACATATATATTTGTGTGTATGTGTGTATATACACTTGTGCTATGATGCATCATGAATATTGAAAAATTGATTCACATGATTAACGTCAATTAGAAGTAGAATTATTTTGGGACACCTGGGTTGCTCAGTGGTTGAGCGCCTTTCTTGGGCTAAGGGCGTGATCTCGGCCAGGCATGGAATCCCCCATCAGGTTCCCTGCAGGGAGCCTGCTTCTTCCTCTGCCTATGTCGCTGCCTCTCTCTCGTAGTCTCTCATGAATAAATACATGTTTTAAAAAAGTCATACATTGATATTCCATAATTAAATTCTCAATGTGATAACTAGGTAAATCTAGAAAAGATACAATAACACAAACCTTGAAATGTAAATGGATGACATCATTGAATAATTTATAAAATAGAAAGACTAAGGAGGTGAATTTGCCACTTCAGATTCTAAATGAAATTTCAAAGTTACATTAAAAAAATGTAGTTTTGGGTCCTGACAACTGAGAAATCACAGAAATTGCTTAATAATGTATAGGAATGTGATAAAATGTATACTTGTTAAAAATTTTCTCATTTCATATGACAAATCCATATGTATGCAACATGATTTAAATATTGAGTTATATGTATATAAAATTATAACATCATTAATAATATTTTCTTAAATATTCACGATAAATATCTGTATGTATATGTCTATATGTCTGTTTACCTAATCTACCTGCCTGCCTATCTATCTATTGATCTGTCTACCTATCTACCTACCTATCCACATGCCTTTAAATATAATTAAAACAGTGGCTGGCATATATCCAATAAATTGTTGTTGAATGAATAATTGATAATTCTTTCTTCACTGGCATTTTTGCACTATATTATTGCTACAGGCATTGATCCTATTCCACATTCCCTTCTAGACTTGAGCACACTAAACACCAGCTCTGTCTCTCTGCATCTTTATATTGTCATTCTTTTTTTTTTTTTTTTAAGTTTTTTTTTTTTTTTTTAAAGATTTTATTTATTTATTCATGATAGTCACACACACAGACACAGAGAGAGAGAGAGAGGCAGAGACACAGGCAGAGGGAGAAGCAGGCTCCATGCAGGGAGCCCGACGTGGGATTCGATCCCGGGTCTCCAGGATCGCGCCCTGGGCCAAAGGCAGGCACCAAACCGCTGCGCCACCCAGGGATCCCTATATTGTCATTCTTGAACACAGTGCCTAGTACAAACATTTTTTGTTGGCTCATATTAGTTATGATATAACTTTATAAAAGATATTGGTTTCTGTGAGTCAATAAATGTGTAACATTCTGTCCTTGAAAACTGAATATTTTGTGTGTGCATTGCATTTCAGAGGAAGGATTTAAGATTATAAAAATATCATATTGACACATGTAAGTAAAGCATTGGGTCATATTAGGTAATTTGATTTTATACTTAAATTATGAGTAAATATCAATACAAATTTATGATTTTATTAGGATTTTTTATTCTTATTATGAATATTAACTGGTATTTAGTCTTTATTATATTTTGGTAGTTCATCTTTCCAATGTGGCCATCATCTAATCTATTTACTCTTCCCATGCCAGTGGGAAGCTCAGAAATAAAAAAAACAATAAAGATATTAAACTTTCTGTGAAATTTTAGTAAAACTAAAAACCAAAATATGCTCTTATTGCTTGTATATTTTAAGCTTAACAGTGATTTAACAATGGAATGGGATTTATTGTCATAAAAATGGTGTCTTGGTTTTAATTAACTTTTTTGATAGGGGTACAAATCAAAGAGTCAATAAGGGAAGATGGATTTTGTTGTTCTTAAATGGCTAGATTAAAATAAGGACTATTCTAATGTTATCTCCTTGGACAATGTGATGTATTTATGTGATATATTTGTTAGTATAAATCTGATTTGGGGATAAGCTTTTACATATAATGAAAAGTATCTATTCAAGATAGGACTTGTCTGATGTTTCTGTCTTTCATTAAAACATTTCATCTATCTTTTTTATTTCTATTATAAATTGAAGAACAGCAAAGAAAAAATAGTCTACTTTTCTCATAGCACATAGCCTTGCATTGTCAGAAATGTCACAGGTTAATGGTACAGCTCAGCTCCATTCATCTTATGCTGACAACTCAACCAACCTAGCACAATCTAGCAAAAACATTCTTCTTAGACCAGGTGACATTCTCAGCCTTTGTTCTTTTAATATGGTAGCCATGAGAGCATTTAGTGTACAATAACTTTGTACAGAAACTTTTTTCTTTAGATTTCTTCAATATTTTCATAGACAAAAATTTTTAGAATTTAAAAATCATTTCTCAAATATATAGAATACTCTTACTTTCAACTAAACTGAAGATTATCTACAAACTATATTTTTAAAATTTTTATCATTTGAAAACTGTAAAAAAAAACCCACAGAATACATTTGTAATTTTCTAACTTTTTGATTGCATAAACATAGTTATAATTTAATACTAAATAGTTAAAGTTAATGCCAGGATTGATAGGTCTTGTAAGCATTGTCTAGATACCGTGGTAAATGAGTCAGAGTATTTTTGAGGAATTCTCACTGTGTTGATAGATATTTAAACAATTTATGATACTTGAATATTTCTAAACCTATTTCTTTGTTATGACTTTGATATTGAATAATAAAATATTCAATGTGCCTTCTCTGAAAATGTAATAATCATATTATAATAGCAACTGTAATACTTCTTTAGTTTTGATTGTTCAGTTTTGATAAGATATATTTTTCCCTTTGTAATAGAAAATCAATTTTTTAAAAAGGGCAAACAGTATTTTGGTTTTAGGAACAAAATACACATAAATATATGTGTATATCTTGCTGTCATTTTCAGAGCAGTTTTTTCATTTTTTAAATAAATTAAGAATGCAGTCCAAATGTGTCTCTCTTGACTGATCACAAAAGCATAAACACTTGTCACATTCTATCTTCATTGTTTTTATATGGTCAATTTTATAAGTTCTCTTATTTAATTTTTCGTACTCATCATGTAGTCTGTTAACTCTGAAGACCCTGAGTTTTTTAAAATAAATTTTATAATGTTGTTTTTTTTGTATTTTATAAGATTTTTTAGGATTAATAAGGCAGAAATTATTAGCCATCCTTGATTTTGAATAAGATATGACCTTCTCTGATAGAACATTTTCTCATAACTGTAACATTTTTACACTGTCCTTAACTATTTTTATATTTTTGCTTTAAATCCATTATTTTTACAGAGAAAAAGATATTTTTGCTGAAGGAGAAATGTGTTTTATATATATCTGAATTTCAGATTAGTATTCTAATAAAATGTATTAGAATGTAATTGGATGTAATTGTGATTTAAATGCATGCATAAATAAGAGATGCTAGATAATTTATTTTCTATAATTAAAGAAAAATCAAAAGAATATAACATTGGGCCAAGCAGTATATTCAGTTTTCAAATACAGTATGGTAATTGATGTCGTTTTCAAAAAATTGAAGTGGGCAGCCCGAGTGGCTCAGTGGTTTAGTGCCGCATTCAGCCCAGGGCTTAATCCTGGAGACCCGGGATCAAGTCCAACGTCGGGCTCCCTACATGGAGCCTGCTTCTCCCTCTGCCTGTGTCTCTGCCTCTGTCTCTCTCTGTGTGTCTCTCATGAATAAATAAATCTTAAAAAAATAAAAAAAAATTGAACTGGTTTTGTCCTTACTGAATTGTAGCTAATGGTACTTTAACACAGTGGAAGTTGTATGGAGTCGCTAAAGTTGCTTCAGATATTCTCTTGAGAGTATAGTATATAGTATAGTAAAGTAAGATAACCACAGTTTTTAAATTTCAGAATTAATAGTAATTCTAAGATGAATCAATTCAAATAGAGCTTCTTCTGTGCTTTTTCTGTTTTCGGTGAATCTAAGCATTATTTTGTATTTTTTTTAATTTTTATTTATTTATGATAGTCACACAGAGAGAGAGAGAGAGAGAGAGGCAGAGACATAAGCAGAGGGTGAAGCAGGCTCCATGTACCGGGAGCCCGACGTGGGATTTGATCCCGGGTCTCCAGAATCACGCCCTGGGCCAAAGGCAGGCACTAAACCTCTGCGCCATCCAGGGATCCCTATTTTGTAGTTTTGCAGCAAAATTTATGTATCACACTGTATCATCATTTTGTGTTTTTGGATTTGGCCAATGTATTTCATTACTATTTTGCATTGATAAATTGAATTAGTTTTGTCTGGAAAATGTTTGCATATTTATATGCAATATAGACTAACATCTGGTGCTTAACATGTAGAGAATTATTAATTTATTTCATAACAACTCAATTAATGTCAGGGAAGATTGATTCATTGTCTGATTAACAGTTTGATATTGTCTGTGGATTAATAGGCACATCAGCTCCACATGCAGTTTTTCAACGTTTCTGTGCTTTTACAAATTCTATTTCACTTACAAAATTTCCTTTTATTTTGGTTATGTTAATGATTATTCTCATCTTGTTTATTTGGCAGTCCTAATCCTTTCATTCTGTTAGTCCTGTCATATTTCAAAGTGTTGAAGGTAATCTCAGATCTTACAGACAAATATGTATTATTTTGTATCCAAATTTGTCTGTAGTCTTTTCAAGATCACTGCTTCTTGGAACCATTCTGCTTTTTCAGATATTCATTCAAACAAAATTTGTGGAATACCTACTTGGTACAAATTAATAGGCTCATGAATTCATTGTATTGGCTTAAATCATTCTTGAAAATTTTTTCTGTTGTTAAAGTGTTCAAGATTTAGAGTTAAGTGCTAGAACAAAGCCATTTTTTCCCATTATCTTTGTTTTTCTTCTCAAGGACTCTGTCAAACTTTCTGTTGTTTTTTTTTTAATACAGTTTTTTATCTCAACAATTGCCAGCAATATATTCAAATAGCAAAAATGGTAAAACAACCTCCAACATTTTCCTTTTTATGCTATTAATGAGAGTCATTGATTATATGTGCCCTTTGCTCAGATGTATTACTGATGGTACTTTCATAAAGTAGTTTGTCTTCTTATAAAAAATTTAGATTTTAAATAATTACCTGGCTCACGGTGCCTGGGTGGCTCATTTGGTGCAGCATCTGCCTTCTGCTTAAGACGTGATCCCAAGGTCCTGGGATCGAGTGCCACATCGAGCTCCTGCTCAGTGGGGAACCTGCTTCTCCCTCTTCTGCTCCCCCTGCTTGTAGTCTCTCTCTCTCAAGTAAATAAATAAAATCTTAAACAAACAAACAAACATAAATAAATAAATAAATATCTGGCTCTTTCAATAGCACATGTTACTGATGGCTTTCAAGGTTTATTATTGTTGTTGTTGTTACTATGACTGTCATGACCTTGTGACTCTAAATTTATTTTTTAATCCCCTGCAGTCTATGCTATTCATGGTTTACATACTGAACTACAGTTTATACATAAATATGGGAGATCAAAATCAGATAATATTGTGATACTTGAAGATAAAAACGTCAGTTACAGACAAAATATTTCCAAAGTCTTTTCTTTGGAAGAGCAGTTGGGATTGCTCAGAATACAGTATAGATTCTGGCTTTCAGAAAAAAAAAAATTAATCGAACTTTAATTTTTTAAAGATTTTTAAATTTTTAAAATTTATTTAGGGGGAGGGAGGGTGGGGGAGAGGAAGAGAGAGAGAGAGAATCTTGAGCAGCCTTCTCACTGAGCACAGAGCCTGACACAGGGCTTGATCCCATGCCCCTGAGACAATGACCTGAGCCAAAATCAGGAGTTAGTTGTTCAACCAACTGAGCCACCCAGGCGCCCCCAGCAAAAAATTTAATCCAGAAGCAACTTGGCCATTACAATGCACTAATAATATTTTATGTACTAAGAACAAAAACTATACCACCAGTTTTACTATAGTCCTTCAATGATTTATTGCCTAAGAGATTTTATTTATCCAGATATGCCACTGGGAATAACAACCAAGTTCACATATGCACATATGGTAATAACTGAATCCTGATATCTGTTTGTCTAGTAGTAGTTGTAAGATAAATCCATATTTCAGATATATTAAAATGTGAAAAATACATTTCTTAGAATAGATGAAATACAGTAATGCATATGAAGTGCTAAGCACAGTTCTGGACCAACAGTTAATAAAATATTAGTGTATTATTATTGAAAAATAGGAAACACAAATTGGATGTGTATTTGACTTTTCTTGTTGCAAACTTTAAATTTAGTTTTGTTAATATTTATTAAGGATGTTTGCAAAAATCTAGACTTGTCAACCAGAAGTGTGTAGTTTAAGTTATTCATCCTGCCTGGCACAGCTTTACATTTGAGTTGCTAAATGGCTGCTGAAAAATAGACCCGTGCGTGCGATTTACCATCTATCTTAAAAGGGAGATCTTAAAATGTCTTATTGAACCTTGCCAGGCTCTTATTGATAATCCTGCTAAAATCAGGAGCCATATCTATTAATAAAGAGTTCTCAAGAATGGTGTTTCTCTCACTATAGTATACACTGTGGAAAACAAAACATATATGTGTAAATAATTCTGTCCTTTAAATATTTTATTATGTAACATAAAAAGAAAGAGGAAAACTATTTTTGTAAATATTTGGCTAATTATAGAATGTCTCTCAGTATGCATGTACAAGAAAATGTTTCAAGATACTCTATATTGTGTTCTATATTCTATCTTACCTAAGAGTTTCAGAAAGGCACAAGTCTCCTCACAGCAATACTTTTCTTTCTAATTTAGCTTAAGGAGGTTAAGTATCCTAGCTTAAATAAATGGATTAATATAGAAAAATTACTTTCCAGTTTCATTTTTTAAAACAATTTTGGTACACTAGATGCCCTACTAAAATAAATATTTTTCATATTTTTAGGATTCCATATTGAACAGGGATTTGCAATGAATCTCAAGGGGATGAAACTTTAACACCTAGAATATTGAGTGGTTCCCTTAAATGTTTTGACTTAGTGGTAGGATACTTTCCTATGTTCTTAAAATCCTCAAATATGGGTTTTTTAATTTAGCATATAATCATACTCATATTTTTAACTTTATAAATTTGATGAATTTAAAGCTGTGAGGTAAAAGAAAATGAAAAAGGAAGATGAGAAAAAGAAAGAAGAGGAATCCAACATCTTTGATTAAAAATAAATTTATTTGGAAATGTTGAGACCTTTATTGGCTATTACAGTTTTTAGGAAATTCCAAATGAATGAGACAGATCTTGCACTGGTGAGGGTCAGAGTTAAAAAAAGAGACACCCGTGTCCTGACTATTCACTAGCATAAATTATGACCTAGCACAGGTGTGTACAAAGAGCAGATGAGTACTCAGATTTAGACGATACCAATTCTGTTTTGCCGAGAGCACCAAAGAGTTAATTAAGGAAGACTCCACAGAGAGGTAATAGTTTCTGAACCTTGAAGAATAGGAATTTGTGAGACTGATAAAGAGGGAGAATGTATTTAGGATAGCAATAGAAATGATAAAGTGTGAAAGAGCACACATTGTTGGGAATTGCAAGTAATTTAATAATAGGGCTAGATAGGGCCAGGGTCATTATCGTATATCTGGGTCAATTTTACTTAAAGATTTTTGGGAAAAAAGTTCCTACGATTTTTCTGATAGTAATTGAAAAAATTATTTTATGTCAAGCCAAACATAAGTATGTCATGGAATGGAGAATAGCATTTATGAATTTCAAATAAATTGTACACCTGGGAATGACCACTTTGTCCATATGATTAACCTCAGACCCTGCAAGTAGAGTTGAACTTTTCTCGGCAGTTATAGATACTTTGCCATCAGACTTTAAGAATATAAATTGAGGTGATAAGAAGTCATTTCCCAAGTATTATAAAAATCATCTCTTTACCCAGAGTCAGGAATATCCGTGGGAAACATTTTGGAGAACGGTGTCTAGAGAGTGTCTGCAAATGGCTTAAAGGGTCATGTTTCACACTACTTGTAGACTTGCTCCATGAAGCCACAGAAGGTCATTACTCTAATCATCTTCATTCCAGCTAGGTAGAAGGAGAACAGAAATTCAGAGCCAGAGAGATTCCTCTTCACACACATCTTTGCCATTTATCTTTCATCTGAGAGAGTATAGCATGAAGACCACAATTAGCCACAAGAAGGTCTGAGAAAAAAGCTGCAGTCACAGCTTTGAGTTCACGCAGAAAGGTGAAACATATCTGGGGTGGATAGCTTGCGTGCAGTCACCTCTAATGATGCAATGACATGAATTCTCAATTGGATCATTTTATCTGAATCATAAAACACCTATTTAGTACAACCAAATTCATTCAAGTATACCTGCCACTATTACCATTTTCCCTAGTAAAATGTATCGAGCTGCATTTTCTAAGGTGTCTATTGTATTAGTTTGCTCAGGTTACAATAGTAAAATACCACAAGTTGCATGACTTAAACAACAGAAATTTATTTCTTGCAGTCCTGGAGGCTGGAAGTCCAAAATCAGGGTTCCAGCCAACTCAGATTCTGGTGAGTGCTCCTCTTCCTAGTTTGCAGATGGCCACCTTCTCACCATGTCCTCATGTACCATTTTCCTAATGTGTACACATGATGATAAAGGGATTAATCTCTCTCTTCCTCTTCTAAAGATGTCACTCCTATGATTTAGGGCTTTTGACTTCATTTAAATTTTTAGTTACCGCCTAAAGACCCCATGTCCAAATACAGTTGCCTTGGATGTTAGGGCTTCAACATATGAACTAGAAGGGGGCACAATTCAGCCCATAGAACCTATATTTCATTGCCTTTACTGTTCTAGAATGTATTTCTTCCCCTATTTCCCCATAACTACTCTAATGCCTGTGTTTTAAACTCCATCTTTAGTGGGGGAAAATATCTGCACTTAAATTAGCCACTCTAAGGAATTCTTGAGAATAGAAAGGACATCTTTTAAGTCTTATGATAAACCAACTAAATAAAAACAACCTTTCTGGGAATAAAATAAGAAACCAAAACATTGGGGCATTGTCTTTTCTTACTCATTACATTTTTATAGCACTGCATAATTATAGATTCGTGCTCAAAAATACTTTCTTTGAAAACTCAGCCACACATATCACAAAGACGGGAATTTTCCTTCGACTTCTACAATCTTTCTTTCAATAAATATTTATTAAGACATTTAATATGCCAATTATCATCGCAAGTATTGAAAATACAACTTTAAAACCTGCCTTTACAGAGCTTAAAGTCTAGTGGGCGTAATGGAATGTGAACAGGAAATTACAATCATGTGATGAAGACTGATGTAAAAAGTACAAGGCACTCTGGGAGTATTTAGAAAGGACACAAGAGCAGAATTTTAGGGGGTCATGAAAGGCTTCTTCGAATGGTTGACAGCTCCTGAAGGAGAAGTAGTTAGCCTGGAAGTCATACATGCACATGCATTTTGGGTGTTGGAAAGAAGATGATGTGGTAACATTGTCCAGCCAGGGAGGGTCCTGGGAGTGAGAAAGAGCATGCGAATCATGTCAAAATCTCATCTTCCTGTCGATCTTCAAGCCAAAACATGTAATTGCCCTCTAGTGACTATCACATCATGTATAAATTCTTCAAAACTTTAAAACCTTCTGTGATCATAGAACTGTGAATAGTTTGGTGTTTTATTCTATTGGAAGCTGACAAGTTAGCTGGCCACTGTTCAGAGGCTGGCAGAAGATAGGAGACACCTGCATCTGAGACATAGACATTTTATTATTTGTAGCAATAGTAGCAGCAAGAGTATCGGTTTTTGCAACATTTCCCCAAGACGAATTCCTTAAGGGTGGTATGGAGAAGCCCAGGTGATACGTGCACATGCAGTGTATAGGATTACGTGAGAGGAATATGAAACTTAGAGAATTTGAATATAAGATGGAGTAAGCCTCCTTGAACTTTGCACAAGAAGGAAACATTATCTTTATTTCACTGAACAGTAAACAAGCTTGTCCTTTGCTCTGGAACAATATTCTTACTGGTTCAAAGCTGTTCAATCTACAAACATACTTAAAAAGTTAGTTAAAAACCATGAGTACCTCTACATGTGAATTATGCAAGGGTCCCAAGGAGAATTGCTTCTCAGTTATTTTAAGACCTTCTACAACCTTGGTTTTTTAAAAATATGCAACCTTATTTTCTTTTTATTCCCCCCAAAATGTTCTGTTTTGAATCAATTTCCCTGACTCAACACCCCCTGCTTTCCTTCTACTTAGCTATAAGCTAATAAAATGAACAGATCCAAACAAAGCTTCTCTTCTCTGTGTCAGGAACTGCACACAATCTGGGTCTTCTGTACTTGCAGGGTTCCATGTTAGCCTGTCACTGTATCATGGATGATGGGAGAAAAACATGAGACTCCTGCATCAGTGAGAAACGACTTTACTACTCCCAGCAAAAGCAGAAGCAGAAGCCAGAGCTCCATATTCATTTTTATTCGTTTTCATGTTCCTCATGTAGCATGGAGAGAGAGGCCTGCCAAATTTAGCAAATAAAAAATATAGAATACCCAATTAAATTTGAATTTTAGTTAAATGTTTTTCATTGTACATATGTGTCATGCAATATTTGAGTCACACTTACATGAAACAGAACATCCCCTGTTTATCCAAAATTCAAATTTCACTGGATGTCCTGTATTTTATCTGGCAATTATACAGGTGGGCTAGAGAAGGCCCGCGATGGACACCTGCATATCCAGTGGGCTGTGTTACAGATGAGAAAGCCAGAGCTTGGGATATCTATCACTAGTTTGCTTTTGCAGTGAATGGAAGTAAGCCTATTCTTTGGGAAGAGATGTTACATCATTCCTTAATATTGTTCCATGTAAAACAAAACGAAACAAAGATCTAGAAAATGGACCAGGTAAGGAGTGATCAAAACCTTGCATTTTTTGTCTACTCAGCAAGAGTGTGCGGGAATCCTCAGGGCCTACAGTGGATTGTTTCCTGCAACATTCAGAAGTCCGTAACAGAAACTAGCCTTAATTCCCATCTAAAAGACTCTATTTGGATATAGCAGTATAACTTTTTATATTTGTATTTTTAGTATTTGGTCCCACCTAGCTTTGTCTTTGGATTTGCTTTATGATCTTAGTGAGGCCAGAGATGTGTCCTACTTTTTCTTTTCTTAGTATTTCACAGCATCTTTTATAATGTTCATAAATAGATGCTACTTACCAAGGTCTTTTCATATAATTGAATATAACTTATACCTTTCGGATAAATAGCTCTTAGCTTTTACATTTTTAAGGATAATAGTAAACAAAGAATAAATTCTTTGGGAAAATATTTATCTGAATCTATGTGAGAAAAGTGGTTTTTAGCCAGAAGCACATTGTCTCAATTTCTGCACTATAATAAATAACAAATTTCTCTTTTGCTCTCCTGTGCTTCTAATTATGTAATATCTTTTGATATTATTCTTTATATATCTTGGCATGTGCAAGCTTTCTCAGATATAAGGTTGTATAACTTTATGAACTTTGGCAGGTTACCATAATGGTAAAGCCTCTAGATAGAATTTCAAGATGGCATCCAGGCACTGCTTCTCTATATTTCCTCTTAGACAAAATGAGAGGGCTTTCCATTTGAATTTTGAGAAAATCATATGCTATTTGATCCTTAGGTCAAATATACATATAAAAATACACACACACGCAGTTTGACTTTTTTCCATATCCCATCATTTACCACTATTTGAAGCATATAGCAGTGAGGTAATCAGTACTTTTTTATCCTGACAAAAAGGAATATGTGCAGGTTTGGGGCAGGTGAGAAGAAGCATCTGTGATCAATGGAAGAAATAAAAATAAGAACAGATGGCTCCTTAGTTATGTCCTGTGTCAAGTTACATGCCACTTTTCTATTGATTATTGTAAATAACTTAGTAATGAATCATAATGCTATGTTCTCTATCTCTCATATGTATGAAGATAAAAATTTAGGCCCCACTTACATGTATATATATATATATATATATATATATATATATATATATATATATATAAAACACCACTCTGTGGTTGGATGTCAAATAAGAACTCATAATAATAAAAAGCTTACTAGTAATGGGCACCATGGCTGCTCTTCCACTTACCTAACAACAAATAGGAATGTGAAATACACAGTAAAACGGCCACCACAGCACAAGTCCTCAAATTGATTTTAGCAAGAAAGCTCCTTCTAGTGAATGCAAACCACTTGATTAACAAGAAAATGGCATTTTATTGAAAAACACAGGGCATCCTATAATCATGTGTTTATACTCAGGTCACCCATTTGGATGATATTAAAATTTTATGGTTGAGCTGTTCTCTGAATGAGCTGGTATCCTGAAAGCATTCATTTATTCAAGGTTTATCATACCCTGAAATATTTTACATTCTTAATGAATTAAAAGCACTCTGTTCCTGTATGTATTACCTATTGCTATATATTGAAGGATCCAAATGTTTAATGGCTTAAAAAAATTTTTTTTTTATCTCTAATGGTTTTGTGGGCTGACTTGGTTTGGCTGGGCAGTTCTCAGTTGGGGTCTCCCATTTAGAGGAAATAAGATGTGAACTGGAGTTGGCATCATCTAAAGGCTTGACAGAGATGGATGTTGAGGAAGGATCACTCATGACTAGAAGTTGTTGCTGGCTTCTCCCAGTGGCAACTGGGTTTCTAGAGGGAGCTTTCCATGAAGAAGTGTTCTAAGAGATACAGGCAAAAGCTGTAAGCATCTGACCTAGCTTTGGAAGTCCCAAAATATCCCTTCTGCCACATTCTCTTGGTAAGACAAGTCACAAATCTCAGTCTAGGTTCAAGGGCCAGGGGAATTAGATTTCAATTCTTGATGGAGGAATAGCAAAAGTACATTGCAGAATAGTGTGTTAGACACTCTTTGGAAAATATTTTCTTTTTTTTTTTTTTTAAGATTTCTTTATTTATTCATGAGACACACACACACAGAGGCAGAGACACAGGCAGAGGGAGAAACAGGCTCTTCACAGGGAGCCCGATTTGGGACCTTATCCCGGATCCTGGGATCATGCCCTGAGCCAAAGGCAGACACTTAACCACTGAGCCTCCCAGGCGTCCTGTGGAAAATATTTTCTGCCATAGTTTCTTAGAGGGCTACTTAACTGGGCTTTGGGCTTGGTAAGCAAGTTGGATTTTTATACTAAAAATTACTTTAGCAATACTAATTAGAGAAAACTGAATAATAATAAAGACTTCTCTAACCACCAGTCTTGTAAACTATGATGTGGTATCATCATAGTCTAATATAGATTTCCACAGTTTCCAGAATGCATGTCTCCTGTTGCTACTCTGGCATTCTTTCTTAATACTACCTGAACTATATCCACTGTTGGTATCTAATTCATACTTCCCCTTCCCAAGGTCAGCTTGCTAGTGTATCTCTTTCTTTAAAGCCTAAAAGCATTTCCGTGGAATTCCTATTAATAGGGCATATCCCCACTCTGTCTAGTTCTCCAGTTAAAGAAAAAGTAAGTGCAAAAGAGATTTTGGTTGAGGTAGGGAGGATTATCTCTGCTTTACCCCTAAATGATCTTCATCAGATCTATGAAAGCCAATTATCTTAAGTATATAATTTAATAAAATGTTTGCAATGCAAATGAATCTTCCAGAAAAGTACCCTTGCATTTTCTGTCAAATACTAATCCCTTATATGTATCATGGAGATATCACAGCTTCTAATTCCTAATCTTTAACTTGGTCACAAGAATAACTTATTTCTAATCTGAACTACATGTTTTTCATATGAGATCAGAAGTCAGAAACTTAAATCATAATCCTAAATCAATTAACATATATGTACTGTTTTTGAGATGGGGATAGTGATACTTCTTTCCACATTTGTGTACCAGTTTATGCCAGATATTGAGAATACAGCTTTGAAAAAATGAACACAAATCTTTGCCCTCATGAATCTTGCATTCTAAAAGAGGAATTAAGCTTAAGTTACTTATATTACATATTATTGTATATATTGTATATTACATATTATTATGTTACATATTATTGTAAGCTAAATGCAACCTCAGTAAGGAAAGGAATGGGATCAGTCTCACTACAAGAATATAAGGAATTTGTTTGAAATTTTTCTGAAAACAAAACATTGAATGGACATTATATCATCATGACTTTTTAAGATACCTTCATATTTCTCTATGGTTTTTAAGTTAAATATATATACACACACATCTGCATACATTTTATCTAAATAATCTCCCTATCCTATAATATGTTATAATGTGAATATGAAATAATTTGTCTAGTAAGTTTTATAAACCAAAATATTAAAATAATATAGCATTTAAATTTTGTTGTAAATCTGAGGAAATTTGGAAACCTGTATTTATATCATTTTCAAGCTTCCTACACTTAAAGTAGTATGCACCTTCTTCCCTGCAAACAAGTCACTCTTACCTCTTGCTCATTTTATAATTTAATAAGTCTTTGGAAGGCACATATGAATTGGCATGAACTGATCAACCTTTTGCTATGAAATAATTCTCTTAAAAGTAACCTTTGTTATTATATATATTTAAATTCTTTTTCTTCTTAAGGGTATTGAGTGGGCAAATGCTATTCCCCAAGCCTTGTTGATATCACCACCAGTGATGTTTTTAACAAACAACAAATTAAACAGTCAGTCCTCATGCAGCTGTGCTCAGGAATAAATGGAGTAGAAACAAATCAATAATGCCATATAGAAGAAGACAAAACCAATAATAAAATAATTTCCTAGTCTCCAGAAAAATGGTACAAATAATGGAAAGTAAACTTAAAAATATGATTCTAAAGACTTCTTTTACTAGATAGGGGGAAATTTCTTATTTCTCAAAATTTGTTATGGATGCTGTATTTTGTCAAATGCTTTCTCTGCATCTATTGAGAGGATCATATGGTTCTTGGTTTTTCTCTTGGTGATATGATGAATCACATTGATTGTTTTATGAGTGTTGAACCAGCCTTGTGTCCCAGGGATAAATCCTACTTGGTCATGGTGAATAATCTTCTTAATGTACTGTTGGATCCTATTGGCTAGTATCTTGTTGAGAATTTTTGCATCCATGTTCATCAGGGATATTGGTCTGTAATTCTCCTTTTTGGTGGGGTCTTTGTCTGGTTTTGGAATTAAGGTGATGCTGGCCTCATAGAACGAATTTGGAAGTACTCCATCTCTTTCTATCTTTCCACACAGCTTTAGTAGAATAGGTATGGTTTCTTCTTTAAACGTTTGATAGAATTCCCCAGGGAAGCCATCTGGCCCTGGACTTTTGTGTCTTGGGAGGATTTTGATGACTGCTTCAATTTCCTCCCTGGTTATTGGCCTGTTCAGGTTTTCTATTTCTTCCTGTTCCAGTTTTGGTAGTTTGTGGCTTTCCAGGAATGCGTCCATTTCTTCTAGATTGCCTAATTTATTGGCATATAGCTGCTCATAATGTGTTTTTAAAATCGTTTGTATTTCCTTGGTATTGGTAGTGATCTCTCCTTTCTCATTCATGATTCATTTGAGTCTTCTCTCTCTTCTTTTTATAAGGCTGGCTAATGGTTTATCTATCTTATTAATTCTTTCAAAGAACCAACTCCTGGTTTTGTTGATCTGTTCCACAGTTCTTCTGGTCTTGATTTTGTTGAGTTCTGCTAAAATATTTATTAACTCTCTTCTTCTGCTGGGTGTAGGATCTATTTGCTGTTTTTTCTCAAGCTCCTTTATGTGTAAGGTTAGCTTTTGTATTTGAGTTCTTTCCAGTTTTTGAATGGATGCTTGTATTGCGATGCATTTCCCCCTTAGGACTGCTCTTGCTGCATCCCAAAGATTTTGAACGGTTGTATCTTCATTCTCATTAGTTTCCATTAATCTTTTTAATTCTTCCTTAATTTCCTGGTTGACCCTTTTCATCTTTTAGCAGGATGGTCCTTAAACTCCACGTGTTTGAGGTCATTCCAAACTTCTTGTTGTGATTTAGTTCTAATTTCAAGGCATTATGGTCTGAGAATATGCAGGGGATGATCCCAATCTTTTGGTATCGGTTCAGACCCAATTTGTGACCCAGTATGTGGTCTATTCTGGAGAAAGTTCCATGTGCACTTGAGAAGAATGTGTATTCAGTTGCATTTGGATGTAAAGTTCTGTAGATATCTGTGAAATCCATCTGGTCCATTGTATCATTTAAAGCTCTCGTTTCTTTGGAGATGTTGTGCTTAGAAGACCTATCGAGTATAGAAAGAGCTAGATTGAAGTCATCAAGTATAAGTGTATTATTATCTAAGTATTTCTTCACTTTGGTTATTAATTGATTGATATATTTGGCAGCTCCCACATTCGGGGCATATATATTGAGGATTGTTAAGTCCTCTTGTTGGATAGATCCTTTAAGTATGATATAGTGTCCCTCTTCATCTCTCACTGCAATCTTCGGGGTAAACTTTAGTTTATCTGATATAAGGATGGCTACCCCTGCTTTCTTTTGAGGACCATTTGAGTAGTAAATGGTTCTCCAACCTTTTATTTTCAGGCTGTAGGTGTCCTTCTGTCTAAAATGAGTCTCTTTTAGACAGCAAATAGATGGGTTCTGCTTTTTATCCAGTCTGACACCATTTGCTCCAACGTGGATGGAACTGGAGGGTATTATGCTGAGTGAAATAAGTCAATCGGAGAAGGGCAAACATTATATGTTCTCATTCATTTGGGGAATATAAATAATAGTGAAAGGGAATATAAGGGAAGGGAGAAGAAATGTGTGGGAAATATCAGAAAGGGAAACAGAACATAAAGACTCCTAACTCTGGGAAACGAACTAGGGGTGGTGGAAGGGGAGGAGGGCGGGGGGTGGGGGTGAATGGGTGACGTGCACTGAGGGGGGCACTTGACCGGATGAGCACTGGGTGTTATTCTGTATGTTGGCAAATTGAACACCAATAAAAAATAAAATTATTATAAAAAAATTGTTATGGATACTTACTGTTCTATTGCTACTCTGCTTGTGAAAACAGGACTATAAAAATAGGTAATGGTGTTTAAGGAGCACATTTGTGATGAGCCCTGGCTTGTAGGGAAGTGCTGAATCACTATATTGTACTCCTGAAGCTAATATTACACTGTATATTAATTGAACTTAAATAAGAACTTTTAAAAAATCAGAACCTTAGTAAGAAGAGAAAATAAAAAGTTAGGAAAGTATTGATTCCATCCATTCCTTTCCTTGCTAATTGAGTTTACATTACTTAATTCACTTTTTCTTTCTGTTCCCACTAAAAAGATGTAAGAAACAATATGGAATTTTTCCAAAAACAAAACATTGAATGAATATCTTAATCATCATGACTTTTTAAGTATCTTCATATTTCTCTATGGTTTTCCAAAAGTTCCTATCTCATCTTCTGGCACAACTGTACATAAAATGAGCTGATTTTGTGTTACTATTTACGGATGTTAATTTTTTTTTTTTTTGTCCAGCTCAGTGGTACAAAATATGTCATGTAATTCACTAGCTTTTCCAACATTTCCTTAAATCTAGCCACAAGCAATTAAGATATCAGTAAAAATATATATTTTATCTAGCACATGGTGTACCATGGTAAGATAGGTATTTGAAAGATACTATGATTAAAACAACAAACAAGAAAGAATACTAAATAGGACCATTTTATTATACCAAAAGAATTACCAGTACATTGTCAAACCAAAGATTAATCCTTTACAACACACATTTATTTTACACTTACTATCTTTGATGTTGCATTTGATATCACTATAATTATCAGAAACAAGCATTTATTTTATTTAAGAAAATATTTCATTTATAAATTCATGGAAGACACACAGAGAGAAGCAGAGACATAGGCAGAGGGAGAAGCAGGTTCCCTGTGGGGAGCCCAATGCGGGACTCGATTCCAGGACCCTGGGATCATGACCTGAGCCAAAGGCAGATGCTCAACCACTGAGCCACCCAGGTGCCCCACAACCAGAATTTATCAGTTGTAGTAGTAAATGCTGTCAGGCCAGGACCCAGATCTTGGTTTCTAAATATTATTTTTCAATAAACCAGAGCTCCTTAGAAAAATGAGTGATTCTAATAACGGGCGATAAAGACACAATGTGAGATAGAACACTTTATGTACCAGTACCAGAAAGTAATTGCTGAAAAAAACAAAAGGGTAGGGGTATCCCAAAGTTGGATTAATTTGAGCAATACAGTAAATAACATAGTATTGGTTGTAACTCAGAGTATAAAATTAATATGCATGAGTTCACACTGATGTAAATTAATGACTTAATAAATGAGGAAGAAGGGACAGATCATCCCTAAAGAAAAATTTTAAATAATCTATGTAGTTATTCCCCCACTACACACACACACACAAGAGGTGGAATATAATTCCCCTATATCCCCGCTCCCTAAGAACACATACACTTAACCTGAGTGTTGGCTGGACTTTGTGACTCACTTTTAAAGAATAAAGTATAGAAAAGGAAAAAACAGTACCTTTATAATATAGAAACCTGGCTTAACCAAGTGACCAAAGTTAGTATTTCTAGTGGTAAGTGTTGTTAGTTAATATCAGGTACTTTCTGATATGGTGTGATGAGAAGGGCATTTCACTTTTTTTGGTATTTTTCTCCCAAATCCATGGAGCAACATCACATAATCACATACTTGAGGACATTCTACAAAATACATAACCAATATTTTTCAAATTATCAAGATCATGAAAAATAAAGATACTAAGAAGTATCACAAAACAATTGACCATTGCTCAAACTTCATAGTTTTTATTCCTCGCTATTATTTGTTTGTTTATTGGTTTGGATCTAGTTGCATCTATTTTTGACTAGTGGGAATTGGGAAAGATGGGTATGCCAGATAATCACTTCTCTTCATTGAAACCTGTTAGAGGGATGCCTGGGTGGCTCAGCGGTTGAAGGTCAGTCTTCGGCCCAGGGTGTGATCCTAGAGGCCGGGGATCGAGTCCCACATTGGGCTCCCTGCATGGAGCCTGCTTCTCCCTCTGCCTGTGTCTCTGACTCTCTCTCTCATGAATAAGTAAATAAAATCTAAAAAAAAAAAAAAACCCTGTTAGATTTTTGTTCCTTCCCCTGGCACACCCAGAGTAATATTCCACAGCCTGCCTTTTAGTTGGCTGTAGCCATGTGACCGACTTCTGGCTGCTGTAATATGGTAGGAGGTACATAATCTCATACATACATTCTTCCTCTTTGTGAGTGCTCCTCTACTTTTGTTCTTACAAAGAAACTAAAATTTTATACATAGTCTTTTGTTTTCTTTAATTATTAATATTATTCTTTTTTTTACATTTATAATTCATCTGAAATTTATTTTGTTTTCTAGTGAGGTGATTTAACCTTTTTGATAATAACTAATAGTTTTAAAATTAATAAGTATTGACTAATTCTTTCCTCACTGATTGAAAATCTTAACTTTAGTGTATACTATGTTAGAACTACTGTTTGAAATGCTCAGTTTTTACATTACTTTTTTGACACCTTGTTTTCTGAAAATTCTTGAGAAATTTAGAAAATTGTATGTTTTTGGGTATTTAATTTTGCCAAATATAATTTGGCTAGCTAAATGCACGGTTTTCCATTTTTGACCTAATTATTTACTATGTTTTTAAATATTATATTAAAACTTTAATATTGGAATAAGTCAAATTCGCTTGGTGTATAGTCTTTTATTAAAAAAGCCTAGATATTGTGTACTAGCATTTTCATCCTTAATTTAGCATCTGAGTTTATAGATAAGTTTATTTGTGTGTGTTAGTATTATTAGGTTATTTATTTGTTTATTTATTTATTTATTCATGAGAGACAGAGAGAGAGGCAGAGACACAGGCAGAGGGAGAAGCAGGCTCCTCGCAGGGAGACTGATGGGGAACTTGATCCCAGATTCTAGGATCATGACCTGAGCCAAAGACAGATGCTCAACCACTGAGCTACCCAGGTGCCCCTTGTTAGGTTTTTATATCATGGATATGTAAGTGAAGAAATTTGAAATGCTCTGGAACTATGGTCTCTCTAGACACTGGATTGTAAGCTCCATGAGGGCAGGGACCATGATTTTCTTGCCACCACTTTATTCTTAGTGCCTAGCATCTATCAGTATATAATAGGTAATACTAGTTAAATAAATCTACTGAATTTGTATTTTTTTTTTTTTTGTTATTTGAAAGATTAAAAACATTCATGGTTAAAACTTTTCTGAGCTAAGATAAGATAATTTTAAAAGCTGAAATTCTATGGCAATTTCTAAAAAATTCCTTCATCAATATTAAATTTTGTCTAGCAATTTGACCATTTTTCCTAGATAATATTCTATTTAATTCAAATTTTATTTTTTTAATTATTTATTCATGAGAGACACAGAGAGAGAGAGGCAGAGACAGAGGCAAAGACAGAAGCAGGCTCCATGCAGGGAGCCTGATGTGGGACTCAATCCCGGGACTTCAGCATTACGCCCTGAGCCGAAGCCAGACGCTTAACCACTGAGCCACCCAGGTGTCCCTAATTCAAATTTTAAAATGTATTAGTATAGATTGGTAAATACTATTATCTTCTAAATGTAGAAAATTTTCACATGATTCCTGAAATTTATCTTTTTTTACTATAGTTCATAGTATTCAAGAAGAATATTTTTATTCCTACAACCCAGCTGCATTGTTCTCCTTTTTTTGTGTAATTGACTTGTTACTGTCCTTGTATTCACCATTTAATGAAAAGAGTCATACTTACTATCATCAAATTTATTTATCCTCTTGCTCTACTTCACTAGTACCTGCTTTGGAATCTTTCTGCCAGGTCAACAGTTCAAAGGCTTTTTGCTATTGAGTCATTAATTTAGTAAGCTATGCTGAACTGGGACTCCTACTTTCACTGCATGGTCAGCTATGTCATTATAGGAACTAATCTTAGGATCTTTGGAGCAATCATAAAGACTATATAGCCCAGAAAGTATGTACTTTTCCCATGGTTATTCTTGCTTTCATCTCCTGCTACTGACTTCTTTCTGGGGTGTGATTTGGTATTTCCAGCCCAATTTTGTCTTGGGATCTGCTGATTATTACATTTGTAGTCCCAGGCATAGTATTGGAAGGCAAGAGAGAATGGCTTTGGGTTGCTTAGAAAACTGTTCCTACTTGGTAAAATAAGGACTTTTAGCTTTACTCAGTGATGGCACCATGTTTCTGAGATAAGAATATGAAGTAAGTTTTGATGGACATAATTTATTTCCTTCTCCTAAATGATTTTTGCTTAATGGCTTCATCTAACCATTAGTTGTCAAAAATTCCCTCTGGACTCAGGCAGATGCCTGGCCATTTATCCTGATTCTCACTGCTTTGGTGGCTTTGTTTTATCTCTTAGTTTTAATATCTTTCTGTGGGAAAATTAGTGAATAAAAGTAAGCACCTCTTAGCTAGCCAACATTTTAACCTAGATATCCTCAGGAAATTATTTTTCTCACTTGAAGGAAATTTTCTTGGTGATCTATAAGAAGTCCTACTTATATGCATGCATATATGTGTATATGTGCTTTGCATATACATTTTCCAGTGATGATAAATCAAGATGGGGAAAAATTATTTATGATCTTTAATGTAAACTCACTTAGGGAAGGAGGACAAATATTTGGTTATGAAATGAATTCAAGGTATATGTAAGACTAATTCAAATAGGAATTTTAACATGATATAATCTGAATTATAATTTTAATTCTGTAAATTCTGAGATCCCTTGATAGTTAAGGAAATTTTAATTTGGGAAAATACGGAAATTATAAGTAATTTTTTTTATAGAGGGAGAGTGTGTGCAATTGGGGGGTGGAGTCAGCAGAGGGAGAGAGAGAATCTCAGGTAGGCTCCACGCTCAGCACAGAGTCCTACGTGGGTTTGATCTCATGACCTTAAAATCATGATCTGAGCTGAAGCCAAAAGTTGGACACTTAATCAACTGAGCCACCCAGGTGCCCAGGAAATTATAAGTAATTCTATTAAATGTCTTTTTTAGAAGTCATTAGAAACATTTCACTAGGTAGATGCTATGTAGAAAACCACAGGAGAGGGTATAATAAAGTCTTTTCTTTCCTGTGCTCACTGTAGGACTTTTGAGCATCATATTACTCACTGATACACTCCAGATATTATGATGATAATTATTCTCATGAACATTTGCTTTTTTTGTTGTCCTACACTTATTCCAACTTTCTAATGGAACAGATCATTTTTTTCCTGAATAAATGGGAAATTGATCCATGCGTGGTCAGAGTACTACCTTGGCCAGAGCAATTGATTAAGGGATAAGCAAAATGACTCAGAAGGGCCTAATAGGTACTACTCTGGGGATTTTCTAAGATATTAAGTAATACTGCCTATTTTTCCTGGCTAGTAGGTAAAGTAAGAAGTACATGTAACTGATATGCTGAGGAAGCATAATATATGGATTTTGTTTTTTTACCATACCTTTAAACTTTAATCAGGGACAATATTCTCTTACCTTTGAGTTTAAAAGTCAAGCAAGCCCATGACTTTTCTGCTCACCTTTAGAAAAATGACAGAATGCTATACTATTCGTCACTTTATCCTGAAACAAGTCTCAAATAAGAAATTAAAATGTCCCAGTACTGTTTATAATCCCCAAACTGTGAAATTCACTTGGTTGCAATTGTTTTTCCTTTATTTCTCTGGCTTGAATCTACATTGTGAAAGAGGTGTGGTTATGTGGTTGACATCTCTTTTCCTTTGATTTGAGCTTCTCTTTCCTTCTTCTCTCCCTACCTTCTAACTGTGATTTTGAACTTCCCAGGGATGGAAAAATGGAGAACAGGTTGAATTAGAAAATTCTTACCTGAACTGGAATAATAAGTTGGTTTCAAACACTCTAGGCTGACAGAGGTATAAAGCTGAATCTTATTTATACTTCCATGGATCTAGGAGTTCTCTCCTGGATGTCTCTATATTCTTGACCTAGACAGATACATATCTACTTTGGTTAGTCCCTTGAACTTCCTTTGTAGCCACTGGGTAACCTTTTAGACTCTTTCTGCTGATGTCCCCTTGGCTTTATTAGACAGGACTCAATAAAACTTCAATCTGATTTTTCCTCTCCTCTAACTCAAACTTGTTTTATAAGAAAAACTCACGTATTTTTAGTCCCTTCAAAGTCCAGCAGTATAGGCTAATCCCAGTATCCCTAAACAGATGTTGAACTAGTTCAGGGAATACATTTCAAATATCTCTGAGTATTTTCATAATGCCTCCTTTCTAGACTTAATAAAAGAACATACTCTACCTACCCATCCACTCCCTAATGGGTGGAGTGAGCAATTCACAGCACAGTGACAGCCTATGCCACCAATTTTCTCTCCCTCTGTGATACCTTCTTGATGTGGGTGGTGAAAGCAAGAATCATGGAACAAATCCTTTATCACTTTTTCTGCAAATTCTTCTACAACATAGTGCCAGGAAGAGCCCCTCATTGTGTAATCTGGGCTGCTAGGGAGAGAGTGAGAGGGAGGAGAAACCAAAAGACAGAGACAGACAGGAAGGGAGGGAAAGGAGAGAAAGGGAATGGAACATGTTATGGTAAAGTGTTTTGAGGTACTAGATTTTGCAACAGCATCAGGAGTAGCTGATCTTACCATTACCAGTACTACTATTATTGCAGTAGTTGATATGATTTTTAAAATATGTGTATCAGAGGTGCCTGGTGGATTAGTTGGTCAAGCGTCCAACTCTTGATTTTTGCTCTGGTCATGATCTTGGAGTCACGGAATTGAGCCCTGAGTCAGGCTCTGCTCTTAGCGTGGAATCTGTTTTTCTCTCTCCCTCTCCCTTTACCCCTCCCCCTGCTCATGTTTGCACGCTAGTGCTCTTTCTCAAATAAATAGATAAATCTTTAAAAAATAAAATATTTGTATCAAGTTGTGGGCAAAATCAATACCTTGAAAATCTCAAGTTAGTCAATGAAGATTCCTTTCTGTTGGAAACAAAATAAATGTCCATAACTTTTTTTGTTGCTATAATTATTCCTTTGTTTTGTTCTTACCATTTTATCAGATAGAAGAGAGACAACTGCAGTTCTCTATCATTATTTGGAATATTAATTTTAGCACAGAAGTGCCAGCACTCTTGAAATTTTATTTTAAAGGTTGTGCAACAGTCTTATATTTCTCTTAAAACCATCTGTAAACAATATTTCTGGAATTATAGGGATAAAAAAAGAGTGGGAGCATCTAATAAAATGCAATTACTTAAAAACATTTTCAGAAGTGAACGACAACAGAGGATTTTTAAAGTGTCACAATATTTAATCATTAATTTGAACTCAATATTATAAATAAAAGAATAGTAGATTGTCATTTCAAGAATTTCACAAAAAAAATAAATTTCACAAAAATTGCTCTGCTACAAATAAAATGAGCCAGTGGATGAATCAAACATGTATTCTATTTAATCAGCTCTCTTTTTGAAGCATATCTACAAGAGAAAATAACCAAAGAATTTGTATGTGAGATCCCTAGGTGACGCAGCGGTTTGGCGCCTGCCTTTGGCCCAGGGCGCGATCCTGGAGACCAGGGATTGAATCCCACGTCGGGCTCCCGGTGCATGGAGCCTGCTTATCCCTCTGCCTGTGTCTCTGCCTCTCTCTCTCTCTCTCTGTGTGACTATCATAAATAAATAAAAATTAAAAAAAAAGAATTTGTATGTAGTTGCTGACCTATATATCTTTGTGTTTTGCCTTTTCCCAATAAGATAATTTATACTTTCCCTATTTAGGGCAGAATGAAAAAGTTCCCTGATAGAGAATTCCACTTACAGGATTTGCAGAAAAGGTGCAGCCTGTAGAGCAGATATCCAAGTGCTTACTGGTTATATTCATATATATTCAGTAAGGGTAACACACAACAGTTAAGAACTAAAATAAAATAAACAAAATTAACATAAAAATGAGGGCATTTAATGATAATGAGGGAATAATGTCCATCTTGAAAGCAATGCCACTCTAGAGAACACATACCATGATGTGGTCAAAGGTCATGCACTTAAATCACAAACACAGAATACCCTAATGCCTCATGTGATGGGATGAGCAAACATTTAAAAATAGACATCATCTACATCGTGTATTCTGGACTGTCTTAGACCATTTTGAATCATTTTGAAGAAGGTGAACAGAGCTGAGCTGCTGCTTGAAAGTAATATGGCTTTCAGTTCTTATCTAGGAATAAAATTAGATCTAAAAATTCCATAGCAGGGGGCTTTATGGCATATATAAACACAGCAATGAAATTGCCATGGCTTTGAAGTTGTTTATCAAGTGATTCTTTGTGGTATGTTTTGAGATGAGGTTAAAGAACTTATATTGGAGTTTTTCATTGTTTTTTCTATCTTTTAACATGAACTTTCATTTTGTTTTTTTTGTTTTTTTGTAATAATATAATGACTGATTATAGTGTAGAATCCTGATGATTCTATTACAGGGACACATACTCTGGTTGTTTAATTTTCATATTATCATCGGAAACTTACTAGAAAAATATAGTACCTTTATACAGCTTTTCCAAATCATAGCTCATTTCCAAAATATTAATTTAACTGTTAGCAATCAGTGGCAATATATTTTAGGCAATACAAAAAATGTAGGTTTTGGAAACATGAACTGAGTCCTAGTCCCAGGTCCACATATTAGTATTTTTACAACTTTGCAAAATAGTGTAATATAAACTCCTTAGGTCTTTGATATATACTTCTTAAAATGTTTTATGGAGATATTTACATTGAAGGAGAATGTAATATTTTCTTCCATTCCATAGGTAGTTTTTGTTTTGAACAATTTAATTTTTTAGAGTAGTTTTAAGTTCACTGCAATATCGACCAGAAGATACAGAAATTTTATATGTATCCTCTGCCCCCACCCCCATGCATTGTCTTTCTCATTACCAACATCCCCAGGGCACATTTGTTAACGAGGATGAACTACACTGACACATATCACTCAAAGTCCATAGTTTACCTTACGGTTCACTCATGGTGTACATTCTGTGGGCTTAGATAAATGAATAATGACATATATATTCTTCATTATAATATCATACAGAGTATTGTAACTGCCCTAAAAATCCTTTGTTCTTGTCACCCTGACAACAGTGACTTTTTACCAACTCCATATTTTTGCCTTTTCCAGAATTTTACGTAGTTGAAATCATACAGTATGTAGCCTTTTCACTAACAATGTGTCATAAACATTTTCCCCTAATACCCATAACTATGTATTAGTAACATATATGTATTCATTCATAGGATATATATAGATATATGTATTCTATTGATAATTAGAACAGTCTCAATATATTCAGTCATTTCCTTACTTGGGGTCATTCTGATTGCCTTTATATCTTTCTTATTGATAATGATAACAAAGACTTTAGTTGTACCAAGAACACCCAACTTGCATGCTGGAGTTTAATCTTAATGGATTAGTTTCTGAATATGGGACCATAATAGGCTTAGTGTCTGCACATTTTTAATTTCAATAGAAATGGCTACATCACTTTACAATCAAGTGGTATCAGTTTATTATGTATCCACCAAAAATGTATGAAAGTGCCTGTTTCCTCATAATAATGCCAGCATTAGATATTACCAGTTTATAAATTTTATCCAATCAAGTACAAAGAGGAAACTCCGTGCTTTAATTTTCACTTTTCTGAACTTTTGTATCTTTTCTGTTACCCATCTGTATTTCTTCTACAAAGTTACCTGGAATCTTTGCCCATTTTTATTTCTTTGTTTTTGACAATACAAATGATAAACATATTGCTTGGTAACGATAACATTTATTCTTAAGACTGCATTTTGACTAATTCTTGTTTTCCTTGTTTGTTTATGATTTCTTTGCATTCATAA
Organism: Canis lupus familiaris; assembly: GCF_011100685.1. Lineage (NCBI taxonomy): Eukaryota > Metazoa > Chordata > Mammalia > Carnivora > Canidae > Canis > Canis lupus. The sequence continues at coordinate 19,889,729 of NC_049253.1, forward strand.
ATTTTGTATTTTATATATTTTAATCTAGTTATCTTTTATTTCATAGATCCTGTGTTTTTTCCCTTTAAGAAGGGCCCTTTTACCACCCATTGACCTCATATCTCCCTTTAGGTTTCTACCAAAAGAGACCCCAGTCTGTCTGTCTATCCACCCACCAGTGCCCCTCCAATCACGCTTCTTGCAGGGGAAGTATGCAGAGTTGTCTGATTTCCCACACAGCCAAGTACTGCGGTTGCCTTCCCATCCTTCACCTTACTTCCTATCAAAGGCAAGCCCCCATCTGTCCACCTACTCCAGCCCCTCACTGACCCTCGCGCACACCCCACTCCTGCTTATTCCACGTGATCTGCCACTGACCCCAGCTTGCATAGGACAGGGCTGGTAGGGGGGGCACAGGGACATAGAGGCTGCGTCTAGACCCAGGGGGAGGATTGCCGGTGCTGCAGGAAGAAGCGGAGTGCTCCACAATGAGCCCTGAGGGCAGGATCCTGTACTTCTGAATTAGGACGTCTGTCACTCTCTGCCTCTTCTGGCACAGCAGGGAACCCGGCGGGGGATGGAGGGGTCTCTGGCTGAGCTCCCCATCAGTCCAGCCAGCTCCTCTGCCGACTTTGGCCGAGAGCCTGCCAGGGAAGCTGCCGAGGCTGGCAGACACCAAATGTGACCCGGAGCCCGGCTGATCCCTGAGGGGGAGTCATCACTCAGGGTCTGCTGCTGTCACATTAGGCCCGCCACCGGAGGCTGACCCCTGAGAGGAGAGGGAGTCCAGTCCCGTAGCTGAGAGCGCACGTTCAGCCCAGCGCAGCCCAGAGCCCGGGGTGCAGAGCAGCTGCCAGCTCAGCGCGGCCAACCCACCCACTCCCACAGCCCAGCACCACCCCCAGCTGATGGGGGCGCTTGAGGCACATGCGGAGGGTGGAGGACACCTGGTCTTATGCCCAGTTGCCCGAGGCTCCGTGCCAGCCTGGCGCTGGAAGCAGTGGGGCAGAGCAGAGAAGAGGGGCCCTGGGTCCTAGGAAGACTTGTTTAATCGTTCATGTGTTCTTTCTTTATTTTTAATTAATTTATTATGAAATATGCACACCAACAGAAGGGTGTAAAATATAAATGCCCAGTGTGGCAAATAATTATAAAGCAAACACTCCTGTAACCACCAGGGAGGACCCCAGAAGCCTCCAAGTGCATCTCCAGATCATAACTCACTGCCCACCACCCACACCCCTTCCGCCACAATCTGCTTTTGTGGTTGCCATTTCCTTGCTTTAGAGTCAACTTACCCATATACACATCACCTAATATTGTAGCTTAATTTCGTCTGTTTTACCTTATATAAACAGAATCTACCATATCTTTTTTTAAAAAGCCCCCTTTCTTTCCAAAGGTATACAAATATTTTCCTGATTTTTTTTAATTAACAGATTGTTATTATATCTTTGCTTTATAGGAAGATAATTTTTGTATGTGTGTAGTTTGAGGTAAAAATATTTTACCTTTGGGATATATAAACAGTTATGCCAAGAACATTATTAAGTACCCTGGAATAACTTTTGTGTCACCATTATTTCTATATCTATGTCAAAGTTTTCTCAATTCTATACTTGTATTACTCAAGGGTTTTTTTTTTTTTTTTTTGAGTAAAAATGCCATCGAATTTCCTTGCTCAAAAAAATATAGGTTATAATTTTAACTTTTCCCAATTCAAGGTATGAAAATAAAACAGAAGGAAAGAAGGAACACACACACATACACACACACACACAAAGAAGAGGGAAGAATATTTCAACTTATTTTCCTTACCTTATCCTCTGGTTTTTCAGATCTTATAGTATATGCCCTAATAAAAGGAGTAAACACATATTCTTCTTTGCATACACCTCAGTGAATCTGAAGCATAACTTTTTGGGAAGCTTAATGAAAAAAAAAAAAAAACCCTGAGACCCTGTTGCTTTTTTTTTCTCATTTGTCCATTGCTTGTTCATTTATGTCAATTTTGTTTCTTTGTCCTTGTGTAGTAATTCCTGTTACAAAATGAAAATATCAAGTCTTGATACCCACTTAATCTGCTATATAAGAACTTTTTGTGTGGAACCTATAACTAGGACTCCTATAAAGAAATTTGTGGATACTATAGTCACACTTAAATAACGTGGCTGCTGCTGTATGTTTTAGATATTGGGGGTAGAAGATTGTTTTGGTATTCAAGTTTTATTTTTTTATTTTTTTTTTTATTATTTTTTTTTAATTTTTATTTATTTATGATAGTCACAGAGAGAGAGAGAGAGAGGCAGAGACACAGGCAGAGGGAGAAGCAGGCTCCATGCACCGGGAGCCTGACGTGGGATTCGATCCCGGGTCTCCAGGATCGCGCCCTGGGCCAAAGGCAGGCGCTAAACCACTGCGCCACCCAGGGATCCCGGTATTCAAGTTTTAATATATAAATCAATCACTCTAATGTCTTTAGGTTAGAATTCACACTCTCTAATAGTTAAGAAGCATCCTTTCTCTTTAGGCCTTTTAAACATTAGAGCAAACCACATGGCTGGCTCAAAATCTTTCCAGGTTTTGGAAAATCTTTGGTTCTGCTTTGATCAGTGTAGCACAGTAAACTTCCTATCCTAAGAAATAAATGGGAATGATTATTTCATCATCCCAAAAACATAATCCTCCTTATAAGATCCATTACCTGTGCTACAGTTGACTTTGTTTTCAGATTTCCTTTGTCTTTATTTTCAGATTTGTATTTTTTCTATTTTTTAAAATTCTAGACTAGCCTCTAAATCAAAATTAACCAAAAAAAAAAAAAAAATCATTTTCTATTACTTCACTCTATTTTCATTCTTGTGCTCAGATAATTTATGGAATTTCAAAGTCGTTGCTAAGATATTTGTTAAACATTCTTAGAAGCCAATTTCTTCTAAATAATATATATATATATATATAAAACAGAAGAAATATTTGCCATTTCATGGTCAAGAGTTGACTCATTTTTAACATATGGTAAGTTTAATAGGTTATGGATAGTCCAGTATATAATTATGATTTTTTCCATCTAATAGTGCTATAATAACATAGTCATCATTAGTGGTTGGTCAGAGTGGACTAACTTACTATTTTTATTTAACAATTTTGAAGGGCAGCCAGGGTGGCTCAGCGGTTTAGCGCCGCCTTCAGCCCAGGGCATGGCCCTGGAGCCCCTGGATAGAGTTCTATGTCGGGCTCCCTGCATGGAGCCTGCTTCTCCCTCTGCCTGTGTCTCTGCCTCTCTCATGAATAAATAAAATCTTAAAAAAAAAAAAAAAGACATAACAGCCTCGGATGGAATAAAGGGATCTTTAAAAAAAAAAAATTTGAAGATAAGAGTCATCTCATCAGCCCATTTTAATGGCTAGCTTTTTCAGACACTTTCTAATAAAGTGCCTTCCCAGGCACCCACTAATATGGTCATTTGACACATACAATAGTTAACATTTACATATTAAATTACTTTCATTCACATAAGAACTTAAAATGTGTATGTGCTTTTACCCTGAAATATAAAATGGGCTTGCTTACAGCTCTATAAGACTTATATATTTTTAAGTTCATTTTATAATTAAAAAATAATATTCACTTCTTATGGACTTTTTCAGGAAGACAATAATAGGGGAAAAAGGAACAAATACTCTATTATCACTCAGAGGCAGGGAGCACTATATTTCAGCGTATATTCTTCTCTTCCCTTTTTTTCACATTTTTTATAAAGTTAAGAGCATATTGTTTATTAAAATTTCCAGCTGTTAAAAAAAAAAAAAAAAAAAAAAAAAAAAAATTTCCAGCTGTTTTAAATTTTAAAAATATAGTATATAAGGATAGATAGATGATAGGTGATAAAAATATATCTTCTTCTGGATATTTAATGGCTTCATGATGTGAGGAAAATTTTTTTTTATCTTTCAAAAGAATAGGCTCAAACATTATTAAACAAGCCACATTGTTCAGTATTTCTTATAGTCTTTGATCTGCTACCTACATTTTACCTTCTATTAATGTTAAGCATTTAATTTGTTACCAATATCTGATACCTATAATAGCACTGCAGTCAACATCTTTGTGCATAAAGCTTCTATCATTGATTGATTCCTTTGCTTGATTTTATTTATTTATTTATTTATTGTAAATTTATTTTTTATTGGTGTTCAATTTGCCAACATATAGAATAACACCCAGTGCTCATCCCATCAAATGTCCCCCTCAGTGCCCTTCACCCAGTCACCCACCCCCTGCCCACCTCCCACCTCCCATTCCCCCATCCCTAGTTAGTTTCCCAGAGTTACCTTTGCTTGATTTTAGAATTGCAGTGACTGGCTTAGACATTTATTGCCAAATAGAATTTCAGAAAGATTATGTGAGTTTACATTTCTACTCATAGTATGTGAGGTAGCACATTATCAATATATCTAATAATGTTTTAAAAAGAATATTTTCTAATTTGATAGCTTAAAAATTCCATTTTTAACAATTATTTAATATTTTAAAAATAGGGCCTTATTTTATTATTAGTTTATCTGAATCCTTATCATTTAATAAATGTTAACCCTGAGTTTTTAATTGAAAATGGCAAACTGATACATGCACTCAACTTATCTCCCTTCCAAAATTACACTAAACAATAAAGGAATAAAAGTCATCCCTATATGCACTAAGATAATGGAGAATTAGAAAATAGATTATATAATTAATGTTATTATGTAAAAGGAGAAAACCTTAGGATAGTGTCATTAGATGCAAAACAAATTAACAATAACAAAAAGCATTCCCCAAAACTAAGCACCCATTGGGATATTGTGACACCATAAGAAATATATACATATATATTTGGTCTCTCACTTTATTCTTGACACAGGCTCCTAAGACCCTTGGAATTTCATAAGTGATGAGAGCCATAAAGAAGTCTTTTGTTAGGTTAATGAAGTGACTTGGAAAACAACTAAGGGGGCTGATTGCCTGGAGAGCTAACTTAGTGATTAGAGGGTTGGAACTGGCAGTCCTAACCTCAGACTTCTGGGGAAGAGTGAGGGACTGGACATGAAGTTGTCACCAGTGACCAAAGACCTGTCAATTATGCCTTTGTAATGAAGCCTCCATAAAAACCCAAAAGGACAGAGTTTGGAGAGCTTCCAGGTTGATCAACATATGGAGAATTGAGGACAGTGGAATGCAAAAGAGAGGACTTGGAAGCTCCATGTCCTTTTCTCATTTTTTCCACCTGGCTGTTCCTGAGTTATATCCTTTTATAATAAACTGATAACCTACTGAGTAAAATGTTTCTTTTTTCTGAGCTGCTCTAGCAAATTAAATGAACCCAAGGAGAGATCATTGGAACCTCCAGTCTATACCCAGTCAGTCAGAAACACAGGTGACAACCTTCACTTATATTTGGCATCTGAAGAGTGTAGGGGAAGCCACCTTGTAGAACTGAGACCTTAAACTGTGGATCCACACTATCTCCAGATAGATAGTGTCAGAATGGAGTTAAAGTGTAGGACACCCAACTGATATTGGAGAATTGCTAGGATGTGTAGGGAAAAAACTCCACACTTTGGAATTGGGTGCAGAGTCTTACCCATCAATAAAAACTGTTAGGAACCTAACAATAGTAGGAAATTTCATTGATCTAATTAAGAGGATTTACTCAAAACATACGACAAACATTACATTCATTGTTATAATCTTAGAAGCATTTCATTCAAATTCAGAGAAAAGACAAGGATGTCTCATATTTCCACTCCTATTTAAGGGCATAATGGTGGCAAAAGAAAAAAAAATAGATAATGGAATGGATTTATAAAGATTGGAGCAAGGGGATGGATGGAATTTTAAAGAACAAAAACTATGATGATAAAGTTATCAGGTGCATTTTTAAACTTGAAAACTGATGTCATTAGCCATTGGGTTTGATGGAATATGTGGGAAACATTAGTGATATATACACAGAAAATTAATAAAATGAACAGAAAGGTCAACAATTGGTATTATTTGATAATGAATTTAACATACAAAAAGTTTATAGGCAAATAATAAAATTCATAACAGATTCTGACTACCTCTAGTTGTAAGATCATTATATAAAAAAAGATTGCATTTCTATATGCCATCAGTGATTACAAAATGTAAAATTTTGTTTAAGTTACTACATGAGTAGCAATAAAATATGAGATACATAGAGAGAAATCTAACACAAAAAAGTATAAATAAAAGTATATGGAAAGTCATTATAATAACCTACATAAATGGAGAAATCTACCATCCATGAATAGGAATCTTCTTAAGTCTGAATTCTCCCAATTCTATCTGTAAATTTAATGACTTTTTAAAAAATATTTCTCAAAGAACTTGACAAGATTGTTTAAAATGTAGTCGAAATAGTAAAGAATGTATAAGACGCTCCTAAGGAAGAACATTGCAGGGGAATTCCTATACCACAGAAGAAGATTTTATAGTGCAATAATAATTAAATCAGTGTGTAGGGATAAATGCACAAATCAGTAGATTAGAATAGAATAGCTCAAGATACACTTACATACATACAGGAACTTGATATATGAGAGATGTGGCTTGATGACCATCAGGAGAGAGTTGGTAATTTTGAGACCTGTTGCAGCAAAAATTAATCATCTCTATGGGAAAAAGATTGACCTTTACAGTACACTGATGCAAAACTCAATTCTGCGTAGATAAGTATTTGTTTTGAAAAGTACAATTTAAAAGCTTTTAGAAGAAAACATAGAAGCTATCTTTGTAAGAATTTTTACTTTTAAACAACTCACAAAATGCACATAATATAAGGAAATCTGGATGACCAAATATCTAACTAACAAAATTCCAGAAACAGAGAACAGAGCAAATTAAGGCAAGAAGTTTATCAAAATATGAAAATTTCTTCCTGGATTTAAAGACATAAATCTCCAGAGTGAAAAGGCCTACTAATGTCCTGGTACAATGAAAGGAAAAGTAAACAAAAACAAATGCACAAAGAAACAAAGGCATATTCTTTTGAAATTTCCAGAACAGCTAGAATAATGATACCACCAAAAATCTTAAGGTCAATTTAGCTTCATCTCATCAGTTCCATGCCCATACCATGATCCAATTGGCTGCTAAGTGATTCTACTTTAACCAAATATCTCACATTATTCTTTCCATTTCTTCTGCTACAATGTAGTTAAGTCATTATCCTCACTTGTCTATATTATTTTAATAACCTCTGAATTAATCTTTGCCTAAAATCTCTCAGCATTCTAATCTATGCACCTAGACATTCAGGTTAATTGCGTTCAAAATTACTTTCTGATTTCTCTTCTCTTTAAACTAACTGTAGATTCCTCATCTTGGGTTTTAAGGATAGATATGAAAATACTACAACCCTAATTTTTAAAATTTTCCTCACTGTGCATATGTATACCCCATGCTTTAACTTTTGTGTGTGTGTATATGCATGAATATATCCTCTAGTCACTGCCTCGTCACTTTGTCATTTACTCATACTATGTCATCCACATAGTGTCCTCTCTATATATCTGTAGAAACCCCATCCAGCCTTCAAAACCCAATTTAAATACTACCTTCTTTAAGAATCCTTTATTTAATCCTCCACAAATGTGAACTAGGCATTTATTCCGTTGAAGATCCTTATTTACTTGAACAATTTCAAAATATTTGCCTTTTTTTTGCTTTACATTATAGCTAATTGTATGCTGGTTTTATGTAATTTTAAGCCCTTTGAAGAAAGGACTTCATCTTATACATGTTTATATTTTAACATCAAGCATGTGCCTTGCACATAGGCAACATTTAATAAATATATGTTGTTTTGAACTTAATTTTTAACTTTGTTCAATTAGTATACACTTTTAATATCAAAAAGAGAAAGATTTGATTAAAAATTTCAAATTATATTCACAATAAAAGTAAGCTTTATATGTGTAAATTAATTACTTTAGCTTGATGAATTGAAACCTCATAAAAATATTTTGGCATATAAAGACATTGTATATAATAATTTTGTTATTCTGTTAAGTAATTAGCTTTAATAAAACAAAGCTTCTAAACAACCATTTTAATATTTTGTTTTTCATTTCTTAGGTTTTAGAAGTGGATAAGTATAATCTCCTAGTTAATAAATGAAAAAGAACTACTGATATTAATTTGGGTTGTCGGCCCCAATATTTAGATATTTAATTTTTTTTCCATTTTTAATGTTATCATTTGAGGATTAATCATACTTATTAGAATGATATTATTTTTCTATTGCCCTTTTTGATTATTATTTCTTCTGAAGTTTGTCAATGTAATTTATTTGTTAGAAGAATGTATTTTAAGGTATTTCCTTTCTATATAATTCACATGTTTGAGTTTTGGGCACTTTATTTAATTACAAAAAATTATTTAAAGACTTCCAGGTATTTCTCTAAATTTTTCATTAAAGGAATACTAAAGGAATTATTGAAAAGTACAAGTATATATCATCTAGCTAAAAACAAATTTTAGAGCATTTCTTATTGCTTATTACAAATCATACTCTGGAAATATTAATGTACATCTTATGAGAAGGCAACATGGATTAGATATTAACATTCTGACTGATGACATTCACAGGATTAATAAGATTAGTCTATGCCTTCTGAGGGAACCATGATTTGGATATTGATAACAAAAAAAGGAAACCAATTTGGTTGCAGTGAACCGTGGCATACTAGGGTACAACATGTGCTTGAAAGAAATAAAAGGTACATTGTTCAGAATTTTATCCCCTTATCTCTTATTTCACATCATTTTTCATCTTCAAGTGTGATGATCTGTGGAAGAATCAGGTTATCCAAAAAGTGTACCATTTATTTATAACTACAAAATTTTCCCAAGCTGCTAAAACGTTCCTTCCTTTTATTTTAAAAATCAAGCAAGTCAACCTATGGGCTGACTCATATGAGGATAAGATTACATAACTTAGGTTTCATTATTGTGTAAACTAATTAAAGTTGGAGAAAATGAAACAGCAAATCTTCATCCTTTGCTGCCACATTTCTCCCACTTCTATTCTGTATTCCTGGTCTAAGTCCAACTCCCAGAGTTTGTTAGTGAAAATTGATTTATAAAATATAAAAGTCACAATTTCATTGAAATTCTATTAAAATATTCTTATAAATGGATCTGTTCTCTTTCTAGTTTTGAGTTTCTTCATTGTCATAGGATTATTAGCTGCCTATTTTCATTTCATCAAATCAGTTTCTTTTCTTTGAGCTATTTTTAATGTTGTCCTATGAACAGTTTATAGGATTATTCTGTAGGTTTCTGATACTGAGGTATGCAACTATAATATGTATTCTAGATACAGACTCACTGTAATTGTGTAGTGAAGAATTTTACCTCCTAGTTTTCATATGTAATGTCTTGTACTCATCCCAAAATAGCAATGGCCTATTTTCTTGATGCATATTAATGTAAATCCAGACAGCAATTAATTTGCTTTTCAGTTCATTCTCTGCTTTCTTTATTCAAAATCTGAGAATAAAGCTACATCATGTTTTCTCCTCAGATCTTATCTTTTAGTAACAAGTTTGGTATCACTCAAGTATATATTCATTAATATTATCAATTTTCACATCATTCTATGATATTACATTGGTATCTTTTTTTTTTTTGACATTGGTATCTTTTTTTTTTTTTAATTTTATTTATTTATGATAGTCACACAGAGAGAGATGAGAGAGAGGCAGAGACACAGGCAGAGGGAGAAGCAGGCTCCATGCACCGGGAGCCCGATGTGGGATTCGATCCCAGGTCTCCAGGATCACGCCCTGGGCCAAAGGCAGGCGCCAAACCGCTGCGCCACCCAGGGATCCCTTGACATTGGTATCTTATAGTTGAGTCAGGCATAACCTCTTTGTTGGTTCTTTCACTGTGTATGTGCATGCATGCTATAGACATATGAATTATGTGGATGTATATTTATTATAGGTATACATATTTATGGTATTTGTAAGCTGAAGACATCTAGATGGACTAAATATAATCACCTAGAGCAAAAATTGGCAAACTATAGTCTATGGGCCAATCTGGTCTGGTACATGTTTTCATAAATGAAGTTTTATTAAAACACAACCATAGTAATTTTTAATATATGTCGTTTCTTGTACATTTGCAGTACAAAGGCAGAGTTGAGTTGTTGTGACCAATATTTTATGATGCACAAAGCCTAACATATTTTCTTCCTAGCCTTTTAAGAAAAAGTTTGTCAACTCCTGACCTAGAAAATTGTTTATATGATTAAGTGCTTCATAAATATTTGTTTAATGAATGAATTATAAAATTAATCATTACATTAATGAATTTGATGATTGTAAGGTTAAAAACATACTCATTCATGGGTTATTATTATTCACCTTGCTTTCATTACTTTAAAATTTAGTAGTTGTGTATTTTAACATATAAAACTACAAAGATACTGATACAAATAGGTCACAATTTTTTGTCTATGTAACGGCTATAGATGTTCCTACATAAAAACAATGCACATACATATCCAAAGTTAACTAGGTAATCATTTAATTATTTTTGTGATTCTTTTCAGAAAGTACAATCCATATATAATTACATACACATACACTAATATACACATGAGATGGTGTGTATCTCTATTTTACATCTATTTTACATCTTTTTCTTTTGAAGATTCTTATATCAACACATAGATGTCTACCTTCTATCTTGAACTGTGTAGTATTCCCTAGTGGTCAGCATTCTATAATGACGGCAAGGAATCATATCCCACTTCCATCACTTTCTAGCTGTAGAAACTAGGGTAAGAACTCATGTTTGTAGTTTTCATCTTTAAAAAAGGCATACCTGATATATTTGTGTGGGTCAGGTAAAATATACAAATTAAGTGCTATCAGAGCAGGTAGCATCGAAGAGTGTATGGCCTGTGTTAGCTGTTGGGGTTTTTTCTTTTGCTATATCATTGTTGGATACTTTAATTGTTCCCAACATCTATGCTATTATAGTTTTGCAAAAATATCGGGTTTTTTTTAAAAAAAAGATTTACTTATCTATTTTAGAGAGAGTGTGTGTGTGTGTACCAGCGTGGGCAGGGAGGGGCGGAGGGAAAAGAAGAGAAAAATTTAAGCCGACTCTGCACTGAGTGTGGAGATTGACTTAGGCCCCGTTTGGTGACCCTGAGATCACAACTTGAGCCAGAACCAAGAATCAGGCGCTTCACTGACCGTACCACCCAGGAATCCTGTAAAAATATCTCTTAATAATATCTTAGAAAACTTTGATAGTCATATCTGTAAGGCGAATGGCAAGTTGTGAGTTTTCTGTGTCGAAAGGAATGTCAGCCTCAGTTTTAAGAAAATACTGCCAAATTATTTTTTTAGTAATGGTGCTCAAATTTGTATTCTCACCGATGGTGTATTGGAAAGAGTTTACATCTGCCTTCAGTGGGTATCATCAAACTTTTAAAAGCTGTCATTTGGATTGGTGAAAATGATGCTTTTTAAATTTACTTAGTATAATAAAGATGGGCTACTCCTTTCATATATTCATTGTTGGTTTGTGCTTTTTGGTCTATAAAATACTTATTCATATCCTGTACCCACTTTCCACTATAGCACTTTATCACCTTCTTAGTAGATATGTGTGAGCCCTTCAAAAATTAGCCCAATACTCATATGGATGTTATATGTGATAGAAATAAGTAATATATGTTTTCAATTGTATTTATGACATTTTTTTCCATAATGGAGTGTTTGATTTTTATCAAATTTATCAACCTTCTGGAGAACTGATCCTGATTTCTTTTTCTTTTTCTTTCTTTCTTTCTTTCTTTCTTTCTTTCTTTCTTTCTTTCTTTCTTTCTTTCTTTCTTTCTTTTTTCTTTCTTTCTTTTTTTTTAAGATTTCATTTATTTATTTCTGAGAAAGAGAGAAAGCACAAACAGGGAGGGGTGGAGGGAGAGGGAGAAGCAGACTCCCCACTGAGCAGGGAGGACTGATGTGGAGCTCAATCCTAGGACTCTGAGATAACGACCTGAGTGGAAGACCGGTACTTAATGGACTGAGCCACCCAGGCACCCCTCTGATTTATTTTTTATACACATTCCTTCTGTGTCATATTATTATTTGTACTACCATACATTTCATTATCTGACTTGAGAAAGCAGACCTCAGGACCATCTCCTCTTAGTATCACAGCCATGATTAAGAATACTTAAAGGTGAATGGGACTATGAAATTCGTTTTTATTTAGGTTTATTTATCCCTATAAATGTGTTGATGTACACAGCCATCAGGAATCCATTCAGCATTAAGGACGATCAGGCATAGTTCTCCTATGTAATTGTTCAAGATTCTTGAGAGATTCTTTTAGAAAATGAACACCTACTACATTTCATATTCTGACTGTGTTTAGGCTGGGGGCTTAGGTTGGATGTTGAAAGTATGACACAGACACTTATGATATTTTAGGGCTACAAAGACTATTAGAAATGCCTCCGATCTTCTTCAGATCTAAGAATAGAATCTTGGACCACTGACCTCCATCAAAAACACCACAAGTTAAAACAGGATTACAGAACTTGCATACTAAATCATGTTACCCACATTAATTCTTAATGTTACCTGTATTATTAAATTTGACTATGAAAGAAGGGTCCCTATGCAATAAAATACAGGTTATTATTTCAAAAATTTGAATATTTTTGTAATCCTTTTAATATCATCTTTGTACTTCTTTCCATGAACTTATAAAGTTATTTATCCATAAAATATTGTTGAATATTGTCTTAAAAATAGCATAGCACAAAGAAACTTGTTGGTAAAAAATAATGTGACTGGACATAGTGCCTGAATATATATTATGGTACTTCTTAGCAAATTATTAGGTGTTTTTAATACTTTTGATAATAATCATTTTAATATTTGAAGCATTTACTAACTAATTTAAAAAAAAATTATTTATTTGAGAGAGAGAGAGAGAAACATGAGCTGGGAGGAGAGGGAGAAGCAGGCTCTCCACAAGCAAGGAGCCCAACACAGGGCTCAATCTCAAGACCCTGGGATCATGACACAAGCCAAAGGCATGCTCTTAACCAACTGAGTCACCCAAGTGCCCCTAAAGTACTTAGAAGAAGAGAGTGATTGTAAGTCTGAATTTTATTATTCATTTCATTCATCCATATGAATGAAATATTACTGAACACTAGTATGTGCTAATCATTCTGAAAGATACTATAGTGACATTAAGAAGAGTGAATTATGAAGCCAATTCATTAGACACTTGTGTCTTACTAGAAAGGATAAAATAAACATTATCTATATGGCCATGTTGATAAGTGCCATGCCTAAGAAGGGTGCAAAATCTGTATACTGTTATAATATTTTGTTTTAATCATCAAATGTGATTTATAACTCTCATGAGGAAAAAGAGTCTCATGCTTGTATCCATGTGTCTGCTTTTTATGTGGTTTCTTCTTCCTTGATAATGCTCCAAGATTCTTTTTTTTATTATTGCAGAATTTTCTTTACCAGATGATTAAAGGTAAGTTGTCCAGAAACAAAGTCTTTTAGTCTTCTTCATCTGAGAATGCCTTTACTTCCCTTTTGTTCCTGAAGGATAGTTTTGCTAGGTATAGAGTTCATACCCACAGTTCTTTCTTTCAGCACTTAAAAAACATTGTGCCACTTCTTTTTCACCTCTGAGGTTTTATATAATTCTGCTGCTTTCCTTCTGGGATTCAGTAAATATGAATGCTGGGTATTTTCATATTGTCTTTCAGTCTCCTTAGGCCTCTCAGGCTCTGTCCATTTTTTTTAGTATATGTTTCTTGGATGAGATTGTCCGAGAATCTGTCCTTTGATCTGTCCTTAGTTTGATTGAGTCTATCCTACTCATCTCAACTCTACTATTGAGTCCTTCCAGTGAGTTTTCTCTTACTGAACTTTTCAGTCATATAACTTTCATTTAGTCCTCTTTAATAATTTATTGTGGAGATTTTCTATTTTTTATTCATTATAAGATAATTTATAATCGATTGTTGAATAATATTTATGATGGCTACGTTAAAATACTTGTCAGATAATTTCAGTATCTAATTTATCTCAATTTGGCATAAGTCTTTTTTAGATTGTGATTATCTTGGCTTCTAGTATGATTGTTGCTTTTTACTGTATCCTAGACATTTAGTTTATTATTATGTTTTTTTTTCTATTTTGTCTGGGTCAGATATAGACATAGATCTATCTGCTATAGATAGGTAAAGATATAGATATTTTGTCTATATCTTTTATTTTAGCAGGCAGTCACCCTGTTTAGATTTAGCTTACAGTTCCTGATTTAACTTTGAGGGGTTATGGTTCTTAAAACAGCTTAATCTTTAGTGATTTTGCATTGTCTTATTGATATTTTTGGCTTATCTGGTACCCCTGGAGCTCCTACTGGTTCCTTCTGAAGCTCTCCGAGTAGGCAAAAGTTGTTTCCTTGACAGGACTATAATCTTCTCTAAAGGGGAAGGAATGGCCTCAGACATGTGGAAATAAAGAGGTGCCCTGCTTGTATCAGGATTAACCTTTGTTTTTGAGAGATCTAGAACACTTCCCTGTCTGGGTATTTTTGTGAAAGGATCTTCCATACTGTTGGCTCTTGGCCACATTAATATTTTGAAGTGTGCCAGGAAGGGGAGTCCTAGGCTCACAGAGTCAAAGAGGCTTTCTGTGGGGGCTGCTTGTAGTGGCTGGATCTCTTTCACTGGTACTTTTCCAACTACTGTGGTATTTCTCTCTGGCTGAGATGAATCTCATGCCTAGTGGTAAAGGAGAGCACTTCTTCTGGTTGCTTATTGTTAGTGGGACTCTTGATTGATCTTCTCAATGGTGTTTTTATTGATCTTCTCAATAGTGTTCACTACCTTCTGTGTCTCAGAGGGATAAGAATTTCAGGCTATCAGGAACAAAGGGGCTTTGGGGTCTAGTCTCTATCGAGTCTGGTCTATGTGTTGTGGTTGGTTCATTCTAGCTAGTTCTACCTGTCAACTGTGGTGTCGGTGGGTGGGAGAGGAGAGGTCAGACCCACAGGGCAAAAAAAAAAAAGTATTTTACTATTGAGTTTTGAGAGTTTCTTATATATTCTGGATAAGAGCAATTTATCAGATCTCTTTTGTGAATTTTTTTATGGTCTGGTCTTTTTAATTTCTTGATAATGACATTCAAAAAGAAGTTTTTAAGTATGTTGAGGTCTCATTTGTCTATTTTTTTTTTTTTACAGACTATACTTTTAATGTCATGTCTAACAAATGTTTGTTTAACCCAATGACACAAAAATGTTCTTCTATATTGTCTTCTAGAACTTTTATAGTTTTAGAAGTTTTACATTTTTTATGAAACTTTTTTATGATACTTTTTAACTTAATTTTTAAAATATGCTGTGAACTTTGGGCTGAAGTTCATTGAATTTTATATGATCATCCAATTGTTCTAGCACCATGCATTAAAAGACTGTCTTATCTCCACTGAACTGACTTTTCTTCCCTGACAAAATCACTTGTGAATCTACTTCTAGATTCACTATAGCTGTTTTTTCATTTTTTAAAATAACAGTATAATTAACATACAGTGTTATATTAGTTTCATGTGTACAATATAGTGATTGAATAATTCTATATATTATTCTGTTCTTTTTATCTATTTGACTATGTGTACCCAGTGCAGCACTATCCTAATTACTGTAGCTTTATGATAAATTTTAAAGTCAGGAAGTTCTCCAAATTTTTTCTTTCACAAAGTTGTTTTGACTATTTTAAATATAGTGTATCCCATTTAAATTCTAAAACCAGCTTCTCAATTCTATTTTTTTTCTAAATGCTGCTTGTTTGTCTTTTGGTTCAGGTGGTATTGAATCTATGGTTCTATTTAGGAAGAATTACTATCTTAACAATTTTGATTCTTTCAACTCATGAACATATGACTCTACTACTTATGTTTTCTCTAATTTCTCTCAATGGTACTTTACAGAACTTTATAGTTTATGTATATTGCACATGTATTGTCATAGTTGTCTCTGAGTATTTCATATTTTTTGTGAATGGCATTTAAAAAATTAATTTCTGATTGTCATCGCTTATACATAGAAAGGCAATTGATTTTTGCATATTGATCTTGTATCCTGCAATTCTGCGAAATTAATTTATTATTTCTAGTAGCTTTTCTTACAGATTTTACAAGATTTTTCTATATACATGATAATGCCTTCTGTGAATAAAGAATGTTTTATTTATTCCTTTCTATTATGGATGATATTTATTTTTTTCTGGCCTTAATTCATTAGCTAAATTTTTTCCATTTTTTTAATTAGCTTGTTTTGCTTAATCAAAACATTTTGTAAATTTGTAAAATGAAGGGTTAATGTTTTTTAAGTGGTTTTATCAACTTAATCTCTTAATACTTGCATTATTACGAGACTAGTACTGTACTTTAGTATTATAAAGGGCCTGCCAACTGACCAGTAAGATATAGTTACTATTCCTTCAATTTGTTCTGTGTGACTGTAGATAGAGTTCTTACTATTTTTTGTAGCTGATAATTGGGTGGAGCAGATAGCTGGCCACTATGAAACTGGGATCCAGGACACTGAATTTCTTCTTCTAGTGCAAGAAATTCCCTGTAACTCTGTTTGTAGTCTTGGCAAGAAAATGTGACAGCATAGATCATCAAATCTATATTTGCTTATAAATTGGCAAATGATAAGGGCTTTAAAAAGTACTATCACAGTAAGAACGCAAGGGAGTTTTCATCGGTAATGTCAAGAACTGTATGTTTATGCAAAAAACATATCTCTAGGGATGTTTCACTGATAAATGTACTATAGTGCCTCAGGAACAGTAGGAGATTGTCACATTCTTGATAATATTTGTCACTTTGTAGACCTTTTTTTCTCCCAGTTTATGACAGCAGTTTGCGTAAGACTGACCTCATTTATCTCCATGCTGCAATGTAAATAATACAGAGCTTCTTAGTGATCCAGTTAGCTTAAAATTTATATTTGGATAGCTTTTTTTTTCCTGTTTTTTTTCCATGTTGGAAATCCTTGTTGATACATGTTTATGTAATACATTATATTTCTGTAGATGTGTCATGAAAGAAAACGAATATGTGTGTTCATTTCGATTCCTTTTGAAATGAGAAAAGAGATGGCATCCTGTGTCTTCCTTCTCTTTCCAGCTTTTAAATCCCACGATGACTTATATAAATGCTACTGAGAAATAGGAAAATTTAACAAAGCAAAAAATGAACCATTTTTATATGATGGTTAGTTTTGTTATAAAGGAATTATATTTCATTTAAATATTGATTTCCCTGAGAAATTTTTCTTGACATGGAATAGTGACTAGAGTAGGTATACTGTTGACCTTTACAATATCTCATTTATAAAACCAAGGATGGAGGATGGAGACTCCCATCCTCCTTGCCCCAATGATTTGCTTAGGTGTGAGCACATGACTTAAGCTTTTAGGGTTATTAGTGTTATTTGGATGCATTCAGTAAATACAACAGTTAAAGTTATAATTGTACCACCAATAAATTTATCATTCTAGAATATATCTGTTACTCAGCTTTAAATACTATGTTTTGATTTGGGCTATTTCTTTCCTAAAATATATCAAAAACATTATTTTTTGAGAAATCAGATTTAAGTTTTGTTGACAAAGCAGATCTATAGATGGTTGATGAGAATATAAATTGACAGAGAAAAAGACAATGTGCAGATAAAAGAAACATTGAATCGTATAAACAAGAGAATTTTTATTGTAATAGTGAACATTTTTATTACTGAATTTGTTCACTTTTTTTCATTTCCTATTGTTTGCCACGAAATCTGTGACTGAAACAAAATTGTTGTGTGTTATATTTTGTTTACTATTTTTCAAACTTTTCTATACAGTAAATTCATTTTCTAATCCTCTAAACTGATTCAACTCATAATTTGAAAAGTGCACTGAGTAGGTACGTGCACATTCTGTAGGTTGTAGTAACTTATGGTCCAGGCAACAATTGGAAAAGTGTTGGTTCTAAAGTCAATAGCTGACTTCCTACACCATGGAGAACCCTGGGGCAGAAATAAGAGATGAGGCTGGGAAGAGGTTAATAGTTCCAGGAGTCACTGTTGATTGTAGCTACAGATCCTAGGCAAATTATTTTATGATATAAAGTTCTTCCTAAAGACAGCTAGTTTTGGCCAAATAATAAGGACAAAAAAGAAATAATCATTAAGTGATACGGTTATCTTCCCAATATGATATATGGAAAGTCTCCTAGAGCTACTAGATCTAGGGAGGGGGCATTCATGGCTGGGCTGAAAAGATAATGTGAAGAATCCCAGATCAATCATTATGCAATCATAATTCCTTGGAACTTCAACTTTTTCAAAATATCTCTTATTTTAGAAAATCCTAATTTCTGAATATTTTTCTTAGCACATTAGAGCTATTTTTTAAAGAATTGCAGAGGTCTGGTTTCAGGGTATACAGTTATCCTTTCCTGCAATAGACAATGTGTATATCCTCACATAATTCATATGTTAAAACCCCAATCCCCAGTTTGATGGTAATTAGAATTTAAGGATAAAACCCCTAGAATGGGATTAGTACCCTTTTAAAAGAGGATGTGAGGGATCCCTGGGTGGCGCAGCGGTTTGGCGCCTGCCTTTGGCCCAGGGCGCGATCCTGGAGACCCGGGATCGAATCCCACGTCGGGCTCCCGGTGCATGGAGCCTGCTTCTCCCTCTGCCTGTGTCTCTGCCTCTCTCTCTCTCTCTCTCTCTGTGACTATCATAAATAAAAAAAATAAAAAAAATAAAAAATAAATAAATAAAAGAGGATGTGAGAATACAGCAGGAAGGTGTCTCTCTGAAAACCAGGAAAAACTCTCAACATGAACCATAGGGCTGACACCTTGATCTTATACTTCCTAGCCCCCAAAACCATGAGAAATCTGTTTTCTGTTTAAGGCACTCATTCTATGGTACTTTTGTTAGAGCATCCCAAACTAAGCTATTTCCCATTTGTCTTTGACCATAGTTTTACAACAGTCATTTTCCATGGTCAACTGAAGAATGAAACTAATAAACCAATTCATGAGTTAAATTACAGTGTTTTAATAAAGCACTAGATAGTTAGACCTTATCATTAATTCTATATTATTTTTGAAAGTAGAGTGAGTCCAGACTCAATTGAAGCTATAATTTTTATTAGTTAAGTATAAATGAATTTATGTTTGTGTTGCCTGACTAGCTTTTTAAAAATGTTTGCACTGTTCTCTATAGCTAGGGAGTTGGGTCAAGTATTTTTTTTACATAACTGTCTATCCCTGCTACACATTTATAAATTGTGCTGAAAATATATTGTAGACCAGAGTATCTTTGGTTGCCAAAACCCTAGTGCAGTGGGAAAAGCAGAGACTCTGGAGATAAGCCCGAGTTTGAATATTGGCTATATTACTTGAGAGTGCTGATGGCAAAAGGAAAAAAGAAAAGAAAAGAAAAAAAGAGTGCTGATTGCCCAAACTCATAATCTTTCCATCTTGGCAGCATTTGTAGAGCAGTACTGATCAAAAGAACTCTCTGAGATAATGGAAATGTTCCATGTTATCTGTTCAATGATCAGTTAAAATGTGGTTAGTGTGACTCCTGAGGAAGTGAATTTTTAATTTTATTAAATTTAAATTTAAATAGCTACATGTGGCTATTGTTTACTCTTATTGGATAGCACAGCTCTGGAATGTAAAAGTAAAAAAAATAATCACCATTGCCACACCCTAAATAAACAAATAAAATGAAGAATAAGAAATTCTTAGCTTTCTGTAATTAACAGCTTTTAATCAAAACTGCTTATGATTTTATTTTCTTTGATGTGAAAAATAACAATGATATTTATTCCTAGGAAAATGCTAAGGAAAGCACATCTTTACAATGTAGGCATGAAAATGATCTTTTGATGCTTTTTTGAAATAACCATATCTCCATAAAATCCAATTATATTTCACATTATGAATCATACTCTCCACCAGCATGTCTAAAGAAGTAGTGAGAATAAAGTATTAACTGGCCCAACATACATCAAATTATGATTTTCTTACATTTAAGCATCTACCTAATATGGAACAGGGATGCATTCATAAACTTTGTTTTTCCTCTAAGGATGTTTGTAGTTATCTGGAAATTGGAAGCACTTATACTTGATTAGTAATTAAAATAGAACTTCTTAAGGAATTTAAATGACTCCGTGTTTAAGTATGTGTGTGGGAGAGAAACAGAGACACATAGAGAAGCACATACAGAGAGAAAGAAATTTTTTTTTAAGATTTTATTTATTTATTCATGAAAGACACAGAGACAGAAAGGTAGAGACGTAGGCAGAGGGAGAAGCAGGCTCCAGGCAAGGAGTCTGATGTGGGACTCGATCCTGAGACTGCAGGATCATGCCCGGAGCCAGGAGCAGGTGCTCAACGGCCGAGCCACACAGGTGTCCCAAGATAGACTAATTATCTACGTAGGAAATCAGTGACTGGTCCTTCTTAAACTGTCTAGTAGCTAAGTAGAAGAATATCATAAATTTCATTTATTGATAGATACACAATATCTATTTCTAGTCTATCAGGTAATCTTTATAGCTTGTTCTGCGTTAGTGATCACATTAATTATGTATATATTGATCATATTAGATAATAATTATAGCTTATACTGTATAAATTACACTTGTGTATCTCCTAGGGATTCTAATAGGTTATCTTCTAAAAATGAATGAGTGAATATTGTCTTGTGACTTTATTGCAAACTAGATATAGGTAATGAGTATCTTCATTTGACGGCTGCTAAACACTTACACAATTCTTATATTATTTTATGGGGTAATAATTTGTTATGTGTAACAGTATTATTTTGACTTTAGTTATTCACGTAGCTTGTTATACCCCAGTGAACTAAATACCCATTGAAGAGTTAAAATGCTTACTAGAGTGATAAAAGTCACTAATATACAGTCAATCCAAACTTTCTTTCACTATATCTATGTGCTCAATCTAACAGATTGGACATTTATAATAGATGGTAAATAAAGCATTCATATATAATACTAAGTTTTGATCGCTGCATATGTATAAATCTACAATGGTTATGTGGAATGGTGGCTTCAATAAAAAACTTGGTAAGTTATAAGATATAATTGGTTTTTTAATTAGACAGTTTACCCCAATTAGTCTGGAAAATTGTGTAAATCTGATTAAATGAGAGAAAATCAAGCTCCATTATTGAAGACCAAAGCACAAGCTTAATGACTATAGATCTCTAGTGTGGTACACTTGAAAGCACAGACAAAAAGTGATCTATACAAGTAAACAGATGAGCTAAAGTAAATTAAAAGTTTGTTTCTTTTATGAAGGCAGCAGCAGTTAAGTCCCAACTTCCTTCTTAGGAGATGAAAGCCCATAATTTTGAGTTTTCCCAGAAATAGTCAACTTTAGTCCTTTCTTAAACTTGTAATTACTTTAAAATGGAATTTAAATAAAAGTGGAACTTATAAAATGAAGTAATAAATTTAGCAGCACAAAAATCTTTCAAAGAAAAGAGAAAGAATAAAAACTTTATTTACCCTCAAACTCCTATTTGGACATACTTCGAATCCTAGGATTCAATCTTTTCTAAAGTGTTAGGATTGATCCTTTTTTACCCTAATTATCGTATTTTACTTTGGATTTTCAAGAGCCATATATTAGCACCTAAAAGAAAACATGTATTAGTTGATATTGTTTCCTTCTGTTTTCCTAAATACAATAGTTAGTAAAGATAGTTAATGTTTTAACGCACATAAGTAGTGTTTTGTATTTTATGAGCATGTATACATGTGTATATATTTATGTATGTAACATGTAACTCTTGAATATCTTAGTATATACTTTACTATAAATAGGAAAGCAATGTCCGGCACATTCAAATACCATTTAATAGCCATAACTAACAATCACTACTATCAACTTATTAAAAATGCATGAAAGTTCTTTGCAGAAGTAGATAACTTTTGTCTAGAGGACAAGTGCAATGTAAAGATCATATAGTAATTATTTATCGTAGATGTTTTCTCATTTTCTCACCTAATCCTGAGTTCTTGGCTAAAATAGATTCATATTTTATTTCTTTCATAACACAGGTAACTGTTCATTTGATGCTAATGAATAAGAAACTTCTAAATCCTTAAATCTTAACAACTTCTGTTTCTATGTTAATTTCTTAGGAACCTAGTACTTAAGTAGTTAAGCACTTAATATAGGTTAGTTCCATATATGTATTGCTGTAGGAAAAAGAGCTGCTTTCATTATTAGAATTTCTGGTTAAGTAAATACTTACTAGAAACTCTTGCTTTGTTTGTTTCTTTGTTTTAACCTTTGGAGAAAATTAGAGGAAATTGGCTTTCTATTACTTGGGGAAACTGGAAGTTGAGATATGGATACACAGATGAGGATGTGGTTTTTCTGATGGTGAATTTGATTCACATTTTAGAAGAGTCTGAGATTTGGCTTATAAAAAATACTTTTGTGGGAGTGAGATTTAGGCTAGTCTTTTTCTTTCAGGTTTTTATCTTGGCAGACAGGGTCACTAAACAACTTTGAGCCAAAGAGAATAGAAACTAAGGAAATGCCTTGCCAAGGTACACTGAATCTGTTGCCCGCCCCCCCCCCCCACCCCCATACAGTCATCTTGCTTGCTTTAAATTCTTTTTCTTTGACAAGCTAACTTGAAGGGTTAATCTAATTAACAGGAGATATGATATATCCAGGATATTTTTTTGCCAACCTTAATTCTAATGATCTACTACAAAATTGAAAAATATCTATAGTTGTACACATATCTTTTTTGATGACTTTTAACATCTTTTGCATTATGATTTTGAATATTCGTAATTACTGCTGAGTTCAGATATCATAGACTATTTTTTCTGAAACAAGATATTGTAGTTAGGCACTTCACAATTGGTATTGAGAGAAAACTTGCCAGATTAGTGTGAAAATATATAAAAATATCATTAAGCAAAAATTTTTAAATACTTTGAAGACTTTTTAAGATCTAAAAAATAGCAATGTTTGCTTTGAATTTTTAATAGGAAATTTCACAAGCTTTTTGGCCGTGTAATTCTTTATTCTTAGAGATTAGTAATTATGGTCCTAAACTGAAGTTCCATGAAATACCATGTGATAGGCAAAATAATGGCCCCTCCTAAGTGTCCATATCCTAATCTCCCCAAATTGTGAATGTTACCTTACATGGAAAAATAATTAAAGTTGAAGATATTGAGGTGGAGAGATTACTCTGCATTATCGGGGGGGGGGGGGTCCAAATTAATCACTTGGCTTTTTAAAAACAGAAAATCTTTCCCAAATTTGGTCAGATATAGAGATATGAAGAGGAAAAAGAATTTTAACATTAGCGACTTTGAAGATGGAGGAAGGGGTCCGTGAGCCAAGGGATACAGGCAGTCTCTAGGAGCTAGAGAATACAAGGGAATAGATTTTCTCATAGAGCCTCCAGGAATGAACACATCCAAGCTGACACCTTATTTTTAGCCCATTGAGACCTATGTTGGACTTTGAACCTATAAGAACTATGAGACATATTGTGTTGCTTACAGCAACTAAATTTGTAGTAATTTGGGAATGATGGTTTAATACTAACTTCTTTGATTTATGAAAAAAAAAAGGATGTCTAGTAATGTTAGAGATGTTTGACAAGCTCAAAAAATATTTATGGATCTTCTTCTTCAACTTATGATAGAATTAATCCCAATAAACCCATCGTAAGTTGAAAATATTATGTCAAAAATTCATTTAATACACCTAACCTACTGAATATCATAGCTTAGCCTAGCCTTAGCCTAGGCTTTAAATGTGCTTGAAACATTTTTAGTAGCTTACAATTGTGTAAAATCATCTAACACAAAGCCTATTTTATAATAAAGTGTTGAATATCTCATGTAGTTTATTGAATACTATACGGAAAGTGAAAAACAGAGTAGTTGTAAGTGCCTTGGTTGTTTACCCTTATGATCATCGTTTGGCTGACTGGGAGCTGTGGTTCACTGCTACTGCCCAGCATCACAAGAGAATATCATACCATACATATCACTAGCCCAGGAAATGAGCAAAATTCAAAATTCAAAGTATAGTTTGTATACTTTGGAATTTATATTACTTTTGTGCCATCACAAAGCTGGGAAGTCATAAGTTGAACCATTATAATTTAGGGAGCTTCTTTCTGTACTTATATAGGGTAGGTAAAATTTTTTCTTTATTCTGTTTGGGATAGAGCTGAGTATTAGGTTGACTTAAAAAAATTAACAGGAGAAAAACATACAAATTTTATTTAATGTTTTTTACAGGTACATGGGAGCCCTCACAGAAAAATTAAGACCCAAAGAGCAGTTAGATCTAGGTGTTTATATATAACATGGAGTAGTAATTGTGGAAAAGTCATTAAAATATATGGGGAGACTAAAAGAAGATAGGGGTTATTTTAACAAATTTTGGGCAGTTTTCTCTTGACCTTAACTCCCCATTTTTGATGATAAGAATGTTCTTTTTCTTCAGGTAGGGCATCTTTCACATGCGAACTTTATATCCTGCTTTAGGAAGAAGAGAGGAGATGAGTGTTCTCCTATATGTTGCTTTCCAAGCATCTTTCGCTCAAAATACTACTTTTGCAGGTGTTGTTGGGATGGCTTGTTCTGCTACGTTTCACTTGTTAGGGTTAATACTAAAACACAGTTGCCTTAGCTCATAATGATATACAATTTTCACCAAGCTATGTTGCTGGTAGATGAAGAAAATAATAATGAATCTGTATGGGCATAGGGAATATTGAGTACCTTTTAAAAATTGTTTATCTAAGTTTTGAATATCATTAAGTTTTAAATTGCTTTGTCTTTTCTGTAGAGTGTGTAAAAAAATCAATTAATTGAAAGCTCAGAACTTTTAGTTTTGTTTGATTTAAATCTTTTTCTTATAATTACATTTTTAAAATAGTTATGGTGCTGTTAATAAATCCGTCATAAGGTCTTGTTTCTGTCATGTAGCTTTCATAACTAGCACTCTGACTTTTTCTTCCTTTCCTCCTCTGATTTCCTACATCTTGATTTAAAGCTGTCTCATGTTTTATTTGATGTCAGGCATCTGATAGAATTACCAGTATTGGTCTAATGATTACTTGTGTAGTTTGGATGAATGAATATGGTATTGAGTTGTAGAGAATATTTTGAAAATTATATTAGCTATTGTTTGTATTTCCAAATACATAGAATAATTTGTATTTTATCAAAAGAATTTTTATATAATATGTATGGGTTTGCTCCAAATACAAAAGCAATTTTCCATAGAAATTAGGAAGAAGTATAGATGTATAAGCAATTCAAAAACTCAAAGTAAAGAAGGAAATTAAAACTCACCCACATAGAAGACTGAGATTTCACATTGTATTTAGGCTTAGCAAATGTCTGAGGCATGTTTACTGAATCACTGCAGAGGTGAGCTAACAAACTGGACTTTCATTTTAAGACTACAAATGACTCTGAGGATTTTAATATTGTTAAAGGCAAATATGTCACTCTAAGTGGGATAAAACTTGTTAAAAGCTCATTAAATTCATTTAAAAAATTAATTTTAAATTTATTTATGTATGACTTTGACCAATAATAGTTCAAATTTAGAACAATTACTTATCTTTAACACTAACCATGTTTTCCCATTTGCCACATTGATTTAAAACCTGTTTCTCAAAACTTTGACATCCATATACACTAGAAATGAATGGAAGTTTGGATTCTGTTTTGGAATTGAGCCAAAATATGCTTTAACTTCTGATCTCAAACTTTGGAAGACAGAGTGGGCAAATATTTATTTAAAATAAAGAAATTATTTTGAACATCATTGAACTTACCTGTGACAAGTAGTCATAGGATCATGCAGGCTTCCAAAGCAAACTGTCATTAGTACATCCATGACATTTACCTTCATGTTCATATCCAAAGATTCATTTCCAAATAGAGATAAACATATAAGATATAATTTAGAATTAATATTGTGAAATTCTGGCTTGTATTAAAAGGTATTGGAAATTGTTCTCAGATGAGATGTTTGACCATGATATAATAGCTATTGCATGTAAAACAAAACAAAACAAAACACCATTGCCAAGCTACTGATTGAAAAAAAGTCTTATCCAACCAAGAACAATAGGAATGACTAACAAACATTGGTTACAAGTAGAGAAAATAGTTTGATGGAAACTATGGAAGAAGTAACCAAATGGCTGTGTGTTAAGAATGCAGGTATTTGGAGGCTCCTGAGGGGCTCAGTTGGTTAAGTATTCAACTCTTGATTTTGGCGCAGGTCATGATCACAGGGTTGTGAGATCAAGCCCCATATGGAGCTCTACACTAGGTGTGGAGGCTGCTTAGGATTCTCTCTCTCCCTCTGGCCTTTTCCTCCCACCCCTCATCCCCATGTGCACACATTCTCTCTCTTAAAAACAAACAAAAAAAAGATGTGCAGGTATTTTTTATATGATACACCCTCTACAATCCTTCTGCCACTAGATTCCAGTGTCAAACTGAAAATGTACCTGCAATGAAAACTAAAAAGAGGACAAATGATTGCACAAAAAAAGAAGTAAATGCAAATGTATTAGGAATAAAATATATAATTGAAGTCAACACTCTGACAATAAACTTAAAATGTTTAGGAAGCATTTTATTCAAAACAGTGCACAAGCATCAGCTTAAGGGGTTATTTGCTTAATTTGCCTTACCACTGTGAAGCAGATGTCAAAAACAGGAGTTGAGAAAGATGGACACGTTGGCCAGTTAGTAATCAGGTAAGAACTTAATGACATCATCATATGTATACTTGTAGAATAAGCCAAAGGATACTTCCTCTTTCACCAGCTTCAAGTGAAAGCTATCATTTATTATTTTATATATGTACAGTAACAAAACACAGCTGGTATTATCAAGGAGTTATTGTCTCTGTACTATTATGTCAAATTTTTAATAAATAATACTAATAATGTTGGTAATAAAATTATAAAATAGTTAAGTTTATTTTAATTACATTTCAAATATATTAAACTACTATAGATGTACATTTTATATCATTGATACCTGATTTTGGCTTCAGCTGTAATTTTAATGTCATAATTTTTTAACCTTTTATCTTTAAATATTTCTGTATTTACACTAAAGTTACAATAGTACAGATATTCTTTTATATGTACAAAGTCATACATCATGCCTCCTCTTAGCCCTTAAAATTATAGTGTGAATTTCCAAAGCATAAGGATATTATTTATAGAATCTAGTATAGCTATCAAATTTAGAAATTTGATTAATACAAATTAAGAAATTAGATAATAACTTTATCTAGTTAGAAACCCATATCTTATTTTTGTCTGTTATCCCAATTATATCCTTTGTCACATTTTTGGGAGATACAGAATCCAATCCAGAATCATGTTTGACATTTAGTTGTTATGTATGTATTTTCTTTAATCTGGAATAGGCTTTGTGTTTCATGATGGTTGATATTTTTGAAGTAGTTGAGGAACTTCCTTCACTTTGGTCTTTTCTAGTGATTCCTTATAATTAGGAGCAGATTATGCATTTATAATTGAAATGCTACATATGTAATAACTGTGATACCCTGAAAAGTACACATATTACATAAGTAGCATTCCAATTATAAATGCAGTTTTATCCATTGTCTTTACCATATACATACTGTTTCTTTTTTGTAATTAATAATTTATAAGGAGGTACTTTGAAACTATGTAAATAATTTGTTTTTTATCATCCTTTCTTTTCTTGTATTTAGCATCAGTTGATGGGTTCTACTTTATTAATTAATAGAATATAAATATTTGTTGAGATTACGTGTACTCACACCAGGGAATGACAGTGTATTTGACATGGTATGGATTTTATCATATGACAACTTGGGTACAAATATACATAGCCACTCTAAAATATACTGTAAGGTTCTAATGTAAAGTGACAGTTATTCCTTGCTAAGAAAATGTAAGAAAGGCTTAGGTTGAGTTAGGAAGTAATCTGTATTCTGCTTTAATCTAGAGTCTTCTTTTTTGTATGTCACTTTGTTCTTATTTCTGTGCCTTTCTTCCTTGGTGTTGGTATCCCTTATATCAGGATCCTTATTCTATTTGCAAGAAATTCTCAGTCCCTGCTAATGCAATTGCTCAAAGGTCACTTTAAGTACAGTCTTTATAAATTGATTTCTACAGTCTTTGCTTCCTTTGCTCCAAAATGCCCTGCAAAATGCTTTCTGCCTATGTTAGTTGTTAACCTCAAGAATGACTTTTGTGTATTTGTTTGGCCCTGCAGCTCCTTCTCTTGCCTGAGAAATCTGTGTCTGCCCTTGTGTCTTTTCTGCCATCTTATTTCTCTTTCTGATGCTGAGGTTAAGGTGATGTTTTATATTCTATTCCCTTTGGCAAGATGAGTCAGGTTTTGGGTGTCTAAGTTGAAATGTGATCCTGCTGTATTTGCAGTACCATGACAACAGAAGAATCTCAGGAGTAATCATCTTTACAGAGTTTTATTGTCACTGTTTTATGTACCACATCAGATGATGAAAAGATAGAAATGATAGCCACTCTGTTCATCTCATTTGACAAGTTCTGAAAACTTGTGTTATTTATCATAATTCCAAATATCAAGTGCTTCATTTATTTTGACTCCCCAGCCCCCTACCCTTCCGATAGCTGACTAGGGAATTACAAATCAGGAGGCCATCCTTCTAAGATTAGTTTTCTCAATGAATAACTTTACCCAGTTTATATAATTTGGTTTTTATACTGGCACGAACCTAATAAAGTATGAGTATATTTTTAAAAAAGGGAAATTAATGCACTCTATTGATGTATAGATCTTTTCTGTTTGGTTCTTTTATTCAGTAACCTTTGATTCAATAGAGTGTGAACATTAAGAAAATACATACATATTTTTTCAGTCTCTGTCTTAAACTTCTATTCTTTTAGTTTTACAAAATAAATAAATAAATAAATAAATAAATAAATAAATAAATAAATAACTGTAGAGACAAGAAGAGACTTGTAATTTTATTCCAAAAGTGAGAGAAAAATGATTATAGTGTTTTCATAGTTAGTTTGTTTCTCAAATAGGGCTAGATGTCTTTCTATTTTAGTTTAATGCAGTAAAATATTCAAGTTAGTGTTCTGGCTTACTACAGACTTGGTATTTTGTTGAGGGAACTGCATAAAAATATGTAGATTGTGTGAATTCAGGTGTGTGATGTTTTCAACAGCCTACAAATCATAAAATGCAATTTTCTCCTTTTAGTGCCAAGTTCATGATACTAAATGGCTTAGAAAATTGTATTAGGTAATTTTCTCTAGTGCATTTGATGCAAATTGCACTAATATTGTGAAGTGCCTTTGTTTAACACATTTTCTTATAAGTTAGATAAATTAAAATTTCTGAAGGATGGAATTGGATCAAGATGATTATGATTAGGGAGATGGCTTATTCCTCTCCAGTAACATTAAATATGGTTAATTCCATGCATTACTGATGTGAACCTAAGTAACTTCACCATTTACTCTAATGACCACTTTCTTGCTTATCTTTTAGTAGATGAAGAGTGCTTTGTCTAATAGTTGTGCAATAAAATCTCTGTATTTCTGCAGATGTATGCAGGAGATGTTACCAGTTGCCATAAATATATTTTAATCACTCAAATTAGCTCTTTTTTGGAGATACCTAAGAATGACTCTGCTCATTTAGAGGTTTTAAAAAATCATACTGGAATCTGAAGCAAGATAAGACTCTCTCGTGCTTTATAATGCTCAGGAAAAGGATATGTGTTATGTTAAAAAATATGGAACCATAAAGACCTTTGTGGAATGAAAAATAGACACAGCTGATGGAGTGACACAAGTAGGTAATAATGACTTACCCAGAGCAAGAGTTTGTGTTTGTTGTCTCCCATCTTTAATGTTAGGTTTCTGTCTCACTCACCCATTTCTAAGAGACTATTTTCTTATGCTGCTCCTAATCTGTCCTGTATTACTGTTTTGGGATAAGAAATTAAATACAGACCTTAGAACTGTTAGGAAGTGGTGAGTTGAGGTTGAACTTGAATATATGAACTGTCTCATACCACAGAGTTCTCAATTACCTTAGCCTTAAAGTTGGGATAATGAGATGGAGCCAGTACTGAGAAAAACAGTGTATTATGGTCATCAGGCTTGGTTTGCAGATGCTATTAAATGGCCTAGCTCAAAGAGAAAATCATCCAGATTCAAGAGAGGGAGTCTGTGCCACAGTTATCAGAAGGGTCTGCTATTGATCAGGGCAACTTGGGGATTAACAAAATAGTCTTATAAAGATGAGGAGATTCAAGAGAGGTAGAGGGATTTTCTAAAGATATCACAGAACTTGAGCAACAGATTAAATTTGAAGCTAGTTATCTGATACCCAGTCCAACATTCTTTCATATATACCCAGAGTCCTTTTTATCAAAAATAAAAGTAAATACTGAGGATTTGTAATTAAAGAGGTGATCTAGCAATGGTGTTTAAATAAAAGAAGTCCTAGAATGAATGAATAATTTGAGTAGTTTACAACCTACATTCATGAAACAATATAGCATATCTCAGTGTCACATGAAGAAATTTAGTAATCTTTGGTTATGATGAAAAAGGGATAACTTGGGTAAATCACTGTGTCTACATTAGTCTGGTGATTGTTTTCTTTGGTGATTATTTTCCTAAGCATTTGCAGCAATATATTATTTTGTAACAAAAAATGAAATGCCAGGATACCCTAATACAAGACAAAGTAGTAAAAAACAAAAACAATTTCATTTTCTGCCATGATTTGGAATGTTTCCAACGAAACGACTCATTTAGGATTTAGTCACTTATCTCACAGATCCTTGCTATTAACATTCATGTCATAAAGAAAGAAAATAAGCCATTAACTGCTTCCACAATGGAGAAAATTAGAGACGTACTTGAAAACTATAAAGAGGAGCATTGTCACCTACTTCTATAATAATGGAGGTAGATTATTCAGAAAAAGGCTCCATGGAAAAGAGCCTTATGATTGCAAGTTATTACTCTAATGGAAAGTGATTAAGAGTTAAGAGTATCAGTCTGGCTTGATTTGCTTTAAAACATTACTCATAGCATGGCTTGACCTTTTTCAAGACTCAGGGTCCAGATATTAGTTATAGTGAATAAAATGATTTCACTTTCAGGGAGAGCAACTGCTAGCATGCTTTTGAGAACTTGAAAAAAGTGTGTTCTCCTATTTGCTCCAATGTTAGTATTAATATCTGAAACTCAATATATTTCATTTTTTCTTCTTTACATTACATTTGTCTCCCAAAAGAAACAATATTTCTTCATATGGTTTTCATGGATTTTTAAGGTTTTAAATTCTAAAAATATTCCAAATATTAGCAAATATAAATTTAAGATATAAAATTTATTTTATAGGGTTACTTCTTTTAAAGTAGCAGAAAAATAACATTTTGATAACTTAAGAATTGGTTTTTCCTTTGATATGATACCCAGTCACAGAAAGACAAAAAGGCAGGAAGTAAAAATCAGAGCTGGCCAAAACTGAACAAGGAAGGGACAGAAGTAAACACCAGTTGACTAGGAAAATTATTGTCCCATCATTTTCTAGACCCATCATGATTTTTTTTTGACCCATCATGATTTTAATTACTAATGTATTTCCTTATATTATAAATATTTTTTAGTTCTTACTCTATACAAGAACTAATCTAAGTGCTTCTCATATATTTATTTACTTCTTATAATAACTGTATGTGGTAAGTGCTTTTACTACGGGTATTTTACAGATAAAGAAACTGAAACCAATAGAGGTGAAGTAATTTGCCCCAGTTTACACTAATATGTCTGAGCTATGCAAATAGAATGGAATCCGCATTAGTCTTGATTTGAATACTGGCTATACAATATGTTTCTTTTATGTATATGGACTAAGTTTAGATTCTCTTTCTTGTAGTCCCATTACATTCTTCATACCAGTAGGGCTTGTAGACAGCCCCCAAATCTTTTTGACATACAGTAACCTAATTTATATATTTATTGTGTTCTATTTGTATTCCTTAAAAACATGTCTTCATATTTATCTCCATTGAATTTAACATTGTTTATATCCTCTCATCACCCTAGTTATTAAGAGATACTAGGAATCTAGATAATATCATACAACATTGATTAGGCCTTTAAGCTTTTAGTCATCTCTTAAATGCATTTACTGGGCACAGTAAGAATTACCTCAATTTCTGATTGGTGGTGAAAGTGTCCATAAGCAAGTAACTATGAGGGACCCACCAAGCCTTTCTTTTTTTTTTTTTTTTTTAAGATTTTTTATTTATTCATTCATGAGGGAAAGAGAGAGAGAGAGACAGAATGAGAGAAAGAGAGAGAGGCAGAGACACAGCCAGAGGGAGAAGCAGGCTCCATGCAGGGAGCCCAAAGTGGGACTGATCCCAGGTCTCCAGGATCAGGCCCTGGGCTGAAGGTGGCACTAAACCGCTGAGCCACCCAGGCTGCCCCCGACCAAACCTTTCTAACAGCTTGAATGCTTCCCTGAACTAACTTACATACTTGACATCTGTCAAAGACAGCTAGAAAAAGTTTTCTGGTAATAATGTATTAGTTTATTTAGGTATGTGAGTAGGAGCTCCTCATTTTGAAATTATAATTTACATATTAATAACTATAGTCACACAGCTATTAATGAGAGAGCAGAGACCAGAATTTAGATCTCCTATGGAGATATTCAGTAGAGATTGAAATTTGTTTTTTTCTAAGGCAAACTGAAAAAATCAATAGTAGATGTTGATCAAAACTAATTATGAAATTACATTCTAAGAAGAAACTATAAGTAAAAAATTCTCAGAAATGGCAGTGTTGCATTTAGTTGTGTGGACAGTCTGAGCAAATTGAAAGCCCTGTTACACAGATATAGCTCAGCACCACTGATTCTATTTAAAAATAGCTTCATTCACTACCTTTATTCTATAATCATAGAACATTTAGACTTTTATTAATTTTAAAGTGAACTGACTTCCCTTTTAAAAATCATTAGAGACACGTTCTCCACATTCGTTACAGTGAGTAGCATTGACAACATAGACAATTACAATTATTAGTGATATAATGTTTCATATGTGATGGTAAACAAATATAGAACTAGCATAAGATTTTCTTAAACTAGGCTATTTCATATTATACGCCACTCTCCTTTGTAAACTTTTTTCCTTTTAGTTTATTTATAATAATTTTATTAGCTTTTTTGGTTCATTTTGTTCTTAATATATTTTATTTTTTAAAGAAGTTTTAGGTTCAGATCACTATTGGGCAGAAGGTACAGAGATTTCCTGTATATTTATCTATCCCCACACATGAATAGCCTCCCCTATTATCAACATGCCCAGAAGAGTGGCACATTTGTTACCAAGGATGAGCCTGCATTGACACAACATGATGGCCCAAAGTCCATAGTTTACATTGCAGTATACTCTTGTACAATGGTGTTATAAATTCTATAGTTTTGGATAAGTTTTTAAGTACAAGGATCC
Source organism: Canis lupus familiaris (assembly GCF_011100685.1). Taxonomy (NCBI): domain Eukaryota; kingdom Metazoa; phylum Chordata; class Mammalia; order Carnivora; family Canidae; genus Canis; species Canis lupus. Next base: position 19,923,454 of record NC_049253.1, read on the forward strand.
ACAATTTTTTTAAAAAAAAAAGGTTTTATTTACTTATTAGAGAGCGCGAGAGAGCTCAAGTAGGCAGAGTAGCAGGCAGAGGGAGAGGGAGAAGCAGGCTCCCCACTGGGCAGAGAACCCAACGTGGGGCTCGATCGATCCCAGGACCTTGGGATCATGATCTGAGCCAAAGGTAGACATTTAACTGACTAAGCCACCTTGGGATCCACCATTATAATATAATAAATAGTTTCACTGCCCTGAAAATCCTCTGTGCTCCACTATTCATTTCTCTCTTGTTTCTAATCCCTGGCATCCACTGATTGTTTTATTGTCTCCATAGTTTTACCTTTCCTAGAATGTCATATGGTTGGAATCATACAGTATGTAGCCTTTTCAAATTGGCTTCTTCCACATATTAATATGCATTGAAATTTTCTATATTTTTTCATGTATTAATAGATCATTTCTTAAGTGTTGAATGATATATCATTGTTTGTATACCAGTTTATTCATCTCTTCACTTCTACTGAAGAACATCTTGGTTGCTCTGTGTCCTTCTTTTGCTTCACATATGCCAGTGGTTTTATTTATAAGATTAAACTTTTCATGTATCATTATTCTTTTTCTTTATTTATATCCTAGGCATATGATATCATTCCCTGACTAGATGATAAACATTAAATATACCATTCTTTTGTCTTTTTTTAACATCCTACAAAACAAAACATTTATTAAAAACCTCATCAACAGATTAGAAAACATAATAAGCATTTAGACCTGAGTAGTACTTCATAGTTTAAAAATACTTTTATGTACATCTTTCAGGCTAATCAACACAGCAACCCTATGTGACAGGGTATAATTTTATAATTTTATTGAGAAGGAAATAGAGGTTCATATAGGTTATACAATTTGTTCAAAGCCAGGAATACACTGTATTAGTTTTCAAGGGCTGCCATAATACATTGCCACATACTTGATGGTTTAAAACAACAGAAATTGTTTCACAGTTCTAGAGACCAAAACTCTGAAATCAAGGTGTCAGCAGGGCCTTCCTTTTTCTGAGAACTATAGATCAGAATCCTTTCATGCCTCTTCTAGCTTCTGGTAGCTCCGAGAAGCATGACTCCAATCTCTGCCTCCATCTTCATACAACCCTTTAGTTTTCAACATGGACTTCTCTTGTAAGGGCATTTATCATTGGATTTAGGACTCACCCTAATCCAAGATGATCTCATCTCAATACTCTGAACTTAATTATATCAGGAAAGATCTTTTTCCCAAATAAGGTCACATTCACAGATTATTTTGGAGGGGATAGGGAGCACAATTCAACTTCCTACATCCATATATACTAATAAGATACATACTAGGACTTAAGCCAGGTATTCACACTCCAAATTCAAGGTCACCTTTATTTCCAGACCTCAAAAGCTATTTATGAAAAAATAAATCAGGCTATTTTAAAGTGACCTTAATTCATTTAGATATAGTGAAATTAAATTTGAACGAGTCATAAAAATTACATTGCCATTCTCAACTATTCTTTAGGTTTTACTAGGCCTAGGCATTTATAATATATAAAATAATATATTAGCTCATATAATTCTTATAACAGTAGTATCATGTATATCTTTTTCTAACTTTATAAAGACATAACTTAGCTAGGCTAACTAATATGCTAGGACCACAAGTTGGTAAACAGAGTGATAAACTGTTCTGGTCTGTTCACTACAAAAGTCATTCCTAATACCATATCAGAATTCATCTTATTTCAGTTCATATATTGAGTACAGTCATATGTTAGATGTCTAATAAGCTCACAAATCCAGCTTTTCCAGAGTTATAATTCTCTTTAACCTATCTCAATGTCTTCTAGTGGTCCTAGCTCACCTTTCTTCCCTCCATCCTCCTGTTTTCTACACTCCATCCATACAAGCTCTTTGTCAGTTTCTTAAAACACATTATGCTCCCTCTTGAGACAGGCCCTTTTCAATATGTTTATTCATCAACCTGACTCTCTTGTATGCTATTTCTAGTAAAACTAGAGTTTTTTCAGAATATGACAATAGAAATAGAATACTATATTAGTTACGTCATTCAACATTATAGTGATGGACATATTACAACTACAGTAAAATCTCACAATAAAAAAGACACATTTTAAATTGAACTACTTTTTATAAGCTGGCATAGTAGGGAAATTTTAATACATGATACATTTTCAATAAAATTGTCAATATGTACAGCACAGTCTCAGATATTATAAATTTAAAAAGAATGATGAAATTATATCTAACATATCTTGCATTTCTTTTAATACCATCAAATTTGTCAACTTTTTTTCCTACTTAGAAACAAAAACTGTCTTCAAATTCTAAGCAAGTGCATACATCATTTTCTTTTGTAAAAGTTTTACTACTATCATCCCCATCAATCACTTAGAAACTTGTTGATTCTACTCACTAACCATTTCTCTAATTTGTCTGCTTCTATTCATTCTCAGTATCAATACCTTATCCATAATCATCAACTCCATGTAAACCGTATAAACTCTCAGGCTTTAGTCTTTCTCCCCATCCCTGACCCCCAATCTGCATTCCACACTGCAGACAGAGTACTTTCTATAGTGAAAATTTAATTATATATTTCTACTGATTTAAAAACACTCAAGAGTTTCTCATCTTTCTCAGGATAAAATGCAGACCCTTATGGTATGCATGACCAGGCCTTTGTTGATCTCCCTAGCCTCTTTTCCGACCTCATTTTTAGTTTGGATGTATTGAACTGCTTTCATTTGCAAAAATATACCATGTAATTGATTATATTGATCAAGCTAACCTTGGTGTCTTTCACTTGAATAACATTTTTCCCCATTTCAGCTTTATCTGATTCCTCAAATTTGGATTATGTGTCTATTCTGTATGTTCCTATATCATTATAAACTCATATACTTTGTCTCTTGTACCACTTCTCACTCCGAAGTATAACTGTCTGTAGGATTTGCTTGATGAAATCAGGAAATCTTTCATGTTCATCAGTTTATTTCCAGCATATAGCACAATTACTGGCACATAGTAGGCATTATTTAATGAATGAGTGGTTATAATCGCATAGGGTTTTTTTAGTGACACCTACTTAATTTTAAATGTATTTTAAGAATTAATAAATGAATTTTTAAAGTTGTGGTTTTTTTTTTTTAGAATCAGTAAATGCAAATAATTAGACCCACCTTGTTTATCAGGTTGAAACATGAATCTTTTTTTTTTTAATTCCACTTTTTTCTTTTTCTATACTGCAAAGTAGAGGAATAGTCAAAAGAAAAATCACCTTTCTACTTCCAACTGGTTATATTATTGAGTAAACTGCACATCACCTGCAGATATAGTTATAATCTATTATTTTTTAAAAATGTCTTCTAATCTTTTTCTGTCATCTTATTTACCTAGATAATACAATACCCTTTACAATGGATTTTTTCAAAGAAGGACATTGTTAAGAACCAATATACCCTTATTGGTAATATTTGTCTACCTACTAATATAATTGGTTATATTTTTTCTATTACTAGCAAATGGTCTTTGGAAATATAGATAAATTAGAGTGCTCAATTAGTTTTGCCATTAGTATTCATTATTTTATATACTATTACATATCCTTTTAATTTTCCCTTTCTCAACTAAATATATCCTTTAATCTTTTACGATAGAGTGCCTCATTTTCCTTGTAAGTATAATAGTTTCTTATTGCTTTCTGGTTCTTTATTTTTTTTTTCATATAGCCTCCTAAAGATGATTAGACTAAGATGACTACTATAGCACTATAGTTAAGATAAAAAGATATTATTGATTCATAAATTGAAGTATTATAATATGTGTGTCCTATTTCTGGCCTCTTTTAATATGGTTTAATACCTCATTCCATTTTTATTGCCTCTAGGTAGTGAACAAATGTCTTCATTGAATTGCACAAAGAGATACATAAATCTTATTCCTGAGAAAATTACATTTAGTTCAGAGCTCATCAATGTGTATGAGTAATTTGAATTTATTTTTTAACTGTGCTTTGCCTTTACATATTTTAAGTGGATTTTATCAACCTTTGTGTTTCTTAATTACCTTATATTGTTAGGTCATTTGGAATTCAACCAATTGCCTTAATCTCAAGAAAATTAAAATAAATTTTTCTGTAAATTTTAAAACTTCACCTTCTTTTCCAGATCATTAACAAAAGTATTGAACAGAGACACAGCTCTGGATCCAAGACTAACCCTGCTAATTAACCTTTTTGCTTCCTGAGGGTTTAGAACTTATTTCCACTCAATTTCTACCACTTAACTTGTTTTTAATGGCTTAGGTCCATCCCCAGGGGGGTAGAGGGCTCTGAGCAAATCATTTTGCAATCTCATTGCTTAACATTTTTATTCTTATGATATCCTGTGAAAGTTAACATCAAGGACATCCTTAAAGTGTAAAGCTCTGGGAGCTAAGAAGAAGGCTATTGTTAATTTGTAGCAAATCCATTCCCAAATCCTCTTCCAGCTCTTTTTATACCTCTCAGATTTTAGAATTCATAGAGAATCACCAGTGGGAGGGGGGGTATTATTAAAAATGTGGATTCCTGGGATCCCTGGGTGGCGCAGAGGTTTAGCGCCTGCCTTTGGCCCAGGGCGCGATCCTGGAGACCCGGGATCGAATCCCACGTCGGGCTCCCGGTGCATGGAGCCTGCTTCTCCCTCTGCCTGTGTCTCTGCCTCTCTCTCTCTCTCTCTCTCTCTCTCTCTGTGACTATAATAAATAAATAAAAATTAAAAAAAAATGTGGATTCCTATGACTCCCTTTGGATCTGCTGAATCAGAATCTGGCATTGGTTTGGGTGACTCACCCTCTTAAGGAGAAAGCCTGATGAATCCCAGTTCTCTGTGTTTTCCTTCTCAAAGTCTTATCCAAAGACTAGAAGAACCAGCATCACCTGGGAATTTGTTAGAACTGCAGAATCAGGGCACCTGGGTGGCTCACTCAGTTGAATGGCTGACTGTTGATTTTGGCTTGGGTTATAATCTCTATGATCTCTGATTGAGATCAAGCCCAGCATCAGACTCCACACTTGTCCTCCTCCTCCTCCTTCTGTCCTCTCCCCGCTAACAAGTGCTCTAAATAAATAAATAAATAAATAAATAAATAAATAAATAAAACCTTTAAAGAGAAAGAAAGAAAAAAGACAGACAGACAGACAAGCAGAACTTTTTCCAGGACACTGAATCTGAATCTGAATTTTTTTTTTTTTTTAGTATAGTTGACACAGAATATTACATTAGTTTCTGGTGTACAACATAGTGATTGAACAAGTTTGTACATTATGCTATGTTCACTGCAAATATAGCTACCATCTGTCCCCATGCATCCCTATTAATTTATCAGTGATTATATTCCTTATGCTGTGCCTTTTATTCCTGTGAGTTGTTCATTCCGTAACTGGAAGCCTACAGCTCCTACTCTCTTTTACCCATTTTGTCCAACCCCACCCATCCTTCTCCCATCTGGCATCCCATCTCCCATCTATAGTTTGTTTCCTATATTTATAGGTCTAACTTATTTCATTCAGCATAAAACCCTTTGGGTCCATCCATGTTGTCTCAGATGGCAAAATCTCATGTTTTTTTTTTTGTTTGTTTGTTTGTTTTTGGCAGCATAATATTCCGTTGTGTATGCAACATTTTCCTTATTCATTTGTCTATTGATAGACACTTAATTTGCTTCCATGTCTTGGCTATTGTAAATAATGCTGCAATAAACGCAGAGTTGCATATTGCTTTTTGAATTAGTGTTTTTGTTCAAATCTGAACTTTTAATAATATTCTTAGTTGTTGTCTGCCCATTAGAATTTGAGAAGCACTCTAGAGACCACACTTTGAGAAACAATGCAATATGAGAAAACAATTGCATCATTTATAGTACCAGCTGTAGATTTCATTTCCTTCTCAATCTCCTTCTCTCTAGCATGTATCAGTTTACCTAGATGTAGACCTTGCAATATCTATGATGATTCTGTTTTTTGTTTCTGTTTTTGTTTTACTGGATTCTAAACTATATGCTCTGTAAATGGTTCTTGCCCAAATATGCTAAGACATTATGTTTAACTTCTCATTATAAATTTTAGAAAGATTTAAGTAAAGATTAGGCACTATGTCTTCTTTAACCTCGTGTGTTAAAAAATAATTATTCATTATTGTTGTGAAAGATGGGAAAGAAGACTTTATTGAAGAGGAACTGCTGTGGTAGGGTTTTACAACAGGGGAGAAAGAGTGAGCTTAGTTACAAATAGAACAAGGACAAGTAGAGATTTATAGCTAAGGAAAAGAATATGGGTCAGTGGATGGAAAATGACTAGGAGGAAACATGGTTAGGGGAATTTTTTTCTAGACCAATTCAGTAAGATTATTGCTGAAGGCAGGCTGCAGAAGTAAGATATTGAGGGTGGTGAATGAGAAATTTGATCAGCTATCCAGAGTGATAATATACCAAGGTAGGGTATTTAACTAAATTGACTCAGCAGCTTTCCTGCTAACATTGAATTTAGGGCTAAGAACAGAGCCCAAGGTTGGGGCCAGGTCAAAAAAATGACTCAGAGGAGACTTTTTCAAGTTTGGCCAAGGAAGGGGTCTTTAAAAGATGTACATGTGTTTTATAGCCTTTAATATGTTGGAGAATTTTAAAAGCCATACTAATTTCCTGTTTTCATAATACTCTGGCTTCTTGGAAAGTCTCTGGTCTTCATATTTTGTATAAATATTTTTAGAGGGAGGCCTGGGTGGCTCAGTGGTTGAGCGTCTGCCTTCAGCTTTGGTCATGATCCCAGGGTCCTGGGATCGAGTCCCACATCGGGCTCCCGTGGGGAGCCTGCTTCTCCCTCTGCCTGTGTCTCTGCCTCTCTGTGTCTCTCATGAATAAATAAACAAATATATAAAAAATAAATATTTTTAGAACAGTTTAAGTTATTTTTGGTTTGTTTTTGTTTTTAGTACAGCTTAGTTTTAACTTCTTTGTGGGAAAACCCAGATTAATAGTATTTTTTATAATTAACAGATTTTAAGTTGAAATTATGATTCCACAATATATAAGACAACCATTTTCCCCTCTGTAAAAATAATGTATGTACATAAGTGTTTTTAATCATGTACTATACATTTTAGTTAGTAAATTTATTAGCAATTCCTACTTATATTGTGTAGTTTATTACCATCTCATAAGTACTTTTGGGGAAGAAATATTTTACTTTACCTTTGGTAGTCCTTTTCGCTGGTCTAAGAATTAAGTTGACATGAGACATTAACAGGAGAAAATTAACCTGTACACAGGGAGTCCACATAAATAAGAGATTCTAAAGATAGTTGGACAAAATGAGGTATATTGTTATCCTGAACTAAGGAGGAATGGGAAGTAGGCTGGGATTTCAAAAGAAAGGAGGGTAATTCACAGGTAGGTAAAAATGAAAAAGTGTGGGGATCCCTGGGTGGCGCAGCGGTTTAGCGCCTGCCTTTGGCCCAGGGCGTGATCCTGGAGACCTGGGATCGGGTCCCACGTTGGGCTCCCGGTGCATGGAGCCTGCTTCTCCCTCTGCCTATGTCTCTGCCTCTCTCTCTCTCTCTGTGTGTGACTATGATAAATAAATAAAAAACTTAAAAAAAAATAAAAAAATGAAAAAGTGTAAATGTTTGGTAAACAAATGTTTGCTGGGCCATACAGAAACAATGGAACATAGGAATTTTAACAGACTTTGCTAAATTCCTCCTTGTATACTAGAGCTAGTTTATATTGTGCTATACTTATCTATGGTAATATCTCCCTTTCTGGAACAGCTAATTTTTTCAGGCAGCTAGTGGGAATGTCAAAGGTTTTTCCTGAGTCTTCTGTTTCTTAAAAAATAATCAGCCTAAAATAATCCACATGCAAACTAAGAGACACATTCTGGGGTGGCAAATTTTGCTTCGCTGTAGTACCAATGCAAATAAATATGTGGATTTTGACTTAACAACAAAAGCTTAAGTGGAAGCCTACACTTAACTAGAAATGTGATGATATGAAAAATTATTAAATATTTTTAAAAAGTGAATTTATATTTAATAAATACCATAATTAGACTTGTAAATGAAAAAAATAATAAAATTAAGCAGGATAAGGTTTTTGATAATTTACAAGTTACCCTGAGGATTTTTGAGTACAGAGTCATTCTGTGTTCAATAGCTTTTTTTTTTTTTTTTTAATTTTATTTATTTATGATAGTCACACAGAGAGAGAGAGAGAGAGGCAGAGACACAGGCAGAGGGAGAAGCAGGCTCCATGCACCGGGAGCCTGACGTGGGATTCGATCCTGGGTCTCCAGGATCGTGCCCTGGGCCAAAGGCAGGCGCCAAACCGCTGTGCCACCCAGGGATCCTCAATAGCTTTTTATAAACATCAAAATGATACTAAATCATAATTTGGAGGATACATATCAAGGGATTAGAATTTTACTAAGTAGTTAATCACTAAAATCCAAAAACCATATGGAGTTATAAGTAGTTGGAAGGAGAGACTCAAGCCTGAGAAAATTTTAAAAGCTGATGAGAAGGGTGGAAAGAAGCATGGAAGCCAAGAGTAAAGAGGGATTTTGGGGAGAGAGGAGAAATATCATTAATTATCATTAAATTGTTTGCTCTGTACTAGGTAATGTACCTTCTTTTTTATAACTGAAAATTTTCAGCAAAAACTGCATTGCTGCCTCTTAAATGCTTTATAGAGAAGATTTGTATTTTGGAGATGTGAAGATGTGTTGAGTTTTAAGATATATATTTGTAAGTCCACGGACGTTTCTTAGTTAGATATTCTTCCTTCCATAACCTCATGTGGATTTTGCCCAGTTAAAGTTTTAAAAATATGGCTATAAAATTCAGTTCTCCTTTAACCTGAACAGTATATCTATTATTTTTATATTGCTACTTTGCAAAAATACTACTATATTTTTGCTATATTCTTTTATTTTGTTGAGTGAAAATCATCATGAAATGATGATTTGAAAGGGATAATGAGGGATCCCTGGGTGGCGCAGCGGTTTGGCGCCTGCCTTTGGCCCAGGGCGCGATCCTGGAGACCTGGGATCGAATCCCATGTCGGGCTCCCGGTGCATGGAGCCTGCTTCTCCCTCTGCCTATGTCTCTGCCTCTCTCTCTCTCTCTCTCACTGCGTGCCTATCATAAATAAATAAAAAAATAAATAAAAAAAATGAAAGGGAAAATGAGGTTCATCAAATATAATATCGGCCTAGCTCAAGATCCCCTTTACTGATAGCGTGTACTTCACCCTCTGTTTAATTCCTGATATTTCACTGGATGGCTCTACTTGCTACAGACTGTTTCTATTCACTCTTCAATTTTTCTCAGTCTCTGCGGTGGTTTATATGGCTGCTGTGTTTATGTTGTCCTTTGTATGTCTGCAGATAATTCTAGCATTCTTGTCCTTTTAAAAATTAATCTATTTATTCTTTTTTTCAATCTGTGGATCCTATAATAAAGCACAATAATATGTAGATATGATCTGAAAAGCTCTACTATTCAGTGGTACTGTTTATCTGAATCTGAGTTGTTATGCTTTTGATGGATATCTCTCTAGATTCCATTAACTTTGAGATCACACATTCTGAGATCCTGACTTGTAATTCACTGAAACTGTATCTTTGTAATTTTATATGCATAGAGTTCTGTTTGTCAGTTTATTTTCTGATGAAGTATGTTTGCCTAGTTAAATTTGTTAGGAAGTTACTTTACAAATATGTTTAATTTTAAGTTAAACTTCCTGTGACCTCTTGAACAGAATGCTTTTTAAATCAATTTTGTTATGATTGGGGAAAAAAGACTTTTTAGTTTTTGTCTCTTTTGGAAGTGTTTTTTACAAACTAATATGTAGACAGTAGATCACATGTGTCAAGGGCATTGTTAATCATGTAAAGAATCAAGTCTTACCAGGATATACTGATATCAACCATCAATCTTCTCAGCATGTCTAGTGAGCCTATACATAATCTGGCTCCTACTAAGTTTTAGACTACTCTCCTTTTCACTTACTGCTTCAGCCACAATGACTCTGGAATGGCTTTCTTCTAGCTATTACTGATCCCCTGTATGCTTATCCTAGGAGCTTTGCAGATTGACTCCTTTGTCTTTCTTTTTTTTTAATTTACCTATTTTTTCTCCATTCCTTACCCCTCCCATTTTACAGAGACATAATTAACATAAAACACTCTGTGAGTAAAAGGTGTACAATGTATTGATTTGATACATTTATCTATTGCAAAATGATTACCGCCATAGCATTAGCTAATACCTCCATCATGCCACATAATTACCATTTCTTTTATGCAGTGAAAACATTTAAGATCTATTCTCTTAGCAACTTTCAACTATATAATATAGTATTATTGTAATTACTCTGCTATATATTAGATACCTAGAACTTACTCAACTTACAACTAGAAGACTGTATTTTTTTTATCAATGTCTTCCATCCCCCGCCTCCTGGTAACCACCATTCTAGTCTCTGTTTCTTGGAGTTCAGCTGTTATAGATTCCATATATAAGAGTATCCTACAGTATTTATCTTTCTCAATTTGTCTTATTTCACGTAACATTAGGCCCTCAAAGTCCAGCTTTGTTATCATGAATGGCAGCATGCCCTTCCTTCTCATGGCTGAATAATAATATTCCATCTTGTATGAATACCACATCTTCTTTATCCTTTCATCCACTGATGGTTATGTAGGTTGTTTCCATGTCTTAGCTATTGTAAATAATGCTGCTATGAACATGGGGGTATAGATATCTCATCCACATAGTATTTTTTTTTCCTTTTTGTATATTCCCAGAAGTGAAATTGCTGGATCATATGGTAGTTCTATTTTTAATTTTTTGAGGAATCTCCATACTGTTCCATAGTGACTGTGCCAATTAATAATTCCACCAACTGTATATAAGGGCTCTCTTTTCTCAACAACCATACAAATATTTTTACCTCTTGTCTTTTTGATGATAGCCATTCTAACCAATGTGAAATACTATCTCACTATGGTTTTGATTTGTGTTTCCCTAATGATTTTGAGGCCTTTCATGTACATGCTGGTCACATATATATTGTCTTTGGAAAAAATGCCTATTCAGATCCTTTGCCCATTTTTTAATCAAAACATTTTTTCTATCCAATTGTATGAATTCTTTATATTTTGAATATTAATCCTTTATCAAATATATGATATGAGTGGTGCCTGGGTGGCTTAATTGGTTAAGCATCTGCCTTCAGCTCTCGTCATGAGTTCAGGGTCCTGGGATTAAGCCCTGCTTTGGGTCTCCCTGCTCAGTAAAGAGTCTGCTTCTCTCTCTGCCTCTCCTCATCCCCACACCTGCTTGTACTCTCTGTCTCTCAAATAAGTAAATAAAATCTTTAAATATATATATATACATATATAGAAATATATATACATATAATATATAAAATGAAAATATTTTCTCCCACTTTGTAGGTTGCCTTTTCATTTTGTTGATGGCTGTGCAGAACATTTTAGTTTGCTGTAGTTTCACTTACTTATTTGTGCTTTTCTTGTCTTTGCCTTTGGTGTCAAAAGCAAAAACTAATTACCAAGACCAGTGTCATGGAGCTTATCTCTTATGTTTTCTTTTAGAAATTTGATGGCTTCAGCTCTTTTTAAAGACTATAATCCATATTGAGTTGAATTTTGTGTATGGTGTAAGATGGGGCCCAGTTTCTATCTTTTGCATGTGGCTTCCCAGATGATACCCACACCATTTATTGAATAAACTATCCTTTTTTCATTGTCTATTATTGGTTCCTTTGTTGGAAATTAATTGAACATATATCCATGGATTTATTTCTGGATACTCCTTGGTGTTTCATTGCTCTATGTGTCCATTTTTATGCCAGTACCATACTGTTTTGATCACTATAGCTTTGTAATATAGATTAAAGTAAAAAAGCATAATGCCTCCAGCTTTATTCTTTATTAAGATTGCTTTGGCTGTTTGAGATCTTTTGTGGTCTCATACAAAAAGGTCTGGATGTCTGTTTCCTTCCCCAGGTTAGGGAATATTTTTAGCCATTACTTCTCTGAATAAGCTTTCTGTCCCTTTTTCTTTCTTTTCTCCTTCTGGTACCCCTATCATGCATATAATGATGATGGTGTCCCAAAAGTCTATCATTCTTTGTCATTTTTTTTTTTTTAGTTTTTGCTCCTCTGATTGGATGAATTTCTCTGCTCTGTATTTATCAACCCTTTTTTCCTGCCTCATCTAGTCTGTTGTTGAACCCCTCTATTAAATTTTTAGATTTATTTATTGAATTATTTAGTTCTGTGATTTCTGTTTGGTAATTTTTTTGTATATATTTTTTTTATTGAAGTTCGATCTGGCAACATATAGCATATCACCCAGTGCTCATCCCATCAAATGCCCCCCTCAATGCCCATCACCCACTCACCCCAACCCCCCGCCCACCTCCCTTTCCACTACCCCTTGTTTGTTTCCCAGTGTTAGGAGTCTCTCATGTTCTGTTGCCCTCTCTGATATTTCCCACTCATTTTATCTCCTTTCCCCTTTATTCTCTTTCACTATTTTTTATATTCCCCAAATGAATGAGACCATATAATGTTTGTCCTTCTCTGATTGACTTACTTCACTCAGCATAATACCCTCCAGTTCCATCCACATCAAAGCAAATGGTTGGTATTTGTCGTTTCTAATGGCTGAGGAATATTCCATTGTATGTATAGACCACAGCTTCTTTATCCATTCATCTTTTGATGGACACCAAGGCTCCCACAGTTTGGCTATTGTGGACATTGCTGCTATAAACACTGGGATGCAGGTGTCTCGGCATTTCACTGCATCTGTATCTTTGGGGTAAATACCAAGTAGTGCAATTGCTGGGTTGTAGGGTAGTTCTATTTTTAACTCTTTGAGGAATGTCCACAGAGTTTTCCAGAGTGGCTGCACCAGTTCACATTCCCACCAACAGTGTAAGAGGGTTCCTCTTTATCCACATTCTCTCCAACATTTATTGTTTCCTGTCTTGTTAATTTTCCCCATTCTCACTGGTGTGAAGTGGTATCTCATTGAGGTTTTGATTTGTATTTCCCTGATGGCAAGTGATGCGGAGCATTTTCTCATGTGCTCATTGGCCATGTCCATGTCTTCTTTGGTGAAATTTCCGTTCATGTCTTTTGCCCATTTCATGATTGGATTGTTTGTTTCTTTGCTGTAGAGTTTAATAAGTTCTTTATAGATCTTGGAAACTAGCCCTTTATCTGATAGGTCATTTGCAGATATCTTCTCCCATTCTGTAGGTAGTCTTTTAATTTTGTTGACTGTTTCTTTTGCTGTGCAAAAACTTTTTATCTTGATTAAGTCCCAGTAGTTCATTTTTGCTTTTGTTTACCTTGCCTTCATAGATGTATCTTGCAATAAGTTGCTATGGCCAAATTCAAAAAAGGTGTTGCCTGTTTTCTCCTCTAGGATTTTGATGGATTCTTGTCTCACATTTAGATCTTTCATCCATTTTGAGTTTATCTTTGTGTATGAAGTAAGAGAATAGTCCAGTTTCATTCTTCTGCATGTGGATGTCCAATTTTCCCAGCATCATTTATTGAAGAGACTGTCCTTTTTGCAGTGTATAGTCTTCCCTGCTTTGTCGAATACTAGTTGACCATAGAGTTGAGGGTCCACTTCTGGATTCTCTATTCTGTTCCATTGATCTATGTATCCATTTTTCTGCCGGTACCACACTGTCTTGATGACCACAGCTTTGTAGTACAACCTGAAATCTGGCATTGTGATGCCCCCCGCTCTGGTTTTCTTTTTAAATATTCCCCTGGGTATTTGGAGTCTTTTCTGATCCCACACAAATCTTAAGATTATTTGATCCAACTCTCTGAAGAAAGTCCATGGTATTTTGATATGGATTGTATTGAATGTGTAAACTGCCCTGGGTGGCATTGACATTTTCACAATATTAATTCTTCCAATCCATGAGCATGGAATATTTTTCCATCTCTTTGTGTCTTCCTCAATTTCTTTCAGAAGTGTTCTGTAGTTTTTAGGGTATAGATCTTTTACCTCTTTGGTTAGGTTTATCCCTTGGTATCTATGCTTTTGGGTGCAATTGTAAATGGGATTGACTCCTTAATTTCTCTTTCTTCAGTCTCATTGTTAGTGTATAGAAATGCCACTGACTTCTGGGCATTGATTTTGTATCCTGCCACACTGCCGAATTGCTGTATAAGTTCTAGCAATCTTGGGGTGGAGTCTTTTGGGTTTTCTATGTACAGTATCATGTCATCTGCAGAGGGAGAGTTTGACTTCTTCTTTGCCAATTTGAATGCCTTTTATTTCTGTTGTCTGATTATGAAGCTAGGACTTCTGGTACTATGTTGAATAGCAGTGGTGAGAGTGGACATCCCTGTCATGTTCCTGATCTTAGGGGAAAGGCTCCCAGTGTTTCCTCAGTGACAATAGTATTTTCTGTGGGCTCTTTGTAGATGGCTTTTAAGATGCTGAGGAATGTTCCCTCTATCCCTACACTTTGAAGAATTTTGATCAGGAATGGATGCTGTATTTTGTCAAATGCTTTCTCTGCATCTATTGAGAGGATCATATGGTTCTTGTTTTTTCTCTTGTTGATATGATCTATCACATTGATTGCTTTATGAGTGTTGAACCAGCCTTGCATCCCAGGGATACATCCCACTTGGTCATGGTGAATAATCTTCTTATGTACTGTTAGATCATATTGGTTAGTATCTTGTTGAGAAGTTTTGCATCCGTGTTCATCAGGGATATTGGTCTATAATTCTCCTTTTTGGTGGGGTCTTTGTCTGGTTTTGGAATTAAGGTGAATTAAGGTGATGCTGGCCTCATAAAATGAATTTGGGAGTATTCCATCTCTTTCTATCTTTCCGAACAGCTTTAGTAGAATAGGTGTTGTTTCTTCTTTGATTGAAGAAGAAAGATGTTTGATTGAATTCCCCTGGGAAGCCATCTGGCCCTGGACTTTTGTGTCTTGGGAGGTTTTTGATGACTGCTTCAATTTCCTCCCTGGTTATTGACCTGTTCAGGTTTTCTATTTCTTCCAGTTCCAGTTTTGGTAGTTTGTGGTTTTCCAGAAATGCGTCCATTTCTTCTAGATTGCCTAATTCATTGGTGTATAGCTGCTCATAATATGGTTTTAAAATTGTTTGTATTTCCTTGGTATTGGTTGTGATCTCTCATTTTTCATTCATCATTTATTAATTTGAGTCTTTTTTTCTTTTTAATAAGGCTGGCTAATGGTTTATCTATCTTATTTATTCTTTCAAAGAACCAACTACTGGTTTTGTTGATCTGTTCTCAGTTCCTCTCAGTTCTTCAGTCTCTATTTCATTGAGTTCTGCTCAAATATTTATTAACTCTCTTTTTCTACTTGGTGTAGGTTTTATTTGCTGTTCTTTCTCCAGGTCTTTAGGTGCAAGGTTAGCTTGTGTATTTGAGTTTTTTCCATTTTTTTGAGGGAGGCTTGTACTGCAATATATTTCCCTTTTAGGACTGCTTTTGCTATATCTCAAAGATGTTGAATGGTGGTATCTTCATTTTCATTAGTTTCCATGAATCTTTTTAACTCTTCTCTAATTTCCTGGTTGACCCTTTCTTTTTTAGCAGGATGCTCTTTAACATCCACATGTTTTTCTTCCAAATTTCTTCTTGTGATTGAGTTCAAGTTTCAAAGCATTATGGTCTGAAAATATGCAGGGGACAATCCCAATCTTTTGGTATCAGTTGAGACCTGATTTGTGACTCAGTATGTGGTCTATTCTGGAGAAGTTCCATGTGCACTTGAGAAGAATGTATATACAATTGCATTTGAATGGAAAGTTCTGTAAATATCTGTGAAATCCATCTGGTCCAGTGTATCATTTAAAGCTCTTGTTTCTTTGGAGATGTTGTGCTTAGAATATCTGTCATTTGCAGAAAGTGCCATTTTGAAGTTTCCTAGTATAGTGTATTATTATCTAAGTATGTCTTTACTTTGGTTATTGATTGATTGATATACTTGGCAGCTCCCACATTAGGGGCATAAACATTAATAATTGTTAGGTCCTCTTGTTGGATAGACCCTTTAAATATGATATAGTGTCCCTCTTCATCTCTTACTACAGTCTTTAGGATAAACTTTAATTTATCTGATATGAGGATTGCTACTCCTGCTTTATTTTGAGGACCATTTGAATGGTAAATTATTCTCCGAAGTTTCATTTTCAGGCTATAGGTATCCTTAGGTCTAAAATGAGTCTCTTGTAGACAGCAAATAGATGGGTCTTGCTTCTTTATCCAGTCTGAAACCCTGGGTCTTTTGATGGGATCATTTAGCCCATTCATGTTCAGTGTTACTATTAAAAGATATGAATTTAGTGTCATCATGATACCTATTCAGTCCCTGTTTCTGTGGATTATTTCTTTGGGCTTCCTCTTTCTTTTACAGAGTCCCTCTTAATAATTATTGCAGAGCTGGTTCGGTGGTCTCATATTCTTTCAGTTTCTGCTTACCTGGAAGCTCTTTATCTCTCCTCCTTTTCTGAATGAGAACCTTGCTGGATAAAGTATTCTTGGCTGCATGTTCTTCTCATTTAGGACCCTGAATATATCCTGCCAGCCCTTTCTGGCCTGCCAGGTCTCTGTGAAGAGGTCTGCTGTTAATCTAATATTTCTCCCCATATAATATAGAGATGTCTTGTCTCTTGCTGCTTTAAGGATTTTCTCTTTATCTTTGGAATTTGCAAGTTTCACTATTAAATGTTGAGGTGTTGAATGGTTTTTATTGATTTTAGTGGGGGACCTCTCTATCTCCTGGATCTGAATGCCTTTTTCCCTCCCCATATTAGGGAATTTCTCAGCTATGATTTGTTCAAGTATGCTTTCTGGCCCTCTGTCCCTCTGGCATCTTCTGGAACCCCAGTTATACGTAGACTTTTCCTTCTGAGGTTGTCATTTATTTCCCTTAACCTTTCCTCGTGGTCTTTTAATTGTTTTTCACTTTTTTCCTCAGCTTCCTTCCTTGCCATCAACTTGTCTTCTATGTCACTCACTCTTTTTTTCTACCTCATTAACCCTTGCTGTTAGGACCTTCAGTTTGGATTGCATCTCATTTAATTGATTTTTAATTTCGGCCTGATTAGATCTAAATTCTGCAGTCATGAAGTCTCTTGAATCCTTTATGCTTTTTTTCCAGAGCCACCAGTAGCTTTATAATTGTGCTTCTGAACTGGCTTTCTGACATCGAATTGTAATCCAAATTCTGTAACTCTCTGGCAGAGAGTACTGTTTCTGATTTTTTCTTTTGTGGTGAGTTCTTCTTTCTAGTCATTTTGCTTAGTGCAGAGTATCTGCATGAGTGGGCTGTGTCAAGAATATCAACCACGACCTAAGTAAATTTCACCCTAGATGACTCTGCCAAGGTCAGAGACCAGAAATTGACAACAAAGTTCAGAATGAAATAAAACAAAAGGACCACTAAAGTGAACAACAAATTTTAAAACAAAGTAGTAAAAAACAAAAGGCCAGGAATCTTAAAGAAGATGAGAAAAAAAATAGAAAAAGAAAAAAGAAAAAACTGGAAAGAAAAAAAGGGGAGACTGGGAGATGGTGATTATGAAGAAGTGTGGTAAAGGGAGAATGTAGTCTACCTGAGGGGTTCTAGAGGGTGATCCTCTTGTTTCTGAGTATATTAAGTTCTGTATGTTAGAGGATGCTCAGTCCCAAATTTATATAAACCAGAAATACTCGTAGAGGGCCCCAACATTGACCACCAAAACATAAATGAGATAAAAGAGGGGGGAAGAATAGGAATGAGGAATCACTGAATGGACCAGCACGGTATTACACTTGGTTCTGGGTGCATGCTGATCATGTTTTAGAAGGTATTAACTTCTGCCATTGTAGAACAAAATAAGGCAGAGAAAACAAAGAACACAAAACAACAACAACAAAAAACATGTATATCTCCCAAAATTAACTTGAGTATGTTGAAGGGAATCTAGAAGTGGAAAATATATCTAGAACCTGTAATTGTAGAAATATGTAAGTCAGTGGGAAAAGAAGAAAAAAAATGGAAATTTACAGTCTGATATAAAAACGAGTTGTACCAGAAAAAGGAAGGAAAAAAAGGGGGGGGGGGGGTTCTACCCTCTGGATCTATATACTGTAATTCCCTTGACTTCTGGAGCCCCCAGTGCTGCTTGGTCAAGAACTTGCTCTTTCCCTGTCCTTCCAGCTGGTTTTCTGGGGGAGGGGCCTGCTGTGCTGATTCTCAGGTGCAGAGCTCAGGAGGAGGTGTGTATTCCATGAGGCCTCTGTTCCCTGGGGCCCCCGCTCCATCCCTGGCACAGGGTGACACCAGGAGGAATAACACTACTGGCAGCGGCCAGCTCTCCAGCTCTGGAGTCCGCACCCCCAGTAACCACCCGCAGCTCCCAGTCCACACTGGCCTAGATGTTCCTGGGGGACGGGGGGTGCTGATCTGCACAGTTTGGGGTGCCCGGGGGCAGGAGAGTCCTCGCTGTCCTGTGTCCCAGGGGGAGCGCAGGATCCCAGCTGTGTCCCCTGGGGCCCGGGGCCTGCGCTGCTGGGATCGTGCTCCCGGCCCGCGGCTCCCGAAGGCAGCAGGGCGCAGCCCCCTCCGCCCGGAGCCCCCGCCTGACCCCCGGCTTCTCCCCGAGGCCCCGCCGGGCGCTCCAGCCCTTTCCCGAGCTCGGCCGCGGGGTGTGGGGCGCTCTCCCCCGGGCGCACCTCCCCTGTTAGTGACCCCGGGAGACCGGAGGCCCCTCCGCCCCTCCTGCGATCCTGCCCAAGTTCCCTGCTCAGCGCCTTTGGGTCCGGGAAGAATCCGGTGCAGATTTTTAAAGCTCCCGCCTCTCCGGGGCTGGGCTCTCCGGTCTGGAGGGTCTCCCCACCCCACCCCCGCCTTAGCCCGGCTCCTCGCGGGGCCCCTCCCCCCTTGATTCTTTTTTATTTTTTTCCTTGTTTCCTTTTTTTTTTTTTTTTTTTTTTTTACCTTATTAGAAGCGCAAACCCTTCTCCCTGTAGCGTTCCAGCTATTCTCTCTTTAAATCTCAGGTCGAATTCGTAGGTTTTCAGGATGTTTTGAAAGTTATTTAGGTAAGTTGGTGGGGCTGGGCGAGTTGGGGATCCTACTCCTCCGCTATCTTCTGTTTGGTGATTTTTAATGTTTTTTATCTCTTTGTTGGAATTCTCATGCATTCTTCTTCTGACCTTGGTGAGCATCTTTATGACCATGATTTTGATTCTCTTTGATTCTATTTCAGTAAGTAAGGTCTATTTGTGTAATTTTATTTTGTTCTTTTGTTTGCAACATATTCCTATGTTTCTTCATTGTCCTTGATTTTTTTGTGTTGGTTTCTGTGTATTAAATGAAACTGCCACCTCTCCCAATCTTGAGGAAGTGGTTTTCTGTAGGAGAGAAACCTTGTCAATCAGCACAGCTCTGATTTTCCCTCAAACCATTATGATTGTCTAAGCCTTCTTCTTTGATCTTATTGACTCTCAGTAGTTTTACAGTGTGCCAAGAGCTGACTGTGACCTAAAAGGGTGGATTGCACTCAGTGCCTATGCAGGTCAACTGGAAGCTGGATGATACTCAGGAAACAGCTAGTAAAGTGTGTTGTTAGATCTCTTCCTGAGGGAATCTGAAAGGTGAGTATTTTTTGCTTTCTCCCACTGTTCTGGACTTGGGTGTATAGCTCTTTGTGTGTGGGGTATGCTACTGGGCCCATTAGGAACTTCTTTGTTTGATACAGTCCTGTGGGACTACTGAACAGAAGCCCTATTGGCTATCAGAGCCAGACCATTTGGGGACTCTTGCTTTGGGTATCATATGCTAAAGCTGGGTGCAGAGTATGTATGTATATAATCTTCTTCCAGGGAGATACTGGTGACTTGGGGCAGGAAGAAGAGGAGAAAGAGTGAAGGAGATGTCTACCAACTTCCCTGTTCTCAGCTGAGGCTCATAGTCAGCCTCTAGATGCATGCTAAATTAGAAGCCTGACCTTCCGGTAACAGCTTATAAACTATGTAGATAAGACCTTATTTAGGGAAAGACTGGAAATTGGGCATTTTTTTGCCTGCTCCCTCTTCACTGATCCCAGGGTTGACAGATTCAGAGACTGTTTGTTCCTGTTAGCTACTTCTTTATTTACTATGGTTTTATGGGTCTCATGGATATAAGCCTCAATGGCTTTCACATGTAACCACCATTTTAATCAAGATATATAGCATTTCCTTCATGCCAAAACATTCTTTATGTTCCTTTGCAGGCTTTTCTGCTTGTTTGCTCCAAGTATGGGAAACCTCTGATACTTGACATTGTAAAGATTTAGTTTCATGATCTCTAGCTTGTATTGTTTCTTTTCTGAAGGTGATAGTTATCCTTGTTCTGATATATACAATGTACTGTTTTTCCTTTGATCTCAGATATTCTCTTATATTGTTTATAATTATTATTATGAACCTTGGTGATATTTAATGTTTGTCTTGCTTTACATTTGTTGAACTTTTTAGGCTTTGATATTTATATTTTGTGAAAATTAGAAAAATTCAGCTTTATTTATTCAAATATTTTTATACTCTTCTTTTTTTTAAAGATTTTATTTGTTTATTCATGAGAGACACAGAAAGAGAGGGAGAGAGAGAGAGAGAGAGAGAGAGAGAGAGAGAGAGGCAGAGACACAGGCAGAGGGACAAGCAGGCTCCATGCAGGGAACCTGACTTGGGAGTCGATCCTGGGACTCCAGGCAGCCAAAGGCAGACATTTAACCACTAAGCCACCCAGGTGTCCCTCTACCCTACTTTTCCACCTGAGATTATACTTATGCATATGTTAGATTGCTCTAGATGTTACTGGAACTCTGTTATTTTTCATCATTTTTTTTTTCTCTTTGGCCTTTATTTGAATGACTTTCATTGGCCTGCCCAAAAGAGATCTCTTCTTTTGCAGTAATCTTTGTATTGAACTTGCTTATAATTTCTTGAGTTCTTTTATATAATAGTTTATATTTTATAGTTTTTAAATCAAAATTAGGCAAAAAATTGACTATTAATTATTTAAATTTTGTCTCCTTTTTTTTTTTTCTTGGACTCATCATTATCCTTACATTTTCTTTAAATCCTTAATATACTTCTTTTTTTAAATTATTTATTTATTCATGAGAGATAGATAGAAAGAGGCAGAGACACAGGCAGAGGGAGAAGCAGAAGTATCACAATACTGTTTTGGCTGTTTCCAAATGTGTGCAAAGAGTAGTTTAATATTTTTTGGTTCTTTACTTCTGTAGAACTAGTCTATTACCAGTTGCTAGCTATTTACTTTATTTTTATTGAATTAATGTTCATATAAAAACTTTGAAGTTTTAATGTTTTGTGTATTTTTATCATAAATCAAATATTAGGTTTATAATTAATTTTTGTTTCAGTTATAAATCATCGTCACCAAAATGTACACATTATCTGTAGGAAAACTGTGCTTAAGTGTACTCAATTTATTGCAGAGAAAATAATTATAGATAATTTGGCTATTGAAAACTGCCATCTTTTAAATACCTGTTATAACTCTTCCAGTAGGTAAGTGATAAGTAAGTGATAATCCTTTGACCTAAATACTTTTCTTTTTTAAAAAAAGTTTTATTTATTCATGACAGACACAGAGAAAGAGGCAGAGACATAGGCAGAGGGAGAAGTAGGCTCCTTGTGGGGAGCCCAATGTGGGACTTGATCCCAGGATCCCAGGATAACACCCTGACCTAAAGGCAGATGCTCAACTACTGAGCCACCCAGGTATCCCTAAAATACTTTCAATGTTTAAATTTTATTGCAATTAGAATTTTTGAAAAAACAGTAAAAATAGATATTTTCAAGTGGCAGTAAATTATATTAATAATAATAAATATTTCACATAAATGCATAAATGAATTTAATATTTATGTTTGGGTTTTCTAAAGCATATCACTACAATCTGTGCAAAATGGTATAGTAATGTTCATCCTTTTATAAATATCTTTAAAAAATCACTCTGGTAATTTAGAGAGAAATGGGTCATTTCAATAATGGTATTTTAGAAAATATAGAAACATCTCTAATGAAATATAATTTGTTTTTAATTGTTATAGTTAGTTTTTATATAATATGGATATTCTATATAAAGACAGCTTTATAATTTGAAAGTCAACTTGCTGTTCTACTCAGCTTTTTAGTGACTGAAGTTTAGTCTTTAAAAAGGAAAGACGTGAACACAGGCCACTATTTAAGAAGAATAACAAAAAATTCTCAGTGTGAAGAGTCAGTTTGTGATTCTCAGAATGTTAGCTTACTTCTGGAAAGAAGATGACCCTTACTAGGAAGAATCTTAGAAGTTAATACTCCAAAAGAGAGGGTGCTGTTGGATAAGGGACATATTAGTCCTCCCATTAGTAAAAAAAGAAGTGATAATGGGCTAGCTTTTTTAAATCCCATTAAAATAAGATGCTTAGGGAAAAAGCACTGCTGATCTTTTAAGTTTCAACAAAACATAGAAAAGCAAGGCATCATTAATGTAAACAGAAAGTAATAATAAATTAAGGAAGATTAAACAGGAAGCTGCCTCTAAATTGAGAGAAAGAATCATACCAATACAACACCAAATGGATCTTATTCATCAAAGAAATTTTGAAATTTGCTCTCAAGAAAATTAGATAACCCTATAAAAATGCAAAGATAGGTTTAATCAGTATTATAAAGTTAAGACCACTAACCAAAAAGGAACAAGTCTGCCACAACTGTAGTGATAAAGTTAGGGATTTATTGAAGTAATTTTATTAGAAAGAGATGATAATGGTATAATTAGCATGTTCAACAATTTGTAGCCACGTTTATCTTAATTTTATTACGATAAAATTTTGCTAGCTTTTATAATATAAAGTAAATAGATCTATTACATATTTTGCTATATTCAACTTTTCTAATATGCTGGGTTGTTAACTTGGAATCTCCACTGTCTACTCCTGTCACCAAAACTTTATTACTTTGTTAGGTGCTTGATTGGCAAAGACCTCTTCATTCAGAAGTCTTCCCTGTCCCCTGAATCTAAATCTGAGTCTTCCTTTGGAGACTGAGTTATCTTATCTGAGTTTATTAAGTACTTATTATGTGATTAATTTCATCTTATTTATCTTCCTCATTTTATTGTACATCTCATGCCCTCAGGATCTGTATCTGTATTTGTTTGTCACTGTTTGTCAACATCTAGTGCAGTAACTTGTGTTGAAAGAATGACCATAATTTGTTGTTGGATGAAATAAGGGAATTAGCTAAGAAAGGGCACACCCACTGACCAATATTTTTTTTCCCTTATATTAAAAAGTATTTTCCCAACCTCTTCAGTTTCACAATGGAATCATGTATAAAATAAAATAATTGAATAGTAAACTATGTTGTTACTAATAATATGTTTTTTTTCTAATAAATAACCATTCCTTTAAAGTCTGTCAGGTCTAATAAACAATTTTTTGACTATCCATTCACCATTTACTGTTACTAATTTGCTTATAATCACCCATTATATTTTACATAGCACTTTCTTGAAAGGATATGGGAAGTATATTAAAATAACTCCTATTTATTGAGCTTCTATCATGTACTTTCTAGACTTCTATATAATAATTACTTAATTTTTATAATCACCCTAGAAAGTATATAGATGTGGTATCTGTTTCATAGATGATGAAAATGAGACTGTTTAAAACATTTATCCAGCTGGTAAGTAGCACAGTCTATATTATAATCCAAATCTACCTTATACCAAAGCTCCTGCATACTCTTTCTACTCTTCTAGAATATTGAACTAATTTTTTTATTCTAAAAATTTTAGAGTGTGTATCTGAAGCCACAAAATAGTAGGAAAATGTCAAATACCATGTGCTATTTATACAGTGGATAAAAATGCTTTGCATTACATTAAAGTCGTAACTTTAAAGCAGCATGACATTTTAAATTGTTTGACTAGCTGGCTTCTTTAAAGAGCTACTTCACTACAGTGGAGGAAACTCTTCCATTCACATGTGTCAAACATCTTAGGTGGTATAAGAGTTTCACATGTGTCAAACATCTTAGGTGGTATAAGAGTATATGGTATTTCAAGATATTAACATTATCATATCATAGCTGAAAGAACTTATGAATGATTCTTCTAAGCTTCTGTCTTGCATTATAAAATTGTTTAAATTATTCCGTATAAATGGGTCAACAGCTGTCTTTAAAGCTCCTATAGGACATACCAATATTTCATTTATTCTTCAACCATCCAACCAAAATTTCTGTTAGTCTAATTTAAATCTTTAATTTAACCCTTTTTTATTATCTATATGTAGTAGAAGTCACCAGCATCTCCATGTGTGTTTAAGTCATCCCTCTTCCCTCTTCTCTAGCTAATATTACTTAAGGTAAGACAAAGACTGTACATCACTTTCAGGATGGTTTGTCAAGTTTCTCTATTAAAATTCACATCATTATAAATTATTCAAGTCTCAATAGTAACCCCTAAAGTAAGTATATGTTAATAGTTTTTATGGTAACATATTGAATTCAAATAGCTAAATAGTACTACCTATGTAGAGAAAAAATTAATTACAATAAAATTTACTATACAAAAAAAAATCTACTATACAATTGTTTGATTTTCACCAGATTCCATTGTAAAACTGAAGCTATGAGAAACATTTAGCTCTTGAAATTATAAAAGTTTGAAAATCTATAAAAAATATCCAAAAAATAAATTATATACTAAACAGGGATCCCTGGGTGGTGCAGCGGTTTGGCGCCTGCCTTTGGCCCAGGGCGCGATCCTGGAGACCCGGGATCGAATCCCACATCGGGCTTCCGGTGCATGGAGCCTGCTTCTCCCTCTGCCTATGTCTCTGCCTCTCTCTCTCTCTCTCTCTCTCTGTGTGACTATCATAAATAAATAAAAATTTTAAAAATTAAAAAAAATTATATACTAAACAGAAAACTAATGTTTATGCCAAAGTAGCAACATTTTTTTTATTTTTTTATTTATTTTTATTTTTTTAACAACATTTTTTTAATGCAGGAAAAACATGGAGATAAAATTACAGTACTAGTGATTCCATACATGCTTTAACACTGATACTCTTCCCATTTTAGTAGTAGCATGAAATTATTTAATGAGTCCAAAGTAACAGTCTGATTGCTTGTGTAAACACTATTCAATTAATTAGTTATTCATAATTATTAGGTTCTCTATTTTTACTCACTATGGATGTAGGAAGTCGTGTTTTTAAAAAGTCATATAGGGATCCCTGGGTGGCGCAGCGGTTTGGCGCCTGCCTTTGGCCCAGGGCGCGATCCTGGAGACCCGGGATCGAATCCCACGTCGGGCTTCCGGTGCATGGAGCCTGCTTCTCCCCCTGCCTTTGTCTCTGCTCGCCTCTCTCTCTCTCTCTCTGTGACTATCATAAATTAAAAAAATAAATAAATAAAATAAAATAATAAAAATAAAAAGTCATATATATATATATATTTTAGAGAGGGAGGCAGGCAGAGGGTGAAGGAAAGAGAATCTTAAGTAGTCTCCATGCCCAGCATGGAGCCTGATGTGGGGCTCAGTCTCACAACCCCAAGGCCCCAGCTGAAATCAAGAGTCAGACAGAGCCACCCAGGTGCCTCCAAAATCATATTTTTTTAATAGCAAAGTTCAGACTTTGGGAGGTGACTATTACTGGTAGATATTCCAACAAACATTTTTAATAAGATAGATTAGATATTCTATTTTTATTTACTTTTAAAAAATAGCAAATTAAATCTGAAAATGAAAAATTTTAAAAAGTGATTATCAATTCATTCTGATTTTAACCTTAGGGTTTTTTTCTAGACTATTTATGCATGCATGTTAATATTAGTTCAGTTTTCAAATACAGTCTTCAGTGTATATTATTTATGAACAATTAGATCATATGTAGATTTATGTTGAAGACAAAATTTTAGTTTTTCAAGAGCCCTTCCAAAGATGTTGAAATATTATAAAATAATAGGTCCTTGTTATTGTTGTTAGTACGAGTTTCACTGTTGTGTTCATTTCATGTCTTGTGTCCAAAGTACATTTCTGAATATTGACTTCTCATTTGCCATTTCTGGATAATGATCCTGAGTGGTATAACATAAGAGAATTGGGAAACTTTGCTTTTAATCCTAGTTTGGTCTATAACAGAACTAAGCTGGACAATTTACTTAACAGTATGTGGTTGGTTTCCAATCAACTAAATTAGATTGATCTAGTCAACTTCTCAGTTTCCTTAATTCCTAGAATTCTTTGACATGCCTGTTGATTTGTTGCTGTGGTAAGTCATTCATTATTTCTTTGAGCAAAAATTAACGATCATTTAGAGATGAAAAAGGCTATTTCAGACTCCCCAGTGGTTAGGAAATACACTGAGAAGATTATATATTTATTTCATTCTTTTCAATATGCTGTTTAATAATGTACAATAGTAATAAAGAATGAACTATGTATTTCTATATACGAATGTAAATATTGAACTGTCACATGTTAAATATTATAAAAAATAAATTCTAACAACATAAATCTCAAAATTCTGGAATTAATATTTGAAAACCCAACTGATTCTTTGTTATAAATCAAAATTTGACCCACACTTATCTGTCTATTCAGACCAAGATCAATTTCATTTTTTCTATTATTTCACATTTGCACATACTTTTAAAAAGTTTTTTAAAACTCTGTCATTTAAAATAAAAGTTTACTCTTTATAGCTGATTCATTATTGGCATTTTAATTTCTGACAAGGTAAATTCTTAGAAGAAAAAATAACAATTTTGTGTTTCTTATAAGTAGCCATGAAGATTAATTACACTTTATGACAGATCTGTGAAATAGAAATATTGTCATCACTTTTTCTGAAATACTATCCTCTCCAGAGCACAAAGCTAAAACTGTCTTGGAGAGTTAAATAGCATTCTTTAAAATGTAGACCAAGAATTTAAAAATAATCTGTAATCAGTACATACACAGAGGAAATTTTTAAGAGTCTAAGTTAATAACATGCAACTAAATGTTATGGTAAAATCTCAACATTTGTTTTTAAATTCCTGCAAGATGATCAATGTGTGGTTAAAATTGAATTTTTCTGACTTGCAACACTTAATCATACAGAGTTCATAAATAGAGATTAGAACAAGGATTCATACTGTTGACTTGGGGACTGGTCAAGGCTAGTCCATTGTATAAAATTTATAGAGGTATTTTAAATCTATCTATAAATGGAAAAATATCTTAAGTGTTCAGATATTCCTCTCATTTTTTTCTTTTTTTTTTTTTTTGGTTTATGGACATCACAGCATTTGGGAATAAATTATTTTCATAGCACTATCTTTTTGCTGTATTTTTTTCTGATTTATATTTCTAATGAAAATTAAATTCCTTTTAATTTTCAGTGTCACTATTCTTGTCAACTTATTATGAAAATATGTGCATCTTCTATCATACTTCCTTTTTTCAAACTTATCTCTTATTCTCAATCTAACTTTGCAAGATTACTCATCCAAAATCTAGTGCCTTATATGTAAGCCCTCCTTTTTAAAGGCCTTCATTGATCCTCCACTGTCCATTGTACATTGATCTTATACCTACTTATATTAGACCCTTTTTCATGTAGAACACAGGATCTAGATCCAGGTCATTGTTCTGTCCTTTTATACTTAGTTTCTATCTAGTACACTCCATATTCAGGTTCTTTTCCTCTCTATACAATTATTCTACTGTATCCAACTGTCTTTTACTTATTACCTGGACATACTGTAATTAATCTATTGTGGGTTTTTTTTTTTTTGCCAAAATTGCTTAAATGCTTTACCTTTATCATTTTTAAGCTCTCCTTATGTAATTTATTAGTTGATTCATTTAATTTTTTACCATCTCTATGCGGTGTAGGTACTGTTGTTCTCTGGTTTACAGTGAAGGGTACTGTGACAAAGAAAAATTAGGGAACTTTTCAAGGTTAAACAGAAGATTAGAACTGGGGTAGAATTCTAACATTTTTACTTAAGTCTGACATCTTAACTGGTTTATTACAAGATCTACTTATCCCTGTACCTTTCTCCTTTTCTCTCTCTGCCTCTTGTTCCACCTTCCTTTTACCCTGTTTTCCTTTTTGGTCTTTTCTCATTCTTTCTGGAATAATACAAGTTTCTAATTTTGTAGTGTTCTGGCTAGAGATGTAAAATGAAATTTGCTTCAATAACATCTTCTATTCTGAGCTACCATCTTCTGAGTTAGTATAGTCATGCCTGGGATCACCCCTCTCTGCTGGCATTTGTAGAGCTGTTGGCATCTCCATTTGACCCCACTTTCCATGCATGATTCTTCTTTATGACCACAAGGGCCCAGCAGTGTATGCTGGCTTCTTTTTTCTTTTTAATCCTTCTCACAATGGGGGAAATTTTATGGCCCTTCTACAACTCATTGGCATTCTGGGAGTGCCAGTGGGGCTTTTCCATACCAATCTCTTTACAGAGCTTTTTGAATTCTATTTGACTTTGACATGGAATTTTGGGGGAACTTTCTAGACCTTGATAGGACAAGCAAGGGAAGATAGCAATTATGTCTTCTATTCTAGATCCCATTGTAAACCTCTAATTTTTCCATCTCTACCTTATAAATTCTTATCATTTCTCTGTTGGCAACTCTGAAGTTCATATGATTTTTCATCCCTCTGTCTAAAGCCTAAATCGCCATTTTTACATAATTGTTGGTTAAAAGTCAATAACTTGATGTCTTGAATTTTGATTCTGTTGTCCCTTGGAGTACCAAATTTCTTCAAAGAGCTGGGCCCTTCACAGGACAAAAAGAAAGTCAGGATGAAAAGCAATTCTATTAAAAGATTTTGATGTCATTCCCTAACAGTGGCATCAAATTGGAGGTAAAAAATAATGTTGAGAATGAGCTGGTAAGGAGCCAGTATAGTGAAAATTTTGTTTTATTGTGATAAGATAAACAGGAAGGCATTTAATATTTTTGACAGAGTATGACAGGAGTGTTATATGGAGAAATTTTGTTCTGTTAGCCTGGGGTATGATAAAACGAAGGAGGAAGACTACAAAAGGCCAATTTTTAAATTAAGTACTTTTTTGTCTATAGCCAAGTTTTTCCTCCTGAGTGTGTCATATTTACTAATTTATATTAATGCTTTTTTTTCCATGAAAGAATGTTGTCTACTTCCCACTAAAGGTGAAATGATTTTTGATGACAATTCCATTTTTGCTATATTATATGCTCCTTAGATGTATACTCATTTAATAGAACTACCAATAATTCATAGCATTTTAATGTGATTTGTGTTATCATGTAACTTTGAACCTTGTTTTATAAAAAAGAGAATGAATACTTAAATGTACCTGCTATCATTTCTAAGTGACTGTCTTTTTTACTCATGGTTTATTTCCTCTGATGAGGTTCTCAGCAGACAGTTCTTATCTTGGTGTTTTTATAGTTTCTTAATTATTCACTGTCATTTTTAAATGAATGCTCCAGGAATACTTGAGTATTTACATACTCTTTGTCACCTTGCTTAACTTTGCATGTCTCATTGAAGGGTCTTGATAATTATTGTAATAGAACTTGAGAGAAGTTATGTCAGCTTGCACATACCATTAGTGCATTAATGTGTCAAAATAGCAGTGAATGACACAGCTCGAGGCAGTCTTAAAAGCTACTAATGGCAGACCAACTCTAAGAAATTGATTTGTAAGCAATACTGAAGCTATAAAACTTGCTCCTTGATATATAGTTTCAGAAAGCCTTGTTCTATTTTTCACTTTATTTTTAGTAAATGAGTAATAGCTATTTGAATAAGAGAGCAATCTATAAAGACTACATGGTTGATGTTCTCTTTGTTGAAGTAGCGATAGAACAGTTCAAATAGGAAAACTAACAAGGTAGTAGCATGTTAAAATTAATTCAGCTGTTAACATTTAAGCTGTAGTTTAATCATGGGTTTGATCTTATATGTTTTGTGGTTAATAGAAATGGATGTGGTAATGTGTTTTGTCAAACTAATAGCTTTTTGACACTCAGAAGAGTTGAGGAGAAATTTGAAAAGTGATATAAACTTCATAAATAGAAATTTATGAGAAATAATAAATATAAATATAGTTATGTATTGGTTTTAAAAACGGAAAGAAAATAGATTTTAAAACTAAGTATATACAGAGTTCAAAGGCTTAATGATCTGTTGAGTTTTATGATAAAAATGTTGAGTTTCTAGATAAAAATGTACTTGTATTGTTCTCCATACAGCAGTCAGAGATCTTATAGCACTCTATTGTTTGGGCTGAGTCTGTCTTTCTCTTATGGAGCTCCATTAGTTCAGGGGCCATCCCCATCATGCATATCACCGTGGCTTCCAGCACTAAGCCCAGTATGTAGCATAAATTCAGAGCCTGATTAATATGGTTATACAAAAGACTGTGTGCTCTTGCATGAGCTAAGCCATACAACTTTAATATGAGGTAGGTTTTTTGGAAGTGCCATAAGTTTGGAACATAGGATAATCCAAGTAAGATAGACATATGCCTCAGATTTCCTAAAACTTGCTCCATTCAGATAGCTGTTGGGAAAACAAAAAGCAAAAAACAAAAACAAAAAACCAAAATAAAAACAGGGTAGTATGGTATACTGGAACTGACATCCAAATTTGCACATAAAACAAATGAGTTTGATTGGGATATTTGAAAGTTTCCATTTAACCCTAAAATTTGTGACTGTGATTCAGGTCCATGTTCATGGCTATGCCACATAGAAGTGACTGCAAATAGATTGCTATTTTAAATGAATCCAGAAATACTTTTTTCAGAGGAGAATGAGCTCAGCTCAGAAATAGGCAGCTTCATAGCTCATGAATTTTATTCCACTGTGTGTGACAAGGAAGAGGGAGTATCAGAAAGACCCTAAAGAACTATGAAATTTCCCAGGGTGCACTTGGAGACAGTGCTGGGAAAAAGAGATTACTTGCTTCAGTTATGCTTTCTTTCTTTTCTCCGGTCTTCATTCTATCCTCATGTGTTCATTGTTTACATTAAGTAGTTGAAAATACAGTGATTTCTTGAAACAATTTCTTTAAGTCAGGCTGAAAATACAATATTATAGTATCAGAATAAGGTATAAGAAATACTCAATGTAAGTTTTAAAGTTAGGTTTTGACAAAAATTTTGTACATATATAAAATATTATATGAATATGTAAAGGTTGCCTCTTTAAAGGAAAGAAAAGTATTTTTCTAACACATAATTACAGGCTAAATTCATAGGGAATTTTATACTCAGTATTACCATACATTTTAAGAAGTATGTGAAAAAGGCAATATGGCATAGTTCCAAAATTCCTTCATACATTAAAGTTACTTTAAAATTCCTTACTCCAACTTTACAATATTTGAACTTTACAAACTGTGCATTCTATCCTAACTTCCTGTTTCAAATTGTTCCCTCAACTTATAATTTACTACTCTAGAGACAGTGGTTGACTTTTTATGGGGTGATTATTTTCCAGTTGTTTCTTCTTTCAATTCCCTTTTCAGCTTTTCCCCTCTAAGCACCCACAAACACATGTACATGTCTTTTCTCATTTACTTGATATGTGGTCTTTACAATGAGGCTGTCTTTCTGTGAAAATGAAATTTTATATCTTATTAAAAATTCCAGAATGCTGTGTCCCAAATGGGTATACAATTTTGAGCATAAGATCCTAAATCTGAAAAACCAGAAGGAAAAATGACTTGCTTGTAATATCCATAACTACTTGTAATAATACAACCTTATAGATTTACTAAGGTCATGATTTACAGTCATGCACATTCCAATAAGTAAGGTTTTCATCTCTGAAAGTGTTCTCACCACAACAAAACAGATTTGTAGTTCACTTAATTATAACTGTATATCTTCATAACACTTATTAGTTATGCCTCACATTCACCTTAGGGAGATGCTGTTCCAGATACATTTTTTATTTTGACCAAAGCCTGATTATTTGGTACTGATTTGATTTCACCAAGACTTTGGTCTTAAAGACCCATGCATGTTTTTAAAAATCATCCTAGTGTTTCTATTCATAACATTTATGAACTTTCAGATAAGACATTCCAGATAGTGACCACTTCCATATCCCCAGTCATCCAATGGAAAGGGAACACATTGATTAAGATGAATATAGATAATTATATAGATCATTATTTTTTTTTAAAATTTATTTATTTATGATAGTCACAGAGAGAGAGAGAGAGAGGCAGAGACACAGGCAGAGGGAGAAGCAGGCTCCATGCACCGGAAGCCAGACGTGGGATTCGATCCTGGATCCCCAGGATCGCGCCCTGGGCCAAAGGCAGGCGCTAAACTGCTGTGCCACCCAGGGATCCCTATAGATCATTATATTTAATATATATTGTCTCTTAAATGATACCTTATGAGGTCTACATTCAGGAAAGGGATGCTACAACCAAAGAAATTGACGCTTGATTATATATATAATTTTTGGCAGTAATAAAGAATATGAAATACAAGGTAATTAAGAACTTAAACATTTTTGAGCCAACTGGCACAAAGGACTTTAACTTTTACTTAAATATCTCCAAATAGTATTTTTCAAATACATAAATCTTATACCCTTGAAGTTCAGAAAGTATAAGGAGAAATATGAATGATTCAATTTTATTTACTATTAAAGTCATACTGAATCATATGCTGTATGAAAAATATTTTTATTACTAGTAAAATGCAACTTACTTTTCTCTCCTCCATAAGAAAATATAAGTCTCAGAAAGAAATTCAGTTCCTTCTTTAGACACTTGAACATCCACTTTCTTAGTGGAAATAAAATCCCTCCTTGGATTTGAGGACAACTTTCACCTCAGTCCTCTTGTCATGATCTCCCAGGGCTCTCACACATTCATAACTCCCCTCTGGGTCCTGTTCCTTCAGATTACTGTCTCATTCAATTATCTTCTTTCTCCTTTTTCTTTAACCTCTCCAGCTGCTTACACTTCCTTCACCATACAATATATTCATGACTTTGGGGTATTTGGAACAAAAACAAAACCTCTGTCTGGATACCTTAGCCACTCTCAATCTTTATTTCTTCATGAGCAGGCTCTAAAGAAGAGTCCAGAGTCCAGGTTTATTGTTGTCTTTATCTACCTTCTATGAATTCCTCCATTTATTGTAGTCTCTCTTCTACCAGTCAGTGGCAACTGTTTTTGTCAAAAACATCAGTGAACTCTTCAAAGCAAAATCCGAAGAACACACTTGAAGTATTGTCACTTACTTTATATTTTTTGTTCATTTTGTTTTTGCTGCAGTGAACCAATTATAATCACTTCCTCAGTGTTGGGACTCTTCCCTACTTTGACTTAGCTTTGTGACATAGAGTAGGGATGAAACAAGAAGGAAGGGAAGAGTCTTAGGAGACAAGCTGACCAAAGTACAGCCATTTTGGTTTTTAAGCTGAGAGTTAACTTAAATATCAGTATGTCATAAGAAGAGTCACAAGATCTGACTCATGGAAGACCATAATACCCCACTCCCTCTGGCAGCAAAAGTAATAAAGAATTCTTAAAATTGCTCCTTGCAGGTAATTGCACAACCCTAAGACAGTGGAAAAACTAACCGCCCAATGTAAGTGATAATCCCACAGTTAAAGAGTAAGCCCCTCCTTACATGATTAATTTTTAAAAAGTATAAGGGGCACCTGGGTTGCTCAGTTGGTTAAGCATCTGCCTTCAGCTCAGGTCATGATCTCCTGGGATGGAGCTGGGTGTCAGGCTCTCTGCTCAACACTGGGTCTGCCTCTCCCTCTGTGAGCTCTCTTTCTCTCAAATAAATAAATAAATAAATAAATAAATAAATAAATAAAATCGCTAAAAAAGTAAAGTAAAAACTTATAAAATTCTTCATTGGAGACAAAGGGGAATCCTCTTTCCATGTGGGAGGAGACACCACTACTTTGTCTATGAAGCAAAAGCATCTTCCTTACTTCTATACTTAATAAATCTCTGTCCCTTTGTTTAAATGGCTTTTGCTCAAGTTCTTTCTCACACAATGGCAAGAACTCTCTTGACAAGGGTAAGGAAACCCTCTCTCCTATGGCCTTGTCCCATCCAGCATTAGGGAGGCACTACCGCACAGTGTTTGATTTCTTGAAACCTGTCAGAAATACCTGGATTTACTGTCTTTATTTTGCTGTTTAGTATCTGGATTACTTTGGGTACATTACCTAATCTCTCTAAAGCCAATTTCTTTTCTTGGAAGTAGAGATGGTGATTGTATCCACCTCACAGGGTTGTAAGATCAAATTTTTGAAAAAAAAAATACTAAAGGGCTAATTATGATGTGTGGTACATGCTGAACCCTCAGCAAGTGAAGTATTAATATATTTTTTAGAGATATTATTTATTCATGAGAGAGAGAGCATGAGCAGGGAAACAGGGAGAGGGAGAGAGAATCCCAAGCAGTCTGTGCTAAGGGTGGAGCCCAACACAGGACTCGATCCAGGACCCTGAGATCTGACCTGAGCTGAAATTAAGAGTTGGACACTTAAATGACTGAGCCACCTAAGTGTCCCAGCATTGTTAATATTTTAAACCATAAGGATACTCTTCCTTCCTTCCTTACTCTTCCTCCCATATCCACACTTCCCTATCCTCTCATTCCCTTGCCTTCGTTTCTTTTTTTTTTTTCTCTTTTTTCTCCTCTTTATTCCCCTGTCTTCCCTTTTCTTACCTTCCTTCTCTCTTCTTAGGTTCTTTCTTTAGTGCCCTCAGATGCTCCAGTGAGGACCATGGCTGCGGCTACTGATAACCCCACGATGTTTATCCAATCCACATCCTTCCCAATTGCTTCAAAACTGCATATTGCATTTCATGATACACATTTCCAGCTGGGGATTTCCTAGGCATCTCAAAGACAGCATGTTTCAACTGGGATCTATCCAAGTTAGCATCCCAGAGTCTATCTAATTTGGTGCACTAGCATTTCACAAACAACACTAAAGCCACACAACACTTTGGCTTTATTTAGTCCCCTCTTAACTTTAGAACTATTGTAGTCAGCAGTGTTTCTTTCTATTATGTACATCCGCAAGATGCAATAATATTGTTGTTTTAAACAGTCAATATTTTTTCTATATATCAACCTCATCACTGTATCTAGTGCTCTTCATTTCTTACTTCAGTTTTATCTTTTCATTCCTTTCAGCCTGACAAACTTTTAGTGTTATATAATATAACATATATGTTATATATATATATTATGTATGTGTATGATTGTGTGTGTGTGTGTGTGTGTGTATAGCAACCAATCACCTCAGCAGATTACTAATTCTCTTATTTTTTCTTTGTCTGAAAATATTTTTATTGCACTCTTAACTTTAAGGGATATTTTCAGTGGATTAAACTCTAGTTAGGAATTTTTTTTCTAATCTTCCAGGGCTCAGCACAGTTTCTACTAACTTCCATATTTCTATTGATAAGTCGGCACCAGTTTTATTGTTACTGCTTTTGCAATTTGATTTAGTCTTTGGATTTCAATTTCAAGTGACTAGTTATGGTCTTCATTTTATTTATCCTGATGGTTTGCTGATATTCTTGAATATGTGGGTTGATATCATTGATCAGTTGTGGGAAATCCTTGGTCATTATCTGTTCAAATATTACTTTTGCCACAATCTCCCTGTCATCTCTATTGGGTAGTCTAGTGACAGGTATGATAAACTTTCACTGTGTCACGTAAGTCTCTTGCACTTTATTTTGATCTTTTCATGCTTTTTTTCCTTCTATGTTTCAGTTTACTCACTTTTTATTGCCCTGTTTTATAGTTCACTAATCATGTCTTCTCTGTCTGGTTTACTATTAACTTCATTGAGTGGGCTTCAAGTTTCAGATATTGTGCTTGTTCAAATTTTAAATACCTACTAATGTTTGCCTTATTGATTTTAATTCCTTATAGAAATTTTTCACCTTTTCATCAAATTTTTCCATTTTTCCTTAATTGTTAATAACATACTGGTATTTTAATAGTCTTCTTGGATAACTCCAGTATCTGGATCATTTATTCAGATGCTTTTATTGCTTACTTTTTGTGCAGATTGATGTCAGACCTTGTATATAAAACAACTGTAAAATCTTTAGCTTTGTAATTAATTTGCCAACAGGGAGGGTTTCTCCATGAGAGGCTAATCACTTCAGTCCAACCCAGGACAGAACAGGATCACATCTGAGTTGAATGTTAGTAAATATTCCACTCACCTTTGATTCAGCCCTTTTCCCTGGACATGACCCTTATGAACTTTTGACAGAAAAGCATGGTAGGTTTTTGTCTTCTTAGCCTTGAAAGACTTCTGAGAGTTCTAGCTTTCTTGTGTTGTCCCAGATAGCCTCAAAATACCTCAGCTGTATATATGTGATGTATTCCACAATTCATAGCCACTCTAAGATGGTAAAGATTTCACTCCTCACTTCATGTTCAGCGCCATCCTTGTCCATTTATCCAAATAAATTTGATGTGGAAAACTAGCCACTTCTCTGCAGTTTTCTCTAGTTTTCAACAATCACACTGGCTCTATATACCCACCAAATATTCTTCTGGTTTCTCTTTGCTCAAGTAACCTTGTGTGATTCTGCTCTCATCTTCAGATCACATCCCAAATCAAATGCCCCTAGAAAATGGATGGTGATATCTGTTGAGGAAAGGCCCATCCCTTTGGTAGTTTAGCTTATTTAGTTTTAATTCCTTCCTCAATACTCCAACACTAAAAAATATTTAACTTTTTAAGGTTATCTACTTCACTGGCTTTATTAGTTGTTGCAGTGTGAACATTGATTGACCTCCTATAATTACTAGATCCTGTTCAGACCTGAACATTGATCTGAAGCCAGTTTTTTCTTTCCTAGTGTTCTCAGAACATGGTAATTCTCTGAGCTTATCTTTGTCATAATACTTTTCTCATTTGATAATAATGACTCTGTGTATATATATATATATATGGATGTGTGTGTACAGAGGACAGGAGATATTGGTTGTGTTTACTGGTTTTGTTTATCTGCCTCTGCCTCTACACAGTAGGGCTTCTAGACTTACTACCCCTAGCATTGTGTCTGCAAGGTGTGGAAGGTGAAGAACATGTAGAATGAATCAATCATCATTGATTTTTGGCAGTTATCCACATGCTAGAACACAGGTTATTAAAAGTTTAAGATCTCATGTTGGACACTTTACTCCTTTCAGTCTATGTGGTTCTAATACAAGCCCTTGTCAGCTGTTTCCTAAATATTTTAAAGGATTCCAGTATCTACACCTCTCCATACCAATATATAATTTAGTGCTAAAGATGTAATTTTGATCCTGACAAAAGTTTCTCAGGCTACTCTGGTGACTATAACACTTCTACTTTGTGTCTTTTATAGGGCTCAGCAGAGTGCTTTGTTCTTAGTAGGTACTTAATGTTCTATGTAAAGCTATCCCTAAGGTTTCAATGTTCTTAAATTTTAAAAAATTACGTCTCCTAACCAATTGGATAACATTTATTACCTGGAGTACATTATTATGATGTCATTCGTAATTCTAAAGCACAAACTTCCATTTTCCTTCTTCAAAATGAAAGCCTTCTCTCATATAATTTTTTTAAAGATTTTATTTTTTAATTTATTCATGAGAGACACACAGAGAGAGGCAGAGATACAGGCAGAGGGAGAAGCAGCTCCCTGTGGGGAGCCTCATGCAGAACTCGATCCCAGAATCCCGGGATCACGACCTGAGCCCAAGGCAGATGCTCAATCACTGAGCCTTCCAAGTGCCCCATTCTCTTTATCTTTAATATGTAGCAAAAGTGGGGAAAACAGTGGCAGCATTTTATATCTTATTTGGCCTTATATTACATAATGTTAAAAGTGGAGATTTATCTTGATTTTAAGTCAAATACCATGAGTAGCTTTCTAGTGTTAACACCTAAATAAGACTTTGTTTTTAGATTTTTTTTTCATATTATATGACACAAATCCTCATTAAGTTATTCTTTATCACACTTTTCTTTCTCATTTGGAAATTCTGTATGATACCCTTAACAATGTGCTAATGAAACTTCACTGTTCTTTACAGTTTATTTTAAGGCAAGACACTATTACAATTTCTTCTCAGATTTTTTGGAACCTAATTAAAATTTAGTGCATAAGTTCTAATTTTTATAGATTGAGTCTCTAAAGCTCATAAAGAGGAATAAGTTTCTTCTTAAACATAAATGGAAACTTCTGCTGTATTATGTAAATTTGCATCTGAAGCTTCTTAAAATTTTCTCATGAATTAGAATTAATTGGAGGATTTCTTTTAGCTTCATATCCTCCATGTAGTCAAATTATACTTACTGAACTTTTTTCTACTAAAACCCTTTTGTTCATTTGAATGACAAAACTCCTCACTAGTTATTTAGGAAAAAACTAATCAGAGGGGGTTAGTGAGTAATAAAGTAATATTACAAATATATCAGAAGTCAGGTTCCAGGACTTTCTGTAAATCCTTCTACCTTCTTGTAATCCCAATATTATCTGAAGTAAGTAATTTATTAATAGCCTATAAAGTATGGTTTTAAATGTTTAAGTATGTAGAATATAAATGCTTGTTAAATGAAAAACACAAGTTAATAAAATGGGAAACAGCAAGCTATTTTGAATAGCACAATAACAGTGAGTTGATTTTTTTATTGATATGTTATATTTTTATTAGCCAATTCAAAATGTTATCTAAAATGCATTTTGATTCTTTTAATCCATGGATTACTTAAAAATAGATTGTCTATTTTTATAGTTTCTATTTTTCTAGTAAAATTCACAATCTTGTCATTTTTTTCTTGAACATGTTTCACATTATTATTTTAAAGTTGCTATCTGATAGCCTCCATGTCCTGATCAGCTATAGATAAGTATCAGACAGGTAAGTCTGTCTTTATTGTTGTTGTTGTTGTTTTTTTTTTTCCTGTTACTCTTGTTTCTTGATCTGCCTAGTAAACTTTGATTA
This sequence comes from Canis lupus familiaris, assembly GCF_011100685.1. Taxonomy (NCBI): domain Eukaryota; kingdom Metazoa; phylum Chordata; class Mammalia; order Carnivora; family Canidae; genus Canis; species Canis lupus. The sequence goes on from NC_049253.1 coordinate 19,962,632, forward strand.
ATGCCAGATTTGCACATAAAAGTTTGTTGAGTCTCTGGATAAAAATGTTCTTTCTCTAAAGAACACTCTCTCTATCCTAATGCAGTCAGTAAAGTAGGGCAGATTACCTCAAGGATCAATGAGTAAGCTGTCTTGAGGTGAGACGGCAGTCTTTGTAAATATAAGACTGTATTTGCTCCACATTCACTCCTACATTTCCACAGGTCCTAAGAGAGAGCACAGTCTATTTCTAGGTCTCCTTATCTTGCTGACCCTGAAATCTTGCCAGTCCTCAGAATTTGAGATAGCTAAAACTCTTCATTATGTTACAAGCTCCTCTCTGTCTAGCTCCTAAGTCGTTTTTCTCAACAGCTTTCAAATTTATTAATTGCCACACAGCAAAACTGTCATACGTTGGGCTAAATTTTTGTGCCTCTGTTCTCTTGGGAATCTTGGCTCCTTGACACTGGCTATCTTTCTAGCCTCACTTTCCATTTTTTCTTCAGCTCTTTGAGATTGCTGAAAGCTGTTTGGCTTCTGGCCTCTAAGCAGCTATCTGTTGCCTGGCTTCTAAGTCTTTTTGCACTAAGAATCAGAAAATGCTTTCAAAGGGAAAAGCAGTCAGGAGAATGTTGGGCTAACTTCAGTTAGCTTCTTTGTCTTGGATATTATATTATCAAGTCTTTGGTGCCTCAGCAGCTCTCTATTAAATGATCTATCTTTTCTAATTGTTTTCTGGGGAAGTTTTGATGTGCTATAAGCCATTCCATCATGGTAGAAAGCAGAAATCTGTGTGTTTAGTTTAAAAGAAATACAATACTTAATCTATTTTTCAGGAACAAGCTTTCTTCACTTAATACTTTTAGGAATCCTTTTATGACTAAATCTGGTTGGATACACTGGTAGATTAATAGCTTCCTTATTCTTGTTAAATTATGGATTATTATAATTCTACTGAATTTAGTCATTTGCCTATTAGAAGTTTAGGTTTTTTCCTGTGTGTGTGTGTGTGTGTGTGTGTGTACTCAATTATAAATGATGCTTTGTGAACCATCAGTATTGTGTATGTAAGATAACTAGAGATGGCATTACTGGATTAGATATGCATATTTGAAATTTTTGTTAGATACAACCAAATTATTTTCTGTAAATAATTTACAGTTTATATCCAATCAATATGAAGTATCAATCCATTTAGCTTTCCAAATGTGATGAAAAAAATGTGGTATTTTTTCTTATTTTTTGTTTAGCATTTCTCTACTCATGAAGTTGAATATCTATTTACATGTCTTAGTCATTTGTATTTCTTCTTTCAAGAATGCTCTTTATAAAATTATATTAATAAAAGAAAAGAATCATATAATCATTTCAATAGATGCAGAAAAAGCATTTGACAAAGCACAACATCCATTCATGATAAAAACCCTCAACAAAGTAGGTTTAGAAAGAACATACCTGTATAGGCCATACACAAAAAACCCACAACTAATATCATCCTCAATGGAAAAAAAAACAGAGAGCTTTCCTCTAAGATCAGAAACAAGACAGGGATGGCAACTCTCACCACTGTTATTTAACATAGTACTGGAAGTCCTGGCCTCAGCAGTCAGACAACAAAAAGAAATAAAAGGCATCCAATTTAGCAAGGAAGAAGTCAAACTTTCACTATTTGCAGACAACAAGATACTCTATGTAGAAAATCCAAAAGTCTCCACCAAAAATTGCTAGAAATGATACATGAATTCAGTAAAGTCACAGGATACAAAATCAACATACAGAAATCTGTTGCATTTCTATACACAATAATGAAGCTGCAGAAACAGAAATCAAGGAATTGATCCATTTACAATTGCACCAAAAACCATAAGAAGCCTAGGAATGAACCTAACCAAAGAGGTAAAAGATCTAAACTATAGAACACTTATGATAGAAATTGAAGAGGATACAAAGAAATGGAAAAACATTCCATGCTCATGGATTGAAAGAACAAATATTGTTAAAATGTATACTAACCAAAGCAATCTACACATTTAATGCAATTCCTATCAAAATACCACCATTATTCTGAGAACTAGAACATACAATCCTAAAATTTGTATGGAACCACAAAAGACACTGAATAGCTAAAGTGATCTTAAAGAAAAGCAAAGCTGGAGGCATCACATTTCCAGACTGCCAAGTTATATTACAAAGCTATAGTAATCAAAAGAAGGTGGTGTTGCAAAAAAACAGACACATGTTTCAATAGAACCAAATAGAAAACCAGGAAAGGGAACTACAACTGTATGGTCAACTAATCTTTGACAAAGCAGGAAAAATTACCCAATGGAATACAATATAATCTCTTCAACAAATGTTTTGGGAAAACTGGACAGCAACTTGCAAAAGAATGACACTGAGCTACTTTCTTATATTATATGCAAAAATAAATTCAAAGTGTATGAAAGACCTAAATGTGAGACAGGAAACCATCAAAATCCTAGAGGAGAACATAGTCAGCAACTTCTTTGAAAACATTGGCCATAGCAACTTCTTACAAGACATGTCTCTGGAAGCAAAAATGAGCTACTGGGACTTCATCAAGATAGAAAGCTTCTGCATAGCAAAGGAAACAATCAACAAAACTAAAAGGCAGCCTACAGAATGGGAGAAGTTATTTGCAAATGACATATCTGAAAAAGGGCTAGAATCCAAAATATATATATAGAACTTAGAAAACTCAACATCCCCAAAACAAATAACCCAGTTAGGAAATAGGCATAAGATATGAACAGACATTTTTCCAAAGAAGACATACATACAGATGACTGACAGACACATGAAAAGATGCTCAACATTACTCATCGCCTGGGAAATACAAATCACAACTATAATGTCATATCACCTCACACCTGTCAGAATAACTAAAATCAACAACACAGGAAACAACAGGCATTGGTGAGGATGCAGAGAAAGGGGAACCCTCTTGCACTGTTGGTGGGGATGCAAACCAGTATAGTCACTAAGGAAAATAATGTGGAGAGAGAAACAGACTCTCCACTGAGCAGCAGGCTCAACTCAACGGTCAATCCCAGGACCCCAGGATAATGACGTGAGCTGAAGGCAGATGCTTAACCAACTAAGCTACCCAGGTCCCCCAAGATTCTGTCCCTTTTGTGGCTGAGTAATATTCCATTTTATATGTATTTGTAAGCCACATCTTCTTTATCCATTTATCAGTCGATGGACATTTGGGCTCTTTCCATAATTTGGTGATTGTTGATAATGCTGCTATAAACATCAGGGAGCATGTATCCCTTTGAATCAGTATTTTTTTCGTAACCCTTTTATCTCTGCCTCTACTTCTCACTCTGCCCCTGCTTCTAACTCTTTTCTGGATAATCGTCTCTCTTATCCACCCCCTGACCCCAAAGCCTGCTGTGAGTGTATGTTTGTATGTATGTAAGGGTTAACAATGTAAGAGTGTCATCGATTAGATTAGGTTAATTTATTGTGATAATCCATTAAATTTACTCAAAATCTCCTTTCACTGCCTCTTAATATACATAGACTATATATGCTCATTAACTTTATTAACTGATATCATCAATTTCTTTCCAAATGTGTTTTAATTTTTACCCAATGTGGGGAGATAATGTGATCTCCAACTATGATGGTAGACTTTTATATTTCTCCTAGCATTTTTAACATTCTTTTTCCTTCTGCATATATGTTGAAACACTATTGTTAGGTCAATCTAATTTAATATATTTTATATTTGTTGATTCAATATTTTATAAAAATGAAATATAATTTTTTTAATTTAATGCCTGCCACCTTGAAATTTGTCTATTAATATTGTCATTTCTACTTCTTTTGTGTTATCTTACCTCCTTATTCTTATTTTTTGTGGCTTTTTTAAAAAGATTTTATTTATTCATGAGAGACACAGAGAGAGAGAGAGACAGAGACAGAGACAGAGACAGAGACAGGTACAGACACAGGCAGAGGGAGAAGCAGGCTCCATGCAAGGAGCCTGATGTGGAACTCAGTCCCGAGACTCCAGGATCACGCCCTGGCCCAAAGGCAGGCACTAAACCGCTGAGCCATCCAGGGATCTCCTTTGTGGCTTATTTTTAAGGGTGCCTCATGTAAACAGTCTTTATCTGAATTATTTTTTTAACATAATATGAAATGTATATATTAAGCAAGAGTATGTTAACAAATAATTTCCATATTTCATTGGCTTAAAAAATTACAATTTATATCTGGTACATTTTAGATGTCCATAACAGGTGAGCAGGGGCCTCTTCTCATTGTGAATATTCAGGGATCCAGAGTAAAAGGACCCACTGCCTCATTGCCAGTCACTCTGCCAGAGGGAAAATAATGCTCTGTAGGGTCTTATATCATCCATTAAATGCTCAATAAACATCCCTTCCACTTAAAACCCATTGGGAAGAACTAATTATATAACTCCATTAATCCAGAGTAGGGGTGAATGGGGCAGATGATGAAATCCTACTATGTATTTGAGAGGCACAGAAAGGAAAGTACTAGGGTTAGCTACATAAATGTCTACCAGAGAGGATCTCTGCTTTATTTCAAAAACTTGGCACATGGCTGACTCAGCTGGTTAAGCGTCGGACTCTTGATTTTGGCTCAGGTCATGATCTCAGTGTCATGAAATTTGCTTAGTGTGGAATTTTGCTTGAGATGCTCCCTCTCCCAATTCCCTCTCCCTCTGCCTCACCCCCAACATGCTCATGCTCTCTCTCTCTCTGTCTCTCAAATAAATAAGCAAACAAACAAATAAATAAATAAACAAATAAACAACAACAAGATTTTGCTTATTCATCAAGGTGATGATTCATAATATTTTTGATACTGTTCCTGTCATCTTATTTTATGTTTACTATTGAGCATATTTTTTTATAATTTGTTTTTAGCTTTCTACCACCAATTTGACTGATTAAATTGGGGTTGATATTAATGTGATGCTGATCACTACTGACAAAAGTAGGTTGAAAGTTCTATATTTTCCTCCTCACAAATGTATTTTAAATAGTAATTTGTAATCCAAGTTTTTGTTATCATAACTTATTAAACTACAGTTTTTAAAAACTGTAGTATAAATTAGAATTTCCCTTTTTTTTGAATTTAAGGTTATAGTTACTAGGCCTAAGGATCATAGGTAGGAAAAGCAGTTGACTAAATGTGCCTTAAGTATTTACTTATCCAAAAGAAATATACAATTTAATAGGAAATAAATTGTTCAGAGCTATAATTTTGTATACAAAAAAGTATAATTGGTTCAGAAATCTCAGTATTTAACCTAATATTTTAATTTATTTACCATAAAATATGAAATTGGTTCAACTAATCTAAAGGAAGAGGTGAGTTACACAGAGAAACTCAAGTTGGTAACACCCAAGAGGTTTTAAAATGTGGCATACCTTAGTAAATTTACCATTACTCAGGATCTGAGTCTCAGCTATTTTATTTCAGAAATTTTATTTTCTAGTATGCCCAGGGCAGATGGAATTCATAGACAGATTCATGTTAACCAGTCTCAGGAGAAAGATATATAAAATTCAAATATCAATTTACAATAAGACCTATAATTTGCTAAAAGTACCAAAAAAGGAAAGCTACATGGGAAGCCTAATTATAATCAAGGTGTCAGTCTATAAATTTACAATAAGAAATACAGCTATCTGGGAGACCAGATACTTGAGTCTCCTAGTAGGCACATTTTCTCCTTAGGTGCCATGTGAGTAACTAACTTATAAAAAATCAAAAGATAGTTTGGTGAGCATATAACCAGAAGAAGGCAAATTAGTTATGTGATTTGAAGTTTGATAGCCTCAAATTAAGATGCTTCTTGAAGACTATGAGAGTGTGTAATTCATTTTTGTAATCTCATTTTGTGGAACATGCTAGAGATTTTTTAAAAGTCTGTTGAATGAATGAACACTGTATATAGAAGAATATGTATATTTCAGATGCTGAGAAATATTTTATCTGCTGTATTGAACATATTGCTTTCAAAGCATATTATTGCTAACGGTGATAGTAAGGGGAAAACAGTAAAAATAGTAGCTAATCAACTTTCTATAAAAAATTCTTCAAAATGAACATAAATATCTAAGGAAGGACTGTCCATTGCATGACTTTAGGGGCACCACTTAGTTGGAATACAGCGTGCCTTCTCCAGTTGCATGATACAGTAGAACTGACCTATAGTCAGGTTATTTTTACATTTAGAGATGAGGAATAAGAAAGGTAAAGTGGATTATTCAAAGTTGGCACAACTATTATAGACCAGGTGCTGAAACTACATATTAATAATAGATGACTCATTATTAGAACAATATTAGTGCACAGTTTCAGTGTGCAGTCATTGAAATAATGCCATCAAGAACCCAGAATCTTTGCATTTTCTAGCATATAACCAGTAAAATCTGACTTTCTCAATCTATACCCCTTTGTACCCAAATCTCTCTTTGTTTTTTTTTTTTTATTTGTTTGTTTTTGTTTTTGTTTTGGTTGCTGTTGCAATTGTCCTTTCTTTTTAACTCTTATCATTTCAATAACCATTATCCCCAGAAGTCATTTTCGCTTGAGGGCTTTCAACCTCTGTTTTCTTTCATCTTCTGAATTAGATAAATTAAGTATCTTGAAGATTACATACTTGCTGATGCTATTCATTGTAGGGGTAATAGTGAACAAAAAGCACCCAAGAGTAATCATGTTAAAAACAGGAGGAATGCTGCTTGGGGAGAGGTGGGTCATTTAAAATACTCCCAAGGATTTTCCAGAGTGACAAACCAGAAGAAAAAAGAAGAGAGTTTTAGACCCTTTGCATTGTCTCTGGGTTCATCCTAAGTAAATGATTGAACATCTGGTTGGATTGGTACCTGAGTACGCTCTTATTTTATTAGCTATTGTAGGCTGATGATCCAACTCAATTACCTAAATGAAGAAATACCTGTTATATATCTCCATTTGTGACAGACCTTTCGTGCTTGGGCTCCAGACTTCATTTTTCAGCTCTGTTAAAAAAGAGAAGACTAGGGGCACCTGGTGGCTCAGTCCATTGAGCATCGGACTCTTGATTTCCCCTCCAGGTCATGATCTCAGGGTTGTGAGATGGAGCTCTGCATCAGGCTCCCTGCTCAGTAGGGAGTCTGCTTGAGTTTCTCTCCCTCTGCCCTGCCCCATCCTTCACTTGGGCACAGGGAATGTGCTCTCTCTCGCTCTCTCTCACTCTCACTCTCTCTCTCTCTCCCTTTCTCTCAAATAAATAAATCTTAAAAAAAAGAGCAAGCCTAATACCTATGAATTTTGGACTTTCTTGTTTTCACGTGGTGGCAATAATATCCTTTCAGAATTGTAAAACAGCAAAATACATTATGTTACAGTTGTCACTGAGTAATCCATGGGACATAATAGATTTTTCTTTTGGCTTTCAACTACAGCTAGTCCCCAACATGGGATGGTTAGACTTAGGATTTTTGACTTCATGGTGGTGCAAAAGCAGTACACTTTCATTAGAAACCATATTTCTTATTTTGAATTTGGATCTTTCCCAGGCTAGTGATATGCAGTAGGATAAACAACTGGTACACTCACAACCATTTTGTACCTATACAACCATTTATGTTTTACACTTTAAGTATAGTATTCAGTAAATTACATGAGATAGCCAACACTTTATTATAAAACAGGTTTTATGTTCCATGATTTTGCCCAACTATAGGTTACCATAAATGTTCTGAGCATGTTTTGGCAGGTGTGGATAAGCTATAAAGTTTGGTAGGTTAATTGTATTAAATACATTTTTAACTTACAACATTTTCACTTAGGATGGTTTGTAGGGACATAATCTCATCGGAAATGGAGGGAGATCTGTATTAGTAAAGCAAAAGGATTTTTCTTTAAATAAAACCTCAAATACTTTTTTTTCTTTTTGTGCATTTTAACAACCTCCTGGGAAATTTCATATAAACACTTCATATAAGCACTTGCATTTCTAAACTGGAGCATTGTATATGACTTTGGCTGTTGTCCTATTTTGCAAATGGCAGTATAGATTGATAAAAATAGCATCCAGACTTTAAATTCCTAGAGAATAGAAAGTTTAGCCAAACAAAACCCTTTTTTTTTCCTAGTGAATATAATAATTGGTTATATGGGACATAGCTTAGAATTTAAAAACTATAAGAGATATTATTTGCTCACATTATTTCTCATGGGTGCTTTTAAATTTTTCTCATTATTTTTCAATGATGTTCATTTCCCCCCACATTCTTTCTCCTTCCTAAGTTCTATAAATCTTATTTAAATGCTGAAGTGTGAGTTTGATATCAAAGCCATAATCCATTGAGTATAAACTGTAGATGGGTTTTAGTTATATTTAATAAGAATCTTAAAGTTGTTAATATTCTTTTCCTATATAATCCAAGTTCTAGATACATTTTAAGGAAGTAACCAGAAACTAGGGGGAAAGTGCACAGAAACATTACTCTTATAATTGTGTATAATTATGAATATTTTTGAAAATATGTAAATATTCAACAAATTCGAGACAATTGTATACACTGTGATTTGCATGTAGTGGATTAATTTATTAAAAGGTTGTGTATTGAATACTTAAATAGAGGGAGATACTTGTGTTGCAATGTAATATATAGAAAACAAAATTATAAGTTGCATTTTAATTTTTAAAACCATGCATACTGAAAGCTTATAAAAATACACAGCAATATGACAACAATTATGATTAGGTAGGTGGTATACTTTGAAATATGCTTTCTTTTTTCTTGTTTTTCTAATTGTTTTCTAATAGGTATTTTTTTAAGTAAGCATTATGGAAAAATATGGAGTCTCCTCCATAGAAAGAAATGTAAATTATTCATAAATACAATATATAGATAAATATATAAATATATTATCTATAGCTCCTGTTCATATCATCTGACTATTTCTGTGGTATAAATGCTTCTATTGTGGCTGATTATAAACAACTATTTGGTGGAAATTCTGAAAATTTAAGTTATTCTGTTAGCTGATATGAGCCATTCTAACATTCAGGAATCTGATTAATCATCCTGAAAACTAAGTATACAAAACGAAAAAAAAGACTTGAGGTGATGAGCATGGAGGGCGGTCGCCACAGAGAGCAACTGCCCCGTCCCATCTCCCCAGGCTCCACAGCAAATTTCTGACTAATGAAGTAAACTTGAAACTGTTTGGGAAATTCAAGAATCCAAATGGCCCTGGGCACAATTATAAAGATTTATCCTGTTACAGGAATGTTTATGAATATGACGGACCCCAAAAAGTAGATGGGGGAGGGTTTTGAAACCCCTTGATCATAAGAATCTGGACTTGGATGTGCCATACTTTGCAGTTGTAATCACCTCGGGAAATGTCGCTGTGTGTATCTGGGAAAACCTCCAGAAATTTCTTCCCCTGGGAGTTCTTTATAAAGTAAAAGTGTATGAAACTGACAATAATATTGTAGTCTATAAAGGCTAATAGCTTTTAGGAGTTAATACTGTAGGAAGATTAATTTCTTTCCATATTTGTAAAAGGTCTTTATCTCCTTGAATTATTAAGAAGTCATCACATAATTGTTATACCTGCACATTGTGTTCTGGATTGCCTGATTTATTGAAATCACTGTCTGTTAAGACCTGTTGTGAATTCAAATCTGTTTTTATTTAAAAAAAAAAAAGATTTATTTATTTATTCAGAGAGAGAGAGGCAGAGGGAGAAGCAGGCTCCATGCAGGAAGCCTGACATGGGTCTCGATCCCAGGTCTCCAGGATCACACCCTGGGCTGCAGGCGGTGCTAAACTGCTACGCCACCAGGGCTGCCCTCAAATCTGTTTTTAAAAACCAAACTTGTAAAACATAATGAGTATCATTTAATTTTTTTATCTATATATTAAGTATCATTTTATTTTCAGTTAAAAAATAAGTAAAAATAAAAACAAAAGAACTGAATATTTATAATCTTTTGTTAACTTAATTATCCCCCTGGGTAACCAAATAGCATATAAGAACATCTTATAAATAATTATTTCAGCTATAAATGAATACTCAATGATAGAATTAACTATCACAACTTTTCTGTCCTCAGTGAATTCTTGGATCTAGACTTTAAGTATCAGTGGTGGGAGACGAGGGGCATTTAGTACCTGTGAGTAAAATAGACATAGTCCCTGCTCAATTAATTGTGTAGTGGAGGAGAAAACAGCCATTAAATAAATGTTTTTAATTGTGTTTCTTGCTGTTCTAATTGTTTTCAAATAGATATTTTTTTAAAGTAAGCATTGGAAAAATATGGAATCTCCTCCATAGAAAGAAATCTAAATTATTCATAAACATAATATATAGATAAATATATAAATATATTATCTATAGCACCTGTTCATATCATTTAACTATTTCTGTGGTATAAAGCTTCCACTGTGCATGTAGTGAGCCCCTCCATAAGTTAAAGTTATACATTTTATCATTCGTTCCCCTAATTCTAATGTTAGTGCTATTTTTCTTTGTCAGGGTTTACATTATAGACTGTCCTGTAACCCTAACTTTTCTAGATGATTTTCCCTAGTTCCCTAAAATAATTCATTACTTACCATCATCCCTTTATTAATTATGTTTATATCATTAAAAACATTTTTTGAATTCTCAATTTTTGAATTGTCTTTTGATTGTCTCAATTTAAATACTAAATAGTTAATTTTTTAACCGTCCATGAATTCATGGGCGCTCATGTGTTGTCTCATGTATGTAAACATTTGATATTTGTCTTTAGATCCAAAGGTAACTTTCTGATCTTCACTCATACATCTTTTTTCTTATCAGAAGTTTGAAAACACTGTTTCTATGTATTCTGGCATTAAATATTGCTTGATGAAATTTAAGGCAAGCTTAATTTTTTTTTTTCCTTCTTGAGGTTGACTTGCATTTCCTGCTTCTATGCCCAAGTCATTCTTTATCATGGATACAGAATAGTTTAACCAGAATTTATGTCATTTGTTAATATTCTTTCTGTGTATAGTGCGATATCTTCAGATCCATTTCTTTCTTCATGTCAGAGGGTATAGTTTTATTCTATTTCTTAAATTTTTTAAAAGATTCTATTTACCAGATTTTCATTAAGTAATTTTTACATATTTGATCCTCTTAGTGTGCCTACTTGCATTATCTCTCAATGAGAATCTTTAATATCTGTTTCTATTTTCTGTTAATTTTTTATAATTGCCTCAAATATTTTCTTTATGTCACTTATTTGACTTTGTATCACATTCATTCTGATTCTTGCTATTGCTAACCTACAGTTCAATTTTACTATTTTGCCTCTCAATTTCCTTAGCTGTGAAATCTTATGTTTCAACTCGTTTTGTTGTCTTTCATGTTATCTCTGTGGGCCATTTCAACTCCTAATTTATCTAAATTCTTCTATATCTCAAATGTTCTTGAGGATAGGCTTTTAGCCCTTGGATTATGTTTCATGTAAATTGTTTGTGTTTTTGCATGTAATGTTTCATTCTTTGTTGTTTTTGTCTTTTGCATCACTCCCATCTCAAACCTTTTCTTTCTTTTCCTTTTTCCCTATTATGGTACATTTGAATAGTTTACATAGGCTATGTAATTTCGGATTTAAAAAAAAATCTTAAAATGGGCAGCTTTGTTCAGATCTTATATTTGTTCTGATTTATATAACTGAGTTATCCTTGACACATTTTCCACTCTCTAAAGACTATTTTCTTTGTTACTGTATTTAAAGGATAAATACTATGATCTACATACTTTCTCCCCTTGCATGTTTGGTAGTATTTATGAGTGTGTCCTGTACCCGTCTAAAGCCTCCTCCCTCAATGTGTGCTAGATCAGGTTCCCTCTCACTCAAAGACATCTCTTCAGTAGTTCTCCTCTCCCATTCTTCATTAACTTCTTTTTCTTCTCGATCACCCCAGCAGACAGACAAACTTATATATCACATTTTTAAAAAGCATTTCTTTCACCTCTCATCCCCTCCAATCACTGTTAGGTGTCTCTGTCGTCATTTACTGCAAATTTTCTTAGAGTTTCTATACTCATTTTATCCAACTCACCTCCTCTTATTTTCCCTTGGACCTAGGAGACTTTCACACTGTACGTTTGTGCAGAAACCACTTTTCTCATGACCAACAGTAATTGCCATGTGGCTAAGTCCATTAGTGAAGTATCAATCCTCATCTTACCTATTAACAGCATTTACTGTAGTACTTGACACCCTTCTTTGAAACTTCTGTGCATGACATCCAGGACACCATCCTACTTCATTCACCAGATATGTTTCATTTCCTTTTCTGGTTCCTCTGATTTCCCTTATTGGAGTTCTCTTAGGTTATGTTTTTTTCAACTTTCTCTTCTCCATTGCACAACCTTGGCATCAGCTTTAAATATTCTTATGTGGATAAAGTCACATGTTTTACCTCCAGTTCGGATCTCTCTCTGTCTCTCTCTTTTTTGGAAAGAGAACTACTTTTTAATACACAGAAAATTCAACAGTGTACACTTAGCACTTAGCATTTAATGCACAGAAAATTCAACAGTGTATACTTAGCCCAATTTGGTGGCCGCTACTTGAGACTTTGCCTTTTCCAACTTGGCAATGTGAACCACTGACATTGGACCCAGGATATTGCCTCCACCATGACAGTGGATTGCATCATATCTGTCATTGAAATTGGTCCTGATGACTTCCACCAGTTTAGCCAGAGTTCCTTTGTCTTCCAAGTTAACATGTGTGAAGGTGACAATAGCACAGGTCTTACTGTGGACCAGATGCCCTACCATGGCCTTCTCCTTGATGCATTACGGAACCCCCAATTTACAAACAGGGTAGGCACAAAGACAACTAGTTCAAGGGAATCCACATCATGTGCAATCAATACCAGCTGAGTCTTTTTGTTTTCCACCATGGTGATGACAGTATTAACCCCAACTGGAAAGATAAGTGGCCTCTTGGTGGGGAATTTTCCTTTGCCACCAGCCTTATTCTCAGCCTGGGTTACTAATTTTTTGCTTCTTATCTTGCTTTGTCTCTGGTCTGTGGGCCAGTTTAAGCAGTTGATTAGCTGTTTTGCAGTTCAAGGCCTGGGTAACTGGTTAATCCCAGGAGGCACTTTTAGATGGTTAGTCTAACTAGCAGTTAGATGTACATCTAGCAGTTAGATGTAGCAGGGCTATTTGGCAAAGCAGGTGAGATCCCTTTTGGGCTAGATGCCCTGTCTGATGCCAAAATTCTTGGGCCTTTTCTCACTAAACTCCAAACATCAAATCTCCATTTGGATGTCTAATGGGCATTTCAAAATTTCCATATCCAAAGCTAAACTCCTGGTTTGGCTTCTCTCTTTCACATCTTCATCTACTCAGAAAATTTTCCAAATATATCCAAATTGCAACCTCTTTTCGTAATCTCAGCTGCTACCATGTCATCCTCTTTTCTCTGGATTATTGTTATAACCTCCCTGCTTCTACACGTGTTCCTCCTAATGTCTATTTCTCAGGATCATGGCCAGAATGTGCCAATTAAATTATAACTTAGATTAAGTCTTTCCTCTGTTCACCATGCACAATAGCTTCACTTCTTATTCCATCTAGAAGCCAAAATATTTATAATGGTATAAGGCCTTATGCCATATACCTACCTCCACCTCCGACCCAATTACTCTTTTGTCTCACCTTCTAACCTCCACCTAGCTCATTCCATATAGGTAACATTGTCTAGCTGGGGCTTTTTCTCATACTTGACTTTGCACCTACTGAGTATGCTGCTTAGAATCTCACCTTCACTTGTGCACGTGGTTCATTCCCTTTCTTCCAACCTTTGCTCATTTGTCATCTTCTCTCTCTCCTTTAATTTTTCCAATCCATTTATCCTATTCTGAGAAGACTTATTTGGTTTTGTTTGTCTTAAATTTTTTTTTTTTTTATGATAGTCACAGAGAGAGAGAGAGAGAGGCAGAGACATAGGCAGAGGGAGAAGCAGGCTCCATGCACCAGGAGCCCGACGTGGGGCTCGATCCCGGGTCTCCAGGATCGCACCCTGGATCAAAGGCAGGTGCTGAACTGCTGCGCCACCCAGGGATCCCTGGTTTTGTTTGTTTTAAAAAGTTGTTTCTAGCGCCACCTGGGTAGCAGTCAGTTAAGCATCCGACTCTTGATTTCAGCTCAGGTCATGATCTCAGAGTCCTTAGATCAAGCCCTGACTTGGGCTCCATGCTCAGCACAGAGTCTACTTGTCCCTCTTCCTCTGCTCCTTCTCCCACTTGCTTGCTTTCTCTCTCTCTCTCTTAAATAAAGAAAAATAAAATATTTAAAATAGTTTTTAAAAAGTTGTTTCTAACTATGATACTATAAACTCTGTCAAACTAGATATTTTTATCTGATTTGTTTACTACCATTTCTTCACTGCCTAGAATAGTGCCACATATATCAGATTTTCAGTAAAGAATGGTGAAATAATGAATAAAAGAATGAACTGTGAAAGGGCTAGGCCTTAGCTGCAGCTCTGTGTAATCTGAGCTGGGTTCTTTTTCTTATTGTTTTATTAAATTCCATGTCAAGGTCCACCACCCCAGCAAAAACTGTAGCATTCTCATAGTTTTTAGATCTTTTACTTAACTCTCTTATTATCCTGGAGTATGGAAAATCTTGGTGATATTTTCCCACTCTGCTGATGTTTCCCTGCATCATATAAGTTATTTTTACTTTCTTGGATTCATTCTGATTTTCCCAGGGCTGATGAATCACTTTAGTTAGCTTTGCTCAAAATTATAAAGTGTTGTTGAGAATATCCAGAATTTTCTTGTCTCATCATTTCCTAAGTATTGCTTTTTGGAGGAGATGTGGCAAGGATGATACTTTTTATTTTAACTGAGATCATCTGTGTTTTTTAATGGCTACTACTTTTTTAGTTTGGGCATTTCATTATTCTCTTTCATAGTTTAGATCCTGCTGGTGAATTTTGTTATTTTTACTATTTTTCTTCATTTTGTTAAGTATCGAAGAAGGGAGATTTTTCAATATTCTTCTAATCTTCTATCTCTGTAGGAAGTCTATGTATTATGTTTTATTTTTAGAAGTGCAGCAATATTTAAAAATAAGTCAAAAATCTGTGCTAATGGCATGTTTTTGTGTCTTTGTTTCTTATTTTAGCTAAAATGTGCAGTTATTTGTTGCAAGCTTCAAGACCATTATAATATTTTTTCAGGCTGCTTTTTATTTTTCCAGGTAGAGATTTTACTGCAAGAATTTCTAAATAATATTTTCCTAAATTGTATGATTATATTTTTCTTTCACTTCATACATGAAGGAAATTGTTTTGTGACTTATAAAAGTCTTTATAATTAAATAACATCAATGCTCTGCAGTGTTACATATAATCAAGAACAAAAAAGTATTCTCAGATGTTGAAAAGATCTTTATAGGGAGGTTTTTCTTAAACTTCACAATATAAAAATTGAAACACATGAACTTTGTATTAAAATTCTTTTAACACCTTCATGAAAATGACACATACCTTCAAAAATACTTTATCCACTTATGCAACATTACTCCTCATGAACACATTCTGTGCTATTAAAAGTCTACTATTTAAAGGTGGGCAGCATGGTTCTCTTCACAAATGAAAACTGAATCATAGTTTGAGAATGCCCAACACACAGTGGACTCACAAGACTAAATTATTTCTTTCTTAAAATCCTTTCACTTAAAGGGATTAAGAGTACCCTATTGTGATGAGCACTGAGTAATGTGTGGAATTGCTGAATCACTATATTGTACACCTGAAACTAATATAACATTATATGCTTATTATACTAGAATTAAAATTTTTAAAATATTTAGACATTAAAAAAAGCTAATCATCTAATAAACAAGTGCCTTATTTACATATCCTCATTTTCAGAAACAGAAAAGGTCTGTGGGATTCTGATTTTTCTCCAGGTCTGTCTAGCAAGGATTGTCTATAACTGCTATTTCCTATCCCCCTTCCTGCACGTGTTCAGGGGAACTTATTCCCAGGCTGTTACCATTAAAATTTGTTAAGCCTAGGCATCTATAAAGTACACCGTGGCAACAAAAGAAATGGAACAAATAACGGAAGACAGAGATAATGAAAAAGAGGAATCAGGAAAATATGTAAATGAATATGGAAAGAATGAGAAAAATTCATAGTGATAGCTTGCTAATTTGTTTTTTTAATCAATATTTTGAAATCATATGCATTTCTCAGACAGATATACCATACCAATGCTCTCTAAGACTGTAGCAAAAAAAAAAAGGCAAAGTATGTGGCATGGATACTGGAATATTACTATTTACATTGCTAATTTTTTAAAAGTTCTAACTCATCACAGCAATCTTTTAGAGTTTCTAAGTATAGTTCAAATTAATTTAATTAGCTAACAGAAGGAAATTTAACAGAAACGTATGTTTATTTAAATTGAAGACTTTAGGGGCACCTGGATGGCTCAGTGGTTGAGCATCTCCCTTTGGCTCAGGTCATGATCCTGAGTCAGGGTCCCTGTAGGGAGCCTGTGTCTCTGCCTCTCTCTCTGTGTCTCTCATGAATAAATAAATAAGATCTTTAAAAAAATAAATAAATTGAAGACTTTAAATAAAATAAGTATATCGTTCTCTGTTAATTAGATTTCTTTTGGTAGAGGAGTCTTCAAAATTTTAAAAAATAATTTAGAAAGCATATGATAGGGCAGAAAAGTATTACCTTTTCTGATTATATTAGAACTTATCCAGAACATTTATATCAATGTTACATATTTTATGTAACCTGAGCAATAATGTTAATTAATTGATGTTTATTAAATTACTAGTTCCCTTAGATGCTATAGTAGAAGGTAATTGGACATGTTGTAAAGGACTTATCAATAGTTTTGCATAACTAATTCTAGCTTTTTAAAGTTTGATTTGGAAAGTAGTTCATACACACTGCGTGCATGTGTTGTTTTCTGCTATCCTTAATATTTAGGAAGTAATGGAAATAAGTAGTATTTCAAAACTATTTCATCATTTTAATTTTAACTAACACGTATTTTTCTTGTATAACTCATTTTGAATAACACCTTTTTTGTCCTATGTAAAACAGTCAGAAGAACTCCTGCTTCTTTAAAAAAAAAAAGAAGGAATTAAACATGAGAAACTTTATTTTCCTTAGCATTTTAATATGAATGTTGCTTTCTTTTCTCTCATGGAATCATGAACTCCTATCTCAGGTTTAACAGCATAAAAACAAACAACTCCTGAAAAAAACTTGGCGACAAAATGAATGCCCCATGCTGCGTTTCACCTTTTAGGAAAGTCAAAGAACAAGCAAAGGTATATTTGTAAGAGATTATTAGATAAGAGAAATGATTTGCACACTGCTGGGATACACATACTTCTCTGTGGGAACTTCCTTCAGAGTCCGGATGTTTCTGAGAGAATGCGGTAAACTGCACAGGTATCTACACCTGCATAGGAGGCATGAGTATGACTTTCCAACAGATGGATCATTTTATTTTCCAAACCTAATGTTTTCTTGCTACCTTGTAGATTATGCAATATATTTCACTGAGTAATCATGGTAGTGCAGTAATTCTCCAGCTAAAGCTTTCTCATGAAACAAAGCTTACATTTTTTTTTTCCTTAGCAGCAGGAAACATTGGACTGAAAAGCAAATCACAATCTTCGGAGACTAGGTGCATGCTGTGTAATTCTGAGTTCAGCATGTGTCTTGGGGCGGGTGTTTAATAATTTTTTTTCTTGAGGCAGTTCTATTTTGTCTACCTAGAGATACAAAACACATTCTGTTCAACTATTAAAATGCTGTATTGTAATAAGCAGAAACTTGTAATCGTTAAAATCAAATGAAAAATTGCAAACTGTTTTTTGCTTTCTCTTTACAATACATTCTGATTGAAAACACTTTCTTTTTGGGCACATAAGTAGGATCTGTTTAGTGTAATAAAAGCAGAAAATGACAGTACTAAAGAAATTTGCCTTTATTAATGTTAATCATGTATAATTTATAAAACATATTTGCTGTCTCTGATTTTTCAACATGTGTATGTGTGTGTATGTAAATCATTTTTGAGTATTTATTTAATGTATTCATGAAATCTATGGAGAACATAATAAATAATTCTTTCGCTTTCCTCATATGACTGAAAATTAAGGAAAAAAACCTGCAAATATTTAGGCTCCTGTGGACAATAGCTACTTGTAGACATACAGATGTTAATAAGCTCAATAAAGTAAGTGTACCATTAATAAGTGTAAGTTTATTATATATCCATTATTATATATTTGAGAATAACCAATTATTCCCTGAAAGTTCATGATCTCAGAATCGTGAGATTGAGCCCCACCTCCGGCTTCACACTTAGCATGGAGTGGGCTTGAGATCTCTCTCTCCCTGTCCCTCTGCCCCTCCCCGTGCTTGCTATCTCTTGGTAAATAAATAAAATCTTTAAAAAAAACTTGCTTTGATATTTGTTTTACATCCTCTTGTTTTTCATTTGTACTGTCAACAACGGGTATAGTTTAATTTAGGATTTAGATGCCAGTGTAAGTATGTGACATATATATTTTCTTAATTTTGCATTATCCTATACATTTAATTACTATTATAGAGGGATGTTAATGTCACATTGCAGAAAAGCTTGTGGGATGAGAGATATGTAGCTGTCTGAAATTGTAGCCTACTACTATTTGTTCTCTGGCCGTAAATATTCAAATCCTGCCCATATGAAAAATTCTCTTTTCTACCCCAAAAGTCTCATCCCATTACAGCATTAACTTGAAGTCTATCATGTCATTATCTAAATTTTATCAGTGCTTCTCAGGGCTACCACCTAAGTGGTAGGTCCTTGCAGTGCTTCTCAGGGCTACCACCTAAGTGGTAGGTCCTTGCATATAGTTTCACTTAATATAAAGACTTACAAATGAGAAAGAGAATTTGTCCTTTTTTTCATCCAACATTCAATGCAGAAGAACAAGATAGGATGACTTCAGGTAACACACATAAGGTGGAGAGAGAAGGACAGAAGACACATAGAAATCATTATTCCATAAAAATTCTAAAATCCAGTTAGGCAAATTTGAGTTTCTGCCAAAACTTGAAATAGTGGACTTAGGGCTCAGGTAAGATGAGGTTAATATCCAACCATAAATTTAGAATGAATTAACAAAGACAATAACTTCAACTATCAAAATTAGAAAAAACAAAGCTAACGATTTTTTGAGTTGGTGAAGCAGAAAGAGAATAAAAAATACATTTGCCAAGCCAGTTGAGGCTATAGTAATTAAATCCCCTACTCTATAAATATGATTTAGTTACATATTCACATGCCTTTTAGCCTATTTATTTGTATGCTTTTTGCCAATAACTAGTGTTCTGGAAACAGAAGAGTTAACATCAGAAAAGAGAAAACTGAGTGATCATATATCTGAGTTCTTTTCAGCAGTTACTGTAGCCAAGTAACTGAATTCTAGTCACTGGAATGTGTGTGGACATGATGTCTGCCACTTCCAGGCCTGGCGCTTAAAACATTGTTTGTGTTGTCCTCTATGCTATTTTTCTTTCTGTTCAATCAGGGATTGCAGAAGACATCTTGGAGGCTGGTTTTTGAAGATGGTGGGTTTGCTCTAAGTCTGGGTTCCTAAAAGACTGAATAACTTATTCACTCTCCTCACCCCATCCACCTTGCTGACCTGAAGCATTTGTTCTCTACTTTTATCTGAATGAGACACAATTTCTATTGTGTCTATTTGTTTATAGCAATTTAGGTCAATACTATATTTACACATATTACGGTGGGAAAGAAAGTTATTATCATACATTATTTGCTTTTTCTCCGAATTTAAGTTCTCAAGATTAGTCTCTGTTGATACATGTCAATTGAGTTCCTTTATTTTGACTGTTAGATAGTATTCAATTGTGTTGAGGCCCATGACTTGGTTATCTCTTGCTATGAATACAAAGTGTAACAATATGGATATAAAGAGCATGTAACATCTTCGGGATTATAGTCATTTCTGTGGAAAGAGAAAGAAAAGGGAGAGGGGATGGAATTGTATTTTTTTGTAAGTGGCAATTTTGATCATTATGGATGGTAAATACACTCTATATTTTCTCTAATTTCAAAATATATAACTAAAGTACAAATTACTTGTGATATTTTATATCTATATGTATATGTGTTTGTTCCCCTGAAATACACTTAGTATAAACATAAAATGGCAGAATTAGCTTAACTCAACTTTTTAGTATTACTGTATTTCTTTAAATCTAATATGCCATCAAGGTGTTAGAGGCCATATTATTTACATAGTACTAAGAAAGAAAAAATGTTTCCCATTCTGATTTTAAGAAACCATACTTTGTAAGATGCATTCTAATTTTAAAGATATTAAGAAATGGGTGTTTTGGAATCAATAAAATATTTTTTTCCTAATAGCAGATTTTATTTTTTCAGAGATGTAAGTATCATGAAAGGATTTATTTGTTAATCAGCCTTATTGAGATTCTATCCGTATAAAATTTTACAACTAAATTTAAAGTTTTAGTTCAATGAGCTTTAATAGTTGTATAGCCACCACCAAAATAATAGAACATTTCCATCACTTCTTACTTATTTATTTTTAGTGAGGTTTAATTGATGGACAATATCATATTAGTTTCAAATGTATAACAAAATTATTTGATATTTATACATATTGTGAAATGATCACCACAATAGTTCTAGTTAGCATTTGTTACCATACAGAATTTTTTTTTCTTGCGATGAGAGCTTTTAAGATGTACTCTCTTAGCGAGGTGCTTGGGTGACTCGGTTCAGCGTCTGGCTTTGGCTCAGGTCATGATCTCAGGATCCTGGGATTGAGGTCTGCCTTGGGCTCCATGCTCCATCTTAGAGTCCTGGGATCAGTGGGCTCAGCATGGAATTTGCTTCTCCTTCTGCCTCTCCCACCTCCCCTTGCTCATGCTCTTTCTCTCTGAAATAAACAAAATCTTTAAAAAAATGTACTCTCTTAGCAAATATGGAGTACAATATTAACTATAGTTGCCATGCTGTACATTGTATCCCCATGACTTTTTTATTTTATTACTGAAAGTTCGTGCCTTTTGAATACCTTCACATATTTTGCCCACTTTCCACCCCACTTCCTTCACTTCTTTAAAGTGAGTTTCTCTTTCAATGATCCATTACCTGCAGCAGCCACTGTTCTGCTCTGTGATTATCATTATTATTATTTTTATTATTTTTTTGTTCATGGCAAAGTGCTCTTTTGTGTCTTTTTTTTTCACTTAGTATAATAGTTTTTGGATTTCTCTATGTTTTCAATGAGTCAACAGCTTGTTCTTTTTTATTGTTCAATTGTATTTCATTATATAACTATACAATATTTGTTTATCCATTCAAAAATTGATGAGGCATTAGAGTCACTTCCAGTTTCAAACTATTATGACTGAAACAGTTATGAACATTTGAGTACAAGTTATTATGTGAACATATGTTTTCATTTCTCTGGGTAAATTGAATGTGATCAGTGAGTGTATATTTAACTTAACAAAAGAATGCCAAAGAAGTTTCCACAGTGGTTAAAAAATTGTACATTCCCCCTAGTGACATACCAATTGCTCCATGTCATGATCAACTTTTGATACTATCTTTTTAATTTTAGCCATTATAGTATGTATGTGACTTAATTTGCATTTGTCTTGTGACTAATAATATTGAGCATCTTTCCATATGTTTATTTGTTGTTTATAATCTTCTTCCATAAAATGCCTATTCAAATATTTTGCCTAAGGTCAAAGGCAAACAAAGCCAGCCACTAAAGTGGTAAGGACAGATTTTAATCAATAATACCCTATTACAATAGGGAACTGAGTCCAGGTGAGGTGAATTCAAATGTGATTATATAGGAGTTACTGGGTATTTTAAAGGGAGAATGAGGGGATTGGAAGGGAGGTTGATAGGGGCTGAATTGAGTCAGGGAAATGAAAAATTGCAAAAATTGGGGAAAAGACTTGGCCCATGTTAAAAAGCTAGGTCTGCATCCTCCTACAGAGACTGGGAGACAGGGACTCTATCTGTAAGAGCTGACTGGAGCTACCAGGAAGTACTTTTGGCAGCATAGCCTGCAAAACAAAGTGTTTTGTCAGTTTTCTCAGGCAAGCACTTTAAGGGGAGCTAGAGTCACTTTCAGAAGGTGGCCTTGAGCTGTTAGTATTTTGTTCAGGTTTTAGAAGCCAAGGTTGAGGCCTAGTCATGAGAGTGCTCAGAGGAGCCTAGCTAGATTTTAGTTAAGGAGAGAATCTTTGTCACTACTTCATTTGATTTTTGCTTTCTTATTACTGAGCTGTAGGTATTTTTAAATATAATATGATTATAATTCTTAATGATATATTATGTTTTAAAATATTGTTTCCCAAGCTAGGGCTTGATTTTTCATTTTCTCTTTTGAAGAACATTAAAAAATTTTTGATGGAGTCCAAATTGTCAATTTTTTATTGTATGGTAGATAACTTTGCATCCTGAGATTTTTGCCTTACCTAAGGACACAAAGATTTTGTACAAGGTTGTTTTTTTTCCCCTAGAATCTCTGCAGCAGTACTACTTATATTTATATATAAGAGCCATTTCAAATTTAATTTTTGGATATGTCATGACCTAGAGAAAGAAAACCTTTTGTTGGCATTGGATATAAAAAATTGTTCTAGAAATGTTTATTGAAAATATTTTTCTTTCTACATTGAACAACCTTGGGAGCTACATAAAACATCAATACCATATATGTTGGTCAATTTGTGAACTCTCTGTTCTATTCCACTTATCTATATGTCTGCCCTTATACAAAATCCAAATTATTTTAAAGCACTTAGGTGGCTCAGTTGGTTAAGTGTCCAACCCTTGATTTCAGCTTTGGTCATGATCTCAGAGTCCTAAGATCAGGCCCCTCATGGGGCTCCCAATGTTCAGTGGGGAGTCTACTGCATATTCTTTGTCTCCCTCTCCCTTTGCCCCTCCCCCTGTTCACACACACACTTTCTCAAAGAAATCTTTTTTTTTTTTAATTCAAAGTATTTTGATTAATGTAGTCATAGTATAAATCGTGAAATCAGATAGTATAGGTCTTAAAAGTTTGTTCTTTTATTAACAATTGTTTTAATTAGTTTTGGTAATTTAAATTTTTATATGCATTTTAGAGGTAGATTATTAGTACCAAAAGGGAGCCTGTTGATATTTCTATTGTGTTTCATCTATAGATTATTGTAGAGAAAATTGATATTGCATCTTCCACTCTATGAATAATATATAAATCTCTATGTATCAGGACTTTTTAAAGTTTTTCTCATCAGTGTTTTATATTTTTCAGTGTACAAATCTAATACAGATGTTGTTAAATGCTTTATTATGACTTCAAATTACAGTATTTTCTGGCTAATATTTAAAACACAATTGATATTGACCTTCTATCCTGTAACATTGCTAAACTCATTTATTAACTCTGGTGTCTGTTTTGTAAATTTCTTTGATTTTCCACCTAGACTTTCACTTTTGTCTCTGTATTAAAGACAATTTTAATTCTTTTCCAATCAGTATGCCTATCATTATTATTATTACTTTTACATATTACAGTGCCTAGAAACTCCAGTGCCATATTGAATAGGAGATGTGAACACAGACACCCTTTCCTTCTTTCTCATTTTAGTGGAAAAGCATTCAGTCTTTTATAAATAAGTTATATTAGTTTTAAGTTTTTCATAGATTCTGTTTATTAGATTGAAAATAATTTCTTCTATTTCTAGTTGGCTGAGAATTTCTACAATGAATATTTATTGAAATTTGTCAAATTCTTTTTTGGTACCTTGGGAGAAGATCTGAGTGTTTTTCTTTTCTCTTCTTTAATATATAACTATGGTAAATTACACTGATTAAACCATCCTTGCATTCCCAAATATGGACAAAATGGGATCTAAGATAAAAACAATTTCTACCTTCCTAATAAAAGTCATTGAAATTATTGTGGGAAAAGAAGTAAAAAAGTAAAGTCTTCATTTACTCCAGAGCTTTCCATTTCCTGATTCTAATGTAATTTCCAAACATTATTTCCTATTAGTTCATTTCATATTCATGAATTTTAGCTTAAGGAAAGTACTTGATATTCTCCATGTCACTTGACCCAGTATTCCCACTTTATTGACTCGTTCTGTTCACTTTTTGAGTATCACTGTCATCTCTACATTTACAAAATTTAGGTTTCAAAGCCCAGTTTATTTTATTTTTTTTAAAGATTTTATTATTTATTCATGAGAATACACAGAGAGAAGAGAGAGAGAGGCAGAGACACAGGCAGAGGGAGAAACAGGCTCCATGCAGGGAGCCTGACGTGGGACTCGATCCCGGGTCTCCAGGATCAGCCTTGGGCTGTAAGCGGCACTAAACCGCTGAGCCACCAGGCTGCCCCTCAAAGCCCAGTTTAAATGCAGATTTGTCAACCAATCAAAGCAGAATTCCCGACTTCTTCCTTTGAATTTTATCTTTAGCCTATAACTCAGAAACATATTAATTCCTACCTTGTGTTAATATTGGTTGTGTGATAGCTCCATCTCTTTTATTAGACTGTATATTCTTTATAAGTCACATCTGTTTTGAATACCTTTATTTACTCGAAGTATCTGTTCTACAAAATAGTAAGTGATTTAAAAATGTCAATTGGATTTATATAAACTAGAAATGAGATTTTTCAAAAGGAGACAGAGAAGCAATATTCAATAATGCTGATAATAAAGGAGGAGGTTATGAACATTAAAAGAGAGAAGAGAAACAGAATCATAAAGAACCATTGATGATTGAGGACACTTTAAGTTATACAGTAATTTTTGTTATAGATCTATCTTGGAAGATCATGATAGGCAAATTCTTAGAACTGATGACATCATCAACTTGTTTTCATATGTTGGAGTGCCCATGATGTATTTGCAAGATCTTTTCTTTTTGATCACTAATCTCACCATAAATCTATGCTAGTAATTCCCAAATTGTATCTTCAACCTGATTCTAGTT
The DNA here is from genome assembly GCF_011100685.1 of Canis lupus familiaris. Lineage (NCBI taxonomy): Eukaryota > Metazoa > Chordata > Mammalia > Carnivora > Canidae > Canis > Canis lupus. Next base: position 19,987,732 of record NC_049253.1, read on the forward strand.
CTCTCTCGAAACTCCACAATATGTATCCAACTGCCCAGTTGATACCTCCACCTGGATTTGAAAATGTCACTTGAAGGAGTGACAGGTGTCTACTTGGTGATCGATACATATTTACTGAATCAAGAAATTAAAAAGAATTATATTTATCACCAAGTAGAGTTCATCCCTGAAATGAAAGAATGACCCAACAGTAGAAAGTATCTCAATGTAATTAATTGCATCAACAAATTAAAAGGTAAAAACAATATAATTAAGTTAAAAGATGTTGCATAATTATTTCTAAAATTCAAGGACCTTTCCAAATAAAGAGCTGAACAAAAATAGGATTTGATAGTACAGTAAACTAATTTTCAAACTATGTAGAAAATCCTGATAGCAAGCATAACATTAAATATTAAACATTAATTTTATTCCCATTGAAGCCAGGATGAAGGCAGTGATACCAACTATTATTCAACTTTGTTCCAGAGGTTTTTATAAAAAGATTTATTTATTTATTTATTTATTTATTTATTTATTTATTTATTTATTTATTTTAGAGCAGGGGCAGGGGCCTGAAAAACCTGTCTTAGATAATTTCCTTAGATAATTATAATTTAATAATTAAATTATACACAAGGATTTTTTCTAAAGATGGTTATTCAGTATTTTTGTAGGCAGCACACTCAAAACAACCATCACATCTTATTCATAGTTAATGTCTGAAAAAATGATAGAAGTGTATCTATACTAAGAATATGTCAAAAGAGTTAATGAGTAGATTAAGAGAGCAAATTAATGTTATATGAATTGACTTGTAGAGCTATTGTAATAAATTGTTAAATAAACAAGTAAGTTAAAGAATTCTATATATAATGCCATATTTATATGAAACAAAAGCATTTAGTTATTTGAGCAAAAAGAAAAAGTATAGGTGGATCCATAAGAAAAAGATATTATTTGTTGCCAGCTAAGGGAAGCTCAATAGTTGGTTCTATTAAAAATATAACTATTTCATTTATATCAATGAACACTTATTACTTTATAATTTTATAAAAATATGATAAAATAAAGAGGAATATCTCTTTTTTTTAAAGATTTTATTTATTTATTCATAGACACAGAGAGAGAGAGGCAAAGACACAGGCAGAGGGAGAAGCAGGCTCCATGCAGGGAGCCCAATGTGGGACTCAATACCGGGTCTCCAGGATCACACCCCAGGCCGCAGGCGGCGCCAAACCACTGTGCCACCAGGTCTGCTCAATAAAGAGGAACATAATGATAATGATTGAGTCTCTTTTCCCTAAAAGTCAGAAAGGTTTCTGGTACACTAGCTAGTTTTTTTTTTTTTCCTATTTTAAACATCTTCCATGTTCCTTGTATACCAAGCTGTGAGGTGGTAGGAACAGTTTGTTCTACATGCAAACAATAGGATATATATTGTAGAATATTTAAGAACAATAATCAAAACCCAGTACAAGCCAGTTGACTTTTTATTATCACAATGAGCTAGCAATTTTGAACATATCAGTGGTAATAGTGGTAAAATGCCCCTCCCTTACCAGGTGACCACTATCCCACTCCAACTACCACCACCATTTTTTTGTGTTCTACCTTTGATTCAAAAGTGAAACTAATATAATTTTATATGCTAATTATATCTCAATTAAAAAGAAATGATTTTTTAAATGTTTGTGTGGATAATTACTAACCTATCTCAATAATGTCTACCATGTCTCAGTTTTAGACAACTCTCTAGTTCATCGTTTGCTCTCAACAGTGTGCGTATATATGCATTCTAGAAATGGCAATTAATGAACTATATTTTTCTTTTGTTAAATCTACTTTCATCAAATAGAAATATATGTTCATAAAAAAGGAATACCCTCAAGAAAGTTTATAAAATCTCCAATTCTATCTTAAAAGTGCAAGCAATGTCAATTAGCCTTTTGGTTCATATTCCATAAACAAATATTTTTCCCTTCTGATCTTATCAGACATACTCTAAACATAAACAAATTTAACCATTTCAAAATTTAATAACATAGTTTTCTAAATGTTCTTAAATATGCAGTATCCTCTGTTGTGCGATTTATTGGATTAAGTATCTTCAATTGTGTTTCAAAAAAACTGAGTTTTGTAAAGTGCTATATGCATTTAATATGCACATAATAATTCTCAAATCAGCCTTTGTGTATGATGTATATTTTACACATACCTAATTTGAGAGTTTAAAAGGAAGAAAGAAATACTTTTATTTACTACTTAGATGTGTTTGCCTTCTAAAAGGTTTTGCATTATTTGTGAAACTGATGATATCAATAAATCAGAAACATAAAACAATAAGCATTCAGAAAATGTTTTCTTCAAATCTGAGTGGTATTGTTTTTACAATATTAGACCTTAACTGATAGGAACCCCTTCTTAGAACACTGAAATAATAAGAATACTGTAGTATTTTTAGTATTATGAATATTACTGTTTCCCCTTATTGTTCTAATTAGAGTCTGTAGTCTGGAGACATTTACCCAAATAAAGAGACTAAAGTTTAAACTACAGATAATCAACATATTTATATTTATATATTTATATACATATTTATATTTATAAAGATGCATTTTATATTGTAAATCAGGTATATTAAGAATTACATGTTTCTGGGATGCCTGGGTGGCTCAGAGGTTGAGGGTCTGTCTTTGGCTCAGGATGTGATCCCAGTCCTGGTATCGAGTCCCATATCGGGCTCCGTGCATAGAGCCTGCTTCTACCTCTGCCTGTGTCTCTGCCCCGCATTATGTCTCTCATGAATAAACAAATAAAATCTTTTAAAAAAATAATTAAAAATTTAAAAAAAGAATTACATGTTTCAAAATGTATACTGAAAAATACTGTTAAAAGAAAGATTATATAACATAACAAATTCTCCTTTCCAAAATAATGAAAAACAGTTTTCCACATTATAAATCACAGAGGATATTTTAGTGAAAAACTTCAACAAAGTAGCACTAATCAGCAGAGCAAGGGTGCCTCATATGTCAATCAGCTGCTGTGTTTTAAAATCCCAGAGCTCTCATTAAGAGAATTAATCCACAATATTTTCCTAATCTCATTACCTCCATATTTTATTTTGTTTTTTCTATATCTCCTGAGAGAGGAGACTTGAATCCAAATCGCAAAATAATTGTCTCAAATCTTACTTTTATTTTATTTTACAAAATTAAAACATATATTTTAGAAGCTAATAGCTCCCACAATCATAGCTCATTTTAGATAGTGCTTCTAGTAAGATCCAGGGTACTTTTACTCACATGATAATCTCTTTCTCTTTATATGCCCATGATGCTCAATGTAGAATCTACTTAATTTGTCTGTCTCTTTGATTACTGGTCCTTTAAACCGTCAGATCATTCTCCCACTGTGCCCTGACTAGCTCATGCAAGTAGGCAAGGAATAACAAGACCTCTTCTAGGCATTTACACTCTTTATTGCCCTCCTGACTTCTCAGCACAGAGAATTCTGCCTTAGTGATTTACCTTCTGTACCTTCTGGATCTGTGTCTTTATGAAACATTTCTCCAGACTCCCTTTCTGGCTCTTTAAGCTTGTTCTTTCTCTTTGATTTTGCTTGTGTCTGTTTTTGTTTTTGTTTTCTTTGTAGTCACGGTCATAAACAATTAATTTTACCTTTCCTATTCCATGAATTCTGAGCTCAAATATACAACTGCCTACTGTCTTCATTGTCTCAGCTTTCCCTCAGACATTTCAGACTCCAAATTCCACAACTAAACCTAGTATCTTCCTCTCTGAATCTGCTCTTTCATTATCCTTTCCCTGTTGGTGAATTATAGCAATCCTATGAGTTATATTGGACTCCTTCCTATACGTCACTGCCATACCTAATTGAACAACTCAGTGTTTCCAAAGAATTCCCCACATTCTCTTCCATATGTAACAGACTCTCTTGATTCAGTATTATATCATTTCAGGTTTTTGGTTCATTTTATTCCAAAAGAAAACAAAATGACCACATTGATTCCAAATCCAAATTCCTTAGTGTGAACTCAGTCCCTTACTACATTAACATGCATTTTTAAAATTTTATAGATGTTATTGGTTGTTATTATAGAAAATTGAACATTCTATTAAGCCAATAAGCAAATGAACTTTTAATAGTACCACCTGAAAATCATAATCATGTATGTTTGCCTGATTTTTTAAGAAGTGCTTCTAGCTGTATGGGAATATTTCTGACCCATGTTTCCTAGATTAGGTGGCAACTAGTTTAATTGCTTGGCCAGAATACTACAATGGTTTGAAGGTATTAAACTTTGGTTATATGTGGTTTTGTTTGGGTCCTGTTGTAGTTTTGTTTCAGTGTGGAAAGAGAAGCCAGATGGAAGAGAGAAAGGAGTTCATGGTGTTTATAGTTATCTTATGAGAAATCTCAAAGCAGCTGGACTCAATAAAATACTTTTATAAAATATCATTTTCTTCATTTCCCAATTCCACTACTTTGGCAAAATTACCACGAGGCTATTTGACACATAGAAGAACTTTCTCTGCCTAAGGATAGAGAAATGGGATTCAGTTGGACCAGGAGGGAGTTGATTTGCTGCTCTGTAGTCTTTATAGGGGCAGATGAAAAAATTGAGTAGTCTAGGGATGAGGTTTATAATGACCACTTCCAGAAAAAACATTTGAGCTATTATCATCTTTAAGTATCATTTCTTCTAAAAATCTCAAAGTCTTCAGATACTAAACCTGCTATAGTAGTACAATTATGTATTTAGGTATCTGAGAAAAAAAAAAGCACAGACAGAAAGAAGACTGATTTCTTAGGAGTTTCCATTCTAGATGACATCAATTTCAGCAATCTATTCAATGAAATTCTCATTTCCAGAGAGCACAGAGATCACTATAGTTTTTCATTTTTCCCTGATGGCCAATCAGAAAATAAAAGAGAGTGTTTACATTTGATTAATCAAAACAAATTTGGTAGTATGTAAGCATGAATTTTTAAACCCAAAGAAATCATGTTTCATTGTTGCTTTCAAATATTAATAAAACTAAATACACAAGTTTGTCACTGTACAAATTTTATTAAAGTAAACCCTATGACCAATGTGGGGTTCATACTCACTACCCTGAGATCAAGCATTGCTTGCTCTACCTACTAAGCCAGCCAGGTGCTCCTCACTGTCAAAAATTGTTAAAGAAATCATTAAATTGGAAAAAAGTTATTTGGCAGAAATATTTTATGAGCTAACTAATTTCTTAAAATTTTATAAATACTTATCTAGATATAGTGGCTTTTCTTTTAGTTTATACTGTTTATACAAGACAGTGAAAGGCTGTTAAAGTAGAATTTGATCACAGGATTAGTCTTTAAGAGAATATATGGTAAAATCATTTAAATATCCTGTGTGTCTTTTTCCTATCACCTTACTTTCTTCTTTTAGTGAGAACATGTTTATTCTCTGTACTTTGCAGTATTCCAGATAGATGCCTTACCAAGTTAGAGAATACATTTGTACTACAGTACACAAAGTTCTACCTTTAAAAAAAAATTACAAGGCAGTTTCAATAACTCCATCAGCCATATTCCTGTTTAAACTTTTATTTAGTATAGAGTTCCTGGCAGTGTTCACAGTTTAATTATTTTGCATTATTCTACTCTGAGTTTGCATTTATTTCCTGAACAAGTCACCAAAACAGTCTAAATTTTTTAACCTATTTACCAGCATTCTCATTACCTTTTTTCTCCAATTCCATTTTAATGTAATCAATTAATAGACTGGTCTCCTTTCAATAGATTTTAAAAGTCACCTTATTATTAATGTGTTTTATGGTTCATATAACATGAATACTATATGAGTGTAAGATGAATTCTTAATCCCATTATACATGTAATTTATTTTAAAGTTGAAAACTTCTTTTAGTGAATCATCTATCTAGTAATTCTTTTCTATTTTTGTCATTAGTAAATGAGCGATGATGCTTTTGGAATTCTTTTTCTATATAAAAAAAAGAAGAGTATTTGATAATAGCATATGTAACTAAGAATTTGTGTGCTTTTATACAATTTATAATGCTTCATATTCTTTTAATCATATACTTTTTAATACTTTAATTTTAAAAATGGAACATTTCTTAATAGTTGCCATTAAAACCAAAAATGTTTATATTGGAAGAGTCTGAGTATATTCAGTGACTCTGGTTTATAATTTCCACCTGTAATAATGTCAAAGCAATGTCTGGTTAAGGCTTCCCTGTAAGATAGGGTTAAATTCAGTGGCTATGCAATTCTTATGACCTTTTTCAGATACTGGAGATAACTTAGTCATTTTCCATTTCTCAGCTATAATATTTCTTTTGAATGTTGTGAACTTTTAAAAAATGTCACTAAAATGTTAACTATTTTTTTTCTTCACACATTTGTGGGTTTTGACTATACCAGCATGGGTGCTAAAAAGTCTATTGCAAATATCTTTAACAAACTCTATAACTACTTCTCAACTTATAGGTAATCCTATTTCACACTTGAATGCATGATTTATGGCATTGAATAATCTATGATCTAGTCTTCCAAAAGGACATGAGAAAAGATCACTAGTTTCCTTTTTTATTCATTATTATTTATTTTAGCACCTCATTTTTATTCTAACATTTTTACTATGGTGTTTATATACTTTTTGGATGATTTCTTTAAACTCTAAGAGGCTGTGAAAAATGTAACCATAAAAGCAGTCGAAGAACCCTATAAAAGACAAATGTGATAGACTCATCCATCTCAAAAGTAAAAACTTTTGTGTGAAAAGTAAATACACACATTTAAAACCTTCAAAAGAAACAAAAATATTATTAGCAAATACAACAGCTAACTAGCAGATATGGATCATTTAATACATGCCTAGCTGTCTTCTTAAGAACTGCTCATTCCCCTCAATGGAAAAGGAAACCAGGTCCCTATCCCCATTCATAAAACTATTAAGAGGAAGTGCTTAGTTTTAAATCTAGAATGTAGAGCTCAAGAGAACATGCTCTTAATCTCCCCACTTAGAGTTAAAAGAAATATAAAATGGTTTCCATTATACATTAAGGAGTTCTGAATATGCCACCCCAAAATATGCCGCTTTGGCATTTTGACAATTTTGAGTTAAAGGCACTTGAAAAATGGCAAATAGAAGAAAAACACCCAGACTTTCCTTCTTTTTTTTATAAAAGCAGGAGATGAAATTCCCATGTGAAAGATGTTCTCCCGGTACCAAAAGGAAAGTAACATTCTCATCATGAAAGACAAGAAGTTGAGACTGAAAGAATACTATACAAACAGACCTTATTAAAAGGGTTAATACCTTCCTTGAGCCTCTGCACATACTTTAATTGCTTTTCCTTGAGTGCCTCTCTGTTTCACCTAATTTAAAAGCCTGTAGGTTTCTCCATTTTGAGGGTCTTCACTTCTTATGAAGGCACCTGTGTCATGCAAAACTTGTATTAAATAAATTTATATGCTTTTCCCCTGTTAATCAGTTTTAAGTCAATTTAATTCTAAAGTACAGCTAAAAAGAATTGCAATTGGGCAAAGGTAAAATTTAGATGTTTCTATACTACTAATTCAAAGCAAAATCATTAAACAATTGGATGATCCTACAATTAGCAAACATTTTTTTTTTTTTTTTTGGAAAGATACACAATGACAGAAGCACATGATGAAAAGAACAGTATGAATCAGGCCTCTGAAAAAGTTCAAAATATGGTTTCCTCTGGCTCAGTAATTCTGTATCTAATTATCTATCTTAAAAGAGAAAAACTGTAAACAATATAGATTGCATATATTAAATAAACATTGAAGTAAAATATTGCCTAATCTCAGTGGCATATTATGCAGCCCTAAACTATGTTTTTGAACCATTTCAACAGCCTTAGGGTATTTGCATTGTATAATCAGTGTAATCACTGCTACAAAGCATAAAAACAAAAAAGCAACTATAGCAACAGCAACAAATCCCATAAAGGATGCATAGCTCAATGATTAGGGAACAAGTTGATATTTCAAAACTAAACTGATGTACATGAATCCCAACTTCTATCAATTATACAAACATAATTACTGTATGAACTCATGAAAGTTTCAACCCTAGATATAGGCTCTCTGACTTTGGGGCTGGAGGTTGTGTATAGCTGAGTATTTAATAAGAGAAATATAAATCATAGGCCTCTCATTAAATCATAGATGTGGGCCCACTTTTTATTAACTTTTGGTATAATAATAAATAGATATACATAATTATTTTAAAAGCTCGTGTCTTATACAACCTAGAACTTTGTAAAAGCAAACACAAAACTTTTCTGTTGGATTATTTTCAGTTTTTTTTTTTTTTTTAAGATTTTATTTATTTATTCATGACAGTCACAGAGAGAGAGGCAGAGACACAGGCAGAGGGAGAAGCAGGCTCCATGCAGGAAGCCAACGTGGGACTCGATTCCGGGACTCCAGGATCACGCCCTGGGCCAAAGGCAGGCGCTAAACCTCTGGGCCACCAGGGCTCCCCTTATTTTCGTTTTGAACAGATTTTTCTTCCTTAACTTCTGATAATTAGTTAACAACATAACATTACAAACCACTATGAGGGGGAATAAACAAATGTAAACAACAGTAGAATTAACAAACTCAAGAATAGTATATAATAAAAAAATTTGGGCAGCCCCGGTGTCTTAGCGGTTTAGCTCCGCCTTCAGCCGAGGGGTGATCCTGGAGACCCGGGATCAAGTCCCATGACAGGCTCCCTGAATGGATCCTGCCTCTCCCTCTGCCTGTCCCTCTGTGTGTGGTGTGTGTGTGTGTGTGTGTGTGTGTGTGTGTTTGTGTGTTTCTCATGAATAAATAAATAAATAAAATCTTAAAATAAATAAAAATAAATTAAAAATTTGATGAGTGACTATAAAATACGCATGAATAGTATAATTTAATAAAACCCAGAATGAAAAATCTGGAAAGCACGCATACACAAAGATTTCAAATATTTTTAAAATACCAATGGACTTCTGGTTTCAGCTGTATAACATGTAAAACATGGTAATCATCACACCGGTCTTTACTACAAGAAAAAGCTGAAGAGTGAAAATCATTGGCTTTTCTTAGACTCATCTGAAAACAGAAGTTGCAAGGATAGCCACCACTCTAAAATCTGAAGGAACAGGCATATTCAGAGAGAGATAGCACCTGAGGTTTACTAACCTGGAGCAGAAGTGACTGGAGCCATAAACTGGGGGGAATACTTCCATGATATGTGCAAAAAATTACTGGAGGTGGAGTGTGGACTAACCTGAGAGTAAGAAAGTCCTCGGGGAGGCAGCTCAAGGGGGCCTGACACTTTCGTGGGCTTTCTCTCCAATTACTTCACCACCAGGTTCTTCATGTGAAGATCTAGTAAGATCCCTTTAGAAATCTAGCAAGGAGAGTAACCATTGTGAAACAAGCCCAGAGTATTTTCCATACTAAATGTCTACTCACCAGGAACAAGACCTCACCTGATGCAACTCTGAAACATTAGCATAGCTGAAGAAAACTGAGGCACAGAAAAAAATGAGCGTAAAACAGTGAGTGTGTTAAGAGGGCTATAGTTACTACAGGGCTATCGAGTGGACATAAATGTGACCTTTTACGACTACTGATAATACCTGTGTGATGATGCATTTATTCCTTGCAAATATTCTCTGAAATAATTCTGTTATAGCAGCTTCATATGTAAATGCTGAATTTTGAAAGAAACCAACATTCATTCAGCAGATAAATGGAGAAAGAAACTGTGATACATCTACATAATGGAATAGTATTTACAACAAAAATGAATGAGCTATGAAGTTGCATGGAGACATGACTACTAAATATAATGTGATATTCTAGATGGGATTCTAGAACAGCAAAGGTATATTAGGTAAAAATCAAGAAAGCTGAAATGCGGTCTTAGTAAATGATGCAGCAATATTTGTTCATCAATTGTAACAAATATGTTAATGTAAGATATATGCAATAGGGAAAAGTAGGTGTGGGGTATATGGGAACTCTGGCAACTTTTCTGTAAACTTTAAATTATCCTTAAATAAAGTGTTTATTGAACGTTAATAAAATTTCTGGAATTTATATATGCACATATACATAAATTCATTTAAGTAAAAGATTATACTGGTTGGACACAACTAAGGGTAATAATGAATGGGGTAATAATAAATATGAGGAATCAGAATACAATTCAAAGAGATAAAGAGATGGAAAGTATTTTTGAAAACTTGAAAAAATAGAGAATATTCCAGAGAAACAAGAGTAACAAGAATAAAATTTGAAAATTATAATGTGCCACATTTGCAAATAGAAAAAAGGTGAAAAGATGTGTGATCATCTCAATAGACTAAGAAAAAATTGATAAAATTCATGCCCATGTAAATGTTGTAAACTCTTAATAAATTAAGAAATAAGGTAAGCTTCCTTAATCAAATAAAGAATATATTTTTAAAAAGCCATACTTAATGATGAACTATTGAAAGCTGTCCATCTTTGGAAAGACTTTTCCTCTACCCTCTTAAATTTTTGCTGGGGCCTGTGAATTAAACTGACAAAAGACAGATTAATAGGATAAAAATCATACACATTTTATTTGATGTTAATATTTCTATGTGACATGGGGGGTTTCATGGAAGGAAATGAATACCCGAAAGAAGGGATTCTTATATATCATTTTAACAAACAGTGATAAATCATGAAGATATGACAAGACAAAGGAAAAAGAGCTTTGGGCTAGGGACAGTAAATCGTGGGAAAGTGACTAGGAAATATATTGAGAAAACTAATGGAAGATAAGGTTATTTCAGTAAGGTTTGTTTGTACAGATTCATTTCTATCACTGATGGTAAGGATGTGCCTCTCTTCCTGGAACAGGGAGGGTACCTTTCTCATAAGAAATTTATAACCTGGATTTAAGTATAAAGGAGGAAGACAGAGAGCCCTGGCTGCATCTCCTGTTTCTAATCAATATGCCAAAGGGACATATTTTGGGGTTGTGTGTTCTGATCCCCCATTTATAACCACTGTTATAACCAATGCTATCTAACCTAGTACTAGAAGTTTTTGTCAATACAATAAGGGACAGAATAAAAAAGAAGAGTACAAATAACTAGAAGAAATAAAACTGCAATCACTTGCAAATAATGTATTATGCATTTTAAAGGTCCAAAATTATCTACAGATAAGCCACATTAATCAATAAATAATTTAGGAAAGTTAGTGAATAAATATAGATCATACTATAGATATCAGTGACAGAAAACAACATTTAAAAAAATTATTTATTTATCCATGAGAGACATGGAGAGAAAGAGGTAGAGACATAGGCAGAGGGAGAAGCAGGCTCCATGCAGGAAGCCCAATGTGGGACTCGATCCCGGGCCCCAAGGATCACACCCTGAGCCGAAGGGCAGACGCTTAAGCACTGAGCCACTCAAACGTCGCAGAAAATATTTTTAATCACAATTTCAGTGACATCAAAACATTTAGGATACCATAAAAATATATCTAATAAAAGATGGACAAGATCTCTAAACAGATAACTATAAAAATGTTATTGGGAAAAACTTGGAATGACTCAAATAAATCGAAAAATATGTTTACAAAGTCTAAATATTTTGAGTATATAAGTTTTCTCCCAATTGACCTTTAAGATCAATGTTATTAAAACAATCAATGTTATTCTAGTTTAAAAATCTCAACAGTTTGCATGTGTAGAAACTGATATGCTGACTTTAAAATTTACATGAAAATTGCTAGCCAAAGCAATTATGAATAAGAGCTTAGCTAGAGGATTTATATACCGAGTATCGTTGTGTGGAAAATTAAAGAAACAAATGAAAAAGAAGGGCACATCTTACATGTAGACACTTCATATGATAATGTAGTACAGTGGGAAAAGTTGGTCTTATCATAAAACATTGCTCATTCAATTGGCTTCCCATATGGGAAGAAAGGTCTGATGTCCTACATCACATATAAGATCTATTTAGAACTTCTATTGATTAAAAGATACCACTAAAAGAATGAAAAGGCATGTTACAGAGAAGAGGAAAGATGCTTGCAACACAAACATCTGGAAAGGAACTTTTACAATACGTGAAAAAAAGAGGCAGAAAACCCAATTTAAAATGGCCACAGTAACTTCTTGCAAGATACATCCATGAAGGCAAGAGAAACAAAAGCAAAAATGAACTATTGGGACTTCATCAAGATAAGAAGCTTTTGCACAGCAAAGGATACAGTCAACAAAACTAAAAGACAACCTACAGAATGGGAGAAGATATTTGCAAATGATGCATCAGATAAAGGGCTAGTTTCCAAGATCTATAAAGAACTTATTAAACTCAACAGCAAAGAAACAAACAATCCAATCATGAAATGGGCAAAAGACATGAAGAGAAATCTCACAGAGGAAGACATAGACATGGCCAACACGCACATGAGAAAATGCTCTGCATCACTTGCCATCAGGGAAATACAAATCAAAACCACAATGAGATACCACCTCACACCAGTGAGAATGGGGAAAATTAACAAGGCAGGAAACCACAAATGTTGGAGAGGATGCGGAGAAAAGGGAACCCTCTTACACTGTTGGTGGGAATGTGAACTGGTGCAGCCACTCTGGAAAACTGTGTGGAGGTTCCTCAAAGAGTTAAAAGTAGATCTGCCCTACGACCCAGCAATTGCACTGCTGGGGATTTACCCCAAAGATACAGATGCAATGAAACACCGGGACACCTGCACCCCGATGTTTATAGCAGCAATGTCCACAATAGCCAAACTGTGGAAGGAGCCTCGGTGTTCATCGAAAGATGAGTGGATGAAGAAGATGTGGTCTATGTATACAATGGAATATTCCTCAGCCATTAGAAACGACAAATACCCACCATTTGCTTCAACGTGGATGGAACTGGAGGGTATTATGCTGAGTGAAATAAGTCAATCGGGGAAGGACAAACATTATATGGTCTCATTCATTTGGGGAATATAAAAAATAGTGAAAGGGAATAAAGGGGAAAGGAGAAAAAAATGAGTGGGAAATATCAGGGAGGGAGACAGAACATGAGAGACACTGGGTGTTATTCTATATGTTGGCAAATTGAACACCAATAAAAAATAAATTTATTAAAAAATGGACAAAAGACTTGAACAGGCGCATATTTATAAAGAGAGGACATACAAATGTTCATAAACAGATGAACAAGTACTCAATTACATCATAAGTGATAACCAAATTAAAATTACAGTATTATACAGCCCATTGGCATGGATACAGTGGGGGAAAAATTATGTCTTGGAAACTACATGATGAAAAATGAAACTTTCAAATCAGAGCTTCTTCCAGATATGCCTCTCTCTTGGTTTTGTGGAGCTTCCTCACTGAATGGCCCCCAAAGGCCAATCTTTGCTCCCATCTCAAATGAAGAAACCGAGACTGCCTCCTGCCCCCAAGCTAGAGATGTCGACCTCTCAGCACCTGTCCATGAGAAAAAAAGAATAGCAAGAAGCAATTGGTCACATTGATGAAATACAAAATGAAATAGGTAGACTTAATAAATGAACAGTAAGGAGATTTTTTTTTTTTTTTTTTTTTTTTTTTAGTAAGGAGATTTTGAAAGCAGAATGAATATAACAAACTCCGCCAACCATTTTTTCAGAAGTTTTGGAATTGATCGCCAAAACCCCCAATTTTGTTGGGGTAACAACATTTGTCAACCATCCACAAGTGTCTACACTGCTTGGGGAGGAGGATGAGGAGGTGCTGCATTATTTGTCAAGAGTTGAAGTGACAGAATTTGAGGATATTAAACCAGGTTACAAAATAAATTTTTATTTTGATGAAAACCCTTACTTCAAAAATAAAGTTCTCTCCAAAGGATTTCATTGAATGAGAGTGGTGATTCATCTTCAAAGTCCTCTGAAATCAAATGGAAATCTGGAAAGGATTTAACGAAACTTTCAAGTCAAATGTAGCTTGAAGCCAGCAGGAGGAGACAGCATTAGGGACCAGAGAGCTTCTTCCCCTGATTTACTGACCACTCTGATGCAGGTGCAGGTGAGTTAGGAGAGGTCATCAAAGATGGTGTTTGGCCAAATCCATTACAGTACTACTTGGTTCCTGATATGGATGATGGAGAATGAGAAGAAGGTGCTGCTGCTGCTGAAGAACGATTAGAAGATATTTGATGAAAAAGAAGATGAGGATGAAGGTGAAGAAGATGAAGATGATGATGAGGGGGAGGAAGGACAGGAAGATGAAGAAGAAGCTGACTAATGGAACACTGATGGATTCCAACCTTTCTTTTTAAATTTTCTCCAGTCCCTGGGAGCAAGTTACGTCTCTCTCTCTCTCTCTCTCTCTCTCTCTCTCTCTCTCTCTCCCCCTTCTCCTCTTGTGTTCTATGCCCCTGTTTTTTGAAATTTCTTTTCTCTCCTTTTATAACATAGTTCTCAGGAAATACCTTGAGCAGAATACAGTGGGAAAAAAATCTTTTTGTTCCAAATTCATTTTTATCCTTTCTGTCTCAACAAAAACTTGATGGCATACACCACTGTGCTCTGTGGGAAAAAAGAAAAACCTTCAGCTCCCTTAGCTCTGTTGCAAGTGGGAGGGCACTAGGCCCCTGTGTAGTGGTGCACAGAATTCTAGCTTTTTTCCTCCTTTCTTTGTATGATGGTTTCAAAGATTATGCTGTGCCTCTATGTGAATATAGACAATTAACGTTTACCAACATTTATCTGTCTACTTTCTCTTGTTTAAAAAAAAAAGGAAAAAAAGTAAAAATGGCGTTATAGAAGTTCAGCAAACGGTGGATTTGAGATGTTTGAGTGGGTTAAGTGGGCATTTTGACAACATGGCTTCTCCTTTGGCATGTTTAATTGTGATGTTTAATGGACATCCTTGCAGTTCAAAATGACACTTTTAAGATAAAACTCTCTCCTAATGATGACAATCCCTGCCACTCGATGGAAGAATCAGCAAAATCTGTAGGATCTTATTTGGAACTGACATTCTCTATTGTAATTTAGTTCCTGTTTATTTTTAAATTTTCTTTTTGTTTCACTGAAGAAGAAAGATGGTGCTCAGTCTTACATGTTAAAAGTGTACAAGTTGTTTTGTTACAGTAAAACTAATTGGTACACAAAGGATTTGATGCTTTTCTCTCAGAACAGATATATTTAGTATGATTTTCCGAGTTTGATTTGTATAACATATTGTCAAAGTTTGTCACCCTGACTCCGTATTTTTTGATACGCTTTTTGCAGTGTGACCTCAGGGCTGTGTGGACTGAGAAAGGGATCTGAATCACTGTATTAATGTCTCCAAAGCTGGGAGCCATCGTGGGTACAATTTGCCATCAGGTTCTGAAGTCTCCATCAATTGGGATACCAGACTGCTCAAAACTCAGTTCTGATTATGTTGTGCCCTTGATTTGTGTCTCAAATTGGCATTTTTAAAAAAATAGGCCCTTATTTACCTGAATATAATAATAGTGCCTGCCACCACCGTCGGACAGACCTAGTAGTCTAATGCCAAGTTACACACAAGCAGTTACTGGCATGTCTTCATTGGTACTATGAAACGTGGCCGAGAAGACAGACGTTCAGAGTAAGAAGTCTGTATTGGTGTTTAGAAACTCAGGAGTACTTTTGTCTCAAAGTACTATTTAGCAGATGGCTCTCAAATGAGGCCTGTCTGTGTGAATCCGGGTGAGATGACAGGTTCTGATCTGCTAAATGGCATTGTACATAGTATATCATTTTGGGAAGCTACCTAATGCATAAGGCTTTTAATGCTGTAAATTAGAGAAGCTAAAATTAAATGCCACTTAGCTTTTTCAGAGATGAATTAATGGACAGCCTGGTCAAATTCAGAGCTTTTTTGATGTAGAAAACTTTATAAATGGAATTATTCTATCAATAGGCAAAGTGTAATGAAAACCTGTCTAGATAGATAGTATGTAATTTCTGCACCAGTCTTGTTTAGTAATACATCACTGTATACCGGTCAGGAATCTTCCTCCGAAAAAGGAACATAAAGATTAAACAAAGAAAGAAAGAACAAAAGAAAGAAAGACGAAACTTTCATATAATTTGAAAACTATTCGGTAGATTCCGTAAAACTAAAAGTACAGATAGATTATGATGCAGCAGTTACTCTCCTAGGTATATAACAGAACTGTATACATATGTGTACCAAATGGCATATGTAATAATGGATAGTGGCACTATTTATAATTACTAAAATCTGGAAACAACCTATAAATGGCCATCAGAAATAAAGTGGATAAAATATATATTACGGTACATTTATCAAATGAAATGCAGAAAAGAATCAGTGTGAATGTTATATACAATCACATTGATCCATATCACAAACATAATGTTGAATGAATGAAGCCAGACACAGAAGAGGATCATCTATGCGATTCCCTTTATGTAAAACTTAAAATCAGGCAAAAATGATCAAATACAGAAGTCTTAGAAGTCAGGATACATGTGACTTGCAGGTTATGAAGTGGGTATGGTGAATTATGATTGTGTGGGGGCATATAGAATCCTCTGGAAGACTGATAATGTTTGATTTTTTGATCTGGGTGCTATTTGCACAACAATGTTCACTTTTTGAAGATTCATTATTATGCTTATTTGTGTATTCTCTATGCTTTAAAAAAACATCTACTTAGATACATAAATAATATTTAAGAAGATTAAACACATGTTTAATATGAGTTCCAGAAAAAGGAAATAAAGAAAATGGAGAAAAGATACACAAATCATCTCAGCTGAGAATTTAGCAGAAATGAATGAGGACCTGAAGTCCTCAGAATTTTATTTTATTTTAAATTTTTTAAAATATTTTATTTATTCATAAGAGACACACACACAGAGAGAGAGAGGCAGAGACATAGGCAGAGGGAGAAGCAGGCTCCCTGCAGGGAGCCAAATGTGGGACTCGATTCCGGGTCTCCAGGATCAGGCCCTGGGCTGAAGGCGGCACTAAACCGCTGAGCCCCCAGGGCTGCCCAAGTCCTCAGAATTTTAAAACAAACAAACCTCTCAGATTTCTGGGTCAGGCAAAGCTGTACATATTACAGGGTAAAACAGACAAAAACTATTTCTACTAAGCTAGATTAAAAATAAAGCAAGATACAAAGTATATGATATACAAGTTTAATAGGCAGAGAAAGAAGAGAAAGAGGCTGTGAAATAATGGGTTTGGGAGCAATGCTGAAATCCTAAATGGGGTTCCTTACTCAAGTTAGAGACGTCAGATATACAGATGCAGGTAGGTGGGTAGATGTGGTGGAGGGGTTGACAAAAGAGAAGAAAGTAAGGCTAATTCTTGGTAGTTAATGTGTAATTCAGTTACCTATTACCCAATTGTGAAGTGCTTTGCCATTGTGTTATACATTTAGAATGTAGAATGACTATATACATATATTTGTTAACCTATATCATTCATACTCTCCCTCTTTCTCTGTCTCTCGGGTCACTCTCTCTCTCGCTCCTCTCTTCCCTGTCCCCCTCCTCCGCCTCTTTATGCACTTAGTAAATGAGACACAATGTTGCTTTCATCCTCATTCTCTAATTATTTGAAAGATAAAAATATCAAAGGACCATACTTTTTAACAAGACAGACAGGCGATAGAAATAACAAACTCCTCTCCCGTACTCATAAGGGTGTCGGATGGAGTTAATGTAAATAGACTCAATGGTTAGGAGGCAGGGCCCAACCAGCCTAATAATATAGATTTTACAAATCTCTAGGAGAAGGGTAAATCTGAGGCTGTCTAACATTAAAGCTGATATTGTTTAAAAGAGGCATCCTTTGAGGCACGTAGCAGAAGATTGAGTAGAGGACAGAAGACTTCTGATTCCAGGGGAAGAGGAATTGTAAATAGAATATTAGCAAAAGGACAGTTGAAAACTTGAAATCATAGAAAAGAATATGTTTTGAGTTTAAAATTTGTTTCAATGAGTATTTTGAAAAAATTCCAATTCCAAATAGTCAGTTTTTAGCACATTGCATCATTTGTGCTTAGTTTCTGTCTTTTTGTCTGTCTCTCTTACACACTCATTCTCATGAATGTATATACATATATTTACACATTATTATTAGTATTATTGTGGAAATTATATATGTGTAACCATTTGAATTTACCAGATTTCACAATCTTTCACCTTTAAATACTTCAGCATGAACCTTCTGGCAGCAAAGGTAGTCTCTTACTTAACAACAACACAATGACCAAATACTGGAAATTTTACATTACTACAATATCATTACCTATAATAGAACCCTTATTCTAATTTTCTATATCCATGGTCATCTGTTGTCTTTAATTACCATGTTCACCTAGTCTCCTTTAATCTATAATAATTCCTCAGTCTTTCTGGACATTGACTTTCTGAAGCTATTCAGTAGACTTTGTTTCAATACTTGCTTATTCTTTCTTCTATATGCATACTTATAATCACTATCACAAAAGTTATCAGGTCATTGTCCTCTTATCCTTCACTGGCAGGGAACAGTGTAACACATTTTGTCTTTAATATCTCACTGTGAGTTGGAAAGATGTCAGCACCCCAGGAAAAATATATGAGTTGCTATCTTACCAAACATAAAAATAAAATAATGACTCAGTGAGACTAAAATGTCTTAAGCAATGCATTTTACTTCACATAATGAATATATGCCGTATTAGTTATAATTTCTTGATACCTATGGACGTGGCAAGTTAGAATATAGCCATTTTAACTTTTATTTCATTATGAGTTGGAGAAAGAAAACACAGCTTTTAACATTGTATTGACTTTATCTCGATTATAATTCAAATTTCAAACACATTCATCATAATTTCAATGAAATGGCATATATAAATTGTCCTTTAGCTCAGATTAATTTTAAAATCAGCTTTGCAAACCACAGAACACAGAATGTAAAAGTCTAAGTGGACATTAGGTGACTCTTGGCTGCAGACAAGTAGTTTCAGATACTTTTGTATTCTGAAAGCTACAATCTGAACATGATTTCAATGCAGATCAAATACACTTAAGAGCCATCTCATATTCATTCTAACTTCAGGTAGCAAATGCTTGGAATACTAAATAACTGTTTTCATTTCTATATGGCAAGGATGGAGGTCTTTTTACTTCTCCGGCTTGCATGTGATTCAAGAAGAAGTGAGTTGTTCGTTAGAAGATTTTTGTGCATAGTTAATTATGTGCTGCTTTCCATATCACTTCATTTTTTCACCCAACAGTATAATGACTGCTAAAGTTTAGCTCTTTGATCATTGTCACCCCTTCAATGTGTTATTTGAGCCATTAAGATTTTGTTTCTCTCTAGCTTCCTGTTAACATCACCCCATTTCTCAAATGTCATAGTTTAAGATTTAGTGTTTAATTTAAGTTCCATCTTTTTAGTCTTTTCCAGACTTACTCTGTCTCTCTTCATATATTTGTTTATCATTCTTCTGCAGTTTATTTGTAGCATTCGTGATTTTGAACCATTTATTTTATGTCGCATACCATCCTCAGCTTCTAAGTTCATATTTTCAGTGATAATAATATATAGATGCATTCTTCAACAGTTTACCAGAAATATTTTATTTGCTATTTAACTTATATTAAAGAGATGAGATGAAATTACATTTAAAGATATTCTAAGAGGAGGAATTAATCATGTTTGGCAAGTTAGAGTTTAGAACGAAAATGTTGACTTTAATAAAAATTGTTTCCACCCAAAAAATTTGTCTGAAGTAGCATATCTGTATATCTCTATTTTAATCAATATGGCTATTTAAATTATTTAATCTGTAACAGGGTAAGATTTTTCTCATTATTCTTATTAAAACTTAACAATCTATTCTTTCTTGTCTCTTCTTTCAGATGAATTTCAGAATCACTCCACATATTTGTAATAGACTTTTTTAAGAGTAGTTTTCTGTTCATAGCAAAATTGAGTGGAAAATGCAGAAAGTCCCACATACTTCCTGCTCCACCCCAGCCTCCCTATCAAAATCTATGGGCAGCCTGGGTGGCTCAGCGGTTTAGCGCCGCCTTCAGCCCAGGGTGTGATCCTGGAGACCGGAGATCGAGTCCCACATCAGGCTCCCTGCATAGAGCCTGCTTCTTGCTCTGCCTGTGTCTCTGCCTCTCTCAGTCTCTCTCTGTGTCTCTCCTGAATAAATAAATAAAATCTTTAAAAACAAAACAAAACAAAATCTTCCACCACAGGATACATCTTTGATGAACAATGAACCTACACCGATACATCATTATTATCCAAGGTTCAGAGTTCACTTTAGAGTTCACCTAATGCTATAAATTCTATGGATTTGGATAATTGTATAATAACATGTATCCACCATAATGGTATGATGCAGAACAGTTTCACTGCTCTGAAAACTCCTTTGTTTTCTTTTTATTTATTTATTTATTTATTTATTTATTTATTTATTTATTTATTTATTTATGATAGGCAAACAGTGAGAGAGAGAGAGGCAGAGACACAGGCAGAGGGAGAAGCAGGCTCCATGCACCGGGAGCCTGACGTGGGATTTGATCCTGGGTCTCCAGGATCGCGCCCTGGGCCAAAGGCAGGCGCTAAACCGCTGCGCCACACAGGGATCCCAAAACTCCTTTGTTTTCTATTTATTCATCCCTACTTCCCACTATCCTCTAATAACCACTTATCTTTTTTTTTCTGTATCCATAGTTTTGTTTTTCCAGAATGTCATACAATTGGAATCGTATAATATATAGTACAGTATATAGTCTTTTAAGCTTGGCTTCTGGCAGCTAGTAATATGCATATAAGGTTTCTCTATGGCTTCTCATGGCTTCATAGGTCATTCATTTTGGCACTGAATAATATCCCATTGTCTAGATGTAGCGCAGTTTATTTATTCATTCACCTGCTGAAGGATATTTTCACTGTTTCCAAGTTTTGACAATCCTGAACAAAGCTGCTATAAACACCTGTGTGCAGGTTTTTTGTAGACATAAATCTTCAACTCATTTGAGTAAATACCAAAGCGTGTGGGTTGCATAAGAATATGTTTAGGTTTGTAAGAAAAATAACTCTCCCAAAATGGCTATACCATTTTACATTCTGACCAACAGTGAGTGAGTTCCTGTCGTACCACATCCTTACCAGCATTTGGTGACATCAGTTTTTTTAATTTTGGCCATTTGAATAGGTATGTAATGGCATATTGTTGTTTTAATTTGCAATTCCCTAGTGACATATGGTGTTGAGCATCTTTTCACATGATTATTTGCCATCTGTATATCTTCTTTGCTGAGATCTCTGTTCTGATCTTTTGCTCATTTTTTAATCAGGTTGTTCAATGTGAAGAGCTCTTTGTATGTTTTAGATAACAGTTCTTTATCAGATATGTCTTTTGCAGATATTTCCTCCCAGTCTGTGACTTGTCTTTTCATGTTTTTGACAATGTCTTTGGCAGTGCAGAAGTTTTTAATTTTGATGGAGGCCAGCTTATCAATGATTTCTTTCATGAGTCATGCCTTTGTGTTGTCTTTAAGAAGTTAGTGTGAAAACTGTGGTCTTCTAGATTTTCTCCTATGTTGTCCTCTAGGAATTTTATATTTTTCCATTTTACATTTAGGTCTATGATCCATTTTTAGTTAATGTTTGTGAAGGGTATAAAATCTGTGTTTAGATCCACTTTTGTGCATTTGGGTGTCCAGTTGTTCTGGCACCATTTGTTGAAAAGATAGTCTTCTCTCCATTGTTTTGTCTTTGCTTCTTTGTCAAAGATCAGTTGACTATATTAGTGTGGATTTTTTCTGGACTCTTTATTTTGTTATCTTTATCTCTTTATCTAATCTTTCATCAATATCACATTATCTTGATTACTGTAGCTTTGTAGTAAGTCTTGAAGTTGGATACTGTACATATTTTTTGATAGTGAACAGTGGCCATGTTTTAGAATAATATAGCTAACTTTTTAAAATGACCATGGCACCATTCTATTTTTTCCTATATTGAGAATAATTATAAAACATTATCAGAAGTTTCTCTAGAGATTTTGAGAGGCTTTATTGGCATTCCTATTATATAAACTGATAAAATAAAAATCATCGCAGTTACCAATTTGTGAAAAATCAGAATAATTTTCTAAAAATAAAATCCTAGACCTGATGTAATTTGTCTTTTCTTCTATTTATTCTAAATCTCCACTTTTAAAAAACATTTAAACATTTAAATTTGCATGGGCCCATAATAGAAAGACACAATATTTCCTATCGTTTTATTTATGATAGTCAGTCACTTTTTACAAATCTGATTATTCCAGTACCAATAACCTTTGAGTACATCTTTTTCTTGTTGACTTGAAATGCCAATTTTACCATGTGCTGAATGCCTATGTTTTGTTTTGTTTTGTTTACAACCAACACATCCTTTATTTACTTGATTGAAAGTCTAATGGTACATATGAAGCTTAATAAAGTTGCCCTCCACTTTATTCTGACTCCAGAGTTGTATTCTGATGCTTGAGACTGCTTAACTGCTGCTCTTGTCAGTGGTTGGTTTTCTTTCAGGATCAAGGTGGGTACTTTTGTACAAAATCTTATTTTTTTTTCAAAATCTTATTTTTAATTCCATCTTTGGCAATTCTTTCCTGGATTCTTAGCTTTGCATAATTATACCTACAGTGGAACCAGCATCCTAAAGTCACCAAGATAAATCCTCCTACTCCAACGTCACATGATCTTCTATTCCTACTAATTAGCAAAACATGTCCAAGGCCAGCCACAACCGATCCTAGCGAACCATACAATATCAAATCTCGTGCACAGGGAATGTTTTCAACATCTAAAATTCCTAGTAGCTTAAAGGGCTTTCCCTTGGTGGGCTCCCCGGGCTCTGGCGTGCTGGCCATGGCTTCAGGTGGGTGTGCCTACCTGAATGTCTATGTTTAGCACGGAATTTACCACCTGTTTTTGGGCATAAGGCACATTGTTTTAAATATATAGATTTATATTATTTTATAATATCATGTACATACCACCTCTCTAAATCTTTCTTAGGTGTATCTTCAGTTTTAGACCTTCAGATCCAGCCTTTGGGGAAAGGTATAGAGAGGACTGGTGGGGTGAATAGCCATAGGAAAAGTTTCATTTATTTCCACTGCTATAGATAAAGCCTGATACCTGTATTTCTACTTTCTGAATTCAGGCATAGTAATATCTTGGCTTTCATGTGACTTCTAATGTCAGAAATATAATTGGCCATACTTATTTCTAAGTTTGTTCTATGTACAGTGCCAGGAATGAAACTTGGGACCTCTCAAAACTATACTGACTCTGTTATTTCCTTCCCAATGATACCATGCTACTTCCTCATTTCTAGATCAAGAATGAGAAAATGTCAACTCCTGGAAGTCAATATTTTTTATTGGGATTGAGTTGAAGATGCTAGATAGGAGGCTTGAATCAAACTTCTAAAGCCCACTTCAGTTCATTTCAAATCATCACTAATATATCTATCAGTAATTCCTTGAAAATTTCATCAGACAAATGTCTTGTTCCTGTTTCTCAACATTACCACGTGATTTTCTTTAATCATGTATTTCCTTAGTCATTTATATGGGAACCTGAGCAAGAAGAATACCTGATGCCACTTATATACAGAAAAACAAACAAAAAGATATCAGATAGTGTTTCCCTTAATTACATTTTATTTAATCTACAAATTTATGTATAACTAGATTTATCTTATAATCCTTTTCAACTATTACTATAGAAGATTGCTCTTTTGTTCCATGGAACATCAATACCTTCATATGTCTTAATTATACTATGGATTTTGTCCCTACTGTATTTTCTGGAACATTTCATTGTCAGTTATCCTTTCTCACTCTCAATTATGAGGTGATTCCCATTGTCTTTTAAATACTTTCAAATCCCTTCTGATTTTTTTAAAGATTTTATTTATTCATTTGAGAGAAATAGAGGGACAGAGATAGGTGACAGAGATAATAAGAGAGAGAGCAGGAATGGGGAGGACAGAGAGAAGCATGCTCCCCATTGAGAAGGGAACCTGACTCAGGGCTTGATCCCAGGACCCGGGATCATGACCTGAGCAAAAGACAGATGCTTAGCTGACTGAGCCACACAGGTACCCCCTCAAATCTCTCCTGTTAAAAAAATATATATATATTTGTGTGTGTGTGTATATATATATATATATATATATATATATATATATATATATACCAATATTTCCAGACCTTTCATTTACCTTTGGCTATTTCTTTCTCTTTTCTGTTTTTGAAAAGAGAGTTCTTGAAAAGTTTCTCCTTAGTGCTATCCTTCCTTACTTCTCAATTTCCTCTAATCTGGCTTATAATCACTTTACTTTACCTCAACTAAGATAATCAGTATGCTTCTCTCTCTCAATATGAAGAATATTTCTCAGTCTACTTATTATTAGACTTCTCAGCAGGGTTGAAATCTTGGTACACTCTCTTGCATGCTCTTCTCTTGGCTTCACTCACACACTACTCTCTGATATTACTCCTATCTCTCCACCTGCTCCATTTTCCTATATTTTATAGGTTCCTCTCCATACATGGCCATGAATTTGGGAGTTCTTAATGGCTTGACCCTGAGTCCTTTCTCTGTGCTATAATCTTTCAGTATTCTTTGTATATAACCGGCACATTTTCATCTTTAACCCATTCTTCTCCTCTGAGCAGTGGACTTGTGGAGACTTCCCTGCTCTGGAAGGTAATTGTAATCTGAAAACCTCTTGTGAGTAATTCTTATTTAAATAAACAAAAATAAATAATTCCCATCGAAATTGATAATATAAAATTATTTCAATAATTAGGTAAGTATACATATGATATTCAATGTTTGTGTAATAAAAACATTAATGCAAAATATAGTAATGAATGATTTTTCCAAAAGGCAAATCAGAAATCATCTCTCACCCTCTTTTTAATGAACTTCAATGGTCTCTCATTACTTTTAGCACAAAGACTAAAAATCTTAAACTTGCGACTTACCTCTACATCATCGCTTTTCACAATGCCTCCCTTCCCCTCTGCCACTCCAGGCCCATTGGTCTTCTTTCAGTGACTAGAACATGCTACAGGTCTTTGCATACAGGTCTCTGAGCCTGCACTATATGTCCCTCCATCTTCCTCTTTCTTTTTTTTTTCTTCCTCCTCATTGTAGCCTAAACTAGGGTCTGTCCATTCTCCAGGTTTCCAACTTCAATCATCACTTTCTTAATAAAGCCTCTCATTGCATTCCCATTTGTCTCTGTGTACCTCTCTTTGAGAGTTCTTAAGATATCATAAGGCCTAGAATTTTGTTTGTTGGCAATTTTATCGTTAGACCCTAGTACAATGCCTGGTATGTTAAAGACACTTGGTATTATTCACTTGTGGAATGAATGACAGAAAGGAGGAATAAGTAGAATCTCCCATTTTGCTTTTTTAAATCATGAAACATTTTGGATTATGACTGTAGTTTTGGGGTTAATTCTATGAATGTTGATTTGTTGTTATTTTGTATTATTTCTAAATCATTTATATTTATATTTCCTTTAATTTTATACTTATTTAAAATGCTCTTATAATTTTTTGAATGATTGAGAGTTTATTCTTCAGCTTTATTTAGTTCTAATTTTATTATATTTTCCTGAAACATATTTTTTACTTGTAAACAAATACTAGATATTACTCAAATTAATGTTATTTTCCTTATGCTGCATTAAATTTATTGGAATTGTATAAATATATTTCTGCTTGCTCATGCTTTTAAAAGAGAATATCTATGAAAAATTTGTATTTCCTGACAGCAAGATGTGGGGATTGCCTGACTCTGTTCTTGTTTTCTGATCATGAAGATAATCTGCCTTTTAATTTTATCCTGCTATAATAATATATCCCACTGAACTTTCAGTGTTTTTGCAGACCACTAGACTGAGGGCTAATTTCACCAGCTCTGTTTCACAGTTCTGTAACTATAAGGATGAAAATTTATTTTTATGTGAGTTCATGTAAAATGCTTATTTTGGGGGAGAAACCGTACAAGATAAAGATAATAATAATTATTATTAAGTAATAAGTATTACTTAATAATGTTTTTGATATGCCAGGCTTGATATGCTTTAAACATATGAACTCATTTAATTCTCAAAACAACACTACAAAATAGTTATCATTCTATCATCCTTATTTTTTAAATGTGAAAACCAAAGCACAGGGAGAGAGGTTAAATAAGTTGCTTAAGAACACACAGCGATAATAAGACAATTTGGTTCCAACGAAAGCCCATGCTTTTAACCACTAAGCTGTATTCCTGCTCGAGAACAAAGACTACTTTACATACTTTAGTTCAACTAATAGATCCAGAAAGTCCATATAAGGTAGATAGCATTAACTCCATTTGAAAAAGGGGAAACTGAAGTTCAGAGAGGGGCAATAACCTTCCAAAGGCCCCAGACATTTCAAATGTCCAAGTTCAAAATTGCACTGACATCTACTAATTATCCTTCTGCATAAAGCTGACTCTAAACCTGTAACTTTCATCCTATTACATACAGGCAATGAAAAGTGTAAATCTAAGAATACAATGTTCTCAACAATTTGTACTTATCAACTACTCATCTTAATTCCCAACTTCTTTATGTGTCCTGTTGTTCAGTGTTCTTGTAGAGAGAGGCATGAGAACAAACAAAAGACAAATGTTGATTGCACTGTGCTAGGATTGGTACCTATCTTATGGGAGGCATTCAGTAGATATTGGTTGAATGAATATTCCATAATATTTTTTTTTAGTGATCTTCTTTTTTTGTAAGAGATTTGGTAAACATCTCTCATAGCAGTTGAAAATCAGACACTATTTTCTTTCTTTTCTTTTTCTTTTCTTTTCTTTTTTCTTTTCTTTCTTTTCTTTTCTTTTTTTTCTTTTCTTTTCTTCCTTTCCTTTCCTTTCCTTTCCTTTCCTTTTCTTTTTTTTTTTTTTTGCTTTTGGTTTTTTGATTTTTGCTTTCTCAATGTTTTCATTGGTAAACAAATGGTGAATGTAAATGGATTATCTTGTGATTGCATGTTCATAGCACCAAAGATAGTTTTGGGCAGATGATATGCATTTAATCAATATTTGTTGAAATGATAAATGTTAAGAGAAGGCACATCAGAGACATCAATATCTACCTTCATAGGAAGCAAAGTTTATTTTGATAATAAAGATGATTTGATATTGATATATACAAAAAGCTATATCTTTTTAAAACGTGATTTAGACAAAAGATTTTGGTCTCTCTCAAATAGGTATACTCTTCAGCAAAACTATTAAAAATGCTTTAGTTAACCTCATGACTAGCAATTACCTTATACTTTAAAGCACATTTATAGATATTAACTCTAGGAATCTAAATGTGTACAATATTAATGAATAGTATTGGTAAGTTGTAAGTTATTTACATTAATGAGCTCTTATAGATTTACAAGAAATAATTTTTCCAAGTTTAGGAATCATATAATTAAAATATGCTTTTCATTTTTTGAATATCCATAGCTCAGTCCATTCTTAAGACATTCTGTTCTGAAGAGGACATTTAATGTCACATTGCCAAATACTTCCCTGATTACAAGAGAAAACACTTTTCCTATAGATCAAAAAGCCAAACAAAAATACTCAGGAAGCAAAGTAAAATCTTCTAAATGGTAAGTATGCTATATTTTAACAATTTATAAATTATCTGTCATACAGAATCTCTGAGACAATCTTTTTCTGTCTTCAAAGCAATGCATTTGTATCCTTATTCTAGATATTGGTTATGTTTAGAGTCCCAGGGAATAAGTAACATATTATGGTAGAGGGCAGTCTGTAGGCTTCTAGAAAGAAGTGCTAATCTGGTCAAGAATAGCCAGTATATTTTCATTTTTAGAAGGTCTGCTTTTCATTTGCCTTTAATGCTAAGATAGAAGAGTTACCTTAATGAGGTGAAGTTGACAGCATTTCTTTTAATTAACCTATCTTTTAACACTAAGAAATCTAAAAAATAATGCCATGCTTTAGTCAGTTACTGTGTATTTAGGCTTTTTCAAACAAATTATATAATCAAGTAAGTTTGAACTAAGAATATTCCTAAGCAGATAGTTTATAGGTATGGGTTAAACACTGAGTATATAGTAATGACTAATAGTGGTTTAGACTTTAATTTGGGGAATTTTTTTTTGTAACATAAGATGGGCTTGAATAATTTGATGTTACTGTATTCCAGACAAAGATTGCTTTTCATTTCAGTATCCACACCACAAAATGGCATTGTATTTCAGGAACTGATCAAGATTATATTAGTTGCAAGGGAATTCGATTCTAAACAAAAAAGTAGTTATTAAAATAATAAAATATAGAGTTTAATATCTCATAAATTGTTAGACCACTTATTGGAATAGTAGATCAAATTTGTCTAGATGTCATCAGAGTTTATTCTTGCCACAGCCTGGACCTCTGCCATCCATAATAGTAGCCAGTGGTCACATGAGACTATTGAGCACTTGAAATGTGGCTATTTCAAATTGGTATGTACTGTAAGTCTAAAATGCATACCAGATTTTGAAGACTTAGTTTGACAAAAAAGGATATAAAATATCTGATTAATAATATATTTTTTTAATTTAATACATGTTGAAATGATAGTATTTCAGATATACTGGGTTAAGTTAAATATACTATTATGATTATTATAAGCTGTTTATATTTACATTTTAATATGATCATAGGCTCATATTATATTTCTTTTGGACAGAGCTGGTCTAGAACATCTATGTTTTAGAATAGTGATTTCATCACTATATTACAAAACAATGTCTACAATAATGTTCTATTTTCATTTCAATTTCACACATTATACTTTCACTTCGATTATATATTTTGTTATGACAGGGAACAATAGCCCATTAAATATTCATTATTAATTATTAATATATAGTAAAATTATTTAAAATGCAAATATATGAAGACTATTTAATGTCATTTAAAACTACTGCCCTGACTTGTGTGCTATAAGTGTCATCATTTTTAATTCTATATCTATTTTTGATACCATGAAAAGTTGTTATTGTCATTTCTTAAGTTATATCTATTTAGATTTACCCATATATTTATCTGTTTCATTGCCCCTTGTTCCTTCTTGCATTTTTATGCTTCTCTTTGGGATCATTATTCTTCTTTCTAATGAAATTATTTTTATCTGTGTTCATGAAGGTTTTCTGTTGATGAGTTCTCTCCCTTTTTGTTTGGAATCATTTTTATTTCATCTTCAGTTTTGAAAGATATTTTTCCTGGATAAAGAATTAAGGGTTCCTACATATATTCTTTTAGCACTTTAAAAATGTCACTGCACCGTATAATGCCTTCCATGGTTTCTAAGGAAATGTTTTCCTTTGAAAATGATGTTCCTTTTATTTATCTGGCTGCATTTTCCAAAGTTTCTCTATGCATTTTAAGAAATTATTTTTAATGTCCATAGGTTTCCTGCCCCTACTCGAATCATCCTTGGTGTTTGCTAAATTTCTGAATTGTGTAGGTTGATGCCTTTTTGTCAGTTGTGTAAAATCATCATCTCTTAAAATATGGCCTTTATAACATTCTCCTTTTTATTTTGATAATGTAATTACAGATACTAAATCTCTTTACTGTGTCTCAAATAACTTGTATATTGTTTTATATTACAGATCCTATTTTCTTGCTACACTTCAGTCTATTTTCTAACACTCTGTCTTCTAGTTCACTAATCTTCTCTTCAGTGGTGCAGTCTGCAATTTAACACACCTATTGCATTCTTAATGTTAATTATTATATTTTAAATTCTATAATTTTATTTTAATTATTGTTTATGAATTCCAATTATATGGTAAGATCCTCTATCTTCTCAACAATTTTGTTACACTTTTTACTCTTCATTTATTTTAAAGACCACAAATTCTGATTCACCTTTGGATATGCTTTTATTGTCTCTTTAGTCTCTTAGTTTCTGTCTTTTGATTCTGTCTCCTGGCATGGATAATAAGCTTCATCAAATGTCGGTCATAACTTATGAAAAATTATAGAGGTAATTTGATGCTTTATTTCATATTGCCTTTCTCCAGACAGGACAAACTTTCACTATATCTCAGGCATCTTATAATGGGGCAAACCAACCTTTCCTAGTGTGGGATTTTGCTTGTTCAGGATTGAACAAGGTTTCAATATTTTTTTGTTTTGTTTTGGTTTTGGTTTCAGTGTTTTTGTGAGAGTTGATTTAATGCCCATCATGTATGTTCCTAGGGTGTAACCTTTCTGTGATCTTAACAGGAAGTCAATGATAATCACTAGAGCTCCTACTCCAGGTTTTTTACTTCCATGCTTTGAGGCTACCAAACACTCTGTGTAGCTGCCTAGATCTTTAGCTACCACTTTGACTCTACGTCTTAGTCCTTTGGCCCTGCCCTACATCAAATAAAATCTAACAAATGTCTTGAGGGGAAAAATGATACAATGCAAACTCATCAATGTTCTTCCCTTCCTTTGTTGATTTTGTCCCTTCAAGTCATATTATCCTGGACTTGAGCTCTAAAGTTTGTTTCTATAGACCCCGAGAAAGCCAAAATCTTAATTTAGATTCTTATCCAGTTTGTGATTGTCTTCTGTACTACTTTAAAATTAAAAGAGTCCTCTAAGGGAACGTGAGGCTCACCTCAATGCTATTCCCTCCTTGACTTTCTCACTAGGTTCCTGAGCCTTATAAGACCTGGTTTGAGCAGGGAGCCCAAAGTGAGGCTCAATCTCAGGACCCTAGAATCAGAACCTGAGCCAAAGGCAGACACTCAACTGACTGAGCCACCCAGGCAACCCCTCCATTCTCTTAAATAAACATAAAAGGAAATAAATTCTTTAATTTTTCTCAGACATTTGGTCTGAAATGAGTTACTTTGCCACATCTGAAATTCTACCTTTATTATAGTTTGCCTTATTTTCCTTTTACCTCTAAAATAATTTCTGAAATCCTATATCTTTGGTGAACATTTATAACTAAAAAGAATATCTCCTGGACATGATATAGCCTGACATGTAACTATTTACTCAACATCCTACTAAAAAATATATATATTCTTTTGTAAGGAAATGTATTTTCTTATTAAACTAACTTGCAAATCTATTTCTTTGAAGATTATTATTGTCATATTATAAACTAAAAGAATGTGTTAAGGTTATATATTTAGTTACTTAATTATTTTTACCTGATGTCACACAAAAATAAGTCCTTCAAAAATGTTTTAGTATCTCAGATATGCCCACCCACACCCCAAACCCTTTGTGAAATTGACCTTCAGAAGATGAAACCAGGCTAGCAACTTGTTCAACACTACCATTATGGATGAACAAAAAGATTGTTTCCATCTTCTCTGTTTATGTACTCTCCTAGCATGACCACCAGAGAACTTCACAAAATGGCATTAGATGTCCATTCACAAAAAGGCATTTAGATTTCGTCACAGAAAACCTCACAAAATAGCATTAGATTTCCATTCAGAATTATTCTACATTTCAGTCAGCATAGTGTCATTTGGAGGCTTCCTCCTTTAATTAACTTTCAGGAAAAACAAATTTATTTCACAATTAGAGAGAAATGTAATGCTCGGCTGAGCTGCTACTCTAACTCTAAAGAAAAATGAGTAAGTTAACATGTTCAAAGGGCTGCTATCAGCTCCACTCATGTTTGGATGAAGGGAGAACAAGCTAGATAACAGAAGGGTGTTAGATGATTGAAAGTGGGAAAGAATTGCCATCTGAATAACAAATAACAGAGGTGATGTCACCAGAACAAATTTTTGGACTTCACAGGTTTACCCTGGGTCAATCAAGCCACATTTTGTTCAAATGTTCCTGGTCATAATGGAAATGAACATAAAATATTTTTGTTATGTGTAGTCTCACATACATAAAGCTTAGTGAAAGAACTGATATTTCTTCTGAGATGAAATCTAGTATAGCCTCTTCCGTGTTACAAGTACATTTTATAAATAATTTAATTATAAAAAAGCTGAAGTTCCAGAATATTAACCAATGGAAAAATTAGTATATTAAATTATATTTTGAAAGTTTGAACAGCTTATTTGGTTGCTATTTCTTTTCTGTTCTCTCAATTGGATTAAATATATTAATATTATGATGTACTTTCCAAACAACTGCAGGTATTATATAAATTTAATATACACTTTTAACTACCTTGTGTCTCTAGCAGAGTCATTATCCTAAAAGCTAGGATTATCACATAATATGAACTACTTGATATCAGTGATACTTAGTAAATCCAGTTAGAAAAAAAAAAAGAGCATTCTGTGAAATTTTTGTATCTTTTCTTTTATTTGAGGTAATGAACTGGAGGAGCAATCTGAAAGAATATTTTGGCTTAGGTTGAGAAGTACAATAGAGACAGCACTTACTGAAACAGCTTTTCTTTCCCTGCAGATATATTGTAAAGGTATTATCTATTAATATAAAGATAAGCTGACAGTTCTCTGACAAAGAAGTAATTCCATTTTGATGATGCCCTCCACCAGCTACTCAAAGGAATATAATTGTTCTTCTAACCTTGAGAGATAGAAAAATCTGTTCTTGTAAGACATTTAATTCTCTATTTTTTTCTCAAAAATTTCCTATTAAAAGAGCAGTATATATATTCATTGCATTCTTTCTAAACATGTATTACTAGTGCTTCCGTATAAAATACAATGCTGAATAAAGACATCTGAAAACCTTTTCTTTTTCACTTTTGTATTTCATTCTCTAACCAGATAATACAATTGCTTTCCAAATACTAGGTTTGCTGAAAATAGGTACATGATGTTATTATATGTATGTGTTATCCACTTGACTTATTTTCTTACTCTTCATTTCTCTGAAATTATAAAAGTGGAGAATAAAAATCATACAAAATATTATTTACTTTGTGTATGTTTTATTTTGTGTGAAGTTTATGTACAGTTAAGAGATCAGGGAAAAAGTTATTTAATTATAGCAACACATAGGGCCCTCTGGGTGGCTCAGTTGGTTGCATCTGACTCTTGATTTCAGCTCAGGTCACGATCTCAGGGTTGTGAGATCGAGCCCCCATGAGAGTCTGTTTGAAATTCTCTCTCTTCCTCTCCTTCCCCCTCCCCCTGCTGGTGATTGCTCTCTCTCTCTCTCTCAAAATAAATAGACAAATCTTTTTTAAAAATTGTAGCAAACATTTAATTTTACTTAATAGCCTATATAATTGGGGAAGGTGGAAAAACTTAAATATTAAATCTCAAGACTTTGGGGTTAATGGTATGCTTCTAAAATGGTCTTGAAAAACAAATCAGTCAGAGATAAGAATTTGGGTCAATGATTCTTAATTTGGAAGGGTCCCATAAGGTCCTTTGAAATTTTGATAAAAGCTATGGAAATATCTTTGATAAAAAACCCCTAAATTTTAACATGTAATTTCAAAGGATTCAGGTACCCCTGAAATCTTTTCAGTGTATTCTTGTTTAAGAAAACTTCATCTAAAATGTCTTCATTCACCAATCAAAAATAAAAAATAAATAAATAAAAATAAAATGTCTTCATTAATGTAGCTAAAATCAATCATTCAAGATTAGAATAATAAAACTCAGAACAAATGGTCAACAAGTACTTGCTCTTCCATTGCAATGGATAAATTGAATTGAGAAAACAGCACAGAATTGAGAGCTGATGGAAACTCTGAGTTCATGTCCTAGCTCTGTAACCTTAACTAAAGTTCTTCATCTTTGTTCTATGGCTGCTTTTAAAAGCAAGATGTACTAGGTCAGTAGTTTTCAAACATAGCTGCTGCTTCACCGTCTCTAAATGAATTGATAAAATACCACAGCTTCCCAATATCTAACAACTCCACAGCTACTGTGGTCTGTACTCTGGGACGAAGCCCTGGAACCTGTATTATCTTCTAGGTGTCGATGTGGTGATAAATTCTACCTACATAATTCCCAATGTCTTTGTCATCTCTATAGTATTTTATTCAGCAGTTGCCTTTTCATATGCCATGTGAACCATGGAAAATATAGTTTTGGTCACAGAAAATTCAGAAAACCAAGAACATTTGAAGTATATCCTATATGTTGCAACAAGCTTGCATGCATTCTTTTCAGGTAATATCTTATAGAATGATTTCTATCATCTTCCTCTTGATTGTATTCCTCTATAATATATCACATAATATGAAAATCTGTTCATGAAAGAAAAATAGATGAAAATTCAGAATGTGGGAGAGTTCACTGATCACAACTCTTTTTTAAAAAATAAAATGTAGGGATACCTGGGTGGCGCAGCGGTTTAGTGCCTGCCTTTGGCCCAGGGCGCGATCCTGGAAACCCGGGATTGAATCCCACGTCGGGCTCCTGGTGCATGGAGCCTGCTTCTCCCTCTGCCTATATCTCTGCCTCTCTCTCTTTCTCTCTGTAACTATCATAAATAAATAAAAATTAAAAAAAAATAAAATAAAATGTATTTATTCACGAGAGACAGAGAGAAAGAGAGACAGAGACAGAGACGCAGGCAGAAGGAGAAGCAGGCTCCATACAGGGAGCCCAATATGGGACTCGATCCCAGGACCCCACCCTGAACCAAAGGCAAATGCTAAACCACTGACCCACCCAGGTGTCCCCATCAATCACAACTCTTAAGATAACATATTAAATATTCATTAGAACAATTCTTATGTCTATATTCCTAAAATTGTACAAAGCTTTATAGACCAGAACTAGTTGGAAGAACACAACTAGTTGGAAAAGATATCCACCACCACCAACTGATCCTTTCCAATAATTGTACCCAGTAAGTCTCTTATTTGCTTTTGTTAGTTTTCGTCTCTTTCAATTGAACCATCACTATCACTTAATATTAGTTTTCCTTGAGGAAACTTATCTCTTATTTGATCATTATAGAGCTCTTTTTGTGGAGCCAATTTTTTGTTCAGGGATATTTTTTACTCATCTGTTCTCTAGTGTTACTGACCAATTTAACCTTTGCTTAACATGTTAATGTTCAAGATATTCAGTGCTATTACAAAAGGAATTTCATGGGCAGGAATCCACCATGTGGGCACTCTCAAGATGTATGCTGTTACTGTTACATGGTCAGGGTTTCCCTATGTTGTCTACAGTTATCATTAACTATGGTAACATAGATAAATCCCTACTCTAACCCACACTGCGATATGCTGCCTTGAGTTCCCCATGTGAGAAGCAGCTAAATTGCAAACAGGATCTATGATTTGAATGATCATCCTTGTGACTACTAACTCTATGTCTGATTTTAAAGATATTACTTTTTTTCTTGCTGTCTGGCATATTAATTAATACTATATAGTATATTTTTTTCAATCGGAAGTTATTCAAAGACTAACACTATACCTCATTTTTAGCAGCTCTGCAAAATTATTATCTATCTCTTTATCTCCAAGTTTGCTGACAATGTACTTTATGTGCCCTATTTTCCATTATTTTAAATCAGGACTTACCAGTGATTATCCCCAAATTTGGAGGAAATGCATGAAGCAGTTTTTATGGGATTTAATACTAAACCCTCAGAAATTAAAAATGTATCTCTACCGAGAAATTATACATCATATTTAATGGAGACTATTTATTCAGAAATTATATATATATACTATCTACAAACTATATATGCTATAAAATATAAAACTATAATTTATAAAACTATTTATAGTTTACTTTTGTAGTACATATATAGAGTTTAAAAGCCAAGTCTTACCTAATAAACTCAAGATAACAAACCTTCTATTTGTAATCTTGCACTCATAACTACTGAACATAAATTTGTTTGTGTAGGATCCCTAATATTATTTATACCTAGAATTCTAATAAATGCCGAGCACTAAGAAAATATTGGAGTCTTGCCTGCAGAATTATCTCATGCATGTGTGTGTGTGATTGTGTATGTATAAAGCTTACAGTAAGCTACTTCTCCAAAATTTTTTACCTAACTCTTGAAAAGGTGAGGAATGTTTTCTCTATGCTCCTTTGAAAGTAAGTACTTAGCATAGAAGAAAGGATATAGGATTTTGAGAAGCAGTTTGAGCCAATGGTATTCAGTCAGAGAGAAAACAGAGCGATGTTAATGAACACAATAAAGATAATTTTCGGAACAATAAGAAAGCCATGCAGTGGAAGATAACATCAATCCATGAGTTACCACTTAATTTTTCACAGAACAGCTTCTATATGAGGCAATAGATGATTAAAAAACAAGTTGACATCAAGAAAGAAAATTCAGGACCCATGTCTTGGTCGGGACCCCTTCAGCACAATGAAATAAGTGTTTCATTATACATTTATGTCTAAAATCATATTTTGCTACATTAAGTAACAAATATTATATATTAATGACTAAGATGTCAAGAAAGTTTCATTAAGCATCTACTTAACATGACAGTGAAGTGCATAGCAGACCTAAGAAATGCGTCCTTTAAAAATAATTAAAACTTTTCATTGATAGTATTTAAAAGATTTAGCTCACCTGTCTAGATAATTCAGATATCCAGAATTATATATACTCTGAGGATTATGATTTTATCTTCATGTGAGGTAGATCTTATTGATGAACTGTCTTCAGTTTGCTTTAGTGCCGATCCATATAATTTTCTCTACAGTCAAATAATAAAAGATCTGAAGTGGGTTTTAATATCATTCTTAGTAGATAACATCATAGAGAAGGCATAAATTCATTACTGAAGCTTGTCTTCTCATGGTTACATATGTCTTAAATCTCACTGCAAAACTGATTTATAAAAAGGAAGACACTATTCTAAAAATACAAATTGTCTCATTTTGAATTTCATCTTGTAAATTGCTTCAAAAGTGAAGCAAAAGTGGGGATCCATGTAATCTATAGGATTATGTGGAACATTACACTTAAACCCATCTTCTTAGAAAGTGTTTCATACTTGCATAAATTCTTATTATTTTTGTAAATATTAGATAAGCAGGGACACCTGGCTGGCTTGGTTGGTGGAACATGCAACTCTTGATCTCGGGTTGTGAGTTCAGGACCCACACTGGGTATAGAGATTACTTAAAAACAAAATCTTTAAAAAATAATTTTAGAAAGTGAGACAAGTAAGTTTTTAGGTAAAAATGATAATGTATTGCAAGCTGTTTGCTAAGGGATCACAGAGCAAATTTTTAGGTAAGGAAAATTTACTTTCCCAGATACTGTGTATAAAGCTACTTCAATTAAAGTTATGAAATAATGCTTAAGGATATTTTTCCATGCATGTCAAATAAGTGTAAACTGCTGATCCTAAAACAAAAAGTTTCACTACCAATTGAAAATTTTGTGCAATAGATCATTGTTTTATTCAGCTATAAAAATGCTTTACATTGCCTTTAATAATTGATAAAGCCTTATTCTATTAGACATTTTCAATGCAGTTAGTGATATAAATTTATAGAATTACAAGACTCAGGGACTTTTCATAACTTCCAGCTCACAGAGTATAAACACAATTCTGCAATGAAGAAATGTGTACATAATGGGAGAACTCTATTAACATTTTTCTTAACTGCAGAGAGTAGACTTAAATGTTTTTAATTCTTGCTGTTTTTGTTAATACAATATAAACTTTTCAGAAACAAAGTCTTCAACTTATTTATCTTCATATTACCCAAAAGGCACAGCAAAATATTTTGCATCTAATAGTCAATTTACTAATTAGTCAATAAAACATGTTGATTTATTAAGATAAATTATGTGCATGCCAGATTGATGATAAAATAAGAGATGCAGCAAACAAGGTAAGGTGTTTTTTCTTCTCTTTTTGTTCAGGCTAAATATTATTGCAATGTAGTAAAAAATATTAGACCACTGTACCTATTTTACTAGAACTTGTTGTAACTTACTTGTACAGATGAAAAGGATATTCCATATGTATATGATTGAATTATGTTCTTCAAAAAGATGTTGAAGTTTTGACTCCCAGTATCTGTGAATGTGACTTTATTTGGAAATAGAACATTTGCAGAAAATCAAGTTAAAACGGGATTATTTGAGTGGGTCCTAATTCAATATGATTCTATTTCTGTAAAAGAGAGAAAATTCCTGTCCCTATGGATGCACACAGAGAGAACTCCATGTGTAGGTTAACTCTTTATCTCAAAATTCAAGCCTCCAGGACTTAGTCAATATTCTGTTGTTTAAGCCAATTGGTTTTGTGGTACTTTGTTCCTGCAGCCCTAGCAAAGTAACACAATATGCATGAGTCATAAACAAAAAATTTAGATGTATTTATTTAGGCAATATAAGAATGGGTTTAATGTTTAACCTTTTTGTTATTAGTTAAAATGTGCTTTAGGGGGCAATAATAATTGTGATGCAAAGTCAACAAAAATTTATATGCAATATCAAATTTTAATTTGGTGAAATTTTTAGAAGTCTGTATATATAGACCAGTATTAGAAGTGAAAACTAAAAAAGAATAAAAACAAAACAAATCAAAAACATAGATGAACAAATACTGTAAAGTGATCATAGACTTTCTTTTCCTGTTCTAATTTCCATTCTTTCTACCTTTTTTCAGTTTTATGAATATTCCTTATTTTGCCAATTAACAATAAAGTGTAGAAAATTATGTTTTCTTATGGATGGGAAGAGGGAAGAGAAACATCTTTTTTAACTTCCAGTAATAGTCATTTAAAAAAATAGAAAGGCATACTATTCAGAATATACACCCACATACTCCCTTTAACCACTACATTTATATTAGCTTGAATGTTGATTCTCTACTTCTTACTATTGAAGCTCTTCCTTTTTTTTTTATTTTTTAAATTTTTTATTTTATTTCTTAAGCTCTTCCATTTTTTATAATTTCCCCTCAATTCTCTATTATCTCTGAAAATCTGTATCTAATTCAACAATCTGGATGCATTTTCCTTACAATATGTTTTGTTAATCGGTACATTTTTACAATCTGGATGCATTTTTCTTTACAGGTATGTTTGATAGACTTTGTATACTGGTAGAAGTTGGATCTCTGGGGAAGTAGTCTCTGGTAGGCAGAGGATTTAACATGTAGACTGTTTTTTTAAGGATCCTGAAATCAGCACTTATGGAAGAGAGGTGGGGTAGCAAGCTTGAGCAGAGGAAGAAGTTGGGGTACCATCAAGGCTCATCAGAGGCCCTAGTCAACTCAATGTGGGGCTCTGTAGACAAAGTGGGACTTCCAGAGCTGTGCTAAGTCAGGCTAAAATGGCTGAACTTTATATTCCTGCATAAATCTGTCATTGGTTGGGGGTCCCACTGCAGGAGAGACTGTGACCATGTGCAAGGCAGCTCTCTGTAGCTGAATCGATCCCTGGAAGGGGTGGACAGTTCAAAGCTGTCTGGCAGCAGCACTCCCCAGCAGCTGAGGCAGTAAGTCCTTCACCAGAAAGAACCTGAGTATCACATTTCAGTGTCCAAGACACAGATGAGTGAGCACCTCCATGAATTTATTTTACCTTAATGTAAAAGATACTCTCTTAATACTCTAGGGATTGCTTTTCTTTTTTTTATTTGGACCATTTCTGATATAAGAGATGTCATATTTAGAACTTTTGTAAATGAAGAATTATTTATTTCATAAAGGAAATAAGCACACACTATCTTAGATTTTTTTGCTTTAAGATAACCATATATTCACAGGTTGACCCTTGCTGGAAGCAGGGTTAACCTTTATGTCTGGACACCCTCTAAAACTTTGAATGCTATATGTTTTCCTACACTGATGGGTGCTGACTTGAACTTTCAAACACTGTCTGATCAGCATGATGAAGCTGACTTAGAGCAAATTCTGAAGACTGACTCCTGTTATTTTGTCACTGGTCACCTTTCACTGCTATTGCTTAAGGGAATTTAAGTTGGGACTTTAAAACAAAATTATTTTAAGTGCCATGCCCTTCATGCCATAAACTGTATCCTATGTATTTGCCCTAAAATATTTCCAACCAGTTACTTCATACTTCTGCCTAGAGAGCTCAGCTTCTGTCAGGATCACAGGGAGATATTGCATAGGTTCACAATTCTGCTGCTTAAGCTCCCTGCACATTGCTTACTTCGTTCATTAAGCTCATAATTTGAAATCTGATTCTTCCCCAGGTTTTTTTGTCCTGTATTTGGCCAGGAACTATCAAGCTCCTTCAAGTTTTCTTTGTGATCGCAGTCTCATCCCTGAGACATCCTATTCTGCTTCAGTTCTTTTTCTTTATTGCTAGAGAATTAAGCTCCTCTTCCCACTCTTTTTAATCATACAATTATCTCTTAGATTTTTTTTTTCTGTGGAATTTGGTCACTTCTATATTATCACCACTAAGCTTTTTAATTTAGTATAAATCCTGTCTGTTTACTGATAAAATTTGCTTAACAAGTTTTGTGTATTTATTTTCCTTATAGTGGCAGACTCTCTGTGCTCTGTTTATTTTTTTTTAAGATTTTATTTATTTATGCATGAGAGACACACAGAGAGAGAGAGAGAGAGAGGCAGAGACACAGGCAGAGGGAGAAGCAGGCTCCATGCAGGAAGGCTGATGTGGGACTCAATCCTGGGACTCCAGGATCACACCCTGAGCCAAAGGCAGACGCTCAACTGCTGAGACACCCTGGTGTCCCATGGTGCTATGGTTTAAACTTGTCTGTAAATACCACAAAGTTTCCACCAATATATAGACAGAGAGGACCCACGCCCTCACCCAAACCAAAGTGCTATTTAAAATACAAATTTTCACAAAAAATATGTATGCGAGTACTAAATGTTCAATAGGTTGTTATATATTTCACCATTTCTTTTTGTTAAAAATCTATTTTGCTTAGCTCCTAGGTTCCTTTTTGCTTTTTCTAATGATTTATAGGTTTGGGGCAGGCAGGTTTATTATTTACCCATGAGACAAAAATGTTTTGTAAGCATAAAGAATAGTCATTCTGAAAGCCAGTGTATATTATGATTATTTTGGTCATAGCAAGAAGTGTTTATCTTAAAATCACTATTATTTTATGAAACAGGTATATGATAATAGCCATAACATCAATTATGATTTTAAAAATAGTCCTGTTGATTTCTTTAAAGTGTAATGGTTTGCCTGTAGTAACCCATTGTACCCATTTCCAGATATTCTCTAGTCTATTTTCAACTAGTTTCTATAATATAAAACATAGTTTTATGAGATGAATTCAGCAAAGTTGAATGATACAAGAACAATATGCAAAAAATCAGTAGTATTTCTATATACTGCCAGTGAGCAATCCAAAAGGGAAATCAAGAGAACAATTTCATTTATAATAACATAAAAAGAATAAAATACTAAGGGATAAATTTAACCAAGGAGGCTCAAGACTGGTACATTGAAAGCTATGAAACATTGCTAAAAAGATTAAGGAACTAAATAAATGGAAAAACATTGCATGCTCATGGATTGGAAGACACAACATTGTTAAAAAGGAATTATTCTCTAAAGCAACATTAATGCAATTATTACAAAGTCTTAATGGCCTTTTTTTTTCTTTCTTAAGAAATGGAAGAGCTGATTCTAAAATTCATATGGAATTCCAAGGGACCACAAATAGCCAAAACAATCTTGGAGACAAAGTTGGAGTACTCACATTTCTTAATTCCAGAATTTACTACAAAGCTATAGTAATCAAATGAGTGTAGTACTGACATAAGGAAAAGCATAGATTAATGGAATAATAATAATAATAATCTAGAAATAAACCAATAGGTCTGTGGTCAATTTATTTCGACAAGGATGCCAAAACCATTTAAGGGGAAAGAATATCACCTTTAACAAATGATGCTATAGTTGGGTATCCACATGCAAAAGAATGAAATTGGAATCTTTCCTCATACTATATACAAAAATTATGGAATAAAGAGGTAAATGTCAGAGCTAAAATCACAAAATTCTTAGGAGAAAGCAAAAGTAAATCTCATGACCTTGGAGTTGGCAATGGCTTCTTAGATATAACACCAAAAACACAAGCAACAAAGGGAAAAAAAGCTGAATGGGACTTCATCAAAATTAAAAACATTTGTGCATCAAAGGATGCTATCAAGAAAGTGAAAATGAAACCCACATAATGGGAGAAAGTATTTGCAAAAGGCCACATGTTGTATGATTCCGTTTCTATGAAATATCCAGGGCATATAAATTTGTAGAGACAGAGAGTAGATGAGTGGTTGCCAGGGAACCACTGTGGGTAGGGAAAAAGGGGTAGTGACTGTTCAAGGGTATGGAAGTCCCTTGTGGGATGGTGAAAGTATTCCGGAACTAGACAGAGGTGAGTGTTGCACAGCATTGTGAATACACTAAATGTTACGAAATTGCACAATTAAAATGGTGAATTTAAGTTATGTGAATTTTACAAACAAAAAAATGATTTATAGAAAAAAAGATGCCCCACCAAATGTACATTCTTTTGAAGTTTAATTTCTCATTAAAGTAGAAACTTCTGGAACACCTGGGTGGCTCACGGTTGAGCATCTGCCTTCAGCTCAGGGCATGATCCTGGGGTCTGGGATCAAGTCCCAATTGGACTCCCTGCGAGGAGTCTGCTTCACCCTCTGCCTATATCTCTGCCTCTCTGTGTGTCTCTCATGAATAAATAAATAAAATCTTAAAAAAAAATTTTTTAAAGTAGAAATTTCTTTCCAAACATTTGTATTTGGATAGAATTTTATCTTAAAGTCTAGGTGCAAAAATATCCAAGGATGCTTCCTTATTAGTACACGGAATAGCATATGACAGCAATCAATTTGCTTGGTCTGTTATGAAAGTTATTTAGTTTAGTAGATACTATAGTCTTGCCACCAAACAAGAAATTCTATAATTGTATTAGAGTGTGATTTGGATGGTACAATTAAGTCTAATTATATTTTTGTTTTACTAAGTCGTAAAATCACTAGAAAAGTTTTCGTGTACTCTGACATAGATTTGTGGCAGCTGCTTCCACACTTGTCATCCCCCAAATTATAATTCCCATGTGTAAGCCTTTGTACCAGAAGAGCCCTGGGCCTGCGTGACATCAATATAAATAGGTCACCACACTGATTATTAACTCTTCTGCCTCATTGTGGTAAAATTGATCAAACTCAGAAGGGCCACCTCTATCCAGCCTCTTTTCTTTGAAAGAGCAATCATGCTCTCTAAGCACTGGCAACACAATATTGATTTTGGAATCAATGTTGCCACATTCAGGGCAAAGTTGGATCTCTGATTGGCAGCAGGAAAATGGGTAAGAACGTTTCAAACTTTAAAATAAAAGCAAGTAAACATTAAATTACATAAAATCACATCTGTTCTGGCTGCTTCTCTGAGGATTTACCTTGAGACAGACATGAAATATCCAACCTTCAACTTTAGAAATTCGAAAATCAACCAGCCACCCTGATCTTGTAGATCAAGATTCCAGCTGAGACTTGAATGTTGACTTAAGGGCTCTTTCAGATATTTCATTTTCAAACTTTTATCAGTTTTCAAGAACCGAGATCCTAGGTTTGGATTTAAATATAAAAGTACATCCCCACAACACTCATAACTAAAAGCCCAGCATTGCTTTACAGGCAAAATGCTTCACTGGACAAAAACTAAGTTCATATGCTGCAAATGTAGGTAAGAACAGGTTTGTCAAAAATAAATGCCCAGCCACACTTTGATCTCATAATGAAGTGACAGAGTAGAAATAGTGATTTTTTTTTCAAATTAACATAGATTTTCAGATGAAAAATATGCTAAGTAATGGAGTTTTTGTTCTTTGTATTTTTTTTTTCTAAGCTTTGTGTTTTCTGGCGTGCACACAGCTCCACTGATGCTATTAACTGGATTCATCTGCCAAAATAGTCTCAACTAGTGAGGAGAGTTTGTCCTTAGCCCTCCTGATCCTGTTTCCGAAAGTTGACTTTAAGTTACCGTGTTTCATTTTGATTTTGCAGCCGTCTCTAAACCTGAAACTAACACATTGTACACAATTTGTACTTAACCTCCTTGGTACCTTTTGTTTCTTTGACAGATGGCTGCTGACAAAAATCAGCTTGGGTGGGAGCTCAAGTTCCAAGAAATGTAAGAATTGCACACACAGCTAATATCCCTCAGGTTTATTCCTGCATGCCACATGATGAACAGAGACCTGAGCCAGAGCCCCTGCCTTCTGGGATGGCCCTT
This sequence comes from Canis lupus familiaris, assembly GCF_011100685.1. Classification (NCBI taxonomy): domain Eukaryota; kingdom Metazoa; phylum Chordata; class Mammalia; order Carnivora; family Canidae; genus Canis; species Canis lupus. Next base: position 20,032,032 of record NC_049253.1, read on the forward strand.
ACCAATGATGGCTTTGTCTCTTGCTGGAGTCCCAGTTCCCTAGTCTGTAAATCAGACATAATTGTGATTGTCATCCCCTTTACTTCACCAGGGGAATTTGAGGATCGCAAAACCACATAGCACATGACAATATAAAATGCTATGGTAATGGTTAAAATGAAGAATGACCTTGTCCTGCCAATGAGTAATTTCCTCGCAGGGAGTAAGTTAGGCATCTGGGATGTGAATTAACTCTCTGTGACCCTGAGGGTGCCGTTTTCCGCTGAATGCTAGAGGGCATGAAAGAATATGAAAGAATATACTATTTCCACAGAAGGCCGGAGTGCTTCTGCCCTTCCCACTATGCCTACATTTTTAAGGTAACTAAATAGTTGCCAAGGAGATATTAGGCACTCTTGGGAAACACTAAAAATTAAATCTGGAAAATTATCCCAGTCTTACTGAAGTAACCTTAATTGTTCAAGTAACTGCAAATGTCTCTACCTTTCATATAATAAACTAAAATCTTTTCATGCCTTCGGACCCCCCACTCCACCCTCCGCTCTGCCCTGAAGTTAGCCTCAAAGACTAGAAGCCTGAACAGGTCACAGTTGTTCTTCACAGATCATTATAGCTCTATGAATTATGAATTTATACAAGTTTCTTTTATCCTGTTGATAAATTATTATGACATTGTAATGAGCGTATTCTTTAGGTTTACGACTTACTTCCTAAGTTAATGATCACTTTGCAATAGTTTGTTAGGACCACTAGGGTAACAGAGTACCACAAATTGGATTGCTTAGACAACAGAAAGGCATTATCTCTTGTTCCCTGGAGACTAGGAAACCCAGGGCCAGGTTGGCTCCATCTGAAGGCTGTGAGGGAGAAATCTGTTCCATTCTTCTCTCCAAGCTTCTGGTGGTGTGACAGCAATCTTCAGCCATTGTTAGCTTCTCCTTCATCACCTTGATCTGTGCCATTATCTTCACTTGGCATTTTCTGTATGTATATGTCCAAATTTCCCTGTTTTATAAAGATGCCTGTCATGTTGGATTTAGAGACTCTCCTTCCTCCAAAATGACCTCATCTTTTTTTTTTTTATGACCTCATCTTAATTTAACTAATTACATCTGCAACAACTCTATTTCAAAATAATGTCATATTCTGAGGCATTAAGGGTTAAGACATCAACATATGAATTCAACCCATAACACAATTTTATTGAATCTAAATTACATGTATTCAAGCAAAGCAAGAAATAATAACTCATGATGTTTGAAATTTATATCTGAAGCCATATTCATTTTTCCCATATTCTCCATAGCTTTTTAGATTTCCATTGCATCCTTAAGCTTTTATTTTCAATGTCTATATAGTGTGGCAATTGCTTCTATTTGGATGTCTTATAGAGGCTCTTTTTTACCCTTCCTAAAGTAATTTCTACATTTTTAGGATTCTCAATTCTATTACCATTGTTTGGATTACCACTTCATACCTTAGTTTGATATCACGTGTTCACTCTAAAATTCATAAATGCTTGAAAGTCAGGCACTTGAAGCCAGGTTTCATTGAGCCTGCATGGTAGTAGATCTATGACCTTGGGCAAGTGAACTTCCTTGCCAGTAAAGGTATACATTTGTAATAGGGTATTTTTGTTTTTGTTTTTGTTTTTTGTTTTTTAAGATTTTATTTATTTATTCATGATAGTCACACACAGAGAGAGAGAGAGAGAGAGGCAGAGACATAGGCAGAAGGAGAAGCAGGCTCCATGCAGGGAGCCTGACGTGGGATTCGATCCTGGGTCTCCAGGATCGTGCCCTGGGCCAAAGGCAGGTGCTAAACCGCTGCGTCACCCAGGGATCCTGTAATAGGGTTTTAGCAAGAACTATATAGGATACTGGAAATAAAGTTGGTAAAGCTGTGGGCACAATGCTTGAGATTTAGCAAATGCTCAGGTAATTACCTGTTTTCATTTAATTATTCAAAATGGCTCTGTGTTATCTGCAAATTGAAGGGAAAACAATGCAGGCTTTTCTCCAGGTCATTCAACAAAATTTACATAAGACTATGCATAGTTGGTCATTTAACTACTTATATAAGACTACATCAATTTTTTTCTAGGTCACATTACTGTAACAAATGACCCTCCCCTAAGTCTCAAGTAGTTCATAAAAACAAAGGGATGTTTTGTGTGTGGTTTTGTTTTGTTTTGCCCTTGTTCCTGTTTTGTATTAGCTACTTGTCCCAATAGTTCTGCTCCTGCCCCACATTTCTGCCCTATTCCAGAATGCAGGCTACAAATAGAACCTGAAGGCCCTATCTTGAACATAGGATTCTTATAAGAGAGGAAAGGAGATCAAACCAAAGTATGCAATGGCTCTCAAACCGTCTACTCACAATTGCCATATTCTCACTTCTACTCAAATTCCATTGCCCAAAGTAAATCATTTGGACCAGCATGATACCATGAGGTTGGAAAGTATACTCTTTCCACAGAAGGGGATAGCAAGTCACATGGTAAAAGATAGAAATACGTAATCTTCTAACAGGGAAGGAGGGAGAAAATAATTCAGAACATAATACAATCTGTTACAAGGACCAAGCCTAGTTCCGATGCCAGAAAACCACCAGGATTAGTATCATACCCTCTGTAGATGAGCCCTTTTAGTTCTCCCTATTGTTCTGAATCTGCTGGGAAAACACAATAGTTATAACTTTGAAATGACTAATATTAATATCCCTCATCAAAGGCTTTTGGAAAAACATCTAATTGGCATACTTTTGTCCACATGTATGATTAAGCCCTCCAAACTTCCCAAACCAACATGATGTTTCCTCCTCTGCAGATTCATACCAGCTTTCCACAATTTATCCGCAAGTGTTTAGTGGTCTAGGAGACATCTTTTGTTTCTGCCTAGTAAGGAACACTTTCTGGCTTCCTCTGGTCATAATATCCCTCTCTTTTTTTTTCTTATTACCCTTTACCATTTCAGTCTCCTGTCTCAGTTGGGTATTTGGTGCTTTAAAGCAATATGAAATTAAAACCAAAGGATCATTATGCATTACAATTTTCTTAGAGAAATAGTTTAAGAATAAATCCTCCAAAGTATAGGTAGGATTTGGGCAAATGGATGGGAAGAATTCCAGATGAAAGAATTAGGGTGGCAGCCCTGGTGGCTCAGCGGTTTAGCACTGCCTTCGGCCCAGGGCGTGATCCTGGAGTCCCGGGATCAAGTCCCATGTCAGGCTCCCTGCATGGAGCCTGTTTCTCCCTTTGCTTGTGTCTCTGCCTCTCCTCTCTCTATGTCTCTCATGAATAAATAAATAAAAATCTTTAAAAGAAAGAAGAAAGAAAGAAAGAAAGAAAGAAAGAAAGAAAGAAAGAAAGAAGGAAGGAAGGAAGGAAGGAAGGAAGGAAGGAAGGAAGGAAGGAAGGAAGGAAGGAAAGAAAGAAAGAAAGAAAGAAAGAAAGAAAGAAAGAAAGAAAGAAAGAAAGAATGAATCAGGGTTTGACACACCACAGATGAGCAAGTCCAGGAGGAAGCTCAGTGGCACTGGAATCACAGAGTGCTTTAGGGTAGAAACCAACAATAAGAAAGAAGCATGGGAGAAGTTAAACGTGACCTATGGTGACAAGTGAAGGTAACTAGGTTTCATCTTGTCAGCAGACAAGGATGTCTCCTTGTCTCTTTACAAGGAGAGAATAGAAGAGTGAACATACACACACTTTATACCATCATGCTTGAAAGCATGGTCTCAGATAGTTTGCCCTGGATTTGAATCCTAAACAATTACTCACTATCTGTATAAACTTAACAGACATTTAACTATTCTATTTCTAATGTACAGTGGAAATATATTTATCTGTGGAGTTAGTGCTCATCTGTGGTTACCATCATCCACTCTGGCGAGTTTAGTCTCAGTTTGGAGAGAGTTACTACAGAATGTAAAATGGCATTTGGAACCATTGACTGAAGAAGACAGTACTGATACTGAGATTTGAAAGTGATGCCCAAAGCCCCACTGCAGAACTGGACCACAACAGAAGCCACTGCTCGGTTTAGTGCTCAGCAAATGCTGAGTGCTCATGAAAGATTTTAGGATCATAGATTTGAATAAAGAAGAAAACAGAAGCCACGGTCATTTCTGAGATAATTGCTGTAGTTTAGAATAGAGGAAATAATGGAACAAAATGCAAATGCAAATTGTAAATATGAACAAGGGAATATAAACATTTGAGCTATTTCAAAGGCACATGGACAGGATTCAATGATAGAACATAACTGCTAGTTTCTAAGCATATTGTTCAGATCGCTAGGGATTTTCAGTGTAAGACTACTTGTTTTATTCCAACATGCATAACAGAAAGGAAATCACATCATTTTAAGATAGCAGCATTGGTTGTCCTACAGTCTTCTTGTGTTCTCAGACTCACATATGGTTAGGACAGATACCTGAAGAGTTTGTGGTAACTCAGAATTTATTTGAAGAGATAAATATGTCTCAATAAATATGTTTTGATGGCTCTTATGCAATATCTCATAATTTAAATAGGTACTTATCAGAAGTGAAATTAATATGCTTTTTTTATTTGGTAAGTCAAAATATCTCCATTTTGGGATCCCTGGGTGGCTCAGCGGTTTAACGTCTGCCTTCCACCCAGGGCGTGATCCTGGAGACCCAGGATCGAGGCCCGCATCAGGCTCCCTGCATGGAGCCTGCTTCTCCCTCTGCCTGTGTCTCTCCCTCTCTCTGTGTCTCTCATTAATAAATAAATAATCTTTGGGGGAAAAAAAGATAAAAATAAAATATCTCCATTTATAGACAAAAGTCATTAGTGGAGAGATTAGGCCTTTTGTTTGTTTGTTTGTTGTTTGTTTTGGTTTTGGTCAAATGATGCTGTATTGAAATATTTTCCCTGGCAGTTCTTAGCTGGCTGGGCATTCCACCACACACTGCTGACGCTGTCTGTGATGTCATGGAGTCACGGCTGTCAACACTGCAGCCCACAGACTGGGCAGTCCCCAGGATCTCTTTAATGTTTCCGGAGAGTTCTCTGGCTAAAGATCAGTATCACATCTGTCAAGCAATGTTGACAATCTCATTAAAAGTGATATTTCCACTGTGTTTCCCGGTTTTCTGCTTCTTTCTGTCTCTTGGAGGTTTCTTGAGGGCTTTGATAACCAAGACAGAGGAAGAAGGTACCACTTCAGTCAGGGCCTCTCTGTTCAAATGGTCAGTTTCACGGTCATCCTCAGGCCCTTCCAATTGCCTGTTGCCTTGGCAATGTCAACACCAACCTTTTTTGGAGACAGACCCAGAGGGGTGATCTTTGGGGCCAGGGCGGATGTGGCACTGACTTCCCCACCAGGGCACCTCAGGTATACAGCTTTGATTTCATTCATCGAAAAATAAGTCCATGTCATACACATGCACATAGGAAGAGCAATGCGGGTATTCAAACCAGGCAGACTCCATATTCGGGGGAAATAGACATGTACATGCATCATGTGAACTAAGATCTTAATTTCTTAATGCTAATATGAAGTTGATTCACTAAGCAGTTTCTCAGGAAAAGCGAATACTAAATGTCACAACAGATGGAATGCTCGTTTGTTGTCTTATTCCGCCCTTTGGAGGTTTCAAGCTGCTGCTTCTCGCTACAGAACTTCAGTTAGGAAAGTCAAAGTTAGAAAAAGCAAATGAGAAAGAATAGAACCACAAGGGGCAAATCTTCCAGCATGACAAATTCGGGATATATTTCAATAAGGAAAAGAAAAGGGAATATTGCTTATCTCTAAACATTGGGGGGGGGGGTGATATTTGCTCCTTCCCTTCCTTATGCAGAATTCCTGTACTATATGTCATGATATCTACATGTAGCATACATTAGTATGCTTTTATCTGCAGAATCCAGAGATTCAGCTACCATTTCTCTGTTTTTCTCTCATTTTCATTTTAATCACACATAGTAAGAAAGTTTGTGGCCAATGAAATGCCTACTTCAAGACCTGCCCCTAGAAGTCATATGGATATCTCAAGGCAAAAGGGACCCATGAACTACCAGCCTGCATCTTAGGCTCCATCCCACCAAATTATTGTCATAAATTATATAGGAGAAAGTGTCTCTGCAACTTCCCTTTGATTCTTTGACATGTCCAGGTTTTGCAGTAACCTGGCAGCTTAGTGAGCTGAAGGCTTTGTCTGATTAAATCCTAGGCTTCTTTTTGTCTTTCTTTGGTCCACCTCATGACAGTGAAACCAGCTTGAAGGACCCAGCCCAGCATGGTAAATTCCCAATGATTTATGCAATGTCACTTTCTTGATGATTAACCTGAATAAATCATGGTGGTATTTTCAGCAGTGATACAGCTGCCCTTTATATTCTTATCAATTTTCAGGGCGAGAAGAAATTAGCCCAGTCCTCTCATTGATCTTGTGAGGAAAAGTGTACCTCACAGCAGGGGTTCTACTGATAAACAATGAACACTACAAATCACTTATCAGTTTACTTTTAATCAATAAAACTTCTCACGATACATTATTCTAGCAATTGGTCTAAATCACTGTGCCTATAACTGTTGTTTTCAAAACCTTTTAATCTAATTGGAAAATCTTCCTTTGTACTAGTAATAAACACTCACTAAACTGTCTGCACCTAATTGAGCTATAGTAATTTATGGGTGCTCCCTACTGTTTTTTCCCCTCTTTAATCAGAGGACCATTTTATGTCTTTAACTAATGAAATCTAAAAATCCACCCAGTAGTTCTGATCAAATGTCACTAGTGAATAAATCTTCATTAACACTGGCAGGTTCCAAACCTACCTTCAATCTTGATTTAATTATTGTCTCACAACATACTCTTTTGTCAGGTGGAAAACACCTTTTTTCCCCATTTCTTCAAATAGCATGCCTTCATCACCAGAGATCTATAGGGGTAGAGCACGGCCCTCAGGCAGCTAGGGATGGAAGCAGAGTCATCTCCAGTATAATCAGTTCCATGTCCCCTGGTCATGGGCACTGCTTCTGTTTCTGTCTCTTCTGCAACTTTTTATCTTTGCCAGTATAAAAACGCATTTCTAGCAATTTACTCAAAGTGTTCAAGCTCTGATAAATTAATTTACTCAAAGTCAGAGAAGAACAAAAGATAAACCAAAATACTGTTAAGAGGAATAAATTATGCCCACTATAGCTGATTATTACAGTAGGAAAGTTTTCTTGGGAAACTAAAATCAGAGCAAATGGAATTAGATACTAAACTTGGAGGAGTGTCACAAAGCTGGCACCTACAATCGACCAACCAGATCCAGTGGAGTCTTCATTAACTATATTAACATTAAATTGACAAGGCACTTATTTTCCTGAACTGTTCTCAGAAACACTGACTGGTTTATTTTGAAAGTTCCTTTTTGTACCATCTGCTTCATTTTGAAACATGCCCTCATATCATTTATATAATTCTAAAAAAGTATGCCACCCACAAGTGACTTGGATACCTTAAAATTAATAAAAGAGAAATAGATTCTGACAAGCAGGAGCTAGATCAAAAGTGAATGATACTAGCTTTGAGAGCTAGTTTAATTGCTAGTTAACAAATATTTATGTAGTTTTTACCATATGTCAGGTACTCTTCTAAGTCCTTCACAAATTTTAATCTTAGAAACAATTCTAAGAGGTTGGTCTTATTTTTTAAGAATAACATTTTCCAGCTGAGGGCACTGAGGCAAAGTTCAAGCATTTTGCTAGTCGTATAGCTAGTGAGTGGTAGAACTGGGATGTATCCAAATAGATAGGCTTTGGAGTTTGTGCTTTTTTTCTCTACATCATGCTATCATTTTGCACAATTGCATATCTGACTTGATTATGAGTTCTAGAACATAAGGCAAAAAGAGAGCATAACAATGCCTCAAGGAAGATATTTCTTCTGATATTTAATTATAAAAATGTATCCTAGCTCATATTCTACAGAACTCTAGCTTTCCACCATGATTATCAAAAAAAAAAAAAAAAAAAAGGATTCCACGGGTCAATGAACTGAGCTATGTTAACCATTTTTAAAATTTCCTTAGAAATTCACAAACACACTGTCATGCTAAAGCTTCTGAGAAGATGTACAACAATGACATAGGATAACTAGATGTAAGCTAGTATTTATAGGCCTACTCAACAGCAGAACAAGTTTCCTGGGAGGCTCATTAATATCCTGCAGAACCAATGACTCACCACGAATCACCTTTGGAAAAGTCATGTTGTCTTGTTTAATGTGAGTCCTTCAAAGGGCACTGAATAATATGTTAAACATTTTCTAAACATACATTTATTTATTCCAAAAAACAAATACAAACTGGTTTTTACATGCTTCTATCAATTTTTCAATTGAATGTTTAGCACTAAAACACAATGTGTTAAAGATGATCCTCAAGGAAGCTAACCTACATGTAACCTTCCTGGGGTCACTAGATAGGATGAAGATGAAATGCAGGCACCATCTGCCACAATATCCAGGACTATAACTTATATATTATTAATGTTTCAGATTAGTTGCCTCCCAAATGAGATTTTGGAAAACACTTACTAACTTGGTCTTAGATCATATTTTAAAATGGGATACAGATATTTTATTCCACAGTACAGGAGATTTTAGGTCTTTAAGGGAGGCGGTTATTTTTCCCAACACTGGGTCAATTGCTGACTCCCAGAGCCTTGTATTTTTTGAAAAGTTTTCTGTAATTTTTCTATTTGGGGCCTACAGCTGGCTTTTCTAAGTGCCTATGGCATATCTTTGCACAAAATTGGGGTTCTTGTCTTTTCTATTTCTGCTTGGATATTCTTCAGTGGTTAGAAGTATGAGCTTAGACTGGTCAGAATAAAAAAAAAAATATAGCTCCCACTTTTTAGCTTGGGACTTTGGCCATGTTACTTTGTATTGGTAAGCCTTTTATTATTGACCTATAGAAAGAGAGTAATGATAGAACTTGTTTCACATAATTGTGATGACTAGCTGACATAATGCTTTTAAAGTAAATGATATGGTACAGGCCATCACCCACTAACTGGTAACTATTCCTAAGATCATGGCTTAAAACTTTAGTTTGCCTTAGAAATATGGGGGAAGCTTATTAAAACACAGGCTTCTGAGCCCTATCCCCAGAGTTCTGATTCAGTGCCCCTGGGGTGAGGCCTGAGAATCTGCATTACTGCCAACTTTCTAGGTGTTGCTGATGCTGTTGGTATGAAAACCACACATCATTGCCATAGAGTAACTGTTCTATAAAAAGAGAAGCTGTCACAGTGATGATGTTGTATTTATAAGAGGAATTTACAGATACATGAATTGGACACATTTAGGAAAATTCTGCATCTAGGGGTATCTGGGTGGCTCAGTCAGTTAAGTGGCCAACTCTTGATTTTGGCTCAGGCCATGATGTCAGGCTTGGGGATCAAGCCCCACATTGGGCTCTGCACTCAGTGGGGAATCTGCTTGAGGATTCTCTCTCTCACTCTCCCTTTGCCCCTCCCCCTGCTCTCTCTAAAATAAACATTTTTTTTTTTTAAAGAAAACTGCATTTAGGCAGAGTGATTGTCTTAACCTAGGGTCTACTAAGAATAGGATTTGTAAAGAAAAATAATAAACATCTTCAACTGGTCTGCACTGGTCTTGCACTGGCCTGGGATGGTTTCCTTCTTTCAAAACAGTATTGCGTTGGAACTGAGTGCTGGGTAGCAATATTTTGTTTCCATTGTTGTTTTGTATCAAATCCTCTTGTTATGGCATATGGTGGTCTGACATATTAGAGCCCATTTTAGATTCTCTAAGGTCTGTCTCAATGATGTGATTAGGATGATTCTCCCCTAAAACTTACCCAGTGAGAAGTAACACTCATGAGTCATTGGGGACCCCTGAGTGTGCAGCCTGGACAAGAATCATTGAAAAGTTCATCTTTTCACCTTAGAACAGATGGAAGCAGCTAGAGTAAATGATAGACAGAAGGGGAACAGACTTCATTACACCTTCTGAGTTAATATTGACCTGGGAAAAATACAATGATTTCAAAGTTTGTCCTGATAACTGAGAAGCCTTCTTAATTAGAGGTAATGTCAAAAAGGTGGCTATTCCCCAAAATTCCTGCCCACCTACCATCTGCTACTGATAAAGGTTGGCAATTAAGAAATGTTAAGAGTAAGTTCTAATTACCTTCCTACCCTTGTATCTTGTTCCCTTGTTGCTCTTTGATAGCCTTAATTGAAGCCCACATGTGAATCACATCTTCTGCTGCATGCTGGCTCCTTCTGCCTGAATACACAGAAATCATCATAAATCCTAAGTTGCCCTCTGGTAAGCGTACGCTGTTAGAAACATAATCTTATACTTCTCAACTTTTCTGTGTATATTCATCTGATTTTACTGTACTGTTGTGAGTGTGGCAGTGATAGCAGCTCTAAATTTAATTCCCCAAGAATGGCACTTGCCAATTGGCCTAATCCTCTTCTTCGGTAAATTTGATGATGCAGTGGAAGTGGCAGCCTTTCTCACCAAGCCCTCACCATGTGTAATGAGATCCATGTGGTCATATCCTATTGGTGTCACCTCTTCTTTTTATAAGTCATAGGAACAAATTTTAGAATCTCTATTTTCAGTAGAGAGATTTTATTTTCTGTGCTTTGGGTACTGCCAGTAGAGAACAGAAAAAGAAGAACATTATGATTTTGGAAGTAATTTATGGCTGCTGAGTCTCTGGTTATATAGAAATAAGAGCTTGTTTGCCCTCCTACTGCCAGATAAGAATTGACATTCCAACACAATGTTGCTATGGTGTTTTTTGAAGGAGAGATTCACCTCACTGCACTGACCTGGAAAAACACAAAATAATTGTTTCATTGAGGCCATCATAAATATATCTCTACAAGTAGTGCCCAGAATCCACAGATCTTCAAATATCTGAGTTTATGAAATTTATTTATATCTAGCATCTGTTCAATTTTTTCAGTAATTATTTTAGCAAAAACTGAGGAGCCAGATCCTGATAATTTTCTCCTTTATCACACAATTCAAAAATGCAGCAAAATACAGGCAGTTATTCTTTGTGGAGCACTTACAGGAGCAAAACCATATGCTGTTCTTGTTTGGGATAATTATAAATCTTTAAATATTTAAATGCACTTGTCTTTGAAACTAGTATCAACTCCAAAACAAACAATTTAATATGAATAACTCAACACCTAGAATGTCTATGTACCACACAGTTAATTAAGTCTATTCATGTATCCACACAAACAATTGCAAATGGCTTTCATGTGTTTGCATGAATAACCAAAGTAAGTTATAAATTTGTATTTTCTTTTCTTTTAAAATAGTCCATCAGGACTTGAAACCATTGAGTTGTAAAGTTGAGCCTTCAAAATCATCCAGTCCAGAGATTTTCAAGTTTGACTATGCATTATAACAAGCTTTGGATTTAAAACACATAAACCTGAGTCGCAGGTATTTATGAATACGAATAAGAATTTGAGATTCTTACTGTGTCTTCAATGGGAAACTGGCATGTCTATTTTTTAGGTGTTTCACAAATCATTCTGATGGGCATCTGTATCAGTTTCCTAGAACTTCCATAAAAATTACTGTAAACTGGGTAGCTTAATTAAACTGAAATTTATTCTCTCATAGTTCAGGAAGCTAGAAGTGAAAAACCAAGGGGTTGGCAGAGCCAAGCTCCTGAAAGCTCTGAAAGCCTCTTCCAAGCTTCTGTGATTGCTGGCAATCCTTGGCAATCCTTCGCATTCCTTGGCTTGCAGTTGCATCGCTCCATTCTCAGCTTCTGTTGGCATTGTATGGCCTTCTTCCTTGTGTGTCTGTTTCTCCAGGTCTCTCCTTATAAGGACATTCATAGGGATTAGGGATTAGGAATTGACCATATTTGGGGAAATTTAATCACTAAAAAACCTGAAGTGAAAAGTATTGATCTAATTTCTCTGAGGCCCACCGATACTATTGATATAAAATGGAGAAGTTAAGCAACTTGTATTAGTTATCTATTACATCATAAGAAATTTCTTCCTAAATTAAAATAACAAATCTTTATTATTTAACAGTCTCTGAGGGTCAGGGATTCAGCTTAATTGGGTGGTTCTAACTCAGAATCTCTTAGGAGGTTGTAGTCAACCTGGCCTCTGAGGATATAGTCATCTGATGGCTTAAATAGGGTTAGGTCCACTTAAAATCTCACTTAGTTCACCACTCTAAGTTGACTTTAGGCCATAGTTCCTCACTAGGTCAGCCTCTCCATAGAGATGTTCAATCGCAGGGAAGACTCTATTTACATGGAAGATATGGCAGTGAACGTTCACTGAAGTCAATGATCTGAGATGGAGAGAAAGGACATGAACCAAGACAGAAGCCATAATGACTTTGGTAACCCAATCTTGGAAGTGACATACCATGATTTCTGCCATATTTAATTGATCACACAGATAAATCCTAACACAGTGTGGGAGGGGACTTATACAAGGGTTAATATCAGCAGGTGAAGATCATTAAGAACCATCCTGGAAGCTAGCTACCATTAGTGAGGAGTCAGGCATCTTGATTTCAGGCCTAGAAGATTAAACAGTAGCTGTCAAGGTGAATCCAAGGGTTAGCATCACTTGGGAGCTGATTTAAAAATGCTCACTCTTAGGGGTCTGGGTGGCTCAGCTGGTTATGCATCTGACTCTGATCTCAGCTCAGGTATTGACCTCAGGGTGGTGAGTTCAAGCCCCATGTTGGGCTCCACTCTGGGCATGGAGCCTTTTTTTTTTTTTTTTTTTTTTTTTTAAAGTTTATATACCATTTATACAGATGGCTTTTATTTTTTTATGATAGTCACACAGAGAGAGAGAGGCAGAGACATAGGCAGAGGGAGAAGCAGGCTCCATGCACCGGGAGCCCGACATGGGATTCGATCCCGGGTCTCCAGGATCACGCCCTGGGCCAAAGGCAGGCGCCAAACCACTGCACCACCCAGGGATCCCTGGGCATGGAGCCTTAAGAAAAATGCTAAATCTCAGATCTCACCTTCAATCTACTGAAGTAGAACTTAAATCTTAATAAGATCTCCAAGTGATTTGTATGCACCCTATATTCTGACTCTGCAGAAGCAAATTACTGATTCAGAGACACTGCCCTTTTCAAAGTAATTCCCTTGGTAGTACAGCTAGTCAAAAGAAACTGTCATTGCTTGAAATCTGCTAGGAATTTTGCATTGGACCAGATCATAAGACACCCTAAGAAACTGAGAGCCCTGAGAGCCAACATAGGACAATTCTCCTACGTGCACCCTTCTCTTGCTGCAATGAAAGGCTGCTGTCCCCTCCCCATAGAGGACAGACATAGCAGTGGGGTTGACCAGGTAGCCTGTAACACACACACTTAAGCAGAACAATTTGGGTTCAATGAGCCTGAAACAGGGAAAGATATTCCCACACAAGAAGATAAACCTGGCACAGGTTGTATGGGCTATTTTTTTTTTTTAATTTTTATTTATTTATGATAGTCACAGAGAGAGAGAGAGAGAGAGAGAGAGGGGCAGAGACACAGGCAGAGGGAGAAGCAGGCTCCATGCACCGGGAGCCGGACGTGGGATTCGATCCCGGGTCTTCAGGATCGCGCCCTGGGCCAAAGGCAGGCACCAAACCGCTGCGCCACCCAGGGATCCCTGTATGGGCTCTTTATCTCTTAGTAAGAAAGTGTTCGATGCCTAAAGTCCATTCCCATGAGGCCAAGCAGGGGTTGGAAGACTGTGAGCATGAGATTGCCTTACACAACGCAGATTTTTCTAGGTAGTATAAAATATTTATTTAACGTCATATTGTTTTTTTCTTTTTTTACACATAGTAACTGTAATGTGATCTTTAAAAGCTTCTAAGACATGAAGAAGTAAACAAAAAATGCATATAGTTTAAAGAGGAAAGAGTCAATAAGATCAGACACAGAGATGGTCCAGATGTTGGAATTTTCAGACAGAGTTTTTAAATAAGTATGAGGGATATGTTAAATATTCTAGAGAAAGGTTAGCAACTTAAAGGAAAATAGGAGAGAAAAACTAGAAAAGAATCAAATGGGATTCCTAGGGATAAAAAATATGTGAAATAATAAAAGGGGGCCTGGTTTGTTTAATCAATTAAGCATCTGCCTTCACCTCAGGTCATGATCTCTGGGTCCTCAGATTGAGCCCCGTGTTAGGCTCTTTGCTCAGCAGGGAGTCAGCTTCTCCCTTTCCCTCTGTGCTCACTCTCTCTCTCTCTCTCTCAAATGAATATGTAAAATCTTTAAATTTCTTTTTAAATCATAAAGAATTTATTTGATAAGCTAATGTGGTCTGGGCGCAGATGGGAAAAGATTCAGTGAACTTGAATAAATGTCAATAGAACTTATCAAATCTGAAACCTATGAACATAGATAAAAATATTAATGAATGAAATCAAGCAATACATGAAAAAGATAATGCAGTTTAATCAAACAGAGTTTATCTCAGAAATGCAAATTTGTTCAGCACTAACGTTTTTACCAATTTAATTACCATATTAAGAAGAAAATAGCATGAAATAACCACCGTAGGATCAGAACAGGCATTTGATAAATTTCATGAAATAGTCGTCACTTTGCCTTTGAGATTAGAAGAAACACAAGGATGTCAACTCTGACCATTATGTTATAATGTGATGTATTTTATATATTGAAATCACAGATCCTTACCAAGTAAGCTGAGTCATTCTTATCTAGGAAAATGTCCTCTATTTGTAGGCTTTTTAATTTTTGTTTTCTTCTAGCAATTTGCAGATAAATATACCGTAGTGATAGTCTTGAACTTTCGTGTCCTTCAAAGTCTCAGGACTTCCTTTATTAATTCAAAGTCCTATATATCAGATACTGTACTAGGTGATAGTATTATTTACAGGCCTTGTCATTAAAGAACATACAAATAGGTGGAGAAGGCAAAATAATAAATGGGAATTTATAATCAATAGAGGTTGACACATGCTACTCCAGAGATAAGCAAAGACTATTAGAGGCACATAAGAGGGGATTAACCTAATATGGGAAGGTGAGGCCAGACAGAAGTAAGGGAAGTCTTCTAGGAGCAGGGGAATGTTAATCCTCAAGTTTGACTGCTGTTTAGTAGTTTCATTCTATCAGATTCCAAGTCACAAGCACCAAATTCAAAGTAGTCAGAAGAATTCCCTAGTGATCCCACATACATTTGGCCTTCTTTATGAGATAAGTAAGCCAGAGACAACACACATTCATTTATTTCCACATGAGCAAGGGCGTGTGAATCCAGCTGCAGCCTTGCCAAGGGTTAACGGTCCAGTGTGACATTCTGCTGGACCTTCGTTTAATGGATACTGTATGTGGCCACTCATGCTGACCAGTCCTTCCTGATCTGGGTACTATTCCTACTTTGCCTGGAACCATCTGATTTATTCATAATTTTCTGTACTAGCTATTCCCAATTCATGTGTATAGAGAGAAGGAAACAATGGGCAGTATTAACATCTTTATGTATTCCCACAGAGGAAAGGACAGTGAAGAGGTGTTTTGACAGAAGGAATTACAAGTGCAAAGACTCGAAGTAAGAAAGAGATGGCTCTTTTAGGGAACTGCAAGTGCTTCAAAATGAGTAGGTTTTGAATGCAAGTGTGGGAGGGAGGGCCAGAGGGTGGAGTTGAAGAAGGAAGCAAGGGCCAGGCCATAAGAGGACCTAGATATCACACTGGGGAGTTTCAACTTTCCTTTTCCTTAGGCCAAGGAAAAGCTCTCTCTCACTGTGAGAGCTATTGAAAGGTTTTAAGAAAGAAATTGTGTCATTGCCTGATTGAGTTTTGTTTTAAGAAATATTACCCTAGTGACAATGTGAAAAGTGAACTTAAGGGGGCAAGATAGGAGTCTTGGAAACCATTTAGAAAATTGTTACCTGGGTGGACTGCAGAAAGATGACGCCATAATTCAAGGTGCTGGTGCTAGGGTGGAAAGGAAAGGACAGATTCAAGAGATTGAGTAGATAGCACTTAGTGGTTAATTAGACACAAGGAGTGACATGGGATAATTATGCTTTAGCCCTTCCTCCTACAGCATTCATCAAAGGACATTTCTGTACTATTGTGTGTTCTTCTGCTGTGTTTTATACTTCTTCACCAAAGCTTGCATTTCTCAATCATCTTGTTAAAAGCCTGAAAATGTTCATCCATTTATAGTGCTTTATATTGCCAGTTTGTAAGACAGCAAAAATAAAATGTATCTTTGAATAAACTATCACATCACTTCTCGAGAAAAAACCGTGAACATAATACTCAAGTATACATAAGATAAATGTGGGATGCAATTTTTATCTATTGTGATCTAACTTCACATGTTTATTTGCATGGAACCTTGAACTAAAAGAAATCTAAGGAAAGAAGTATTTCAAATCACTTTCTGGCTAATTCTAAATTAACCAGAATTCTCTCTTTATATCAATATTCATTATTGAAAATCTTATTAAAATGAAATTGTTAAAACCCTGTTTTACTATATCTTGCCAAACATAATTTTTTGATGAGTCAAGGTTATTTTTGTATTCATAAGTAATCATTATAAGTATCACTGCTTAATCACCCTTCATCTACTCTGTATTCAGTAATAACTTCATTCATTAAGCATACCAGAGGAAGAGGAAGATACTTTTTTTTTTTTTTTAAGAAATGAACAACCTAGTATAGAAAGTTACATAGTTTCAAGGGGAATTTTAGATTTGACTTTTAGGAATGCTATTGAACTTAGTGTGTGTGTGTGGGGGGGGGGGGGTTGGAGACATCAGGTGGTTTCATTTGTGGACATAGGGGGCCCACTATTGCAAAGGGGTCCACCTGGTATGTTCAAGGACAGCAAAGGAAGTGAGTATGACTAGAAATGAGTGACCAAGAAGAGGTATACAAGATAAGGTCTGACATTTAATGAGATGAGCACTGGATGTTATACTTCATGTTGGCAAATTGAATTGAAATAAAATATTTAAAATAAACCAAGATAAGGTCTGAGGAGTTACCAGCTATGACTGATTTAAAACAACTGCCAAATTCTTTGACATTCTTCTCATCAAAGGTGGAGCCTAGGTTCTGTTTCCTTAAATCTATGCCTGGAGACTGGTTGGCCAATATCATAGAGTTGAAGTTATGCTGTGCCAGTTTCTAGCTCCAAACCTTAAGAAATCAACACCATCTACCTTCTTTCCCTTGAGATACTTGCTCTTGGAGCACAACTATGAGGCCTCAAAAAGAGCAAACCACTTGGAGAGGTTACTTGTAGGTTCCAGCTAACAGACCTCTGACAGCATCAGTTTTCAGACTTGTAATCGAAAAGGCCTGTTGGATGATTCCAGGCCAGCCACCATCAGACTCCAAGTGCATGAGAGAGCCTGAGAAAGAATCATTAGCTGAACTTAATCAATCCCAGATATGATAATAAAATGTAACTTTATATAATATGATAATAATGAGATATAATATACAACATAATCTGTGTTTCTTCATCCACTAACTTTTGGGGCGATCTGTTACAAAGAAATAGGTAAATGATCAGAACACCAGGTTCTATATCCAGGAAGTCTTTTTTGGTCATTGTGAGGCTTCCATCCTGAGTTAAAGAGGCCACCAAATTTGAGCTGAAGATTAATATGATTTGCCTAATATATATTTTTAAAGATTTTATTTATTCATGAGAGACACAGAGAGAGAGAGAGGCAGAGACGACGCAGGCAGAGGGAGAAGCAGGCTCCCACAGGAAGCCTGATGTGGGATTCAATCCTGGGACTCTGGGATCATGCCCTGAGCTGAAGGCAGACACTCAACCACTCAGCCACCCAGGCGTCCCTGCATTATATTTTTAAAGGATCACTGTGAGTGCTGATTTGATAAAACACCGTAAAGGGTAAGGGGTGGAAGGAAGAAAATTAGGCCAGTGATGTAACTAAGGTATGAGCCCATGGTGTTTGGGATAGAGGTGGTAGTAGTGAAGTACGTAAGAACTGCTCGCAATCAGGATACGCTTAAAGGAAGATTGAATAAGATTTCTTGAAAATACTGATGTTGGCAGGGTCAATTGGGTGGATCAGTTGGTTAAGGGTATACCTTTGGGTCAGATTATGATCCTGGGGTCCTGGGATTGAGCCCCACATGGGGCTCCCTGCTTGGTGGGGAGCCTGCTTGTCCCTCTCCCTCTGCCTGCCACTCCCCTTGTGTTTTCTCTCTCTCTCTCTCTGTGTCAAATAAATAAATAAAGTCTTTAAAAAAATTAAAAAAGCAAATATTGATGTGGGCATAGTCTACTTTCATATACACATTCTCCCAAGAGTCATCCTTATTTATAAACATTTCCCTCTTAGTATAGAGCAGAGTATATTAATAATTTTTACCTTATTTCAGTCTATTTTATTAGCATATTTGAAGGGAATGTTGGAGCATCAGGTACTTGCTGTTTCTCTATATACTGTTTCATTCTATGGAAGATACTTTACCTGGTCACTGGTGGCCACTTCTGCAGCTCTCATTAAACTTACCCCAAATAAGTATTCCCTCTGCCCTCTTTGCTTAAAGTAAGATAAATGAAGGTTAAAGAAAGAGTGAACTAGATGTTACCTGGAGCCCATCTAGTTATTTTTATCTGATTTCTCTCACCCAGGGAATGACTTAATTAGACAGCCGCTGTTCTCACTATTACGCTGTGGAAATTTTTACTTTGGTGAATCACCTTGTCTGATAAAAAGAAATATATAATTAAGACCTATGGGAAACCATGACACTTTGTAGCAGCTTCCACATTGGCTACACACATGTAAAAATACAGTACGCCAAGTCAACTGTGCATTAAAACAAAGTTTGCTTCCTGTGAAAACTTTGTTCAAGATGATGAAAAGAATGAATTTAGGATGAATTTAAAAATTGAAAGGAAATGATCCAAACATCATACAAAATAACAGAGAAATGAAGAATTCTAGGGATTCTGGATATGAATGTGTTCAGGAGAGAAAAGCTGATGGAATATGAGTTGTCATCAAAAGTATAAATACTAAACCCCATGAGACCAAATGCTCTAACCACCCTCTAACACTGCAGGGTGAGCATTTGTCACATGAAATCCAAGTGTAGTTTGTCTCATCCAATGTGTAAGTCTGAACCAGTAATCATACAACTTTAAAGCACAATTTTCCAATGAAGAGAACCACCAGTCTATAGGTAATGCTTAATTTTTGCTGGATAAGATCTCATAATTCAACCCATAAGATGCCAAATGCTAGCCAAATGGAAAGTGCCCTTCACAACTTGACTCTGAAAGCATTTGTTTTGGGAGATAAAGTAAT
Source organism: Canis lupus familiaris (assembly GCF_011100685.1). Classification (NCBI taxonomy): domain Eukaryota; kingdom Metazoa; phylum Chordata; class Mammalia; order Carnivora; family Canidae; genus Canis; species Canis lupus. Next base: position 20,051,386 of record NC_049253.1, read on the forward strand.
ATTTTGACTTTGACTTTGCATCTGAAGAAAAGAGTGACCATGTCCAAGATTCCTACAAAATTATAAATAAAAGGAAAATTTGATGCCTGGTTACAACAGCTGCTGGGCCATGTGCAACACCATTTCAGGGGCAGGTAAGAAATGAAGCATGAAAATACAGTAGTGGCACCATCAGAGAGCCACATGAGGAATCCTTTGAAATTATAACCTAATTGGGCCTCTGGGAAGAGACTGCCTTAGCAAATGCAAGTATTCATTCATCACATTCTGAAATATCATTTCTTCTCTTTTATTTAAATCTCAATAAATATTAAGAAAAAGCTTTGTAATACTTATTGCCAATTAAGGAAAAAAATGAAGCATCATATTAATGGAAATAATTATCAGAATTCTAGATCTATCATTAACAGGTACACCTGGGCAATTAATGTCCTGTTTGGTGACAGTTTTCCCAACAGTAAAACTTCAGTTAAAATAGCTTTTCTCACACTCCTCCTCAAGTCCTTGCTTTGTTTGTTTTTTTAGATTGGTTCACCCTAGACTATGGTGTGGAAATGCAGGTGTTGGTCCTTGGGCACAGCCTGCCGTGTACATGAGCCAGTGGAGAAGTGGAGGTCCTCCTTTTCATCATCTAGACACAGATAACACCAAGACTATAACAACAATACAGAAGAGCCAAAGGACTGATTTATGGAAAGACTGGGATACATAAAAAAGAGAAATTATGGTGGAGGAGGCAAAAGTCAACACAACAAATATTAGCTTGTCCAGAGTAAGCACTGCACAGGGAAAGAGTATGTAAGTCCTGGAGTGTACCTTCCTTCTTAGTCTGCCTTCCCAGGTTCTACAGGGAAATGGAGATGGCAACTAGAGAAGAGGCTTGAGGCTCAGGTCCCTCAACAGGAGTGGAGATGAGTCTTGCCCTGTTGTTTGTGTAGTAGTATAAACTGCAGTAAGGTTCATCCCTAGAGCTTTTACTTCTAAATTTTTAATGATTACGTATGGTGAATAATCACATATGCTCATATCTCCCGAAAGCATTTCATTCATTCATTCGCTCATATATACATTCATTTTTCAAGTATTAAATGAATGCTAACTCTCTGTCAAGTTAATGGTAAAATAGTAAACAGGTCATTTAAGCAAGAAAGTTTTATACTGTGACTAGTGCTCTTAAGCTATTAAACAGGGAGGTGAGTGAGAATTGCAACAGAATAAGGACTGCTCTAGGTAAGATGATCAGGATGGTCTCTGAGGAAATAATATCTGAGCTAAGATTTTTGTCTATAAAATTGAGATATAATTATATCAAGCTTGGAGGTTTTTGGTAAAGATTAAAAGATACGACGTGTGCAAAGTGATTACCACTGTATGGTTCCTACTTAGCACTCATACATATTAGAAAACAGTCATTGTTCCATGTTATTTTCATGCTTATTCTTCATGATATCCTGCCAAGATGTGCAAAGAAGTTATTATTGATTCTATTTAATAGATGAGGAAACTGTAAACCAGAAAGGTTGAAAGATTTTCTGCGACCGACACAACTAGTAAGTGGTTGAGCCAGGACTCAAACCCCAGTCTTTGACTCTAATTCCAATGTACTTTCAGCACACACTCTCAAATCACTTGGAAGCAGCACTTATTTATCTGTCTGTCTCTCCATCTCTCCATTCATACCCACGTAACTACCTATGTATCCATTTATATTAGTCAGGGTTCTCCAGAGAGGGAAAAAAAAAGAAATGTATATTTGTATCTCTGCTAATACTTTTCCTACCTAGCTATTCTATGTAATATATGTCATAATATATATGATATATCATATATATGATATATATGTGTGTATATGTATATATGTGTGTGTATATATGTATATGGAAAAATAGGTATTTATTTTATATATACATTCTTTTATATATACACCATATATATATATATATATATATATGGAGATAGAGAGGTATTTATTTATTTATTTTTGAGAGATATTTATTTTAAGGAACTGGCTCATGTTATTATGATTGTAGGTCTGACAAGTCTGAAATTTGTAGGGCAGGTGAGAAGGTTGGAAATTCCAGTAAAAGTTGCACTCTTGAGTCTTCAGGTAGTCTGGAGGCAGAATGCCTTCCTTTTCAGGGACCTCAGTGTTTTCTCTTGGGGTCTTCAACTGACTGGATGAGGCCTACTCACAAAGTGGAGAAGGAATCTGCTACTCAAAGTCTACCCATTTAAATGTTAATCACATCTAAAACTATATCTTCATAGTTGTATCTACACTGGTACTTCCAAACAACTGGGCATTCTAGTCTAGTAAAATTGACATATGAACTTATCTACCTACCTATCTACCTGCCTACCTATCTGTCTAGGAGTTCATACTACCTTTTGTCATAGGATTTACATTAATCTATTGAATAAAAGGAAGCTCTCTATTAGTTTCAGCTGTGGGTTTGGGAGTTATGGACAATTCAGATTCTAGCAAGCATTCTTTTCCATGAGTGCTCCTTGATATAATGTACTTCTTGTTTTAAATACCATTATAAATCATGTTTTATTTGCATGCATTACAGTGGATGTTCACCACTGTTCAGGTATATGATACAACTATTTTATTTTTTTTCCTTCAGCTTAACTAAACAAACCAAGTGCTTACACAAAATAACTTCCCACAAACTCATTCTGACATTACAATGTGAAAGACTCCAAGAGGAGAAAACTACCCTTTCCTTTGTGTATGAGGGTATGGGTTTGATTCTTGGTCATTCATAAAATCACATAAAACAAATATTTTGTGAGTTTGACAAAAATATCAGTTGAAGAAATAGGATATCTCAGTTCTATCCATTATTTTTGTAATATAATGTCTAATATTTATTATGATAACCTGTAATGTATACATTTTATGCACATAAATATTATTTATAATTGTCAAAATGAACACAAACTAAATACTTAATAACAAACAAATGGCTAAATATAGGGTATGTTTTGCAGCCCTACAGAATGTTTTACAAGACTTTTTTTTTAAGACATGGGATACTGCTTATAAATTTATGCAATTGAAGATATATTCCCTCTTTATAATATCTCAAATATGTAAAAAATGCATAGACCAGAAGGGTATTTACTTGAAAACATATAGTTATTATCTATAATGACTATAATCTTTGGACAGAAGTCTATGGATGATTTTACTTGGCTTCATTATATTATCTTTATTAAGATTAGCTTTTATGCCACACTTGCACACTTTTGGAATAGTAAAAATAAATAAATCTTGCCTACAAGGAAAAATAAATGAAAAGGAAAAAAGAAACTTAGGTATTCTGGTTCCATAAAGTGAACTTGAGTGGTTTATTTTGTGGTATATGATCTCTTTTGGTTTTCATCCTTTTATACTAAAATAAGAAAAACAGGGTTATAAGCCTTCTGATTATCAAACTTTTATAGCTTTAGGAAAGAAATTCTAGAAAAAAATTCATTTCTCAGTTTCAATTTGTAGCTCTAGATGCTCACCCCAAGAAGCTTCTCTTAAATTAATGATGAGTGTAACAACCAGCTTGTGTGACTATGCTGACATTGTTTCTCTACCCAGAGTGCACACATCTCTCCCACTAACTTGGGTCAACCTTCAAGGCCCACACTAGCCCTGGCTCTCCAAAAAGTCTCTCAGATACCTCAAGCCCAGAGTAATCTTTCTTTCTCATATTCAGCACATCATGTGTTCGCATTAATTGTAAGGCTAAATCCTTCCCCTGAACTCCACCTCCTTTCTCTCCCATTAGTTGTCCTTTTTAAAATGTTTTTCAGATTTACCAAAGCCCTATTCTTTCCTGTATATACATGTGCAAACTTCTGACTGAACATCTTGCAGCAAGCTCTCCCACTCTCCTGCCTTCACAGCACAGCTGACCCTCTGTTCTCTCCACTCCCTCCTGTGGATCGGGGAAAGCAAGCTCTAGGCTCAGATGGGACTGACTGCATTACAATTACCTGTAACCTTCTAATTCTCAAATCCAATTGGCTATTCTTTCTTTCTTTCTTTTTTTTTTTAGAATAACAGGTTTTATTTTTGTGATTTTTTATTTATTCATGAGAGACACAGAGAGAGAGAGGAAGGGACATAGACAGAGGGAGAAGGAGGCTCCTCATAGGGAGCCTGATGTGGGACTCAATCTCTGGACCTGGGATCATGCCCTGAGCCAAAGGCAGACGCTCAACCACTGAGCCACCCAGGCATCTCTCGAATTAGCTATTCTTAATATTGTTCTCCTGTGCTCTTTGTATGGTAACTGAAATTATTGGCCGCTACCCCCTCATGAAAAGCTTTTCCTTTGGCTGCCACCTCACTCTCTTCTTATTTTTCTTCCACTTTTCAGATCGCTCTATATAATTCTTCTTTACTGGATTCTCTGTCTTTTCTATCTCACTTGGGGCTGGCACTCCCCAGGATTATGGTTTATTATTTCTTTTCTTGTCTTCTTTTGTTGCATCTACTTACTCTGAGTGATTTCATCTACTCCCAGGGCTTCAACTAGAATCAACTCAATAATAACTCTCAATGATGTTAATTGAATGCATTTTTTCTCCTGAGTTTCAGACTTACATCTCTATCTATCCTTGACTTTTCTGCAGATACCTAAAACACTACATATTAAAACTGAACTAATTCAAGACCACTCTTACCTCTCACTGCTCACCCCCACCCCCCCGCTCCAACCAATGATGATTGGTGGCATCACCTGCTCCTGGGGAAAGAATCTTTGTATATCTTTAATTTCTCTCCTTTTCTCTCACTATCCTCAACCTACTCACAATATAGTATTAAGTATTTATCATTATTTAGCAAGATTATTGCAATAACTCCTTAACCTTTTTCCTTTTCTCTATTCCACTCCCATGTAATCCCCTTCCATACTAAAGCCAGAGTTCTATTTTATTTTTCACAGTAATCATTATTCCTGATAACCCTTTACTTGTGTTCCACTACCTAATAAAGCCCAGGCTCCTTAGGAGAACACAGGAGAACTTTCTTGATTGAACCTCTCCATTCCTCCACAAAGTTCTTTGGGTTTAGCTGTTAGTTTATGGCTAGATACTGTCCTATTTTCTATATTTATTTTACTTTCTCTTTTAATCTGTGCTTCTACTTTCTATTCTTTATACATACCATATTTTGTCTATCTACCCAAAATACATATCCTGCAATTGCTATTTATTTGTAAATTCCTTCTCAGAAATAGCCTTATGTAAATTTTTTCCTAGAACACCCACCTAGAAATAACCAGTGACTTTCGTGTGTTTCTATACTATTTATCTTTCTTAGAATGAATTTTTTTACCACATTTATCTGTATCACTAAAATGTGAAATGTTTTCCCAACATAATTATAAGACCTCTGAAGATAATATGATTCAGATTTTTCTTTTGAATTCCCTATAAAACTTACAACAAGGATGAACTATGGTACTACTCAACAAATATTTAATACATATATTTTACAATTTAGAAGTCTCTTTGATGAATCACATGAGTCTGCTTCATAGTTTTTCAGTTCACTTGGCTATAATTCCACAAATACCTACAACAACAAATAAAGGTCATTGGGTTTCATTGTTTGTTTATGGCTTAGGACTGCCCTGCTATTTTCTTGTTATCTGTCTTAAGGAGAATGAGCTTAGGAAGGTTTTTTACAAAAGGGAAACAAATATGCATTGCATCTTCTGAGAATTTTGAGAATGAGTAATTTTTATTTTAAAATGTATAGTTAGCCTCAGGGAAAATAATGAAGTTGATGGTTTGTGTTGGTGACACTCCCAACTGTTCTTACAGTATCTTGTCCCTTCTCTTTACAATCTCATTTTTCTACGAGGACATGGTGCTCTTTGGGGCTCCTCATGAAAACCCAACCTTGAAAAGGTTACTATCCTTTCTTAAAATTCTTATTCCTTCATACTTCATTACAGATTGTTTTTTATTGCTCTAATGAATTAAGTGGCTTAGATATGAGTGATTAAAAACATTTTAATATGTTACCAATCACAGATACATTTGAATTTTAAAAGATATCTCTGAAGATACATGGTTTTTAATTGTATCTTCTTAAATGTGAAATTTCAGTTGCTTGAGAGCAAGGGAGATGGTGGCACTAAGGTATGCTGACACAAAGATACTTGGCTACTCCCTTTGTTATATTTATTTGAATAGGTACTGGGAGTCGGCAATGTGCACACTCCTTTATAAGACTGCCCTCACTTCCAATACCAGCTGCAAGATTGGATGTCACCAAAGCCACCCTCATTTCTGACCAGCTGGCCACAAATTCAGGGGTTCCATGACAACCCAATAATTTTCAGGAAGGCTCAAAGGACTTACTGAAAGCATCATACTTATAATTAATTTTATTATAGTAACAGGATATAAACTAGAACCAGCCAAGAGGAGAGGTACCCAGGGCAAAGTTTGGGAGAGCTCCAAATGCAGAGTTTTGGGGGGATGTATGACTGACCCTTTCAGAATCAAAGAGTGAAATAGTTTACCCAAGCTGTGGTTTCCAAAGTTTTATTGAAGCTTCATTATGTGGGCATAACTGAATAAAACATTGGCCATATGGTTGAACTCAATCTCCAGCCTCCTCAGAGGTAAAGTCAATATCACCTGGTTAAAAGTCCAAACTCTGTAAACACATGATTGGTCTTTCAGGCATAAAGAGTCCCCTTTCTGAGTTTTTTCATTAGCATAAACTATCTAGGGGCCCACCATAAGTCACCCCATTAACATAAACTAGCAAATGTGGTCCAGGGGTCCACACTTGATAACAAAGATAGCTCTATTGCTTGGGACATTCCAAGGGTTAAGAGGTTGTTTCCTAAGAACTGGGGACAAGAGCCAGCCAGATCCTTTATTACACAATAATAAATACACAAATTTAACAACTTGCTTACCAAGCAGAGAAAATTGAGTTCTTTAGATTTCCACATGTGCATTTGGTGAGAAAAAGGTTGGTGGTCATAGTTCATCTACACTTTCATTCTCTATTACACTTATAAAATAAATAAGACACAATACCAAGCAATCAGTACTATTCATTTTAGCTTTCTAGTTGAAATTGAAGGGAAAATCATTGTTGCTAACAATGTAAAAAAAAAGATAAGAAATTGTACTCTTTTGCTATCTGAATTGAAATCTTGAAAATGGAAGAATAAACTAGAAGTTTGAGTCAGTAAGAACTCAAAATGGATCAAAGAGCTAAATAGAAGAGCTAAAACCATAAAGCTCTTAGAAAAAAACAGAAGAAAATCTTCATGACCTTAAATTTGACAATGATGTTTTTCAACTATGATACCAAAAGCACAAGCAACAACAACAAAATAGATACAGTGGACTTCATCAAAATTAAAACTTTCTGTGCATCAAAGGATACTATCAAGAGAGTGAAAAGACAACCCCAAAGAATGGGAGAAAAAGTTTGCATATTGTATATCTATATGAGTTATCTTTGATATGAGCTTATATTGAGAATAAAGAACTCCTACCACTTAACAACAAAACAACAACAACAACAACAAACAAATTATAAGTTGGGCAAAGGACTTGAATACACACTTCTCCAAAGGAGATACACAAATGGTCAATAAACACATGAAAAGATGCTCAACATCACTGATAATTAGGAAAATTCAAATCAAAACCACAATGAAATACAGCCTCACATCCAATAGTATATTTGCTATAGAAGAACACACAAAACAACAACCAGAAAGAAAGCAAGTATTGGCAAGGGTGTGAAGAAGTCGGAAACCTTGTACACTGTCGGTGGGAATGGAGAATGATACATCTGCTATGGAAAATAGTATGGCAGTTCCTCAAAAAGTAAAATATAGAATCATCACATGATCCAGCAATTTCACTTATGGATATATACCTGGAAAAAAATCGAAGCAGGGTCTCCAAGAGATATTTATACACCCATGTTCATAGGAGCATTATTCACAAAAGCCAAAAGGTAGAAGCAACCCTAGTGTCTATTGACATATGCCTGGATAAACAAAATATAGCATGTATGCACAGTGGAATATTGATCAGCAATCAAAATGACTAATGCTCTGATGCATGCTACAACATAGATGGAGCTTGAAAACATTAAGCTAACTGAAATAAGCCAGACACAAAAGGAAAATAATTATATGATTCCAACTTATGTGAGGTACCTAGACTAGACAAAGTTTTAGGGATAGATAGTAGAATAGATCTTACCAGGAGCTGGGAAGAGGGAATTGATGAGGAGTTATTGCTTAATGGGTACAGAATTTCTATTTGAGATGACCACTGGAAATAGTGGTCATGGTTACACAACATTGTGGATGTACTTTAGACAGTGAATTATACACTTAAACATGGTTAAAATTTTTAATTGTGTTAAGTAAATTTTATCATGATTAAAAACATTGAAGTAAACTCAGAGTAAAGAATGAAAAATAGAAGAACATTTAATTGTTAGACAACTAGATGTAAAAACATAAAAGTTAATGAAGTTTGGTAGCTATATACAGACTTTCAAATGAGCTTCTGTACATGGAAGAAAAGAAAATATTACAAGTTATATGCTTTTCTGCTTTAAACTTTTGCTTTTGTATATAATCAACATTGTGTGTCCCATTCTTTTTGTTTTAAAGATTTTGTTTATTCATAAAAAAAAAAACACGGAGGGAAAAGGGCAGAGACATAGGCAGAGGGAGAAGCAGGCATGCAGGGTGCCTGATGTGGGACTCAATCCCGGGACTCCAAAATCAATGCCCTGGACCAAAGGCAGGCACTAAACCACTGAGCCACCCAGGCGTCCCTGTGTGCCCCATTCTAGTCTGATCGGATTAATTATATTTTTTCCCAAATATTTATTTATTTATTTATTTATTTATTTGAGAAAGAGAGAGAACATGAAAAAGAGAGCACAAACCTGAGAGGGAGAGGGTGGTGGGCAGAGGGAGGAGAAGCAGGCTCCCCATGGCGCAGGGAGTCCTACACAACTTCTGCTGGATCCCAAGGGTCTGGGATCGCTACCTGAGCCAAAGGCAGACACTTATCCAACTGAGCCACCCAGGCACCCCAGATTGGGTTAATTCTTAATGAAGATCACAAAAATGGCACAACCAAAAACTCTGTTGGACACTATTTCCCCCAACTTGAAGATGTTAGTGGCTCCATATAGCTGTCTGCTACTAAATTATAACTTAATTCATCTGAAGAACAGTGTGGTAGACAGAATAATGTTCCTCCACCAAGATGCCCACTCCCTGATTCCCAGAACTTATGGATATATTGTAGTTCTATATTAAAAGGGACTCTGCAGATATTAAGATTACAGCATTTGAGATGAGGAAATCAGCTTGGTTTATCCAGATATGCTAAATTCAACCATACAAATCCTTGAACAGAGAGAAATTTCTCTGCCTACAGTTGAAGAGATGCAGAAGGAGAGAGATGAGGCAAAAAATAAATTGAAACATGAGAAGGGCTTGAACCCCTAATGCTGACTTTGAAGATAAAGGAAGTTGGCCATGAGCCAAGGCCGTGAGCCAACTTCATCTCAAGAATCTGAAAACAGTTCTCTGCCAACATCCAGCAAGGAAGCATGTCCTCAGGAGCCCACCCCCCTGGAATTGAATTCTGCCTATGGATGGATTCTAAAAGAATCTGGAAATAGATTCTTCCCCAGAACCTCTGGAAAATGCACAGCCCTGAGAATACCTTGTTTTGGTTTTGTGGGACCTAGGATAAAGAAACCTGCTAAGCCTACTAGATTTCTGACCTATTAAACTGTGAGATAGTAAATTTATGCTGTCAAACTGCAAAGTTCATGGTAATTTGTATAATAGTAATGGAAACTATACAAATAATAAATCAAGAAACACCACAATGCTTGTAAATACACCAAAATTTCTTCCAAACACTATTCACAATTTAATAATAATCAAAACTATCATTTTCAAACATTTTCACCTTTCTTCACATGGTATTCTGACATTTAATAGTCTTTGAAATTAAGAAACATTATTCCATAGTTGCTAAAATTCAGTTCTTTTCCCTGGGTATGCCTTGACTTTTTATAAAGGGCACTCAAGAAAATCAAGGGACAACAAGAAAAATAAAAGAATATTGTTATTTTTTTTTGCTTGGTGCATTAGCAAAATCTCAATTCAAATATTGCATATTTGATGTTGAATAATAATGACTCAGGGGATGATTTCTCACTTGCAGAATAAAAATACTTTGAAAAAAAGCAGAACTTCTGTCCACTTTACATGTTTTGGTATTTGCTCCAAGCCTCAAGGTCAAGACCACTGAGGTAACTTCAGAAGTCTACAGTGGATGTCTTAAGGATGGAGACTGCACACAGATATGATTCAGATGTAACTGCCTTGAATAGAAATGTCCTTTCTTTCCTTTCTGAAGTATGCCTGCCAATCCTGCTTCATTTCGAGCATTAGTTTTACACTGCTCCATGAAAAGTTACCATAAACTTAGTGGTTAAAACAACGTATGTTTATTACCTCACAGTCTCTGTCGTTCAGGAGTCCTGGCACAGCCTGACTGGATGCTCTGTTCAAGATTAACCAGGGGTACCATCAAGGTGTTGGCTCAGCTGTGTTTTCAGTTGGTTCAGCTGGGAGTGTATTGGCTTTTAAACTCATCTGGGGTGTAGTGGAATTCACTTCTTTGTGGCTGTGTGATGGAAGGCCCTGACTTTTACTGGCTGTCAGCATTCACCTGAGACTGCCCTCCGGGCCTACAGACCATCAATGATCCCCTGCCAAGTGGGCTTTCTCAAAATAACTGTGTACTTCATCAAGCCGGCAAGGAGAAGCTCTTAAGCAAACTGGCTGGTGAGATTTATATAACCCAATGTAATCACAGGAGGGACATCCCATCACCTTTTACCTATTCTGTTAGTTAGAAACTACTCACAGGTCCCACCCACACTCCAGGAAAGGAGATTAGGCAAGGTTACAAATGCCACAAGGCAGCGATACTTGTAGTTACCTTTGGGTTTGCCTGTCAATACCCAGTTAAAGATTTCATGAACTTAGTTGTTTTTCTATGCTTAGCAAATGAAAAGATAACCAGATTTGGGTTGATTTTTTTTTTTAATTCCTGCACTCATTTAGAGGCAAATATGGCATTAGTTAAAAGCACCAACTTTGGTGCTTTTGGAATAGTTACATAGACCTGGTATCAAATACAGTTTTTTTTTTTTTTAATTTTAATTCCAGTGTAGTTAACATACAGCGTTATATTAGTTTCAGGTGTACAATATAGTGATTCAACATAGTGCTCATCATGATAAGTGTACTCTTAATCTCCTTTACCTATCACATTCCAGTTTTCATAGGTGATTTAGAGATAGTTGTCATTAATCCGGAACACTGATTTTTAGAAACTTGAATTTCACAAGTTTCTATCTAAGAAATTCCAAACATAAAACTCACATTTTAAATAATTCCTTCTCTAAAATTAGATTGGACTGGATTTACTTATTTATTTAGGTATTTGGTAGACATACAAAATAATTAAACTTATTAACAATTTTTTTCTTTTGGTTTCTTTGTTGATCCCCCTTTAGGTAAGGACTTTGTTAACATGAAGTACAAAACCATGGGAGTACTTAAATATGCAAATCAAGTGGCCGTGGAGGGGGTCATTTTTCTAACAACCGTTGTTTTGTTATGCCATGTGGGCCCCATTCAGTTTCACATAAATGGTTGGAATATAAAACGTGGTTCATGGTATGAGTTCATGTACCAGCTGAATTTATTTTTGTCAATTAACAGCTGCATATGCTGCTGAGATCCTTTGACTAATATACTACATTTAGTTCATATTACAGCATCCAATACAGATCACACCAGGCCACGGCTGTCATGCAGAGAACAATTTTATTGTAGTCATTATTGTGGTCAGGGAATATTTCCTTTTAGATTTTTATTTTTTGCATTTAACTCAGCACAGACATGTTTAGATAACTGAGTAGGTAAGTAGCTAGCTAGCTAGATACTTCTTATGGGTGATTCATGCTAGATCATTTTGGAAATTGAGCCATGCTAAAACTGCTGTACCGATGAAATGTATTGAATAGAATTTTTATAAATCAGAGGAAGTATGTATTAGAATTGGAGAAGAAAGTCCATTCCTGATTTGATGGTTTAGGTCTAGTCTTATTCATATTTTAACTACCTTTTTCTTTATAGTTCTTTGTCCTTTACCATTGTTATTAAAATGGGCATGAAATTCAGGAAGGAGATTTAGACTTACTTAGTTCAGAGACCCGGTACAGGGTTTCACACTTAATAATTCATCATTTTGGCTAATCATGGCATTCTTCTTAGCCTCAGAGTCTTTGTCTATAAAATGGGATTGTTAAAGTTCTGCTCTATCTTATACAGTTGTTAAAATGATTAAAATAATATAAATGATGTATTTGGCGTGTCTCACAGTTTCTATGTATGTATGTCTCAAGGTCCTCGGGGTGTAGATATGTAATTCTGGGGTTATATAAAATTTCTCTGATTTACTAGGTGTTTTATAAAAAGATGCATATAACTGGGGTGACTGGCTGGCTCAGTAGAGTGTGAGATTCTTGATCTCAAGATCATGAGCTCAAGCCTTATGTTGGGTGCAGAGTTTACTTTAAAAAAATAAATAAACATACTTATTCTCTCAATCCAAAAAATACACGTAATTGTCTAATTCTACTTCTTAATAAAGTACATTTTATGCATACTGCATAAAATTTTGTTATATTTATTCCTGAATAAAACTGGTGCCATGCAAAGTTTTACTTTGGCTTTAAGAATTTCATGGCATATGGCTGCTCTGTAAATACATGTGCTTTATAAATTGTAAGCATTTTACACATCTGAATTATTATTATAAATAAAGGAAAGACTTTCTCATCAAAATAATCTAAAGATATGTTTTACTTCTCTAATAAAAGAATATGCTTGGATGAGATTAAAGAAGGCCAAAAGTATGTGACAGAAGGATAAATATGAATATTCTAATTCAAAGTATACTTAAAGTAATTATTAGTGACAGAGAATATCTTGATAATTATATATCAGAACCTTATAAAATCAGTGTCTTTTAAGTAATATAATAACTAAATGCTTCAGCCATCACATCACAAACAACAGCTTTAGATACCACCTTACAAAATGTAGTGAGCCTTTTACTGATCATGGCAAAGTTATTGAAGGTGGCAATTTAGTGGCAATTTAAATAAACCAGTCTTATCAACAGTTATTAAGCTCTTTCTAAGACCAATGGATATATTAACCACTTTAACACTCAAGATGAAGGATTGGTTTGAGGGACAACATGATTTGCTTTTGCGTTGGAGCTCACCAAATTATTCATGGCTCATCCCAGCTATTTCACAGGGCTGCATGGCAGAAACTAGGACTCCATTGCTTTCCAAATGTGCACATTTATCCAGATGCCCTCTTCATCCAAGAAAACCTTAGATTAGTAGACATTTAAATGCCACCGTTTGACTGATGTCCACAGAGCTTCTCTGCATTTCAAAACGAATGAAGGAATCATACAAGGCCATCTGGAGCGTAGAGGAGGTCATGTATTCTTAGGTTCTAATTCCAGATTGACCATGCCTGTATCACTGGGGCTATTCTCATAGAAATAGGTTTCCTAGAAAGTAGAATTACTTGATATATGATACAATAAATAGAGGAGAGAGCATAAATATGAAATGGAGAAAATTTACAAGGTGACTATACTCTTTCAATTTTTATGCTTCTACATTATATCATTACAATTCCATTCAGCTGTTCATTCTTTTAAAGTTGGTTAAACTGCTCCATTTAAGGATTTATGTACTAGATTCCTTACAAATATGGAACATAATTATCTGTGAGTTATGTTCTGAATATGGCACCTCTGAATCATTGTCACTTGGGCCTCAGCAATAGAAGTAGGTCATATTTTTGTTTGCTTGAGCTCACTGCAACTCATGGAGGATTTTTTTAAATAAAACATGGTAAAAAATAATTCTACCGAGTAATCTTATTGAAATATAAAACTAAGTGTAACTTCCATTATCTAATTCTCTAATTGTTTCCATATGTAGTCAATTAGATCCCTCAATACTGAATACACTGTCTTTTCCAAAAGCATTTCTAGTTCATTTAAAGTAACTGCAATTATAAATGGTTCCAATGGTTGCATCTACCCTGTTCAGCAACTTAACTCTCTCTTATGTAAATTCAAAGACCCTGAAAAATGCACCAGGCCTGTGCAGGTGTAGTAGAGGAGCTCCCTCTCTGACTTAGCTGGGAGTTTCCACTGTGAGAGCAATCTGGTTGTGGCATAACTGCCAAAAACTGACCAGGCTAAAGCCATTCAGTCTTTGAAGATAGGAGCCAACTTTTACAATGAGGCTGGTTGGTAGACAAAGTGAAACAACAAGAATTAGCCAATACTGATTTACTTTCACCATCTACTAATCTGTTAGATGAGAGAAACAACTTAGCTGTATTCCCTAGGTGTTCTTAAACAAGCACGTTTCTTATTTTAGTCCCTTTTACTCTACTCATATTTCTCCCCAAGTTATCACCCTCAGCCCACAGGTCATTCATTCATTCATCAAACAAATATGTGCTGTGTATCAATTACATGCAAAATGTCTCTATTAGGCACTGGAGGAAATATAGCAATGGATAAACTGGACAAAAATTACTGCCCTCATGAAGCTTACATTGGGGAGGGGAGAGTGGAAGATAATTGAAGAGATAAGTAAAAGTGCTAGGTAGGAAAATAAAGCAGGGAGCAGTTAGGGAATCTCTGTGTGGGAGGCGGGCTTGCATTTTTGGCCAGGGTAGCCAGGGTATTGTCAGTTGGATGGGGGAGACCCCTGGGCCTTGAGGCCTTGGCCCAGCCATCCCTGGAATGTCATCAGAAGCTCTTAATCTCGTAGCAAGAAAAGAAGTCAATGATGGACCGGATAGTGGTTGAGTGGAGCAAGTGAAGTTTATTAATGATAGAGCATACTCTTGAGAATTGAGCACAAGCAAGTTCAAGGAAGAACTATGCCCAGGTTTGGCTCTCTAGCTTATTGACCGTTGTTAATAACTAAGGGGTGGAATATTTATTTGAGGAGGGGATTTCTTTGGGAGTAGGGTTTCTTGCCTTTTCTCCCTTACTTGGTCAGGCTCCCCAGCCTTCATTGTCTTGGGTCTGTCTGTGGCTTTGTTTTTGGAATGCTGCCAGGACAGGTCCCTACCTTTCCTGATAACAAGGCATGACTCCCCTTTTGCTGGCCTTCAGGCCTCCTGCTGAGGCCTAACTAACTGCCTGCTTTAACAAGGGAGAGTATCCTTGAGAACGGGGCATTTGAGGAGAGATCAAAAAGGGAGAGGAGGGACCATCCTTGTGGCTATTAAGAGAAAAATGTCCAGGCACGGATGCAAATGCTCTGAAGGGACAGCTTACTGTTTAGGGAATAACAGTTACCTTAGCATGTTAGAGCAAAGTGAACTAGTATGAAGTGAATAAGTGGATGAAATCAGAGAGGCCAGGGGAGTGAGGCCAATCACAGTGCTCCTTGGAGGGCCTTATAAGGACTTCAGCTTTTACTCAGAAATGGGAATTCAGTGGACAGTCATGAGACACTTGACTTAGATTTTGACAAGATCCCTCTGGTGTCTGTTTTGAGAAGAGAATGAGGAGATATTAAAGACCGAAATAGAGATCATGATTTCAGGTGAGAGATGGGTGGTAGTAGTGGAGGTAGAAAGAATTGGCTCGATTCTGGAAATATTTTGGCGGAGCCAACAGTATTTGCTGACAGATGAGATGTGAGTGTGAAAGAAAAGAAAAGAAAAGATAAAGGAGACTTGAGATTTTGGTCTGAGCCTCTGAGAAAATAAAACTAAAAACTGTAAGAGAGACCGATTTTGGGGAAAGTCTCAGAAGTCCAGTTTTTAACATGAGATGTCCGTTAGATAGCCAAGAGAATAGAATTACGAGCTAGTTGGGTATATGTCTTGAAGCTCAAGGGAGTAATCTAGACAAGATATATGAGATCTGGAGACATGAACCTGAACATGGTATGTAATGTGCTGAACTGAGATCACCCGAGGAGTGAGTGTAAGACAATGAAAGTAGCCTGTGGATGGTTCTCCCTGGTTGACTTTGTTGTCTTTTTGTTTCTTCAATTACTTATGTCTTTTAATTTGATTCTTTTTTGGGGGTGTTGAGAGAGTGGTACAAGCACGTTTTTTATTACTTATTTTTAGGCTGATTTACTTCTAAAATGTCACTTGGAACTTAACTGTAGCTAATATATTTCACTGATTTTTTGGGGTGAGTTTTTTACACACGTTTAATTCCCAACATATGCAAAAAGACAATACACATTTTAACACCCTAGTAAAAATTCCCATGATGCATATGTTTATCGTATCTTATGGCAAGTCAGTTTTCATCATTTCAAAAGTAACAAAGGAAAGATTCCCGATTCAAAGTTTGACACTTTGTGTCCTCAGCATCTAATATACTGTCTCATATATAGAATGTGTTTAATATATGTTGATTGAATGAGTAGATGTGCATGTTAATTTATTGGGCATGCGAGAAATCTGAAGAAGGAATTTTATGGATCAAATTGAAGAAATAATATTCTAATTATTTTTAATAAGATTTTTAAAGTTATTTTTAATTTTGAAAGTTATAGAATTATAGAAAGGCAGTTAATACAGAAATGTAAAAGGAAATAAAAATAACTGGATTAAAGGACATTAAAAAACACTGTTGTAATAAATATTAATAAATAAATAAATAAATAAATAAATAAATACACTATGTGTGGCACTCAAAATCCCTTTATTGGCAAGTGATGTAGGGTGGCAGGGTAATAGGTACCTGAGTTTCAGGGTTTGAATACTGGAGTTCTTACAAGGGGCTTCCTATCCCTGGAGGCCTTGGTTAGTTAAAAAAAAAAAAAAAAAAAAAGTGTAGCCTTCCTTGGTGTGGATTTGGGATTTGCCACATGCCTAGCCCAGGCAGCAGACATGTTTTCTAAGCCACTCTGCTTCAGGGAACCAAGTAAGCAGGCAAAGCTGTCAATGACTGTCTCTAAGAACCTCCCATTGGAATTACTTTTCTTGCTTTGCACCACCCATGGATACCTCACATAAGAATCTTGAACTTCTGTCTTTCTTGCTTCTTGTACTGAAGAGTTTATCTGACAAGACTGTATACACACTGCTTAAGTTCTAGATGGTTAGACTTTGTTCCTATTAAAATGGAAGAATTTTTAGAACAGATTTAAGAGGCTAGTGAACAGAGGCAGAGGGGTGTGAAATATTTCAGAATAATCTGTGAGAAATGTAAAGGAAATTCAGTAATAAAAAAAATAGAAATTGGCAGCTAAATAGTAGGCTTAATGAATTTTGGCCATATGAAGAGAAATGAAGTGGCTTGCTACAGAATTCAATAAGTATTACTTTACTGAATAAATTAATCTCCTGTCACAGCTTAAAACACACACACATACACACTCTTCTACTGGAGTTTTGCATGAATAGAATAGCCAAACACACACACACTCTTCTACTGGAGTTTTGCATGAATAGAATAGCCAAACTATAAAAGGTTTTAATATAGTTGCATGAATAGAATAGCCAAACACACACACACTCTTCTACTGGAGTTTTGCATGAATAGAATAGCCAAACTATAAAAGGTTTAATATAGTTTTATTGAGAAGATAAAAAAAAAAGACACTCATCTTTTTTTTTTAAGACACTCATCTTTAAGTCTCATTTAGCCTCATAATTTTATGTATTACTTTATCTTTTTTATTTATTAGCATGTCTTGAGTAACTTTCTAGGAGCAGATGTTGATTTGTCAGGATTTTTGTAAAATCTCAAAATAATTTGCAAACTTGATTTTCATTTACATTTATTACAAAGTTTGAATGTTCCATATTTGTTTTTAAAGTGCAATTTTCTAACAAATAGATTGTTATAAAAGAAATGATAGTTGTAAGTACAGAGAATAACATTTATTTTTCTGCATGATTCCTTTAGAAATTTACCGGATTTTAATATGTTAATTATCTCAGAACTCTGCCCAACCACACATATAATAATGAAAATATTGCAAATGCTGTTAATAACTATCCAAACCATTATGAATCAATTACTCCAGCTCCAAGATCTGACACCCAGTGGGTGTTCAATAAACATTTGTTGAATTTAAATGAGTTGATTCAAGAAACTTGAATTGAGCCTCCTGTGGTTATTCATTTCTCTTCACTATCTGCATTTTATAAAGAAAGCAATAAATTCACTTAGAAAAGTCAATGTCATTGAATTCACAAATTCTAGCTCAGCCAGCCATGATTAGAGAAGATGATACTTGCTTGTCTTATTGAAATCATACATAAACCCCTTAGAAAGGGATTCTGATGTATGTGAAGTATTTCATCTGGAATTGCCAAGTACTATGATTTTTCCATCCTTTCTCTATCTTCTTTCTATCTGCTCTGTATGTGAATAATGAAAATACTAACATTGTAAACTTCCTAAAAATATTCAAATCAAATATAGTAGTCAGAGGTCTACAGTTGGAAGTAAAGGCCAACATAGGGGAAAAAAAACATCAAATGATTTTAGAGCTATATCAATCCTTGGATAAAATTATTACTTTTTTTTCTTTGAGTTGCTTCTGGCATATTACTGTCTAGCACTGACTGGGGAGAAAAGGAATGCAACTAGTCTTTCTTTCATTACTAGGTTCTTCTAAGTTTTAGTAACACTTTTGTTTTAGATATCAACTGATACAGCTAGCCATCTTTTTTTTTTAAACTATTTTTTTTGAGATTTTATTTATTCCTGAGAGACACAAAGAGAGAGGCAGAGACAGAGAGAGACGGAAAAGCAGGCTCCATGCAGGGAGCCTGATGTGGAACTCCATCCCTGGACCCCAAGATCATGCCCTGAGCCGTAGGCAGATGCTCCACTGCTGAGCCACCCAGGCGACCCGCTAGCCATCTTTTACACATAGGCTTCCACTCCAAGTCTATACCTGGGACACAGTAGATAGTCCATAAATATTTCTTGGACCAATAAATGAAAGAGTAACAGCATTGATATGTTTTTTGAGTAAAAAATAAGTTAGAAAACCTTAGGAAAATTACTCTTTCTAACTTGACCAATGTTATTTTCACACTTCAAAATACAAGAAATGCCCAGATTGTTTTCACAACAAGAAAAGTGGATCTAAGATAGCAGCTCAGATTTAAACAACAAGAACAAAATGTCTCCATTTTTTTGCAATAGTTTTGCCCTACTAGGGCCAGCAGAATAGAACTTAAGGACTTATTCAGAAATAGTAGCTCAAAAAGTTTTCATTTACCTGCTCTTGTCAATGAATGATGTGATCTATGAATATAGGTATTTATATGTACTGCTTTATATGGCTAAGTGTGCTGTGATTGTAATCAGAAACTATATAATATACGTCTTCCATCTGTACTTCTTATACTATTCAAAAATATATAAATCAAATGCATTGATTATTGAACAGTTAGAAAATGTAAGAAAATAATGTATCAACTTAAATTTCACTAGAAATAACATAAAATTTTTATAACATATTCTTCATGTTTAAAAATGTATATATTTAAAAACTTCTTAGAAAATGGGACTATTTTATGTGAATTAGTCTTTTGTTGTATTGGATAATATGGTATAAATATCGTTTCATGTAATTATATCAATCCACCATATTATTTTTTAATTCATCAGATTATTTTTAATGGCTGTTATAGACCATTATATGCATGTAAGAGATTTATCCCTGAATTTTATACTCTTAGAATTAATTTTTTGCTACAATTAGCAAATTTGTATCAAAGAATACTGCACATATAGTTATGATTTTTTTTATTTATTATGGGCTATACATATAGGATTACTTCCCTTGTTGATTCATATTGCGAAGTCTCTTTCCAATATGGCAAGATGATTCAGTTTGGATTTCTACATATAATCTGGTATGTTTATTTCTCAAAATCATGCAAACAGCAAACAGCATCATTTAATTCTTTGACTAAATAATAAAGAAAGCAATCTCCTTATTAGCTGCCAATTCATTCTCTTTCTTAATTCTCACAGAACTCTATGAGGTAAGAACTAATACTATTTTCCTTTTATAAATAAAGATACTGAGATTCAGAATGCATTAAGGATCTAACCATAGGTTTCAAAGCTAGAATCCTAAATCCTTTTTATCCATGAGTGGGTACTCCAACACTATCTCATTCAACCTTTCCTACTGAGAAAAGGAACATTTTAAAATTCCATGTCCTGACAACTGGCATTACATAAAATCTATTCCCTACTTGTATTTTCTGCTCACTATTTTTTTCTTGGGATCACGATTTTCTTCATTACTGATTTGCAAGAAATCTTTAAATATAAGGCAACAACTTTGCTACAATACATTTTTGCTTTGCATTTGGATCTTATTCAACTCTGTGCAATAGCTCAATATAGCCACAAGATTCTGAAAAGTTTGCATAGGTTGGAAATCATTAGATTTCCAAAATTTGTGACTTCCAAATAAGTAAAATGCTGCTTAAGTGGACAGGATTAATCCTTTCAGGAATAATAAAGTTCCTTACTGGCCTCCCAAGTCTTTTCAGATAAAGAAAAGTTACTCTTTATCTAAAGTGCTTTTTAACACACACACACACACACACACACGCACACACACACACACACACACACAGTAAGAGTAACATTTTATTTTGAAAAAGTAATTTCAAGGCATTCATTTTTAGATCCAGGAATAATGATCTTTAAACACTGTTACATGAAACTGAAAAATAGATAATTGGTATATATTTTGAATAAGCAAAGAGATCTGCATCATTACCTGGTTAGAAGTTGCTTTAATGAAATGGTCCAAATGAAGGGAAAATGAAGAATTTTAAAGGTCATAAAAACAGCTTAGCCTTTTCATGAGCTCTTGAAAGCAATTTCTAAGTAGAAATAAATTTTTCCGTTATTGAGTACTACCTTAAATTTATTGAAAAGCTTCTTGAAGTTGTTCACCAGGAGTTCTATAAAATGTGTCTTTAAACCCATTTTTCCTTCTTTTCTCTCATCAAAAAGCAGCTTGAGGATACTTGCCCGGTTGGTTGTCACTTTGAGAGGGTCTTTTAGTAAACGTGTTCTGAGCAGGAACTCTTTGGATCTGTAAGAGACAGCTGGCTCTTATTAACAAACTTTACATTACAAATAGAGGCATGCATATCACACGTGGGGGCTTTTGCAACTCTTTTCCTTGCAATTCCAGGCAGGTGTTCTTCCCACAGAGGCCAATGCTCAGGCACTCTTATTTTAACTATAGATGAGTTAGAGGGAACATATGCTTGCCTTGGAGAGCAATGAGTAGAGTAGAAACATAGTTACCCAACTCCAACGACAAATGTGGAACAATGGTCCCCCAGAGCAGAGGTAAACTCAGGATCAAACATTCTTGGAAAAACAAACAAACAAACAAACAAACAAACCCAAGACCAGATAGCTAATAAATGGGTGTTATGCTAAATGTTGGCAAATTGAACTCCAATAAAAAAATAAAAAATAAAAAATAAAAATAAAAATAAATTTTATGAAAAATTGCATACTCTCATTTATAATAAAAGAAACACAACTTGTTTTGTGTTTTGTAAAGATTATTGGTAAGGACATGTGTGAAGAAATATACACTTTGATAAAAATTTCATATATATATGAATTTATACATACATTTATATGTGTATATAGATGAAATTTATATGTAAAATATGTAAAGTAAATTTATAAATTTATATTGTATAATAAATAAATATAATATGCTTAAATATAAAATGTTATGCATTACATATGAATTTCACGTATACATACATATATACACATACATGAGACATATGCACAAGATACATACAATGTTTACATTATATACATAGGGTATGTGTGTATATAAAATCTATTTGCAAGAATATACACACATATGTATAACATATCTACATATATGAAATTTATTTTTGAAGTATAGATTTCTCCATACATACTGTTACCAATAATCTTTCAAAAAACAAAAACTACTTCTATTTATTATGTAGATACATGTATATATATATAAATATATATACATGCATACATATGTTCCTCTTTTTCTCTCTCTCTCATCTAGAGCCCAGCTAGTCTATTTATCCTAGGAAATTATCCCATGGAAATAATTGGATAACAATACAAAAATATGTGTATAAGAATTAAAACTATAATAGAAGTAGCTTAAATGTTAACCACATGGAATTAATTAAATGAACCACGGTACAGCTATACTTTGACCTACTAGGCAACTGTCAAAGAGGATAAATTCTCTGTTATTCTGCTCCTAGTGATGTAACATTGGACAATTTCTTAATTTCTTTGCACTTCATTTTTCTCAACTGTAAATGAGGATAATTATTGTATCTAACATACTGGTTGTTATAAAGATAAAATGAGTTATGTCAAGTACTGAGAAAGATGTCTGGCATATAGCTATTTTAAATGCTGGATTTTATTATCCTTGGTAGATTATGAAATATAGCTGCATTGCCTAGCTAGCTACATGAATATATCAGATTAGAGGATAATATGTATTATATATATTTATAATTATATGAACATTTAATAAATGTTTTATACACACATATATACATATATCTCTCCAATTTGTGGGTACAAAAGCAAGTCTGAATGGATAGTTACTGACTATTAAACAGTGATATTCTCTAGGGTGATTTAAGGGACAGCTTCATGTTTCCCTTTATACATTTCTTCAGTTTAGACATTTCTGTTTATGATATATTTAATAATATACATACATTACTTTTATAAACTAGAACAGGAAGGTAACATTGATTGTAGAAACAATCTGAAGAGCAAAAACATCTTCCAAACAAGGGACAGAAATTTAATTACATATGCAAAATAGGTTCAATACTTACTAGTAATTTAACAGAAAATATTTGTGAAGTATTTTTACGCACATTCGTTACTGCAGCTGCATATATTTATTGCGCAATGGTTATGGCATTTATGTTCTATTTTTGCATAATATTCCATTATTTACATTTGTTTTCCTTGCTTGATTATAAGATATTTAATTAATATGAGAGAACTTACTTTTTAATTATGCCAACATTTCATTATTTAAATAACAACTGTGATTATGAGTTGACTACATTGATAACATTCATTCCTGGATTCTAACCTTTCCTAAATCTTTTTGTTGGAATAACTTTAGCATTATAGGCTCCTGGGGAAACTAAATATATTTATCACCTCTGACTCTTGCACTATTCTGGTAATCTATAAAGTTTGTTTTACTGAGGATGTAAGAATAAAATGGGGACTTGGGGAGAAATTGTAAAAGAATATTCCAGATATTTCAGACAGAAATGAATGACAGAGTTGATCAAGGCTCCAAGGAGCAGGAATTAGCTATCAGTGATCATGAAAAACATAAAGACATTTCATTATCACATTAGAACAACTAATCATCTAATTATGCTGTGAAAGGAAGTCCACTCAGTCATAAGCTATCTACTCACAATATTGTTTCCTGATAGCATCTGAAAGTTTGCCAGACTGACCCAGTTCTGCATCTTTATAATTGGCCACTTAAAAGGCATTGTTATTCTCAAATATTTTCTGATGTTCCTGATATCTTATTGTTAATTTGTAAAAAAAAAAATTGTAGTCAGAAATACTATTCTCTATTCTTTTGATCTTTTGAAATTTATTGAGACTCATTTTATGCCCCCACCATATTGTCCTTCCCAGCAAATATTCCTTGTATGCTCACAAAAAGAAGTGTGTATTGATAGCTGTTGGGTACAGTTCTATAAATACCAATCAGGCTAACTAAATTGATGTGATTGTCCAAATCTTCTATAATGATCCTGATATTTTGTCCCTTCAGTTCCTGAGAAAACATTCTTGAAATGTTTAACTATATGTGAATTCTATTTGTTCTGTTAGTATTTAAGTTGTTCTTCATGTACCTAAAAGCTTTGTTTTTATATACTTAAAATTTAAAACTGTTAAGTGGTCTAAATGAATTCCATTATGAGATATCTTATCTCTAGTAAAGACCATTCCCTTGAAATTTACTCCAATGCAAGACCCATCCATGCTTAGTGTTTGCATATATATCCTTCCATGCTTTTATTTTCAGCATCTTTGTTAATATTTAAACCGTGTTTCTTGGAAATAGCATATAATCAAATCCTCTTTTTAAAAATCTAGTTTAAAAATCCCTGCCTTTTATTAGTCCATTTTGATGAAATACATTGTAATTGAGTTTGTCTATCATCTTCATATTCGTTCCTATTTAGGTCATTAACAATGTTAAAATAGTACAATATAATTCCATGTTCTTACTGTAATTATCTTCTATTGTGTTAAAAGCATATTGCTTTAATAAGTTATTCTTTTTTTTAAGATTTTATTTATTTATTCATGAGAGACAGAGAGAGAGAGAGAGAGAGAGAAGTAGAGACACAGGCAGAGAGAGAAGCAGGCTCCATGCAGGGAACCCAATGTGGGACTCGATCCCGGGTCTCCAGGATAACGCCCTGGGTGGAAGGCAGTGCTAAACTGCTGAGCCACCTGGACTGCCCAATAAGTTATTCTTTTTAAAACATTTACAGATAAATTTGTGTGTGTATATATAAGGTAAAAAGATATTTTATATCTACCCATATTTTTATCCTATCTGGTCCCCTTATTGGTTTCTGCATATCTGACTTCCATATGATATCAGTTCCTGGAGAACATCATTAGCATTCCATCCAATACAGATCTACTAGTGATGGATTTGCCTAGTTTCTACCTTTCTGAAAGTGTCTTTCTTTTGCCTTTATTTTTGAAGAATAATTTCCCTCAACATGAAATTCCACTTGGCCATTCTTTTTTGTATTTTCTTTCAACACTTTAAAGATGTCATTCAATTGTATTTGGTCCTCATTGTTTTTGATAAATTAGTTACCAAAATATCTCCATGTAATAGTTGTTTTTTTCTTTAGCTTTTCTTTATATTTGGTTTTCATCAGTTTAACTATGATGAGATCAGTGGTAGTTTTCTTTGCAGTTACATAGTTTGGGGGTTGTTGAACTTTTTAGTCTATGGGTTGACATGGTTTATCAGTCAGGAAAAAAATCTCAGCCATAGTGTCTTCAAATAGTTCTTCTGGACCATTTTCTCTTTTCTTTTGAGACCTCAATTATACATAAATTACACCCTTTGATATTGTTTCACAGATCTCAGGTGTTCTCTGCCTTTTTACTCCTCTTTGGATTACACGTTGAATACTTTCTATTAATAGATCTTCAACTGATATTTCTGCTGTCTGGTCTTCTGCTAATCTCACAGGAAAAAAACCTGATAATGTATTTTTCATTTTTGCCATTTTTATAGTGTCTACCTCTCTGCTAAAATTCCTTGTCTATACATGTATATTGTCCGCATCTTTGAGTAGGAGCATTTCCCCTAGTTATTTTAAAGTCTATGATAATTCCAGCACTGAAGCCAATTTTAGCTCTATTTCCTTTGATTATTTTCTCCCTACATTAAAGTTCATATTGTTTCTTTTGTTGTGTCTTTTATTATTATCGTTGTTATTGTTGCTTTTTATGGCAGACTTTATACATAACAGACCAAAGTAAATAATATTTATCTCTGTAAAAAGGCTGATTTAGCACACAAGTGCTCACAACTCGTGGAATTTTAGTTCATTTTAGTTTCTTTGCATATTCAATTCTCCGATTTTTTATAAACTCCATTTTGTTGCTTACACAGGTTGTTCTAGTAGTTTGGGTCGAGTGCTACTCACTTGTAGCTTTCTACATAGTAACTCCAGTTTGTGATTAAAAATTAGCACCTCTAATTTGATCTCATGGTCTGGTACTATGAAATTTTCAGCCAACCTCAGAAAATTATAAGGAAAAAATCAAACATGAAAATCTATTTCTTATCTCCTCCTTTGTTTCATACCATGTTCTTCTTTTTTTAAAAAGAATTTTTATTTATTTATTCATGAAAGACCGAGAGAGAGAGAGAGAGAGAGAGAGAGAGAGAGAGAGAGAACAGGCAGAGGGAGAAGCAGGCTCCATGCAGGGAGCCGGATGTGGGACTTGATCCCCGGTCTTCAGGATCACACCCTGGGCTGAAGGCGGCGCTCAACCGTTGAGCCACCCGGGCTGCCCATATACCATGTTCTTCTTTCAGACTCAGTGTTTGCTTTGAAATTCCAATTTGTTTCTTTAGTACTTTCCTCGTGCTGATATCCTCATTTGATTTGAATGTACCATTTCTCTCTTTAGGCCAGTTTTACTTTTTATAGGGACATGTGACTTTTCCTGATCTTAAATCTTGGTCTATGGTAATTCTCTCCTCTTTTTAAACCCTTCCCATTTTTTGGCAACTTCACGCAATTAGATACTCATCACAGTTTCTACTGATGATTTTTTGTAAATTATGTTTCAAATAATGTATGGCCCCATAGATCTGTCACATAAGTATGTTGCTATGATTAATCAATAAATACTTTATCAATTGTTTTTACTTGATTGAATTTCCTCAAATCTATTTACTGAGAATAACATAAAACTCTAGGGAGTTTTTATAAATCTGGTCATTATATTTTTATATTACTCTTATTTTTATAAACATGTTACATATATTAACACTGGTTATTTGATAACTTATAGATTAAGAATATTTTATTCTCAGTATTATTGAGATGATTCAATATTTGATGCAACACTTAGATATAGACATTCAATTCAATCATTACATATATTTTAAGTGTGGAATTATCAAAATGAATACAAAGATGAAGTCTTCTCATTAAAGCTAAAATGTAGCTATGCCGAAAAATTCCCTCACTTTTTTTTGTTGTTGTTGAAAATTTTATTA
Organism: Canis lupus familiaris; assembly: GCF_011100685.1. Classification (NCBI taxonomy): domain Eukaryota; kingdom Metazoa; phylum Chordata; class Mammalia; order Carnivora; family Canidae; genus Canis; species Canis lupus. Next base: position 20,078,426 of record NC_049253.1, read on the forward strand.
ACATTTAGTTTAAAAAGCTTTACACCCGTGCCAAGCCAATTCATAGAAGGTTCTCAAATAAGTTACCCATTATAGTTTGGTCCTTTGTTTAGAAGTCGTGGGGCCTTGGTATTTTTTTGTTAAGCAGTTTAAGAATTCATTATCTTGGTCCAGGGCTGGTAATATTGCACCACTTTCTTCTCCCTCACAAAAATGGTTCTCGATAATGTTCAAAGCAGTCAGGGCAACCTGAGGATTCTCATGAAGTTGCAAAGCCTCAATTTTATCAATGCCACCAATTTCTTCTATCAGAAGACACAGATTTTCCTTCTTTGAAAGCTTCTCTGCTGCCTGGAGGATAAAAGAGATAACATCAGGGATGATGATAACAATTTTGGTGTCTTGGATGGTAAGCAGATTCACCGGGGGCTCCAGGACTCCAGAGTGGACAAGGTGGATCAACTGGTCTATGGTGCCTCCAGTTCTGAAGTTAGCCACGGTCCAAACAGCCTCTTTCTGGACTTTAAATTCTCCATTTTTTAGCAGAGCCACCAAGGGAGGCAGCATGCCGCAAGCGATCAGCCACTGGATGTGTTCACAGGGCCCTGCAGCCACATTGCTCAAGGCCCAAGCTGCCTCCTTCTGGATATAAAGTCCATATTCTAAAATATAGTAACAAGAATTGGAGATTAAATTGCACAAAATCAATAGTGGTGCCTAAATATGTGATGTACTTATACATATTTTGGAATGATATAAAAAAGGGGGGTTGGATTAGGAGAGAAATACCATATTCAATAAAATACTGCTTAGCTAATTTTTAATCTAATTAAATACTGAAATTTAAATATTCAGTTCTCCCATACAGCCCATTATTACTCATTTTCAGGGAGCAAATGGTCCAGAAATATTTAAGATATGAAAAATATGTGATAAAAATGTGAAATCTGTCTGAATTCTACATGTCTGAGCCTCACTGATTCTGTTCAATGAGTATTTGAATGTGTGTATGTGTATGTTTTTTTTTCTTTTTTTTATGTGTATGTTTTAATCACAATGTAGTTCTGAGTCAATCAGAGTAGATGTCTAATTTGTCACTATAGTATTTTTTAGTTTTCAGAAGAGGAGAGAAAAATCCCATCCCCTTACAGCACATGGAATATGTTGAGATGAACAGCTCCTTAATGAAGAGTAGAATGAGAATTATGATAGGCTATTATCTAGGGAAATGTCCTAGCAAGGAAAACAGGAATTGTGGAAACATCTGGGTTGGATTTTCATCCTAGGCAACCAAACGTTGTACTCAAGAGAAGCAAACCTTCCCAAAGAAAACACACTGAATCTGTCTGCTTTTATTAATGTGCCTCACTGGTGAATCTCCAGTGGTGATGGATCACCCTCATTTAAGGAATGATGTGCTGGAAAAATGCATTATTTTCAAGAGTAACAGAGTGGATTAATGCAAGTGTGTACTGAAAAAAAAACTCAAAACTCTCTTATGATATATGCTGATTTTCGGGTGTTCCCCATTTGCACGGCTATTTAAGCAAGCACTCTAAATGGAAATGCATTTGACATTTTTGTAACTGAATGTGATCGAACAACATTAGAATTTAGCTGATTTCTCAGAAAATTATTAAACCAATTTCTTCCTCATTTCCAATACTTGCATGGAGAAAAGGAGGAATAAAAGACCTTTAGTAAAAATTGACACTCAGATAGAAAGCTGCCTGGGAACAACGTAAGGAGGTTGATATCTTTTTTTTTCTTTCCTTTCTCTCCCTTCCTTCTTCTGTCACAATAGTCCCAGGCTGCATACATCATCAGAGGAGAATTTGGATCACCTGTTTCCAGGCCTTGGTAAAGCAATTCAGGATAAATGTTCCATAAGGTACCTTGAGACTGAGTTATGCTTTCCATTAATGTTTATGTGACAAGGACTTGTTAATACAGAAATATTCTTAAATGCTCTGTAATAAATGATTTTGGCCTTGTGGTGCCTGATGGTAGACAACTGAGCTTTAAATTCTGCCAAGGAGGTAAGAGATATCACAGTAAGATGACGATGTCTGCTGTACAAGATCACCAGGCACCGGTGGTTATTATATTAGCTGGTACAAGTTAGGGTAGCCTATGAACCAGGCTGATGACAGGAAACATAATTGTTAGGCTATTTGTAGCTTATATCTGCAAGAAGATTCCTGTTGTTTTATTGAAAACCACTTTAGTTATCTATTGCTGCATAATAAATTACCACAAACTTAGCCACTTAAAGTAATACATAATTATTACCTAACAGTTTTCAAGGTCAGGAATCAGGGCCTGGCTTAGCTGGGGCCTCTGCTTTAGGGTCTCAAAAGGCTGCAACCAAGTATCCACCAGGGATGGGGTCTCATCTGACACTTGACTAGGGAAGGCTCTACTCCCAAACTCACATTGTTGTTGGCAGGACCCAGTTCCTTGCTCTGGATGTTGGCTGAGGTCTCCCTCTGTTCTTGCCATGTTCATATGGCAGTTTGTTGCATCAAAGCCAGCAAGAGACAGAGCTAAAATGAGACTCTTCTGGCAGACAGAAACTACGATCCTACATATCCTAATGATAGAAGTGATATCCATCACCTTTGCCAGATTCTGTTGGCAAGAAGCAAGTCACAGGTCCTGTTCACACTCAAAAGGGAATGACTACACACAGGCATGAATACCAGGAGTCAGGGATCACTGAGGGCACATCCCATTCACCAGGTATTTCCCTACTTTTGAATCCAGTTACATCTAAATAACTTTGTACTCCTGCAAAATTCTGTACAAACATTTCTGGGAAGGAGAATTTGTAGACTTAAGGAATTCTAAGTGATGTATTATGAAGTCAGTCTAGAAGTTAGAGAACATATATTATCTGATCCTTCTCTACTCTTTGCTAACTTTAAAGCATAGGATCATGTCTAGCCTTCCACGCCTCCATTTCCCACATGTGAAATAGGAACAGTGTACTTACCCTGCCTATCTCATGAACATATTCTTATAATTAACTGACATTTTTAAAAAAGTGCTTTGAACAAATCAGTTGCTTAAAACCATAAGATTTATGTGCAGGTGGCCTAGCTTTCCTCAAATTTCATTAGTCTGAGATCCCATATATAATAATGACTTGACATGTTTTGATTCCATAATTTACAACAAGTGATTTCAAGTTCACTGTACCTCCTTGGAAATCCTGCCTCCCTGTCCCGAGTGGTTTTGTGAACTTTTAAAGAATATCTCACATTCCTATAAATACTCTCTAGTCAGCAGCCAGATGCCATCCACAATTTCCTACTTTTTTTCCTTCCCTGGGCTGCCTGTGTAGGCTCCTGAGAATCTGCCAAGGCCATTGTCTTCTCTGGGAACAGTGCCCTCGAGCTTCAGAGGTGGTAGATCTATGAACTGAGGGTTTCAATAGGACCATATAGTACATCTTCCTCCTTCACCTCAAGTTTAGAGCCAGTGGAAAAGCAGACACAGGAGCTTGATAAATACAGACTAAAATATTAGCTTTATTACCGGTGGAGGTGAATTAGAAAACACACCATGGGATTTTGACTACATGGATCACCTACTAGCTATTGCCTGAGTTCTGATCTTGGAAAACTCTTTTTAGGAACACAGGATATGCAGTTTGTTGACACAGATAAGCTGCAAGAGGAAATCTCATATCCACTGAGCCCTGATAATAGGACAAATAGCAAGGCCCCCAAGGCATGAGCTGCTTGCTCACCCACTGAAGAACAGGAAACAGTAGGCACCAGCTTTCCACATCTCACCAATCATGGCAGCCAATCCTTCTTCCATGGAGAGGAGGGACTAAGGAAAGGACAGAGAGGCTGGAGGAAGAAATTCACATAAACACAAGAAAAATGAAATAGGATACCCCCTACCATTGTGTACCGCATTAAGGGAAAGTTGGAGACCAGTGGGTCTCTCACTGAGAAAGGTTTCTCTGAGATGAAAGGTATTGAGCAGAGCTCATTTTGTTCTGGTGAAGAATCTGAAAAAGAGTGGATCAGCGAGGGTGTAGCTCTGCTATCCATATGTAATAAAAATGAAACATTACTGGTATACTGTGATGTTTACTCCCTGTGAAATGGACTGGGCCACAGGATGGAAGCTGATAAAACTAAACCAAATGCAACCACAATACGGTAACGGCATCAAGTCCTCACTAACAGTTATATTTCTGTCAATTCTTGCAAGGTCACATGCTTTGATTAGTTGAAAGTCAGTGATCACAGATAATTGAAAACTTGAAAATAATAATACTTGGCATAGTGCTATTTACTGAGACTGATTTTCTTTTTTTATTATCTTTGTAAATAGCTCACTGTGCCTCCCAAATAGTTTTAGAAAATCACAAGAAGGCTAAAGAAGAATAAGCACCAAAGAAAAGTGAGATGGTCTGCAAACTATTTTCAGAATACCAGGTCTGATTCAGACAATGAAAATGAAATAGTAAGTGAATTTGGTTTTTAAACAATATTAAAGAAAAAAATCAATTTCTCCTTGACTTAATGTGCACTGAATACAAAAATATTTCCTACCTATTTGAAGATGTAACACATAAAGCCAACCAGTCCAAGGAATTCTTATGTCCCCCTCTGGTTTACTGTGACTTACCAAGATCTTTGGAAAGTCAAGTTTTTGTTGTTATTTATGGGGCACTCCCCTTGGTCACATATCCATTGGGAAAATCTTAACGACAGACTCTCTTGGCTCTTGCCCCCTTCAAAAAGTATGAGTGAGTTAGAGTCTCTAAGCCTGAGTATTTCCCAGGATATTTTTACTGTCTCATAAAATTAGGCTTCTCTACTCTTCACGTTTCCCAGTTATGTCCCAGAGTACCAGCAGCTTAAGTTCAAGTCAGGACTTCTCTTACTCCCACCACTCTTCTCCACTTCTCATCAATAATATCTTAGAAACACATTGGTGGAAACTGAAATTACGTGACAGGAATAAATTATGCTCACTCAACACTTTTTCTATATTTGCTGTTGAGAGAGAAGTCAACTTCTGTCATTTTGATGAGGTCATTTAATCCCTATAGGTAAAAAGTTGGGATTACCAGATGCTAAGAATTTGTCGTAAATTGGCTGATTTTCTTCTTGCAATGCCCAGCCACCCCTGTGTTTGTTAGGTAGTTACACAATCACAAGAGTTCCACAGAGCTGAAGGTGGAATTGGATAGAACATTTTCCTCTGGAGCAGGGTGAGCTCACATTTGAGTTTTAAAATGCATTATATTGCAGGTGTTGACCCAATCCTGGCTAATGCAGAGGAAAGTGCACCCCCATGACAGGAAAGGGAGCTAAAAATGTTTCCTGCTGTGCTTATAGCTCTGTCATCACTGTCCATTATTCTTTGTAGATGGTTTTATTGGCTGCTTTGGTCCATAACTCTTCCGCTAAGCAGTTCTTATCTCAAAAACAACTCAATCATCCACCTGTCCATCACTCATCATGAGTCCCGTTGTGTCACTAGATGGAAAATTGCTGAATAAAATATCTCACTTTTAATATAGAGCCAAAGCGAGACAATAAAGACTGCACTTTGAGTTTTCTCCAAAACTAATAGTGCTTATTCTAACCAGTGTCTACAACAGATGTTGCAGCAGCTAAGGATATTTATACCAATAGGATAATTCTTTGGAGTGTAGTCCTAATTTGCACCTTTCTTCTCCTAATGCTGGGGACAGTCAGGACAGGGGAAATTCATACATAGGGTAAACAAGATGGTTTGGCTTGGGATTTCAGAGTTTTCACTTGTTTCTGATCTCCTAAAACAATATCTTCAAAATGTTATATGGGTCAGGATAGCATGAGGGACTGGACCAAGGATCATTTTTATAAAGTCACTAATGCTGTGTCTTTTCGATCAGATAAATGGAAATTGGACATTTAGAGGAGATTGCTGAGAAAGTAGATTACCAATAATGCTAGCAAGCTTTATTTCTAAAACACAAGCAAAAGAAAAAAAAAACATTCTTCTTAGTTTTAGTCTAGATTACAAGTTCCATAATTATATTTATGTATTATATACTCTCTTTTGGCAAAGCCCAATTTTTTGAAAAGGACTCAAATGAAGACTGCAGTCATCAGAGTTTTAGAACTTGTGACAATAGTCAAGATCTCCACACTTACCCTCAAGTAGTTCTTAACTTTTTTAGTCACTGCTTTCCTATTTCAATGGTAGTCATAGAAACTTGCTGAATATGCTGGACAATGCAATCAGAGCACAACTCTGATTAGTCACAAGCTCTGTGAGATTGTTTATTTATTTGTTCCAAATAGAGTTAATACCTCAATTGAAATAGATTTTCAAGTTCTGGGCCACTATAAATCTTATAACTGCTCATCTTTCTTTTGTTGTCATTAGGTGTCATTTGAGAGCCATATTTAATATGTGAAAAATCTTTACAATGAGTGTTTTTTAGATTCACCTTGATATGGCTCTACTGTGTTCGACCTTGTGTTTGCCCCACTTTTACAGAGTGTATATATTCACACAAAAATGAATATACACAGATGTGCACACATGCACATTATATTTTGTATATTTTGCATGTAAGAAGTGTGTTTTGAGTTTGAACTGGACAACAGTTAGCGAATTAACTAAAGACCGTTAGGCATACTGACAGGTTTTAACTCAGATCTTTCCATTTGGATCAAGTATGTGCTACTGCCATTGTTTGAAATCTCCTGATAGGTGGTGCTGGTGGTTTATTTTAGCATGCTAAAAATGGGTCAGATATTTCTTTCTTTCTTTCTTTTTGCCCCCCAGATCTCATGGGTTTTGTTTTGTTTAATAGATTCTTTCAAAAAGGTGGGATTGAAGCCTTTTGTTAAGTTCAAGCCCAGTAATCACAAACAATGTAGAAGGTAATGGTGTGTGATAGACAGAGTTTGCTCTTCTAAGGATTTCAGTTGCACTTCAGTTTTTACATTCAGCAAATGAGAGTGCCTTTAAAATCTCTCATCTGTATATAAAAGTGAGTAAAAAAAATGGAAAAGAATAGAAGCTATAGCCGCAGAATTTATGATGGAAAACTAGAGAACAACAGGGCATTATGGGTCCACGGAAAAAAGAGAAATATATTTTTAATATGAAAAAAAAAAAAAAAAGAAGCCTAAATAAACCTCTAAAAAAAAGCCCTTAGGGTCACATTTTATATCACATGTGTTTAGTACAGATAATTTACAAGCGTGTTTGATCGTAGTGGTGTCAGAATGAGCCTGCGAGGAGGGAATGTAGTGACTGGAAGTGTCTGGGCACCTTCGCCGCCGTCCGCGGGCCCAGCAGGCTCTAGAGCCACGGGCCGGAGGCTCCTTCGGGGAGCGCTGGGCGTCCAGGCAGCCCCCCCCCCCCCCCGCCAGGCAGCCCTCTCCGCCGCAGCCCTCCCCCCCCCCCGCAGCCCTCCCCCGCAGCCCACCCCGCCGCAGCCCTCCTCTTCCGCAGCCCTCCCCGCAGCCCCCCCCCTGCAGCCCTCCTCCCCGAAGCCCTCCCCGGCAGCCCTCCCCGCCGCAGCCCTCCTCCCCCAGCAGTCCTCCCCCGCACCCCCCCAGTCCTCCCCCGCAGCCCACCCCGCCGCAGCCCTCCTCCTCCGCAGCCCTCCCCGCAGCCCCCCCCTGCAGCCCTCCACCCCGTAGCCCTCCCCGCAGCCCCCCCCTGCAGCCCTCCTCCCCCGCAGCCCTCCCCGGCAGCCCTCCACCCCGTAGCCCTCCCCGCAGCACCCCCCCGCAGCCCTCCTCCCCCACAGCCCTCCCCCACGCAACCCTCCCCCGCCGCCCTCCCTCGCAGACCCCCCCAGAGACCTCCCCCCCGCAGACCTCCTCCCCCGCAGCCCTCCTCCCCCCGCAGCCCCCTCCCCCGCAGCCCTCCCCAGGGGAGCCCTTGGGGCCCCCCCGCCCTCAGGTCCGGGGCTCCCTGCCCACGCTCTGGACGCTCCGAGCCTCCTTAGTTACTCAGCGCACACACGGCTGTATCCTGCCTTCGGATTTCAAAGTCCTAATTAAAATTCTTTTACTATCAGGACTGGATTTTTTTTTTTTTTAAACTATAAATCTAGTTAGAAAATAACTGAGACAGAGAAGACTTGGACTGATTTAAGCTATTTATTATTCCTCCCTGTAAAAAGCAAAGGGTAATAAAAGAGGAGAGGGATAAGAACAAAAGCCAGGAGCTCGTCATTCCCGGGTTAAAACTTGGAGGTGAAACCTGTGTATCCCGAAACCCTCCACTGGCCCTGTTAGCTGCCCCGTCACAAAGTGAGAGCACGGGAGAAATGAGATGATTCTTTTTTTTTTTTGTTTTTATGATAGTCACAGAGAGAGAGAGAGAGTCAGAGACACAGGCAGAGGGGAGAAGCAGGCTCCATGCACCGGGAGACCTGACGTGGGATTCGACCCCGGGTCTCCAGGATCGCGCCCTGGGCCACAGGCAGGCGCCAAACCGCTGCGCCACCCAGGGATCCCGAAATGAGATGATTCTTCTTCACCTTAGGTGCTTACAACCGAGCGAGGCTCCTATTGTCTCCACTTGTCTGTCGAGGCCCGTACCTGTACCCATCCTTCTGTTCTCATGAAGGGATCTCAAACACGCCACTGTGGCATAACAATTATTTTAAGCACTTGAGTTTCTGAAATCTCTTATCTGCCTAAAAGCAGAGCCTCCCAAAAGAATCCAATTGTCATAAATCCCCTCCCGGAGAGCAACCAGGAAAGACTGATTCTTATCACCAGAGACAAAAAGACAAAAAAAAAAAAAAAAAAGTTGCAGCACTCGGAAAAGACCTACCTTGTCACAAAACTATCACCTTGCCCATCTGTTCTCCTAAGGGCTTATTTATTTTACCAAAATGTCATTTGTTTTCCCTTAAGTGTCTTTCTCTCTACACCCCCTTCTAAGAATTTATTTTACTTCCGTAAGTTTTCTTCTCCCTATCCCCTTAGTCTATGAGCCCTAAATTCTAAGCACCACACTGAGTCGTATTTCTCGTTGAACTCTCTTATGCTCTACTTTATGTATTAAAATCGTTTTTTTTTGTCTTCCTAACCCATCTTCTGTCAGTTGCATTCACAGGTCCCCAAGAATTAACTAAGAGGGTAGAAGTTTTTCCTTGAAAATAGTACTTTATGCTTACACTTAACAGTTTTAGAAGTTCTGTCATTTTTCTTTAGGTGGCTTCCAGAGACCAGTGTATTATACAACTTCATCTACGTGCATTTAAAAAGATGAAACCGTAACACGTATACTCATATTTATATATATATACACATAAATCAATTCCTTGTAATTTTCACATGTCTAATTATATAAAACTCTTATTTATGAGATACCTTTAAAAAAGGGAATCATGAAGAGTTTAGTAAAAACTCTGGAGTCTGGTTAATGAAGATTTTTCCCAAATCCATTCTTACTGCAAAATCCAGTGATTCAAAGGAGATTACATTTTTAATAATGCTCAGAAAACTTTAACTTCATATTACCAAAGACTTATTGATTTGGTACTTTCCTTCCCTTTCCATTTGTTCATAGCTTGAAGTCCTAGAGAAAGACAGAAATTTGGCTCTCAATTTTTATTCCTTTCTTATTATCTGTTTGTTTTAGGCCCTGGCTGGCTAATTTATGGATGATGATTAAAAAACACAGCATCCAAGCAACACCTAGCAAAGGGCATGTGGGTATGGATGTATGAAAATCTGAACTTAAAATGAAATAAAAACAAGACACTGGACAGTGTGAAGAATCCTTCATTCTGCAATAGGAAGCTTGATAAGAGTCTTTTTTTTTTTCATTTAGCAAATTGTCTAATCATGTGACTCCCCTATATAATAGTCTTCATGATATTGCCGAATCATTTAACATGGCATTCAAACCTAATTATCTTTCTTCCCATCCTCCTTTATAGCCCTGTCATAGTGCTTATCACATTCTATTATGCTTTTCTGTTTACTTTTTGTCTTCCCCACTAAATTAATATTCCATCAAGACAGGAGCATTTAATGCCTCTATCCCCAAAACGAATACAAATTATATCTGTATGCCAGCATCTAACTTCTTATATGTTTAGCACACAGCAGGTGCTCAATATATGTGCATTGAATGGACTCATATCTAAAATGCCTCCTCTGATCTTTCTGCCTGCTTAGCTCTTATACTTCCATTAATATTAACTTCAAAAAATTATCTTTGTAATTGCTAGCCTGGTCTCACAGGCAGAATTAATCACATACTCATCTTTGCCTCCATGGCACTGTGGTCATAGCACCAGTATTGCACCTAAAGATCATATTTTAATTGTTTATTTCTGTATCTCCTTTCAGATAAGAACTAGGTCTAATTTATTTTTATTGCCTGAATCTAGCATTGTGTGTAAGAAAAAAATGACTGAATAAATGTCTGTAAAATGAATAAAGGAACAGTCTCCATGGCAGGAGATATATGAGGTTTTGTTTCCTTAGTGCTGTGGGGTGGAATCGTGTCCCACAAAATAATATGTTGGTGTCTTGACTCTTAGTACCTCAGAATGTGATTTTATTTGGAAATAGGGTTATTGCAGAAGTAACTAGTTAAAATAAGATCATGCTGGAGTAGGGTAGGCCCTTAATCTAATATGGCTAGAATCCTTATATGAAGAAGAGACAGACTCAGAGGCAAGATGGCCACGAAGACAGTAGCAAAGACTGAAGTTGTGCTATAACAAGCCAAGGAATACCTGGGGCCACCAGAAACTGAAAGATCCAAACAAAGATCCTCCTCTAGGGCCTTTGAAGGGCATATGACATTGTTGACACCTTGGTTTTAGACTTTGAACCCCCAGAACTGTGAGATAACAAATTTTTCTGGTTTTAAACTATGCAGTTTGTGATACTTTGGTAGAGCAGTGCTAGGAAATTAATAAGACACCTGGTATATTTAAACTGTCATATTTCCCCCCCCCCCCCCAAAAAAAAATAAGATTTGGAGCTATACCTAAAATGGAATTGGTTTAGGCAAGCAAATGTGGTATTTAATGATTGTTTCTGTTCTGTAAGGTACTGTATGGTGTTGATGCGTCCCCAACACAGCATCCACCTGAATTGTAAGCTCCTTGAAATGAACAAATGGATGAACATGTATTTATAAGCTACTGGGTACTAGTAACATAGAAATGTAATGCCCTTTGTTTCAAATGTTTCAAAATTTGGAAGAAACTGCCTTGAGAATCATAAAAAAAGTGATAGTATATTTTAACTTGGAATCTTCAGTGACTGGAGGACACAAAATAGAAGACCATAGATTCATCTATCATCCATTCATTCATTATCACCTGTTTCAGGGGTATAGCAGTGAACGATACAGTGAAGATCCCCTCTCCTGGGGACTGCCTTCTATAGGGGTACAACAGAAGAAAAGCTCCAAATATAGGATATATATTTGGATGATGCTTTGAAAGAAAATGAAGTGGGTTAAGAAGATGGAGATTATTGGAGTAAGGATGCTCTTTTAGTTGGAGTTGTCAGATGAAGTGTCTTTCATAAGGTAGCATTTGAATGGAATGAAGAAATGAGTCATTTATATGGATCTATATGTGGGTATATATGTATATATTCATGTATATATTATGTTGCATATATATATTCCTTTGAATGAGTTCATTGATGGGTTGGTTGTAAACAGAGGAGTAATATAATCTGACATAGGATTTCAGTGTCTTTCTGGCAGTGTAGGGGAGAATCATGGGGTGAGCAAGGGTAGAAGTCAGTGGAAATTGCAGCAATCTCTTTAAAGAGCAGGTCATGGTGATTTGAACTAGTGTGAGAAGTGGTTGGCATTGGGATGTATTAGGAAAATGGAATCCAAGATTTGCAGATGAGGTATGATGTAGCCATGAACTGAGTTTTGTCAGACAAGTAAACATTATGATGAAGGGAATGGTGAAGGTGAAGTCTAGGCTGCTTCCTAGGAATTGAAACCAGGAGGAGACTAAATAATTTAAATACCCCTGCAGCCACACAAAAGCAGGAGCCTAAGAGAGAAAATGAAAATGTGACACAAAGTGAGTATTTCATTAATGCTGAATCCCTTCTATTTTGAATATTCTGAAAAAATATATAAACAAATGAGACCCTCAAAATTAGAGAGCTCATTACCAGCTCTACGAAACTTGTGTTGAGAATACTGAAGAAGCTGGGCAGAAAAGTCTTAACAAAAGCAAATCAATAATTCAGAGTCTCTTCATGCACTTTAGTTAATAAAGGAAGGGGTTTTGAGAAAATCCATGGCACATTGGCACTATCAAGAGCCTATGAAATGCACTTCTGAGTTCTCTTCAAATAGATTCTATAGATACTGGACTCTTAGGAGGAAAAGAAGTGCTAGAAATATATCTAGTTATCTCTGAGACAAACGGAGCAGACCAACTCTATAACTAATTTCACCTTTACTCCTATTTCAAGCCAAATGCTCCTAAATATGGGCCCATCCAGTCAATAATGAATTCCTATGATCCTGTATGTATTTGAAGCTATGCTTTAGTTTTTCTCCGTTGTCTTTACTTTTCATACTTCCATTTTTTTTCCCTTTGTACTTTTTTCACAACACTTTGAAGAACCAGCCTTGTTGAAAATAATCTCGATCTCAAATAATCTCTCTCTATCCTCCTTCAGTTTGGTATTACTTTCCTTTTGGGGGCTGTCTTGTCTCAGCCCTATAGATGACTTATTTCAGGCCATGAGTCTTGCCCTTTGCACCTTTCAGGCCATTATTAATCATTTCAAAGATTTTACAGAGGAATGCTAAAGGAAAATGTTATTTGAAGGACTTGGGCTGTGCATTACTATTTTGGCCTTGACAAATACCCATCGGTAATGAAGACTTCAAAGGGCCTTCATTAGGGCCTCAGAAAGGAACAGCGGGGAAAGTTAATTACCTGGAGCCAAAAATTCTATTTTCCTTTTAACAACCCAGGGCTGCACTTTAAAGGCAATCAAATGGAGTGCTGTTTGGCAAATAGTCAGCCTTTCTTGAAATGCTGTGTGTAATTAGATGCTCTCCTGTCTGTCATTAAAGACAAATTGTTTGTAAATGGTTAACATTTGAGTGCTGCACGGTGTCTTCAACCTTTATCATAATTATATTGCCAATATTGACCGAGATATTCTAAACTGAGAAATGGGAGCTTATGGCAAGCCTAATTGCTTGATAATGAATTACTGCTGCTCTTTAAAAACAAAAAACAAAAACCTCACTATTTATTTATTTATTTTGCCCTTGTTTTCTTTAGGGGTTTTGACATTTGCAATTCAAATTTACTAAGAAGAAGTCTTCTGTGGAAAGAATCATCCATCCCCTGACAGTGGCTAATTTTGTTCCTAATTGGGGCTGTGAACCATTGAAAGAAAAAGGAAAAAACTTTCAACCCTGTCCAAAATCCACTGGTTTGAAAGAAACCCAGATGTCATTAGTGTGTCAGTGCTCCCTGATGAGAGATAAGGATGAATAAAGCATTTTTGACTTTAGAGGAGGTGATATCATCAGCTTCTCCTATGCTTGATAGTGATTTATTTCATCATATTATAATTTAATGCACTACTCTTATTCAGTTACTAGTCACCCTGCATAAAATTAGGCAGTCCAGAAAAAAAGGGCACAAGAACCATGCTCTGACCTTACGGTGATAACTGATGTAGCCTCTTCCTCTTTCAAATGCTCAGTTTTCAAACTGCCGCTTGTGCCTATTTCATTAGTATTTTCTTTTATCTTAACTACTAAGGGGCTCTAGGACAAGTTTTTTGTTCAGAATTCTGAACAAAATAATATGGGATGTTCCTGGTTTTAAAATATAGGCCATGTTGTTTTTCGGTGGTAATTATCATCATTAAAACTGAATGATTCAAGGTGCAGATATCAAATCTATTACAGGGATAATAGCATAGCCCAAATGCTCATTTCTCCATCATCCCTCTGATGAAACTTCTATTTACTAATACATAATAAACTATAAACAATAACTTAGCCATGAGTTATTTAAAGGTCACCGCATGCTAAGGAGCATGCTAATCACTTTTATGTATTTTCGTTTTAATATTCACAATAACCCTAAGAAATAGATATTATTCTTACTCTTTTATAAATGAAGAAACTAAGGCTTGCAGACATTATTTTCCCTGGACCTACAACTAGTAAATGGCAGAGCCAGAAATCTGAGCGGTTTGTGTGTTTCCAAAGTCATGTTCTTCCACATAGACAATTATTACCTAATTCTCTAAACATTATGTTCTATTATTTTCCATTTTTACAAAAACAGCATTATAAAAACTGTGGAAACACAATATTGGAGGCTCTTGACAAACCATGTACATTAATCTTCACTACCGTTACTAATCAAAGTTGACTGCTTAACCATTGTCTATATTTAATGTGTATGTCCTGAAATTACAGGCAAAATCTAGAGTTGGAGATCCACAAGCCATGGCTCCCTGGCTGATGCCTGTATTTGCAAGTAAAGGTATATTGAAACATGGCCATCCCCATTCACTTATATATTGTCTATGACTGCTTTCATATAACATTGTGAAGGACTCCAGAATATACTACTGTGACATAAGGATTATGTTGAGCTGAAGACATTTGAGAGTTAAGAGATGTAAAAAAGGCTTTGTTTAAACTCCCCTTCCAAAAAGCAAAGCGTCCCCAAAGAATTCAATTGTCATAAATCCCTTCCTCAGAATTTCATAACCTGGGAAGATGACTTCTATCAAGGAGATAAGAAGTCAGCACTGGGATAAGAAATTGTCTAAAAGGAAATTGTTACAAAACTCTCATATCTCCTATCCATTTTCCTGAGTGTCCATTTGTCTTTCCTAAGAGAGATTTGTTTTCCCATAAATGCCCTTTGTCCTCCAACTTTTCCCACTTTAAAATGGTATATAAGCCCCAAATTCTAACCTTTTCTTTAAGCCACAGTTTTCTGTGAGTTGTCCTGTGAACAAACAAGAATTAACCTTGTCTTTTCTCTTGCTAATCTGCCTTTTGTCAGTTTAATTTGCTGGCCCTAAGTACAAACTTAAGAGGGTTGAGGAGAGTTTTTCCTCCCTGACAAATGTGATGTCAAATTGTTGCAACAGAGATCCTGTGGCCTATGAAGCCTAAGATGTTTTGCTTTATCTGGCATTTCAGAGAAAGTTTGCTGACCTCTCAGGAGGCTGAAAGATCATTCAGAAAGGGGATATATAGATCTTCACTATCTTTTAGCTTACTTCACAATGAATATGAAGTTTATATGAAAGCGCAGAACCACGTTATTTATTTGCAAATAATCATGTAGATGCTGAAGGAAATACATAAGCTTGTTTACTGCCATGTTGGCAATGTGATCATTGGCAGTAAGAACCTAGATGGCTATTTCTTGTCTT
Organism: Canis lupus familiaris; assembly: GCF_011100685.1. NCBI lineage: Eukaryota > Metazoa > Chordata > Mammalia > Carnivora > Canidae > Canis > Canis lupus. The sequence continues at coordinate 20,093,830 of NC_049253.1, forward strand.
GAAGGAAGTTACTGTATCATTGTTATAAAATTTCTTTCTATCAAATGTGCCTGATTTAAGTTACAATCAGATATCTAGTGTGTAGTATATATGTGACACAATAAATATTCAAAGACACATCATCTAGAAAATCGTTAACTTCTGTTTTTAAACTGTTATAAAGCGTGATTATTTAATAATTACCTATGCATGCTTCCTCTTCTGCGAATTGTCTCTTCAAATCTTACTGGCCTCTTCATAAATATTTATAGACACTCTCTATATATGACTATGTACTTTTAATGCTACATAGCTATATACTTCTTTTGTAGAAAGATTTCTTTTTTTTTAAGATTTTACTTATTTATTCATAGAGACAGAGAGAGAGAGAGAGAGAGAAAGAGAGGCAGAGACACAGGCAGAGGGAGAAGCAGGCATCATACAGAGAGCCTGACGTGGGACTCTATCCAGGGTCTCCAGGATCACGCCCTGGGCTGCAGGCGATGCCAAACCGCTGTGCCACCGGGGCTGCCCTGTAGAAAGATTTCTTATAATGCTAGTAATACTTATCTGTGTTTCTGTTTCTGATTTTTTCAGTCATTTATACTTCTAGAAGGTTTTTTTTTTTAAGATTTTGTTTATTTATTCATGACAGACATAGAGAGAGAGGTAGTGACATAGGCAGAGGGAGAAGCAGGTTCCATGCAGGAAGCCTGATGAGGGACTTGATGCCCTGAACCAAAGGGCAGACGCTCAACAGCTGAGCCACCCAGGCATCCCAACTTCTAGAAGTTCTTAATCTATCCTGTAATTTTCTGTTAAATTATATTTTCTTATAAGATGCTATTGTTTGATTATTTTCCTATTAGTTCTTTATTCACACATATAGATCTATGTAGAAATTTTTTAAGTGGTATGACCCAACACAAACACACACACATATATTTTACTTTCTCCATATGCTACCAGCCACCATTTCTACCACTGCCACAATGAAATAGTTAACCAAATGCCTTGATAAAACAAGGCTTCACTTTCCTCTTCTGGAAGAAAGTAGACTGGCTAGGGATTGAGAACCTGAAGAAGAACACAGTGGTGAGTGTTTCTGGTTTTCTTTTTATCTCTTGAATCCCAGACTTGGAGCAGAAGATACCAGCAACCCAGAAACAAACTTCATCAGAGTTAAAAGAATTGAATTATACAGAATGTGTTCCTTGACCATGATGGAATCAAAGCAGAAATGAGTAATGGAAAGGTAATAGAAAAATCTCTAAACACTTGGAAACTAAACATACTTGTTAATAACCCATGGGTCAAAGAAGTTGACTCAAAAAATACATGGAACTGAAAATAAAAATATAACATATTAAAATTTGTGTGACAGAGCTAAAGCAGCAGAGCTCTATAAACAATAAGAAAACATAATTCATTATTTTAAAATAACCCAAATAGAAATCTTCATGCCCAGATGGTTTCACTGGAAAATCCTACCAGAGTTTAAAGAAGTAATAACACCAACTTTGCACAGTCCTGCCTAAAAAATAGAAATGGAATTCATTTTATGAAGCTAGTATTTCCCTCATACCGATACCAGATGACAATATAAAAAGAACTACAGTCCAATGTTCCTCACAAAAATCAATGCAAAAATCCTCAGAAATACCTGCAAAAATGTCAGCAATATATAAAAAGAATTCTACATCACGACCAAGTGAGGTGTATTCCAGAGATGCAATGATGGTTCAAATGCAAAAATCAAATATCATTTACCATAATAAGGCTAAAGAAGAAAAATTATATGATCAATTAATACAAAAAATAGTTAGGAAAAAGATTAATACCAATTCCTGATAAAAATCTTAGAAAAGTAAGTATATAGAGAAACTCCCACAACTTGATGATGACCACCTATATAAAACAACAAGAAAACAAACCTGCCGTGGTTAACCTTATGCTTAATGGTACAGGACTGAATGTTTTTCCTCTAAGATTAAGAAGAAAGCAAGGATGTTCACGCTCACCACACTTAGTCAACACAATGTTGGATATTCTAGCTAGTGTAAGAAAGTTTGGTTCTGTATTATTTTTATTTTCCTCTTTAAATTTCTTATATTTGTCAGTGAACATGTGGGCTCTTTCCATAGTTTGGCTGCTGTGGACATTGCTGCTATAAACACTGGAGTTCAGGCGCCCCTTCAGATCACTGCATTTGTATCTTTGGGGTTAATGCCTAGTAGCACAATTGCTGGGTCATAGCTTAGCTCTATTTTTAACTTCTTGAGGAATTTCCATACTGTTTTCCAGAGAGGCTGCACCAGTTTGCAATACAACCAACAGTGCAAGAGGGTTCCTTTCTCTCCACATCCTTGTCAACACTTGTTTCTTGTATTTTTTGTTTTAGCCACTCTGACAGGTGTGAGGTGATATCTCAATGTAGTTTTGATTTGTATTTCTTTGATGGTGAGTGATGTTGAGCATCTTTTTATATGCCTGTTAGCCATCTGTATGTCTTCTTAGGAAAAACGTCTATTCATGTCTTCTGCCCATTTTTTAGTGGGATTATTTTTTTGGGGGGGTGTTGAGTTTGATAAATTCTTTATATATCTTAGATGCTAGCCCTTTATCTGATATGTCATTTACAAATATCTTCTCCCATTCTGTAAGATGCCTTTAGTTTTGACTTTGTCTTTTTGACAATGCTGCATGCCAATCACCAAGGATGCTGCTACTTTGCAGTATTTATCAGTAAATGTTTCTTGAATAACACATTAGCTCTCTTAATAGTTACAGCAAGGAGAGAAGATCAAATGTGTAACTTTCTAAGTTTATAGGGGCCAGGTTTTGTGTCCTCAATTTTAGTTTCTAGTCGCTTGCTATTGGATCAGAAAAGTGGCAATGATATTTGTAGTATAGTTTTGTATTTAGCAAGCTCTCTTTTAGCTTTGGTTCTATTGGGCTTTCTTTTAGATAACCATATCATCTGAAAATAAAATTTAGTTTTAAGTTCACAGAAATAATTATGGATTCTAGAAATAAATCCAAATATGGGTCTCCAAACTGGTATTGTACAGGTGCCATGGTAAAGGATATTGTGTTGCTTCTGATCTTGAAAAATGTTTCTAGTCTGGTGTTTGCTTAAAATGTTTTTAGTAAATACTCTTTGTCAGGTGAAAGGTCCCTTTAGTTCATAATTTTCTGATCCTTACTGTTATAAAATTGGCTTTGAGCTTTATCATCCGTCTATTGAGCTAATCATGTGATTTTAATAGTTTAGGCCACTTATTGCCAAATTGCATTAATAAATTTTCTGATGATGAACCATCTATGCATTCCAGAATTAAATCCTACTTGCTCTGATGTATCCATTTTTAATATAACGTTGTGGTCATTTTCCTCATAATTCACTTAGAAATTAACTGCTTATAAGGTGAGAGTAGTCCTATAATTTTGTTTTCTTCAATAGATTGATCAGACTTCATTAGCTTTCTACTCAGTGCTAAACCCTACATCTTCTCTGTCTCTGGTGTTCATTGTATAAACTTTGCTGTTATGTTTTGGCTGCTATATCTTTCAGGCCAGTCATCTTCACAGTGTCTCCTTGCTTGCTATGAACAGCATTTGGTCCTTGGCCTGAATGTGTTGAGTTTTAACTAGGTGTGCTCTGGTCTGCTTGCAAGGTCAGTCCTGATACCAACTCCACCAGAACTGAGGCCCTGCAGTATTGGTGTGGCCAGGAGATGTGATGTAGGCAAGGTTTGTGCTGGTGCTCTGGGGGATAGCCCTGCTGTTCTGGAACTGAGGCAAGCTTGACTGAGAAGAGCAGTCCTGCCAGAACACAGAGGGGTGGGGCTTGGTGTAAGCAAGTTAAGCAGCCACTGTCCATGCCTAGCTACTTCCCTCGGGTGACTCTGTGTTTATGCTGGAGGGTGGGAGAAGGAAATGGAGTGAGGCAGTTCTTTTGTTCCTGGAGCAGCTTCTTCTTGAACATTGCCTCTCAGGGACTCCCTTGGGAAGAGCAAATAATCTCTTCATGTGTGTTCCAGGCATTCTTCAGATTGCTATTTCCACATTGTCTGCCCCTGGGTTGTTTACCTGCCTTCCTTCCAGGCGTAGGGCAGTGCCTTCATGGCTTCATCCCAACCAAGCCTAATAACCTTTAAAACTTAGGTTTTAAGCCTGGCTGGTTGCAAGAACTCACAAAAATCAGCCCCTGTTGTTTTCCAAGCCAATGGCTTTGGGGAAAGGCTCTCCTTTTGTGTTCCCCTGTGCATTCCCCTCTCTCTCACCTTACTCTGAAAGCATAGCTGCTTCCCCTCCACAGCATCCATGATCCATTTCTTCCCTGGACCCCATCTCTGCACTTCAACCTTCTTTGATGTGGTCTCTTCTCTCTCTTTAGTTGTGGAGTTTGTTCTGTGAGTCTTCAGTTTGATTTCTGGTGTATTTAGGATGATTTGAAAGTATCTAGCTGTGTTCAGGGATGAGATGAACCTCGGGTCCTCTTATGCCACTGTCATTTTCTGATTCTGGAATAGAACAATTTTGAAAAAGAAAACTAAAGTAGGAAGAATCACTCTACCCAATTTCAAGACTTATTACAGAGCTGTAGTAATCAAGACTGCATTATATTGGCAGAACAATAGACACATAGATCAATGCAAAAAAAAAAAAAAAACCCAGAAAATCTAGGAGTAGCCCCATACAAATATGCTCAGCTGAATTTTGACAATGATGGAAAAACTATTCATTAGAGAAAAGATGGGCTTTTAAAATATGGAGCAATTGGAAATTCATAGGTTAAATATATACATAAATAAATAAGGACATTTTGACCAACATCTCAGACCTTATGTAAAAAATTAACTCAAAATGTATTGCGGACTTAACTGTAGAACATAAAATTATAAAACATAAACAAATTGAAGAAAGATTTTAGTATCTAGGGCTAGACCAAATAATCTTAAGAGTAGGCACCAAAAGCACAATCCATAATAGGAAAAAAATGATAAAATATATTTCAAAACTAAAATATCTTACTCTTGAGAAGATCTTGCTAGAACAATGAAAGGACAGGCTACAGACTGGGAAAACTGGGAGAAAACATTTGCAAATCACACATTCAATAAAGGACTATTATCTAGAATATACAAGGAACTTTCAAATCTCAACAGTAACAAACAAACAAAAACAATTCCATTAGAAAATTGGCAAAAGACATGATAAGATATTTTGTCATTGAGGATACACAAATGGCAAATAAGTATATGAAAAGATGTATGATGTCATTAGCAATTAGGGAAGGGAAATTGGAATTAAAACCACAACTAAAGGGATGCCTGGGTGGCTCAGCGGTTGAGCATCTGCCTTTGGCTCAGGGCGTGATCCTGGAGTCGTGGGATCGAGTCCCACATCAGGCTCTCTGAATGGAGCCTGCTTCTCCCTCTGCCTATGTCTCTGCCTCTCTCTGTGTGTCTCATGAATAAATAAATAAAATCTTAAAAAGAAAAAAAAAGCTCCTACTGAAAAGAAATGCTAATTAAAAAAAAAGTAAAATAAAAATAAATAAAATAAAACCACAATGAGATATCACTAACACCTACCAAAATGGATAAAGTTAAAAATAAATATCAATGATACCAAGGTCAAGGATATGAAGGAATTGGATGACATATACATTGCTGGTGGGAATATAAAGTAGGAATAATCTGGATGCCTTTCTTTTTTTTTTAAGATTTTTAATTTACTTACCTACCAAAATGGATAAAGTTAAAAATAAATATCAATGATACCAAGGTCAAGGATATGGAGGAATTGGATGACATATACATTGCTGGTGGGAATATAAAGTAGGAATAATCTGGATGCCTTTTTTTTTTTAAGATTTTTAATTTACTTATTTTAAAGAGAAAATGAGAGAGCAAAAGTATGGGGAGCAGCAGAGGGAGAGGGAGAAGCAGGCTCTCTGTGGAGCAGGGAGCCTGATGTGGGGCTCCATCTCAGGGCTCTGGGATTGTGACCTGAGCCAAAGGCAGGTGCTTAACTGACTGAGCCACCCAGGTGCCCCCGGATATCTTTTAGTAGATGAATGGTTAAAGAATTCTACTCAGCAATAAAAAAGAGCAAACTCCTGAAATACATAACAACCTGGATGGATCTCCATAGAAGTGTACTGACTGACAAAAAACTTCAAAGATATGCTTTCATTTATATAACATTTTTAAGATGACATACTTATGGAAATGGATTACAGATTACTGGTTGTCAGAAGAAGGAGACAGTGGAAGTGGGAAGGTAGTAGGGGTGAACATAAAAGAGCAACAAGAAGAATTCTGGCAATTACACTGTTTTATACCTTGATATTATAGATCTTGAGATCCTGGTTAGGATGTTGTATTATAGTTTTGCAAGTGGTACTACTGGGGGACCCTGGATTAAGGGTACATAAGATACTACTGTATTATTTCTTACAATTACATATCAATACACCTCACAGTAAAAATATCTCAAAATAAAAAATATCATTCTAAAAAATGGCCTTAACTGGCTATTCCACCAAAAGAACTTCCTGGATGAGGCTTACTCTTTAAAACTACATAATGAATTTCTCTTACAACTTCCAAATCCAAATTAATAATTCAGCCTAAAAAATGTTTTTTTTAATGCTTATTACAATCAAAATAGTGTTAAATAAAATGGTTTGGCTGTGATACTGGATGTGAGGTGGTATGCTAGGAGCTTACAATATATGGAGGGAGACAGAGATATGCACAAATAACTATTCTAAGGAAAGTAATAGCAAAGCAAATGCGATGGTTGAAATCTGAGGAAAATATAATAAAATGAAATGAGAAGGATAGATTATCTATACCTATGAGCTAGAAATGTCTTAAGAATTGGTGTAGAGGAGAGTAGATTGTATGACCTGGGCAGGGCTTAAGAAGATCAGAAGTATTTCCTTAATTATACAAATGTTTTCATCTTATTGTGCTGTTGGCTAATAGATGCTTCTGAGAAAATCTGGATTTTGTGGAAGTGCTCCTATGATGTCTCATATTTGCTAATTTCCATTCAGAGCCACAAGTTACATGTGCCATGATGGCAATGTTAATAATTCCCCTTATAATTCTTGTAGAAGGGATGCTGGCCTTCTCTTTTCATGCACAACTTTCAAGGTAGACTTAGTGTCCAAAAACCACTTAGCGATTGCCATGTAATGAGGTGTCAGTGTGGTCAAGTAGGACAATGAACCAAAGTGAAAGTAACTACCAAGCCTTTTTTCACTTACTGTGACAGTGCAAACAAAAGGCAGAAAAACAGGTACCACTCTCAGCCCCCTGGTGGTCCATTTCCCCGCTAGAACAGCACAGGGTGAGGGTCAGGTGGATGAAACAAAAATGGGAGGAATCATCTCACTGATGAGAAGCCCCCAAGGAAAAACTCCTCCCTTTTATGGACCTGTGGGCCAGGGGAGAGAAAGGGGAGAGGCTAGAAGTGAGAAAATGCTGAATCAAGGTGAATAAAAGTGCCTCAGCTGAGACCCCCAATAGGAAGGCCTCCAAATGGAGAAGACTGGGTGAGGAATGCAGATATGCATATGAGAATATGAACATGATTGGGCCATGGAGAGGGTGGGGCTGAGTCATACCCCCACATCCCCACCCTTATGTGGCCTGTTGGGTCCAAAAGTGCAAGGTCACACATAGGATTGGGGCCTGGAGCTAGACTCCTTAGTGTCCAAACAGCATTTTGACTTCGGAAAGATCTCTTTGAGTCCTACAGCCACATCTGAAATTTTTACTGAACAATTCAGGTAGTAGAATTAGTAGAATGGTTTTTCCTACTTATTTTTTTCTATTTATTTTTGCTATAGTGTCAAGAAATGTGCTAGGTTTGGGCATGATTAAGAATTTAGCAACATTATGTGTAAGCAAGCATGAATAGCTCAGTAATTTTATTTTTCCAGAAACGTATTAAGTAATTTAGAATTTAATTTAGTTAAATAAGTAAGCCTTGAATCCTGTCAAAAACTCCAATTTTTTGAACCATCCTGGTTAAGAAACAATGGCGATTAGAAAGTGCCATACCCAGGAACACTCAGGGTACCCCCTGACCTTTCTTTAACGTGTTTCATTCCTGGTGTATTGTTGACACTTTAAAAACAGATGCTTCTAGTGTGGACAATACAACAATTCCAGGTGATGTGCATTATTTCAGTGTTCTGCTTTCGAGACAGTAAATTTATAGTAGGAAGCTTATATTAAATTGGTCATAAAAATATATACTTCTCTACCACCCACAGCCTAAAAATTATGGCTAGTACCAGATGTTTATTAGTGGGAATAAAGAGCTTAATTTTGGAAATAAGAATTAGATAACACTCAAATGTGAGAATATTAACTTTTACAAATTCTTGATATTGAAGGTGAAATGCAGGCTTATTCTTGCTACTCATTCCTAGAAGTTTTGGCTTAGGTCTCTTGATCCTTATTTTCCCTTCCAAGACAATACACAATCCATCTAATCCTTTTCCCCTAAGTAGCCTTTCATGTAGTTCAAGATGTTTTTAATTTCCTATGGAAGACCTTCTTAATTTTTTAAGATGCAAACTCTGGGGGAATAGTATTGAATTTACTAAGCACAATAGCTAAAACATCTGATATATAAGAAATGCTGAACAATTTAAAGGATGAATTTTAGATACTCCTTATATTTCCAATATACTATGTACTGTAATTTTACTATGTTAAATCCTATATTTAAAAAATTCTGTGCAAGTATATTTTTCCTGTATATTCACACTCCTCTTTAAGTGTAGTATTTTATATATATCATATAATATTTTACATATTTATTATAGCTACATAACAATGCTTTAAAAATATGTGTATCTATTATCTATATCTATCTATCTATCTATCTATCTATCTATCTATCTATCTATCATCATCATCTATCTATCTATATCACAGTCCTTTTCTCAAAACAGAAAGTTAAAAGAGCTTGAAAATTGAAAAGAATTGAAAGAATGCCCCTTTGGCACATTTATGCTAACAAATATTCTACTTTTTAAACTCTCTCGGTCTGGGGTATCTGTGGTGGCAGCCTTCAAACTGACTTCATATCATGAAGGAATTTCCTGTGTATAGATTGTAGAAAACTGGGAAATAAACCCATGGATGAGCACACATGAAGGAACATGGTAAAAGTCTAATCAATCACCCTTATTTGCATAGTCCTACTTCCCAAGTACATTACAAAGACTAACAGGAAAATAATGACAATGAAAGAAACCTATTAATAGAAGGCATCTTTTCAATTTTGTTTTATGTAGTTTTGTTTTTGTTCTTTGCAGCTGTAGAATACATAGCTAGATAATTATCAGAGGAGAGTATGAGGATGATAGAAAAAGGTAGATAAAATGGATTGCTCTCATTTCAAAGAATTTTCTTAAAACAATAGATTGTAATGAGTGAAAACAATTTTCTGAGTTCTGAATGTAATAAATACAGTAAAATTAATATTCAAAATTTCTAATAGTGCCTTATGAATGGCTACAAGTATCCCAGATTTATAGTCAGAATGACTGCATCATTTCTTCTTGAAACCAGAACATTTCAAGAGTGAAGAAGTGAGCTATGGGTAACTATGCCTGGGCAATAGACATACACAGATTGTTCCAGCCAAACACACTCATGTGGTCATGACTTGACAGTATTCTGTTAACTAAGATAACTACTGAATTCCATCAAGTTTCAAGTTTTTGTTTCTTTGTTTGCTTTATTTGATTTCTTTCTCTTTTGTTTCTGTCTTTCATGCTGCCTGAAATGTCATTCCCCAAGATCTTCACATGGCTGACTCCTTATCATTAAAATGTTAGCTGTAATATCTCGTTTTCAGAGAGCTCTTTCCTAGAATGCCTTATCTAATGCCATCCACCCCACTGCCCACCCACACTAACGTATCACTTTTTTTTTGTTTTCCTCTCTTCATAGTTAAGATCATGATCTGAATTTATCTCAGTTACTTATTTACTTGCTAATTGCCTGTCTCTCCGAATCAAATGTAAGACCCCTGAGAAAGGAACCTTCTAATTGTGTTGTATATTGCAAGATCTTTAGAATGTAGAAGACTTTTTGGCTCAATAAAAATGTGTTGGGTTTATGAACAAATAACTAACACACCATCATTACCATCTTATACTGGTGTTTAAATTTGCCACTATAAGGAATGGGAACTATTTTGAATTTAATGTGTATGTTATTTGACATTTCTGTTTTTATAATTTCATGGTTTTGGAAAATGTAAAGATTTGGTTCTATGTTAACTAGACTGAAGAAGTTTGGGTCATTTGAATAAAAGACAAAGATTGTGTTTTAGGATAGAATATCCTAATGGTTTCCACTTTTAATCTGTTCAGATGATAATTTAGTTTTTTAGTTCACTTTATGGCATCTGAAAATAATCACATAAATAACATGTGAGGGATTCCAAAGATGAATCCTCACATTTGCAGGTTTTACAATGAACAGCAGCCAATCTGCCTCGTTAGAGAGATGTAGAAATAGCCACGTACCCTTTGTACCAAGGGGGAGATTTAACTGTTTTGTAGACCCTGGGATGTTTCTACGTCAGTTTTATCAATATGCAATTACAACTCTGAAACTCATCTATCATCTATTGTAGTGGGAGACAACTTTAAATTCCAAATAGCAGATCCTTCTCCTTTCTTGCTGAACATAGCCCATAAATAACTACAGAACTGTCCCTGTTATTTCAATTTTAGTCGCATCAAAATTCTTTGACAAGCACATTATATGCCACTGAAAGGAATGGGGAAAAAGCCCTCTCTGATGTGGATTGATTTTTCTGGAGACTTTAAATCTTTTTCAAATTAAAAAACATATTAAAAAGAATAAACTCTTAAGATACTACTTATAACTAGACTGAGGGGGCACCTGGATGGCTCACTGGTTGAACGTCTGCCTTTGGCTCAGGTGGTGATCCCGGGGTCCTGGGATTGAGTCCCTCATCGGGTTCCCCAAGGGAAGCTTGCTTCTCCTTCTGCCTATGTCTCTGCCTCTCTCTGTGTGACTCTCACGAGTAAATAAATAAAATCTTAAAAAAAAAAAAAACCTAGACTGAGAAATGGCTATTCTGCAAATGAAACTTTTTGTTTTACAGGCTGTAGATTTCTTAAAACAGCTGTAAAAGAAAAATTATTTAATATAAGCTTCATTTTTTATATGACATAATTGTATAGCTTGGCCTAAATGCAGTAACAGAGCTAAAGCTCTGCATAAACAAGGTAGGGAAAATTAATATTTGAGGGATATTTTGAAAGGGCAACCTGTCTAAAATTCTCTTATGCCTTATTATCCTTACTTCCCCAATTTTTCTTTGTTCCCAAAATATTACCTTTAGTTAGAATTTTATCCATAATACATCTTTGAAAAAAGATTATTCTTTCTACGTTTTGTTCTTAAGCCCTTCCATTCCATGCTTACTCTCTTTCCTATGTTATTAATAAAAGTATTTTAAGTTGCAAGTGTTCAGCAATTCCCTGGTGACATCTTTATAAACAGTATGTTAAAGGTTATTTCTAGATCTTAGTTAAATGTTATTAAGCCTTTAGGGAAAGTGGTAAGGATACTCAGAGATACAGAGTTAAAATATTTTAAATGTGAGGATTTCCCAGTTACAAATAATTAACAAGAAAAAAAAATGTTTCTGATTCCTGAAAAGATGATCTAGCATGGCTGCTGGCTTACCGCTTAAACTTAAAACCAAAAATGGAAACGAGAATGACACTAAGGATTCAATAACTTAAGACAAATGGTAAGAAACCCCTGGGGAAAGAGGATATTTGGGGTCACATCTGCAATGTGGACACTGAGAGTACAGGTCAGGGCAAAAATAGATGCTTCAAACTGGGTGAGAGCTTTACGGTTGTGCATTTCTTTCTTCCCTTCTTAGTCAAGGAGTATGGAGGGAGAGATAATTGTCTGTACCTGCACTACTGTGGAACAGAAAAAAACAGTGGTACCACAGTAGAACTAGCCATAAGTGATAGGGAAATATCAGCATGATGTTGGGGTACAGCTGAGGTGAAGAACGTGTAGTATCTTTAGCAAATCAGTGGGTGATCTCCAAAGTATTTTCTTCTCCCACTTTGTTTAAGTGATTTTAAGTGAGAGAAGTAGATCAGGGCAAAGAATCATGCCAGAGACCAAAAAAGATATACTGGAAAATATCAGTTCAAAGAAGAGCTGCAATACTGATTTTACATTTAGCCAAAATAAAATCTAAAAGAACATCATGTTGCTCAAAGTATGGGAATTTTTGCTCCAGACAGGGTAACCTTGGGAGGGTAGCATGTGTGTGTGTGTGGGGGGGTGGGGGGGAGTGGGTCAGAGGTGGTCAAGCAGATTGTAATAGTAGAAACTCTCTTCCCTGAGATGGATCCTGCGTATCCACACCCTATATCACCATAGGGACAAAATCTCTGTGCCGTGTTTGGCTTCTCCTTTATGTGACTAATAACCAGTCAATGAAGCTGATATATCCAGAGGAATATAAGCCCACAAGAAAGTAGTAGCTTATAAATGAAGAATGTATCAATTGAAATGAAGAAATAATTAGATGACTCATATAACTCAATAGCAAAGAAAGAAACAATCCTATTAAAAATGGACAGAGGAACTGAACTGACATTTTTTCTAAGGCACACAAATGGCCAACAAGTCCATGAAAAAGTGATCAATATCACTAAACATCAGGGAATACAAATGAAGACCATATAAGTTAATACTTCACACCTGTTAGACGAGCTGTCATCAGGATGCCTGGGTGGCTCAGTGGTTGAGCATCTGCCTTCAACTTGGGTCATGATTCCAGGGTCCTGGGATCGAGTCCTCCATCGGGCTCCCTGCAGGAAGCCAGCTTCTACCTCTGCCTGTCTCTGCTTTTCTCTGTCTCTCATGAACAAATAGATAACATCTTTTTTTTTTTTTTTAAAAAGAATAACTATCACTAAGAAGACAAGAGATAGCAAGTTTTGATCAAGTTGTGGAGAAAAAGGAACACTTTTGCAGTTTTAGTGGAATGTACATTGGTTCGGCCGCTATGGAAAACAGTATGGAGTTCTTAAAAAAAAAAAAAAAAGAACTACGATTTGATCTGGCAGTCCCACTACTGAGTGATCTTGCATGGCTGTTGGAAATGAAAGAGGATATTGAAAAGTTAATGTTTATTGCAGCGTAATTCATGATAACCAAGATATGGAAACAACCCAAGCACCTGTCAGAAAATTATATATATATATATATATATATATATATATAATTTTTATTTATATATATATATACATAAACACACACACAGGAATATTATTCAGCCATAAGAAAGAAGGAAATCCTTCCATTTGTACTATGAATGGACCTTAACGGGCATGGCATTAAGTTAAGTGAGATAAGTCACACAGAGAAAGACAAATGCTGTATGATGTCACTTGTATGTGGAATTGAAAAAAGCTGAACTCATAAAAATACAGGGTACAATGATGGTACTAAGGCTGAGAGGTGGGGGAATTGGGGAGATATTGTTTAAAAGTACAAACTTGCAACTAATAGATAGGTAAGTTCTAATGCATAGCATAGCAATAATTTTCAGCAATACTGTATTATAAACTTCAAAGTTGCTAAGAGACTAGATCTTAATTGTTCTTACCACAAAAAGAAATGATACTTATCTGACATGGGAGAGGTGTTAGCTAATGCTACAGTGGTAATCATATTGTAATATATAAATGCACCAAGTCAACATATTGTACACCTTAAATTTATATGATGTTATATGCAAATTATATTTCAGTTAAAAAAACGAATTGAACTATTAAAATACGATTTTGTTTAATACAGTGGGAAATAATTTCTAAATTTGGAATCATAACTCCTATATCCTTATTCTAGCTCTCTCAGTTATAAAATTTAAACAAGTTATATTTAAATGCTCTGAGTCTCATTTTTCTTGTCTATATATGGGTGATACTCAAATTAAAACCTTATACGTTTGGCACATAATTTAACTTAGTATGTAATTTTCCTTGTACTTTAAGTATAGAATTGTGTCTTATATGTGTAAGGACCCAAATAATAGTTTGTGAGCAAAATGAGATGGAAAATTTTGAAACATAGCCTGAACTTTTGGCTTGTAATGTCTAGATTTAAGCACTCAATTAAGCCATCTTTTAGAGGAAATCATACATTGTTTAATGTTAAAAAAGAAATAATTAGCTGGATTTAAGCATTAATGCATTTAACCAATAAATATTTATTCATTTTTCTCATGTTAAAGTACAACACCAAAAAAAAAAAAAAAGTGAGAAGATAACCTACAGGATGGGGGGAAATTTCTGCAATAACTACATCTTTTTATTAAATAATACATGTGACAGAATATATTTTAAAAACTTAAAACTCAATATCCAAAGACAAATACAATTTAAAAACAGTCAAAGGATCTAAATAGACATTTCTTCAAAGAGATATACAAATGGCTAACAAGTATTTGAAGAATGCTTGACATCATTAGACATCAGGAAAAGGCAAATGAAATCACAAGATACCACTTCATAGACACTAGCATGGTTATAATCAAAAAGGCAGAAAATTGAAAGTTTTGGTAAGGATGTGGAGAAATTGGAATCATACATAGCTGGTGGGAATGTAAAGGACTCAGTTACATGGGAAAACAGTGGCAGACTAAACAGAGTTGGCAGAAAAAAAACAAAAAACAAAAAAACCAACAACAACCAGAAATTCTACTCCTAGGTATATATCCAAAAAAATAAAAACACATGTCCACAAGAATAGTTGTACATGAATATTCATAGCAGCACTATTCATAATAGCCAAAAAGTGGAAGCAACACAATGCTTATCAGCTGGCAAATGGAGAAATAAAATGCAGTGTACTCACACGATGGGATATTATTCAGCACTGAAAAGATATGGAATACTGAGACAGATTACAACATGGATAAGCCTTGCAAATATTATACCATGTAAAAGATGCCAGTCATAAAAGACCACTTGTCATAGGTTTTGTTTTATATGAAATGCCAGAATAGGCAAATCGATAGGGGCAGAAGGTGTATCAGTGGTTTCCTACGGGAACTCGGAGTGACTGTTAATAGAAGTAAAAAATAATCATGAAGAAAATATATATGTGGAAAGTGGAAAAATGCTAATAACTTTGGGGTTAAAGAACATGGGAAAATAAAAATATTGAAATTGAATAATGTTGAAAGCACCATCTGTCAAATGTTTGACACAGGTAAAACAGTATGTAGCTTTAGCTTTAGAAAGACTAAAAACAAAAAGAGCCAAGTGTTTGACCCTAGGAATAAGAAAAAAGCAATCAAACAAACAAACAAACTTAATTAGAGAAAAATGTGGAATGGATAGAAAACTGAAACTTTGTTTTTTGGAAAGAGCCATATGGGCTCCTGGATGGCTCAGTCAGGTAAGCATCCAATTCTTTTTTTTTTTTTTTAAGATTGTATTTATTTATTCATGAGAGACACAGAGAGAGAGAGGCACAGACACAGGCAGAGGGAGAAGCAGGCTCCATGCAGGGAGCCCGACGTGGGACTCAATCCCGGGTCTCCAGGATCACACCCTGGGCTGAAGGAGGCGGTAAACCGCTGAGCCACCTGGGCTGCCCAAGCATCCAATTCTTAATTTCAGCTCTGGTCATGATCTCAGGGTCGTGAGGCTGAGCCCCTCATTGCTCTAAGCTGAACAGGGAGCTTGCTTGAGATTTTCTCTCTCTCTCTCCCTCTGCCCCTCCCCTTGCTAACTCTTGCTCACTTTCTCTCTCTCAAAATAAATAAATCTTAAAAAAAAAAAGTCATATTTAACCCCATGGCAAGACAGATAAAGAAAAAAGAAAAGAAAGATTCAAGTAAACAAAATCCAGAATATTAAGAGAAGAGAACATAAAGAAAGAGGTTAAAAGAAACATGATAAAATATTGAGAATGGCAACAAACTTAAAAACTAGATAAAATGAAAATATTCCTTCCCAAATACATGTTAAAATTAGTCTGAGAAGAAATAAAATCTTGAATACATCAAAACCACTGATGAAGCTAAAATAGTAAGAATATAATTTAAGGGCCAAATCTTATGAGAGACACCAAAGAGACAGCACATCCTGATGGTTTTATATGTCATATCTAATGTGCAATATCAACCAAACATTTTAGCAAAATATTATTCCTATCTTCTACAAGTTGCTCCACAAAAGAGATGTGAGGGTGCTCTGAACTAACTTGATAATGCAGTAAAACATGGACTCCCAGACTGAATAAAGATAATGGATTAAATAAGTCTGTTCAGCTTCAAATAACAGAAAAACCAACCTCCTTTCTGTGGAAACAAAGCTCAGGCTGTTTTTATCTCTCTACTCTTGTCAGTGCATCAGGCTGGCTTTGATCCTCATCCTTGTGGTTTCATGGCTGGAAGTGGACTGTTGCCAACTCCATGTTTCATAACCCCCTTCAGGTCAATGAACGGGGAGAAATGGAGAGCCAGGTACATTCCTCTTCTTTATCACTCACACAAGAGTAACCTCCTCACGTGACTTCTGCTCCAATGTCTTTGGCCACAATCCGATCATGGGGCACAGTTACCCAGAAGGAGGTTAGGGACCTGAAGAACATGACGATTTTGATTTACTCTGATCAGAGGTCTTCAAAGGATAATATGGGAACGTGCCCTTTTTAGGGAATCTGAAAGGTCAACACTTTTCATAACAATACTAAGATGTTATTTGCCTCCTTTGCTCTCAATTTTTCCACAAGTGTACAGTGGACTTTCCCAGAGACTACGTATGTGATAATTATAATGTTAATGATCTGGTGGCTATGGGATGTATGCTTATGCATTTGTATGTCTTAAATATCTCAGTTTTAATTTCTAATACAGTGAATATCAACCGTTTAACCAATATAAAAGTTCTTTGGTGTCCTTAAAACTTATGAAAAGTGTAATAGGGCTTGCGAAAAAAGATTTCAAAACTTCTGGCATAGACTAATCAAGATCTTTAAACTGCTAGGAAGATAGCTGCACTGAACAAACTGGAGTTTTATTAGCAAAGATGTAGGGTTTAGCACTGAGTAGGAAGCTAATGAAGTCTGATCAATCTATTGAAGAAAACAAAATTATAGGACTACTCTCACCTTATAAGCAGTTAATTTCTAAGTGAATTATGAGGAAAATGACCACAACGTTATATTAAAAATGGATACATCAGAGCAAGTAGGATTTAATTCTGGAATGCATAGATGGTTCATCATCAGAAAATTTATTAATGCAATTTGGCAATAAGTGGCCTAAACTATTAAAATCACATGATTAGCTCAATAGACGGATGATAAAGCTCAAAGCCAATTTTATAACAGTAAGGATCAGAAAATTATGAACTAAAGGGACCTTTCACCTGACAAAGAGTATTTACTAAAAACATTTTAAGCAAACACCAGACTAGAAACATTTTTCAAGATCAGAAGCAACACAATATCCTTTACCATGGCACCTGTACAATACCAGTTTGGAGACCCATATTTGGATTTATTTCTAGGATCCATAATTATTTCTGTGAACTTAAAACTAAATTTTATTTTCAGATGATATGGTTATCTAAAAGAAAGCCCAATAGAACCAAAGCTAAAAAAGAGAGCTTGCTAAATACAAAACTATATACTACAAATATCATTGCCACTTTTCTGATCCAATAGCAAGCGACTAGAAACTAAAATTGAGGACACAAAACCTGGCCCCTATAAACTTAGAAAGTTAGACATTTGATCTTCTCTCCTTGCTGTAACTATTAAGAGAGCTAATGTGTCATTTAAGAAACATTTATTGATAAATACTGCAAAGTAGCAGCATCCTTGGTGATTGGCATGCAGCATTGTCAAAAAGACAAAGTCAAAACTAAAGGCATCTTACAGAATGGGAGAAGATATTTGCAAATGACATATCAGATAAAGGGCTAGCATCTAAGATATATAAAGAACTTATCAAACTCAACACTCAAAAAACAAACAATCCAGTGAAGAAATGGGCCAAAGACATGAACATATATTTCTCCAAAGAAGACCTACAAGTGTCCAACAGACACATGAAAAAAAAAATGCTCCACATCACTTGGCATCAGGGAAATACAATTCAAAACCACATCACTCAGAATAGCTAAAATGAACAAGTCAGGGAAAGATAGATATTGGCAAGAATGTGGAAAAAGGAGGACCCTCTTACAGTGTTGGTGGGAATACAAGTTGGTACAGCCTCTCTGGAAAACAGTATGGAGATTCCTCAAGAAGTTAAAAATAGAGCTAAGCTATGACCCAGCAATTGCACTAGTAGGTATTATCCCAAAGATAAGAATGTAGTGGTGCAAAGGGGCACCTGCACCCCAATGTTTATATCAGCAATGTCCACAATAGCCAAACTATGGAAAGAACCCATATCTCCATTGACGGATTAATCCATAAAGAAGCTGTGGTATATATATATATATATATATATATATATATATATATATATATATATATATAATGGAATATTACTTAGCCATCAGAAAGGATGAATACTTATCACTTACATTGACTTGGATGGAACTGGAGGGTATTATGCTGAGAGAAATAAGTCAATCAGAGAAAGATAGTTAGCATACGGTTTCACTCATATGTGGAATAGAAGAAGCAGTGCAGTGAGGGAGACTCTTAACTACAGGAAACCAACTGAGGGCTACTGGAGGGGAGGGAGGCGATGGGATTACTGGATCACAGGCATTAAGGAGGGCACCTTATAATGAGCACTGGGTGTTATACACAACTGATGAATCACTGAACTCTACATTTGAAGCTACTGATATACTATATGTTGGCTAGTTGAAATTTAAATTAAAGAATGAAAAGAAAAAAAAAAACAACCAAAAGACAAACTATCAGCCTTGTTTTAAGGGAACAGCTTAATAAAATGAGGATGTTATGTACCAAAGAAGGTAAATTTGTATGATTATATCTAATACAATAATAAAGCACATTTTTCTTAACATTATTGCTTTTGAAACTGTTTGCTTCAAGTAAAGGGACACAAAACTATTATATTTTATTATATTATATTATATTCTCAAGAGGAATCTTGAGAGTTAGTTAAGTGTTTTTCAAAAATATGTAACTAATTACCTGACATCACTTAAATATTCATTGTAATCTTATAGGTAGTACCATACTCCGGTCTTTTAGACAGAAACAGAAAACAGAAAATTCAGTTCTTGACAATGAGAACTTTAGGAACTAGCTAAGGAGATAAAACATAGGTTCACACAACAATGTGAGAGCAATTACAAAATAAGCACGCAAAATAACCCACAGAAGCTAAATATTGCTTCATAAATTAATGTGTGCAAAATAATTATTTATAAATAATTTCCATGTTTGTAAACATCTCCACTGTGGACAGTTTCCAGCTACCAATGGTTTAACGGAATTCCTTATACTGACATAATTTCCTTAATACTCACAAATTGGTGTGAGCTGGCTCCAGCATACAGTCTATATTTTATTTTATTTTAATTTAACAAACCTTCGTGTAATGGGCTTTCAACAGATGACGATGAGAGAGCTGCTCTGCTATATATGAAACCCTGATAAGTCTATATTTTATTTTATTATTTTTGAAGATTTTATTTATTTATTCATGAGAGACACAGAGAGGGAGGTGGAGACATAGGCAGAGGGAGAAGCAGGCTTCTCTCAGGGAGCCCGATTCAGGACTCCATCTGCGGACTGTGGGATCACGCCCTGAGCTGAAGACAGACCCTCAACCACTGAGCCACCCAGGTGTCCCTACATTCTAAATTTTAAAAACATCTTCTCTTTCATTATATCTAGAAGTTACTCTGATCACTGGAGAGAGATGTGGAGGTGTTTTCTTGTTAGACAATTCAAGTCTCAACATACCGTATTTCTCATGTTTTATTAGAAACTCTACAAATGTCATCTGAAATATGTGAATCCTTTTAATCTGTGAAACCATACCCTTAATCATTGTGTGTATTTAAAACATGTTTTGTAACCTATATATATATATATAGGTTTTATATTTGTTAGTGATCTCTCCTTTGCATTTCATTGAGACCATTTTTCTTTCTTCAGAGAGTAGCTTCATCTCAGAGAAAACTTTTTCTTTTCATCCATGTCCTCCAGTCAAATTCATTTTTCTCCAATATTCTTTTCATGTTTGCTTTACAAACTTCTTTACTGTTCCCTAAAAACTTAGCAGCTACTTGTGAAACATCATGGACTCGGTTTATCCAAGATGCTGCCATGTAGATTATTTGTGATAGAAATGTGAGAGTCAAGCTAGATACTGTTCTTTGTGACAGTTGTTCTGTTGATGTTTCTGCATTAGACCCTGGAAAAGCTGCAGTTCCCTGGGGTCATTTGGTATAATTACGTTAGTGGCACCCGAGGTAGTGGTGTTACTGGCTTTGAGCTTGGGGTGTCTTGAAAGCAGGGGGAGATGCAGACAATTTGTCTGAAATTCTAGCTGTCTGCCTCCTTTGTACATGGAGACATAAGGTTGATGCCCAGATTATTTTAGTGTCCAGGAAGGACTGTGGGAGACATACTCTTAAATTGCAAAGGCAGTTTCACATCAAATCTTTTATTAAAGTCATTACCACTTAGTCTCCATAAATCTCAATAGGTCACTTAACTGGAGAAAATAAGGATGTGACATGCATTAATATAATGTGGGCAGAGGTAAGGTGAGGATCAAGAGAGATAAAAAGGAGGAAGGAAAATGTTTTGAAAAAGTATGAAAATGCATTTACATCAAAAAGACTCATTTAAACTGTTCAGTTTTGATAAGGGGACGAAAAAAAATAACTCATTTATAGCTAGGGTCATGAACAAGTGCATGTAATATATATTGAAATCTCAAAGAATCAGTTTCCTGTAGGAAATTTCTTCATTTGATGTATTATAGTATAAAATAAGTAAAGGTAATGAGGTAAAGGTATGATCTTACATGTACATGTTTTAAAGCCTAGGTAAAGACATTTGACATTCTCATACCTTTACAAACATGAATTGATAGGAGTGAAATGGGTAATGATGAGATGGTACTTTCAACTTAAATTGAACAACGATTTATGATCATGTAACATATGAAAATTATTCTGTACGTTCTCTGGTGAGCGCAGTTATGAATAAACTGTATGCCCTTAACCATTAAGAGCTTATAACTCAGCAGAGGAAATCAAATCGTATATAATTAGATTTAATAGGTGGCAGGCCGTGACAAGAGCTTCACAGTGGTACAAATGGGCCATGATAACTTTGGGAAGAAGGAATTTGGTTCTGGGTGGAGAGTGTCTAGTAAAATTTTGGTTAACTTATGGTTTTGAAGAAGAATATTAATAGAGAAATGGGAATTATAGAGGAAATACCTGGAGAGTAGGGACCTCCTCTTTTTATCATTCATTTATTAGTCAAATCTTGATTGTTCTATTGTATGCCAGACACTGAGTTAGATGGTGGGAAGAAGATGAATGCAGTGTGGTCCCTGCCCTCAAAGAAATTACAGTGATTGTTCATGTCATGGAAGCAATTGATCTTTTTCCCTTTCTTCTGCAGTATAAACATATTGATACAAATTTTTAAACAACTGTTTAACCAGTCAGTTAGAGTTATAAAGGTTGAAAATTAAATCAGACCAGATATCATATAAAGATGATAGAGTGGGGAAGAGCCAACAGAATTCGTGAACTGTAGCATTAGCGCTGTGACGTACCTGGCATACTTGACATCTTTTTTTTTTTTTTTTAACATTCCTCTCTTCTCTGTGACAAGATTATTTTGAGTAATAATTATGTAATAAGTAACAATAATCACAATCAATTTTATTGATTGCTCTTTATTAATAAAACAATTTAAACAGAGAATTGCTTTCAATTTTAAAGCTACTAAAATCTATTAAAGTATTTCACATGGGGCACCTGGGTGGCTCCATCAGTTGTGTGTCTGACTCTTGGTTTTGGCTCAGGTCATTATCTCAGCAGCATGTGATCAAGCTCCACACCGGACTCTGCACTGAGTGAGGAAGTCTGCTGGAGATTCTCTTTCTGCCTCTCCCTCTACACTCCCCTGCCCCTGCTCTCTCTCTTTCAAATAAATAAATACATCTAAAAAAAATTTCACTTGTGCACTAAAATCGCACTTCAATAATTGTATTAGTTTCCCGTAGCTACTGTAACATGGTACCACAAACTCAATGAGTTAAGACAACACAAATTTATCACCTTACAATCCTGGAGGTCAGAGGTATGACATGGGTCTCAAGATATTAAAATCAAGCCACAGGCAGGGACTGTTTTTTCTGGAGGCTCAAGAGGGGCCACTCTCTTTCCTTCCCTGTTTCTAAAGATTGCCCCTCTTCCTTCTTCAATCCAACAATCATATCATTCCAACCTCTCCTTCCTTGTTTCATCTCTTCACTCTCCTGCCTCCCTCTTTCATTTATACTGACGTTGTGATCACATTGAGCCCACCCTAATAATCCACTATGATCTCACCATCCCAGTATCCTTAAGTTTATCACCTCTGTAATTTCTTTCTGCTGAGTAAGGTAACAGGTTCACAGATTCAGGGACACCTTTGGGTGGGTGGGTATCATTATTTGCTTAACATGCCAATCCAAAGTATTGTGTATTATGGTTTGCCCTTTGTTTCAGTTTTACATTTCAAACACCCACACCACACACACACACACATACACACACACAATGCTCACATAGACTTACAGAATTGAAGGAACTCAAGTTCTGTTTATTTGTTTTTTTTTTTTTAATTTTTGGTCTTTATAATCACTGTGTTCTATTCATTTATTTCTAACAAATTAAACACAAGAATATGTTTATTCCTAATCTAATTTATTAGACACAGGGATTTTCACAGGCATTAGAGAAATGAACTACCCCAAAAGTGAGCTTGAAAAATTCTGCATTGCTAGGAATTTATTCTTGTTATCAATCCATATAGTTGAGCTCACATAGGTCAGGGCCAATTGCATATTGGGAGTTGCCTGAAATCACTTTAATATAAAAAACAATATTCAAAAAAAAAACAATATTCATTAAAGTTCATGCCATAAAAATGTGCTAATGTTAAACTTCTTTGTAAGTTAATGGAATTCAACAGTAACTGCAGCGATTGTTTAGAATTTAGACCATCAAAAGTTTTTTTCACAGAGGAGTAATTTACCACTAGCATCATTTAGGATCCTTGGAGCACAGTGATAAGAAAAAGTAGAGTGATTTGCATCCCTGCATTGCCCATCTGCAGGGGAGTCTGTTCCTGCTTCCCTACCTTTGGTTTGCCACTGAATCAATTAGATTCTTCCCAGGTGTGTTTTTTTAATGCCTGTTTATCAAAGTCTAATCTGAGTATTTCAGGTACAGTAAGTGCTGCTAAAATGAGACATACATGTTCCTAAAAATCACTATACAAATTCACTCTGTTGCGACTTTGTTAAAATAGCATTGTTAAGTAGAGCTCAGAGTATCTGAGGGTGAGCTGTGGTTTAACAAAAGAGCACAGAGGAATCAAAATTGAGAAATTGATTAGAGGAGGTTTCATAGCACACCTTGAGAGGCTGCTTGGGGAAGTCAAGGCAGGGTGTAGGCAGGGAAAGTAGCCGAATCTGGAGCACATGCCTTTACTAGGGTTGCGGGCAGGGGGCTTTGGGGTTCTGGGCTAAGGCCAGTTTGGTCAATTCAAATCAAAAGGAGTGGGGTTTTAGTAAATTTTTCAGGGATCTTAATCTATGGGGTGCACAAGGGGAAGCCCTGGAAGGGCTGGGGAGAGTGCTTATCACAGGGGCAGTTGGGGAAGTTATATCAAAAACTTACTTTCATGTATGTGTGGGCTTTTATTTAGGGCTTGAGCTTGCATGAGGGGCTAGGGTCAGTTAAAGTCCCCTGCGGGCCACTTGACCACACAAAACAGATCCCAAGGCAGCAATACCATAGAGTGGTTTAACCAATCTCTTATATACAGTTAAGATCACAGATTTATGGGGAAAAATGGGGTTAGAGGCACAAACACGTAAACACTTCAATGACAAATTAGAAAAAGATAGGAAGCTCATACAAATGGTAGCATAGTTCTATACTTTCTAAGTGGTTGGGAAAATAGATAAATAATTCAATATGAAACTTTACCTTGACAGAGAGATCTGATGTTTACTTGGGAGGGGGCCTCAGAATTATGGCCTGAGAGTCAGTGAAGTGGCGAAGCGAGAATGATCTGAAATCTGCCAGAGTTGTAATGCCAGCTATGTAATGGTGCGGCTCGCAGCTCAGCTGAGATAACCGGTAGATATCTGAGGAGTGCGCATGTGTGCATTTTGTACATTCCTTTGCATCTTGGTTCAGAACGGGGCAGTTTTTCTATTGTCATGTAGTTTTTCCTCACTTATGAAATTGCACATAAGCAAAAGTGAAATGTGCATCATGCTTAAACTGTTCCTTAACTATCAATCTCATTGCAACAGATTTCTGTTTCCAAAGGAAGCATCATAGCAGGGCCCCGCCTGATGTCACTTCAACTCCGAGTGCCAACATGAAAACACGCAAAAGCCTGTTTTCCAACTTGTAGATCAGAAAACAGGCCTGATACTGGGAGACATGTTTTCATATCAAGTACGCAGCATTCTGACAAAGCTCCTCCGTCCCCACCTTTCTCAGGTAAGACGAACAGACACCAGTCTTGACTTCAGAATCTTTCTAAGGACAAAATTTCCAGAGAGACTGCCAATCAATTGGAATTGGCATAAAGAGATGAAAAACTGCTTTGCCATCAGTGATAGTGGGAAAAAGCATGGGTTCTGAAGTCATGTGGACCTGGGTTCAAATCTTGACTCTTTGCTCTCACTTGTAAATTGTGAGTCTTGAAGAGTTAAATGAACTCCCTCAGCCTCTGTTCTCTGAACTATAAAACTGCGTCGATAATGCCTACTTCAAATGGTTGTTGTGGGAATGAAATAAGGCCATATAGACAGGGCACCTGATATAGTGTCTGCACCCGTCTGCCTTGAGTAGTATTCTTAACTTCCCTTTGGGGGAAAAAAAAGCAAAGAAATAAATCTTGATTAAGAATAGAGGATAAGGTGGAGGTGTTTGAGTTAACTCATAAAACAAAACGATCATCTTTCTTTCAGGGGTGCATACCTTCTCTGCCCTGTGCATGCAGACAGGCAAATTTGAGTGGGATATTACCAAACGGCAAATACATGGCACATGTTGCCTGGATTCACAAAGTAATCCTCGGTTAAATACAGATCCACTGAAATTTTGCTTTATCTTCACTTTTTGTCATCTGCCCTAGCCACTAGGTAATGCTCTATAGAACTGAGCTTTGAACAAAATATTTTGGCTGCTCCTCATGGGAAGCAGGTGTATGTGAGATGGATTTTAAAGCTAAACCCACAAAGATGTCAACAGAGAATGCCTCGATCTTTAAAAAAAAAAAATGTTGACTATTTGCAATACAAACTTAAGCATGCTGGACTGAAGATAATAAGCCCCAATTCAAAATAATTTCTTAATAATATATCAAAAAGATTAAGCATAGAAAACAGGGAAATTCTTGCTTATTTTCTTCAAAAATAATAAAATAGGCATTAAACTAATTTTAAAAGATGCTGTTGAAAGGCAATCTACATATTTCTTTCAGCTGGTGAAATAGAGACTGTCTTAAAACTGATTACAATCTGGCAAAAAGGTGGGTAGTATTGCTCTAAGATGTAAATTGCCCAACTACAATTCTTGCTATCAAAGGCACCACACTCTAAAGCTTTAGTCATTTCAGAGGCAGAGATCTGTTTCCTTTGTATTGTAATCTTTAGACAAGAAGATTCATGCTCATAAACATGCACAACAATAAAGCTACCCAGGGCAGATGAAATAGGTACGTTGGCAGAGCACAATGTTGTTTCTGCCGTAGCTATGCCAGTTACATGATCCCTACTGGAAGCTGCTCGTTAGCTGAGACATTATTTCAATTCAGAGGAATTGAACACCAGTGAGGGTTCATGTTCTGGTATAAAAATGGAAGTGCTGAGCTAAAGTCAAATAGAAGTCAGAGCTCCAGGAAAGTAGGAGAGGAAATTATTTCTGCTCCAAGCTCATGCTAAGGATGTACAAATTCATGCCAGCTTTAACCTGGGTTTAGACTAAATAGGGTGTCAGATATTTTCATTTAATAAGAATATAATAATGAGGAAGGATTTTATACATTATTAGTATTTTTATTAATTTCCTGTGAAAGTGCTGTTTTTCAATTATTCTAGGCAACTATATTGCAGGGCATAAAGAGAATAGAATATCATTGTTTTTTTTTTCAGCCAGACAAAAAGTTGTGGATTGTGTGTTTGATATGACAGAGAAGGTGCATTCTAATCCGTTAAACCAGTAGTTCTTTCTGAATGTGGACTAGAACCACACCCTTCTCTTTCTCAACAGTTAAAGGGCAGAAATTCACCTGGACGCTGGGTGTTTTTGTAATAGATCTCCAGGAATGCACGTTTTAAATATCTCAATGACGGCCCAAGATTCTCAATTTTCATGTGACAGTGGCAACAGGTCTGATGGAAAGCAGCAGATAGCCTTGTGATGTGTCAAAGTGGCACCAGTGTCCAATGAAACTGATTCCTGCTGGAAGATGTCACTTAATATGGCATTATCTAGACTACCCACGTAAACCCAGTTGACTTGCCATCTGTTCCACAGTGAAACTGGCACAGTCTCTAAGAGGAAACATACTGCCATCCTATATAATGGCCATTGGGATGGAAAGCCAATTGACCATGATAAGTTCTGTTGATTAATTGTTGATGTTGAAATAAAGATTGTAAGCCAAAAAAAATGTATAAGACTCCTTCATCCTGAATTTTGTTTTTTTCATTGTGAATTTTTATGCTAAAAATGATTTCATGTTGTCTACTAAATTGTTGTATTTTATACTTATAGTAAACATGATACTTATAGACATTTGAGACTAATAAATCAGGTTTATGAAATCATTAATTATGTGCTGCCAAGTCTTAGGATGGAATGTTAATTTTGTTGTTTTCTACACACTATACACCCATACAGACACGTGCACACGGTAAGTGTGTTTGCACTTACCATACTATGACTCATATGAGCATTCTAAGATGTTGTTCTGATAGGCAATTATTTCTCTACTAAGAGAAAATGATCTCTGTACCTATGCCCACTAACTCACATCAGTGAATTCCTCTCATAATAGTTCCCTTGCAAAGGGGTTGCCATATCTGAACTAGCTTAGCACCAGGAACACAGAATGAGCTTATCAGTATCAAAAAAGATATTGCAAAAATCATCTTCATGAACTTCTAAGACTGTAAATGGATGGCCCTTGGATTCTGCAGCTACTGGAGCTGTAATTTTTCTGTGTGTTTTCTTTAACTGCCTCTCCACGATGGGCTGTTGCATCTAAGTCAATGCCTGTCTTACAGTTTATGGCTAGTTTGCAGTTATTCCCATCTTATTGTTAAATCATACACCCATTTTACAGCTTTAGTCTATGTCTATCTTACAGTTCATATACAAAGATCAGTTTTTCTTTTGCCTATATTGTGTTTAAAATTAGTTATATTGATTCATTGATGAATTTAGTCATGAATCCATGTTTCATTTAAATGATAGGTAAATCCATGTTCAGGGTAGGAAGGAGCTTACTCTGTAAGAGCAGAAGAGAGAGAGAAAAAAATCTGACTGGCCCTTGGTCAGACATGGGCAGGTGCACCAATCAGCCCCACAGTGAGAAAGCTATAATGATGAGATATGTTATGGACTTGTTGGCTTCAACTCCATCAATCATGGAAAACACTGAGAACAATTAGATTTGACATTGATAGACCCCCACACTCAAAACTCTAGGGAAAGGGATCCCCTCTGCCAACTGCTTGCCAAACAAGACTCTTAACTGTTTGTATAAAATATCTGGCTCCTTAAGAATGAAGGTATCCAAATTAAACCTAAGCAAGGGGGCTATGTTAATTTGAACTGAAGCTTTATTCTAGACAAGAAAGCAAATGACATTTGGAAAGGATTTTAAGATGATCCTTGAAAACTCCCTGTACTTTATCTTTCCAGATATGCAGAAAGGAATTTGTAAAACTCAAGGGAGACAAACCATTTTGGCAATTTATCAAATTGCTTTTCTGGTTTTATCGGTGCCTTTGAACTTTGTTTTCTGCCATTTGTGGAGTATGTACAATTATATTTTATTCCTTTTTGTCACAAAAGATTTTGCAAACACATACTTGTGATATTTATATATGCATAATATAAATGTGTTACGGAATGAAGGCAAAACAAAGCAGGAAAAAAACAAAGCAGGAAAACATTTTTGGCAATTGCTGAAGCTATCTATGCATAGTATTTGAACTTAAGCGTTACTGTGAAGATACTGGAAAATATTTCACATATATAGTTTGGTAATTCTGGTTCTTAAACATTTAAGCAACATGTATTGTAAGAAACAAATTCAAAAAAATAAAATAGGGGAGCCTGGGTGGCTCAACATTTGAGTGTCTGTCTTCAGCTAGGGCATGATCCCCAGAGTCTGGGGATCGAGTCCCATATTGGGCTCCTTGTGAGTATAAAAGTATAAAGTATAAAGTATAAAAAAAATAAAAAAGAAAATAAGCTAACCCTGAGAATTACTAAATTTTCTTGTTTGTTAAAATCCCCTAAGTGGCTAAAAGATTATTCTAATTGTTTTTAAAATGTGCTTTTGCCTTATTAATCTTCTAAAAATTATTTTGCCATTTCTATTGTCAAATGCTTTGAATATGTGAATTTTTTCCCTAAATGTTTCTATTTTCTTTTTTTAAATATTTTATTTATTTATTCATGAGAGACAGAGAGAGAGAGAGAGCCAGAGGGAGAAGCATGCTCCCCGCAGGGAGCCCCTGATGTAGGACTCGATCCCGGGATCCCAGGATCACGCCCGGGGCCAAAGGCAGATGCTCAACCGCTGAGCCACTGAGGCGCCCCTGTTTCTATTTTCTACATGCCTCTCTTTTAAAGTAAAATCCAATGCAAAGGTATTTGTTAACTTTTTTTGGAACATGCTTGGGACAAAGTACATCATGATGAAAATTCTTTCAGACCACATGATGGCTGCTTTAGAGCAAAACTGACATATATGAAACTGGTCTCTAGCTTGTCATTCAAAAAAGAATCCGAGTCAACATAAGTTATTGCACCTTCAAGATCAATTTAGGAAAAGATATCAAGACAAGAAGTAATATTTTTGCTCAGCATATTTCTCTTCTTTAGGGTAAAATCTCTGAGAGCAGATATGGTCTCTTTAATATGTTCTCCAAGGCAGCCAATACAAAGAAAACCTCTTATTCGTGTCCCAGGCAGAGACACCTACCTTCCCTATCTATCATATTAGTTGGTTTAGATTTGACTGCATACTTTAAAAAATGACAGTAATACAAACAAGTTGGGACTTCGCTTTTTTTCTAATACAAAAGAATCTTCCTTTGATTCTAACTTTCTGTTTCTAGAGTGACGACACAGTCTCAGTATCATCACCTTTGGATTTCAGGCCCAAAGATGGAGAAAACCAAAGGCAACAAGGGAGTGTCTTCCAGAAATATTATGCCTTTATAAAGCAACCTTCATGGAAGTTATATAAGCTCCAACTTCATCTTATATCTGATTGGCCAGAACCTAGTCACTAGCATGACCACATCTTGCTGAAGCAGAGGCTGGGGAATGTATTCTTTTATTTAGAGTGGTAACATGCTCTGAGAATTTGTGTAATGCTACTGAGGAGTAAAGGAAAAAAAGTGGCAGGAACCTTATAGTCTGTATCACAGCTATAAGTCTTAAATAATTCTACCTCATTAAGAAAAGCTTTCCAGGGCAGCCCAGGTGGCTCAGAGATTTAGCGCTGCCTTCGGCCTGGGGTGTGATCCTGGAGACCTGGGATCGAGTCCCATGTCGGGCTCCCTGCATGGAGCCTGCTTCTCCCTCTGCCTGTGTCTCTGCCTCTCTCTCTGTGTCTCTCATGAATAAATAAATAAAATATTTTTTTAAAAAAGAGAGAAAAGCTTTCCAGTTTTTCTCACATTGACATTATTCTCTTTGACTTTCTAGTCATATCTACACTTGTAATCAGTTATTTTGCATGTAATCAAATACTAACAAACATTACTGTTTGTATGTTTCATTTATGAATACCTTCATGCCTTCTCTCCTCACAAGTGACCTATTCAATTCTTTGAAAGGAACGTCATATCTTAAGCTCCTTGTTACAATCCACAGAGTCCTCTTTTTTAAGAAACACTGCTTACTTTAAATTAGGCACCCATTAATATTGTTTGTTTCAATTCGTTTCACATCTCTATTCTTTTTTTTTAAGATTCTATTTATTTATTCATGACAGACACACAGAGAGAGGCAGAGACCTAGGCAGAGGGAGCTCCCCGTGAGGAGTCTGATGTGGGACTTGATCCCCAGATGCTCAACTACTGAGCCACCCAGGTGCCCCCACATTTCTATCCTTAATTGTGTAATTGAATGACGTTCTTTGCCTTATGACTCCATACAGATAATGGGAACTATTGGAAAAAACCTGAACTAATATGGAGGAAAGAAATGTAGTTAGTTCACTGAGATTAACTTTATGCCTAAGATACATTGTATACTATATTAACTCCTTTCACTAGAATATTACTGAAAATGTTTATTTCTATATATTAAAGTAATTTCCTAGAACTTAACAGGGCCTATTTATTCTTTTTCTTGTCTAGATTCATTAAAATTATGTGGAAAGTATGGATGTAACAGTTGTAGTTTTCTCTATATATTTATGCCTTTGTAACATAAGATGAAAATCAGCTCATTGCAAAATAATAGACCAATCCTTAAGTTTGTTGTTTTTGTTTCATTCCTCATGCAACTAAGTTGAGAGAAGCCCTTCATGTAAGGGTAAGAAGAGGCACTGTGGCTGGCTCACTACCCTCATGATCTGATTAGACTGAGCAAGTAAACAGCACTCCTCAATGATACCTAAATTCCTTTGCATTAGGTGCCCTCATAAATCAAAGCATTCCCTCTTTTTTTTTTTTCCTGCTAATGCTAAAGTGTGAGGTAGAGACAGATTCAGAATATAGTTATCTGTTACTTGAAAGACCTAGAGAGAGTTATATGCTCTGAGAGCAAATCTAAATCTAAGGGGCTGCTGTAACAGGTTCCTTGAGAAATCTGTTGAGAATCTGAGTTCACAGGGAGAAACTCCTGAGGACAGGGGCAAAATTAATATTTACCTTTTTTTTCTTTCTACATCAGTTGTAAGAAAACCCAAGATGTGTTGAGCTCGCTAGAATCAAAGTTGACTTTGGCAATAGTACTCCTTCATTTGATCCAAATTTACAAGTGGAGAAGGTAATGACTATTCATATCAACAGTCAAGTTCTCAATGACAGAAAGAACTTAGAACTATTACATCACACAAATAATTAATCTAACCACCCCCAGAAGCAACTATTCAAATGTTATAAAAAGAGCCATATTTATGCATATGTTTCAACCCAATGTATATGTTCAGGAACCAATGTTATTAAATATACAGGAAACCCGTAACTGTATAGTATACTAGAATACAGAAGTAGAATACTGCTTGGACTTCTGGTGTTCTCCGCATGTTTAATTCCTGAGGTTTTTAACGTGTAGCTGCACTGTGAATGCACTGTAAATACTATCATTTGTCCATTGTATTAATTTTGTAAAGTCAGACTTTCTGTCCTTTGTGGATTAGGGACAAGTGGACCAAGCTTATAATCTTTGCAGAAGCATCAATTTTATCATGTGCAGCTGTGAAAGTAGGTTCAATGCATTTAATTAATTTGTACCATGTTGGTGAACCAAATGGATGCTCCTTTCAATATTCTACTTTATTATTTCTGTAGATTTGCATAGATATCTAGGCTGAATTAAATGTGTAACATACAGAGCAGATCTGTATACTTGAAAATGTGATTTTTTATTGTTTACCCAGAATGAGTTTGTTAATCTAAGAATATATAAAGCTTATATTTATCACTTAGATGAGATTAAAATTTGTATTTTCTCTTAATATATAAATTATGAAAAGTCAAAATGTGTATAAGGACTCATGACTATGCTTGATTAGATATTTTATCATATTTTACTTATTTCTTTCTTTCCGTCAGTCTATCTGTCTTTTCTTTCACAGATTATAATATGTGCCAATAAAGAGAGATACAGTTTTCAGTTGCCTCTCTAGCATCTATCTCTCACCTCTTTCTTTTCAGTTACAGCACTCCATTTTTGTTCACGTATCTACTTCTCTACCATGTGACTGAGAGAAAGCTGATCTGGACACTGGAACCTGCTTCATCTGAGCCAGTAAATGTGCAACATTGTCCGGGTGACATTATGCATTCAGAGCTGTACATGAGGAACTAAGTCTGCCCAATTATAGTCCATGATTGAAGGAGAGGTTTCTTTAGCTCTTCCACAAGATCTAACAAAAGACAATGATTCACTTGATATGTCAACAAACTGGGGGCATTGAGGACCCAAATCAAGGAGAAGCTGACAGATCAAAGGATAACAGATTTTAAAAACTTGAATTCTTGATGACAGTACTGAGCTACTGAAAAAAAAAAAATCAGCCTGGGAACCTTACTGACTTCTAAATTGCTTCTTATGTGGGATGAAAAATATCTGAAGATCCACTGTTGATGTGAATGATTTTTATATGATTACTCTTCAAAATGTGATTATTATTTGTATATTTGCACTGTAAGAATATATCTTAAATTTTTACTTTATTTAGCCACGGTCACTATATCTTTGAGCATTGAACATATTTAAGCAACAATATTTCAACACTTCTTTCAAGTGGATTTTTGAAGTTACTGGGTCCAGAGGAGTTTTACGTGTCCCGAATAAAATGCTAATTTGTATATCTATAAGTATGTATTTTTATATTTTTCCTTTTCAAAATTAAAGTCATGCACACTATGTAGTGTTTTATATATAAATAAAATGTTACTTTAAATATGATGGAAGCTGTTGATCTATGTCAATTGTTCTCGATGATAATAGGAATACGTAGTTATGGGATCCCTGGGTGGCTCAGCGGTTTGATGCCTGCCTTTGGCCCAGGGCGCGATCCTGGAGTCCCGGGATCGAATCCCGCATCGGGCTCCCTGCATGGAGCCTGCTTCTCCCTCTGCCTGTGTCTCTGCCTCCGCCTCTGTCTCTCTCTGTGTCTATCATAAATAAATAAATCTTTAAAAAAAAAAAGAATACATAGTTATATTCATCATGGGGCATATAGAGTTTAAATTACATTTATTGGACATCTAGCATGTGCTATGCATTGTTCCAATAGAACAGATAAATAATACATAAATATATGGTTTCCTACGGATACATGACATAAAGACAATAAGGCAAGATTAGGGAGTATCTTGATACAGGGACAAAGAAAGAAAACTATCTCCCACAGGAAGTTTTCTCTAAAGAGTGTTACTCCAGCAAAATTTGAATGAAGTGAGGAGGCAAAATATAATGAAAAGTGTTTTCAGTAGAAAAACTTCAATTATAAAGGCCCTGAGGTAGCTGGAGGTATATTGGTTCTTAGAAGCAGATGGAAGAGAATAAGATGAAAAATGCCTAAGAGATGAAATTAGGGGGATGATTGTGGCCAGATCATATAAAACCTTTCAGGACACTGTAAGAACTTTGAAATTTTTTCAAAGAGTGTGAGAAACCACTGAAGAATTTTGAACAAAGGAATGCTATAATAGGCTTTGTTTTAAAAGGATATATTTGGCTGCTGTGTAGGGCAGGGATAAATGGTATATGTTTGAAAACTGCCTTTCTACTGTCTATGAGCATGAATTTTTCTTTTTGTTTAATTTAATAATTTATTAATTGCACTGATGTATGTCATGATATTAAACCATCTGTGCATTCCTGGAATAAACTCCACTTAATTACATACAGTATTACATACAGTTGACTTTAAGTTGTAATTTTTTTCTCTGGGGTATTTATATTAATAAAGGAGATTGCTTTTCCAACCTTTATTAGGACGTTTGGAGAAACTGAGGCAGATGGCTCAATCTGTTTTCATTATTTGTATGGGAAACATAAAATGGTCAGAAGAGAGCTGGCAAATGTAAAATTACCTTTAGATTAGCAAAAAGTAATTTAAAAAAGAATAGGCTTAATCAATGTTATTGACCCTTTGTTCCTGGATAGGAAGGGAGAAGTCAATCCAGCATTTGAAACAATACAACATTTCAAGGACTTTGATGCTTTCATTGCTTAGCAGAACAAAACAGTCAATGAATTGAGGATGGATGGATGAATAAATCACCACCATTTGCATGGTACTTTTCACAAGACAAAACTCTGCAACAACATTACTCACAACGATTTTTTGCAATAAAAATCATAAGAAGTGAGCTCTTCCAAGGTTTTAAGAGAGGCAGTACATTACAACGGTGAAGAACACCCAGAATGTTGAGGTACAAGTCTTAGATGTGTCTCTTATTCCATGTGCAGTAGCTGGTAAACAACGTTTTTCTCCCAGGTTTCTTCATCTGTAAGATGGTAATAATAATATTTCACGGGTTAACTGTGAACCTTAAATGGATAATGCATTTAGAATAACATATTGAGTAAATATTTGCTTACAAAGATGGTGGGGGTAGAATAAATTGTATGGAATAGAATTAGCCTTAAACATAAAAGTTGTCTCATAGTAGGACTCTTTCCATTAAATAAATCTAATAAACACACAATTAGAAGCTCTATCATCTCAGTGTTTTCATACAAAAGAGAGATAATGAATGTTTAGCATTTTGCGACAGTAACTGGCACAGAAATGTCATGGTTATTATGAAGGCATGTAGCTAACGTGAGGACCTAATTACTTTAAGGCTAAAGCATTTATATAAATAAAGTATGTTGTTAGAAGGACAACAGCAAGCGATACACTAGTCAGAGATTTGCTAATTGTACCTACTGGCTGTCAATGGTTCTTTTTAAAGCATGGCTTGCTATATCACCTTAAAAACCATTCAATCCAGTTTTACTCTATGTGTCCATATGGATGATGGTATTTTGCAATGTTAGTCATCTATTGGGAAACAATGTCATTTTCAGAGATTGGAGATTACTATATTATCTGGCCAAGATTGTTTGTCACTCCCCTGTATTCATCAGTAAGCATGGCAACGGAGAATTCTGCACACAGTGGTACTTGTGTTTCAAAGGCTTTTACTCGATTTTGCTCTGAGTTTGCTCAGTTTGGAAGCATGACCAAGCTCTAAAAGTCATATACCAGCTGGATGGGAGGAGAAGATAAAAACTGGGCCAGAAAAATTCATCCCAGACCACCTGAAGATGTATTTCTAAATGTATCATCTGACCAGAAAATGTCCTACTTAAAAAGAAAATATGTACTATCCAACATGAATGAATATCTAATACCACATAATTTTTTTTATGAGTATAATAAAATAAAATACAAGAGTGTGAGTTTTTGGTCCTGTTTATGCTATCATCTCAAATATTTGGCAGTGGTAATTACAAAATCTGATATTTGGCAAGTGTTTGCCATAATACTCATACAGTACCTTTGTGTGTGTGGTCATATCATAGATGGCCATTTCAGGTGAACGTGTGGTCCCCAGAAATTTGCCTCTTGTGTGTGTGTGTGTGTGTGTGTGCGCGCGCACGTGTATGTGTTTGTGTTGAAGTATATTGTCTTTTATGATACATGCTTTACGATGTACTCCTGGAACTGGGAGGCAGTGGCTACAAATGTCTCCTTGGTGAGGGCTTGGGCCATTTCACTGCCATCTATTAACCTTATTACTATATACTCTGTTAATAATTTAACTTAGAAGGAACATATTTTATTTAATTTAATGAAAATGCAAGCTCAAATAGGGAAAGTATTACAGTTTTTTTGGAAATACACAAGCTAACATTTCTTGGAATTCATAATCTCATGAAGTACCTCTGTAATATAGTTCCATTACTCTATACTATGGAGTAATGATTTATCCAATAAATTCTTCTGCAAGCATAAAGTCAGCCTCAACTACTTAGTGAGTTGGCTTTTAAATTTAGTTACTCCTCATGTTCTTTTAAATGTCTTTTGTTAAAATAGTTTTAATCATAAGAAAATTGGATGAATTCCTGACTAAAATTCTTTGGAGAATAGTCTTAAGTGTCTGGCATCACATTTCCCAAGCAGTCTTTCTGCCTCAGAAAATGATTTATTAACCGGAGTTCAGCTGCCTTTTGCTTTTGTTGTCGATGACAAAAGGTATGTTTAAGCATGTTAAATTGGCTTAACGTAGTGGACAGAAATGATGGTTTACCATAGCTGAATTTGCTGCCAATGCATATTTCCTCTTTGTTACATATAAGGAATAGTTAATCTGACCTCAAAGAAAAGAAACATATGCTCCCCTAGATAAGGTTCTAGAGATGAATGAGTCTGTCTGCTATATAGCATTTGTTGGTCAGAGAGAAAGGAGAAAAAAAGAAGGTGGAAAATAAGCGGAAAATGAGACTCACCGAAAACCTGATTCTAAAGGGAAAAGGTCAAGTAAAACAGAGAAATGACAGATAAAACGGCATAGAAGCGGGGTGTGTGGATAAAGAATTTAAAATAAGCACAGGTATATTGGCAATCAGCAGTCTCTCTGGGGTCAGATTTGTTATTTGTCCCTTAGCAAATGATTCTGGAATGTTAAACAGTCAATGTGCCTGTTCTAATGAATTAGGCTGTCAAAAATAAATAAATAAGCTCAATTTGGGGACTACAGTCCATCAATTATATAATTCCAACAGGCACTGCCACCATCCAAATTTTATTTTGGGCTATGTCTATATGCCCTCCATGAATTAAGATTGCGGAGTTCTTGGCCCAGTTTGGTGTGGTTCATATAACTGTAGGACGAAAGTGGTAGCCTCACCTCATTCATATTATTAGGACAATTGGAGAGGGTTGCATTTGAGTTCCACTTTTGCCCTCTGTGAGACTCTTGTTTTGTGCCTGCATCTCTTACTCACTAGCCTTTTCTCATTTTCTTCAACTCTACCCTATTATATAATTATTTTGTTACATTTATTTTGTTGGAAATACTTATGCCAGACAAATCCTTTTTGATCCTCCAAATCACTCAATTTATTAAGCACCATTTTATTCTTGAAACTGATCCTTTTATTTTCAAGACATTTAATTTACTTGTCTCTCTTTCTACTTTTCTGATCACTTCTTGTTTCCTTTCTCTCTCTCTTTCGAAATGTTTATAAGCCAATGATAGTCACTGAGAAAAATGCTCTTGTCAAATAAATGTGGAAAGTATTACATATTATACTCTCTTCTTGATGATTTACCATACCATATTAGATTCTTTTTCAAGTTCTAGAATAAAGAAATTTGTTTGTGTTATACTTAATATCTAGCACTATTTAAACTCTTTTGGTTTCTTGTTTGTTGCTATGCTTTAAAGGGTCATGTGCCTGTAGACAACTCTGCATGATGGACCCCAGTTTCCATATCAAGCATTAACCTAATATTTTCCAATTACCTGTTGGATTTATAGGTCTGAATATTATGCTAGCACATTAAATTCAATATTAAAAGGCACATAATTTTTCCCTTTAATGAAAATAAGTATCATTTGGCTTCAATACGTCAGATACTGGTAGGTGCTATGGATAGTGTGATCAGCAGCATACTATTTCTGTGGTGGAGATAAGTAAACAGTAAATGGGGTGGGGGTTGGGAGAGATGAGGACAAGATGGGGCACAGATTGCTACACTGAGACCAAATCATCAAAAGTACTGAAATGTCAACCTATAGAGTTTGAAGTTTTTTTGACAGCAAAAGATAGTCATTGAAAGTTTTGAGGTAAGCAATGATCTGTCTTTTTAAGACCAATATGACTCCAGAATGAAGTATACAATAAAGCAATGCAAGTTTGGACACTGTAAGATCAGTTATCATAAGCCAATGAGGTGATAACTTGATGGAACTAATCATAATCTGCCTTATGTTATTCTTTGCTGTGAGTACTATTTTTATTTTTTCAACTAAATGTGAGATCCTTAAGGAAGTAAATTTATCTTGTTTATCCTTATATACTTGTCCATCCTTAGCACATTTCTTTGCACATACTAGATGCTTTCTTAATGACTGCTTGGTGAGTAAATAAATGAGAACTTGCCACTGTTTAAAACATTGCAGAGCACATTTCCTCGAAGTACTGATAAACAAAAAGATATAAAGAAAGCAGTTAATGAGAACCAAGAGAAATAGAAAATTAGTGATGGGTGAAATATAATCATAAAGAAAGAAAATAAAATTTGATGATAGGAATTGCCCATTTAGAAGACATATTAGTTCAAAGGCCTGGTAATTTAATGCAAAGACTTTCACTGCTAAGTCACAGAACTCCAGTCTTTCCATCACCATTTTTTTTTTTTCTTTAACAAACTGTTGAGCAAGACTGCTTACTACCTCTCTGGGATTGCCCAGTGTCCTGGGCTTGGAACATTTTCCTATATGAAGATGGTTGCTGAATTATCACTCGAACCCAAATTCTCCTGTGTTATTAGGAGGAAACTCCCCCATGTTCTGGGTACACAGTGAACTTCCTTCTATTGCTTAGGTATATATCATATGACACCTGGAAAGCTCCACCAGTAAATCTGCCCTACCCCCAAGGTAAAAGGGTCTTCACCTGTAGCATGAGAAGGATGTTGTAGTCCACTGCCCTGTGTCAGCTCTTGTGAGGGACCTGCTGGACATGTGACGCATGGGAGCTTGCTGCATCTCTTCTTTCTGTGTGGCTTGTTCCAATCAGTGTGTTTGTTGTATGTTGAGTTCTCTTTGGTGACTCTGAACCTATGAAGATACAATGAGCTGAGTCTGTGGGTTCCTACTTCTAGAGGTTGGCATTGTTAATATCTCTGCCATCTTCCACGTGGTAGGAATCCTCATTTGGATTAGCAGCATCTTCCTGCTTGACATAAACACCATCATTTTTAAGAAACAGAATATGCTGAAAATCAGTGGGCAGTCTCATTTTGGCTACTGTTCAGTAACCACATCTGAAGTGAAGCTCAGTCCAGGGTGTGGGAAATGGGTAAAAGGGAAGGTTAAAATGCTGATGCTTCCCTTTTATGTCTATAAAAAACAAAAGGTTAAAGGAATGTTTTGAATGTCCATTCGTTATTGTGCTTTTGAATGATTAGCTTTAGGCTAAGATTTGAGAACTATTACCCAATTTCAGTCATACTTGGAGAAACACTTGTATGTTCTTGACAAATATTAAGAAAATACAAGTTAGTATTTTATAATACTATATAACACAATGTAATAACTTGTACTGAGTATTTTAAATGCTCAATAGTTTATTGAGAATTTATTATGTGCCAGTTTATGTTATATGAGTTATCTCCACTTACCCTTTGTTATCCCCACTAGAGAGTGGAAAATTGTGGATCATGGACATTAAAAAACAGTTAATAACTGGCAAAGCTTGACTGACTTCAAAGTTTGTGCTCTTAAATTCTGTATTTCATGCTTTGTGATTTTACTTTAAAGAAGAGAAAATGATTAGCTTTCTCCTGAGTTCAACGGTGCCTGTGAACTCTTCTGGCTTATTTGGATTAAAACTGCTAAAAATAAATAAATAAAAAAAAAAATAAATAAAACTGCTAAAAAGCCATTTACTTCAACCATGTTTATTAAAATTCTGCTATGCTGGTCAACACATTAGTAATAGTGGAAACTATAAGCTACCATTAGAAAATACTTTTTCCTTTGGTTATGTGTTCACTTAGATAAAAGATGTCATCTTCCTGGTACCAGAAAGAATGACTCAGATTTGTCCAACAAAAACCTGGGTATCCTATAAATTCACGTTCTGGTAGTAAAGATTTACAAATTTGAGTGTGAGCATACAAAAAAAAAGTAAGAATATTCCGATTAGCCAGATCACCAAAATAAATTAGAATCAAGGTGCAAAATCTTTAATGATGATAACATCAAATAGCCAATATTTTTCCCCATGTTGGATGAGTATCCTAAGCAAAGCCAGAGTTAATGATTCACATCTTCTAACATATCTTTTTAAAATTCTTCTATTTAAAAATAAATAAATTAAATAAAATTCTTCTATTTTCAGCTTTTGAAATACTGTCTGGGCTTCTGGATGGATAAAACTACTATTGCACTTGGCTTTGTGTGCTATGCTTAAAGGAAACATATACATAATTCAAGTGTCAGCAGGGATATATGTAAAGACAGGAAGTGAATTACACCTACAAAAATTAGAAGAATTAGTGACCTCAAATTGACTCATTAAAGCCAACCTCATGTGTATCACAACCAGTAACCTGGGAAAATCTATGATACCTACTCTCTGGGCAAGAAATAGCTATGTCATATTTCAAAGGAAAACCATTGCTCTGTATTTTTCAAACTTCAAACACATAATAAAATGTAGAAAGGAGAAAAGGAAGCTGTTCTGATTATTTTCCTCAAGACATGGGGTAGGAAGACCTGGACCTACTCAGTGGATTGTTTTGGAAAACTAGGACTGTATCAATTTCAAAGTAGTATGAATAGATGCTCAAACTTAAGCAGCTTGAAGGAAACACTGCAGAACTTCTAGATGCCCAGGGAGCACATACAGAAGATCCAATGAACAAGGCCTTTTAACAGAGGTAGCTCATACATTTCTCTTAGGCTTTTGCTGAAGCTAAAGGCTGAAGTAGAAAAGAAAAAGACAATTTTCACCCTGGTGACATTTACTGATAGCAAAAATGATAACATGAATAGAGCTCATTCGGAAACTATGAGAAACTAAGACTTTTAAACTGGGAAACATTTGCACAGGTAGAGGTTATGTCAAATTAATACATAGAACAAGGACTAACTCCTTTTCTAATAAAATTCTGGTCAGAATTATACTTCTGTACTTTAGGGGACTTTGCTACCCCCCTCCCCTACACTCCCCTTCCTGCTATTCAATTTTCCACTTTGACTGCATTCAGTGAAGTTTATGTTCCTTCTAATGGGGTATCAGAAATTTTTGTTTCCATGATTAGGGAAATGGCCTAAGTATCTATGGAAGCATAATA
The DNA here is from genome assembly GCF_011100685.1 of Canis lupus familiaris. NCBI lineage: Eukaryota > Metazoa > Chordata > Mammalia > Carnivora > Canidae > Canis > Canis lupus. The sequence continues at coordinate 20,135,145 of NC_049253.1, forward strand.
TATCAGCAAAACTCATTTATCTTAACCTAAAGCTGATTCTTTTTTTTTTTTAATTGATTGAGGGAGATAAAGTAATAGGTGAGGTAACATCTTAGGGTTCAGATGTTGAATAGAAGATGATGATAAGGAGTAGGAAAAAGCATGTGGAGAAGTTCAGCTACTTAAAGCTGGGGCAATATGTACTACTTTAATGCTTGCAGAGGCATTTTACCTAAAAGTCATATTTCAGGGCTGATTATAGGGGCTATTGGAACAGATGAGTTGATGGAATAGCCAAAATTCAAACTCATCTCCCCTGATGTTGACAAAGGTAAGACTTTCTTCTTTTTTTTAATATATATATTTTTTATTTATTCATGAGAGACACAGAGAGAGAGAGGCAGAGACATAGACAGAGGGAGAAGCAGGCTCCATGCAGGGAGCTCGATGTGAGACTCAATCCTGAGACTCCGGGATCACACCCTGAGCCGAAGGCAGACGCTCAACCGCTGAGCCACCCAGATGTCCTAGTAAGGCTTTCTTCTTAAAATGAAGACATATCTTAATAATGTCAAGATAGGAATATAGTCATGTCAGCTTAATCCCTAGGCAGAGTGTTTCTCATGGCAACATCACCAGGTACTCCCTAAAAGAAGTAAGCTAGGGCAGCTCAAAAAAAAAAAAAAAATATATATATATATATATATTCTAGTATTATTATATATATATTCTAAATATATATATATATTTATATATATATATATATATATATTTAGTCTAGAATCTTGTTATATTCAAAAGTGAAATGGACCCAGTTCTAAATCATTTGCTTGGCTTGGATTTGAAAAAGGTTCTCTGTAATTCAAGTCAACTGGTCCTCAAAAAAAAAAAAAAAAAAAAAAAAACGAAAAAGGAAAAAGAGAAGCCAAGTTTTTAACTTCCAAGTTGCCTTTTGCTGAAGCTTGTTGCTCAATAGGCTTCCCAGCTGGTGCATCTGGCTCGATGACAGGGTGTGTCAGGTTCTATCGGTCATGATGCTCTACATGACATCATGGATCAGAGAAGAGTACAGACCATAGAGTCACCTTGTGATATGAAGTCTAAACTGGGGAAAGCCTCAGATACCCTCCGACCCACTATTAAAAGTAATACAAATTAGAGATGAAAAGTTCAGCTTGCTTGGCAATTTGAATTTTATTTGGCTCAAAATTTTATCTCCGAAAACGTTAAGAGTACATGGCAGTAAAGAAAGATTATAAAGTTGGTCTCAGTGATCTTCTTTAGTTTGAGATAGATATTAGAATTCTCTCACCAACTCAGCTCAGGTTTCATCTCATGGGACACTTGATAAATTTGTTGATTTATTTGAACATTATTTTAAAAATACACTTAAGTTAGGAAAGTGCATCTCAGTTTTCCCACTGATGATACAATCTATTCTGATATTACTTAAATGTATATGGTACTTATTACTTTTTAGAAACAAATGCTTTTTGTTTTATATTATTTTATTTTTGGCACCCACTGACACCTATAACCTTTGCACAACTCTCTGTCTTTATGTGGTATCATTTCACATGGAGGAAATTGAGACTGCTTATGGTTAAAAAGCAATCCAGACAGGGAAGAGAAGAGAGATCCAATTAGTAAAGTTAGGATTAAAGCTACAGGATATTAGAACAGGAAGTTTTCTTAGAGATCATCTAATTCTTGAAGAGTATGGACTTAGAATACTATTTCCACAAGATGTTCAGGGGAAAAAAACGGTTCCATTCTCAAAAAAATGTGAGTAATGATGTATTCTACACCCTTAACTGGAGACACTCCATGCATTAGTACATTAAAGACCTGTGGATATTTAAAAAATAATTCGACAAAAAAAGCTGTGTTTAACTTGTTTCTTCATTTCCCTAAGGTATTGTGGTGTGGCAGTGACAACTCAAATAGACTTGGCTCAGAATCCTAACAATTCATTAATTGTGTGTACCTGGCAAATCAATTAGCAACCCTAAACCTCAATTTCCTCATCTAGTAAATGAGGAATAATACTATTTACCACCTAAGGTTCAGAGCAGGATGAAATGGGAAGATGACAGTAAAACTGCTAGCTTTGCAGGGCCTCACAGCTAGTGTGTCCTCTTCAAACGGTAGCTTAACTATCTAAAAGATAACACCTGTGATAAAAATATAACTGTCACAGGTAAACAGTTCTCATGAGAGTGAAACCAGTGCATAATTTGGAAACAGAAATTATAATCAATTATTAGTAAATGACATTTGCAATACATAGAGTCACTAGTAAGACAGTAATACTGTCATCTTTCCAGTATAGTTTAGTCATCTTTCGTGTGTTATGGAGTAGGTGATTACATAGAGTAATAATAACATTAATTACACAGTTTGCTATTGTTTCGTCTAGATTTGAACTCTAACCTGTCAATTGCTAGTAGGTATGCTTACACAAGACATTTGACCTTTTGAGCCAGTTTTCCTATATGTTAACCAAGAATTAAAATATCAGTCTTCTTTGTAAGATTTGTTGAAGAGAAACTATAGAAAATTTACCATTTAGTAAGGGCCAACCATATCCTAGACACAACTTTTAGGTAATAAGGTAGTAAATGTTTTACATAGATTAAGTGAGCAATTGTTCATGAAAATGCTACACAAACTATAACACCATATGCAAGTATTAGTAGGTAGTAACAGGTAATGCTGCTTGGCACCCTGAGGTTTCTGAGTAGTTAACTATTTGTATGACTTCAATTCTAGCAATTACATGGAGGAAGAAAAGAGGATATACTCAGTCTCCAAGTAATTATGAATTCTTAAAGAGATTTTAAAAATCTGTTCTAATATCAAATTCCAAACTGTGCAAATATGAGTTGAATTTGCCATGTGCTTCTCTTGGATCTCTCTTTTCTTAGCTTAAAAGTTCAAGGTATCTGCCCCTAGCCAACCGTGGATATGAACTTGTCAGGACTACATGAAACTTTTGTGGATGGACCTAGTAGAAAACCAGTACATATTATTATTCTGATTTTTTATAAGAGGAAACTGAGACTCAGTCAAGCCAACCAACACACTGGGAGAACCAGGACACGAATCTAATTTTTAATTTCAAAGTCTAAGCTACCTTCTACTGTGTTGGATGTATAACAAAGGAAAGATAATTTAACAGATGATTTCTAGAGCTCAAACTCTATCAGATCAATTTTATTAAAGGATTAATCTAATTTACTCTAAAAATAGTCTCTGAGCATATATTATGGATTAATAAAATACATTTATTCCAAAGAAACTTTTACATAATTTAATCACCTTATATTCATAAGTGGTAGCCAAAACTTTTGAAGATTTCTCAATCTATATATATTTTGAGGACAAAAATTATAATCTCCAGTAGTCCTTCTATGGAGATAGAAAGTAAGCTGGATAATCGTTGTTAACTCTAATGCTATATTTGTTTTTTGTTTGTTTTTGGTTTTCCTCATTTAAATTATATATAGATTTATATATAAATTTTATAAATATAAATATAGATATAAATAAATAAATAAATAAATAAATAAATAAATAAATAAATACACTCTGAAATAAGCCATGTATTGGGCAGGTAGATAATATCATTTCCTAATCAATATTTATCATTCAAGATAAAAAATCCCTTTGGGGTGAAGAACTTTTTGGGAAATGGCTTAACACAGATAAGGGCTTATCTGTATAGAGCTCTAAAGCAATAAACATTTTTCAATGTGTATTTATTGAACATTTCTGTAGTCAAGATGTCATGTGAGGTAGTAGTCTTCCTGCCATGAAGAAAGTTAATCTAATGAGTGAGGTGGACAGAGAGTATATTTAACTCATAGGGAACATAAGGTGCTACCACAGATAATGGCTCCTTTGCCCTGCATGGATGTGACAGCTAAGCTTCTCCTAGCCCTTTATCCATTCATTTGTTCAAGGCATAGTCACTGTGAGTCTACCAGATACCAGGAATTTTACTAGTCTCTAGCAAAACTACCATAAACAAAATTAACATAAAATTAACATAAACTGTCTCAAGAAGTTTGAATCTAACTGACATTAGGGACTAAGTGATTAAAATATAGATTGACATCATGATGTGGGCAGTAGAAGAAGCTATTGGAACATATGGGATGAACGTTTTGCCTAGATTTGGGCACTCAGGGAAGGCTTTTTGAAAGAAGTGACAGCTGAACTGCTAATTGAAGGAAGAGAAAGAGTACTTTAGCAAAATGGGGGGAATGGAGGAAACATTTCAGCTTAGACAAGAGTACATAGGAAGGGCACTTTCAGCCTTATCTTGTAGAGCAAAGGGAATTGAGCCAGTTGAATACAGTTTTGAGAGAAGGAAAACTACATGTGAAGTTAAAAAGGAATTAAATCATATCAGGTAGATGAGGAAGCATTAGGATTTTGGTATAATCATCAAAACGCTGCAGTCATGTGGCAGGACATGAGCCCTGAGGAGAGAGAAGGGTCAAGATTAAAATGAACCCTGATGTTATTAGGTAATAAGGGAGTACTGACAGGCAACATACAGAGTAATTGCTTGGACTGACTTCCTCAGATTTAGAGATAATGAAATGGGGGTCCAGAGAGGTTCTATGGCTTGCCCAAAGGCACACAGCTCCTTAGAAAAAGAACTAGAAATATAATGATGGTCTGTGGAGACCTGTACATGCCTCACCTTCGGGCTTTTAAAATATTCAGGAAGTTTAAAATAATGACAAATTGATTGTCTATCAAGTAACTGATAGAAGTGGGTCCTTGTCTCAGGAATACTCTTTAAAGTATGATCTTTTCAGAGCAAATCCTAGGATGATGTCTAGATAAACACAAAAATAAGGCAATGCTTATTTGATTTGTGATCTATTTTGGTCTCTTCTTTTGTATCAACCTTTCACACCTCACTTATTTTTGATTATTCATTGTCTCTCATCCTGAATATGAGTTTCAGAAGGGTCATTGTCATCTCGTCACAGACTGAGAGCTGTCTCCCCTGTGTTCCCTGGCACCTGCAGCACAGAGTTAACACTGATTCAGATTAGCTCTGGGTCAGCTGTGCTGCGAGGAGAGGGTTTTAACCCCTTGTAGACCTGGCTTCTTTCTTGCAGTGGGTCTGAGGAAAACACATTGGCAGGATTCCTCTTTCCTGGTCTTTCCGCCTCACTCCCTGCCCTCTCTCTAGAGCAGGCTGCATTTTCTCCCTCAGCCTGCAAGCTTCGGTTTTCTGCCTGGCTGCGCTCACCGCCTTCCTATGGCACCTCAGGGAATTGCCCTCTTATTACCACAATTACAATCTGTACACATTTCATTAAACTAATATCGCTTCGCACAGGCTTTCTCCACAGAACTGCACAGCTGGAGGCCCATTTCTTTTCCTCAGCTTAAACACTTTGACAGGTTAAGAAAGCTATTATGGCTGAATAACAGGTGTTGCAAAACAATGTGCATTTGATGTTTAAATGAGAGAGCTTCTTTATTGACTGCCTTTATTGCAGTGAAGGCTCTCCTTTTTCACAATGACTGGATTTTTATTGTTTTTACTGCTTTTTAAAGTGTATTCTGTTGTTTCAGAATAGGTCTGAAGTGACTGTGTGTGGTTATTTGTTATTCTGCTGTCCTTTCCTTTTTTTATGATGATTATTATTTGCGTTTCTCGCTTTCCTTTCCAGGTGAAGAATAGTTGCAGAAATAGAAGTGTTGCATTGGGTCTCCCTCTCTCTCTCTCCACTAGAAGCACACCCACTTCATGAACAACTCCCAGAGGGCCTCTAAGGGGATCCTTCTCCATTATTTTGCCTGTTTATATTGCCTACCTCAGTCCACTCACCTCCCTTCCAGTGACCCAGTGAATTGGATCCCATATAAGAAGGTATAAAATACAAATGGAGGAATGGTTTACTGTTATACCTCCTTACCTGAGTATCACTCCCACATTCTTTTCTCAGGACCTATCTGCGTAGAACACACACACACACACACACACACACACACACGTGTATTTCTGGCATTTATCCTATGTCTTTTGACATTTTGTTTATTTTTCCTTACATTTGTCATTTGTCAATGTTAAGCAATTCTTTATTCCTTTTCTCTATTTGCTCACACAATATCATGCTCAGCAGGATATAGTCTGTTTTATCATTTCAATAAGATGACTTTTGCTAAAGACACAGTCAAGTGTTAAAATACCATTTTTCAGAGGCAAGTGCTCAGTGAGAAAGAACACATGATTATGAAAGCATAGAAATGGATGGAAATAAAAGAAAGCTCTAAAATATTTGGATTTGTAATTTACAGTATCTAGGTAGTGCTTTTCATATTGTAGGCACTCAAAACTGCTTATTAACTCGACGATAAGCCATAACACACTTTTTGTTTTTATTTATTTTATTTATTTATTTATTTATTTATTTATTTATTTATTTATTTATTTATTCATAAGAGAGAGGCAGAGACATAGGCAGAGGGAGAGGCAGGCTTCCTGTGAGAGCCTATTGCAGAACTTGATCCTGGGACCCCAGGATCACGACCTGACCCAAAGGCAGATGCTCAACCACTGAGCCACCCAGGTGTCCCAGTAACATATTTTTTTAAAGCAAAACTTAGATTTCATTATTACCTGTATTTTCTGGCAGTAAAAAGCAGAAAGCAAAAGGAAGGGGAAAGAAAAAGCTCATTGTTTCCTTTAACTGAATATTTTCACTTCTGTTACCATACTCACAATTGGAATCATAATTACTTCCTATTCGTTTTTTGTGAATCCAAATGAAGTCATTAGTGTGATTCAGCAAGGTAGAAGTAGATGGTTTACACAAAATATGTATATTGCTTTCTAGGATTGGGACAGCACCTATTTCCCTGTATGTCTTCAATACCTTGGACATTTCTAAGGAAAAAGCCAGCGCTCAATAAGTGAGTGTTAAATGAATTGACCTCAGTCCCCTTGGGGTTGAGGAATTCCTCATCTGGATTTCAGCTGGCTAGAAGACCTTCTGACATTCTAAGTACAATTTTGTGTATACGCACAGGAGTAGGGCAGCGAAAGTTCTTGGTTTTCACTTGATTCTCAAAGGAATGTGACCCCCTCACAATTTATGAGCCCCTTCTTTAGAAAGAAATGTTTTGAATGATAATTTAATAAACATTAGGCAAATAAAGAAACTACTTATTGAGCCAGTAGCTCCAGTAAATTTTTTCTATTATAAAGTTCTGCCTAATTGAACATGGAATTTAGGAAACTGAGTAAGCTTTACTTGATCTTATAAGATACACTTAAATTACCTAATGGGTGCTCCCCACAGCCAGAGACTGACTGTGATCCTCAACCTATAATTGTGACACAGATGAGTATTTTTTTTTTCAGATGAGTATTTTTAATGATGCCTAAACTCGCACTCTCTGTAAGCTCTTTATTGTTTTAAAAGTGCTTTCTCATTTAAAAGACAACAAAAATCCATTTTACTAGAGTATTGATTCACCACTATCTCTGGGAATGGTAAGGCCAGTTCTAATTTTGGGGACTTCCAAGTACAGCATGTGTCTAAAACTCTATGATGTCTAACTCAGTTTTTTTTTTTAAAAAGCTGGTAACCCTACATTAACGAGGCACATTTCTCTTAAGAATTTTAATGGGCTCCATAATGTTCCTATATATATTTTTTTAGAGAAGGACTTAACAGGTAAGGAATCTAAAATGCAGATATTATTCAATGATTTTTCTCATTGGTTGCTTGCTTCTAAAATCATAAATATGGAAAAAGTTAAAATAGATATTTATAGCTTTAGAAATATTTTTACAATCTCTTAACATATATTTCTCTCCCTGGTTTAAAACTGAGAAAAAAATTTTACTTCAGAAAATTGGTTTTAAAATGAAAGAAAAAGTATTTTTTATATAATTGAGCCAACAAACTTAAATAAAATGTTACAAGTACTTAACAATATATTAAGATCTAGTAAGATAACATATGTTGCAGCAGTTTATGGAAATCGGTTGTAAACATTTTTTAAAATATGTGCTTTCAGATAATTTTGTACATGTGAGTGATGAATGAATTTTAAGGAAGTGGTGTTGTTTGGAAGATTAATGAATGAAAGACGGCTAGCAGATTGAGAAGATTTTGCTTTTGATTTTTCCTTTAAGTGTCAATGATGTTAACTAAATTAATTAACATTACACGGATTCTATTATTCAGGTTTATACTTTGGGTCATTTTGAAACTTTGCATCTTTTGATATTTATGTGAAAGAATATGAAAAAGTTAAATTCAGGCTTTTTTCTATACATTTCTCTCTTTTGAATATTATAACAAGGTATGACTATGTTTGTACAGATTCTCTGATTCAGCCTATTGAAAATAATAGAATCAGTTGTCCATAACAGTTCTGTCAATTAGATTGTATCTGTTCTGTCGCTTGTCCTAGAAATTCATCTTCTTGAAAGCATCTGTGTTATTGAAAGCAACGGAGCCTGGTAATGCTGGCCATTACCTTTACTTCATTTGCATTTTTGTCCAATATTTTATCTCCACGTTCCGTTCTCTCTCCTGAAGGTCCCAACACTCCACTGCATCTCATCAGGCACCCTCTGAGCCACACAGAGGCTGCCTGCTGTGTGAGAGGGAACAGGTACAAACCAGAGGTCCTAAATGCCTGGGTTTCTTGCGCCTGTTTCTTAAGCCAGCAGCAGCTGGGATGACCCAGATATAAGAACTGTTTTCCTCGCTCTCGGTTTCCCCATTTCCAGGAATGACCATTGTTGCATTACCTCTAGGATTTGAAAACACAGCATGATCCCTGTGGGTGGTACAATTTCCTCTGTTGGAAGAATGAGGGCACAATGTGAAATTTAAAGCCCCAAGAGCAAGGGGGTGAGTGTAGCAAAGCAGAAACTATTAGCACTGTGTTCCATTGTGCCAGCAAATATTCCTTCCTCTGTGTGTGGAAACACTAAGAGAAAACACACTCACCTGCCTGGTTACGGGCAACAGGCACCTAGAATAAATGCAGTTTTCAGACACAACAGGAAAACCAGAGAAGTTAGTTGGTTTGGGAATTCAGTCTAAGCAGAAAAAAAAAATATCAGAAAGAAAATTCTATCATTAATTTAACGAGATTCATTTTCTACTCAGTAAATGCTAAATAACTTATATTTTAAAACAGTCCCTAGTCATAGAATGAATATAAGTAAATCTCTCATTTATTTTTTGGCTTTTGCTGAAAAAAGACTTTAGCTGTTAGTAAATATCCTGAAAACATTATCTTTATCTAAAGCAGTGGTTCTTAAACTCAAGCATGAGAAACTTGGCAAAATACAGAGGCTCAGGTTTATACTGCATCAGTATGCTGGCCTCTGCATTCTCTGCTAGCTTTCTAGATAATTCTGCTAAACACCCAAGTTTGAGAACCACTGATCTAAACCAAAGAGGGAAGAAACAAAACACTTCAGGGTTGTACATTTACCTATTTTTCCATTTTTTTTGTACTATTTAAAAAATGTAGGGATGCCTGGGCAGCTCAGCAGTTGAGCATCTGCCTTTGGCTCAGGGCATGATCCTGGGGTCTAGGCATCCAGTCCTGCATCAGGCACCTTGCAGGGAGCCTGATTCTCCCTTTGCCTGTGTCTCTGCCTCTCTCTCTCCATGTTTCGTGAATAAATAAATAAAACCTTTAAAAAAATGTAATGATAACTTTCGAGCCATCTTTGACTCCTCTATATTCCATATTCAATCCATCAACAAGTCCTGTTCGCTCTCTAAAACAGAACCCAAGCTAACTGACCCCTTTTCACCATTTTCACCATCACCATCCTATTCACGCTCACCCTGATAATTCACCCAGGTTATTACAATAGGACAGGTTCCTCAATTCCACCCATGCCATTCCAACCCCAGGTTACTCCTCAATACAGCTGCCTGAGTGATCCTGCTAACACTTAAATAAGACCACACTCCTCTCCTTCTAAGACTCTCCCATGGTTTGCAGTGTAACTCAGAGTAAGAGCCTATGAGTTCTGGACAACGTTATTTCTCTTTCTTCTTCCTCTTACTCACTTCTTTCAACCATGCTATCTTCTTTGGTGTCCTTTGCATATGCCATTCTCACTTTCAGTCTTGGAACACTTGTCCTGGTATGTTGCTTTGCCTAAATTACTCTCTCCCAAGGTAACCAGCTCAGTCACTAGCTTGCCTCCTTCACATCCACATCCCTACTCAGATGGCTCCTTGCAGAGATGACTTCATGACCACTTTTGGTAGAACAGAACCCTAGACTATAATACCACACTGATTTAGTTTTCATGTGTGTGTGTTTTAAACACTTATTGTCATCTGGAGTAAATATTATATATTTATTTTCTGTTCACCCTTAATAGAATGTGAGCTTTATGAAAGCCGCCAAGATTTTATCCTTCGTATTCCAAGTGGTGGTATATTACAAGCATTCAAAAAGGCCCTGATGAATGAATGAATATATGATTTCCTCTCAAAACATCCCAAATCACCAACTTAACAGTCTTCCTGAAAAATGGGTAAAATTGATGAGTGTAATTTTATTAGAGGAGAAAACTAAGGCCCAGACTCATATATTTATTAGAGTGTGTTTATCTAACTAGTATTTACCCAACTAGTATAGAAATACATTTACTTCCTTTCCCCACACCTAGACTTGTGTCTGGAATTAGGCCTCTCATGACTTCTAAAATCTTATTACCTATCTCTTTTTGGACTTCAAATTTTATTCCTAAAGATAAATTTTTGAAATATTATTATACAAGTTAACAATAAGAAAATATATTCAATTGCTTAAAAGAAAATTGATGAGTATGATACTCAGGATACATTTTATTTTGCTTAGAGTTCATATAGAATCCGTCCTCAGACAACATGAGTATGAGTGTATTTCCTTGCATCATTCTTGCATACATTCTCCATCCCAGCCTCTCCATTTATGAACGTATTCACAGTGACTTCACATCCCTCACCATGCTTGTCCATATTTCATGTCTCATTTCCATAAGGTCTTTGTCTCATAGTCATAAACATCTAATTCAACATAAGACATTCATAACAGAAAGGTGTTGACATGACCTAGGACCTCCTTAAATTGTGAATCAAATGCTAGATCTGTTTGATAAATGATTTTTGTATTACCTCTATTTAGGAGGTGTTTTGTGAGCTTGATTTCAGGGTAGGTTTGTTACTTTTTGAGAATAATAGGACAGGCTAAAATATGGGCAATTTTAGATAGTGTATGATCATGATATCCCTGAATTATTATTATCTTTTTACAATAATTTTTGAATTTAATAGTAGGATTTTAGGTTCTTATCACTGGAAACTATATTTTCAGGTAGAACCAGGGGTGCCTTCAAAATATCTCTCAAATCCTACAAAGTAAACAGCTGTATAGTCCACTGGTATTTTTAATACTACTTGAGGAATCAATATACAAGTATAGAATATTTAACTAGAGGCTTTGCTTATTTGGGAATATTCAATATAATCCCTAGATAAAATGCCATAGATATTTATGATAGTAAATATGAGCAATCAAAGAAAAATACTAAACAAATATGTCATCAAGCATTTACACCTATTAAATTTAGGAGTGAGTGGATTAAAAAGCAATTTATTAATGGCAATTACCTAAGTGGGTAATGATTGATTTTTTCTCTCAAAAAGAGGTTTTCCACATAATGAGTCTTTGCTTTATAAGAGCTATTCGTAACCCTTAATGTTATCCTACTGAATGCATTTAGAATGGCTCACTGGAGTGTGAGCCTCTAGTCGTGGCCATGCTTTGAGTAATGCAAGTGAGGGCCAAGGAGATGGCCTGGAGACTGTACCACCAAACTAAGCACTGAGTATAAGAACTCTAGAACAGAACGTCCACTCTCTACCAAGAAAGTCAGAATTGGTTCCAACAATCCTTACATCCCCACTTTTCTTTTCCAGAAGTCCACATAGTCCTTGTGCAACTGAACCTAGAGAGAAATCACAGATATATTCTTAGAAGTAACAAAAGGGTTCAGTAAGTTACCTTAATGTAAATTAGTATATAAAAGCACATTCCTACATAGCAAAACAATTATAAAATAAAATTTATATTAAAATTACCTGTAGCAACAAAAACTATAATGCACTTAAGAAAAATCTAGTAGAAGACATATTTTAATGATAATGGTTTATTACTGTATGGCCTAATACTAGTTTTCATAAGTCTTCTATCTAACTTATAATACATTTCTCAAATAATTAGAAAAAAATAGACATGTACATTTAGTGGAAACTTGTTAATTGTATTGTTCCAAACTTCTGTATCCTTATTATTTTTTTCATGTTTCATTTTCCAGTATGAGCTTTTAGTAAATTATTGTGATCATTTTTAAGCTCATATGGAGTACTCAAAAGGAGTACACTCCAATGGATGTCATGGAGGAAACTCAAAAGTCAATATAGAGCTGCTATCATTGGGATTATGATCTGAAACGAATCAAAATACAGGGGCTATCACCTACAGATGTTATCCCTTGGAGAAAGGCAAGTAAAGTGAAAACATATGAAGAAACAAAAAACTAGTTTTTCTGGGCCCATAGTTAATAGAATCTCAGTATGATTGTATATTAACATTTTTCCCATTTACTAAGAAAAATGTGATTTTGAAAATAAGTAATAACTTATTCCCTCATTGAACTTCAAATGTATAAGTGTTTTGTAGAGAATATTAGGATCTGACCCAACTTGTATACTAGTCTGGGGTTTTTAACAGCTAGAGCAAACTCCATGCAAAGCAATTATAAAACAGGCCTCATTTGTTTCCTAGTCCAATTGCAATTTTTCAACTTCTTCCACCTATCAATGAAGACAGTATTGCTTCTGATAATAGGTAATTACTTTAGATAATAAGTTTTAGGTGGCCTAACAAGTCTTACAGTTCTAAACTTGATTTATGTTTTAAAAGAGAACTGGGTATAGATGGCAATGAAACCTCTGGTTAGCCAAAATACTTATTTTAAAGTAAGATAGGTAGATAGAGTAGATAAGTAATTATTTGTCAAATTGATAAGATGCTTTTTCCCTTTGTATTTCTAGTGCAAGAGTATGGCATATATTGCAGTTTTTAAAAAAGAGGGCGCAGCAAAATTTCCAGTTCTATATTCTCTTCTCGAACCTAGCCACTTAATCAAGAGGTAGAGTTTGTTTGCTTTCACTTAAATTTAGGCAGGTCTTTGTGACTGTCTTGCAGAATGCAGTGGAAGTGATGCTGTATAACTTTCAAGGCCAGATCATAAAGGTGATATAGCTTCTACCTGGCCCTCTCCCCACGCCAACTCTTTCTCTAAATGTTCACCCTTGGAACCCAACAATCACGTCAAGAAGAATTTTAGGCCACATTTAGTGGCCACAAATATGTGTTTTGACAAAACTGCAGTCTTAGTTGAGTGACCATCAGCTGCCAGACAACATCAGCTGTCAAGCCTTCAGGTGATCTCCAGCCTTTGAGCCATTTCACATGAGGTTAAGTAGAGCAGTGACAACTGTCCCTACTAAGTCTGCTCAATTAGTAGATTCAAGAGAAAAATAAACATTGTTGCTTGAAGTTGCTAAGATTCAAGGTGTTTTCTTATACAACATTAGGTAAATAGAAATAAAAATAATTTAACAGAAAAAATCAAAACCACAAATTCTTCACTATTTTTCATATATTACATAAGATGATATGTTGATTTCTCATAATTCTGTTAATTTTTGTTTCTGTTTTTTTTGGTGATGTTATTAGATGCATTATGTTTTTAATTTATATAAGTATTATATATGATGATTGAGTTCATTATTATATATTACATATGGCGGATCAATATTTAGTATGTCAAAGCACTGCATATCTTTTTTAAAATATCTTTTTACAATTTATTTGAGAGAGAGAGAGGGAGAGAGCACAAGCAGGGGCTAAGGGCAGAGAGAGAGAGGAAAAAGCAGACTCCCCTCTGAGCAGGCAGCCTGACACAGGGCTGGATCCCTCAGATCATGACCTGTGTTGAAGGCAGACACTTAACCAACTAAGCCACCTAGGTGCCCCCAAAAGCAATGTATTTCTAATATTTTTTTTAAATCTTAGAGTGTCATTTATTTGATGTTTATATAGCCACACCAGCTACATAGTGCACAGCATATGCCGAGTGTATTTTATTCATTCTCGTTTTTCAAACTTTGTCATTGTGCTATAGGCATTTTCTTTTTAAGATTTTATTTATTTATTCATGAGAGACACAGAAAGAGAGAGGCAGAGACGGAGGCAGAGGGAGAAGCAGGCTTCATGCCCGGAGCTTGATATGGGACTCAATCCCGGGACCCTGGGATCATACCATGAGCTGGAGGCAGATGCTCAACCGCTAAGCCACCCAGGCACCTCACATGTTTCTTATTTTAAAAAGCATTCAGCTGGATTGTGTAAAAATGTCAATCTTTGAATTTCAAATGGCAAATTTAATCCACTTACACTTAATGTGATTATAAAGGTATTTGTATTTATCATACCATTATTTTGTTTTGAGTATCATGACACACCATGTTACATTAGTTTCACGTGTGCAACATAGTGATTCAGCTTCTCTGTACATCACCCTATGCTCACCACAGTGTAGCTACCATCTGTTAACATACACTATTACAATATCATTGACTATATTCCCTATGCTGTGTCTTTTATTCTTGTGACTTATTCATTCCATCACTGGAATCCTCTATCTCCCACTTCTTTTCACCCATTTTGCCCATTCCTCCTCCTCCCTTCCCTCTGGCATTTTATTTTGTGCTTTCTCTTTACCCAACTGTATCTATGCTTTTTTTTCTCCCCTTCTTCCTTGCTATCAGTTTTTTTCTTTCATTTATTGATTTTTTTTTCTTTGGATTGGAAGTTACATATTCTCTTTCTATTTTTTTTTAGTATAAACTCACATTTTTAATTTGCATGTATAACAAAGTCTGAAATGAATCCACATCTCAACCCTCCTCTCAAACAATACAAGGATTTAGAATGCTCTAACCCTGTTCAGCCCTTGACATTTTCACATCGTTATTTTTCTTTATTTGAATTCTATCATTTAAAAAAAATCTATAGACATCAGTTTGTCATTGTTTTATGCAGTAAAGGTTTATCATATGCTAGCAAAACTATTATTATTCTTTGCAGTCATTTAGTTCAGTGTTTGACGTTTCATTTTAATTTTCCCAAGATGGAGCTTTCAGAATATCCTCAGTAAATCTGATGATATCCAATACTCACTGTTTGTTAATTGGAAAATATCTTTACTTTGTCTTCATTCTTGCATAATAGTGTGGCAGAGATGGTCTGTACTCTCCAAATATCAAAGTATTTATGGCCCCAAATCCAGTTCAGCAATTAAATCTAGCAATCCATCTGAAACATTTATCTCAAATCTGTCCATTCTGTTTCATCAAATTCCACCCTCTAGTCTAAAGAAATCCTTTCTCTTTATTATCTGGATTACTGCAGTACTCTTCTAACTATTTGTCCTTGCTTGCCTCTAATTCTTGAAAGTGATCTCTTTAAAAACAATGGTGTGTAATCCTTTGTTTAAAAAAATTCAATACCTTAGGAAAAAATGCATTTAGAGTAAAATCCAAATCCTTGACTCTGACTGATAAGGACACTTAAGGTTTATTTCCTGCTCACCATTTCCAACATACTGTTATGAGCCTCAAAATGAAACTGAAGTGTTTAAAATACCCTAAGAAAACACTGCTAGAAAAGTGAATATGAATGATTCTTTAATGCTTTTTAGCCGGGTGTAAAAATGTACAATCTGATGCCTTTTTATATATTTCTTTTTGTTTCAAACTTGGTTTCCAATACGTATCATTAAGAGTAGTACTGTAACAATTCAGGTCTTAGACTGGACACAATTATATTTGGGGGAGCAAACATTCCTATTGTTGATGAGCCCACACTTTAAAGCCTAGAGAGTATCAGTGTGATCTCCCAAATATAGCTACTCATCATGAATACTGAAGGAGGAGGGTACAGTCCATATTAGGAGGAACCTAACTTCGTTACTTCCTTCAATTTAATTACTTTTGCCTTAAAACATCTTTCTATTTAAAGTACATTGAAAAACTCCCAAGAAATTAAGTGCCTAGTAGATAGTAGGCTAAAAATATGTTATCAATTTTAATATAACTTTTAACATAGCTTTTTAAACTCACTTAAACAAATAATACTGCATTTTTTAAATAGGCAGGGCCCTTCACATTCCATTTATACTAAGATTACCTGGAAGTTCATCATCTAAGTGCTATCTGATTAGGTAGCTATTGAATTCCTTTGATTGCTTGATTGTGTTCACTCATATCACTTGGCCCTTCCAACCTTGTGACTACTTACTTCCCAATGGAAGTAATATCTTTGTAGTGGCCATTTCTAACATGTGCATAGCTCTCTATTAGCTTGAACTACCTAATGATCACACTAAAAATATTAATTCCATGCTCCTCTTCCTAGAAGTTTTTTTTGGCAGACGCTATCAGTGCCCCATCCTTATCTACTCTGGACTCACTATTCTAGCACATCCACTATAAGCACTTGCAACTTTCCTCATGGGGGCTCTTTCTTGATCACACAGAACAGATAAGAAGTGATAAAGTATTCATGCTCCTGGAAACAGGTCTCAGCATGAGTAAGGGGGGCTTGAAATTCCTTGCCTTTTGGGTGGAATAACTATTTGTAACTATTTACGTAGCCCCAGAATTCTCCAATAATATTGAGCACTAGCTATCCTCAATGATAATCTGCTCAATGATTACAACTTTTGGCTTCCCTTCCTTTCCTGTTTCCTTTCCCTACTCCCTTACCATTGCTTCTTGAGATCCTCTTCTAAATTGTTATTGATACTCAACACTTTTCTCAAGGTTTTCTTTTGGGGTCACCCAACTTATGACAATCTGATGTGTTTGGACTAGGACCAGAAATCTGTGTTTGTAATCAAGCATTCCAACATGATTCTTGTGATAAATTAGAAGTGGTATTCTACTGCAGGATGACAATCTCTCTCTTCTCTCTCTCTCTCTCTCTCTCTTTTGTAACCTGCAGCTTTATTCTTGAAACCTCTGTGTGGTACATAATGCAACTGTGAACTATTCTCCTATTTACATATTTTCTTTGATCTCTTCCTATATTGCTTTCTAAAAGATTTTTTAATTTTTGAGCTCTAATCAACTTTCAACCTGGTTATTACAACTTCTTTACTATTTTTGCTTATTTTCATGGTGATCTATATAATTATGAGTTTATCATACATTAACAAATTTGCTCTGTAAACTTTTAACTTCATGTAACCTGTGAAACGTTGCTAAGCAATCAACACAAATGGGATTGTGTTCTCACAATTTCACTAAATTCTCTGTTCTTTTATGTAATAGCTCAGATTAATAAATTTGTCATTATACAAAGTAAAGAGTGGTAGGGAAATAAACTTTCTATAAGATGAATATATAAAATATTCATTTTTTCAGATCTCCCCAGTAGTGAATGTTGTAATGCATTGTCCAGATACCTCTTTAGGACTGAAAGACACATTTTTTTCCAGCTACTAGGAGTGGTACTGCCTTAAAGCCCTCATCAACACCTCTCCAGAAATTGTCTTCAGATTCAGGGAGATTCTTTGACCCAGATCAGGCTCCTTTTTCAGAAGCAGACTACACTCAATGACTGATATGTGAGTATGAAGGTCTGGCCCTCTTGCCACAAGCAGGTTAAGTCTAAGGAGTTATTCCAGCTTCAGAGTTCCCTCTGAACTTCCTAAGGATCAGCAGAATCTTTTATGGTCTGTTTAACAATATAACTTCTTTCTTGCTCAATTCTGCTTCTTTACTCTCCTTGTACCAGTGTTAAAGAGTACTGCCTAACAAGTTTTCTGCATGCTCATCTCCACCTCAAACTGTTTCCAGAAGAACCCAACCTGCAGCAATTGGTTCCATAAGCAGTCTTAAGAAGAATGTGAGAAAGCAGATACTTAGATGGCATTTTGGCAATTATCCACCAGCTTTCTGGCCCTGGGGACTCCATCACTGGTGGTAGGTGGAGCACATAGGTGCTGGTATAAAGTATCAAATGTAATCCTTAAAACTTCCACTGGTGGTAGATTGGAATGATATGACTATAGAAGAGATTGCATTAATAGGGCCAGTGTTGCATGTGTTTGAAAACAATGGGAAAATAAGAACTGTAAGGATAGTGGAATCCAATGTGTGTTGCTAAGTATAGTTGATATTTTGGAAAAAGATAATGAAAGGCTGGGAGAATTAACTGGAGGTTAAAACTATGAGTGAAAGTCAGGCTTCCTTTTAGAATATAGAGGCTCTCACTTCTTTAAATTGGAGGACAAAAAATCTGCAGACTGGGTCTAGAATTTAATCATAAGCTACTAAGAGAGTTACATGCAAAACCTAGTCATGTCTGCTATCCAAAGATCAGAGCCCAGAATCATGGAATGGAATGCCAGTGTCAAGGCAGTCAAATATTGAATCATCAAATATTCCTGAACTCTCTAAGCCTGTGAAGGTGGCTCACTCCTTATTAAGGGCTATTGCTTTCTCTGGCTTAAGGATGATGCAGAGGCCTTTACCTACAAGAAAACATGACACCCTTATCCCCCTTTGAATTTCCCCTACATCCATTCCTGCACACCCAGATAATACTTAGGGCTAAGTCCCAATATAACATGACTAGGGAAATGTTGTGCCTGCTAATGGAGAAAAAGAACTATACTCACAAGGATATACAGAACTTAGGCAACATATATTAGTAGGAACTAGGAGGTGAGGTACTCATGGGATTGGATTCTAAAAGTGATATATCAATGGTTGGAAAGATCATAAAGTTGGATAAATTATCAATATGGGTACACTGTTATGGAATATGGGATTTAACACCCTAACAAGGGTCTCAGCAACACATTCCTAGAATGGGTCTTAAAAGCTGAAAAAATCAGGCTGCCTGGGTGGCTCAGTGGTTGAGTGCCTGCCTTCTTCAGCCCAGAGTGGGATCCTGGAATCCTGGGATCTTGGGATCAAGTTCCACATTGGGCTCCTTGCATGGAGCCTGCTTCTTTCTCTGCCTGTGTAGAGGCAGGCCTCTCTCTGTCTCTGTGTCTCTCATGAATAAATAAATAAAATCTAAAAGAAAAAAAATCAACAAAAAAAGAGTAATACAAAGTGTGGTGGAAATGCCAAAATTGTTACGGCATATAGAGAAGAGATTTAAAGCCTCAACAAAAAGGGCATGCTAGAATGATTATACTATGTAAGGTCTGAAATAACACCAATGACTATGTTTCTTGGGACTACCCAGAACGAGGGTTCGTTCTCCCAGAACAATAAGGAATGTGTTGGTGATAAGGGAATCAATATCACTAAGAAGTTCAGCTATGCCTTTGTCTGCCAAGCCAAAGGAGAATACAGAACTGCATTCTCTGGGAGCAATGCAGATATAAGGAGCCCATAGCAACAAACGACAGGTGGAGAGACTTAACCAACAGAAACTAGGTAGATGCAGTTATTATAATTAGTGGCCATGTCATAGCATAGAAGGGAGTAAATGGGTGGCTTGACACACAGAATTATGGAAATGACATAGAATATGTTTCTTTTAGGAACAAGACAGATGGTAGTCAATAAAGGTAGGCTCAATCTAAATAACCAAAACAATCAAGGGCAATCAGGAGTTTAGGACAATTGTCCCAATAAAACTCGAGTCCTAGAAGAACTGCACCAAGAACATACACAAAGAACTAAGTCTGAGGGATCCCTGGGTGGCGCAGCAGTTTGGCGCCTGCCTTTGGCCCAGGGCGCGATCCTGGAGACCCGGGATCGAATCCCACGTCGGGCTCCCGGTGCCTGGAGCCTGCTTCTCCCTCTGCCTATGTCTCTGCCTCTCTCTCTCTCTCTCTCTGTGACTATCATAAATAAATAAAAATTAAAAAAAAAAAAAAAAAAGAACTAAGTCTGAGAGGTACAAGGACTAGAATGGATACTGAAATGTTGCTCAAGTCTCCTTCCAGGACTTAAAGATAGAGTCTTGTAGTTCCCAGCTGATTACCCCCAGCTATCAGGGTTCTCTGGCAGTTGCCCTCAGCTGGAGAGAGCTGATTTGTCCAAGATCACATCCCTTCCCGGAAGAAGTCTGTATTCATAAGACCATAAAGGCTCAGTACGTTTGCTGCAACTTTGAAGGATTATCCCAGTTTCAGAGTTTTCTCTTGGGTCATTTGAGGCCTTTGCTGAATAGCCTCAGAGCTGAATTTCTCCCTTTGTTCAGTCCTACTTGTTTCTCTTTCCTGCCACAGCTGTTGATCCTGAGAGCACTTCCGGATGTATTTTCTGCCCACTTTCCATCTCAGAGTCTTCTTTCTGGGAAACCCAATACCTACAGATTCCCTTTGCTCGTCAACTAAATGTCTCCCTCTGTTAAGGTCTAGTTGTTTCCTGTTTAAAAAAAATGCTGCACTAATCTCCTAATTCAAAACCTCTGCTCAGGATGTCTTGCTCTCTTTTTATGGTGCCAATCCCCATTTGCATACACTATTTACAAAACACAATTAAAATCCCAATCCACATTGACATTTCTGTGGCCTGGTCATCTCTAAGATTCTTCATACTCCTCATTTCCACTAAGCCACATAGTTTATATTTTCATGTAAATGCGTTTCTCTGCTAAGAGAATCATTCCTTAAAACTTTAGATTATGTATTAGTCTTTTTGTGAAATCTTTATTGAAACCTGTGTAAAACAAGGCACATTATAAAAGAGCAGCATTTGCTGATTTGTAGGTTACTTAAATGAATGTAATCTCTGCCTCTTCCCATATAGCTCACTACATTTGAGTTCTACCTTTATGTATAGATTCCCTTTCTAAACTGTCCTCCCCACTACCTCCATCTTCAACACCAGTTACTGAATCAATTGTGGCAGAAAGAAGCCTTAGCACTGTGGTTTCTCCATACATGTTGGCATTTAGATGAGTGTCTGAGTGAATAAATGATTAACTTGATTAAGTCAAGTTCCCCTACACTTAGAATCTTCTGGATGAGCCATGATTAATTGATTCTTGCATAAATATATACACCTTCATGGGCCCACTTTACCCCTCTATCAATGTCCCAATGTCCCCATGTCTGGTCTATAGCCATCTAGATAAAAGATGTGACGTAAAGTGGAAGATGTGTTAAGGCTCATTCAGCTTTTTGGGTTAGAGCATTTTCAATCTTCACCTAAGACTTGGGTCTGTTGTTTTCCATTTTCATCAAGGGTGGTGGCTCTGCTCTAACCCTCAATCAGTTTCTAAGGTACCTGGTCCTTCACTAATTCCTGCCATTCCTCTGACCCCGGATCTAGATCCTCCCTCGTTTGCCTTTAGCCCACATCAGAAGTTCTTGTCTGTATGTATGAATGCCTGACAGAACACCACCTGGCCTCATTTCAGAACTGGTTTATTACCCAATCCTCCTTGATTGCTATATATCAGAATGCGGTTTGGAATTCTTGGCACCTAACGTTGTCTGAGCTCTGTTTCTGGGATCCAGGGCTTCAAATGCAATCTTGCTCTCTTGTGCTCTAACTTCTTGGGTAAATGCACAGGGTAGGGGAACTTCTACAACAATGACGTTACATTCTCAGTTCTGTTCTGGATGCCATTGTATTGATTTCTAATGAGTCTTGGCCTTCCCTAGTATGTTAGTTTGCTCGAGCTGCCATACAAAATACCACAGAATGAGTGGTTTAAACAAAATTTATTTTCTCATAGTTCTGAAGTCTAGAAATCCAAGATCAAGATGTTGGTAGGTTTGGTTTCTTTTAAGGCCTTTCTTCTTGGCTTGTAGATATCCACCTTCTCACTATGTACTCACATGCCCCTTCCTCTGTGTGCAGGGAAAAGGTGGTGTCTCTTTGTATCCTAATTTCCTTGTAAGGACACCACTCAGGTTGGATTAGGGCTACCCAAAGTTTTCATTTTGACTTAATTATCTTATAAAGGCCCTCTCTCCAAATATAGTCACATTTTGAAGTACTGGGTGTTAGGACTTCATTGTGTGAATTTTGAATTCTGCCCGTAACATGTAGCATGCACAATGAATGCTCTGTGTTGCCAAGATCTTAGCAGTTCTCACACTCAAGCCATCCCATCTATCAATTAATCTATTCCACAGCAGCTTATCACTATTGCCAAATAAACTAAATAGCTGCCCCAGATATTTTGAAGTCATTGTCAGTTTAGTTTTTCTAATAAATTAGATTAATATGCTGACCTCCACTTTGATTTGTTAAGTAGCAAGTTGTTAACAGTTAAACGAAACAAAACAAAAAAGAACTGTTGTTATCATTGGATCCTAAGTATTTTATTTATTCCAAGGGAAAATATTAAATTTTGTTTAATTGGATACATATTCCTTACAAAGGTAGTAAATGCTTAACTGGTTAAATTTGTGGTTTTGACCTCTGTTAGTAATTTTTCCACTTCAAAATATCTCCAGTCATTCTCAAAATACTCTGTAGGAAATTATGCTTTTCTATGTCAGTGAATAAAAATTTTATTATTTATATAGCCAAAATATGTATAAGAGATTTATAACAGCATAATGAGAATTTGAGAGACCAGGGAGATCCTGTAGATATGGAAATATTGGTCTAAGATATCATATATTCAGACATTCCTTCATAAGTTTATCAAATCTGTGGTTGGATTTCACCCCTATAATACTCTGATACACAGACAGAGGTAAGGTTAGAAGAATACAGAGCCACAATAATATCTGTAAAGATTGTCTCTTTGTTCCAATGATGTGAGAAGTACCAGGATTTGTGCTGTTTTATCACTGCTCAGAGACCGACTACTCCTGATGGCAAATTTCAGATGATAGATTTGTCAGGAAATTAAAATGCCCAGGAGTGGATATCAAAGGACTATCTGAAGGATCTCCATTATTGACATCAGAAAAAAGAAAACTTGCAATGATATATAATTTTAATTGGGCTCTGTCATGACAGGCTGACCACTTGCCAATAGTTATCTGAAGAAAAAATAACAGGAAGGGGAATAAAATTTGCTACATGTCTTCCCTTAGTTGCTTGGAACTACTGTGACTGCTTTAATTCATTTAAAATGTCCTTTGTCCTGGGCTTTCATTTTTAAAGTTTCGTTGAAAAAGAAGTAATAGAGGGTGGATCTGTTCAGGCAGGGTAAAACTGTCTAATGAGGGACCTGAACATGATTACAGGGGCAGTGGAAAACTGTTCTTACATTGTATACTATAAAAGGGAACTATATGTTCCCTTATGTCAAGTTTTAATAAGTGTCAGGTGGAAATACTTTCAAATCTTCCACTGAAAACTTGTTTCAATAGTGAAAACCAAACTAACACAGTTAAATAATATACTGGATTTATCATGATAACACGATATCACTGGGTTTTTGAAAGCTCTCAACCCTGGTGGATCTGTTTCTTTGGTAGTTCCTGGAGAACAGAGGTGGTATAGTCTGGGCCTACAAGGCCGCTAGCTTTCAGGTCCATTTGGTCTGGCCTTCAAGATGTTGACCCTTGTAGTACTTAAAGAAATAAACTTTTAGCCAACTCTTTTCAGATGGGATCCATTTTTCTTGAAAGAGTAAATTGGAAGATCTGATAAAATTCCTTCCTCATTCCCTCATGGTAATACATCATCCATGAGTTTATTATTCTTATAAAATTGAGGAAGAAATGAGTTTTGCTTTCCTTTTCAAAATAGAATCTCCCTTTTGACTCTAAAATAAAGACTGCTGATGATCAAATTTCAAGTTTTAATTTAATTCAATTTCCTAATATGGTTCTAGATGAAAGCAAATAAAGTGTTTATTACCTTTTACCTTGAGAGCCTCAAAAAGACATTCTATCTGAGATCATGCAAAAGTCCATTAATTTAAATTTAGAGTGATTATAATTATGGGTTTGATCACCACATTTTATATATTTTTCTTTTCATTTCAACACCTATTATTGAACACCTGTACTGAGGTCAAAACTGTACCACGGACTTTGAAAAATACAAAAGGGGTATGTGACAGTATTTTAAAACGAGGATATTAAAAGCTATTTGAAGAAAAAACTGCACAAATGAAATATACAAAATTAACATGAGACCATGCAAATTTAGAATCCAATGGAAATTGTAGAGATAATGTTATAACCTGAGGGAAGGGAGTCATCAATTCGAATCAGAGTGAATGAACATACCTCAAGGAAGAGGTGACTCATAAATTGCATATTTAGGTCTACAGTCTCAGAAAACAGGAAAGAATACCCAAAATAGAAGAAATGTAAAAGGTCAGAGGCAGAAATGATCTTGAAATCTCTACAAAGAAGCTAGTTTGGTAGGAATAGTTTGAGACAGTAATGAGATAAAAGGATAAATACATTAGGTATCAAAAAGGCATGATAAAATGCAGTAGTTATTGAGGGAAAGGAAAAAGTCTCATGTCACAGCCATTTTTATTTCATTTTTGTAGTTGTTTTCAAGTTTAGCATAACTCACTAGTGTTAATAGCCACCATGTCATTGGAAAACTCATAACGGACTGAAGATGTCTGGTAAAACTCTAAAACCTATCTTAAGCACCTATGATCTTAGGCCATAGAGTGCAGAAGGTATAGTAATACTCTACACTTGGTCTCTGGTATCTAGAAACTAGGAGTGATGAAGAGAAACCCTACCTTAACAAGCCATTTAGGTTAGGCTGCAAAAATCAAGGTAGATATACTTGTGTAATTGTATACATATATCCTTTCAGAGGTAGAGAAGACCTATCCTTACCTTCAAAGGATTTCACAATTGTATAGGAGAGATAAATATACCCGTATGTGTTAAAGTCCTCTGTACGTAAGAAGTATGTTATTAGTAGCGACAGAACTGTGTAAACACATGGGACAGTGTGAAGGCACCACTCCTAAGGAGATTTTATAAATGCTTCAAAGGAAAGGGTGATTCCAAAGTAAGATTTAAGCAGAAAAATCAAATTTTTGCATGATACAGTGAGACTAAACGGGTATTCCAGGTAAGTGGCATGGATAAAGGTATCCAACACCTATAGTGTTAGGGAACCACAGGCATTTTGATATCACTGGATTCTGAAAAAAAATAGGAGGATAGTGCTAGGAAGTAATCAAGAGAGCCACTGAAGTGTGTAAGCTAAGAAGAGACATGATCAGATTTACATATTCTTTTTTTTTTTTTTTTAAGATTCGTTTATTTATTTTTTCATGATAGACATAGAGAGAGAGAGAGAGAGGCAGAGACACAGGCAGATGGAGAAACAGGCTCCATGCCGGGAGCCCAATGCGGCACTTGATCCCAGGACTCCAGGATGGTGCCCTGGGCCAAAGGCAGGCGCTAAACTGCTGAGCCACCCAGGGATCCCCCAGATATACATATTCAAAAAACCATTCTGCCGCCACAAAGAAAATAGATTAAATATAGTCCAGTTTATAGACTAGAAACTCAGGTAGCCCTTATGGAATCCAAGTACCAGAAAATGAAGGCTTGAACCAAGGTACAATCATGAGCACAGACAGGAAAGTATACATCTGAGAGCGATTTAGGAAATATTAACAGAACTTGATTAATTAGTGATGATGATGATGATGATGGTAATAATCACAACAATATCTAATATTTATTGAGGCCTTATGATATACAGGCTTTATACTGAATGCTTTCTTTTTCACATCAAACCTATGAGGTAGGTACTCTTAATTTCCCTAAAACTTGTTTACACCTAATGTGTCTCAGCTGAGTAACTGGGACCATGTCTTACCTGATAGCTTACACCAGATACCATCACACTCCTTTAATCTTTCCCTTCCACCCTTCATCTAATTCATCAGTAAAGAGTCTAATCATTCCTAATCACCTCCATGGCAATAGTCCTTGTTCAAGGAAGGTGTGATCATCTCCCTACAGAATTACTTGAAATTACTTCCTAGCTGGTTTCTTTTTTCTTCCCTTATTTCCCTACAGCCTATTTTTCCTACAGTAGTCACAATGACTTTCCCCATACCTCCGAGGCACCAATCCACTCCCATCACACTTAGACCTAAACCACTAAATCAGAAGTCTTTATAAAGGCCATCACGCCCTACCTGAGTGACTACTGGTTATCTCCTTGACCTACCAGTTGCTTCTACTTCTCTTATTCTGCTTTTGCTCTTCCATGAACACAGAGGCAGTTTCCTTCTTTAGGCTTGTGTACTTGTTCTTTCCTCTGCCTGGAGTTCTCTTCACAGGATTCCCTACCACAGACAGATCTCTGTTCAAATGTCATCTCCTAAAAGATGCCTTCCCTTATTATTCTATGTAAAATATCATCTATCATCACTTTCTGTCCTCTAACCAACTTTTTCCTTCTTTATTACAGCTACTGCTACTAAATGAATATATCTATTTGTTAATTATCTTCCTTGGATAGTTCCCTATTGTATTACTAAGGCCTGGGGATAGTATGTCACATATTGTGAGTATATAATACTTGCTGAATGAATCTAAGAATGAATGAAAGAATTAATTCCTCTATTTAGAGATGAAGAAACTAGGACATAAAGAAACAAGTAAATTTCCCGAGTTCAAGAGCTATGGTTCCAGTTGGAATATCGTTAAGAACATGTGTGTTTAACCACTAAAGTGGCTTTACGTGATTGACGAGCCATAGCGGAAACTCCAGTTCACAGAAGAAGGTATTAGAGAAAGAATGATTCCCTTTCTCCTTATTTTCATATTTTTTTAAAAATTTGGACTAGATGTTATTTCATAGGAGAACATATTGGTAAGCAAAAATGCATTAGTATAGCAAAAATGGAAGAGGGTTAGAGATGGAGTCATCAGTTGTTATTGTTAGAAAAGTGATAACTTGGAGTCAAAATTACTTTCATATTAATTTCTACTACATGGTCATGTAAGTGGGCTTCATCCTTCTATATATAAAACAGCAAAAGATAATTCGTACTTCAAATATTGTGAAGGTCAAATGAAATGTGAAATATTTTGTACACTATAATAACGCTGACGCTCTTTATCATTAAAATGGGGCATGATCTTGTCTCGAGTGTATGACTGTGAGAGCATATAATTTCTTCTCTTCCTAATGTGCTATATATTCTGTGGTTGCATAGGTTTATGTGGCTAAACATCACTTGCTGAGAAGCTTTTTGACTCTTGCAGACTGAGCTGCTCTCCTAAGAAACCATGTATCTACTGGGGAAATGTGGCTCAATCTGTGCTAACTAGCTGATGTAATTGACCTTCTGTCTTACTTTACAAATTGCAGTCTTATATCAGGAGTTGATAATAGTAAGATCTGCAAAGAATTCAGAGACAAACTAACACTCTGCACTTTTTTTTCCGTATTAAATCCACTGCCAATTGTGGCTAGATAATTTAAACAAGCTGAGAATGAGTCTCTTACATGTCTAAAAAACACCAAAAGCAAAGTGGTATCCCTAAAATTGTTCGACATTTTTTCAAACAGAGGTCTTCAAAGGACTCCTTTCATGAGAGTTAAAGGGAAAGGTTTAGAAGCTTATGTGTAGCCATTACAGGGAGTATGTTTCCTGTCTCTTCTTGTAGAAATGCATGCCTCTTATTCTCAATGGCTGCCAGGCTTCTTGTCAACCAATTACTTTAAAACAATTGTTTCATTTGGAATAGATGCCACAGCCCAAGTGATTGTCCCTTGTCAGTGACACATTCAATTAAAACAGCTCTGAATAGGAGTTCTGGAGGGCCTACTGTGCCTTGTCCTATCTTATCAGTCAACAAAGAACAACCTCCGAGACCTCAGTGCTGACTGGTTCCACCGTCAGGTGGTTTGAACATGTTGCACCTTCCCGGGGTTCCTCTGAGCTTTTCGTCTCTGTGCCTTTTACAGCCAATGACAGGCGCCGTCTCAGCAGTGTCTGGGTCAACCATGCCAAGAAAGCTTATGGCAGTAAATAAGATGGCAGCTGTGACAGTCCTGACAGCTGGCTGGAGCTCAGGGTGGCAGGCTGAACCGGACTGTGAGCAGTTGGAGCAGCAGTGAGGTATGACCACCATTACTGGTGGGCAGATGTCACTTTCCACACTACTAGTTACTCTATGACGTGACAGACACAGTCACATCATGAAACAGGCAGACAGGACTTTCAGCAAACTCTGGGTACCTAGCATGTTCTACACTCTACGTGAAGTTCAGAAAAAATTTACACACTCTCATTAGAGCATTAAATCCCTTGCCTTTGTAGAACTTGTATAATTGGAGGAGAATTTTACGAAGTAGCAATGTCAGAGAATTGAGTTTTCCTCATAAGAGGTGGAATCAATGAAAGCACAACTGATTTCAAAAAAAGATTTAGTGTGTTGGTTGCCTTTAGAAGAGGTACTGTGAGTTAGCACACATCTCAGGATTCTTTTGTGTGGAACCTGTATGTGTCCCCATACCTTTTGAATATTCTTTCATACTTGCTTTTCTTAGGCAATCTCCCCACACCTCCACCTCTTAACCCTCTTTTCCTATTTTCTTAAGGAGTATGGCTGATAAAAATACCCATTATTAGAGGAGATAGGTACTGTAACACATATATCATCAAAAAAAGTAAAATGAAAAGCTGTTATATTAAATCGTGTGTACCATTGTGAGTTCATAGACAGGGCAAAATGGATTTCTGTAGCCATGTCAAGTCTGTGCAGAATATAGATTTGCTACTTCATCAGAGGGTCAACCAAGGTGGGTAAGCAGGCTCTAGGTCTGGAAATTTGTCATGGATCTAAAGTTGAAAGCTGTCAGGCTAGATCTGGCAGCAGGTCAAGACAAGAGCTGAATCTAGTCACAGAGAGCAGTCCCCAAAATGACAGGAGCATATACTGATGCTGCTTCTCTCACACCCTGACCCTTTACAGGATCTGAAGTCTGTTCACCTAAAACCAATTCTCCTAATGTCTAAGCCCCCAAAGCACCTATTAGCCTAATAATCATATTCCTAATTAAAATCTGTCATAGATATAGCATTTCATATGGAAGAAGATGCCACTCTAAGCATTTCTGAGATTTAATGTATTTTCTAACCTATTTTATAAAACTTTGTTTTGAGTGAAATGTCTTAGAAACCCTCAAAAATGGCAAAATAGTTACTATGAGAGTTTACAAAAATATCTCTGAGCTAACACTATTTCAATACAAATGAAAAGTTGTATATTTGATAAATGAATATTTTAGATGAATGTGTCCTTAGGCAAATTGATTATTATGCCAATTGATTTTAAGTAAATTAGTTTTAGGCAATTTAACATTCTCCCCCTAAAGGAGCCTTCCTACTCTGAAATTCTAGGATGTCTGATGCGCGCTGGCCAAGACAGCGTTTATCAAGCAGAGTGGCAACTTTTGCTTGGCTCTATCTCCAAATAACACCAAGATTTCTAATATAAAGTCATGATAAAGAAAACAGTACAAAAATAAATTAGTAATTTGCTACAGGCCATATATGCACCTATGGACTTTACATTTATTTATTCAGTAAACTCTTACTGAGTATCTACAATATGCCAGGCACTGTTCTCAATGAACTCATGTAATCCTTGTACTGACCTTGTGGGTGACCCCCAAATGTGGCAGGTGGGGGAACAGGAACTGAAGCAAAGAGAAGTTAACTAATTGCCTAATTAAGTGGTGAAGGTGGGTTTTGAACCCAGGCAATCTGGGTCAATGCTTTACTGCCTCAGCAGATAGGCTCTGCTGATAAGTCATTAACTACATGGCTCTAGGTGATTTTTCAAACTGGGTGAAAAACAAAAGCAGGTTGTGGGGATATAGATAACATCCCCTACATAGTTAAAAAGCAGATGTAAGGGCTATGACTCCTCAGTGATAGCATCACTGTCAGATCAGAAATCACTGTTGGAGAGTCATTCACTTTTTCTGAATGTATCTAATAATCTACATGTTTTAGACTGAGATGAAAGAAGACACCTATCAAAAGGTAGAAGTTATGAGAAAGAAATTCTAGACAAATCCTATTAAAAGAGCAACAACATGGCATGCTAACGTTCATATTCCTTCTCTCTACTTCTGGTTAAATATACAAACTCTTTTTCCTTTCCTCCCTACTTGAGAATACTCCTGTAATAGATGAGAATTGAATGTTTGGAGGATATTACTGCAAGGACTTCAAGGACTGCTGCGCAAGGTGCCACAGGTAGGAGCTAATGATGGGGATCCCATCTGTATCTTTTATACTGTTGAACAGGTGAGTGACCAGAATCTGTCAGAAATCCACCACCCTAATATAGTATCCAGCCTTTGGTGCTAAATATCAGATACCATCCTGGACAATAGAAACTGTTACATTCTAAGGGCGCCTGGGTGGCTCAGTCCGTTAAATGTCTGCCTTCTGCTCAGGTCATGATCTTGGGGCCCTGGGATCTAGCCTTGCATTGGCTCCTTGCTTAGTGGGGAATCTGCTTTTCCCTCTCCCTGCCCCCCACTCGTACTCTCTTTTGCTCATGAGCACTCTCTCTCAAATAAATAAATAAAATCTTAAAAAAAAGAAACTGTCACTTTCTAATGTAAGTACTGATAGTACGTATAGTGTTCTTAGTTAAATAAAATTTCCATTATGATATGGCTATAATGAATCCTAATACATAATTCTCATGTAAATGTGTTAGCAAATAAAACAAATAAACCAACAAAATATACATTACTAATTGGAAATGTAGGAAACAACAACCAAAAAAAGAAAAGGAAAAAAGAAAGCCTCTGGCTGAAATTATTTAAAGCCAATTCTGCTTGACGAATTGAACTTTAATTTGCAATATAAAGAAAAAGATAAGAAAGACATTTTGGTATGGCTACAGAAATATTTGCAAAAGGTAAAATGTTCTTGCACTGCAACTAATCCACTGGGGACAGTCTTTCCACAGAAGTAAAAATGTCTTCCAGAGCTCAGCTGGCGATCAGTTTATGCCCTGAAGCATGATTATAATGTTAACCTTGAAAGGTCCTAATGAAATGAGTTTGGTGGTCTCAGCCTATATATTTTTATATGTGGTGGTGCATGCCTTGGAACATATCTTGATGGACTGTCTGCAGAATAGCACAGCATGTATCTGAGATTACAGCGTGACCTGTAGTCTTCACACTGTAACTCCTATTTTTTCCCACATGATGCACCTCTCAAAATTCAGCCCAGAAGGGAGGAATGACTTCTTAATGACAATCTGTACATTATTGATGGGGCAAATAGGGCAGTAAAGAGATAACCCTAGGTGTCTTGTTTGCCAGTTGATTAACTAGCATGAGTGCATTCCCTAGGGAAAACATACTTTGCAGAAAACCAGTTATCCATTCAGTGTCTCCTAATGACAATATTGCAAAATTTGAGAAACCCCTTTCTTCAAAGCCTTGGTTGAGTATCACTCTTTAAATCAGACTGCAAACAAAGACAAAAATTAAAATCAATGCATACAGGCCATTTGCGTCAATGGGTCTTATTAAGAAGTTGAGGTAAATGATTGAGTTCTATTATTTGTATTTCATTGTAATGATGACAGTCTCCTGGGTAATTTTCCCAAGATTTACCTTTTAATGTCTGAAAGGAATATGAGATTGCTATTTCTATTACGTTTGATTCAAATAAAATATTTAGAAGTAATCCCACGACAGGTTAAAGCCTTTGCATTTGAGGACTCACTAGTGACCATTCTCATGTGATGGTGCTACTCTCATGAAAACAGAGATCAAGTTGTAGCTGTGCAATCTTTTGTATCCACTCTGGAGGTAGCTCAGCAATGTCGGTGGTTTCTTCTCAGTCTCTCAGAGGAAAAGACATTTAACTGCCCTGAGTCCTTTGCTTCATGACGCAAACCAGCTCAAGATGTCCTTCTCTTATATTATACAAGACTGGGATGTTAGGTAAAATTCAGTAGCAAAACTTTTTCTCATAACTAAAAACTTTGCATGTCTTGCTCCTTTGAACATGAATGTCAGGCTGATAAATAGCTTGCATTCTATATATTTAACTTTTCTGAATGGAATTCAAGATTTTTTTCCTCTGAGGCCATCAGAAATTTATGAACCATTTTTTCTTCTCTCTAGTCTTCAGGGAAGAATCTCCTTGTAGGAAGAAGACTCCAAGGCATTTGCCATTTTATAGAGTATACTCATTAGCAGGTATTAAATAGGAATTTAAGATTTTAGGAGTTCTGAGGAACTGTGGAACTGGAGCACATATATATATGTGTATATATATATATATATATATATATATATATATATTTATATATTTAAAGAATATAGACTAAGCACAAACCTTTTATTCTCCCTCATTGAGTATCTTTTCTTCTGTGGCTTACAGAAAACTCAAATTATAGCATTATTCAGATGTTAGCAATTTCTTTGAAAACTTCTGGTGGTAATCATGTCTTAGTAGGGACATCTCTACACATCACTGCCATTTTCTCATTACTCTTAACATACTTAAGGAATATTGGGTTTAAAACCCCTGTGACTTCTCCTCCTCACTAATGCAAGAAACTCAGACAAGACTAAAATAAAAAAGGGAAATGGATTATTTAGCCTACAGAAGAGAAGCCTAAATAGGTTGGAGGGTCATGAAGGAAATTTAACAATAGTCTTCATGGCCAGAACAGATATTCTACAGAGATTGAGGGCTAGCTATTCTCTATGTTTACTGGGATCATAATACAAGAAAATAAAATAGGGGAGACTAAGGTAGCAATGAGGAAACATTTCCTGATGTTGAAATTTGTTGGTTATGAATCATTCAATATTTATTGTTTTATTATATGGGGTCGTGGTTGCCCGGGATGGAATAAATTGCTTAGGGTTCTTTTTAGAATATATTTACATTTTGTCTGAAATGATTCAGCTGGTCTTGTTTAGAGATAGGGAAACACATAGTTGGCTTTATGATTTTTCATATTTCTTCAAAGACTCACAGCAGAAAAAGTGAGATGCTGTTACAAATGTCCATACTAAGATAACAAAGGTTTTCCCAACATCCTTCTTCAGAGGCATAGGAAAAAAAATTAAACATGAGCACCCATCAATGGAATTACTGAAGATCCAACATCTTTTTAAGTCCTTCTTTTAAGCAGGGTCCAATTATGGCTGACTAATCTCCTTGGGTTCTTTTAATGTTCTCTTGCAGGGCTAGCCATATGAAGCCTCACTGCTTCAGTGACCTTAGCTACAATTCTAGTGGCTCCTGTGCTGAATGGAATGATAACCATTGACTTGGGCCAAGATATTTATCTCTGTTTTGCTACTAATGCCACACTAACCTAACTCTAAATTGGAGTTACTCAAGTCCAATTTCTACTTGATAGGTATCACCCTTCTCTCCGTTTAAGACATTTATTCCTCTAACCCCAAATCTATGTTATCACTAAGGTTAAAGAGGGTCATTTCCACATTAGAAAAATCGTTTATTTAAATCCTTGAATGGTGTGGACTTGCTCTTATTCAGGACAGCTTCTATTTTTTGAATTTGAGGAAAACATGTGAGTTGTAATATTTTATATGGACATAGAACTGAAATTGTAACTGATAATCTAGCAGTATGTAACAATTGACTTCAAACAATTACAACATTTATTTTAAATGAGTTTCTGACTCCCAAGTTACCCCTCCTCATGTTTGCTATATTCATGATCATTTCCATTGCTAAGAATCTCAACTCATGTGGCCTGGGGCTGTCAGTTATAAAACTATTTTACCATTTTCTTATTGCAAATTAAGTCATCTTGTAAGTATAGCCCTAGGTCACCAGTTTTTTAGCCATAGTCTTACCTCTTTCATATAGTTAGGTAGAAGTACTAAATTTTAAAACCACCTGTTATAGTTACAAAGACAAAGACACATATCTTTGCATTTATAGACCATCTGCTTTCACATGACCCCTGTAGTAATCTGTTGCTAAGATATAATTAAATAGTATATACATAGGCTAGGCCAGGTAGAATACAGGAGCCAAATGCATGGCTTTTTAAAGATGACCCCAAATCATAAATATGATTCTACCCTTATTGGAGAAAAATGCACAGGTTTATTTAGTCAAAGCTAAAATTAAGCACTTTTATTATTATTTTTAAATTAAGCACTTTTAAAAGCTGAATAGCTATTGAACAATATTTTCATTGATTGTAGCCTGAGAATTTATAGCAAACTGACAAGCAACTTAAGAGGAAGACCAGAGGATGCTTTTCTCAGGAACCTGAGGCATAAAGAAGATTTGCAATTTGCCTAAGGCCCACCCTTAGTGACAGAGAGGAAATTTGCATTTATGTAAGTCTGAATCCAAACACATGCCTTTTCTTCTATATTAATCAACTTTTATAGTGACTATAAAATGATCTCAATATAACTTGTGATACTTCAAAGTTATATTGATAGCTTCTGTTGATCATTCCCACTTCCCAGAGGCTCTTTATTCCTACATTTGTTTTGTAGGACACCACTCCTCTGGGTTTTCCTCTTGGCTCACAAGCAACTCTTTCTGTCTTCCAAACATTTCATTCTTGAAAGGTCCCAGGCCTTAGTACTTTGACTTATTCATATTGAACACTTGTTCCTTTGGGGAATCTCCTGCCATCTTGAGGCTTTAAATATGATTTGTGGGCTAATGGCACCAAATTTATGTATACATTTTGGAACTCTTCCCTTCTTTCGTTTTTATTCCCTTCTCTTTTCTTTCTTTTTCTTTCCTCTGTTTCTCTTTTCTTTCTGTTTTTATCCATTCATTTATCTTCTTTCTTTCTTAAAATATTTACTGGGCAATGTTTTCACAAACCCTTATGGTGTTCCAAACAGAAGTGCTGCACTTTGATCAAAACATCCATACTCAATCTAGTGGCATTTCTTAAATGTTACCAATCCAGGCAATTCAGTAGCTCCTCAGTCCAAACTTTTCCTACAAAAGGGCTCATGAGTGGGTCTAGAAGACTTGTTGAAACAATGCTGTTAACGATGATTTTAGAATCTGTAAGGGGATTTGGGAGATAAATCAACAAAAGAACTGATGCCCCCCCTCCCACCCCTCCCATATCTGGAACTTAGAAGATGTACTTGTCAGAATCAGAACAATTATAACTTCCTCTGTTTTGGATATGTTTGTGCTCTAAAAAGCTATTACTACTCCCACAGGTCTACTTCTAGTTAGAATAAAATTTTTTCAGAACAATGGATGGCTCACTCTTGGATGGGAAAGATTCCAGATCTTCATCAAGCTATTTGTATGACCACTTTGGCATACACACACACACACACACACACACATATATATGTATATAGGTATACACACACACACACACAAGCACAAACCTTAGCAAACAGTATTGCCTGGAATGAGCATGCCAAAAGCAATAAAATCAGTACTTTCCTTTTATTGCACCATTTTGATTTTCTCTGAACCCCCCCCACCACCACCCCATACATCTGGAACTAAATTAATCAACTGCCTGATTTAACTTTTCTATATTTAATAATTTTCCTTCAAGGTAATATTTCTTTTTCTTTTTTTAAAAGATTTTATTTATTCATGAGACACACAAAGAGAAAGAGAGGCAGAGACACAGGCAGAGGGAGAATAGGCTCCATGCAGGGCATGGACGCAGGACTCGATCCCGGGTCTCCAGGATCAGACCCTGGGCTGAAGGCGGCACTAAACCACTAAGCCACCGGGCCACCCCCAAGGTAATATTTTTACCTAGCTTATTTACTGTCTCCTTTTCATTCCAAGCCACCATTCTGCTTCCAAATTCCATCACCTTCTGTTTTTGTCACCTTCTGTTATTCTCCCATGAAATTAGTAATACTACAGGGTAATGTTCCCCTAATGCCCAGCAAAATTTCTGGTATTTAATATACACTAAAAGCATGTTTTTTTGTGTATGAATAAATAAGAAATATATGGACAGTAATCGTTCTCAGATTATTATGTGAATATCATATACTATTCCAATAAAATTATTCTAAGGTTTGTTGAAAAATTGATAATGCTCTGGCATCAAAGGTACAAACAGTGATTTATTCTCTTTGATTTTTCTCAATATAATTTATGAAAATGCATACCAGAATACTAAAATGTGTTATGCATGATATTTGTCACAATTTCCTTATTCTTGTGTCTATGACTGAGGTCTTAAAATAAGGAAATACTAAGACTGTAAGTGTATGTATTTTTACTTTTGCTTTCTCATTTGAAAATGTCACCTATTTTTCTCTGTATTAATTTTTATGGATATTGTTTATTTGTTTCACTAATTTTTGTGTTAAAATGACATTGGAAATATCCATGATAGAATTTGGGGCTTGAGCCAATAGTTTAGCATTCAGTAATTAGTAAAATGTTACAGTATCTGATAGTGTTTTGGTTACAGATTTGAGATGTTCTGCTGAAAATCTCTTGCTGAATTAGAATTTAAAAACAAGTACCATATGATTTCATTCATATGTGGAATTTAAGAAACAAAACAAACAAATAAAGAAAAAAAAAAGAGACAAACCAAACAACAGACTTTTAACTATAGAGCACAAAGTAATGGTTACCAGAGGGGAGGCGGCTGGGGAATGGGTGAAATACATGAAAGGGAATATGAGCACACCTACTGAGAGGAGTACTGAGTAATATAAAGAATCGTTGAATTTCTGTATGGCATATTTAAAGCTAATATAATTCTGTATGCTAAGTATACTACAATTAAAATAAAAAAAACCTTCAAATTATAATTTCTCTGCTCTATTTTGAAACCTGAGACTAAACATACCCTGTTTTTTTAAGAGGGAGAAAGAAATAGAGAAGGGGAAGAAGGAGAGGGAGAGAGAGAATCTTAAGCCGACTCCATGCCTCGTATGGAGATGTGGGGTTCCATTTCATAACCCTAAGATTATGACCTGAGCCAAAATCAAGTCAGACGCTTGACTGACTGAGCCACACAGGCACCCACCACATCCATGTTTTGAACAGATTTTTAGATTGTATTCAGCTCTCTGTAGTCCTTGTGTTCTTTGTCAATACCTGCATATTATTTGTGCACAGTCCTGGATCTCCTTAAGAGTGGAGAACATATGACTTCTCCTGCCCAATAACTAGCTTAGTGTTTTGTATGAAATAGATGCTGAATCAATTTGATTAAATAAATTACAGATAATGTGTGAAATGAATAGAATTAATATTGTACTATTTCTACTAAAATTTATAATTCTTTAGTATGCTGCCAAATGGCCAAGTCCATTTTTCATTGATTTCCTGTCAATCATTAAATACATATTTTATTGTTCCATTTTACTTCATTGTTCAGAATTACCCATTTCAGCCATAATTTATTACTTGTTCTATGCTATTTAGGTCTGCTGGCTGGTTCTAAATGACCACAATATCATTTTACAGGTATAATTCACACCAGATAGAAAGCTTAATACAGCTTCTCAACATTTGATCACTTCATAATGTCATGCGTTTGAATTAATGGTATATTGCATCCTATTTCACTAAGTTAAAATGAGAGTCTAATAACAATTATAGTGTCTGGAAAGTATAATTTTAGTATTTAAGATATCTAAGGGAATATAAGCATCTGAAAGTCACATTTTTTCCCTTAATTGATCACTGTAGGAACATTCTCATGGAGCTGTTGTTGAATGGATGTCACTGTCAAAGAGTATGATTTAGTATGATATTATGTGATTTATGGAGCGATAAAAGTTAAAATTGGCTTTTCCAGAATCTTCCTGTCTTATCTTTCTTTCATCACAGAGAGGTATGACTACTGATTGTACTTTTAATTTCATGTGAGCCTTATTTATTTGTGATCAGATATCTGACAGAGACTTGTCTTGAATCACTTTCTTTCTATTTGGACCATCAAGAGTTTAGCTAAGTTCTCCATGGTATTGCTGCCTCGGCATCCATTTTGTTTGGCCAGCTGGCCTGCAAGGACCTTAAACTAACTCTAGCTCATCATGCAGCACATACCCTGGGTAACAGCCTCCTGAGTGACAAGCAAATGCAAGTTCTTGATATGATTTCCCCAATTATGATCAACAGTCTTTCCACCTCCTAAGGTCTTCCACTTGTGCTTACATAAGACCCTCATGGAATGTACCAAAACCCTGCTTCTTTTAGTTTAAATTGACTAATCTGATTTTAATCCAAGAACCCCAAAGCACTGTACCCATGGACTCAAATAAACTCAAATAAAGGAATGTGCCCCAGATCCGAAGGCTCTCCATATGTACTCCACCTTGACCTTACCAGGCGGCCCCTTGAAGCATGCCACATACTTTCTCCAGGACCTGCAAGTGATAAACTTCTCTATTTCAATTTCTCTTGTGATCTCTTGTTGAACTGTGGCACCGTGTGCTCCTTTTAACAACCATTAAGTTAATAAACCCAGAACATACACACAGTCATTTGCTATAATACAGTATAAATATCAAAATGAGCAAAATTCAGCCAAACATTTTCTTCTTATGGACAGAGCTCAGTAGACAGTAAGCCCCTGAAAGAAGAACTGTAACTCTAGCGAGAAGAAATCTATTGGGTTAAATGATTGTGAAAAACAACGTGAGAACACTTAAGCAAGTGTAGAATGGTATGGGAAAAATTTAGCATGGATTGATAAAAAGAAAGATGAGTGTCAGGCTTAACAAACCAATTAACTTTCATCAAGCAAGAGAGTCAATGAGTTCTTGACAGGGGTAAAGCAATAGACATAATTTGTTTACAGATTAAAAAGCCTCTTTGACATGCTACCACATCATAGACAAGAACATGAAATTAGCAAGTTATTTATGGTGAAATTATGCATCGAAAGGAAACAAAAGTGCACGATG
The DNA here is from genome assembly GCF_011100685.1 of Canis lupus familiaris. NCBI lineage: Eukaryota > Metazoa > Chordata > Mammalia > Carnivora > Canidae > Canis > Canis lupus. The sequence goes on from NC_049253.1 coordinate 20,174,084, forward strand.
GTGAAGAACATTGACAGGCATTCTAGATTACATAGAAGGAAGAAGTAAATAGAAAGGGGGCTACAGCTGTGCCCACATGCCATCTCTGCTCAAAGCGACATCTGCTAACAGGAACAGAATTGAAAGCTGGGGTAAAACTAGCATTGCCAATCAATAGTATTGATTCAAGCAAATTAGTATCAAATTAGATCTATTATTAGGAATTTATTTCCTTGGTTTACCACTGGCTTTGAATTCCTTAGAAAATACTAAGGAGTTTTTCGTCCACAATAGCTGTATCTTTCATGCCATTTCACACACTAATGGATGATCAGAAAATTCTGTCCAAAGGACACATATAAACAATTGCAAATCAGATCTTTACTAAACTTTTTCAGTCATATATGTAGACATATTTTCTCCTCTTTCTTTTTCACATGATGTTCCCCCACATCTTGTAAACCCAGCCTGGGCAGTATTATGTTATACACATTCTATATATTCCAATGGAGTCATTTTTTTGTATTCGCACATTGATACTGAGTCAGACTCCAATATTTTTCTACCTCAAATGTTTTAAATAATTTTCCAAGGTAAGTTAAATTCTTAAGTATCTATCTTCAAAATTGGCTCCTTTCCATATAATTACAGATCAGATTAGTGGCATAAATCCCCAGAAGGTTAATTTTGATGTTCACTTTTCTTTCTCCCATCCAGAGGCTTCCTTAATATATCTATATGTTTTCTTCACTATTCTTAAACTGATTTTATTCAGTTTTTTATTCAGACTCACATACCTATAACTTTTTATTATTATAATCAATATAACATTTCAATTATATGTTTATTCTTTAAAAATTAACTGTGCTAATGATTTTATAAAATTTCTTTCTGCTTTTTTTTCTTTCGGTGGAGGGGAAGTTAGGAGCAGAGGGAGAGAGAGAAAATTCCACGCAGACACCATGCCCAATGGGGAGCCCAACTTAAGGTTTGGTCTCACAATCCTGAGATCATGACCTGAGCCAAAATCAAGAGTCAGACAGTTAACCAACTGAGCCACCCAGGTGCCCCTAAAATTTATTTTTCATAATTATTTTTTATAGCTACATCCAGTAAGGTATCACTATGTCAACTTTACAAATGAAAGGAAGGAGCCTTAGAATGGCTAATGGACTTGTTGCAGTTTATGCACTTAGTAAGAGAAGGATCCAGGAGTCATCAGATTCTCTGGCACCACTTTCTTTTTTTAATTAAGATTTTATTTATTCGTCAGAGAGAGAAAGAGTATAAGCAGGTGGAGGCAGGGCTCCCCACTGAGCAAGGAGCCTGATGTGGGGACTCCATCCTAGGACCCTGGGATCATGACCTGAGCTGAAGGCAATTCCTTAACAGACTGAGCCATCCGGGCATCCCTCTAATGCCACTTTCTTGCAGTGTTTCCTATAGTTGTTTCCTATCTGTTCTCCTTGCTTTCTTTCATACATCCCTTATATTACTTCCAAAACAAATATTTTAAGAAGATTATTTGATTTTGAATTTTAATCTCTTTAAAGCAGCTCACTCCTCTCATCCATTTTGCCTTCTGGATAAAGTCTCAACTTCACATCATGTCAAGTTCTCCCCCACTTGCTCTCTTAGGGCTCTTCTTTCCCTCACCACCTAACATCTCCAGCAGTACTAAACTACTAATTTCTTTTATGGCAAGCTCTTCTTCTAACCTTCTCTTAGACTTTTCCCCCTCATTATCTGCTGAGGGATAATTTTATCTTCTCTGTCCTATTCCATTGTTGATCAGTAAACTTCCTTCAGGGGAGTGCTATCATTTATTTCTGCTACACTGATGATGCACAGTGACTTTTCACATAAGAAATGCCCAGTAAGAGGCTGCAGAATTAATGTACAGATATAACCCATTGATTTTCCTCTGTCTCATATGTATGAATTTTGAATAATTTAACTTTCATGCACACTCTGAGTTTTTAAAGTGCTTTGATTATATGTATTCACATTTAATTTCTGTCTTTAAATGTTCAAAGTTTTGTAGTCTGAATTTTTCACTTTATCTCATATATTTAAAATATATTTTGGTATTATGGTACATTTTTCAAAGTTATGTTGGAGCAGATGCATACCATTACCTCTATTTGATAAGCTTGACTATTTCTTTGCTGTTGAGCATTAAGGCAATTACAATTTTACCCATTATGGATAACATTGCAATGAACGATACCGGGTGGAAATGTTTTCTAAAAAAAAATCATTCTCATAAATATTTACCTTAAGATATAAGCCTACCAATAAGGTTACTGGGTCAAGGCATGAATAAGTGTCTGACTCTTGATTTTGGCTCGTTTACATGGCTTTAGAGAAGGAGTCAACAAACTGTGGGTTAAGCCTAGCCCACTGCCTGTTTTTGTAAATAAAGTTTTATTACAACACAGATTCATTCATTTTGATATTGTCTATGGCTGCTTTCACACTCCTAGGGCAGAGTTGAATAGTTTAGGCCATAAAGCTGAAAATATTTACTTTCTAGCCTTTACAGAAAAATTGGCCAACCTCTGCCTCGAGACAGAGACTCAACTTATTTTTGAGAAGCAGTTTTCAGTACCTACAAAGAGTTGGCTGATTTCGCCATACCTTCATCTGTGATGAGAATTGTGTTACTAGTGAAACATTTATGAATTGCCTTTTCTCCATTATAGTCTCATACTTTATTCTGAAAAGAAGATTGAGAGATCTAGACCCTGTACCAAGGAGTCTGGCGGCTTAGAAAACTGCCCTGAAGCCTTGGTTATATATGCTTCCGAAGAAAGCCGATTACTTCTGGAGTTAGCATTAGTATATCAGTGACTGCCAGGTGCTTCCTCTCTCTAGCTAATGAGTTCTACGGAGAGCACACCCTCAGCTAGTTTGCAATGCCAACGAATCAAGGAGAAATATAAGAGCTCTAACCCATCAGACTTTGTGCTATTGTGTACTTTAGCATACTGAACTGCTGCAGATGTTTTCCCTTCAAGAGCACAGTTTAATATACACAAAAGTGCCTTAAAGCAAAATTTAGGTTATTGCATCAAGGTCTGCTGACTTGCTTCAGCATGGCATTATGCTGAGATTGCATGCCAGGTGCAAAAGCGCTATCTCATTTCATCATTTCTGTGTTGCAAAATCAGGTAACATGGGTATATTATAAGTTAGATTATCTTCTTGTAATACAATGTGACCCAATTTGCCAAATAAAAATGGAATGAAAACAGCAGCTTGTAGCAACACCTAAAATATCTTCTGAGTCATTATCTCTTTAATGAAAAGCAACACCGGACAATTTCAACGCAAATTGTGGTTTAGCATCTCATTAACTGAATAATGGCTTATACACACCATGCATTTCTAAGCACCTGAAGTGTTATAAAAATGTTACACCAAACGAGTCAAGAGTCCATTCTTCTATCTGTCCTCAGATGATAATTAAGATTTTTCTGTCCTCTGTTATTTCACCATAGTCATGTTTCTTTTTTTTTAATCTTCCTCAGATATTCAGTAGAACAGAGTAAGATTTCCAAACAGCCTATTTGACACATTCCTAGATATTTAAATAATTTTTCCCACTGTGGATTATGTGGATGTTTGATCTGATTTGCCATTTGACAGGTATATTTCTTTTCTTAGGAGACTTAGGGGGTCTAAAAATAAAAGAGGTGCTGGCTTTGTGTACGAAAGGCCTCCCAGAACATGAATTACTACTGGCCATCTCCGAGTGCCAGTAAAACAAATCCTGCAACTTTTTAATTGAAGCCTACTGAGACCAGTATGTCTCTATTTTTCAGTTCATTAAAACATCTCCTTTCAGAAGTGATAATTTTCCTTTCAGTAATCAAGTAATTACTAGGCTGATTTCACTTCTTTTGCACAAACTTTGCCTTGTGTTCATCAGCCTGATTCTTTCACCCCAATAAGCCCTGGCTACAGGGGCTGGGATAGCAGTTCCATACCAGGCCTGAATATCTGCAGGCATTTTTCCTCCTGTTTCACACTGAGTTCGCAATCAATCCCATCTGTTCTTTATCATTAGAAATTCACTATGTGCTCAGAGCCATTCTTCAAGTAAGATCTTAAAACTTTCAAGGCAGCTTTCTAGATACATATGTACGTACGCAAACATGTACATACACATATACATATGCAGAGTTTTTATACCCATAATACGTAGATTTTGTATAATAAGAACAAATAGGTATCTGAAAATAATTATTTGTGAACAAATCTTATTTGTATAAACTGATTGCTTTATAATTTTCCATGAAATAGTATCAGAGGACTATATGTTTGTTTGATATACCATATTCATGTTATTACTAAAAGGTAGTTTTTCAAAATATTCATGGACCTAGGCAAGATAATCAATCAGGTATTAACATTTTTTGATTTTTGCTTCAAGCAACTCTTCATTGACGTAGGAAGCATTCTTGCATTTGATATGTTGTCAAAGTCAAGAATAATCAATCCCAAATTCCTCACAGTCCATTTTGTTAGGGTATCAGTGTTAAAACATAGCAGTACATAAATTAGTAGTGTATGACATGTTTCAAATAAATACAAGAAAACACTACATAAGAAAGCCCTACCAAATAGTTTTACTGCTTTGTAATTGAATATAAAAGAACTACGCATGATATTTACTTTAAAATATGGACAGGGCAGCCAGGATGGCTCAGCGGTTTAGCGGCGCCTTCAGTCCAGGGCGTGATCCTGGAGTCTCTGGATCAAGTTCCACGTCGGGCTCCCTGCATGGAGCCTGCTTCTCCCTCTGCCTGTGCCTCTAGCTCATTCTCTCTCTCTCTCTCTCTCTGTGTCTTTCATGAATAAATAAAATATTGAAATAAAATATGGACAAAGCTGAGCTTTTATGAATCCTTATGAGTGCTATTCTGTTGTGTGTGGTTTGAAGGCATTTTGGTTTAAAATTTTGCTTCAGATAATGAAACCTGTTCCTGCAGGTTAGTATAAATTCCAAGTAATACAATTATTTAATCTCTTTACTACATCTCAAAGACTGTCTAATATTTGATTACCTTAAATCTATCTCCAGTCTCCAAAACTAATTGTCTTGATCAAAATATTAAATCAGTTCCTTAAGAGTTTTGCTAATACTTTTATAGAAATATTTTTATTTTCATCGTCAGAATTTTTGTAAAACCATAAACGTTAATCATACCATTTACTAGAGCATAACAAGGTGTCCTAAGCTTTTAAAAATAACTTCAAAGAGCTGCAAAAGCTCATTGAAACCATGAACACTGAAGTATGGAATAATCCAAAAGTAGCTACTTTAAATGAATTATATTTCCCATCACCTGTTAAGATACCCCTGGAATAGGCATCTGCTTTAATATATCGTTTGAAATGCAATTTTTGTGCAAGATACAGGAATTTACTAGCCAACTTTCCTGATAATTGCCCATGTGATTCTCAAATATGTTTCAGTAAAAAGAAAACAAATTAAAAAGCCTTGAAATAAGATCTAATGACTTTTTTAAATTATGTATTTTGCATAATATTAAAGCATAATCATTGCAACCCTTCATTTTTATTTTTTTCATTGCTACCCTTTAAAGTCAATTTACCTAAGTAAAAAAATTATAACAGTATGAATGGAAATTAATTGTGATATTTATAAAGTTTTCTATTGGTGATTAAGCCTCAGGGCATAAAGCAGATTTTGTGTATATTTTCTTTGATATATCATATCGCTGTCCATTATATAATTTCTTTTGCATGTATATTTCTTCATTGATCTTTTAGATAGTTTAAAATATTGAACTTGGAAAAATGTGATTTGAAAGGGGATCTGTGACACAAATGTCTACTAGAGGTGACTGGTGTATCATATTTGTCTCAAGATTCCATTAGAGAGGAGGGTATAGATCAGAGAGAAATTGAAAGGAGTAATAGAAGGAGCATAGCAGTTTGTTGGAAGCTTTGTTTAGATACCAGAAGATGCAAGAAAAACAGATTTAGTTGACATTCACCTGATTTCTTCAGAGTTCTAATGGATAGGAAATCAACATATTGTTAATTATTTTTCTTTCCAGCTTGTGACATTTTAGTTAACTGTAATGAGAAACTCTTACCTCTTAGTTTTGATTCAAGCTAGTCATTCAGTCTCCAAAATTTAAATGATATGTGACTCATTCCAATCCTTTTTAAGATCAGTTAGTCACCGGATTCTATGGAGTTTTCTTTCAAGATACCTCTTATCCAAGTTTTTTTCATTTTATTTTCATTGTCAACATCCTAATCCACACTTTCATCACCTCACTCAGAGATGAATCGAAGTACTTCCTACATGTTCAAACTTGTCTCCTCCATCTGCCATCTTACATACAAATGAAATGACAGATGAACCTTGCTTAAGTTTTCTTTAAATAAATTATATCATTATCGACTTATCCTTCACAATTAATTTCAACAGCACATCATGTATTGTTTCTCTTTCTCTATCCAAACAACTATATATCTTATGATATCTCATATATAACTTTAGCTTAAATTATATCAGCCTCTGTATTTCAGGGTTTTGATATCTCCTGGGACTTGTTTGAATTTTGGCCCTAATTGAGATTTAAAGATTGAGATAATACCATTACTAGAAAATGACTTTTCTAAATTGTTTTTGGATTTTTCAAATTAATCTTTTCTTTCTTTCTTTTTAAAGATTTTATTATTTACTCATGAGAGACACAGAGAGAAAGACTGAGAGGCAGAGACACAGGCAGAGGGATAAGCAGGCTCCATGCAAGGAGCCCGATGTGGGACTTGATCCCGGGTGTCCCAGGTCCTGGGCGGAAGGAGGCACTAAACCACTGAGGCACCCGGGCTGCCCCCAAATTGATCTTTTCTGATAAATATAGCACCTTCATTGATTGTTCTTACAACTATGATCTAGGTTTTGATTCCGAACTAATAACTTATCATTTATCTATTTCTTACTCAACATTTTTCAAGATGTGGGTATATATTAATTTATATTGGAAGGAACCATATTAGAGATGGTTAAGTAGTTGCAAATAGATATAGTTAGAAAGGGATTTTTGTTTCCCAACTATTCAAATGTTACAGTATCCTTTTATAGATGATTCCACATTATAAGACAGGATTAAGTTGCTATTCCTTAGACCCTGAAGTAGGGGAAATCTGCATGTTTAATCGAATTCATCTGAGTTCAGATTTTTCTAGTTAAATAAATCTTGAGGATATTCTTCCTTTGGAATTTTAGGAAGAAAACTCAATTGGGATCAAAATATCACTATGAATAATCAGTGATAATTTAGTTGAAAGTCCACCTAAGCTTACTGAAATAGATTTGCATTATAAGTTTACTTGTGTTCACCAAAAAGATGTATTGGAGTCCTAACTCCTAGTATTTGTAAATGTGACCTTATTTGGAAATAGGGTCTTTGTAGATAAAGTCAAGTTAATGTGAGATCATACTGGATTAGAGGGGACCCTAATCCAGTAAGTAGTATCTTTATAAGAAGAGGAAAATTTGGAGACAGAGTAGTCAGAAACACTGGAAAGAACTCCATGTGACAATGGAGACAAAGATTGAAGTTATGCATCTAGAAGCCCAGGAATGCCAGAAATCATAAGAAGGATTGCCAGAAATCACTAGAACCCAGGAGAGAAGCATAAAAGAAAATCTCCTTCAGAGCTCTCCAGAGGGAACCAACACTACCAACACTTTGATTTTGGACTTCTAGCATACAGAACTATGAGAGAATAAGTTTCTGTTATTTTATGACTCCCAGTTTGTAGTACTTTGTTAAAGTAGCCCTGGAAAATGAATAAAAATAAGTTTACCTATCTATATATCCATCCATCCATCCATACATACATACATCTCCAGTTATTATCAATCTACTCAAATTCCATCCATCCATTGATTCATCCATCCATCCATCCATCCATCCATCCATTCATCCATCCATCCATCCATCCATCTATCCCAATAAAGAACAGAAATTTTAAACTTGGTTAAAGCCAAACTGCAAGATTTTCAGTAAGTTTGTACATTTCCAAATCCTGTTTCCTCATCTGAAACATGAATAGATTTGAGGATTAAATTAAAAAAAAAAGACACCTTAGAAAAGTACCAGAAACATGAGTGAGGGATCAATAATCACACACATACACAAATAAATATGTATATACATATATACAAATACATATATCACATATAGTTTTGTAGCAGCATATGTTAGTTGTCTGCCCATACCCATGTTCCTTTTATTTCTTAGGGATATCTATTTGACTATCTTTCTTTTCTTTTCTTTTTAAAAATATTTTATTTACTTATCTGAGAGAGAGAGAGAGCACCAGTAGGGGGGCAGGAGAGAGGGAGAGGGAGAAGCAGACTCCCCACGGCCCCGCTGAGTGGGGAGTCCAATGTGGGGCTGGATCCCAGGACCCTGAGATCATGACCTGAGCTGAAAGCAGATGCTTAACTGACTGAGCCACCCAACAACTCCTGTATTTTTCTATATGTCCATACGTAAATATAAATATATATGGTTTTATAGCAGAAACTGCTTGTTGTCCCCCACTATCCATTCTCTCCTTCTTTCTCTAGAGCTTCAGCTAAGTACATTGAAATCTGGAACAAAAGCTATATTTTCCAGCTGCCCAAACTCACAAGTTGTGACAATAGAACTATATTCTAACAATTAAAATATATGTGGAATTGTTGCATTAACTTTCAGTTAGAAGACTATGCGCCTTTCTTTGACAGAGCAGATCCTATTTGCTATAAAAATTTGCTATAGCTATTTGCTGTAGTGTCCTATAATTTGTGACTTGTTGAGTGTTCAGTAGTCATTTTGACTATTAGGTGGAAGCTGCATGTTGAGAATCATAGAGCAAAAGATAGCAGGAAGATTAGTAATCACAGTTTCTGTGATTCTAATAGATATCTAAACTGCAGAATGTTTAAATCTCAGTATAAAATTTTCCATATAAACAATGAAATATATTACTGGGTTGAATACAGGAACATTTTATAAGTGTACTCATACTTAAGCATTTAATCTTTCATACTTGTAGCTAAGTCCCTGATGAATGTGAAACCTTCAAACTAGCCCCAAACTGCAGGCCCTTAAACTTTCTGTAGGTGAGAGAGATATGGTTCTTCTTATTTAGGTGACAGTTGTACCAATTTTTATAATGTCTAACTGAAATGTTCCCAAGTATTAAATATAAAAGTGAGCAATATGCAGACTCAATTTCAAGAAACTTCTATATGTTTATCAGTTAACCAGCTAACAAATCTTTCATATTAGGAACTAGTACTTACTTACCCTTCTGTTGTCTGACAAGGGCAAGCTCTCAGTCATCCTGGAACTAGATGTATTTTTGCCTTAATTTGTGATGTCATGTCTTGAAATTTGTTATATAACTCTATCTTTATCTATAAAATATATATTAATCTCATTCTCCTTATGAATCATTTGTGTAAGGCTATATCTTTGCCTCCCTCTGTTTTGTTTAATTTTTTCTTTGAAATGAAATTTGGGATTGTCTACCATAAGTGTGTAGAAACAAGCTTTGGCCTTGTCCTTATGGGTTTGAAATTTTTTTTGTTTGTTTTTTCTGTTTCCTTGTACTCACCCTTTTCTCTTGTCTTCTCCTTTCTTTCCCTGTTTGTGCAAAATCATAATTTTTATATGTCATTTGATAAAGTTGTAGTTTCTAAGTGTACTTGTTGACCTCAGAGGCTTAATATGAGAAAATAATGATCTGTGGAAAGAGGTCATATAAAACTACCTTCTCTCAAAAATATTTTCTGTGCCACATTTCCTTATGCTTTCTATGACACATTCCTGTAGCAAATATAAATAAGATCAAAAGCATTATTTTCCCTTGGTGCTAAGGCACAGTCAGAGCTCTAATCCTTGGGTGTATTTATTCTCTGTTCTTTTCGTTCATAGATGCTTATGTTTAGTCACAGACTAGGGCCTATGTTAAGCAATGACATGACCAGCGTGCACTGATAAATATAAATTCCAGCATTTCATCTTTGAACATTGTAAACTACTAGAAACAATTGAGCAAAAAAAATAAAATAAAATAAAATAAAAAATAAAAAAATAATAAAAAAATTATCCCTGACTGGATAATAATAAAATGAATAAATAAATTTGGATTAAGTAGAAAAAGAATGCATTAGCTGACCATTGAATATCTAATCAATAATCTATGCCCATCAGTTACTAACTTTGTGTGTAGTCTTCAAGAAAGGAGGCATCTACAAAATATTTCTTTGAATTGTCTTGATTTTGGGAAAAAAAAACTCAGCCACCACCAAATAACAATAACTCTAAACTCTTTCTCTGAGATGATTTTCAATAATAATTTCTACATCTTGAAATCAATCCAAAATGAATAATTCTTTTATTGTGTAACCTTAAAAACTTAAAAAAAATTACAAAAATTTCTAAATAGACACATAAGAGATCACCTTAAAGCGACATAGTGCTTTACAAATCTATGATTATATTTAAAATTTTTAGATATGTAGCTATGTAATTAGCTTAATATTTAGCAAAAAAATGGAAACATTTTATGATATTAAGAAAATGTCAAACATTGATAATGATGATGAGAACATTTCTATTTTAGTGAGAAAGTTGACCCTGCTTAAGGCCAAATCTTCTAATGCTTCCTTAGCTCTGTAAACATTTGTCTTTTCAGGAACTTTATTACAGCAGTTATGTTTCCCTTTCCCTATAACATCATGCTTTTCCTCTTCTATTGAGCATTTTATGTTTGAAAATTCGCCACTAATCGCCTCTTGGCCTTTTGGCTAAGATCAAGTGTGAAAATTTACCACTGAAAGCAAATCACAGCTTCTATGATCCTTTGTTCTGACCAAGCTACTTTACATTTTTCTGCCTTCTTTGATAGTACAAGTTCATGAAAATGATAGTTCTTAAAAAAGATGTATTACTAATGGTACATCACCTTATGTTCTTTCTTCCACTCACTGGTATTTGACATTTCTTCCATGACTTCATAGAAAAGTCTGCCTGTGAACACCAGTGACCTTCATTTTGCCAAATGTTATATTCAAACACTGTCTCATTTGTCTCATTTTATTCGCCTTGTCAGAAATATTCAGTAAGGTTGACATCCTGCTTCATATACTCTCTTCTCTTGGTTTTTGTAACATAATCATGGTTCCTCCTGTCTCTTTTGCTGCTTGGTCTATCTTGTTGACTTCTCTTCCCATGGATGTCATCTAAATCATGGAAACCCCCAGTCATTTTTTTCCATTATCTTATTTCTGTCTATACATTGCTTTCTTGATGATCTAAATCAGTCTCATGACTTCATGAGCACCTGACATGTTTCTGACTCCCAATTTCAGTTTCAGTCCCATCCCTCATGATCTACCTGCCTACTATCTCCACTGGATGTCTGGTAAGTTTCTCAAACTTAGCATGCTCCCAAGAGAACTTTTGATTCCTCCTTCTCCCACACCCCATATCATCATCTTCTTCTCCTCCTCCTCTTCCTCCTCCTCCTCCTCCTTCTTCTTCTTCTTTATTGAAGTACAATCAACATAATTTTCTATTAGTTTCAGATATACATCATAATGATGCAATATCCCACACCCCATTTCTAAATGTCCCCTTTCTCTGCATCTCATTAAATGCTATAGTCACTGCCTTCCTTCTCCCGGAACTGGTCCAGTCACAATTTCAGAAGTCATTCTTATTCTACACCTTGCCTTCTCCTTTACTCACAATACATCATCAAGTCCCATTGGCTCTACTTGCAAATATATCTTGAATTTATCTATTTTTTTAACATCTTCACTATTACTACTCTACGTATATATCATCTCTTTCCTAACCTTTATAATTGGCCCCAAATGGCTTTTCTTCCTGCTTTCATTTTATGTTTCACCAGTCTATTATCTTCATGATATCTTGAGTTGTTGTTCTTGTTAACAGTGGGTTATAAGTTGTTGTTGTTGCTGTTGTTTAACAGTGGGTCAAATTATATATTTTCCTTGCTTGAGACTCTCCAATAGCATCCACTACACATACATTAAACTTCTTAGCATTTATGATAAAGTCCTTCCTGGTTTGACTTGGCTTTATACTTAAACAATTTCATACAATATTCTCCTTACACCTTACATACGTGTACTCACCCTAGAATTATTTTTACTTATCAAATATTTAAAGCTCATATCATGTTACTTTTCTAAAAAGGACCACTTATCCAAAATTTTATCCCTCTCATATACACACACCTAATCTCACTGTGCCAGCACTGTCTATGCCAATATTTGTTTTATATTTTGTATACTGTTTATTTCTATATTGCCTAAAATGATCTTGTATATGTATGTTTGCATATTTATGTGCATATGCTTATTTTCTATCACCCCTAACTCGCATACAAACTTTATGATATCTGAATCTTATCTACCTTATTTTTCTCTGTATCCAAGTTCCTGGAAAAGTGTCTGGTGTGTAATAGATGCTCAGTAAATATTTGATGAACAAATCAATAAACTCAAAACTAAGGCTTACAAAAACTACTTAAACAGGCTGCATATGCTTACTTCTAAAAAAGAAAATTCCAGAGAAGACATCTGAGTAGCAGTCATTAAAATAATCTAAAGATATTTCAAAAGGAAAAATAATTATATTTACTTTTGTATGGCTTTAAGATTGGGATATATATTTTGATTGGAGAGAGAAAATCATTCTAAAAGTCAAAACTGTGGAAAGATAAAAATAGCTTGTTTGGGGAATTTTTTGAGTAAAATCTGTATGACCACAGGGAGCATTTCTATAGAAAATACTGAAGCTTAGGGTAGATAACTTAGCTGTATGATATATATGGCATCCTCATATACCCAGGAGCTCCCTTCTCTTTAGTTATCATAACCCAATGTGGCATTAAATTACCTTAAACAATAATTCAAGTGACCTAATTGAATAGCTTTTATTTTCTTTATCAAACCAATGAGTTACTCAGGATACTGGAAATACTGTTTTTTAGACCTGTCTCAATGGTGTACCAAAGTTTATATAGGTTACAAGAAATACATTTCCTCAAAAAATTATAATCTATTTCCACTTTCTATCCCCTCTCAACCTACTATGAGAATTACTGGAATATTTTCCAAAGAATGTGGAAGGAATATTATTAGGAGAGGCAGTGTAAATCATTTGGCACTGGAACTGTTACTTTTTTTCCCAGAAGATCCTTTCCACTTCTTGATATGGTTGCCTTATCATCTTCAGCACATGACCTTAAACACTGGGAATATAAGATCTACTGTGCAATTTGGTTCCTTAGTCTTATACATAATCAGTATTAATTGTGCAATAGTCACATTGTGAGCATAGCATAGAATCTGCATAACATATGACCTGAAGGAAAGGAGGAAAGCACTGATAACAATGGATATGATGATTGTTCCTGAATAGCATAGTCTGAGATAGAAGATAAGGAACTTCAAGCTGAAGTACTTGAACAGTGCTGAGCACAAATGAAAAGGAATAGAAATGCTGACTAGTCTCCCAGTTACACTGAAATCATCTAAATTAGATAGACTAGTTACTCAGAGCTAAGAACCTGAGATCAACCTGACAGGGTCTGAATCCCTGTTTAAATTTAATTAGCTGTAAGACTTAAGTCTTAAGACTTAATTAGCTTAACTTCTCACTATTTCTCTGGATAAAATGAGAATAATGAGAGCATGCACATAAATATGGTTTGGAAGAGAGAAACAAACAAGTTAATTCATGTAAAACACTTATCAAGGTGTTCAGTGCATTATAAATGGCCCACAAATGTGAACACTCTAATTTCTATTCTATGCCTTATATATTTTATAGAAGCTTTCCTAAGCCTCTTTTATCCCTTCTCTAAATGGCTGTTGTTGTTTGTTTCCTTTTTAAAATCAATTGAGAATAAAGACAAAATGATAGATCTTAATATAAAAAATCAGGATACAGAAAAGGGAAGAAGAGAGAATAGAGGTTCAGGAAGAAATAAGCATATCTCGTGACTATAAAGTAATGAGGTTGACAATTTGCTTCCACAGTAAATTCTCAGGGCAATTCTTTTTTTCTCAAGGCAAATTTTTAAGAGGAGTTTCATTCTAGAAATCCTCTGAGCAAAGACAGTGAATTTGAATAAATTTTGTGCCCCCAGGGGACTCTTTTGAAGTCATAACTCATTTTGGTTATGTCCCTTCTAAAATTTACTAAATTTAATCCTTAAATTGAAGTAGGATAATTCATAATTTTAGAAAGGAGCACATTCACATACAAAGGTGCTCTTCTCTAGAAATTGCAGAAACCCCTGTCAGGAGGCAGAGTTCAGACGGAAGAACCTTCAATGTTATGGATCAAGGTCAATTACACTTTCAGCTCTTGAGTTTGGCCATATTCCAACATCAGCTTTGAGACTTTAGATCAGTTTACTGAATTGCTTCTCTGTGCAGGCACAGGTGATCTGGTGAGTAGATCAGACACATAAACACCTAAAACAATGGTGTGGCAGGTTTCTCTGATAAGTGGCAAATTTGTGACAAGAAAGAATAGAGGAGGGTGACAATAGTCATGTTACTAAAAGAAGAATTTGAGGATTCCTTCAGGAAGTGTAAGTTGAGCTTTGCCTTGCAGAATGAACCAAACTCTGGTAGCTGGAAAAAGGAAGAAATGGACTCTGAAACAGGATTTAGAAGAATTTCCACTGAGGCCTTTGTCACTAGGCAATCTTATCTCTTCTCTCTGATGACTTCTGGTGCTCAGTCCAATTTCTTGTTGCCCCATTATAAGAAATCTACCCAATAACTTATGGCATCACTCCCAAATGTTAGAGAATAGATGGTCAGAAGCCATTCTGAGAGGCAGACTTTTAGTTCTGAAGAGTTCTGAACCTGATATGAACAGAAATGTGTATAAAAGATACTAACAAGATCTCCCCAAGATCAGGGGAGATAGAGATCTGTGTATCATCTCACATTTTTTAATACTTTATTTGAGAGCCTGGATGCTGCATCAGTGAAGACTGATGCAAAAGACTCTTAAGCAATTCCTGATACTTCACCAGTGCAGTCCTAAAGTTAAAACCAATTTTGTTCCAGGTGTATGCTATTTCTGTTATGGTTCATTCTAATTAAAAGTTATAAATATCCTATTTTTTAAAAGACTTATTTATTTGAGAGAGAAAGAGAGCACAAGGTGTAGGAGCAGAGGGAGAGGGTGAGAGAATCTCAGGCAGACTCTGCACTCAGTGCAGAGTCAAACATGGAGGTGTATCTCACACCCCAAGATCAGGACCTGAACTGAAACCAAGAGTTGGAGGCTTAACCAACTGCATCTGCCAGGTGCCCCTAAATCTCCTATTTTAAATGGCAATTTTATTTGTTTTTGCTTTGAGTAAACCATGCAGAGGGAAACTTATGTGGTCTGGGCCCATAAATATGGAACATAGAGGTGATAAGACACTTCTTTTCTTTAGGAATGACTAAGAAAGACATAAAAGATCAATTAAAAAGTTTGATAAGAAGAAAAGACAAGAGCTAGACCAATCGGGAAACAATTTATCATTTGGACAAGCTTAATGAGAAAAGCAGTGCACTGGCTGATGTGACAATATTAAGCAACAAAATAATGATTAATTAAAGGGTAACAAATTCAGGGGGGAAAATGATACAAAAGAGAATTGATCAAACTCTTCCAAGAAAATAATTTTTTCCTTGACTTTAGTTGGATGATTTAAAATAAGAGGAATTACTCTATTTTCAAAAAGTTCTCTGTGAAATAAGTTAAAGTTTTATATAATTTTAATAATTAAGAATTATAAATATATTTAAAGGATTTTGGACTTGTAATGTTCTAATCTTTATGAACAAGGTCTATATTTATTAAGAGTATATTAAAAGTATAAAAAAGCTGATTAAGTTTGAATACAATGAATTATATAATAAATTATATTTTACTTATTAAAATGGCAGCTTAATGAAATAGAATATAGTTAGAAAATTTTAGATCATATGTTTAGCAGAATTAATATGTTATTGCTTGATCTCTAATTCAGAGCATTTTATTTATCTTTAAAGAATTTTTTTTAAAGATTTATTTGAGAAAGTGTGTGTGTGTGTGTGTGAGAGAGAGAGAGAGAGAGAGCAGAAGCAGGGGGAGTGGCAGAGGGAAAGGGAGAAGCAGACTCCCTGACATTGGGCTCGATTTTAGGATTCCGGGATCATGACTGAGATGAAGACAGATGCGCAACCATCTGAGCCACCCAGGCATCCAATTCAGAGCATCTTAAAACTCTTTTTCTTCTTACTTCTTTTAAACAGAAAATTATGTGTAATATGTCTTATTGACTTAGATCATAAGAGCAGAGTATCATGGAAAGGATATTGGTCTTAGAATTGCTGGTCATAGATTTAAATCCTAAGCACTATTATTTTCTAACTGTGTAGCCTTGAGGGAGTTTCTTAAGTTTTCTGAACTTCCTGAGAATCAGTTTCCTTATATCCAAACTTGACCTAACACACCTGTATAAGCCAGAATTATTGAGAAAGATTAATGAGATGTTGTCTGGGACAGAAACAAACAGAAATATGAAGAAATACTTGCCACAACACACACACCCACACTATTTATTTCCTTCTACCATTCCATTTATATAGTCAACAAAAAGTTAAAAATCTGACCTCATCCAAGATCTAATTAGTGAGTGAGAGAAATCGGAGAAATTTTATTCCTGTGACATCAACTATAAAGTTAATTGTACATTCCTGGGATTGACACAATGAAGACCAGACTGGATGGAGTTTGCCCAGCACAAATAAGATACTCTCTCTTTCCTTGAGGATGTGCACATTTAGTAAATATTGATAATAAAAGCAAGTGCAAAATATCTAGTCATGTGCTATAAATGCCTAATCTGGAACAATCTATAAATAGGAGCAGTTTAGATAGTAAATTCATATTTCGGGGTCCTATTTGTAACGTGTAATGTTAATAATTTATTCACTTCCATTAAACTTCTTGTCTTGAAATACCTTCATGTGTGAGTATGTTGACTGAAAACTGAGAAAGACATGTGAAGTTGGATGCCTAGAAAAAATCTGGAGTGGTTTAATTTATATAGAGAATATATGCAATGATAATAAAAATATGGTTCATATTAATTTGTTAATAATATTTTTATTTTAAAAATACCAACATGTTGCCTAATCCTAGAGGCAATACACTAATGAATAATTAGGAAACATTTTTCTGAATAGACTTAGAAAGTTCCTCAAAGTGTAGGATTGAAGCTCCTTTTTTTTTTTTTTTTATTTTCTGTGAATACTTAATGACACTCTTTGAGAAAATAAAAGTTATTTTAATACATAAATGGTCATTTTAAGTTAAGGTCTAAAACTGTAACTATAAATATGCTCAGCATTTTTGAAATAACAAAAATAACTAATAGGGTTAGGAATAAAAAAATGGGATAAAAATTGAAGGATGAGGATGGGATTAGAGAGAGAGTAAAAAAAGGCCCCTGGGAGGAAACATTGGTTAATCTAGGGTCCGGGTTCCTTGACTCCTGACCTAATTATTTTCCTTACACTCAAAGCTTATATCCTAAGAGAGAAATTTTGCATGCATGTATGTATTTTAGACAGGAAAAAATTTTTGTACACACTATTTTGGGTAAATTATTATCAGAATTAGTTATTCCTCCAGGTTGTAACAGAATGAGGTACTTGAGCGGTGTTGCAAAGTTTTTCTTCAAACAGAAATGGTCTCAGACCCTTATTTTGTTCTCAGTGTTTAATTCTGCAGTTACAGTTTCAGTGTTTAATCCTGCTTATCTTTTGATGTCAAGCTTTCAGGACTCACGCTGTGGTGAGTACACCTGCCACAGTAGTCACTTCCTTTTCAGGGGAAACAGAGTTGTACACTCACAGCAAAAACAAAAAGCCTCAGAAACAGACAGACCTGAGCTGTACCCTGGATCTCTCAGGTTGGGCAGGTTACTCAGACTAAATAAGACTCCCTTTTTTCACCTGTAAAATAGAAGTAGTGGGACCTACCCATTGTGTGAACTAAATGAACAAACACCATCTATAAAATATGTAACAGGATTTCTGGTACATATAAAGTACTCAATAGATGCTTTTCCCCTTCAGCATTCTCCCATGCTGTTGAAAGTATGCCTTTTACTGTTGTTGATTTTGGAGAGCACTAATCTAGCTTGATAAAATATTGCCTGAAATAATGGTATATTGGCTGAGATTAAATGCTTGGGAGACTCTCCTATGGGTTTACATTTGTCTATTTTGGCTGCCTACTTCTAGGTTTTTGGATGCATTCCAAAGAATTGAGATTCTTTTGAGGAAGTGAACTGTCACCACACTATCTCAAAATCTTAACATTCAATGTTCTTTATGTTTCTGTGTTAAGACAGCTCATGTGCTAAATTGAGAACCTGTTTTCCTATTCACATATGACTAAGGAAATCCATGAAAAAGTGAAATATAAGAGTTAAGTTATTCATCATGTAGACTATAAAATTTCTCAGATTGGTTACTGTATTAAATATTTTACCAAAACATATTTTAACTTAGCCAAACTGCTTCATGTATCTTTTCCTACACACTCTTTAGTTGGTTCCAGTTAAACATTTCTAATTTATTCTTTAAGATTATGAAAATAAGTTGTGATACCCATTGTTACTGAGTTCTATGTTTTTAATGAATTTTTAAAATTCTTAAAATTAGAATTTCCACAGAAACAAATTCTAAATTTTGTTTGAATTCTAAATTCAAAACTAGAATTTTGATGAATGAGCGCTCATTTTGGTGGATTTAATTATAACCCGGTTTTAATTTTAAACTATCAGGTTATAGGTATAGTCAGGTACCTGATTATAGAGATATAGGTGATAATAACAAAAAAAGCTTAAATTCTGCCTCTTTAAATATGGATATTTTCCCACTCTTTCTTCTTGTTTATTTGTTTTAGGGCAATCACTCTTACTTTTCTCTTCCCTCCAGATAATGAAAAAATGATTTTCCTTTAACAGAAATTGTAGTTACTTTTAATCTTTTTTCCATTATGATTTTTGTTATTCTGTTCAATAATTTTAAAAAGTTATCATGCTTAATCAATATTAAATTATTTTAAACATTGCAGAAAGAAAGCATACAGAAATCATTATACAGAAATATAAAATGTATAAAATAAAAAATGGAAACATATATCAAAGCAGAAAAATGTTTTAGTTGATTTTATTTGTACCTAAATTTTATGTTCTCTCATGATGACCTACTCAAGTGACTGACTCTAAGGAAATGTGATTAATTCTTTTACATATACAGTATTTATTGAGATTTCATAAAGATTATTTTGTTCAAGTAATGCCTCATTTCATAGCAATAGAAGACAGGAGAGAAAATTGGAGAAATAAATATCAATGGATGCGTTTTCAAACTGAAATTTCTATTGAGTCTTATAGATATAAGACCAAAGCTATTGATGAGATTATTTTGATAACATAGGTGATAAAATTTACCAAAAATAGTCACAATGGTATCACTTATTCCATATTCTATTTTTACAATGTGACTTTAACATTCCTTCCATTAAGAGGTAAGCTCTACATTCCCACTCCTTGAATCTGGATGATTATGTATATAGCAGAAGTAAAGCTATGTGACTTTTCAGTCTATGTCACAAAGTGATACAATTTCTAATTGATTTTCTTGAATACTTGCTCTTGGAACCCAGACACTATGCTGTCAGGAAACATAAGCAGCTAATGGAGATATTTACAAAGAGAAGAACAAAGACCCCCTGGAACATGGTCTTAGCTGAGCTCCCTGTTGATAGCCAGCACTAACTTGCCAGCTATGTAGGACAGTCATTTTGAAAGTGGATTATCCAGCTTCTAGTTAAGCCAATGCTCCTAATGTTGAAGAGAGAAATGATGAGCCATCACTCTGAAGTCTGCCACAATTGCAGATGTGTGAGCAAAGTAAATGCCTGCTGTTATTTTTTTTTAAATTATTTTTAGAGATGGGTAGGGAGGGGCAAAGGGAGAGACAGAGAGAGGTAATCTTAAGTAGGCTCCATACCCAGTGTGGAGCCCTAAGCAGGGCTCAATACTATGGCCACAAGATCATGACCTGGGCCAAAATCAAGAGTCGGACTCTCAACCAAATGAGCCACCCAGGTGCCCCAGGATTACTGTTATTTTAAGCTAATAAGTTTTGGGTGGGTTGTTGTATAGAGATAGATAACTGATGCAGATAATTTCTTAAAACATGATAGCAATTATTCTACTAAATTTGCATAAGTTAGAAGGGATCATTGTCCACTTTCTTAGCTGAGAGTCAATTTGGCTTTATCAACTATAATACAAGAGAGGATTTTCATATAGATGTCAAAATATATATGCATATATATATTTATATATATATTTGTATGTCAATATTGAAAGATTTTTTTCATTCATATAAACAGCTGATAAAGTCTCATTATCTTCTTGAATAATAGGTTTGCTTTAAGCTCTAAAGATGAATTACATATTGTATAAGAACTATCAAAACCAATTTTCTTTGTTTTATTGCAGCTCAATTTGAGAAACAAATTTTAGAATTGGTCATCCTCAAGAAAGTGTCTCCTAAGAGCCATTTTAAGGAGGTATGGCTCAACAGTACCAAATATAAAGGTAACTTTATAAAAAGCATAGATCACCATTAAAAAATCCTGCATCTTCTCTCACCAAAATAGCTTTAATATATTAAGTGATAGAACAAATATAATCACTGACTGATGAGGTAAGTTACTTTAATTTAACTTAATGGTATTTTCCCAAATGCAGTGGGCTCAATAAATGTAACAATTCAAAGTATCCCATTAATTGTCCCATCTTCCTCAGGCAACTGAAGGATGGAACTGTTCAGATAAGTCCACAATTCTGTAAGAATATCTAAATTTTCATGGGAGGTTTTAAATTGAATTCAGAAAAAAAACAAGGAAAGGGATTAAAATAGATAAAATCTACATACAATGTTGGGGATCAAGAGAAGATCAAATGAGTGATATTCCAATTCTAATGTGAGTAAACATACAGAACTATCTGTAACAAAAAAGATGTAATTTATAAGACAAGCTAATAGGAAATGAAGACTGTAATCTAGAGAAAGGCTTATAAATACAGATAATTTATTTGCATTCTATAGAAATTAAAGGTTTCATTATTTTAATAAACAAGAGACTGAAAGTGAGATTGATTGTCAATAACATGAAATGAAAGTGAATTGGCAGATTTAAGAAAATAATGCAAAGTGAAAATAATGACACTTTAGCTTTAAAATAATATTAAAATTAATAAGAAGTTAAACTGACATGTAGAAAGCGAATTAATAGAAATGATGAACATATTTATGGGAAAACTTTAACTTTGGCTGTACTAATAAATAAATAAATAAATAAATAAATAAATAAAATAATTGTATATGTATACACACGTTATATATAACAGCTATGATATATGTATAGATATTATATATATACTGAGTTACTGAGTTAGATACACTAGGATAAATCTCAATGGACTAATACCAAATACATAAATAACATGACTAAGTAAAATCACAAATACAAAGACCAATAAAGAATAAGAATTTCAAACTCACAGAAAATCAGACACAACTTACAAAAATTACAGTACTGCATGTTTTATATTCTAGAATAACAGTTATTAAGACATTAATAGTCACAAAGTTGCTGAGAATGTGGGGACTTGGGGATTCTCATATAATGCTGACAGGAAGGCAATCTGGTATAAATCCAATGGACGATGTAGTAACACATAGTCACAAGTACTTTATCAGAGGAAAAATCAGATTAAATGTATATGCTCAGAAAATCCCACTTCCCTTTTCCTTCTGGGCACACAGCTGGATGAAATTTCCTATTAGATGTTAGACCTGCTGTTATATGGTCATACGACTAAGGTTGGCCCATGGAGAGTGGTTAGAAGTGATGCATACTATTGTAGATCCT
The DNA here is from genome assembly GCF_011100685.1 of Canis lupus familiaris. Taxonomy (NCBI): domain Eukaryota; kingdom Metazoa; phylum Chordata; class Mammalia; order Carnivora; family Canidae; genus Canis; species Canis lupus. The sequence goes on from NC_049253.1 coordinate 20,196,169, forward strand.
GACCACTAAAACATAACTCATGTAATCTTTTATGCACTTTCTACAAAATATCTCTCAATTGAATTATGATAATCCAGCAAAGTACTTGAATTCACCCTAGTGAATGGGAGAGCTATGAATCAGTAGGTGTCTGAGTGCCTGATTCACTGCATGGAAGAGAGCTACTCAAGACAACTGGCCAACAATAAACCCATATGTTGTTGCACAATTGCAAATTAAAATAAATACTTGTGTTAATCCACCAAAATTTGAGGTTTTTTTGTAACAAACTCAGACTTTCAGATGATTTGGTATGTTAAAGTATGCTGCTGGCACAGCAAAAACCTAATATATGAGGCATTATATTAAGTGGTTAGGTGGCTCAAAGCAAGAAAACAATAATGATTTCAAACTCATAGAAAGTAAAATATAATTTACAAAAATTATGAAACTGTATGTTTTATATCTAGAATGACAATTATTAAGACATTAATAATACCAAGGTTGCTAGGACTGTGGGAGTTTAGGGATTCTCATACAATGCTGACAGGAGGCTGAGAAGATGGTAATCCAGGTTATGCAGTAGAGAAATACTTGGCAAAACTCTTGTCTGGGAGATTTGGAAGGCAGACTATATGTCTTACTGATCTCGTAGCTCTAGAGAAAGTGTTTTGAAAGAATCAGAGTATTTGTGTTAGCTCTTATTAAGAAAGTGATAAGATCAAGAAAGTTTTGACTTTTTAGATGTGAAATGATGTGAAACAGAGCTTTGAGAGCACAGAGATTTGGAGCAATGAAAGTTTATAAAACCCTATAGTTTCTAAAACCTAAACAGTCGAGGATAAGATTGAAAAATGCTTTTGAAGACACTGCAAACCTTCTAAACTGAAAAAGAATGAATCATTTCTGTGGTAAGGACCTAGAAGATATTATGCTAAGTAAAGTAAGTCAGATTGAAAAAGCCAAATACCATATGCATTCATTCATATGTGGAATCTAAAAAACAAAACAAATGAATACACAAAAGCAGATTCAGACCTGTAAATACAGAAAACAGACTGATGATTGCCAGAAGGGTGGGAGTATGGAATGGGCAAAATGAGTGAAGGGGAGTGGGAGATAGAGGCTTCCAGTTATGGAATGAATAAGTCATGGGAATAAAAGGCACAGCATATACAATGCAGTCAATGATATTGTAATAGTGTTGTATGGTGACAGATGGTACGTACACTTGTGAGCATAGAGTAATGTATAGAGAAGTTGAATAACTATGCTGTATACTTGAAACTAATGTCACATCGTGTGTCAGGTATACTCAAATAAAAAATTTCAACACAATCAGATTAAACGTATGGGCTTCCTATCTATTGTTTAGGTTGGCCAAAGTATTGCCATTACATTGAGAGTGCAACATGTGCTTGAAGAAGCAAAGACATAAGTCCTAAGGTATTTTTTCCTAAAAGATAGCCTTGGTTGTAGTGAGTGACACATGAGACTCATCACAAGCCAACAGAACAGCAAGCTACTAAACTTATGAAATAATTTTATTGCTAAAGAAAATATGAGCCTAAACTTAAAAGTCATTGACCATTCAAGTGATAAAGTGATGTTCAGGCTACAGTATTTGTACCAAGAGGAACTATTTGTACCAAGAGGAACAGATTATGAAACTAGGGAAGACCTAAGAAGGGTATATTCCTCATTTTTCACTTTAGTCTACCTTTACTATGAATATGGAAGATAGTAACTTCTCAGTAAGTAGAACCATTGAATAAAGCAGTTCTACACACAGACCAAATCATAGCCTGAAAAAGGAATATCCTGTACCCCCATATTAAGGAGTCTTTATAAGGCCTACCTAGTGAAATTTTTAGATGTCTGCATACAAATGACTGCTATGCAGCTCCCATTCTGCCCTTCTCAAATAGCATTTTCTGTTGTAGCTTACCCTATCCCAAGTACACTAGCATATATGGAGTATAGGGGAAGCCAATACTCTTATTCAAGGTCGTCAAAATAGAATAGCTGGTCTGGATCCTATAAAGAGGGCTACATTCACATCAAAATTAATATTCTGGACTTCAAGTTGGATGCAGTGACCAGATAAGACTTCATAATGTATTACTTTAGAAAACGGGTGAGTAGGAAAAAGTGTGAAATTGATATTTGGAGACCTCTGTATCAGAAGCTGCTATAGGTTCACCAAAAGCTATATTCCTTTTTCTCTGGGGCACACATGTAGACCAAATTCTTCATGTAGGAATATCCATGATACTGAGTTACAGCCAATGGATTGTGGGTAAAAGTGGTACCTCCAGGCCCAACTCCTAAAAATCCTCAATTGGTCCTTCATACTTCTTTTGTAGAGGGTCCACCAGAGGACTCTGAATCCTTAGGAGGTGCAGAAAGATGATATAGGAGAAGGCTTAGGATTGAAAACACCACTTGGAGAACTGTTTTACTCACGGGAAACAGTTGGATGACCCAGAGAAAACTTCTACAAATTTTGGGACTGTGATAGCAGTTTGTACATTCAGACTAACATACACTCTGAGTCAATAATTCTATTTCATTTTTTCCCTAAAGCTATTGTCAAGTAAACATATATACCTGGAAAAATATACACACAGGATGCTAATTGAAGTTATACTTATAATAATACTTAGGCAATATCTTTAGGGCACTAATTAAATTGATTATAGCTCTTTTTCTAATTGAATATTTTCTGTCCATTAAAATGATGATGCATGTATCAATACAGAAATAGATTTAAGCCATATTATTCATGGAGAAACTTTTATAATAAAGTTACAATATTTATTTAAAGTTGAAATAAATATTGTGACATTATTTGATACTGTACACAATAACCTGTTAATAGTGGTTGTATCTGGGTGATAAAATTTTGAGTGAACTGTCACTTTCCTCTATTGTTTTTAGTACTGTCTGAATCCTTTGCCATTATTATGTACTTTTCCATTATCAGAAATTTTTAAAAAGGTATCTTCTTTTTATAAAAAAGTAAAATCGATCTTACCAGGAACATGAGATTTAATCTGCACATTGAATCTAATATAGACTGTGCCTTTCCCAAATCAATTTTAGTGAATTTGAATTTTTCAGGGAGATAAAAGACCTCTCCCAATCATCTTTGTTTGCTTCTCTCTAAATAGGTGAGGGAATGTAGGGGAAAGTTAATATTATCATCATCTTCCTGTGTTGGACTAGGATTTTTTTTTTTTTTAGAATTACAAATTCAAGCCATGACAAACTTCTCAGTGAACTTTTGGAATCTATGTGTTGATGGGATTAGCTATTCTGAAAACCCATGTTCAATTTACCCAACCTTAGTTTCTTTAGTAAACCACCAAGGTCTAAGCATTATTCTATGTTTATGCCATCAGTCTTCAGTCCTCAGCTTTGAGTCAAACTTACAATTCTCTTCTCTATCTCAACCCTGCCATTATACGGAGTAGTTTACATCTGTGTAGAAGATGTATTAGTTTCCTCATATGTGCCATAGGAAATTGTCACAAACCGAGTGGCTTAAAACAACAGAAACATATTCTTTCACAGTCCTGGACTTTAGAAGTAAAAATTTCAGGAGTCAGAAGGGCCAGGCTCCATCAGAGGCTTTTGTGAAGAATCTTTCCTCATCTCTGCTAGATTCTGGTGGTTGCCAGTAATCTTTGGCAATTCTCAACTCATAGATGTAGCACTCTAATTGATCCATCTTCACATGCCTTTTCCCATGTTTGCCTATGTTTCCCTGTTCAAATTTGTCTTTTTTTTTATTTTTATTTTTTATTTATGGTAGTCACAGAGAGAGAGAGAGAGAGGCAGAGACATAGGCAGAGGGAGAAGCAGGCTCCATGCACCGGGAGCCCGACGTGGGATTCGATCCCGGGTCTCCAGGATCGCGCCCTGGGCCAAAGGCAGGCGCTAAACCGCTGCGCCACCCAGGGATCCCCCTGTCTTTTTTTTTTCAAAGACACTAGTCATATTTGATTTAGGGTCCATTCTAATCTAATACAGCTCCATCTTAACTTGATCATATCTGCAAAGATCCTATTTCTAAATAAGGTCAAATTCAGAGGCTCCAGGGAGAAACAAAATTTTTAAAGAAGATTTTATTTATTTATTCATGAGTGACAAAGAGAGAGAGAGAGAGAGAGAGAGGCAGAGACACATGGAGAGGGAGAAGCAAGCTCCTCTTGGGGAGCCTGATGTGGGACTCGGGGACCACTCCCTCATCAGAAGGCAGATGCTCAACCACTGAGCCACCCAGGCATCTCACGAGAAATGAATTTTTGGAAGACATTCAACCCAGTATAGATGGTCCATCCAAAACCAGTTTTTTGACATTTTCACTTTAAACAAGATTATGCTAGTCCTCAGTTACACTCTCTTTCTATCCTGAATCTGTTTCACTTCTGAAATATTAAATTTAAGCTTTCCATTCTCTGACCAAAACTTTTTTCTTCTCGCTTGCTTTTCTCTGTTCCTGCTGTATCTGTACTTCAAATTCTTTGAGGCTTCTAACCCATTTTCCCCTCTAATTTTCTTGATGATTCAAGCTCTTCTCATCTTTGAGGATATTCATATTCTGTTCTTGATCCTCTGGTCTGTCTTTTGAAAATGTCTTCACTATCTCCCTGCCTCACTCCTGTTTTTTTTTTTTTTTTTTTTGTCAAGCATATCTAACAAAACTCCAAACTCTGTATGAATGGGAATATGTATCTTTGTTTCTACCTGTATCCAAGAAACTCAGCCCATATGCAAAATAACTGATATAGTTAATTAGACTGTTAATACCGTGAGTTTGGTATAAAAATATGAACTGAATGTTCAACAGTTCTGAATTATTACACTGGGTGTCTATTCGGATCACTTTCTTATTTCCCTCAACTACAAGTTTCAATCTTTCTGTCACTTTTTCTGTCAGTAGCTGACACTGACATAGCCTCCTTTTAGAAATGCTCTTAAATACAGGAAGCAAACTGAGGGTTGCTGGAGGGGATGTGGGTGGGGAGATGGGGTAACTGGGTGATGGGCATTAGGGAGGGCACTTGATATAATGAACACTGGGTGTTATATGCAACTGATGAATCACTAAATTCTACCCCTGAAACTAATAATAAACTATATGCTAACTAAATTGAATTTTTTTTTTAATTTAAGAAAAAATAAATGTTCTTTTGGAATCCATAACTCTTTTCCTCTTTGATACCTCTTTCTTAGTCTTCTTTGCAGGATCATCATATTTTTGTGTATTTTTTAATATTGATAAATTAGTGAACCTTAAAGTTCTCTCTAAACTTATTTTGTTCTCATTCTATATGCATGCTAGGAAGACAATATTACTACTTTTATTATTTTCCATTATAATTTATATTTTGAAGAAGTCTTTATTTGGAAAAAAATCTTTATATCTGTCTTCTAAGCATTTGGCTACATATCCAAATACTTACTGGATACCTTCACATGGATATTATATTGATAAGTTCAGTCTACCATAGCAAAATACCATAAACTGGATGACTTAAAAACAGAAATCTATTTCTTGCAGTTCTTAGGCTGCGAAGTCCAAGATATGGATGCCAATATGGTGGGGTTCTGGTGAGAGTTTTCTTCATGGCTTGCAGATGCTGCCTTTTCACTGTGCCCTTGCATGGTAGGGACAGGATAGAGAACATGTTGTGTTTTCTCTTCTAATAACAGAACTAATCCTCTCATGAGGGTACTGCCCTCATGATCTCATCCATATTTAATTACCTCAGAAAAGTTCCATCTCCAAATACCATCACTTCGAGGGTTAAAGCTTCAACATATGAATGTGGAGGGGGATACAATTTAGTCCACAGTAGATGTCTACAGGTAGAGCAACTACAACACATTGCAAGATTAATTATACCCTGACATACATAATTATACTAACATCTATCACAAATTAGAACTCTTATCATCATACTTGACCTGTTGACATTTCCTATTCCTGTAAACACCAAGCTTTGTCATCCAGTCATTAAAAAAGTACTTATTTAACACCAATAGTATGCCACCCACTGTGCTAGGACCTGAGTCAACCATGCGGAGAAAGAATAGGTGTAATTCACATCCCTAATAAAGCCAAGATTTTGGTGTTAGACAGGAATCACAGACATTAGTCATGTAATCAGGCAAATATATAAAATGTTACAAGTGTGATGAGTACTATGAATGATAGGGACATAGCACAAAAATAGAACAACTTAAGGATGTCAGAGAAAGATATCCAGAGTGAAGATTGGACTGAGACATGAAATAAAAGTAAAGATTTATCAAGTGAAAAGGAAAGGAGGGGAACAGTGTTAGCAAAGGCCTCATGGCAAGAAAAAACATTATTGGGACAGGGCTGTTAAGCCAGTAGGGCAGCATGACATGAATTTGGCAAGATTTTTAGGGTCAGACTGAACAAGTCTGGTAGATCTTGTAAAGTGAATTTTATTTTCATTTTAGCAGAGAGCTTTTGAAGCATTTGAAGCAAGAATGTTACATGATGAGATTTACATTTCAAAAGAACTCATTTGTCTGCAGTGAGGAGAACAGTTTACAGAGGACCAAAATCTGCCAGTTAGAAGATTGTATCAGGTGTCCAGGAAAGAAATAATGGTAAGGGACCAGAGTGATATCAATGTGAAATGGAGCAAAACACAAAGACTTAATAGTTATTTGGGTAGTGACTAAGTCTGCTTGGGCTGCCGTAACAAAAATACCATAGACTGGGTGGCTTAAACAACACAAGTGTATTTCTTGCAGTCCTGGAGCCTGAGAAGTCCAACATTAATGTGCTGGCAAAGTAGGCTTCATTCTAATACTTCTTTTCTTTGATGTGTAGGTAGCAGTCACCTCATTGTGTGCTTACACAATCTCTTCTTTGTGCTTTCAAAGACAGGAGGGAGATATAGCAAGCTTTCTGGTGTCTTTTCTTATAAGGGCATGAATCTCGTTATTTTTGAAACTCCAAGACCCATTTCTTGCCATGTTCTACCTAAGTGTCACTCGAAGCAATAACTGTATTGAAATTATTTTCAGTTTTGTAAATGTTCCACATTCCTTCTTGATCTTGTAATTTGCATATGCTATCCCATCTAAGGGGAAAATGCTTTTACTTCTCATTCTCCTTTTCCTGGTTAATTCTTCTTTATTCTTTAAAGGTCAGCTTAGATGGCACTCCTCTAGGTAGCCTTTTCTTATAACTCCTTATTCTCAATACTTGATACAGTGCCCTGACCAGCTCACAGTCTCCTAGGACTCTGTATTTATTTTGATCATGATGTTCCCTAACTTTGTTTGTTACTTCGTTTGTTTTTGGTGATGATTTATTTACTTGTGTCTTCCTGGACTATAAACACTTTGGATGTAGTGACTATATTTTGGTCATTGTATCTCTAGAACCTAGTATTGCAGACCCTCAATAAACAATTGTTGAAGAATAAATTGCACGCATGAATAAATGGATGAATGGAAATTTTAAATTGCATAATAGGTAATTTGGCTTTAATTTAGGTGTTCCTCTGCATAATACTGCCAGTGCTACTCCAGAAGAATTCCTTAATAAGAGACAAATTTGATAATATTTTTTAAACTTCCTTTTCTTTCTATAGCCTGGATTATATCATCTTATTGATTAATTTTCCAGAGAACATTCTGTATTTTCAACAGGTTGTATATTCTTAGTGCTTCTTTTATGTGATTAAAATTTTTATTTTATTAGCAATAGCTAACATCTACTGAGCAGGTATTACACATATTCTAGGCATTGTTCCAAATGGTTTGCATATATTAATGCAATTCTCATAACAATGCTATGTAGGAGATATTATTAGTATTATTTTGTATATGAGGAAAATGAGACACCAAGAGGTTAAGTAACTTGTGTAAGGTCACATATCTAGCAAGGGCCAGAGTCAGGATTTAAATCCAGCCATGCTATCTCCAGTCTGTGCTCTTATATTCCCTATACCATACTACTTCTCAGTCTCAACATACAACATGAAGTAACCAGAAGATATTTTTAAAACCATTTTAGGTTTTAAAACCATTTTAGGAAAGAACAGAACATCCACACAGTATTAAATGGAATCAATGCATATTTTCCCAAAATGATACTTAATAGTTTCCCTCTGTAATTACATATGCTCCAAATATTTCCATAGCTTCTAATATAGTCTAAGTAAAAAAAGCAAAAAGGGATTTTGTTCATGACCTAGCTCAAGAATAAATGAGTAAAGCTCATATGAAAATGAAAGGAAGGAAAACAGAAAAAAAATTAAAAGAATCTTTGGCCCATGTCCAAAATCCTTTATACTCCAAGCATCAATAAATGCACTTTGAGGAGCTATGTGACTCTAACTTCTATTTGAGATAGTACTCAATGGAGAAACATTAATAACTTTTGATGGAGCAATTATTATTTCAGGTATATGTGAAGGTCTATACTTTCAAAGCTGTTCTTCAGTCTACATAAAATGGGCAGAAGGGGTGGTTGAGAAATGCATTTTTCTTTGGAATATAATTATTATCTGTTCACAGTAATGGACGTAAATTATATGCAAATATTATATAATAATAATAGCTTTGGAAATGAGAAGCAGTAACTTTTACAGAAGTGGTGAACTCTAGAGGAGAAAAGGATTAAAGAGAACAACAGGGCTTCATTTAGCAATGATGGATGATACTTTGGCTTTTCTTTGCTTTACTTTCATGAGTGTACTTTGAAGGTTTTTTTTTTTTCATTACTGATTTTAGTTTCATTAAGTAATTAATAATGAATATATGGGGGCAGCCCCGGTGGCACAGTGGTTTAGTGCCGCCTGCAGCCCAGGGCGTGATCCTGGAGACCCTGGATCGAGTCCCACGTCAGGCTCTCTGTATGATGCCTGCTTCTCCCTCTGCCTGTGTCTCTGCCTCTCTCTCTCTCTCTCTCTCTCTCTGTCTCTATGAATAAATAAATAAAATCTTAAAAAAAATAATGAACGTATGTTAACATTTAAACCAACATAAAAACTATGGTTACTTGAAGATGAAGGAAATTGAATAGCTACATTGCAAAATTAAAACTTTTAACCTAAGAAACATATTTCAGGTTGTTTTCAGGTTTCATTTCTTGAATGCCTATTAAATAATTATGAATTAAAAGCACTGGATATTTTTAAATACTTGCTTTTAAGAGGAATAAATAAAATACATGTAGTTTCCATTACTTAATTTTAAATTCAACATTTGTTTTTGAATACTATATACCAAATACTGTGATACAAAACTGGATGAAGACATTATCTCTGCCTTTGAGAATCATATACATGAGCAGAAGGGTCACTCCTATAGACAAATAATATCATAATAATAGAACATCAACAGAGCATCTATTATTTGGGGGGCACAGTTCTCACAAAAATCATGACCACAGGTATCAAAATTAATCAGTAAGGAAACTGATATTGTAATTTATCCAATCCGTTGTTAACAATGTGGCAGAAGTAGAATTTGAACTCAGTTTTATCAGTTCCAAAACTTAAGTTCTTTCATCTAATCCATAATCCCCTTGACAAGCAAATAAAATAACAATGCCATGTATCACTGATATTATTGAGTAATATATTGCCTCAAAGTGGTTTATTTTTTTATTTTTTTATTTTTATTTTTTCAAAGTGGTTTAAAGCAATATTAATTTTCTCAAAGTTTCTGTGGGTCAGGAATCTGAGAATGGTTTTCCTAAGTCCCCTAATAGTAGTCCCTCATAGACTGCAATCAAGTATCAGCTGGAGCCACAGTCATCTCTAGGCCTTCCTGGAGGTGAAGCCACCTCCATACTCACTCACTTAGTTGTTGGCAGGATTTAGTTTCTTTCTGGTTGTTGGACTGAGGAAACTGGCTCTTCATGAGCTGCTGGCCAGAGGCTTGCCTTGGTTCTTTGCCACAAAAACCTTTCCATGGAGTATTTTACAACATGGCAGCTTGCTTCATTCCAGAGAATAAGAAGACCTAGCAAGATGGAAGCTAGAGTTGTTTTTTAACTTAATCTGGTATGTGACATTTCATCTCTTTGGCTGTATTCTATTCATTAGAAGGAAAGAATTAAGTTTGGTTAACATTGAAAGGGAGATTATACAAGGGTTTGAATAGTAGGACTCAGACATCATTGGGAGCTATTTTAGAAGCAGCCTACCATAAGTCATATAAAAAATACTTTTGTAGCTCAGAGAAGTTAAATCTTTTACAGTAGAGAAAAAAGTTGAAAAAAGCAAGATGTGTTTGAACTAAGAATTAAAGATTGCATAGTAGTTAAAAAGTTATTTTGTTTTATGGGCTTGTTTGCTTATTTATTTATCTATCTATCTATCTATCTATCTATCTATTTATTTATTGCATAGGGGAAGGATGGTTACAACATAGAGGTAGGAAGGAAAGGCATACCTAGAAGCTGTAACATACAGGAAAATATGCTGAGTTATAAAGCTGTGAAGGTAAGTTAAAGATAAAATTATAGAAATTATAGAATAACCTTAAAGTTTTGGGAGGACCTGAAAAAATGTGAATAATTGATGAAAAATAATTATACTGTCCTCAGAAGAAAACTGCACATAAATATACCATTTGTTACATTTTTGAAGTTATCTGTGGATCCAGGTTAAAAACAAACACCCATCCTCCCCACACCCTCCACCACAGTTATTTAGATCCAGGGAAAATTTTAAAGGTAATTCTTACTAAGAAATTGAAATTGCATCCTACAAGCTTTCTGAAGAAACTTAAAGGAGGGCAGTGAGTTGATGACATTCACTAACAATGGGTGCAATGTCACTAACTGATTAGGGGAAAAGAGACAAATTAGGAGGCTATTGTAGTAACCTACGCAATAAGATAAAGAGATCTGACTCAGGCAATCATGGCTAGATAGAGAGAAAGACAAATCTCTAGAAGATTAATCAAGCGGACTTGTTGGCTAATTTAAAGTTTGAGAGGTAGAGAAAGAATGGCTTTAGCTTTCTGGTTTTATAAGCTGGGTGACAACATTGAGAGAGATAGGACACATTTGGGAAGAAAATAAAAAAGGTCATCAGCATACTATGTGTCCATATTAATAAATGTATCAATTTTTAGATACAAAAGAATAAACATAACATTAATGAAAACATTTATACTTATATTTGGCTATTTCATAAGTAATATTAAGTGCAACATCTGCTTGTAACAGAAAGGAGATACAAAATGCTGAGAATTCCCAGCGGTTTTCTTAGAAAATTGTAGACTAAATTAATTAATGGAATTGTACTTCTTAATTTAATTAACGAAGTTTGCGGCCAGGAAGCTTCTATTACTCTGACATTCATTTGACTTCTGTAGGCCAAAGGATATTTTTAATCACCTTACACTCAGGGTTATTCTCCTTATTTTATTCTTTCTTTCTTGTTCCTTCTCCTTTTCCAACTCTCTTTGAAAAACCCAGCTGGGCTTTGGTGGACAAAAAGAATAAAAGGAAATAGAGGTATGAACTGCTTTCCTCTGCTTGGCAATGACAAACTGGTGATATTTTAAGAATCATGGCCACGAGGATCACCAGAAGTCTAGGTTTTAGAAATCAGTTCCCTGCCCTTGTGTTCTCTAGTCACCTCCCCTAACCTCTGACAGATTTAGGGGTTATAATTTAGAGAGAAATATTTTGACCCTTATAGAAGCATTTCACAGTGACAAAATGCCATATGAATTCTGATGCTCTTTCATTTGAGCTTTGGCCTGATGATGACTTCAATTTAATTCCCTAGGAATGTTAGGGCCATTTGGCTGAACCATTAACAATAAAACATATGTTTACTGAGTTCTTGGGTTAATAATACAGCAACAAATATAGCATATTTATAAACTATGGCCATATTCTTTAATAACTGTAAACTTAGTAGATGCAATAAGAGTATATAAATAATTGTGAAGAAAAGAAAATTTATAAACATAACATTTTCAATATAAATAGAGTATTATGGAGGTCCAGAGAAAGGAGACCTCATACCTATCATTAAGAATCCAGATATGGTTCATTTAGTAGGTGGCATATGAGGCCATTTGTGAAGAATATGTAGGATTTTTGAGAAGTAGAAATAAAGCAGAAAAAATATGAGAATCCATAATCTTAAGACTTAGGGATATACCATTCTTTAGTAGTTTTTCCAAAGAAAATGAAAGATGAGATTGGAAAGACAGAGTTGAAGTAAAATTAGTTTATCTTAACTGCCTTGTCATTAGGAATAAAACGAAATATTTCTTTAAAAAAATTTTATTTCAGAGAGAGAGAGAGAGAATGGGGGGAGGGAGCCACAAGGAGAGGGAGAAATAGAGGGCTCCCCACTGAGCAGGGAGCCCCGACACAAAATATTTCTTGATTTCTGCTATAGAAACTAGCTGGCTGTTTACTAAACTTGTTTCCTCTTCCTCTTTTGCATAGAACTAACCTGCATTTACCAGCATCCTTTGCAGTTAGATATGGCTGTGTGTCTGAATTTTGACAATGAAGTAATGTGTGCTATCTCCAGACCTGGTCCCTAAAACACGGAATGCAATCATCTATGTTCTTTCCCCTTTAGAATAAATTGAGAAAGCCCACATTACCTGATTTCAAGACTTAGAACAAAGTTACAGTAATCAAAACAATGTTGTTATTATTTAAAGTATAGAATCATAACCAATAGAATAAAATAAATACTCCAGAAGTAGACCCATGTAGATGACTGATTTCTGACAAAGGTGCTAAGGGAGTTCAATAGAAAAAGGGTAGGCTTTTCAATAAATGGTAGTAAACAGTTAGATAATTGTATGCAAAAAAAAAAGGACCTCAATATATACCTCACAATTTTTAAAAATGATTTTATTTATTTATTCTTGAGAGAGAGAGAGAGAGAGAGAGAGAGAGAGAGGCAGAGACACAGGCTCCACATGCAAGGAGCCCAAGGTAGGACTCAATCTTGGATCCTGGGATCATGCACCCTGAGCTGAAGACAGACGTTCAACTGCTGAGCCACACAATTTTTATGAAGGCTAAGTCAAAATGGATGTAGGACTAAATGTAAAGTGTAAAATTATGAATTTTTAGAAGATATTATGGGTGAAAATCTTTACAATCTCAGGGTAGTCAGAGTTATTATATAGGATACCAGGAACATATCACATGAAAAAAATTTGATAAATTAGACTTTATCAAATTAATACCTTTTGTTTTGTGAAAGAACTATTAAGAGAATATAGATCAGCCACAGAGCTGAGAAAACACCTGCAAAGGACTTGTATCTAGAACACAAAAAGATTTCTGAAAACCAAACAAATAAAAAATATATAAAACTTGAGCAAAAAGTCTGAATAGATACTGCAACCAAGGAAGATATTTTAATGACACGTAAGCATATAAAAAGATATTTAATACAGGTAATGTAACTTAAAGCCACATGATGTACAGGTATATATGATTAGCATAAGAAAATACAACAACACAAAAAACCCTTACCATAACAAGTGCTAGTGAGGAGGTAGGCAGCTGGGACTTTCACATTTTGCTGATATGAATGTAAAATAATACAATTGCTTTGGAAAACAGGTTGGCAGTTCCTTATAAAGTCAACATATATTTGCCATATGATCCTATTATCCTTCTCCTAGGTATTCATGCTAGGGAAGTGAAAACCTATAATTACATAAAAACCTGTTTCTGAATTATAGCAGCTTTATTCTTAATTACCAATAACTGAAGCCAAGCCATTTGTATTTCAATTGTTGATTAAGTAAACAAACTTTGAAACGTCAATGTGATAAAATTCCACTTGCATGCAATAATATGAACACTCCTCAAATACATTTTGCTAAGTGGAGATGTTAAACATCAAAAGTTATATATTCTATCTTCATATAACATTCTTCAAAATGTAAAACTGTAGAAGTTAGAACATGTCATTTTTTCATATGATTTGGGGATTTGGGGTTCATGTAGAGGTTGACTACAAATGAGCCACATAAGAGAATTTGGGGAGTAATGAACTGACATATATCATGACTGTGGTGGTAGATACCTGACTCTGCATTTATTAAACCCTATAAAACTTATGCCACAAATAGTGAATTTTATTCCAGGTAAATTGAAATTTTATTTTTCAAAACTAAAAGTATAAGGACACAAAATTCTGTAGCTTTAACTTACTGGTACTATAATGCTTAACACAGTTTTATAATTCAGATTCACAGATACTGTTAATGTGTTCCAGCAATAAAATTTTCAATAATAAAATGGACTTTTGGCGACATGCATTCTTGTTTCCAAGATAGATTAATGATGTCACTAGGTAAAAGGATATAAGAAATAGGTACACCTAGGCATATCATCTTCAATTGCAAAATTATCAAAGAGAGAAAAGGTCCTGAAAGAAGCCAGAGGCAAACAAGCAAAATAATAGAAAAACATGCCTTATATAGAGAGAGGAATAAATATAATAATTACATCAGACTTTTCAGAAACCATTCCAGCAATAGGAGAATGGAATGAAATATTTAAAGTGTTGAGAGGAAAAAAAAAACAAAACCCAACAACTACCATACTTAGCAAAATTATTCTTTAAAAGTAAAGAAGAAATAGGACTTTCTCAAACAAAAAGTGAAGGAATTTGTTGCTAGTAGACTTGCCTTGCAAGATATGTTGGAAGAAGTTGGTTTTTTTGTTTTTTGTTTGTTTGTTTGTTTTTGAAAAAGACAATAATATGAGTGAGAATCTTGAATCTACCTAAAAAAAGAAAAAGCATCAATGAAGAAATAAGTGAAGATAAAATAAAACCTTTTTCTATTTCTTAATGGAGCTAATAGATAACAGTCTATTTAAAATAACTAAGGCAGCGATGTATTCAATTATGTGTGTATGTATATACCTAATGGGTTTATATGCTTATGTATGGTTATACATAATTGAAATGAATAAAAGCAATGATACAAGCAATCAGAAGGAGGAAATTTGGATTATTTTGCTATTATAAGGTAATGATACTACTTGTGAAGTGGTATAGTGTTATTTGAAATTGAACTTGGATTGGTTATAAATGTGTACTGTAAAATCTAGAGCAACCACTAAAAAGGTAGTATAAAGAAGTATATCCAATATGCTAAAAAAAGAGGGAAAATGAGAATCATACAAAATGTTTGATTCAAACTGAAAAAGGCAAAAAAGGGGTGGAAGGCAAAAATAAGAACAAAGACAAGTGCAAGAAATAGAAAACAGTAGCAAATATGGTAGATATTAATCCAACTATACCAGTAATCACTTTGGGTATCAATGGTCTACACACCAATTAAAAGACAGAGATTGAGCAGATTAAAACAAACAAACAAACAAACAAAAAAACCCCACGACCCAACTATATGCTTTCTATAAGAAGCACAGGTTATAAAAAACATATATATTGAAAATAGATGGGTGGAGAAAATTATACCATGCTAACACTAATCTAAAGGAAAACAAGAGAACCTATATTAATTTTATACAATGTAGATTTCAAAGGAAGGAAAGTTATCAAGGATAAGGAAAGGTATTACATAAACATAAAAGTGTCAATTCTCCAATAAGACAAATAATTCTTAAAGCAAAGCATCAAACTACAAAAGGCAAAAACTGATAGGACCACAAGGAGAAATACATGAATGTATTATAGTTGGAGACGTCAACATCCCCTTCTTGGAAATGAACAGATCCACCATGAAGAAATCAGTAAGGACATAATTAAACTCAACTATATTATCAATAAACTGGATGTAATTAACTCCTATATACTACTTTATCCAACAATAGCAGAATATATATTTTCTCAACCTCATAGAGAACATTCATCAAGATTCCATATTCTGGGCTATGATATACACCTTCACAAATTTAAAAGAATGGAAGTCATACAATGTCTGCCCTTAGACCACAGAATAAAACTAGAAATTGATGATAGAAAGATAACTAGAAAATCCTAGAAGTGAGATTAAGCAACTCACTTCTGACTAACACATGGGTCAAGGAAGAAATCTCAAGAGAAATAATATTTTGAACTAAATAAAAATGAAAAGAAGAATTATCAAAATTTGTGTGATGCTGTGAAAGCCATGCTTATAAGGCAGTTTATAGAATTGACTTCATACATTAGAAAATAAGATGTAGGGATCCCTGGGTGGCGCAGCTGTTTGGCGCCTGCCTTTGGCCCAGGGCGCGATCCTGGAGACCCGGGATGGAATATCCCACATCGGGCTCCCGGTGCATGGAGCCTGCTTCTCCCTCTGCCTGTGTCTCTGCCTCTCTCTCTCTCTCTCTCTCTGTGACTATCATAAATAAAAAAAAAAAAAAAAAGAAAGAAAATAAGATGTAAAATCAGTAAAGTGAATTTTCACTTTAGGAAACTAGAAAAAGAACAAATTAAATCTAAAGTAAGCAGAGTAAAAAAATAAGCATAGAACCGAAACCAATGACATTGAAAACAGGAAATCTAAAGAGCAAATCAATAAAGCCAAAAGATCTTTAAAAAGATCAATAAACTGATAAGCTTCTAGCCAAGTTAAGAGAAAGAGAAAAGATACAAATTACTAATGTTACAAATGAAAGAGGGGATATCTATCACTGCAAATCTCATGAATAGTAAAAGGATAATAAAGGAATAATATGAACATCTCTATGCCCACAAATTTGAGAACCTTGATGAAATGGGCCAACTCCTTGAAAGATATAATCTGCCAAAACTCACACAAGAAGAAATAGATGATCTAAACCGACCTATATCTATTAAAGAAATTGAATTGAATTAATTGTTAATGGCCTTCCAAACCAGAAAGCACTAGGCCCAGATGGGTTCACCGATGAATTCTATTAAATTTTTAGGGAAAAAGTTATACCAATTCCTTATAATCTCTTTCAAAGGATAGAAGCAGAAGGAATATTACCTAACTCACTATATGAGGCCTACATTAATCAAATACCAAAACCAGACAAATATGCTAAGAGAAAAGAAAGCTACAGACCAATTTCTCTCATGAATATAGATGCAGAAATCCTCCAAAAAACATTAGCAAATCAAATCCAAAAGGTCTAAAAAGAATTGTATACCACGACCAACTTGTTTTCTCCCAGATATTCTTGGGTGTTTCTTTCTTTTTTTTTTTTTTTTTAAGATTTTATTTATTTATTTCTGAGAATACACAGAGAGGAGAGAGAGAAGCAGAGACACAGGCAGAGGGAGAAGCAGGCGCCATGCAAGAAGCCTGACGCGGGACTCGATCCCAGGTCTCCAGGATCAGACCCTGGGCCGAAGGCGGCGTTAAACCGCTTGAGCCACCAGGGCTGCCCCAGCCACCAGGGCTGCCCCTTCTTGGGTGTTTCAACATTCAAAAGTCAATTCATAAAAACAAAAAAAACCCTCAATTCATGTGATCTATCACATCGACAGACAAAACAAAAACAAAACCAAAAACAAACATACGATTATATCAATAGATGCAGAAAGAGCATTTGACAAAATCTAATACCAATTAATAACTAGGAATAAAAACTAGGAATAAAGAAGAACATTCTCAAATTTGATAAAGGCTATCTGCAAACAACTTATAGCAAACATCATTCTTAATGGTGAGAACTTTGAAGCTTTCCCACCAAGATCAGGTATAAGGCAAGAATGCGCCCCCGCCCCATCACTCCTTTTAAACATTGTCCTAAAAGTGCTTACTATTCAATAAGGCAAGAAAAGGAAATAAAAGATATACAGTTTGGAAAGGAAGACATAGACTTGACTTTATTCATAGGAAGTAGAGTGCTAAATTCTAGGAAGCTGTGGATTCAAAGCCCTTTCCTGGAAACAATCTCCATGTGACCTTGAGTACGATTCTCAAGTCTGTTTCACCTTCTGTAAAATGGAGTAATATTGTCCTCAGAGAGTTTTCTTGAGGACTACACTAAGTTACTCTACTTGCAGACATTTAGGAGAGTGTGGGCATATGAAGTCTACCAATCAATATTACATGAAGCTGAATCTAAGACTGTTTAAGAATGATATAGTTTCATTGAGGGTGATAGAGGCAGTAAGGGAGGGGATCTCCTTGTAAACAATATGCTTTTTCTCATGACAGGGACTTTTTTCTTAAATTAAAACAGTACAATTTATCTTTCCTAATAAACCCTTTCTGCCTTTTCCTCCCATGACTTACTCTGGTCTTCAACCACAAATACCATACAAGGTTAAATGAGAAACAGTGAATAAAACAATGTGGTTCAAATACATTGAATGAGAGTAATTATACTAGTATAATTTTTTAAAAAGATTTTATTTATATATTTGACAGAGAGAGATAGAGAAAGCACAAGCAGGGGGAGCGGTAAGCAGAGGGAGAAGCAGGCTTCCCACTAAGTGGAGAGCCTGATGTGGGATTTGATTCCAGATTCTGGGATATTAATCTCAGCTGAAGGCATATGCTTAACTGATTGAGCCACCCAGGTGCCCCTATAATTTTTTAATTAAAGTATTTTCATGTCACTGAGCTTATTTATGTACCACTATATTTTTCTATACCCTACAAAATAACATTGGAAATATTTTTCTAAAAATAAAATTTCATATGTTGTTTCTTTAATATCAGAAGTATGTCAAATAGCTGTCTTTATCTTTCACCCCAATAATGAAAGGTGAGTTTACAAGTAGATAATAATTGGAAAGTAGAGTAGTTTATATGCATTTGACAAGGAAATTAATCTTTTATTTGTGAACCAGCGATAGCATTGCAAGTTTGGAATGTCGAATTCTTGGTAATAACAGCAATACTGTTACTTGCCTTCACGTATTTTGCAGCTGGGCACTTATACATTGATTGAGCATTGTGGTTGATTACACTTTTGGAACAATTTGGTGGTAATGAATCTTATGCGAAAGTTTAATATTCAAATGATGCTCTGGTGACTTTCTAGGTCCTAATCTAAGCAAAGAAGTAACAAGATTTAAAAGCATAGCCAAACTTTGTTAGTGAAATGCTCTCTGGCATACATTTGTCTTTCTCTTCCTAAAATGAATAGCGATGCATCCCAAATCTATTTCGTGGAAAAAAAAAAAAGTTTTGTATTAATATCATGCATAATTCAATAAGACCACTTCTGACGTTTAAAAAAAACTTACAGTAGGTGCTAAAGTAAGTTTTTAGGAAATAATATTACCAAATTTAGGAAAAACACAGTCATCACTTATTACAAATTCTGCATGTCCCACATGCATAAGATATATACAAACGGACAATCATGTACCTTGCAATTTCTTGATCTGCTATTCTTATTCATATAGACTATAGATTTTTTTCACTCTCTAGAAATACTGAAATAGTAAATATGAAAAAACCCTCTTTTTTTACTCATAGGCCTGTAAAACTCATCTGATTTAATAAAGAAAGAAGAAAGAACAAGAGAAAGGGAGTGGAGAGGAAGAAAGTTTAAAGAGAGCTGTGGAAGGTGAAAGGAAAAAGAAACCACAATGTTAAACTAAAACTTTAACATTCAACTCCAAGTTGGGTCTTGATTTAACCTACTAACGTTGTGATTGAAACTCAAATGCCCATCACAAATATGAATGTCTTTTGTTCCCAACAATTTACAGCATTTTATGGCCTATTTCATTGCATCATAAATGTCATAATGACCAAATGTTCCATGAAATGTCATAAAATGACATGAATTACAGCTCTCATCTAGGTCTACGCCTGGAAAACCGAGTTTCTGGCTCATGCTCAGGTAACGTGCTTTTTGTGTTTGAAATCTCTGTGTACTGTGACACTGAGTTAGTTAATTTTATTTTATAGTCCGAATGTAGTATGGTTCTCCGTTGAAAAGTAATTCATTTGTCTGGAGAGTATATTCATAACTGAATTAAGTATCTCCCAATTATAATGCTCTTATTTCTTTAAATACCAGCTATTTAAAGATTCTTAAAAATCTCACAGTAACAACGTTCTCTGGCATGATAATGCTTTGCAACTAATGTTTCATTTTTAGTGTTAGGACATGTGCTGCTCTGGGACATATTAAGGTGTATGAGATTTTATCCTACTGTTCAAATTCAGTAATAACTGCCATGTTCTTTGGCCACCTCATTCTCCCATTAATCCTGCGCATGACCAGAATGTAATTTGATAGTTTCTAAACATAAAGAAAAAGGGAAAAGGTCATAATAATACTATTCACACAATTGTTCTGTCTATACTTGGATTACTAACCCTGTTTTCACAAGTTGGTTTTACTACTTAGCTTTGATGCAGGTGGAAGATTTAGTGTACTAGCTAAAAACAGTTTTTGAAATGTTAATTTTCTCTTTATTTCAGCATTTTCTATCATTTTGTTTCCTTTTTTCTTAATCTAAACAAAGAAATGATGCCACCAATAGACAGGATTTTAATGTACCTATTCATTTATTTAACATGTATTTATTGAGTCCCTTTGGAATCTGGGGGTTGTGACTTGGAAGAAGATATAAACATGAGAGTTGCTGTCTCTGCTTTTATAACACTTACCCAAGATCTCAGAAAACAAATATGTAATCCTAAATTCAGTTTTAAGTGTCCAGGTTTAGTAAACTAGTGGGTTTTCTATAGAACACCATTATTCTGGACCCACAGAGAAGTAACAAAAGAAATATTTAAACCAGCATTTTCAATTCTGCAAGCTATTCCTTTTTACTTCCTAGTGAATTTTCTCTACACTTTACCACTGAATAAATTACAGGCAACCTAATTTAATCCATCCTTCTCAGTAGGAGCGCATCATTGTGAACAACTGATATAACTGTAACAAGGAACACTTAGCTACTCTCAATTTACCAGTCTTATTCAGTACATTCCTCTGATAGAGGACAGTAAGGAATAACAGAATTTCCTGAGCAATGTACATCCTGGGCCTCTGCATTTATCTAATTCTCTCTCTTACTCCTACTTTCCTCAACAAAACATTTGTCTCATATCTTTCAACACCCACTTAATTATTCACGACTTGGTTTACTGCCAATCCCTAGCCTGACATACAATAGCCATCCAATAAATTAATTGACACAGTCCCCAAAATAAGCTATAGAAAGTTAAAAAAAAATGTACAGAAATGTGGTTTGTTCCATTTGGCATGACACTTTTACCTATAAGGACTATTGTGTTTTTTTCAAAATAATTATTTACTTCTATGTAGAAAGCAGCTAAAATGCTTTTAAAAAAAATTTGTTAGGGTTAGACAAAAGAGCCACAAAATAATGGGATTTGTCACATTGGAGGCTTATGTGGTTGGACAATGAATTTTAAGGCAAATATAGGTGCTTAGCTTATTATAATGCCCCAAGAGAAAATCCTAAAGCCCAACTCAGCAACAATAGTCAGAGTTTATATAAGGCAATTTATATATTCCAGGGGGGGAAATTACTATAATGCTTGGGGCACTTTATAATGTGGAAAAATACAGTGAGAAAGATTGTCAGCCTAATGCTTCAATAGTGCTAAGTATATATGTGAATAATTCCCTTGACTTCAATCTTTCTAAAATGGATCTTAATCACCAAAGAAAAGACTGGAAGAAAAATGTCTGTTTCGGGGTTTTGTAAAGTTCTGAAACTTTCCATTTGCATTCATTTACCTAAAATCTGCTTGTCATGCCAATACAATTTATATTTGTTTTCTCAATAATTATTTTTATTTTTAGCATTTCATGAAAAAGTCTTACATTTGGGTAAATTTAGACTTTGAACTCTCTGTGGTTTTATGATTAGTAATTCCAACTATAAGAACTTCTGATTCAGGAAAAAAGAATTTAGAGAAGAAGTATTTATGTGTTGAAGGAAAAGTATTGGGTAATAACAAAAGAGATATTTGGCCTTGTACAAACAAGCCAGTGGAAATATTTACAATAGAGAGAGAACAATATATTAAAATTTGCACAATCGTGTTTCCTATATGGTTTGTTAGCTTTTGGTATATCTTTTAATCTTTCTGTTTTATGTGGTCTCTTAATGTCATAGTTTTACATTAGCATTTTTTATAATTTTTAAAAAGAAATTCAAATATATTTACAGAATGTTTTACTTCATCAATGGCATTATGCTAGGGATAGTAAAGGATATAAAGATAAAGAAGACAGTCTATTTCATGAGAGAGCTTAAGTGGTCTATAAAGAGGGAGAGCTCAGCACATTTAATAAAGAGATGAAAAATTCAGAGTTGGAATACGGTAGATATTCTGAATGTTAAGTACACTTTTATTTTCAAGTATGCTAAAATTTTCAATTGTTAATAATTGAAGAAAAAAACATTATGGGTTCATCTCCAAACATGAGTAACAAATATATGTGCATTCATTATAGTCCATTATTTCTCAGTTCCTTAGTTTTGAAAGAGCAAAACACAGGTAGAGATTTTCAGGCCTTTTAAAACATATACAAACACTTTTTTGTATATGCAAAATTTGGTTGTCTTCTCTATCTTAACATTTCCTCTTGAAGTCTATCATTTCTTCAAAGACAAAATTAACATTAAAAGTTTATTGTTTGGCTATAGCCTGCGATATTTAAAACTCATGAAAACTGAATGAAAGTCAAATTAGACTTGAATGAGTTGAGAGAATAGCACCCAGATAATAATATTGTTATAAGAAAAATTTTTACATATGCTCTTTTTATCTTAAAGCAGAGGGGCATTTATTGTTTGGGAGAAAATTTACAGTTTGGAAAATTGCTTAAATAAAACTCTTCCTTTCATTTTACTTGCTTGGCCAGATCCAAAGAATTCTCCAACTGCATCACTTTGTTAATTCACTGAATTAACTGAATTCATAGACTATATGCTATGTGGCAAAGTCTACATTAAGTGCTGGATCTTCAAAGGTGAAGAGTCTGGTCTCTAAACTGAAGGAACTTACAGATGAGATGAGACTGGGGGAAACACAAGTAAAAAAGTATGCAAATGTAACATGGGAACTAAATTTTACCAACCCTTCAAGGAAGCTATAGTTTTTTAATTTTAATTTTTCCAGACCTTCCAACAAATTCTCCAAGTTGAGCAAAAACCCGGATAGCAAACAACAGAAAGAATGCAAAAAAAGAAAAGAGCATCTTCATATTTAAGCAAAGATGTGAAGCTCAAAGAATTAGGAAGTACAACCTATCACTGTATTAATGAAAAAATACCTTATAAAGGAATCGCATGACTTCAAAAATTAGTTGATATAAGGAAATCTATTAATGTAATTTTTACAAAAACAAGTTAAAGAAGAAATAAAATAGTATCATGATATTGATCGCTATATCAAACTGTGTTACGAAGTTTAGTACCCATTAACTAAAAAAAAAATTGAAAACAAAGAATGGGAGCACCTCTCAGAAAACTATTGCAAATCATATATTTTGGTGATATGTTAAGAGTTTTTTTTTAACTGCAGTCAGGAACAATACATACATATTACTCTCATATTTCCTCTTCAGTGTTGTGCTAGACATTTGCCAAAATGTAAATAAACCTGGTTGATAAATTAACTCTTCCTAAAACTATTATTTAAATCCCTTTAATAATGCTTTATGTATTCTTAGTTCTTAGATCCTTGAATTTATCTTGAGATCCTTTACGGTGAAGATTAGGTTGGATTTTTTACCACTCTCCCCCCAAAAGAATCCTCAAACATAGGAGTTTGTAATACAAAAGGCTTAATATTAATTGCTTGTGATTTGGAATCCATTTTCCTATAGAAACTGTTTCTGGACTAGAAAATAAAACCTATTAATACTAGGGAATGAACTTAATGAGAAAAAGAAACTACATTCTATGTAAGTGAAAGAATACTGAAATAGTGAAATAAAACAATGTTGTGCTACAAATAATAAATATTAAATATATAAATAAAACAAATAATCGAGAAATTTCAATTTTCCTTAGATGCTTGTATTTGAAACAAGTAAGGTGAGTGTCTAGGTAATAAAAATCAACTGCACTTCTCTTGTTTTGTTTTGTTTTTCATGTACAATTTCACTTCAAAAGTGAGTTTTTTTAAATTATCGAAAACATTTTAATTATTTTAAAAGAAGTTTATATTTATCAAGTATGATGCCAGTCTTTCACTGGCTTACAACAGATTTTTCCAAAAATAAGCAAATGACTGAATTTACATAACTGAGGAAAAAGTCAAAGGACAGACAACAGAGAATATACTTGAATGAGGTCATTTCATGTAGTATTGAAGTTAAGACAACCTTCATGGAGAGTATTTGTTCCCCTGCCTTGAGAAGGAGGAAGAACTAGGAGTTAGTTGGTTCTTTTGCCAACCAATAGGTTGTATCAGCAGAGGTCACCTTGGTTATTATTCAAAGCAGGTGTGAATAGTTGAGATAAACATGGAGATTTGCAAATAGTCATTTGAAACTATAAAACATTATCCAGATGGACACTAGCAAAGTTTTGACAACTGTATAACTAAATGGACTAATATTTATAACAATTTTGCTAGAATTAAAATATATGGATTAGCATGCTGCTGCCAAATATTAGAGGTCTGTTAACCAGCCTCAGTCTAACTTGCCAGACAGCAGTAATTTGTTATTTTGGAGTAAAAGCTAACTTAAATGTAATGTGTTTCATTTCTCCTTTTAATTGAGCTGTATAAGACTAGCCTTATTTAAAAATATGTTTATATAATCTGTTCAACAAACTATTTTTAGAGTACTTAGTGTCGGTATTCAACAAAATGCACATAGTTTTTGCTGTTTTGGACTGATATTAAACAAGCAAACAGAAATAAATCCATAGTTGAAATGTGAAAAATGTGATGAAGGAAAAGAATAGGATGCAATAATACACACTAACAGGGAGAACAACTTTTAGGGGAGGTGGCTATGGATGATCTTATACAAATGGCATTTGGCTGCTGTCCGAAAGGTGACTAGGAGCTCTCTATGTGCAGAAAGAGAGGATGTACATTTCAGTGCATTAATAGTAATAATAATAATAGTTCAACAATCAACTTAGATGAAGGAAGAGCTAGTGGAGAAATTCTAGGTTGGCTGGACGGTATTTGAGCAATTGGGGTAGTGACAGGAGTAGAAGTTGAAGCCAGGTCATGATGGTTTTACTGTATTCTGAATATAATGAGGAGGAGAAGGCCGTGATACTATTACAGCCACTTTCCCCGCCAGCTTGGTTCTCTCTGCAGCTGACTGGCGTTGTCTCCTGGCTGGGGAAGGGGGTGAGGGGGAGCAAGAAGCGGGGGGCGCGGGGAGAGCGTGAGAGGGGCACGTTCTGGGGGAGCCGCCCCTGAGGCCCCGGCGCACACCGACCCAGGCCAGCTGGCCCTCCCTCGCTAGCGAACTGCTCCAATTTTGTGTTTTACTCACCACCCAACCCTCATCTCCTCAGTCAGTGGCTTTGTTGTTTGAAAGAAATAGAAGAAGGGACGCCTGGGTGGCTCAGTGGTTGGGCACCTTCCTTTGGCTCAGGTCATGGTCCTGGGATCAGGGATCGAGTCCCACGTCGGGCTCCCTGCATGGAGCCTGCTTCTCCCTCTGCCTGTGTCTCTGCATCTCTCTCCGTCTGTGTCTCTCATGAATAAATTAAAAATAAATAAATTAAAGAAAGAAAGCAATAGAAGAAAAGGAGTGATGTGACCAATTACATCTGGTCCTCCTGCATTGTGGCTTGGTAGGCATTTGCAGAGAGGAAAATATGATAAGAAAACTGATTTTTTTTTTGAGGGGGGGGTGGGGGAGGAAGGTGGGAAATAAACAAGGTCTTCCATTTTCTACAATTTTTTTTAATAAATTTATTTTTTATTGGTGTTCAATTTACCAACATACAGAATAACACCCAGTGCTCATCCCGTCAAGTGCCCCCCTCAGTGCCCGTCACCCATTCACCCCCAACCCCCGCCCTCCTCCCCTTCCACCACCCCTAGTTCGTTTCCCAGAGTTAGGAGTCTTCATGTTCTGTCTCCTTTTCTGATATTTCCCACACATTTCTTCTCCCTTCCCTTATATTCCCTTTCACTATTATTTATATTCCCCAAATGAATGAGAACATACAATGTTTGTCCTTCTCCGATTGACTTACTTCACTCAGCATAATACCCTCCAGTTCCATCCACGTTGAAGCAAATGGTGGGTATTTGTCGTTTCTAATGGCTGAGGAATATTCCATTGTATACATAAACCACATCTTCTTTATCCATTCATCTTTCGATGGACACCGAGGCTCCTTCCAGTTTGGCTATTGTGGACATTGGATAAAGGGCTAGTTTCCAAGATCTATAAAGAACTTATTAAACTCAACACCAAAGAAACAATCCAATCATGAAATGGGCAAAAGACATGAAGAGAAATCTCACAGAGGAAGACATAGATATGGCCAACACGCACATGAGAAAATGCTCCGCATCACTTGCCATCAGGGAAATACAAATCAAAACCACAATGAGATACCACCTCACACCAGTGAGAATGGGAAAAATTAACAAGGCAGGAAACCACAAATGTTGGAGAGGATGTGGAGAAAGGGGAACCCTCCTGCACTGTTTGTGGGAATGTGAACTGGTGCAGCCACTCTGGAGGGAAGAGTGGTGTGTTTTTAGCCCTCTCTGGAACTTTAAATGAAAACATGAGTTCTGTGCCATGGAAGGAGACAAGGCCAAATCTGAATCTTTGGAGCTGCCCCAGGCAGCACCTCCATAAACCTACCATGAAAAACAGGGCAGGGAGCTTTGTGGCCTCAATAACATCTTCCAGGACAGCAAGGTCTTCATATCAGAAATGCTGCAAGAGATTTTCCCAGGGCTATCTCCAAGCACCATGGTGAACCTCCACAAGAAGAGCATAGTAGGAAATGGGAACTATGAAGTGAACGTCCTTTATGGCAGCACTTCAAACCATAGGCTATGCAGCAGAGTGGTGGAACAAGCCTGGGGATGTCAGTACCGCTGCTCTCACTAACATCATGGGTTTCATCATGAATCTGGCCTCCAGCCTGTGCTGGGGTCGACTGAAGTTGCCTCTCAAAAAGCAGCACTGGCTCTGGTTTGAGAGGCAGGAGGTGCCTACTTCAACCTCAACTCCAAACTGAAGATGCCTGAGTAGACTGGAGGAGAAAGCCAGCTCCGGAAATTTCTAAAACATCACTTGGGAGGAGAGAACTGTGAACTCCTGCTGGTGGTGCTAGACAGGTGGAGGCCCATTAGAGTGGGAGCACTGATTTGTAATGTAGCTCTACCCAGCTGTCCCTCACCTCAGCCCCCCACGCCTCTGTAATATGCTGTAGCCCGTACAGTGGGTCTGCCCCTGCCACTTCCCCAAACATCTCCTAGGGTTTTCCTCTCAGATTTTACAGTGGGGGAAAAAAAGTTATAAGATAGTCTATTTTATTTTATTTTATTATTTTTTTAAGATTTTATTCATTTATTCACAAGAGACACACAGAGAGAGGCAAACATAGACAGAGAGAGAAGCAGTCTCCCTGGGGGGAGCCCGATGCAGGACTGATCCCAGCACCCCAGGACCATGCCCTGAGTGGAAGGCAGGCACTCAACCACTGAGCCACCTAGTAAAATTTTACTCATGCTGTTAAGTCCAAAAAATGTGGGAAGAAATCGCAGGAGCTTACAGATGAAGTGGTCTATATGCCAAGGAACTAGAATTGCAGAATCTGTCATTATATATAACAGAAACAAAACAAAGGAAATTTATGAATACACGCAACAGAAAAAGTTAGTGACTGATCTAGTTTCAGACACATGAATCCAGGGGCTTAAACAATGACTACAGACAAAGCTATGTTTCATCATCTCTAAGCTGTTTTTATGTGTGTGATTGTACCTTTCACACAGACTGATACGTATGGCCAACAGCATCTCTGAGTTTATATTCTACAAGCTAAGTGACCCCAGCAAGAGAGTAATCTTTCCTCAACAAGTCCCATAATAAGTCTCCTTTAAGTGCAGACCAGAAACCCATCCTTGAACCAATCGCTGTGGTCTGGGAATAGAATATCCTGCTTGTCTAGGCCTGGCTCACAGCCCAGCCTTCAAATAGGCATGGGGTTAGGCATTTCTGAATCATACTGGCTCAAAGTGGCTGAGGGTACAGAAGTCATTCACTAAGAGAAAACTAAGATGATGTTATTGGACAAAGTAGAAATGTACACTGGGTGGGAGACAGATATGGAAGTGGGGGATTACAGAGGCAATCAGGATACAGACCGGAAGAAATTGAAGGATGAGAGATGGATTCAAGTGGGATTTCTAAACACAAGTCTGAGAATAGGATTAATTATATATTCCTGATCTCCACTCAAGGTCTACTGAATCTGAAACAGAAATTCTAGGGGCGTGTCCTATCAATATTCATTTAAAAATAAGAATAAAGTGATTTTTCACCACTCTAAAGTTTGAGAACCACTGGATTAAAATTGTAGCCATGAGAAGGCTTGAGTCTCTCAGTAATTCACTGTGTAGACTTTCTGTGAGTTGTGAATTTATACTATTTTTATGTTGCTTATTATAAAAAAATAATGAGCACAAAATGGACCTACTACATAATACTAAATGTTGGTATTATGCACTTCTATTAGTGCATTTGTATGTAGAAAAATAATTGACCAAAATCTATTTAATATCAGAAATATCTCTTGGAGGTATTAATCTCAGAAGATTGTCTCCACATAGTAACTTAGAATAGATGAATTGAGTTTTTGAAAACATGGGTAAAAACTTAAAAACGAATACCCATGAGTGTCTTTGAACCTGAATAAATTGCCAAGATTTTGCTTTGACTCTGAATTTCTTACTCTGCTTAGACTGTAGTCAAACATTTAGCTCTCCCTCAGTGTCAAATGTGTTGCAAATCCTAGATATTTTATTGCAAAAACAGCTTATTGATGGTTACTATGAACTCTGTTGAGATTTAGCCACCAGGTGTCAGTAAGACTTGCAAAACAATAGGTTTTTGCAAAGTACAGTGATTCTGTTCATTCAGTCTCTGGGAACAAATTAATATAGTCTTTGGTTATATCTTTTTTTTTTTTCTTTTCAGGAAAAGAAAGGCAATCCGTTGACAGACCCATGAACACAGCCAGAATCTAAGTCCTTCCCCCTCCCCCCCCACTACACATCAAAGCCTTGCTTCACCACACTTTCAGAATATGGACTGGGTTTTAAATTTCCAAGAATCGAGTACTTCAGTACTTCAAGATTCACAGTGAGTGAGGAGGTTTAGCCCAACCAGAACGAAAAGGATACATCTGAAGAAGGTGATAAGAAGACAGGGTATCTTGTCAAATAACATGTAAACTCCATGATAGGTCAATTAACAAGGAAATAGTAGAAAAGGTGAGTACTAGTAGACTATGATATTGCCAAAAGCAATAGGCTGGGACAATTGTGAAACTTAAATAAAATGTAGTCTTTTGAAACTATTCATCCAAACTTTTGTATTAGCATTCTCATGTATTCTTGTTGTAATTGCTATTATTATTGTCTGTGACATTAGCTTTTCCTCTTCTGTTGTTGCTTATAAGACTTAAAGATAAATTAATTTGACCCTTGTGACAAGTCCCTGAACACCTGAGTTTATTTCTCTTATTTCATATAAACTTTGCATTAAAATTTGAAATTAAGGGTGTCTGGTTGGTTAAGTGTCTGACTCTTGATTTCGACTCAGATCGTGATGTCATGGTTGTGAGATCAAACCCCACTTCAGGCTCTGCCCCCAGCTCAGAGCCTGCTTAAGATGGTCTTTCTCCCTCTCCTTCTGCCCCTCCCCGCCTTACTCTTTCTTTCTTTCAAAAAATTTTTTTTTGAAATTAAAATTTTCGAAGCATATCGTATCAATGATACCATTACCAAGAAATATTCTATTTCCTATTGTTCTGGCAGAGATGAGATTTTTGTGAAATGTATTAACTCTCATCTTCTTGATAATTACTTGAATAGTCACTGTGTTCTGACAAATCATTTGGTTCAATTCCTGTTCACTCTGAGTTTCCTCAGAGGCAGATATTTCAAGCACTTGGTGTAGCCAGCCTATCTAGTTAAAGTCTGAACAAGGTCATATAGTCTGTTGACTCATATGGCAATTCCTTGTGTAGAACACAAAATTCTACATCATCTTTGAATCAAATCCAATAGAGCAAGATCCCAGCTGTCCTAGTGTCTGTTGAAAGCATAAGATTGACCTAGTTTAAATCGTTTCACGGAGTTATTTTGGAGAATTAGTCTTTAAGACTGCAAGAATAAAACAAGTTTATTTTAGAAAATTTGACAAATGAAGAAAATACTAAAATGAGAAAGAAAAGCAACTATTAATATTTTGACCTACAACTCTCTCAAGATTTTGTTTTATCTTACTTGTTTCAGTGTTTACAGTATTTTTAAACACAGCAGAAAAAAACTTCTAATTTTGTATCAGAAATTACCTATTTCAGAATGAATGGAAAGACTTTATAGAATGCCTTTTCTCAGGATAATAAATGGTAAGCCGCAGTGACCAGATTGTATTGTTCCTATGCCTTGGCAGGGTGAAGTCCCTGACAGCTACTGCCAGACATAAAGCACTAACATACATCTTTTTTCCTCCTTCAAATACAGCACATTTGTAGAAATTGAAGCAGGAAAGAATTATTGCATAAAAAGAAGTATGTGACTGGGAGAAAGGTTTAAACATCTTTGAATGCTCTATAAACTAGGTCCAGTATTATAAGGGTGTGACTTATTTTCCTCTAGTTACAAAAAAGTCTGGGTCTGTAGGGAGTGAATGATTGCAATACTGCTGAGTATCATGTTTTCTCCTTAGTGTGCACCTGCTGTTTTGCCTCAAGGCTTCATCACACTTTGGTTGGTGGACATTCTATTGATATTTGACAAATTGAAAAAAATAGTTCCAGTGCTTTCAAATCTTTCCATATTACCTTTTATTTTGTGCTGTGTTTCAGTGAGAATGTGAGGAGAGGTTAATCAGACATTCATAACTTTCTGACATTTTACCCAGGAGTCCCTCTTTACCATCACTATGGATATTCTCATTCTGAGTCATTAATGGGCACTTTTCCTCTTGTGGCTTTTCAGTATGAGTCAGTCAAATGCGTTTCTAGTGCCTATCACTGTGTCCAGGATGGAGCAGATACTGAAAAAAAATATGGAAAGAGGCAATAAAATGTTTTTTTTTAGGAGATACAGATCTATACCAGATATTATTAATACAAAAGAAATCATATTTTTGGTTTATCATGTTTCATCAATGTAGTTGGGACATCTGGTAGATGTGATTCAAGGCAGACACACAATATACGTGAGTGGCAAGAGGCATGCACAAATCTGAATGATAAACATTAGACAGGATTATAACAAGGCAATATCACACATTTAGATTATATACAACATCAGTACAATTTCATTCTGGGCAACGAATAATAAGAGAACTAGAACTTAATGTTTGGTATGAGTGGGTGAATGGAACCCCAGTTGACAAAAAGTGATGTTGTCAAGAAGGAAACCATACTATGATAGTATGTAGTGGAGAAATTAGATCATAAATTGAACTTTGGTTATACTCGAACTGTAAGGTTGGAACATGACCTGGGAATATCACTAGATTTATCACTTTTGATGGTTTTCAGATTGCTTAGGCAGCCAGGATGCCCTTTTAAACTCTCCATCTGACTGACTGTCTGCATCCTTTCCTACAGAGCACAGGACTCGGCTACAGTGATCCCTGCATTTATCATGTTCAGATGTGTCTATTTCAATGTGTTTTTCCAAAACTAGAACAGAAAACCATGTGGAGATTGCAGCTGGTACCCGATACAGTACCTCACCTCATGGTATAAGATAATCTTCAAAAGAACATTACTCAGACTCCCATGTACACAAAAACAAAATATCCCCTAGAGAGGATTATCTAGCTCGCTGCATGAATATCCAGTTAAATATTTTTCCAAAGTGACCTGTAACTTCTGGAAAACCCCATGAATATCCTAAATATTACTCTTTTAAGAGAACTTGTAACTTATCAGGATATTTTGTGATTCAAAATACCTAAATTCGAAACATTATTTAAGAAGGAATTAGTTTGAATAGTAACATTTTTCTTGGCCATAGGCAGGAGTCTTTTCTATCCTCATGTGTTTTGGTTCTAAAATGCATTTGTGACTTTGGCTCTATAGAATATAATTATGACTTACTGTTTTTCTCATTCATTCACTAGATATCTGTGGAGCACCTCTACCTTTAAACAAGTCTACTCTACTCCATAGGAGATACAAATTTTTTAAAAAATATTTATTTATTTATTTTTTTATTCATGAGAGACAGACACAGAGAGAGAGGGAGAGACACAGGCAGAAGGAGAAGTAGGCTCCCTGCAGGGAACCTGATGTGGGACTCAATCCAGATTCCAGGATCATGCCTTGAGCCAAAGGCAGATGCTCAACTGCTGAGCCACCCAGGTGTCCCCCCAAAAATGTTTAATTCACAAAAATAAATAGACCTGCCAGTGCTCACAGGAGAAGAGAAAACAAGAAAATCACACAAATCTTTATAAACTATAAAAAAACAACAACAGTACATTCCTTGAGAAAAGTGCAAGTCAGTTATTCTCAGTTGGGCCAAAAAGAGTGGTGGTGGAACTTTCTAAACAATTTTCTTGTAAAATCACATTGAATTCCTTAAAATATGAGGAATTTGAAATCAAGCCAAGAATTAATT
Source organism: Canis lupus familiaris (assembly GCF_011100685.1). Lineage (NCBI taxonomy): Eukaryota > Metazoa > Chordata > Mammalia > Carnivora > Canidae > Canis > Canis lupus. The sequence continues at coordinate 20,228,914 of NC_049253.1, forward strand.
GAAGTTGAGTACCAGTAAACATAATAGTACTGAGTAGTGAGGCATATGCATTTATATTTAATTGGCAAAAGTTACCTTATTAAAAATCTGTCAATCATGGTGATATGAATGGCTGACTCAATCACCTGAGTAACTGATAGGGCATTCAATAAGAAGTTGTAAAAGTGACTGGAAAATGAATCAGCCAAAAGTAAACCGGTTAGTTGGCTGGAGATAGACTCTGTCTCAAATTTATACAGAAAGTAGAAATCTCTGTGAGTTTCTTTTCTTTTTTTAAAGATTATTTATTTATTTATTTATTTATTTATTTATTTATTTATTTATTTATTTATGATAGAGAGAGAGAGAGAGAGAGAGAGAGAGAGAGAGAGAGGCAGAGACACAGGAGGAGGGAGAAGCAGGCTCCATGCACCGGGAGCCCGACGTGGGACTCCATCCCCGGCCACCAGGATCACACCCTGGACCAAAGGCAGGCGCTAAACCGCTGAGCCACCCAGGGATCCCCTCAGTGAGTTTATTTTCTATAACTCAACTACATTTCTGCCGATATGGCAGAAACATAATTTTATTTAAGACATAACCTACCCTTCCTATTTTTCCAAGGTAATACTAAGCTTTGGGAAATCTCACATAGGACAAGGCATTGGAGAGGCTTATTAGGTCCTAAATATCTTCTTTCAGTATTGGTTAGGTCCATCTTCTTGTCTGCACCCAGTTACCAATCCACATATGTTGCCACTCAGGGATTTTTTTTCCTCCCTGCCTTACCCCCTGGCCCTATTTCCTGTAGTTCCATTCCTCATTGATAGGCACAAGAATCATGCTGCTATTTCCATTCAGAAATAAGGCACAGAAATCCCTGGAAGCTTGTCTAAAGGCTTGCCTTTTTTTTTTTTTTTTTTTTTTTTTTTTCTACTTCCACGGTGCTGTTTGGGAAATAAGGTTTAGACTCTGTGATTGGGAGGGAACCACTCATTTAATATCCTGACTTCATCATGTGCCATCACTCACTTGCTTCTTTTCCAGTGGAAAATTTTCTTTTTGGAGTGAGAGTGGAGCTTACCTTCTTCAATCTACCTCTCCTAAATATTAATAATATACATAGTGTTTTTCCATTTGCTAAGGGAATTATGCTCTTAGAAAATAATAGGCATGGCATGTCTCTTTTCTGCCTTGTTGCATAAGGTGTTGAGTAGCAAACTGTCTAGCTGCTTGAAATGAAGGACAAAGCATAGTAAAAGGTAGAGTATCCAAGGGGGGAAATATACAGTGTATGTTTCAAATATGTTTATTGCTACATGTTATGATCATTTTATGGTTTTTTGATCAAATGAAAATCAAATATATATTAGGAAAAGCTATATAAATGGAATAATTTATATCAGAAAATGTATTCATTATTTTGACATCAAGTTTTAAATGGACTGGTTCTAGGGGCTCACTATGTGAAAACAAATTTTCTCTCTCTTTTTTTTAGCTGCTTATGACCTAGATGGTAATGATAACAAATAATGCACAAAAATATTACAGATTATGAAAATATAGAAAAAGTAGATTGTAGATAAAGGTTTAGGAGTGGTCAATTCTATTTGGATGAGGAGGGAATAGGGAAGTTGTCATGAGAAGACTGGGGCACCTGGGTGGCTCAGTCGGTTAAGCATTTGACTCTTGGTTTCAGCTCAGGTCATGATCTCATGATCTGGGGGTATCTGGCTCTGCACTCAACAGGGTGTTTGTTTCCCCTTTCTTTCTCCCTCTGCCCCTCCCCCTGCTCATGCACTCTGTCTCTCTTTCTCTCTGAAATAAATAAATAAATCTTTTAAAAATGCCAAACACATGAGTTGAGTGTTAAAAGAAGGCCAGATGTTCTTTAGCTGGTCAGAAGAGTGAAGGTCTCCCAGACAGTGCAAGTAGGAATAGAAAAGCTGCAGAGGAATGGCATAACCAGGTATAACTGGAATGAGGGACTGTGACAAATAAAAGGACCTTAAGTAGTTTGACAAAGCATTGGCACACAGTGGGCTTTGTTAAGAAAAGCAAAACAAAACAAAAAACAAAAACAGCTATAGATAGAATTCTGAAGGACCCTGTGTGTCATTCTTTAGGACTCTGTATGTTGTTCTGAAAGATTGGAACTTCAGTCAAAAGGTGTTGAATGAACATTGCATGGTTTTAGAGGAGAGAGTTAATAATACTGAAGTTGACCCTAGGTAGATCATGTTGGCTTCAGCTGGGGAGGACAAGTATGAGGGGAGCACAGATAGAAGCCAAGACAATTTTGGATACTGTTTCAGAAGTACAGGCAAGACATATCAAAAGGAATCTCCAGTCGTGATGGGGAAGCAGTAGCTTCACAGCATTATAAGGAGGCTGAATCAAGACCTTGAAATCCAACGCGTATAGTGACTAAATATGAAGTAAAACCCTAGAATGATTCTAGATTTTTAACCTAGGTCTCTGGTGCAATGTGATGTATTTCACAAAGATTAAAACAAAAATTAAAAAAAAAGAAGAAAGCAGGTGTATTTGGAGAAAAAATTAATCCAGTGTATAAATGAAATCTAAATTGAAAAAAAAGAAATTTAAATTGATAACATGAATTTGACTTTTAATACTGAGAATGTTGACTTTTTCATATGCTTATAATAAATGAAGGCTTTGAAGTGCTAGTTTTAGTGCACAAAATACCAAATTGACCATATATACTTTTCTCAGTAACTCATTATAGATAATATCAGTATTCTATATTAAAATTCTAGCTGCCACTTGGAGGTTATATATCTGATCAGGCCTCAACATTTAGAATCACTGTTTTCCTCTTAATCTGCAGTATACTAAATGAATAAATATTTTGTTTAAGTTAGTGAACAAGATTTAAAAACTACCACACTTCTACTTCTTGTAAAGATTTATTAGCTGAATATAAGGCTTTATTTCAGCTGGGGGATTGGCCTGTGTCATGTTCTGGACTGTGTTCTTCATCCAATGTCCCGTTAATATTAGCCAATAATAACAACAAAATCTTAGAAGGTAGTGAAATCTTTGGGGGATGCAATTAATTATCTTTACACATATAATAGTACACTGCCCTCTATGATATTTTTAAATTGTCAGAATTCATCTTACCTCAGCACCTAAACAGATGGTATTGACTAGTGGAAATCTATTTAGTAAATGGAATAATTTCTAAAATGGTGTATAAAGAAAGGTGGCTGTGGCATTTACGAAAGCTGTTCTGACTCCAGACCTGTTAAAGATGGAGAAGGCAAGAGAAGCATGTAGATTTAGTGTTGTTTGCTTTAGCTGTCCTTTTAATGTTAGGGATAAAAAATACTATTGTTTTGGTCTCTCTTTCTCTCATCATTCTCTCTTGTGTCTTTCCTTTCTGCTGCTTGTCCCTTTCCAGATATCCCTGCCATAAATGAAATTGGTCAATTGACTCTTTCATTTATTTTGCTCTTCAAAAAGCATTCACTGAGTTATTCAGTAAAGGTAGGAAAGCAACTACAAATTGGTTTATAAACTACAAGGACTCTGATATGAGGAACAATTATGTATGTATGTATGTATATTTTTTATTGGAGTTCGATTTGCCAACATATAGCATAACACCCAGTGCTCATCCCATCAAGTGCCCCCCTCAGTGCCTGTCACCCAGTCACTCCCACCCCCCCCACCTCCCTTTCCACCACCCCTGTTCATTTCCCAGAGTTAGGAGTCTCTCATGATCTGTCACCCTCACTGATATTTCCCACTCATTTTCTCTCCTTTCCCCTTTCACTATTATTTATATTCCCCAAATGAATGAGACCAAATAATGTTTGTCCTTCTCTGATTGACTTATTTCACTCAGCATAATACCCTCCAGTTCTATCCACGTTGAAGCAAATGGTGGGTATTTGTCACTTCTAATGGCTGAGGAATATTCCATTGTATACATAGATCACATCTTCTTATCCATTCATCTTTCGATGGACACCGAGGCTCCTTCCACAGTTTGGCTATTGTGGACATTGCTGCTAGAAACATCGGGGTGCAGGTGTCCCGGCGTTTCACTGCATCTGTATCTTTGGGGTAAATTCCCAGCAGTGCAATTGCTGGGTCATAGGTAGCTCTATTTTTAACTCTTTGAGGAACCTCCACATAGTTTTCCAGAGTGGCTGCACCAGTTCACATTCCCACCAACAGTGCAATAGCGTTCCCCTTTCTCCACATCCTCTCTAACATTTGTGGTTTCCTGTCTTGTTAATTTTCACCATGCTCACTGGTGTGAGGTGGTATCTCATTGTGGTGTTCTTCTCTAGGATTTTGATGGATTCTGGTCTCACATTTAGATCTTTCATCCATTTTGAGTTTATCTTTGTGTATGGTGTAAGAGAATGGTCCAGTTTCATTCTTCTGCATGTGGCTGTCCAATTTCCCCAGCACCATTTATTGAAGAGACTGTCCTTTTTCCAGTGGCTAGTCTTTCCTGCTTTACCGAATATTAGTTGACCATAGAGTTGAGGGCCCATTTCTGGATTCTCTATTCTGTTCCATTGATCTATGTGTCTGTTTTGAGCCAGTACCACACTGTCTTGATGATCACGAGGAGCAACTTTTTAATGACCACTGTTACTTGACTTCTAGATTGACTAATTTTCCTTGCTATTCTTTTTTCTTTCTATACAGAACAATGCAATCAGACCAATTGTAATGTATTTCCACTTTTCATGAGTGTGCTGTGGAGTGAGGGTGTCAGTGGGAAAGAAGTAATTGCTTCCGGTGGTCAGTCCCAGGAGAGGTGGTCCAGGGAGGAATAGGATATGCAAAGTCATTCAAAGCGACTGTATTTTATCAAGGCATGGGACACTATTGTGGGCCTCAGTGGTTTCAGAATGGTAGCCCAACCTTGTTGACTTCACCTGTGAGGAGGAAGAAGTCACAGTTCTAGGAAGGGCATAATATATCCAGCTCCAGAGAAACACCCACCCAGGTTGTGGGAGTATCACAACTTGAAGCAGAGATAGGAGATAAGTAGGGAAAAGTTTACCGATGCCAATAGGTCACTACTATACTGGCACTGTAGCCTATATATCTGTTATATATCTATTATATAGATATAATAGCCTATGTATCTATTATATACATATAATAGCCTATATATATCTACTATATATAATATTATATATATTATATGTAATGTATCTATCCTGTTTCTATTTGTATTAGTTATCTATCACTATATGGCAAATTACCATAAACTTAGTGGCTAAGAAGTCACATATTTAGTTTCTGAGTTTCAGGAATCTAGACCAGCTAGTGGGCTGAAATCAAAGTGTTGACCAGGGCAAGGGACTCATCTTTAAGTCCAATAGGAAGGGATCCACTTTCAAGCTCATATGGCTCTTGACAAGATTCTATTCCTTTTCGCAGGGGGCCTCAGCCCCTGGCTAATTGTTGGCCAAAGGCCATTCTCAGTTCCTTGTCATGTGGGCCTTTTTGTTTTGTTTTGTTTTGTTTTTAAGATTTAATTTATTTATTAGAGAGAGAGAGAAAGAGAGTGTGCATGTGAGAATGCACCAGCAGAGGGGAGAGGCAGAGGGAGAAGCCAGCTTCCTGCTGAGCAGGGAACCCAATGCAGGGCTCCAATCTCAGGAGCCAAAGGTAGATTCTTAACTGACTGAGCCACCTAGGTGCCCCTCTGTGGGCCTTTCTAAGAGCTAGCTTACTTTGTCAAAACCAGCAAGGGAAAGAGTCAATAAGGAGTGTCTCCTAATAAGATAGAAATTACAATCTTAGAAGTGACATCTCAGCCTTTTGCCTTATCCTCTTATTTGTAAGCAAATAATAGGTTCCTTTCATACTCAGGGTGAAAGTATTACAGAAGGGTGTGAATGCAGAGGTGGGATAATATGAAGTCATTTTAAAGTCTGTCTCCCATACTACTTGTATTCACATTTTTTATTGCAAAGTACTCTAGATAAATAGCAGACTAGAAGAAGTATTAATGATGCAGTATTGATACTTTGGAGACAGAAAATCTGAGTTCAAATTCCAGCTCTTCTACTTTCTAGTTGTGTACTTGACTTTCAGTTATTACATCCTTGTGTCTCAATTTCCCTATCTGTAAAATAGAGAAAATAATCATGCTCAACTCTTAGGATCATTACAAGGATTAAATGAGTTAAGATTTTTAAGTAGGGCAGTCTCACTAAATGTTTTTTATAGTTTATGGATAATATGGAAGAAAGTGATGTATTCATCACCTAGCTAACCCTGGATCATCTACTCAAGGGCATGTTTGGGTTTGCAGAGATGCAAGAATGTCCAGAATCACTGAATTATTGATTTACAGATCTATCTCTAGCAAGTCGCCTCAGCTTTGGCTTTCTTTATGGAGAACAGAATATGGAAAGAATTATACTCATCCTCAGTGCCTTTAAGCCAAAATGAGGATGCAGAAGGATCTGAGTCACACATACTCTACTTCTCTTAGGTAAAGACTCTTCATACCTCGTTTCCCTCCTGAGAAATGGAAATCCCCACCTTTCTATGGAACCCAGAGGAATATGAATCATCTGGTATCCTCAGCCCCCAACTCAATACTTACAATGACCTATAAGGCACTTCATATATCTGGCTTTATCCACTCTCCATCATCCTGGCAATACCCTTCTTACTTCACTCAACCATCCCCAGTAACTGACTTCCTTTTTGTCCCCCACAGAACCAGGGGCTTTCTTACCTCATAGACCTTGCATATGCTCTTTCTTCTGACTGAATGCTTTCCCTACACATCTTCACACTGTCACTGTTTGGTCTCAACCTCAGCAGGGAGGACTCTGCCGAGAGAAGTCTCAGCCATACCCACAGAGCTGTCCAGCATGTAAATTTTCCTTCTCTAATTAGTTTATTTTCTCATCTTATTAGAAGGTAAGCTCTAAGAGTCCCAAACTGTCTTCTACCTAGTTTTCTGTAGTACTGGTAACACCTAGCATAGTCTCTGGTAGTAACATTTGTTGAATTGATTAATGAGACAGGAAAAGATATGATTGTTTAGTTCAACTACATCTTTACAAAGGAGGAGAAAAACCATTTTCGCCCTTTGAAACTCTCAAGATTTACAAATAAAATACACTCAATAAAATGGTCATATAGAGGTAGAGTTAATTATTTTTTCCCTAACAATGATCTAAATCATTGTTCCTTATTCTTCATATGGAAGCATTTTAATAAGTGATAAGTTAATTAAATTAATAATCTTATTCATGAGCTTAGAAGCGACAATTTATCAATTTGTATTCATATATTAACCAGGAGGCAGAATTTAAGAATTAGCTATTCATCATGTGCTTATTGGTTTTGAAATAACTAGTTGTTTGATCTGATTATCTTTATGTGGACTATCTACTGGAGTTCTACATTCTGCATGCCCAGCATTGGATTGCCAATACAAATTGTGTTTCCAATATAATGGGAAAATTCTCACAGTATACTGTTAAGTACAAGGAGTAGTATACAAATTCTATACACTCTGTGAACTCAACCTTCTCAGAAAGAAAGATTCTTTAGAAATACAGCCAACTATTAAAAGTGGTTATTTCTAAGTGGGTTGTGGGTGATTTTAACTGCATTCAACCTGCTTCTATGTTTTTTCACAATCTTTGTACTTCAGATTATTTTTAATAAGAAATTTTCTAATGCAACTGCAAAAAGTTTCTTTATGTGTGGACATCCTAATAGTTGAAAATCAATGAGTAGTTGAAGTCAATATGGATTTAAGTATTAAAGTCTTTTTTAAATGAAAAATCCCTTTTCATTTTAAAAAGATTTGAACCAGCTGGATTCAGTAAAGTCCAGGACAGGGACAAATGGATGAACAATGGTTAAACAAAGTTTAGACAATAATGTCAAGGAAGTGTTTCAACCAGTGGGCGGTGCCTGAGTAAAAAACACCCTGCCAAGAGGAGCAGTAGAGCAGTCCCCTGGTGCCACTTCAGGAGAACAGAAAGAGCACTTAACAGGAGAGACCCCTGAGGACTATTACTATATTAATGGCTAAACCCACTACTGAAGTCAGGTGGGAAATTGGCCAGGACTCTGCTAAGTCTCAGGTGCTTGATGTGGCTGCCTTTAGACAATAACACATTTCCCGGAGGCTGTGTAGGCCAAGTTCACAGAATTTAGTGGATAACTTTTTTATTTTAATTTGTCGATTCCAGAGTCTTAGTCCCACACGTTAACTCAAAATTATTTCTGAGCCTTCCTAGTTGCTAATTAATTTTCTAACACATAGCATAAAGAAAAAAAAAGCCCTTCCTTTTTTTATAGCTCATTCATTTTTACATTTCTTTCTCTGCCTTACCCCTTCTCTATTAGCACAAAGACTCCTTCTATTTTATATAGCTGTAAAAACCAGCAGGCTTCTCTCTTAATCAGTGTTGTCTGGGTTCATTGCCTGAGGGCCTAGGTCGTTAGAAATAAAGGTCATTAGTTGATGTTTCCAACATACAGAGACTGTCAAATGATCCCCTCATTTAATCTCCCCATGATTAGAAACAGGCCTGAGCTTGTAGTATTTAGTCATTTTATTTTCTTGTTGTGGGAGGTAAAAGGCTACCTCTTGGAAACAAAAGCTTTTAAAAACTAATAGCTGCTTCACAGTAGACTTAAGGAATAATGGACTATATAAAGGCACTCAGAGCCGAAACAAGGGAGAAAATGCAAAGAATTGGTATCTGCTTCACCCCAGGTTTCTTCAAGGAGCTGAATTAAACGTGAAAGGAAGAGTCCCATCGAGCGGTAGGCAGCCCTAACTTGCCCGCCCTTGTTACCTTACATCTTAGCACTGTCTGATTTCCAGCATTCTAATTGAAAAGACACTTTGTAGTAAAAAGCTCTGTTTGAGTCACTTTGAAATCATGATCCTCAGGTTTTCTTTCTGGCAAATGTTTCTTAGAGATCACTGAGCTTATTAAACAGTTCTGTGTTCGGAAGCTTCTAATGTTGGAACAGGCATAATCCAGACATCTCGGTCTAGGACAAATAGCAGCCAATTCCCCATGGACTCTTTGGACAGAGGCTGTGTGCTGATTCCCCTCCCTTAACCTGTATCTTTAGAAGCTCAATACCACGTACACAGGAAGCACCTGGTAAATATCTGCAATGGCAGATCGTAATTGTATAATCATCATTAGTCATAGGACAGATTAATTTCTGTTCTTCATCTAATTTTGTCCATGCACCCAAAGGAAGAAAGAGGATTTTAAAAAATATTACAGATTTTGTAAAGAAGGAAAAACAGTTGTATTTTAGTGGAATTTAAATGATCTTCAGGGAGATAAAAGTATTTATGAAGTTTGGACACCTAACAATTTTCCACAATTCATTTTAAAATATTGAAAATCAGATTAACGAATGCAATTATAGATGTGTTTCTCTATTCTTCTCTATTCTTCCAATACTTTCCTCAGCATTATGTTCCACATTGAGTATTGTGATATAATAATACCTAATAAAGTGATTTTTTAATGAAAAGTCTTTGTTTTCATAGTTATTTTGCCGTACAGAAAAAAACTGTCTCTTTTAACCTTTAAAGTTCCTTGAGAAAGGAGATACATGAACCAGTTAAAAAGAAGGAGATACATGAACCAGTTAAAAAGAAATGGCAAAATTATAGAATTAAAACTCAACCTAATAAAAAAGCATTATCAGTGTCATCATAGGTGATTGATCAAATACCAATAATTTATCTCTGTTGAACTAGTCTTTCCTGGAGATCTGCTTCTACTTTGTACAGTCAGTATATCTGTGAGCAGTCAAGGTCTCACTAACTCCAAATTGAGGCAGAGAATTCCAGTCACCTGCTCATTGATACACACTATTTTTTAATGAAGAGGATTTGTGGAAAAGGATTTGTTGAGCTTCTGGGTACCAGGCACTTACTTTCCAGCTTTATCACTTTTAATCCTAACACGAATTTTACCCTACAGGGTACACATCATTATTTCCATCCTACAAATAAAGACACAGACTAAGTAGAAGCTGTGATTTCCCCAGAGTGATAATTTTGGAGAGGATGGGAGACAGATTTTAAGCCCAGATTTGACTGCCTCTAAAGCTTATAGCCTTTCTTCTATTCCATATTGGCGAAAGTACTTTTGAAAAGATGCATTTATTCTCCCCACTCCATTCAGAAATTTACATTGCTTATTTACTTTTCCAACTGTTTATATACAACATCATTAAATCTCGTAATTAAGTATATATTGATTTTCTTTCAATGTAAATTTCCTCTTTGTCCTTCTTTATTTTTGCAATTTATTTCCTCTCTCTCTTATTTTCTTTTTCCTGTGCACAATTTCTTCCTTTCTCCTTCCTTTTTTAAAAAGGTTTTAATTTATTTGACAGAGATAGGGAGAGAGAGAGAGAGAGAGCAAGGGAGCTCCCACAGAAGTAGGTACAGTGGCAGGCAGAGGGAGAGGGAGAAGTAGGCACCCTGCTGAGCAGAGAGCCTGATGCTGATGTGGGGCTGGATCCCAGGACTCTGGGATCATGACCTGAGCTGAAGACAGATGCTTAACCAACTGAGCCACCCAGACATCCCTTCCTTTCTCCTTTTTATCCTTTCCTTTACAAAAGCAGTTGACTGGAAAGTGGAAAGAAAGCAAAAAAGCAAGAAAGCAAGAAAGAAAGAAGAAAAGAAAAAAAAAAGAGAAAAGAAAAAAAACCCCTAGTATCCCAAGTGAAGAAAGAAAGAACTATATGAGACTCAAGAGCTAATTCTGGGAGATTAATCAACAAAATGATAAATGTGCCCAGGCCAATGACTATTCATTCAATTCATGTATTGAGTTCTTAGCATGTGCCTACAATGCTGGTCATAGACCTTATCAGGAAATACAGAGTTTAATGGACAGGATTTAAACATGAAGAAAGTAATGACAAAGAGGACGGTATGGCCAAGTTATTGAGGAAGAGATACAGACCAGGCCCCTAACCAAACTGGGTGCCAAAGGTGGAGGAAAACAAGAGCTCCATAAAGAGTTGAAACTTCAAGTGAGTTCCAAAGTCTTAAAAGATATAGGAGTCCAATGTCCGTATGTAAAGAAGATTTATCTGTGGTTCTAGCCTAAAATGACAGCAGCTAAAGACTGTGATTCATGAAATTCAGAGTCTAGAAAGAAAATGTGCTTCAAGCTTAATGGAGGTGCTTTTGGGTTTTGAATTCTTACCAGAAGGGCATGCTTGGAGTTGTAGGGCTGAAACACTTTTCACTCTGCTAACTGTCCCTAATCAGCACAAGACCAGACTCTTAAGTTGTGAATTGTGCTTTAATATTCATATACAGAACAAAACATCTCTATTCCTTTGTATTTACTCAGTTTTGTTTTATTTATTTATTTATTATTTATTTATTTATTTATTTATTTACATTGACTCTACTTTTTTTTTTTTGATGTCTTGCTATGTGACTAAATAATGTAATGGTTAATCATGGGCAGTCAAATAGAACTCCTCTGTCTGACTGAAGACTAGAAAACTGTGACATACACAGTTATATCCAAAAGATATCCTAGCAAGCAAATTATTCAATATACTTTAAAATTAGAAATTTTTCTCTAAGAATTTGTAACTGCAAAGTTTCCACTATTTATGGCTTTATGTTGAAAATTTGATGGACAACAAAAAATAAAAACAGAAAGGAAGTAAATCAAATTAATTTTATTATATGTCCGAGAATCGCTGAAGTTTGGAAAGCATTCAATAATTTTAAAAATATATGTGTCACTGTTACTTTTCTGGAATTACTGCTTATGGGTCTACTAAAAAAAAAGAGAACGAACCTTAGTGTAGATGTTGTTCTTGAAGATGATTTGGGAAATAAAGCATGAAGACATGACCTAACTTCATACTTAAGACAATAAAAATGGACTATTGTGTTTATAAAAAAAAAATCAGTGTTAATACCCAACTTCCATCTTTAAAGCTGGTGGAAACAGGAAACGTTCATTCTATAAGCAGAACAGAATATAATTTACAGAATTTATTTCCTTTCTTTTAAAGATTTATTTATCTATTATTTATTTATTTATTTTTACGATTTTTCATTTATTTATTCATGAAAGACAGAGAGAAAGTGAGGGACAGAGACATAGGCAGAGGGAAAAGCAGGCTCCACGCAGGGAGCCCGATGTGGGACTTAATCCCAGGACTCCAGGATCATGCCCCAAGCCACCTTGGTGTCCCCAAAGATTTATTTTTCTATTTTAGAGAAAGAGAGAGTGAGCATGAGAACATGCAAGCAGGAGGGGCAGAAGCAGAGGAGAGGATCTTAAACAGACTCTGGACGCCAGGATCAATCTCAGGACTTTGAGATCATGAATTGAACCAAAATAAGAATTGGGCACTTAATCAACCTAGTCACCCAGGTGCCTCCAGCATTTCTTTCTTTTTCTTCTCCTTTTCCTTCCCATTGTTTCCTCTTCCTCCTTTTTCAATTTCATGCTGGCTATCTGCCTGCTAGACACATGCTGATATGCCTTCAAGAAAGTTTTGGTTTAATCTATTGACCCTCCCTCATCCTTCCAACCCAACTGAAATTTTTAATAGCCCATAAATCCCACATACAGAATTTCTTATTCAAAATAAATTTACAATGAAAATGCTGGCATTTTCACTTTGCAAATCAGAGAAAGTTCAAAATTTCCCCTAAATAGCATTGTATAGATGAGCAAGACAGACTGACCAAAATAACCAATGGCTGTTGATTCTGTTTGAGTTTCATCTTTAGATGCCCGTTTCTAAAATCTTCCTCAGTTGAGTTGAGTGCTGGTTGTAGGGGAAAAAACCCTCAGCAAGAGGATGCCAATTGTAAGAGATGTCCTTGATGTGTTTGAAGCAGCAGTAAAATGAGGAAGGCAAAAAAGAATGAAAAAGTGAAGAGAATCAGCTAAACACAGGCAAAAGAGAGTTTGGGCAGGCACATGCTAAGCAATAGGTTATTTTAATTACCGAAGTCATTTAGTCATTTGTTTATCAGCTTTTATATCTGATCTGCTTTTGAATGCTCATGAAGAGATATTAAAAAATACATCCTACAGTCTACTTCAGGAGGCACTATTTATGGAAATGATGCTTCTGGTTGTACATCATAGTAGCCTTCTTGAACATTTACAGATTTGTAGATTTTCTTCATTATTTACAGAAGGTTTTTTTGCTATATATATCAATCTCCAGTATGAAGACTCTAGAAAAGAGCTAACTTTAAAGAAATTCTATTTAATTATTAGACAGTGTGCTGACTGATACAAACTGATAACCAGATTTCTGGTTATATGAAACTGTTTAAAATAATCTAAAATTCATTGAACCTTTCCATAGATTGAGAACTAAGATTTGATATAACTTGATGAAAATTATGTATTTATGGATGAAAAACTCCTAGGTAGAATTAGGTATAAATTTCCTTAAATATATAAGTTTATATATTTATAATGTCTACTACATATCTGAAAGTGAACATGTTAAAATCTAAGTTCCTAATGATCTTCCCAGAAATCTTGGTCTATTTAGAATTTTCTCTATATTAAGGAAACTCCATCCTTTCAGTTTTTCACACCAAAAAACTTGAGAATCATCCTTAGCACCTAGAAAATACTGTTAGTTCTTTCAAATTGGTTTAGAATCTGACCACTTCTTTCTACCTCTATTATTATAAGTATGGTACTAGTCAACAAAAAAGAATGAGGGAGCCTATTAGTAATATTATGGAAAGATTAATATGATGTATTAAGTGAAATAATGAAGTTGTAAATTAACTTTCTTTTCTATCATTTGTGTCTTGTAATTTCTCACTACCTATAATTTATTATATTTACATTTATGTATTTTGCTTCTGTAGAGAATAGATAAGAAAGAATGTCTTTGTAAGACTGCTGGAGAAACTGACTGCAATAAAGAGTGGCTTGGGGAAAAAGTGGGAAAGAGCCTTTTTTCTTTTCATTGTATAATTTCCTGCTACCTTTTGAATTTTATGCCAAGTCAATGTATTACCAACTTTTAAAAATGAAATTTTAGAAGGCTGTAATTACCCAAGAAAACATTTCATTTATTTTTCTTTCAAGGCTTACTTAACTTTGGTATTTTAGAAAGATAAATATCTTAAGATATAGTTCCATTTTTCACAATAAGATAGGTGAAAAATCAATTTAATATTATGTGGTTAAGATAAAATTACACTATGATCATTTTATATCACAATCTTATGGAGAGAATGTAGTTGGAAAGTGGAGATAAATTACTTATGCCATTATGAGGTCTCTTATCTAGTGAAAATTAGGTGAAATTAAGAAAATGGAACGTATGTTTTGTGTATAAAAGAAAAAATCATAAAACCCATTAAATTAATAAAATCAAATGATCTTTCAGAGAAAGTGATAGAAATCATATCTCTGGGGACAGCTGTAACCAAAATGGACAAAGTACTAGATATATCCTTAAGGGAATAATCCTGCTATCAGCCAGGGAAGTACATGACATCAGAAAATGGTTTCTTTTTTCCTCCTCAATGATCCAGTACTATGATTCTGAACAGTAATTAACTCAACAACAGGGAAGTTGGATTAAAAGAACCATACCTAAAATGTTGGATAATTAAAGTGAATGAAACAGGAAGCATACACTGGGGACATAAAACGTGCTACTCCAGCAGAGCTATTAACTATTGCATTAGAGCCCCTAAATCATATGCACTTTTTACCTTCATTGACTTAGGTCAGACTGGATCTTTCCACTAAAGGAGCCAAATGAGCTTAATGTTTTAGCTGGTTGATGCCAATGGCAAAGAGACCTTAAGATGCACTTCAAGAAAGATGTATGATCAAAGAGGCATATGCTTTTCTCCATTAGTGTAACAAGTTGAAATATCATTTATTTCTGGAAGTGTTTTTTATTGTAACGGATATGGCTCATCATTTAACTCAGTTCACCAAACATCATACACTAGTATTTTATTATAGTGTTAGGAAGAGAAAGGGGGGGTCTTTCAGGGGTGATTCACTGACATTTCTGAAAAGTAGTATGACTGCTGCAGAATTCTTAAAATGTTAAGTATAGTTTTGAATGTAGAACATGTGGGCACTCAAAGGTTTCTGTTGCTGTTTTAACTGCATATTATATAATACATGCTTATGGAATCCACAGAAAACATTGTGGAGTTTCAAAGAAGAGACAAAAATATAATCAATCCTACCACTGGACACCAAAGGGAAGCAATGAAACTGGAGTGAAATACCAGTAAAAACTAATGTAATACTACCGAGTACATTGTAACTTTCAGAGCTGTATATAAATTAGGACCACTTTCTCATGCCACAGATTATCCACATGAGAAAAATCAAGCATTTACATGTTATAATTTCTAATCTCTGTTTTTTTTTGTTTCATACAGAAGAAAAGAAGCTTTCTGAGAGTTCAACTTTTCAGTTGTCTCTTTTATACATTAGTGACATGTAGATAATATAGATTCTATGGTAATAGCTATATATAATAAGTTTTGGGACATAGATAACTGACATAGTTTAGAATGAACTACATAATTGAGTAGTTATATTGTGAATACAGAGGGTAAAATGGGCATTTATATGCATTTTATAATAATGCATAAACATGGAAATTATCAGGCATCAATGTAGTATGTTCAGAATACAGTTCACTGTAGAAATAAGAACTGCAGAAAATCATACTTAAATCATTTTCTTACTTTGGAAATTGGAACAAGTAATTAAATATCTCTGAACCTCTGTTTGCTTAGTAGGAAGTTAGAAATAATATTAGGAATAATAATTCTTACATCATAGGGATATTATGGATAAATTGAAAGTAACAGGCAGCACTTGGCATAAAATAAATGCTCAATAAATTATAGCCATTATTCTGTGCAAATTTTGCTATGTTAAGCATTTCTTGTAAATGTAATTGTTAATGCATTTTGTTTCTTTTGACAGTTAGTGACCTAACTATAACTATTAATCAGGTGTTAGCTTGGTGATGTATAAGTATGGTGTAGGCTTGCCTTTAAGACAGTGAATGGTCATTAAACTGCATAAAGAAGCTGATCTGGCTCTAGCATGGCAGTGAGGCTGGCTTTTGCAGTTCTACCTTTTAGATGCACCCAACCACCTGGAGTCCATTAGTTATTCCCTCAGGGCTATGTCACACAATGGTTAGAGAAGGGACTCAGGCCCCAGTTCTGGCTGTGAATCTCATATCTCCCGCTGTCCATTTTTGAGCAAGTAAGTGACTTCTGTAGCTGAGCTTCACTATACTAAAATAAGGATAGTAATAGCACCAAACTCAAAGTTTAATTGAGAATTAAATGAATTGATGTAAGTGAAAATAACTTATAAAGAGCCTGTCACATAAAAAGCTATTTGCAAATGTTACCTATCATTTTAGTGACCGCTACGCATCTGATTTTTCTCAGTTATTGAAAAATGAACCTGGGAATCTAAAAGAATCATATTTTTCCTGAAACCTATATTCAAGCTCTTATGAAGGGATATTTGTATAATTTGGGAATGAACTTAATTCTTATTAATATAATTAAACACATATCATTTTAAAACTTGTTAGTAACAGTTATGAAACCTATATTCAAGCTCTTATGAAGGGATATTTGTATAATTTGGGAATGAACTTTATTCTTATTAATATAATTAAACACATATCATTTTAAAACTTGTTAGTAACAGTATTACCTAAACTTGATTATGGTGCACATTTTATCTATTTGGCTTAAAGCTCTACAAAGCTTGTTTTCCACCAATCTATTGACCTTGTTTTACCCTTACTGCTCTCCATTTGCAAAACAGATGGTGAACTAAATTATAATTTCTTTTAAAAAATATAATCTGAATATATAGATAGGCCCTTGCATACTTTACATATAGCAAAAGTTGACTGTTACAACAATCAAGATGTAGTAGTTAAGATATAATAGATGTATCTTGTATCTTAAGGTACTAGATATTTAACTTATCTTTTGTGAATTGATGTAACCAAATCATTTTTAGATATTTACAATTGCATTTCATATGAGTAACTACTTTCTTAATTGGAGAAATGGAATAACTACCCACTTAATTACTTATTAATATATGATACATTATAAACTATGATTGTTTAATCATTTTTTTACCTGTATATCTTTGTTTATAAGATAATCATACAATTATTATCTTCCCAGGCAGCCCGGGGGGCTCGGAAGTTTAGCGCTGCATTCAGCCCAGGGTCTGATCCTGGAGACCTGGGATCAAGTCCCACGTCAGGCTCCCTGCATGGAGCCTGCTTCTCCCTCTGCCTGTGTCTCTGTATCTCTCTCTCTCTGTGTCTCACATGAATAAACAAATAAAATCTTTAAAAAAATAAAAAAACAAAAAAAGCCCAAAACAATTATTATCTTCCCTTTGCTTGTACCTAGTCCTCAAATACTAGAGAAATTATAATAATATTTCCCCTTCATTTTGTATAAATATGTTAAGTATACATATTTTTAAAAAGATTTATTTATTTATTTGAGAGAGAGAGAAGGAGTACAGGGAGGGGCAGAGGGAGAGATCCCTTAAGCAGACTCCTTGTTGAGCACAGAGTTTGACTCAGGGCTTGATTTCATGACCCACGAGATGGTGATCTGAGCCAAAACCAAGAGCCAGATGCTCTACTGACTGGGCGACCCAGGTGCCCCTAAGTATTCATATTTAAAATCAAAGTAAAATCGAGTTTAAGAAAGGCAAAATGTTTATATGTACAAATAATTTTATATGAAAAAACACATATTTTTAAAAAAGAGGTTGGAAGCCCAAATAAAATAAAATTGCTTCAATGTATTTAGTTCAAAGTTGGATACAAATTCTTATAAATGCATTACAGAAAATTATGTGACAAAACGTACAAGACATTATTCCTACACAATTACAACACTAGCTTCCTTTTTCTTGGGTCGGGCCTAATTGAACATAAGGGCTGAAAATAATGAGGATGGCCTCAATTATGCTTTCAGAATCTTAACCTTGTATTTAAATATTATTTTCATTATCCTTCTGATTCTTTGCCTCTCATTAAAGCAAATTCCATTTTCAGAATATGGAAATCTAATTTAATAGAACAAATGAAACTGTTTTCAGATCTAAGCTTATGTTGACAGAACATATGAACAATTGGATTTATATTTTGAATTAGATATAATATCAACTTCTGTTATTTCTGGGTTGTAGAAAATATATACTTCTGATATAATATAGTACAGTAATTTTTCAAACCACGTGATATAAACATATGTTTGTATTATGCCCACCTATGTATTTTAGGTTGTATGATGTTTTCTAGTTATGAGTTAAACTGAGATTCCATATATGAAGGAGTTAGTAGTTAATTCCACTTTTTATATGTCTTCAATTCTTACCAGAAAGTGATAACTTTTTTGTAACAACCATCATTTAGAATGGACGCTGGCAAACAATAACTGTACTGAAATAAAATTTTTGATTTTACAAAGGAAATGCTTTTTCTGAGATTTTTTTTATACGAAAGTCATTAATATTGAAAATCAAGTCAAATCATTATTTTAATTATGGTTTGATAAAGCTGTCCACTGTAGTCATAATCTTAAATATGGTTAACACACACTAGCCATCCACCCCATTTAAATATAAATCCAAACTTCACTCAATGATCATCCTCATTCTGCATTCTTCTATTCTCTATAGATGTATATATTTAAGTATTTGAAAAATATAGCTTCCCAGGAAGGAGCTTTAAACCTCGAGTGGTTGGCTATGAGAAGTAGCTCCAAAATTCATCTTACTATTGCATAATGTGTTTATGTGATGCATACTTACATCTAACTTGTTACTTTTAAGACTCCTACTCTAAATCTAGAAGGTACAGGACTCTGGAGGAAGAAGATTTGGATAAAGAAGATCCTGAGGCCCAAAGGACTTGAAATCTCCTGAGATCACAAAGAAATCAACTAAATCAGTAATGAAAAGATCATTATCTTTCTTTAATAGTTTCTGTTATATTCATACACCCAGGACTCCCTCATCAATGGGTCTGACTGTAGTGCATTCAAGCTACTCCAAATTAAAAAACAAACAAACAAACAAACAAAAAAAACTATAATATGCTGCAAACCTCTTTTGGAGAAGAGCCACTAGGAACTAACCTTGGTTTAGCCTCAGAACCTGTATTTTGTTTCTACCTCAGTTGCTACAATACATTTTCCATCAAGCCTTAATGCAATTTGCACCTAAAACCTATCTTATTTTCATAATTATAATTTAGCTCCTCTGGCTGAAGAATTTGATGATCCATCTATATGTGCAATGTTTTGAGCCAATGACCTTGCCTACCTGGTTCCCTGTCCCTGGATATGTATCTATAGCCCTTGATAAATCCAGGCACCAGACTTCAATCCTAGCTCCTAGTACAGTGGTTAAAATGGTAATAAAGACAGATATTTTCACAAACATAATAACAGTTTTATACACATTTTAAAGCAAACAAAAGAAAACCTAGTTTTGAAAAAAAATGAGTTATAGAGTAGTTACCAGTTATATATAACATCCTATCATACTAAACTGTTACATTATTTTCTAAATGTTTATGTATTATGTTGTAAACATGGGCTTAATGAATCTTCATAAAATAAACAAAACACTTCCTTCAGGCCAGTAGAATCCTGTCTAGTGTACATATAATTAGCCATGTGTATTTCCTGAATCCTAATACATTTTAAGTTAGAATTCATTTCTCTCTCTTTTCTCTTAAAACAGTTAACAGTGATATTTCAGGAAGCTGTACTTACCTTAAAGGTTCTCAAGTTGCCCTTAGATATTTTTACACAGGTCAAGACATAGCTTACATCCTAGCTTAATAAAAGAGGAAATAATTTTCTTTCCTTTCCATTCTCACATAATTTACCTGAGTGAGAGAATTGTCTTCAGCACATCTGGTTGCAAGACAGAACAATGAGATGTTTATAACAAAATAATGTTGCATAATGAAGCACTTCAGGTACATGAAAAGTGAATCGCCAAAGAGATTAGAGCTGTAATTTGTATTTTTTTTTTCTGAAGATGAACACCTGCAGTAGCTGTTTTTCCCTATGGTAGTGATCTTTATAAAATTAACAGTGGTTTATATTTATATTTGAGGATTAATCCATATTAAATTTGAGTGCTAAGGCAATTTCAAATAAGTAAAAATATTTTTTCTCTAGGTCAAAAGCAAGCAGTATGAGGATGTAAAACCGTCTTTACAAATGAAAGGCAAGTGTTAGGAAAGTAATATCCGTTTCTTTGGCTAACAAGTTTCTCTTTGATCATGCAAATGCATATAAAGAAACGAGACCAGTAGTGAGTGGTTATTTGTCATTAAGATCTTATTGTGTCTGTTCAACAAATGCTTTCTTGTGAACACCTCACTGAGACGTAATGAAAGAATACTCATAAAATATCCTTGCTTTTTTTTCTTTTTTTACAAAAACATTTGTCTCTGAATTGATACTCAATGTATAAATATATACCAGTTCCCTCCCTGAATTGAAACATACTTGAACTGATTACTGTAAAAGATGAATATTCAGGCTTTTCCTGAATAGTTGTTAAGTAAACAGAACCCAGAATGATATCTGCTTAATTTGTAAATTAAAATAACTCAAAAGAAATGATTCATTTCGGGGTCTTCATTACCCCAAAATTTATGATCACTGGCAAGCAAAATAGCATGGTAGTTAGAAACACTGTCTCTACAGCCCATCTGTGTGAGTATTTCGATATAGTCTCTAACCATTACTAGTTCTGTGACCCTGTGCAGCTGTTCACCTTCTCTGAGTCTCATTTTTCTCATTTCTCAAAGAGGGATGACGATAGCTAGCTTCCACTTAAGAGGGCTTTGAATAGAATTCAAATCCAGCACATGCAAAGTTCTCAAGAATAATGTCCTGCTCATAATATAGTAGTTATCATGATTACAACCTCAGAGACAGCATGTAAGAAAAATTTAGTGAGAACTCATATTTTGTATTATAATGTATTATTTTGAAAGTGAGGACAATCAGGACTTAACCTTTAAGGTGCTACAAGGTATTTAAAGTACCAAGTTATTATGGGCTGAATGTTTGCTTCCCTCCTCCCTGCATCCCCCATGCATTGATCTACTGAAATTCTAATTCCCAAAGGGAAGGTATTGGGAAGTGGTGGCTTTGAGAGGGTAGTAGCCTCATGAATGTGATTAGTGACCTTATAAGACAGACTCCAGAGAGCTCTTTAGCCTCTTCTAACTTATAAAGATCCAGCAAGGGATCCCTGGGTGGCGCAGCGGTTTGGCGCCTGCCTTTGGCCCAGGGCGCGATCCTGGAGACCCGGGATCGAATCCCACATCGGGCTTCCGGTGCATGGAGCCTGCTTCTTCCTCTGCCTGTGTCTCTGCCTCTCTCTCTCTCTGTGACTATCATTAAAAAAAATAAATAAAAAAATAAAAATAAATAAAAATAAAGATCCAGCAAGAAGACAATAATCTACAAACCAGAAAGTGGACTCTTATCAGACACCAAATCTACAGAAGCCTTCATCTTGGACTTCCTAACCTCCAAAACTTCAAGCAATAAATTTCTATTTTTATTAGGATGTCAAGTCTGAAAAAAAAAAAAAAAAAAGGATGTCAAGTCTGTGGTATTTTGTTATAGCAACCTGAAGAGACAAGACACCAGGTTTAGACTCTAACCTAATATTAAATGCAAATATCTCCTTTCTCGCTTCTCCTTCCATCCCTCTCTCCCTTCCTTCTTTCTGTGGAAGCTTAACCACTAAAAATATAGACAGGTGATCTTGGCCACAACCTCAACAAAATTAAACAAAGTCATGTCATGATTTAGGAAATTATTGATAATTATGACTCTGTTTACTGAGAATAAAAAAAAAACATTTTTCCTGACTTCTCTCCTGCTTTGATAGGATTATTTAACTGGGGTAGTAAGGGAGGGCCATACACATCTGGATTTCAACAAGGCTGATGAAAATGTCTTTCATTATGTTTCTGTGAGAGCTGACTTAATTGAATTTTAAATAAGAGTGACCTGTGATTTTAATTGACTAGAAGCTCATACCGAGGCAACACTGAGCTGTAGCTGCAAACAGAGATAAATTACTTTAAGCTGTATTGGAAGTTCATCTCAAGCAAGGGAGGTGAACATTTTCAGCCATATCTTGATTTCTCTGTTTATTAGAGGAGCACACTTTAACATGAACATAAAAGAAAAACCTATTCTAAGACCAGAAGATTGGAAAGAGCTGGTTAATGGTCTAAGAGCTCTGTCACATGAGCGAAAGCAAAGGGAGCTGGGGATACTTAGCTTGAATGGAAGAGAAATAGGAAAGGTATGTTTCCTGGCTCCCAATCTATAAAGACCAATCTAGGGAGGAAGGCAGACGGATTCTGTGTCATTCTACAGGACTAAGTTCAGGAATTACCTGGGAGCACATGAGGAATATTTAATTTGAAGGAGAGCAGAATACACCAATATGACACTTTTGCATACTGATTATGTTGCATTAAAGTTATTTAAGAAACAGCATGTGTCAGAAGAACACACTGACCCTCCATCATCCCCTTGAAAACAGGAAATAAATGTCCCATGTGAGGATACTTATCCTATACCAAGAGAATAGGAGACATCCCTATTGCCAGAGGTAGGGAATTTAGGGCCAAGAAGGCTGTACTAACATTGCTACTTCCTCACTAATTTGCTACCCCAAGCCCAAATTTCTTTGTCTTGTCAATTCTTCACAAATCTATTGTTTCTTTCTCTAAATGTGAAAAAGCTGCCTGCTTTCATCATTTCTTTGAGTCTAATATCTTTGGGGATCCTGTACATAAAATATTCAATTTGTTTTTCTCCTGTTTATGTGTTGTCAACTTAATTATTAGACCAGCCAAAGAACCTAGAAGGGAGAAGGGAGTTTTCTTCCCCTACAAGCTCAAACCAAGAAAAAAACCTTTTATTTTTAAAAAATATTTTATTTATTTATTCATGAGAGAGAGAGAGAGAGGCAGAGGGAGAAGCAGGCTCCCTGTAGGGAGCCAGATGTGGGACTCAATCCCAGGACCCCGGGATCACACCCTGAGCAGAAGGCAGATACTCATCCACTGAGCCACCCAGGCATCCCAGAAAGAAAACTTTTTTTGTGTGCATTCATGAAATGATGGCTTTTTAAATATAAAGAAAAAAATATACTTAGGTTCTGAAGTTTACACAAAACTGGATGATAACCCGTCAAAAGTGATATAGAGGTAATTTCTTCATTAGCTGCTAAATTGGGCTAACCAACTTACTCATTCTTGGTTTTCATGATGATCTTTGTCTACTTTATCTTGAAGATAAATGGGACTTGATCCCAAGTGCTATCATCCTGGTCTATATTTGTGTAATCCTTATATGTTGTAGAAATTATACTGAGATGAAAATATTTTAGACAAAATTTTGAGATATACCAGTCTTGTTAGGTGTAAATTGCCTTGAGACCATGCTGTGTGAAAATATTTACAAATAAATAAAGAGAATAAGTAAAATAATTGCTATAATGCAATCAATTGAGTAGACTAGCACTTATCCTATGAAAGAAGTCTTTCAGTTATACTATATAGCTAAAGAGAATAACTGCTAAATACAGCAACAACAAACATTTGCTAGTAGCTCTGCATTCTTATGATGTTAGTGGTTAGTTCACTAACATCAAACTCTAATCACTACATTGAAGTGACCAAATACCTGAAAAATTGGTATTCCAGATTATTTGAGATTAATCTGTAGATACCATTTAGCTTCTTAACAACCTTGTATTTCACTTAAATTTTGTGCTTTTCATTTAAGAAGCTCAACATTTATACTATGTGTTACATTTATTGAATTGAAAAAAACCATAAAGTCAAATATAAAGTCATATTTTCTTATTTAGTTAGGAATCCTACAAAGATAAAATACCATGATAGATATTTCATTTATTTATAAATATCACGAGAATGAGAAACTATTCTTTCTATAATTCATAATATTATCTTCAGATTTTTAGTGTTATGCTATCAGTCTTTTCAAAATCTGAATAATTATGATTTCCTCAAAAAGGTTTTAGCTTTCTGCCTGCATCAACTTGGCTAAACTAAGTGTTGAAAGTTTACAGAATTCCTCTTTTAAATGATTTCAGTATAATGTCAGTTAAGTTAAACTTGTCTCAATTCATCTTTAAAAAAACAAACATATTTAGTAATATTCCACCCATCATTGAGCCTATATATGGCGTTATATGAATGAAGCTGTCCATAAACGTTCATAGTTAGAAAACAGTAAAATTCAGGGATTACACACAATTAAAATATGAAGGCATTGAGAAAATATTTAAATAAACCCCTGGTCACATGCAGGTCACTAAGCCAGAAATTGCTAGTTACTACTCGATATTCTTTCTCTCCTTTCTTCTATCCTCCATTTTATCTGAGGGTCTCTGTGGTATAGCTAAATATTACATTTACCAGCTTCTTTCATTACTAGTTGTGACCACATCTGTAAATTCTCACTGATAAACTATAGATACAACTTTATGGTGGGACTTCTGGAAAGCCTCCTTGAGTGGAACTAAATTACCTGGAAGGAGTCCTTTGCCTTTGCCCTCTCGCTCTCCTTGCCCTTTTTCCTGCTGCAACATATACATGGAATTTGAAGTTCTGGTACCATCTCACTTTGTAGATAGGCATAGGAAGATATGCACACAGCAGATAAATATAAGGAGTCTGAGTTGCTTAATGATATTATGAAGTCATTTCACCCACCAATCTAGTAAAATCTACTGATATCCTCTTCTAAGAAGGTAAACACTAGTTCCTTTTAGCTGCTGGAGTCTGGTCCTAGTTATAAGTAACAAAACACAACACCTAACTGAAAGAGATACTCGGTGACATAAAATGTGAATGGATGCAACTTTCATATCTATTAGAATAGCAAAGTTATTTGATTTATTTTGCATGAGGCCTCAATGTAGAAACTACTTGGGGGAGGCTGTGAGTGTATTAAATTATTTTTGTGTGATTTAATAGATCAATTATCAAAGAAATACATACACAGAAATTTATGATTTAATAACTATTTTTCCTCAAGTAGAATATCACCATAGTTCAAATTAAAAAACAACTGGGTCAGGGATAGGTTTGTAGAATATTTGTGAACAGGTTCTTAAATACTTCTGCCAAGAAAATTGTGGCAAAGAGGGACCACCTGCATGACACAGATGATCCTGAGTTATCACACAGAAAAATGAACCTAGCATTGGAAAACCACCCATCGTGCTTCTCAAAGCAGTGTCCAATAGACACTAATGTCTCTAATGGATTCCCCTTTGCTTTTTGGCATGATAATTGATTAGACTTGGTTAGTAATAGAAAATATTCTAACAAAAAAATGAGGTCATTGGAGAACAACTGCATCTAATTACATTTTTGACACAGCAAAAATGGCTTGCTGATGCTCAAAGATAAAATGCTAATAAATATACTAATTTCCACTATATACTCTGTTTCACTTCTCCCCACCTTACCTCCAGACAGGGCAAGAGAACTGATGGTAAAACAGATTTTTGAAAAATCTACAAAAGCACATGAGTCCTCTTTAAGCAGTAATTCTCACACTTACAATTTTGACCTCTAATACACATTTAGGCTTTTCCCCTTCATTCTTTGTCCAGCTTCTAGCTGTTTAGCTCATACAATATATAAAGCCTGAGCAGGTCCCATACAATGCCAGTTGTATTTGATGGCAGAGATACCAGAAAGCTGTGAGTGGTGACCCAGCAGGTTCTTCTTTCATCTCCAAGTGTGAACATTTGGCCTTTGCTGTAATACCTGCCAGGGTTCTAAGATGGGGGCATTCTCCTGGCTGCCATGTGGGCCATAGGACTCTATGCAGAAGTTGGAGAATGTGAGAGGTGAAGAGAGGCAAACCATTCCTTTAGCTATGAGAGACTATAGATAACTACCTCTCATTCATATCATGCAACTTAAGAGTCAAAATGTAATTTAATTCTGTAGTTTAAAAAGTAGTAAAACTTTTCAAAAGAAAGCATACCATAGAATTCTACTGTCTAAAAGTGGTTACAGTCAATGTAAATGGAGCTCCCCTGGTTAAGGCATGAAGGGAATAACCTACTAGGTCTTTCCCACTTTCCCTTAAGCAGCTTTTATGGTTTTCTCAGAAATCCCCGAGTTCTACAGACACTCAGAATGGACAGAACATAGTTGGAAGCTTCTTGTCTAACTTTCTTTCTTCTGTCTCCTACCATAGTACAGCTTGGGTGCTGGATGAGGAAACTGAGATCAGAGCGTTTCAGGAATTTCCCCACACTTGCTCTATTAGAGGGAGAAGTGAATCTAGGCTCCTGGTTTATGGTTTATTTGTTTATTTTTTCATTATGCAACACTGTCTGGATACAAAGGGAATAATTTTTACTATCATTTCAAATTGCTTTTTGAATAATTTCCCATATGAATACATTAAATTGCAGGGAGAGTGGGATTTGTCACATACTTTGGATTCCTGTAGAAACTGAAGACAATTAACCATGGTTAATTATTGAGGGAGTAATTCAGAGACATGGTTTTAGATTGCATAAAATTCAAGGCAACCATGGATAGACAGTTCAACCAATGAGAATATTATCAACTGTGTGCTCAGGATTCTGGAAGATATGAAAGAAACATAAGACATGGTATCTGATCTTAGAAATGGAATATTTTGTTAGGTAGACAGTGTTTGTGTGTGTGTGTGTGTGTGTGTGTGTTTAGAAGATAGTTATCAATTGATCTGTGTAGAATTTAATAAAAACTTCATTGTAGTTAATGAAGAGGAGGAAGATAATCAGATTCTCTTACCTATCAATTAAACAATGAGTGAAAGAGAGAGAAATTCAGAAATTTGGCTTTTGGTCTTTGAAGTTATCAGAGGTTAATGGATCTATGGTTGTTCAAAGTCTCCTGGTCTGTCAGACCCCTGGAATGTAGAAGCTAAGAATTTTGAAGAGAATGAAGGGTAGCATGGTGTAAAATGGATTATATATGAAAAGAGAAATAGAAATAGAGAATTTAGAAATGGAACAGGCAGCTTAGAATATTCTGACTACTATACTTCCTGAAGTTAAACTGTGAAATCTCCTTCAAAACTTAAACCCATGAGTCATTCTCTAAGCTTGTGTGAAGGGTTTAGATTATATTCAATCAAACTTTTCTTAAGTCAGAATAAATGGATACAAATTACCTAGTAGATTGTATAGTGCATAGAATACAAAACATGATATACATCATTATTATGCTGAAATGTTATAATTCTTGGTACCCAGGATCTCACCTGGTTAGAGTTATAAAAACAAAAGTGCAAAGCTGCTGCACTTTTCAATCTGTTGTGTATAGGAAAACACTGAGTGGAATTTGAAAGCTGGGAACTTTAGTCCTATTTCCTCTACCAAGTGTCTAGTTGCCCTTGGTTAATACTGACATAAAGAAGACTTGATTTTCTAGTGACAAAAGAGAGAGAAGAGTGATTTCAAAGATATCTTCCATCTTTAAATTTATGTAAAACTGCGGTTGATCCAAGGCCTGGTATAGAAATGCTCTGCGAACATTTCTTATATTTTTCCTGTGACATCTTTCATACATAAACTTATATGACTTCAAAATAAGGGAAGGCATTTTTTATGTGAACTTTTTCATATTAGCTTTCCAGCCTTGTGCTGTATGCATAAACTCATTTCAGAGAATTATTTAATTATCATTGATTAAGAGACTGGGGAATTTTAGTTTCTAAATCATAACATGTGGGAAGTGTATGCTTGTTTTCCTTGACATTAACAAGATATTAATTCCATCTGAAAAGCTGACTTAACACAGGTTTAATCTTATATATGTGTTATTATTGAGAATGGGTCTGCTTTTACATTTGATAGAAAATATGATTGTGCTCTGATGACAGTGACATTTAAAATTAGTTTCCAGACCTGGTGTGCCCATTGAAACCTCACAGATGGTAGAGGAGAAAAATGTCAGAGAAGCTCATACACTTGGATTTCTTTCTGCTGCCTACACTTTTCTCCGGATACCTGCTCCTTGGCATTGACTCTAGTGCCTCAAAGGGAAAACATGTTGCAAAATGATATATTAGAGTATTGTGCACTATTCTAATACATTTTTAAAGGGAACAACTTTCTCTGCTTTCCTATTGCTGACCTCTCCACCCTTGTATTCATCTTCCTCCCTTCCCTTGATTCCTCAGGACACTGGAGTGTTTTCCTGGGGGATGAAAGCAAAGAGAAACTCTTGGTGCTTTAACAGGCTTAGAGACTGCAGGGAATTCTCATTTCTCACCATGCCCCTTTTGATAGCAATTCAAGGACTCACTGTTGCAAAGACTGATGTATGTATTTTGAACAGAAACAAGGAAAAGCAAGAAGCTTTTCTCTATGTCACAGTGTTTTTAAAATTGCCTATCACTTGGTAACCATGTCTTCCTCTCTAAGGCAAAGCTTTAGAGGTTCATCTTCTAGTATAAGCTCATGACAAGTGACCTCTATGGTGTTAGTGGTTGGAATTGTTTTGTAGCCTGTAAATCACATAACATAAGGAAAAAAATCTGACCCTGAAAAAAACCCCAAACAAATACATTTTATTTGTTAGATGACTTTTGTTTGGAAGAATAAAAAAATAAAATGAAACAAACTGATTTAATCTGGTAAAATTATGGATTTTACCATAATTTTCTGGATTCGTATATTGCTAAGTAATAATTTCATGACTTCTTTCTTGTTCTCCATTGTGATGGCTAATTTTACATGAAAACTTGACTGGGCTAAGAGATGCCCATATAGCTGGTAAAAATTATTTCTGTGTCTGTGAGGATGTTTTCAGAATAAATTAGCATTTGAACCAGTAGATTTAGTCAAGAAGATCCTTGCTCATCATCTAATCATTTGAGGGCTTTCATAGAACCAAAAGGCAGAGGAAGCAAGAATCTGCCTTTATCTTCTTGAGCTGGAACTGACATCTTCTCTTGTTCAGGTC
Organism: Canis lupus familiaris; assembly: GCF_011100685.1. Classification (NCBI taxonomy): domain Eukaryota; kingdom Metazoa; phylum Chordata; class Mammalia; order Carnivora; family Canidae; genus Canis; species Canis lupus. Next base: position 20,258,050 of record NC_049253.1, read on the forward strand.
TTCAAACTCTGGAACTTGCATCAGTGCCCCCCACTTCCCTGCATTTCTCAGGCCTTCAGACTTAGGCTGAATTACACCACTGGCTTTCCTGGTTCTCTAGCTCACAGAGAGTGGATTATGGAACTTTATGACCTTCACAACTGCATGGGCCATTACTATAACAAATCTCCTCTTATATATATATATCCATTCATATCCTATTAGTTCTGTTTCTCTGGAGATTCTTGACTAATACCCTTGTCATTCTCCCCTTTTTTGGATTTTGGATATAAAAATCCATGTATATTTATCCATTTTCAATGATGCTGCTCTCAAAACAAACAAACAAACAAACAAAAAACTTCTGTTTGACTTCTATGGGGCATTAATTTCATCCAAACTTCAGTACAAAACACAGGACTCCACATTAAAATTGCTAGGATATATTATCTTTCTCTGCAATAGAAAAATTATTAATGTCCTAGGTCCACTCTAGTAAAAATGCAAATGTGTTCTTTGCACTCAATTTTCCAGCATCCTTAAAACTGTGACTTAGCCAAGTAGCTTGAAACTGTTAGTTTTCACAGTAGTTTCTGAACCAAAGGCCTGAAGTAACAGAAATCAGAGAAACAATATTGCAGTACAAAGTCCCTAAACAAAGCAGTAGCATCAACAGGAGAAGATTCCAGTCTGGCTACTGAAAATGAAGGAAAATCACCATTGTTACAATTGTGAAGCAGGGAAATACAAGGGGCTAAAAGTCAAATAAGGAATATCCTTCTAGAACTGAAAGGCAATCCAACCCAAATGACAAACTGAGTGGAATTTTTTTTTATAAAACTTGGGCTTCCCATTACTAGAAGTGTTCAGACAACAGATGGATTCTAATCTAGAGGACTTCTCCAATGGGTGGGGGTTACGCCAGGTGAGCTGCAAGCCTCTCCTAATGCTGAGATTCCAGGATTCTAGGAGCCATATGGTGAGGGCATTTAAAACAGGACTGAGAGAAAAGAGACACAGTTAGTCCCCCAGTGTTTTTCCATTTTCTCTTTACGTGCGGAATCTCTGGAAATACAGCCTCTCCTTTACAACAGAGATGCTAAATTTAACTGGTATGCCTAACCTCACCTATAATCTCTTAACCTATTTCTCAAGTTTGTTTCCATACAATTATAGACACCATTTAAAAACGATTAATAACTGTGTCCATTAACTACATTTTCAAATGTTCTGAGACACACCCTCAGAGTTGAGGCATGAGAGGTGGATGGAGCCTGAAATAGAGAAGAATATGAATTGTACTCAGTCTGTGGCAGAAGGGAAGAGCATAGGAGACTATTCCCCAGTTTGCTTGATTTTTACCTGATGATTTACAAGGTATGTAAATTAGGAGACAACCACAGAAGGTACATTTAATGACATCTTAATGCATCACAGAATTTACGACAAGGCATGAATAGCTTGTGCACTCAACCATTGGAAGCAGATGCTGCAATAATTCTACTTAATACTTAGAAGCAAAGTAAAGCATATTGTTTTTTGTACAAATGTTTATGAAACATTAATAAGAATAATATGCACCATTCAATGCTGAACATATAATCTGAAACCCTTTCCTATAAATATTTATGAAGGAGACATTTTGGTTCTCAACATAAATTGATTTTAAGCCTAGATTCTGAAATGCTACATGATTTTCCTTCTCTGAGTATATATTTAACTAGAGTAAGACTAACTGACTCACAAGATAGCACTACTTTTTACTGTACCTACTTACTGTGAGCCTGAAGAAATTGCTTTGAATCAATTTGTAAAATATACTCTCTACTACAATAGCTCAGCTAGTGGCTTGGAAATGGAACTTTTACTATTGTGTTAGCTAGTAAATGCTTACTGTGTTGGGAAGAATTAATGAGCTTCATTAGGTTAAAGAAAGTACACAGTTCCTAAATTTTGTGGTAATACTTGATATTTATAATACAGATGATTTAAAAAAATGACTTTTCCATCAATGCCTGAAATGTTGGCTTGGTTATTCACAATGACCAATTATGTGTATTAAAGGAGCTAGAATATATTTTGGGGTAAAAAACTCTTTATATTCCCTTATTACAGTAAATGTGATTTACTATTCAAAATGCTGTAGTTCTTCACTGCTAACTACAGTTGCAAGACTCTTAGTCACACCATTTTCTTTCTGGCAGTATCTTTCCCATTGTCAGTTGTATTATGTTTCTCTTAATGACTTTTACTAGCCAATGTCAGGTTTTGTTTTGTTTTTCCCCCTCCCCTTAATGGGGAACCATCTTAGAGAAATAGGATACTCTAATGGTGATTTTCTTCCAGTTAAAATGATCCTAATTGCCAATTGCTCTTCAACTTTGCAGTGCTCTCTCTCCTTAGCTTCCTGAGGTTGGTCGAAAATGTCAAGATTATGAAGTGAATCATTTCTGAAACTTTATTTGGATAACTATTTAAATATGGAGTAAGTTTAACAGCAAATTTAGCCTTCTCCAGAAATACAGTGAACTTATTGAAAAGCATCAGACAAAATGTGAGACTTGGGAAAAGTAAAAGGACTTTATGGTCTAAAGAATATCTCACAGCAATATAGCAGAGAAAGGACAAATTGAGAAGGTTGTTAGGAGCTATGCAGAGGAGTGATTTTTAAAAGCAATGCATATTTTGCTGCATTGATACCACTTAAATCTGTCTAACCTACTTGAACACAATTTGACTAGTCATTTGAATCAGACTTGAGACATTTGATCATAGCATTATGATGTCTGCACTCTTTAATCTGTTGGCTCATGTCTTATCATCTAAAGACGCTAGGATTTGTAGCATCTTCTCTGACCTTTCTGTTTGTCTTGAATTTCCGAGTATAGATTTGCACCCTAGATGTCCAGATTCAAAGAGTATCAAGTATTAGAAGCTATGTCATATCTTAAAATATATAAAAAGCTATTTTGATCCTCTCTTGTCCTACTAACTACCAGAAATTGAACACTGTAAAACAGAATTGGTGAAAAAGTTCTTCTTTTCTATTGCCACTGTATGTTATGAACTTGTTCAACATTGAAAGCTTTCAACAAATTTAATCTCAATTTTATCTAGAATACCCCTGTGAAATAAATTTTAACACTAAAGTGTTTATAAAAAGCATATATAAATATTTCTGCTTAAGTACCAATGATATAGAAAAATTTTGGTACTAAATTTGTCATCGGTACTTAAGCAGAAATTTGTTCTAATTGGAATAAATTAGAATAAATTGAATTTGTATTAGAAAATATCAGTGACTATTTTCAAAATAAGTATCAATTGATATTGTAAAATAAAGGCTTCATAAATATTTAAGTTTTATCCATATCACAAACCTTGTCATACAGTAGGAAGAGAAAGCATGGAATATAATGAGTATATTCCACAGCCCATTTTAAAGTAGCTAAAGGGAGAGATTATGGTTTAATGGTTTAAATAAGCTTTAGGGTATATCTAGGATTATAGTATTCCCGAGCCCAACTGTGGTCTAGGTTTATCTAATAAAGTTATAGATGTCCTTCTTTTGAGGCCATACTCTTAATTCTCTCATTAGATTCCACATTCACAACCTTACCAGGAGGCTGGGTCTGGTTTATTGCCTAGGTTCAAACCCCATGCTAGTCCCTCACATATACTGGATTATGTGGCTCCAACAGTCACTATAACAGTCATTATAAAACTACCATCATCATCACCTTGATGAGGTGAGAGAACCTCCTGTCTTCTTGTTATTATCTCTATCCCTTCTGGAGAATGTCCCCTTTCTGTCATTCTCACTTGGAGTCTGGTAGAGATCAGGATGGCAATGATAGCATCGGGAAGGAATCACACAATTTTATATATTCTATTGCATTTAATATTTATCATAACTCCATTTGGAGAGATCAAAGACTTAGAGAGGTTAAATACCTTGCCCAAAGTTGCACTCCTATGAAATAATGTGGCTGGTATTTCTGATTTCAAAACCCCTTTCCTGGGGATCCCTGGGTGGCTCAGCAGTTTAGCGCCTGCCTTTGGCCCGGGGCCTGATCCTGGAGACCCGGGATCGAGTCCCACGTCCGGCTCCCTGCATGGAGCCTGCTTCTCCCTCTGCCTGTGTCTCTGCCTCTCTCTCTGTGTGTATCTGTCATGAATAAATAAATAAAATCTTTTAAAAAATAAAATAAAATTGTCAAAAGTATAAACCTGCAAGTTCAAAAAGCTGAGTGAGATACAAAAAGTATAAACCTGAAGAAAGACATGTTAATCATAAGTAAATTTATGAAAACTGAAGACCAAGAAAAAAATCTTGAAAGAAGCACAAGAGAAACATCTTACAGATAATAGAAAAACAATTAGAATGCTCTACATTTCTGTATATAGCGAATATCCTTTAGGAATCACAGGGAAGGGATCCCTGAGTGGCTCAGCGGTTTATCACCTGCCTTTGGCCCAGGGCGCGATCCTGGAGTCCCGGGATCTAGTCCCACGTCGGGCTCCGTGCATGGAGCCTGCTTCTCCCTCTGCCTGTGTCTCTGCCTCTCTCTCTCTCTCTCTCTGTGACTATCATAAATAAATAAAAATTTAAAAAAATAGATTAAAGAAAAAAGAATTTTAAAACTATGTAATATATGCTTTAGTTTTTTTCTACTTCCCCTCATTCTTCCAGAAGTGCAAAGTTATGCAATTTTACTTTTATATTTAAGCAGTTGTATAAAAATCTTTAACATTAAAAAATAATTCTAACCTTTGACATGATCCAAAGACAAAAAATGCTGACCTGTTTCATTTTCTTTTCATAGATGCCTGGTTAGCATTCAAGGTGCTAATAAGGCCAAGGTCTCAGGTATGGGCCAGTTAGCATCACTGCCCTCATGTCCACAGATGATTTTCCTAAAATTAGTTAGACATATTAACAGATGCTATTGTTCACTTGAAATACCCTGGTGGTATATGTGCCATTGCAGAACTGACTGGTAGTATTGGTAGCGGCAGAAGAAAAATCTTTTATCTGACTTTTGCTTTTAAAACTATGTTACTTAGATGTATATGGAAGTAATATGAAATGAGAGATTTGATTCTAATTATGTCTTTCTTGTAACACTATAAATTAGTGGGTGATAAAATAAGTATAATGATTTAGTAGATATGGACTATGACTTTTGAAAATGATGTTGAACAGAATAAGATAATAGAGTAGAATAGAATAGAATAGAATAGAATAGAATAGAATAGAAAGAATAGAATAGAATAGAATCCAGTAGAATGGGAGACAATGAAATGGGAGAGAAGAATATTGAACCAGAATAGACAAAGAGATGGATAATATTTGGTGAAATGTTTACTTTGGTTGCATGTCTACTTCTCTGTGTGTTTATATATATTCTGTGTCATAGTATAAAATGTGCTTCTCACTATAAATTGTGGGAGAAAAACGTTTGAATTTGAAAAATATAGTGAAAGAGACCTAACTGAAACAATTTTGTACTTCTTGTTGCCTACGTAAGTAAAACTACCATGGCTAATTTTCTTCCTCTCTTGGATGAAAGGAAAAGGATAGTAGACTTGATGCCTTGAGATACCAATTCTTAAAAATCCATTTGATTTTTGTTCCATCCTCTTATTACTATCGATAAAATTAAGATTTTGAACCTGTTTTTTAAAATTTTACATTTAATTTCTTTAATTTAAATTTATTTAATTAACATACAGTGTATTATTAATTTCAGAGGTAGAGTTCAGTGATTCATGAGTCTTATATAACATCCAGTGCTCATTATATCCCATGCCTTCCTTAATGCCCATTACCAAGTTACACCATCCCCTCACTCTCTTCCCCACTGGCAACTCTGTTTGTTTCCTATGATTGAGTCACTTATGGTTTGTTTCCCTCTCTGATTTCATCTTATTTTATTTTTCTCTCCCTTCCTTTATGCTCCTCTGTTTTGTTTCTTAAATTCTACATATGGGTGCAATCATACGATAATTATCTTTCTCTGATTGACTTATTCCACTTAGCATATTACCTTCTAGTTCTGTCCAGATGATTGCAAATGGTAAGATTTCATATTTCAGATGGCTGAGTAACCTTCTATTGTGTATATATATACTACAGATTCTTTATGCATTCATCTGTCAGTGGATGGGCTCTTTCCACAGTTTGGCTATCTGGGCTCTTTCCACAGTTTGGCTATCTTGGACATTGTTGCTATAGAAGTTGGGGTACAAGTGCCCCTTCAGATCACTACATTATATCTTGAGGTAAATATCCCATTGCATTTGCTGGGTCATAGTGTAGTTGTATTTTTAACTTCTTGAGGAATCTCCATATTGTTTTCCAGAGTGGCTGTACCAGCTTGCATTCCCACCAACAGCGCAAGAAGGTTCGGCTTTCTCTGCATCCTTGCCAACATTTGTTGTTTCCTGATTTGTTTATTTTAGCCATTCTGACTGGTAGGGGTTGGTATCTCTTTGTGGTTTTGATTTGTATTTCCCTAATGCCAAGTGATGTGGAACATTTTTTTTTTCTTTGTCTTTTGGGCGTTTGTATGTCTTCTTTAGAGAAATGTCTGTTTATGTCTTCTGCCGATTTCTTTTGTTTGTTTGTTTGTTTGTTTGTTTGTTTTTCTGCCGATTTCTTGATTGGATTATTTGCTCTTTGGGTGTTGAGTTCTACAAGTTCTTTATAGATTTTGGATGCTAACCCTTTATCTGATAAGACATTTGCAAATATCTTCTCACATTTTGTTGGTTGTCTTTTGGTTTTGTCAACTCTTTATTTTGCTGTGCAAAAGCTTTTTATCTTGATGAAGCCTCAATGGTTCATTTTTGCCTTTGTTCCCCTTGCCTTTGGAGACCTGTCTAGCAAGAATTTGCTGCAGCCGAGGTCAAAGAGGTTGCTTTCCATGTTAAACCTATTTTAAAACCAGTATTTTTCATCATCCACTAGGAATCCTGCCACTCCAAATCATATAGATTTATTTTGTAGATCTGAAACTTCTTTAATGTGGTGGTTAGTTTTTAGACTGACTTTATACCCTAATTGTACACTGTATACCTTATTGATTATTTAGGATGTGGGTAGAGCAGTTGTGATTGTTCTAGAAAGCAGAACACTGAATAATGCTGACATAGTTTATGAGCCATCAGATTTTGCCAACCTGATTGTGATAAGCAGATTCTAAATGGCCCCCAAATATCTTCCAGTTTCTAATATTCACAGCTTTATGTAATCCTACCCCCTTTCATAACTTGATTCTTACTAATAGAATATAACAACATTGAGAGATGTCACTTCTATGATTAGATTACAAAAGATGATAACTTCTGTCTTGTTAGCAGATTCTGAGTATTGCCTTCTTACCTTGCACAATTTGATGAACAAAGCTTCCATATAGAGGTCCACATGGGATGGCCTCCAACCTATAGTCAGATGGTAACTGAGGCCTTTCAGCTCTCTTAAGAACCACTGTATAAGAACTAGATGCTGCTAATAACCAGAAGAACTAAGAAACAGATCTTTCTCCAGTTGAACCTTCAGATGAGACCCCCAGCTCTTGCTGACAACTTGCATGCAAACTTTTGAGAGATTCTTAAGAAGAGGACCCATTTACACCATCTCTAAATTCTTGATCTACAGAAATTGGGAGGAAAATAAATGTGTATTGTTTTGAGCAGTTAATTTTGGGTGTAATTTGACACACAGTCATGAATAATCACTGCATTGGCATATACTCAGTTATCAAACAGGGACATTCACCACTGTCTAGAAGTATTTTTGGTTTTTATAACCTCAGAAATGCTACAGGAATCAAATGGGTAAAGGCCAAAATGCTGTCAAACATTGTACAATACACAAGGCAGTCTCCAACAACAAAGAGTTTTCTAATCCAAAATATCAATAGTGCTAAAGTTGAGAAACTCTGGACTAAAGCAGATTACAGTGCCTTATAGACAACAGATTTTAGATCTGGGTCCACATGCTACTTCTAATATCCACTACCAAAAGGAAAATTATTTTTAAATCCATTCCTGGGAATGCTATTATAAAATCAATGATATTTCATTTTTTGAAGGATCACAACATCTTTTTCTTAGAAATGTTCCAGAAAGAAAAGTAGGAAACATATATTCATTAAAATACTTTAAGTTTATTAATCCTAGAGATATGTCCATTCTTAATTATATAGGGGAGCTAGAAGCTGATAATAAAACATCCAAATGAGCTAGAGAAATTTCACATATTAAAATCACAATGATAATACTTGAGCAGCCAAATTTATCTTTCTCTATATTTGGTACATTATGCTCCCCCCTCAGGCTAAGACTCATTATGCCAACTTATATCTTACACTGAAATGGTTCACATAAAAAACAAGGAAACCCTAAAATCTTGGTGGGTGTGTCTGTAACCTTTCACACTGAAACAAAAAGTCTTCATGAATAAATCAATGGTGTTGTCACCGAAAGAAGGCATACATTTTCCCACAAATGGAACTGTAAACAACTAGTGCTCCCTGTGAACAGCCAGTATGTTTCATTTATGACCTGTCCTGTCAGAGAAACAGCATAATTTGTATTGCCCATAAATTGATATATTTCTGCTACATAAAAACAACCTGAATGGTAAGAAAAACATACTGATATGATCGTGCTTCTGCCTTATTCAGAACAATAATATTATTGCCAATTTTTTAAGGAAATGAGTAACAGTTGATATTCCATTAAAGAAATAACTCCTCACACTAAGGCCAAACATAGTCATACTCAGAGTTATCATAAACATGCAGTTTCACATAGCCAGGTTCCAAGCACCTTCATTAAATGAACTATATAGTCCATTGGTCTAGGCTGCACACATTGCATTTCACTTTTGCCCATATAGACAAGGGAATATTGGTTGCCCTTCAAGCATATTCCTGTCCTACATTTATTATTTGGACTAAAGACAGCTGAAAGGCTGATTTAAGCCCATGTTGCAATTTTGCATTCACCATGATCGTGGGAAACTGACTCATCAGCATAGACTTGAAAAGAGGTTAAAGTGCACAACATGCAAAGTCAAAGGTATTGGCTCAATATCGTCCATTCTGTTCACTACTCAAAAACTTCAATGCCTCCTTATTCTCTACAAAAATTTTAGTTTCTGTCTTGCATTTAATGATTTCCCTCCCATTGGTGGTTCTTCTTCTTCTTCTTCTTCTTCTTCTTCTTCTTCTTCTTTTCCTTCTTCTTTTTTTTTTTTTTTTTTAAGGATTTTATTTGTTTGACAGAGAGAGAGGAAGAAAGAGCACAAGCAAGCAGAGCCACAGGCCAAGGAAGAGGGAGAAGTAGGTTCCCTGCTGAGCAGGGATCCCAATGCAGGGCTCCATCCCAGGACCCCAGGATCATGATCTGACCTGAATTTATAGCAGATGCTTAAGCAACTGAGCTACTCAGGTGCCCCCCTCCAATTTTTTTTTTTAATATTTCCTAGTATTGCCTATCATGAGTTCTTTACTTTGGTCAAATTCAATCACATTCTTTTCTCCTTCTAAAGTCTGTGTCATAGCTCATGAAGTTATCTCCATCTGAACTAATCTTTTTTTCTTCCTGCACAAAGTGTAACCTCCTCAAAAGTTCAGGTAATGTTTTACTCTTCATAGAAAAAAAAAAAAAAAAATGTTTTACTCTTCATGATGCCCTTTTTAACGCCCACCAAGGCAATTCCTTCCTTTCTCAAAAAAATGCAAAATGTGGTTTATTTGCATGTTTCAGTTCCCATTTTATATTTAATTTGTAGTCCTCTAATGCAAATCTCTAATATATTAAATACTGTAATCACTTGGCTTTAGACCCTAATGAAAAGCAAAGCACCTGCCTAAATTTGCAAATTCGTATCTTTGTTGTTTAATCATTGAATGTATATTTCTTGTTTGGTTTGACTTGATTATTACTGAGTGTATCATTCACTTTACAGAATAATAATACAAGACTGACAGATAGCAGTACCTACATGATAATTAAATACTTAATAGTGGCCTACAGAAAGCTCTCTAATATCCTGTATCAACTTAGTCTGGTACTATCAAATAAACACATTGATCTTCCTTATTTCTTTCCTTGGTAATGAAAGATGATCTAATTAATCTCAAAGACACTCTTGAAAGTCTGAACTGTTGGCTTGCTCTGGAATAAAGCTTTCTTTTCTAGAACGATGTGGTTAATGTGGAATAGCTATAACATAGGGGAAATACAATGAAATTTAATTAAGCAGATTTAATGACCAAAATGTTAATACAGTTCTGGTTTATAATATCTGGCTTTAATGTGTGTTCTGTCCAGCAAATTCATAGTGTCTCCTAACATTCATTTGGTTTGACTCTTTTACCTGTCACAGAAGGAAACTGAATGGTTCAGAGAGAAGAATAAACAATCCTCCTTCTTGTATAACATGTTTATTTATGGCATATTTGGGGTATAATAAAATAGAACCGTTAGTCAGACGAGCATCTATCCTGAAGAGTAACACATGAAGAAACTAAAAATGAAAGGAAAAGAAGGGAATATAAACACGGATAAGATAATTATGCTTTCTCATTAACTCTGATTGCAATCTTGTAAATGAAACTAAATATCGGGGCATATTTAGAAGACTGAATGTATTCCATTACAGGGATTTACCTCATAATAAAATAAAAATATTCTTCTTTTTAGATTGAAATTTGGGTTAATTCCATTCTCTTGCCATCATATCATAATGGCACTAGGCAATTAATACCTACTTATGGCATCAGAATTTTCTTCTGAAATGAAAGGCATTCAAATTGGCAAGGAATAAGTCAAACTCTCCCTCTTTGCAGATGACATGATACTGTACATAGAAAACCCAAAAAACTCCACCCCAAGATTGCTAGAACTCATATAGCAATTCGGCAGGATACAAAATCAATGTCCAGAAATCAGTGATATTTCTATACACTAACAATGAGACTGAAGAAAGAGAAATTAAGGAGTCAATCCCATTTACAATTGCACCCAAAAGCATAAGATACCTAGGAATAAACCTAACCAAAGAGGTAAAGGATCTATACCCTATAAACTACAGAATACTTCTGAAAGAAATTGAGGAAGACACAAAGAGATGGAAAAATATTCCACGCTCATGGATTGGAAGAATTAATATTGTGAAAATGTCAATGCTACCCAGGGCAATTTACACATTCAATGCAATCCCTATCAAAATACCATGTACTTTCTTCAGACAGTTGGAACAAATAATCTTAAGATTTGTGTGGAATCAGAAAAGACTCCAAATACCCAGAGAAATATTGAAAAAGAAAACCAGAGCCAGGAGGCATCACAATGCCAGATTTCAGGTTGTACTACAAAGCTGTGATCATCAAGACAGTGTGGTACTGGCACAAAAACAGACACATAGATCAATGAAACAGGATAGAGAATCCAGAAATGGGCCCTCAACTCTATGGTCAACTAATATTCGACAAAGCAGGAAAGACTAGCCATTGGAAAAAGGAGAGTCTCTTCAATAAATGGTGTTGGGAAAATTGGACATTCACATGCAGAAGAATGAAACTGGACCACTCTCTTACACCATACACAAAGATAAACTCAAAATGGATGAAAGATCTAAGTGTGAGACAAGAATCCATCAAAATCCTAAAGGAGAACACAGGCAACACCCTTTTTGAACTTGGCCACAGCAACTTATTGCAAGATACATCTATGAAGGCAAGGGAAACAAAAGCAAAAATGAATTATTGGGACTTTATCAAGATAAAAACTTCTGCACAGCAAAAGAAACAGTCAACAAAACTAAAAGACACCCTACCTAATGGGAGAAGATATTTGGAAATGATCTATCAGATAAAGGGCTAGTATCCAAGATCTATAAAGACTTTATTAAACTCTACAGCAAAGAAACAAGCAATCCAATCATGAAATGGGCAAAAGACATGAACAGAAATATCACAGAGGAAGACATAGACATGGCCAACACGCACATGAGAAAATGATTCGTATCACTTGCCATCAGGGAAATACAAATCAAAACCACAATGAGATACCACCTCACACCAGTGAGAATGGGGAAAATTAACAAGACAGGAAACAACCAATGTTGGAGAGGATATGGAGAAAGGGGAACCCTACTGCACTGTTGGTGGTAATGTGAACTGGTGCAGCCACTCTGGAAAACTGTGTGGAGGTTCCTCAAAGAGTTAAAAATAGACCTGCCCTACGACCCAGCAATTGCACTGCTGGGGATTTGCCCCAAAGATAGAGATGCAGTGAAACGCCAAGACACCTGCACCCCGATGTTTATAGCAGCAATGTCCACAATAGCCAAACTGTGGAAGGAGTCTCGGTGTCCATCGACAGACAGATGAATGGATAAAGAAGATGTGGTCTATGTATACAATGGAATATTACTCAGCCATCAGAAAGGACAAATACCCACCATTTGCTGGATGGAACTGGAGGGTATTACACTGAGTGAAGTAAGTCATTCGGAGAAGGACAAACATTATATGGTTTCATTCATTTGGAGAATATAAAAAATAGTGAAAAGGAATAAAGGGGAAAGGAGAGAAAATGAGTGGGAAACGCGGCTGAAAGAATATGAGAGACTCCTAACTCTGGGAAATGGACAAGGGGTGGTGGAGAGGAGGTGGGCGTAGGGTTGGGATGACTGGATGATGGGCACTGAGCCCCCTCACTTGATGGGATGAGCACTGGGTGTTATGCTATATGTTGGCAAATTGAACTCCAATAAAAATATATACACACACACAAAAAGAATTTTCTTCTGAGAGTAAGTACAAAGTCAGAAAAATTTACAATTTTCAGTGCCAAGGGTTTTGTGCCAAGGAATTTGCCTTGTATTGTAGGGGGTTTAATTATGAGATTCTTTAAAGGTTATTTCACAAGTTTCCTTTTGTCTTCAGGGGAAATATCTAACACTAAAAATGTTACATTTTTCCCTTTTATTTCTTTTCCTTTTGGAGAACAACATTCTGAATACATAGCTCTTCACTCAATTGAGTAACTTCAATTTGAATAAAATATATTTCACTAGTATTTTCTCTCTTGGGAATTTAGGTGTATGGTTGATCGGTGACTAGATAGTGGAGAAATAGATAATTCTGTACTACTTCATATAACATTATATGTGGTAAATGCCTACAGCACTTCATAAGGAGATTTGTTTCTTGGGAAATAGATGATGATGATGCTGGGAAAGAAGCCTGGAGAAAAGGAGTGGAGAGGAAGTACTAAAGAAGGAACACAGCACAATGCAGCACTTTCCAAACAGTAGTTCTTATCATACACCTGCACTACAATTAACTGGATAGCTTGATCAATATGTAAATTCCTGGACTCACTCAAAACACAGTGGGGTCAAAAATCTTTCAGAGTTAGACAAAAGCATCTGAATTTTTAACAGGCATGTTTAGTGGTTCTGAGGCACATTAAAAATTGAAAAGCACTGCTAATAAGAAAAGCACATTTTAAATTTTTATAAGTATAATAAACAGTTTTAAAAAGCATCAGGGCACTCTTGTTTAGTATTTTCTCCTTATCATTTTACCTTTTTAATTCAGTATTTGTACATCATGGTTCTTTGCAGACTGTCTGCTATATAGTTTACCAGGTATGAGATGATTACATCACAAAGCCCATATCCTTACATTGCTGTTTAAGAAATCAGCCTGATTCAAATGAGACTGTATTCATTTGATCTCAATTCCAAATTCCCAGGGAAGGGATTCTCACTGGCTCAGATTGGACTAAGTGCCAATCATCTGCCCAATAATCTATAGTCAGCATGACAGGGCCATGAAATAAAACAGTTACATGGCACTCCAACTACCTATGAATTCACTAATAAAACATATTGAGCACATGCTATTTGACAGAGATGGGACACCACATCCAAAATAAAATAGTATACAGTTAGGAGGGAGAAATACCCCCAAAGTTGAACAAATTATTATATTCTGGGCAGAGAACTTAAAACATGTCAGCCAAAAGTTACAAAATAGTGCTAAGAATCTCAGTGTCTAACAATAAAGCTTAATTAAAAGATAAGATTCATCCATGAAATAGAAGAGTAAAATCCATTTTTAGAAGAGTATATAGAATGAAGGAAAACTACTCAAGATATATTGTCATGCCAAAAACATGCACACATTTTAAAGTAATAAATATGTGTTATTTTAAGCCACATTTATGCTAATTTATTATAACAGGAATAGAGAACTAATACAATATGCAAAAGGAGACAGATAGCCAGTATGATGTTGCAATTATTATACACGTGTGAAATAATAGCATTATTTTAAATGCTTATTATAAAGACATGGACAAATAAATACTAGCATGTTTATATTTCAAATGCTGTCTATTAGTTAAAACAGAATAAACCAAATATACATGTATCAATATATTTATATCCTCAAAATATGAATAAACAAAACAACATTTATAACAAATACATTTTCAGATGATCTATGATTCTTTTTATTGAACTGGAAACAGCATATATTATATGTGGTGGATACTTAGATTTAGTAGAAGTCCATTGGAACGTTATACATCAAAGTCATTATAGTGGTTGCCATTGTAAAAGTAGGAAATGGGACTGAAGAAAATTCCAAGTATACATGAGCTGTTTTAGGCTTTTATTTTTAAAATCTTAAGATGATTATATATGAAAAATATAGATAGAAAAGAAATAGAAAGAAGACAAGGAGGAGGGAGGGAGGAAGGATGGGAATTATATGTGGAGATCAAATGCTCTGAGATTAAGCTGAAACATTTCTGTATGCTATGTAAATTAAGACAAATTACTTGAGTTTTCTAAGCATTAGTTTTGCTCACTTGAAAAGAAAAAAAGATAAAATAATTTTTTCAGCCTGTTGGAAGTATTAGAAAAGATAAATTATGTAAAGTGGCTAATAAAAATATAGCCTTGCACATAGTGAGGACTGAAGAGATAGTAGTAATTTCTTCTTTCCAAATATTATCTCTGAGGAGATCTCTCTGTCAGATGGAGAAGGAAAGATGGAGTCTCAAACTAGTACAAAAACGTGTTACCTTGACTCACAGAGACATCTGGGTAACTGAACTTCATTTTAGCTCAATAACAACAAATTCAGGAAGGTACTGGCCCAAGCTGTATAAGCTTAGAGAGACTGAGAGTGAAAGATGAGAAGTTTGTTTGACTCTGTCTGTTCTGCATATTATTCCTTAACAATTATATTGTGAATTACATTATAGATGAGATGCACCTGGCTCAGATATTGGGCCTTCCAGCATGGATCTGGGCAAGACTGCATCCTGAACTCTTAGCTATGTTGGGCCTGAAGAGGTTCCAAATTCTGATCTTTATTTTTTTTCGTCCTTATTATCCATAAATGTTGCTTTGTTGTTCAGCTTCTTTTGGGCAGATTAAAATGCTTAAGCCTTCATATGTCATTGTAGAATGTCAATGAACTCTACTATACATCCTATCCAATGTTGGAGGAAAAATTATTTTTACTATTATTATTTTGTCTTCTTGCCCTTCCAAGTGATAGCTGAAGGTATAAGGGGCTAATGTGATGGTAATAAAATGGGGCTAGTAGCTTTAATTTTTTGTCTTTCAGATGTCCCAGCATCTGTAAACATATGATTTTCCACCTGGGTACATTGATTAATTCAGAGATGAGGATGCAACCTATGGGAATATTGAGATATTAGTTAGACTTTTGGACTTGACCCTAGAAGAATAAAGCCATGATACTTATGGTAGTCATCTGGCTACTCAAAGGAGTTTGTAATTAAGCCAAAATGGAGGATTGAAGAGTCAACAAGTAGCAGTAGGCCTGGTGTAAACACCCTTTAGCCCTCCATACCAAGCTACAATTGACCAGATCTTTTCCTGGATGTTTTATTTAGGTAAGGCAATGAATTATTTTTTATTTTAGACATTAATAGAGTTTTCTATAACTTTGAAATGAAAATGTTATGCATTTCCTTCCTTATGGAATATGGCAGCCAGAGGAATTATTCTGGTAGCTCCAGGTTGAAACAGTTTCCATCGGGGTTTATGGTTCCTTCCCAGTCATGCTCAATAATGTCCTGATTAATATTCAAATTCTCATTTATGATCTAAATATTCATCCTCTCTTAGCTCATTCCAACCCTTGATCCTTTTCTGGGGCTATATCTTGCTTTCTATAATCCTCAATCCTCAAGGATTTGGAAGTAGAGGTTTGTTGAATATAGACATATTTTGTTTCCAAATCAATAATCTATGTAGAATTCCTTAGTGTCATGTTTTGTTTCGTCTGAGGAACTTTGTGGTATCTTTAATTGCCTGAAGCTTTCCTAACATCCATCATTCTGATACTTGTTCTTTGAAGTATATGCTGATTATTTCCCAACTAACAGACTAGCTTGAGGAACTCTCTGGGCATAGCTGGGTTTTAAGACAGAAGAGTGTGAAAAAAAAAAAAAAAAAAAGAAGAGTGTGAATATAGGAACAACCAGAGGCTCAACTAAAAATTATACAGACTGAGAGCAAATTATTGGAGAAGGGAAAAACCAGTACCCTGAAGTTTGGGTCAAGCGGAAAACAAAAGGTGAAATAATCATGAAAACAATTAAATCTAGAAGAAAGAGGCACAAAACAAGTTAGGCAAAGGTAATGGAATATTTATAGGGATTAAAAATAGAACCCAAGCAAATTCAGACACGAGTATTAGGCAAAATTATAAGAAATAAAACAAGTAAACTCATTCATTGCTACTTTTAATAATCCTTTTCCAGATTCTTCTATGTATGGAAATTTGATCTACCTCACATAGACTTCTTAGCTAGCCTCCAAAGAAGGATCCTTTTTTTATATTTCAATAACGTGATTTTTCTAACAGACATATGTTGCATTTCCTCACAGCTGCTGTGCCCCCATTTGGAGTTACTACTCCAGATACTGCCTAGTGTACTTTGGCCTCAGGGAAAATTAAGACTAAACCTGTCTTGCTGTTTTCTTGATCTAGAGTTAACTCTTTTTCCAACAGTTCAACATCCAATTGATCATCTAACAATTCAGTTCAATTCAATTCTGATGTTAACTAACCTGAGTTAGCAAAGATCACAATGAGTAAGTATTCAGCCCCACAAGATCCAAGATCGTTCCCAATCAGACTGCAGGAACCAGCAAAACCTGGGTCCTCAGGTTGTCGGCACCTCTGCCCAGCTGGCTACAAATTTGCGTATTCCTTCAACCTCCTCCTCAGTGTTGTTCACTAGAACAATTCACAGAACTCAGGAAAGCACTATACTAATGATTAGTTTTATTACAAAGGATAAAAATCAGAAAAAGTCAAATAGAAGAGATGCATTAGGCAAGGTATGTGAGGATGGTGGGGATAGGATGAGGAGGGGGATGGTGATACAGTGCTTCTATGCCCTCTCCAGGAACATCAGCTTCTCAGACTTCAATGTGTTCACCACTCCAGAAACACTATCATTCAGAGTTTTTAATGGAGGTTTCACTACATAAGCACAACTGATTAATTCATAGGCAGCTGATAATTGAGCTCAATGTCCAGCCCCTCTCCCAGGAGATTCAGGGGAGTTCCAACCCTCTTATCTTGTGGTTTGTGCCTCTGTTGACCAGCAGTCATCCTGAAGCTATACAGGGGCCTGCTAGGAGTTAACTCATTACCATAAACTCTAGCAAGGTCCAAAAGGGGCTTCAAATGAATAATAAAAGACACTCATCACTGAGGAAATTCCAAGGGTTTTAACAACTCTATACCAGGAATCTAGAGTAAAATAAAATATACTTGATACCTGAACAACCAGAGGGTTGAGAATGCTGACCTTATATAGTCACAGAGAGAGAAAGAGAGAGGCAGAGACACAGGCAGAGGGAGAAGCAGGCTCCATGCACCGGGAGCCCGATGTGGGATTCGATCCCGGGTCTCCAGGATCGCGCCCTGGGCCAAAGGCAGGTGCCAAACCGCTGCGCCACCCAGGGATCCCGATTCCCCCCAAATTTAATAATCTACTATTGACTGGAAGCCTTACCAATAACATAGTCAGTTAACACATATTTGTATGTTATATATACTATAAACTGTATTCTCACAATAAAGAAAGCTAGAGAAAAGAAAATGTAATTATGAAAATCATAAAGAAGGGACATCTGGGGGGCTCTATGGTTGAGTGTCTGCATTTGGCTCAGGGCATGATCCCGGGGTCCAGAATTGGGTCCTGCATCAGGCTCCTTGCGGGAAGCCTGGTTCTCCCTCTGTCTATGTCTCTGCCTCTTTGTGTCTCTCATGAATAAATACATAAAATCTTAAAAAGAGAAAATCATAAGGAAAATACATTTACAGTACAGTATATACTGTGTTTATTAAAAAAAAAATTGATTCAACCCATGTTGTTCAAGGATCAACTGTATATAATTTGTACTATACCACAGAAATTCCAGAGGTGACAGGTAGACCAATCAAAACTTTCATATCAGCCTCATAAATCCTTGTTCTTTATGCTTGGGTCTTCATAATTTTCTGGACAAATTAAAACGGTGTCTCTGAAAATTATTTGAAACTGCACGGGATGATTAGTAATTTTTTGATAAAAAACCCCTAACTAATTTGTTATATTTTACAAAATTGAAATGCAAAATTCTTCACAATCTTTACAGTAATCTTTAAAGTAATCCTCTCTCTCTCTCTCTTCCTAACTAAGCATTATGCTCTGAAAGGCTCGAAATAGTCTAAAGGTTTTTGTATATTTTTTGTATATTATTTGCCTGTTATGGTTTCATTTGTTCAGTTTGCATTTCATAGTTACCACTATATTACATAATATATTCAATTCTAGAAGTTGCATATTGGCTTGTATTATTCAACATATGTTAGATAATAATACATAACTACACAACTCTGTGGTTTAATAGAACCAAATGATGTCTCTTACTCTTGCTTCATGTCTAAAAGACCAGCAGGGGGCTCTCTTCACTATACTTATCAGGGTCAAAGGCCTTCAGAGGCTTCATCTTGACACCTGTTTCTGAGATTGCCACGACAGAAAGAAGAGAACCTAGCAAGTCATGCACTGGCCCTAAAAGCTCTGTTCAGGATGGATGTATGTCATCTGCTCACATTTTATTGACTAAATCCCCATTAATCTTTCTCATAACATAATTGTAGTACCATGAACTTAACAGTTTTTAGCAGGAAATCTAAACATTTAATCTATTTTCCTAGAGAGATTTTGACTTATTGAGAAGGTTTTTCCTCATGTGTTGCCATAATCCATTCAAAGGTTTTTTTTTAAGATTTTATTTATTTATTCATGAGAGACACACACACACAGAGAGGCAGAGACATAGGCAGAGGAAGAAGCAGGCTCCATGCAAGGAGCTCGATGCAGGACTCGATCCCGGGTCTCCAGGATCACGCCCTGGGCCGAAGGCAGGCGCCAAACCTCTGAGCCACCCAGGGATCCCCTCAAAGTTTTAATAATAGGTTTAATGACCATGTCTTTGACTTGATGTTTGCCATGAGTTTGAGTTTTAATTGGCTTTTTTAATGTGAAGCATTTCTCCATTTTATTTTTTTACTATTTGGAACTGAGAAGCAGTTCTGTTTTCAAACCAACATATCATTAACATTTTATTTTCCCATCACTTCTTCCAGGACCACAAATTCACAAAGTAAACGAGCTGCCTTCAAAGCAAAGGTAGAAATATTAACAAATGTTTTGAACCTGTATAACGTTGACTATCCTTTCAGGCTCCTATATCATGCCTCCCTACTTGTTATCTAGACTTTATACCAATCCCATGTGCTTTAGCCTTGTCATTGAGCAGCATCCAGCATTAATTTCTGTATCAATCAGTATAGGTTACATTGGTAGGCATTTCCATTTGGCCCTCTAGATCTATACTTTATACTCTTCTTTACTACTTTGTGTTCCTTTCTGGGGCACCTTGATGTTATTACCTGCATCGATATACTCCCTTTATTTCAGCTTCCAAGAGTGTCCATCAGTAGAAGTTACTGGAAGAAGATTGAAGCGTAAAGGGAAAACAGGGTACTTATTTTTCTTCAAGTCACTCTGAGTTGGCTACATTCCTCTACTGAAAACTACGGCTATTGTCAGGCCATCTCCACAGAACCATACTATTTATGTTCCAGTAACTCTCTCTCTTCCTGCCCCAGGTCTGGTCATCATAACATCTCTACAACGTCACAGCCCCACACACTACATAATTCCTAGTCAGTTTCCCTAATCTCTGATGACTGTACCTTCATAAAGCACACCCTCATTTAAATCACCTCAATCATCTAGTTTAAGGTGCTTCCTTTTAGAACTCTGATTGATTAGGTTGTATTTCAGTAGCACACACATAATCCCTGAATCTCTGTGGCTTAACATAATAAAAGTTTATTTCTTTCAGATGCAATTGATCCCACACGCATGGACAGGGAGCTCTAACCACTTTAGTCGCACAGCATCACAAGTTTCACCTTAGCTCCTGCTTCTGTGACCAGTAGAGCCATAGTAAAAGTATGTGACCACTCCTACTTCCGCCTGGATGTGACACCTGCCATCTTTCCTTACATTTCTAACCTCAAAGGAGTGAAAGTACTACCATAACATGCAAACAAAAGGGGGAAAACTGGAAGAATTTAATGATTACTTTATAAATGGTTCAAAAGTATTTTTTGAAGCACAAAGTTATAATAGAATTAAAGCAAATATTAAAACTCATGTTAACATCTTAAATGTACATAGTAAGAATGATGACAGTGCATATTTAAAATATAATTCTGTTTGTGCTCAAGCAAATAAATCTATTAGTGTAATGATGCTGCATAGTCAAAAAAAGGAAGTATAAAGCTCATGGACAATAACCTGAAAATGGAATTGTATTCAAGCCAGGTTATGAGCCTTCTAGATATACTTAGCTCCACCTTTAGCCCTGGGCCAGGGTGTTGGCCATTTGCCTGTTGCCCACAGTGAAAATAGTCCCAGTGATGGCTTTCACTGTTCCCATGGGTTTAAAGTCAAATTTTATTACTACTGCATTATGCCTCATCTTCTAACATTTCAAATGAGCTTCCCACTCCAAGAATGAGAGTGGGACTTCAGCAAGAATTCAACTGCATCCTTGTAGTATGAGATGAAGCAACTCCAGATCTTTAGTAGGACCCAACTGGACTCATGGAAGTGCCAGATTGATTCTCCAGGAGCTACCTAAAGGTGCCAATTAGCTTAATACAGAAGAATGGGAGAGGAAATTTAAAAAGGAACTAATCTTTGACCAAAGAAGGATAAAAAAACTGGAAAAAGTACACTAAAAGATTGCTTTTGCTTCCTCTTCTGAAAATTTTGAGTGAGTGGTGTCTTAGAGCCTCCGCAATTCTTTCATAAGACGAAGCGGCTGACTATTTCCTGGGAAGCTGGGACAGTTCAGTAATATCCAACTTTAAACAGGCTTTCCCTTCACTGCCTCACTTCCCTTCACCCTCACTCCTGTTCTTCTGTGATTCTGCTGCCTCTCTCAATGCAGTGTTTATACATAAGCTTTGCTTCAGGAAATATTTTGCTAAGGAATCTAGGCTTAGAAAAATCATCTAGGATGGTCATAGAGAATAGAACTTCAGGAGGAAATCTGAATTAGATATCCCTCTGTCTGAATACAGTAAAGACCCAATTGTTTGGGGTAGTAAGTAGAATGATAAAAATCCCTAGAATGGTATAGCAGTACCATTGTTAAAAATTTGACCAGTAATTAATAGAATTTAGGAATATTTATTTTTGTTTTTGGCACATCATTCTCATTTCAATTTCCTCTTGACCTGTATTACACTCACGCCCTATTAGAGTTTTCTTTTTTTTTTAATGTGCCACTTGTATTTTTGTGTACGACTATTAAAATCCTTGCTCAGATTGTTTTTTTTTAATGGTAAGCATATACTCTTTATTAAAAGCTATAAAAATATTGAAATGTTAGGATATTTTACATCTAAGGCCCCATTTAGTCACAGTCTCATGAAAATGTCAGTTGTTAGCATATGCATTAAAAAAATCTATTGAATTTAATTTAAATTAGTCATTATCTTTATGCTGATTTTGCAGCTGTCAGTTGAATTTCCTGACCCAAATTTGGTTGATGTACTATTTCTGGACAGTTATGTAAACAAAATGATATGGGTTTTAGTAATAGTATACTTCTCATACCAAACTTAAAATCAGGTTGGACTCACCTGAGAGTCAAAGAGAAAAGAAGACTGTTCTAGGTAGCAAATGAAGTTAACAGAAGCTCTGACTCTAAATGGCTCAAACAAGTAGGGGATATTTGTCCCACTCTAAGTCTAGAGTTAGGCAATTATCAGTGTTGGTTTACCTATCCAAGCCCTGTTGTGTCACCCTTACATGTTGGGTTGGGTCTGTGTGTTCTTTAGTTTGCTAGAGTTGCCATAACAAAGTATCATACACTACGTGGCTGAAATGACAGAAATTTATTTTCTCACAATTCTGGAGGCTAAAAGTCTGAGGTCAACATGCCAACACAGTGTTGACTTTATTCTGAAGAGTCTCTCTTTGGCTTGTAGATGGTCCTCTTTTTCTTGTGTCTTTGTATGGTCTTCCCTCTGTGTATGTGTGTGTCTCAATCCTCTTTTCTTATAAAGACGCCAGGCATGTTAAATGAGGGACCACCCCAATGGTTTCATTTTAATTTAATTACCTCTGTAAAGATTCCACCTCCGGAGATTAAAGTCATATTCTGAGGTACTGAGGGTTAGAGCACTGACATATAACTTTTAGTGGGGGAACACAATTCAGTCCACACCCTGTGTCTATCACTTTGTGGCCTTAAGATGATTGCACGACTCTACAATATATATTTGCTATAAAGAGAGAAAGAAATGGGATCTGTTATATTTAGCCTTTATTTTTTTTTTGAAGAAAAACAAAAGCTTACCATCATACCATCATGCTTCTTTCATGTAGTTTATTCATTTTTGGCTCATTGGCCAGAACTGTGTCATACAGTCCCTCCTATCTGCAAGAGAGGCTGGACAAGTGACAGGATTTTTAGTATCCATAGACAAGAAAGAGAATAACTAAAAATGAGTTTTGAGCCACTCAGTCTACAGAATCTGTCACAAGATTTCACAGAATATTTAACAAATATATATGTATGTAAAATATTTTTATTTAAATTCAATTTGCCAACATACAGTATAATACCCAGTGCTCATCCCTTCAAGTGTTCTCCTTAGTGCCCATCACCCAATTACTTCATTCCCCCACTTCCCTCCCCTTCTGTAACCCTTTGTTTCCCAGAGTTAAGAGTTTCTCATGGTTTGTCTTCCACAATTCTATACTTATGACCCACTACTAACGACAGAGACTATGACAAGCCCCTGAGATCTATGAATGAACAAAACACAGGCCCTGCCTTCAGAGAGCTTATAGTATGGTTTGGAAAGCAGACCATTAAATAGGCAATTTAATGCTGCCTGGCAATTGAGACAGTGGGGAGCAGCAAAGCATAATGTAGAAACTCAAAGGAGAGGCAACAAACTAGTTATAGAAAATCATCAAAAGCTCCACAAAAATGTGACATCTATGCTTTTTCCATTTTTAATATGCAAACACTTTAATAGGTGCTTTGTGGAGGTATTTTAAACTGTAAGTAAACAACAAGTACAAGGCTTGGCACAAGGTAATTAAAATGTATGTGTCCATTTATTCATGATTTTTTTGTTAGTTTATGTACTATGTCACCATAGCAAATCCTTTATAATTCTTCAAATTCATTGCACACAATTTGTAGGGTTTCCTTTTACTTGGTTATTCCTCACAATGATTAAAGCAGGTAGTTGTTATTATTGTTGTAATTCTACAGATGAAGAAATCGAGACATTGAAAAATTAAATGATTTGCTCAAGGTCATGTAATTATTAAAAGGCAAGGCTGGAATTCGAGTGTAGCTAGTCCAGCTCCCAGGATCACGCTCTTAACTACCCTGTCATCAAGACTCTCCTCATTATTTTCTGCCTCTGATATTTAAGTGGTATGAAGAATGTACTCACACTAAAACCATAATCTTTTTTAATGTCTGAGATTCTGTCTCTGGCAGTGATCTGCTCCTGCACTACTAAAAAGAATGTAATATTTGAGTAAGACCATGTTGTAATTATTTGCTACTGAAACAACAAAAATGAGAGGGACTCTATAAATTCCATCAGTACACAAAATGTCTTAGTTTCCCTAAGGCTGGTATTTCCTTCACCATGTTTTCTCTTTCTCTGGATAATGCTTTAACTGAATATTGTTAATTTGGCATTTGCAACTTGGATACCAGATTTTGGAAATTGTTTTTGGTTCTTTCTGGGCAATGAAATATATAAGTTTTGTTTTTATGTAACAAATATCTCTTTTCTTGTTTTGCCATTTTGTTTACTTTTATTGTTTTGTTTTTCATTTTTTATCCAAACTTGACATGATTTCTATTTAGTCCTTTGCTTTAGGATAGTATTAAAAGAAATATACTCATGGGACACCTGGGTGACTTAGTGGTTTAGCATCTGCCTTTGGGTCAGGTTATGATCCCAGGATCCTGGGATCCCACATCAGGCTCCCCTCAGGGAGCCTATTTCTCCCTCTGCCTGTGTCTCTGCCTCTCTCTCTGTGTCTCTCATGAATACATAAATAAAATCTTTAAAAAAAAGAAATATATTCACTAACTGCAATATGGCTTTTACTTTTGCTTTTCAATGGCTCATTTCAGAGTTAGTAAAGCCTCCATTTTGCTTTACTTTCTTCTCTCTGGGAAAAGAGCCTGCTAAAGTTATCACATGCAACAATGGACTTTGAAGAGTACATTGGAGAAAAGATACAAGAGAATTTGTACTAAATGTCTACATATGACTGGCAATTATTCATAATGAAATTGCATGCTTTAGAAGTCAGCAAATTAAAAAAAATTAAAAAAAAAGAAGTCAGCAAATTCACAATCCTAAAAAAACTGATTATTATTATTATTTTTAAAATATTTTATTTATTTATTCATGAGACACACACACACACACACACACACACACACAGAGAGGCAGAGACACAGGCAGAGGGAGAAGCAGGCTCCATGCAGGGAGCCCGATGTGGGACTTGATCCTCGGTCTCGAGGATTCAGCCCTGGGCTGAAGGTGGTGCTAAACTGCTGGGCCACCCAGGCTGCCCTAAAACTGATTATTTTAATGCAAATGTAAGCTGTGTGTAAACAACTTGACTCAAGAAACTAGATTTTTCTTTGTAGTTAGAGTGGTAGTAGGTTTTTAACCACAGATTTTAGAGCTTGCTGCCACCACACTACCCATTTTCCCACAGTGATCTTTTTTTTGTGCAAGTATTAAAAAACTGTATTTTTAAATCTCTCATTGACATAGAAAGCTTTCAAGTCTCACCATTTATACTATTTGGAGTTATATGGAATTAATGAAATTTTAAAAATATGTCAAGAATTATCAAAATCTCTGATAATTCCTAGGGATGTGCTCTTTTGTTTTATTTATTATGATACTACTATTTCCATGTTATTTTGATGCAGCAGCATGTAATTCTTATGTTGCCTGTGATAAAGTATGATTTCTATTAAAACTGAAATTGATTCTGTATAATAACTACATTTTGAAATAGACCTTTTTGCTTTCTCTTGGCAACGCCTATTTATATTTCAGTCTGTATGGTTTTAGTACTTGAAACCAACTGAGTTTTATTACATTTTAACTTTCCCAATACTGTGTTGGCATAAATTACCTAACCTGACATATTACAGCCTTGCCATTAAGATTTGACAAAGAAAAACTTTATTGTGTTTTTGTTAGTCCCACAGTTCCAGTTCTTTTCACCTCCAGGAATCAACCTTGGGGATCTTCTAGTCTCTTGAAGCCCAGGCTCTCTCATCTCTATAATGGTAATGGCCCTTCTTGGCATGACTCTTTGGCTGATGACTGGGAGGGTTGAATGACATAAGGTGAGACTGGCTTGTAAAACTGGGGACATGGATTCCCAGGAAGCAAAAGTAATCAGGAGGTGCAGAATTCTTAGAATAAAAATAGCACACCATCCGATAGAAAGAATTTCACTAGAAGATTTTGAGGAGAAAAATGAAATGATCTGGTATTAAAACCAACACAAATATATTTGGCATGAAATTCAAAACCTACATGAATGTTTAAGATGAGATACTCAAACTTAATAGTAAGGAGAGCCTTTCTTGGCTGATATTCCCTTCTGTCACTCTTCTCTCTTTGTCTCAAACACCTACCAAACTGGTATGCATTATTCTCTACTGTTAAGGGGACTTGAATTGAAAAATGGGCAATACAGACATGTTTAAAAATTCATAAATGGCATTCAAATATGACATGTTAATATCACCTTTAGTCTTCCTGAAACTACATGCAATATTTTGAAAATCCTTCTACATTTCTACAGTTTATCACTGAAACCAAATTGCCAACTTTACTTTTGTAGATCACTGCAACAGCCTTGCAACTGACCTACTTGGTCCATTCTAGTCTTTCCCAAGTTATTCTCCAACCCTCAAGTAAAATGGTGCTTCTGAAACTAACCTAATTATGGCATCTTCTCCCTTAAAGCCAGCTGTGACTTCCCATTGTTCCCAAGAAAAATACTGAAGACTAACATGTCTTCTTTGAGCCCTTCACAACTGACCTCCTACATTCCTCCTAGCTCTCCTAGTTCCTTCTGTTCTCATTCCTCTTTCTATTTTAAAAGATTTTATTTATTTATTTATTCATGAAAGACACACAGAGAGAGGCAGAGACACAGGCAGAGGGAGAAGCAGGCTCCATGCCAGGAGCCTGATGTGGGACTCGATCCCGGCACTCCATCCCGAGACTCCAGGATGATGCCCTGGGCTGAAGGCGAAGGCAGGTACTAAACCACTGAGCCACCCAGGGGTCCCCTGTTTTCATTCCTCTTTCAGCCCCTAGTAGAGTTCAAGCTCTGCCTTGTCATGGGACTTTTGCATATATTGTCTTCTTGCTGAAATGGTCTTCCCTCTTCTCCTCATCTAATGACTCTCCCTCAGATCTTCCATGAAGAAATAAACTTCTTAGATGAAATATTCCCTGCTCTGTAGTTAGCTAAAACTCCCATTATAAGGCCTCATAGCACCTTACATATCTCATTTGTGGCACTTACTACAATTGCAACCAAACATTATTTGTGCAAGAATATCTTTAAAGTTTTTCTTTATTACTTCTCTACTTAAACTCCTTTAGTCTACATTGTTTCATAGCAGCACATAATATATCCTCCATATATATCTGATGAATGAATAAATGAATGAATGGATACTGCTATACTTTGCATAATAATTTTTATCACTTTCTTAATTTTTATAAATACCTGCAAAATAAAATTATAATATCATTCCCAACCGGTAATAATACCATATTGCATGTCTCATTTATATACAATTATATTGCTGGCAGAGTGTTGGGAATATAATATAATCAAAATGAATTTTTATTGAAATGGATTGAATGATATAATTTATAGGAAAATGAAAAGCAGCTATATATTTTATTTTGACTAGCTTGTTGATGTTCTCTTATTGAGATAGAACTATGAATATATAACTTAGAAAGAGTATACTTCATCATCATCTAAACTCTATACATTATCATGGACAAAATAGAATGATCCCAGATAGAACGTACTAATGTTGTGTGAAAATGTAGAAAAACTATTAGCATTTAATACTAGATGGGTAATCACCTTTTATAAGAAATTAGATAAAACGGATTGTCAAAATGATCATCTAATTATTTATATATTAAGACTCTATTATAAGCAGGAAACAGTGATAGGCATTCTGAGCATACCAATTTGAATAAAAGGTTATTTCTGTCCTCAAGAAGGTTAGGATCCCAAAAGAGAAAATAAACTCAAAACAGAATTAAACTACTGTTATAAATGCTATAGTACAGTGTGATGGGCCGAACTGTGTCCCCCCCACCCTCCAACACAATTCACAGCTTGAGGGTGAAGAAATAAATATCAGTTGTTTAAGCCAGTTGGTCTGTAGTACTTTGTTATGGCATCCCTACCTAATACATACAGTTATAATGAAAATATTTTAGGAGCACAGAAAATTTAAAAAAAATGTTTTGCTAGGGTTTAACAGTGAAGGTAGCATCTCTGCTTTTTTATTAAAGTTTGTGTAAGTCTTCCACAGTAAGATCACAATCTTCTCCACTTCCATGGATCACTCAGTAAACCTCTTAATTTGAAGTCTTATAATTCAATGTCAACTTTGGTCACCCACACCTTAAACCTTGTAACTAGGAGTCCACCATATTAGTTCTCTATGGTGCTATAATAAATTATCACAAAATTAGTGGCTTAAAACAGCACAAACTTATTTTCTTATAGTTTGGGGGAGGGTCACAAGTCCAAAGTGAGTCTTATTGAATTAAAATTGAGGTGTTCCTTCTAAAGTTTCTTGAGGGGAATCTGTTCCATCTCTTCCAGTTTCAAGAGGCTGTTTGCATCTTTTGGCTCTTGGCCTCTTCCTCATATCATTCCACTTGCTTCCTTTGGTACATCTCCTATTACTGCTTGGACCTTTGTCTTCCTTTTCTAAGGACTATCACGATTACATTGGTTCACTTGGATAATACAGGATAATCGTCCTATCTCAGAATGCTTAGCTTAATCATATTCACAAAGTCCCTTTTGCCATATAACGTATCTACAGATTGTGGGGATTATGATGTGGACATCTTCAAGGACCTTTACTTGGTCTATTACCCCCTACAGAACGGACCTCTTATATTACAATACTCTACTCTCCAACCTTCCATTTTCTCATTCTTATTAAGCCTGCTTATTGAACTTCAAGCAATATCCAGGGTTGGATTTATTTTCATTTTTTTTCTGGCTTTGCCTCTGTCATTATTCTGTGTTGACTGCAATTTGATCTTCTGTGCCACTATCTCCCCTGATTCTTCAGTTTCCTTACTTTACTGTCATACTACTGCTTAGCTGAACCCCAAGCTGAATCAGTGATCCACCTTTTCCTCTCCCTTACACTGTTGCTACTGCAGTAGCAGAGGACCACACAACAATGGTCTGCAACCTAAATCAGTTTGCAATGAGGGAACTTTAATTATACTTTCCCCTTTTTAATGTCAATGTCTATTAAAACAAGGCAAAACAAAACCAAGAGGAACATTTTCCCTTTATCTCATTCTCAACCTTACCATTTCTCAGTAGATGGTCTCATTTCCTATTCCTGTCAAATAATTAAACCCAGCAGCACAAAATGCCTATTTCTTTTTTTTTTTTGAAATACATGTTTTTATTTTTTTATTTATTTATGATAGTCACAGAGAGAGAGAGAGGCAGAGACACAGGCAGGCTCCATGCACCGGGAGCCCGACGTGGGATTCGATCCCGGGTCTCCAGGATCACGCCCTGGGCCAAAGGCAGGCGCCAAACCGCTGCGCCACCCAGGGATCCCAAAATGCCTATTTCTTGCTTCCCATTCACAAAATCCTAGAAAGGTGTTTGGCACCTTTTTTTTTTTTTTTTTTTTTTGGTTTGAAAGTAATTGTAAAGCTGAACGAAGTTGTATGTTAGCATACAGAGTTGCAGATAAAATTGTGGAGAGAGTGACCAACTTCTATTTCCTGAGAGCATGTTAGATTTAATTGTGTCATGGTATCGTTTAAAAATCTTTATTAGTCCCCGGTTATCTTTAGAGTAACTTCTAGCTTCTTAGCTTAGCAAAGAAGTTTTCTAAATCTTTCATGTAATGTATCATTTTGCATCTCCATCTCATAGTCTACCTATACTGCACTGCTCACTATTCTCTAGATATTCTCTAGATATTTTCTAGTGTAGTTTTACACCACTGGACATACTTTTTCCTCTGCCTGAAATATTCTTACAATATATACTAAAGTAGCAGGTTTCTACTTCTCATCAACAATCTTCATTATATTCTTTCTGGGAACCCTTTCTCAACTCTTCTAGGATAAGTTAGTAGATTCTCTTCTTAACACCTGTCTTAATTACTGCTTAGCACTACTACTGCTGCTATTTATTATTTATATAACAATATTATTATGTTATATAAATAATATAATAATCAGCTACCATCTACCAAAAAAATTATTAAACTCCACCATAGATACTGTTTCTTACGAATTCCCCAATCACTCCTGAGTTTAAATATAATTATTATCCTTTTTACTGCTGTACATACTGAGGTAGTTAAATATTTTACCCAGGGTCACATAGATTCAGGTTTTACACTAAGGTGTGTCTGATCCAAAGTTTTTACTAAATGCTAAACTCCATTGTCTTCTTTGCAAATTTATCATATTTAACTGCAAACCTATATATGCTACACTCTAGACTATATACTCTGAAGATGATTAGTTCTGTGGAGCACTTTCTGTAATAATTGATAAGTCAAATTCTTACTATCTCTACCTGACTGCCAAACTAGTGTATTATTCGGAAGGAATGGGAAAGGCAGTTGCTGTCACTTAAAACATATATTTTCTTATGTAAATTGAGATGTTTAAATTTAAACTCACAAAAGGCTGTGTAATCCACAATCTCACTTATATCTTTCAAATTCCTACTAGGCAGAAAAATGCTTTTATATAATGTTTATAATATCGTGTATTTTTCTTTGTGTATATTGTATACATATAATTAGAAATAGCTAATATTAGAAATACTTAAATTGGCTTCATTCTGATAAAAAAGAACCTTAGATGATTATAGGACGCAAAGTTAAGATTTTGTTTGTTTGTTTATTTTATTTTTATTTTTATTTTTACCATTTTTAACTTTTCATGAAGAACATGCCATGTAATATAAAATGCACAGTACCATTTCAGGAGGATTTCTGTGTATAAAAAATATTTCCAACCAGTGCTCAGACTGACTGATGCTAATCTTGCAGGCTGCATACTGTACGTTAAAAAAAGGTGATCACCTTGCAAATTATCTTTTCATTTACAACATATAGAGGAGGCAGCAGGAGAGACTGCCAGCTTTTGAAGGCTCCCCAGAGGATATAGTCTACCAATTACATTCTAGCCCACAGCACTCTAGAATAGCAGACAATAGGATGCAGAGCACTCCGTCTCCGCCGACAGTCACCACCATTCAGCAAATCCTGGCGCAATTGGCTTTTTATGGATAACATTTCCCAAAAGAGCTGGAGTTTAAGTTTTCCTAAAGCCAAGCCCACTGTGTATCTATTTCAATATATGACAGATTCAACCGAGGGTCTAACCAATAAAGTCTAAACCAACTGGCATTATATTAGAAGTCATATATCAGTTGCATAGCTGACGGTGCTCATCTCATCCTGAAAATGAATGAATGAAAATACACCACTACAGGGTTGGCTAGCTAAATAAATACTATGGAGTTTGAAACTATTACTGCCTTATTCATGCCTGTAATTAAATTTTGAGAGTTTATGTACCAGAAACCTTGAACAGAGTCCTAATAACCCCTAGAAGTCAGGTCTTTTATAAAGTGAATGTGCAGATGTACTATGATTGGTCCCAAATCTGACCCATAGGTCTTTGTGGTTTACTTTGAGGATGAAACTGATAAATTACTTGTCTTGATTCCTGAAAGATCTTTCTTTTATGTTCTGCACTGAATGTAATGTGGTTCATTTTCATTAGGGGAAAGCATAGGGCTTCAGGCAGAACATTCTACTGAGATGCTGTAAAAAATACATGTAGCACACACATTAGCGCATATATTGAGAGCACACTTAGTATGAATATCCTCCCCTATAAATCAAGGGATTGGGAACTCTGAAGAGCTACATTAATTTTTTACCTTTAGAAACTATACTGTTTCGAAGCCATTTATGTGTGACTAAAAGAAATGTGAAGTTAGGCAGCAGTGATAATGTTACTTCTTTCATAAATTTAAACAAATTATCTGACTCAATCCCCAAGAGCTTTGTATCTACTTTAAAATTATTTCCATTGTTATTCCTTCCAGATTGTGAGGCATGGATACATAGATGTTTCTAGCCATACAATCTACCCTTTTGGTAGCTGCTTGGATGATTCTGACGGCTTTATAAGAACATTTAGGAAGGCATGAACAATCCTGATTACTAAGCACAAAAAGGAGAGTAGGAGAGTATGCATTATGTGGGAAAAGATTATGAATTTTTATTACCCAGTTCTCTGAGCTCCATTTTTCAAACATGTATAGAATCAGCATGGCTCAGTAAAAGGGACATTAGATCAGGAGCAGCAGGGCCAGATATTCCACTCCAGTTCTTACAGGAACACTTAGCACCTTAGAGTTTGAGCTAATGAACTTTCATATTTGGCTCAGATTTAACATTTTATTATTCCATTTGCAGTTCTTTTCACAGCATATCATCTGCCTACCTACATATGCACCTATCTATCTATCTTGTATCTCATTTTTCGGGAACTACTTCTTAAATAGAATTATTTTATGTTTATTCAGCAGTACCAAGTTTCAAAATCTAATGATATGCTGGCTAATTTGGTTAAAAGAAGACTCTTGGCTGCTGGCAAAAATATTTCCAAAATTATGATATAATGTATAATGAAAAAATGTGCCAAATTGTGACAGTTATTTTATGTATAGCAAGTTGATGCTTACTGGGTAGAGCAACTGATTATAAATTTAATAAGCTTATCATAGAGCAAAGAGGACGGGTTTACACAGGATATATGGAGGGATCAGAGACTGAATAGATTAACTAAAGAAGTGATGACACATTAGGAAAAAATTATTTTTTAGAGCTTATGAGTTATCTGATTGAAAATTAAATCTCTTATTATCTTTTCTCTTGTATTTTTTTCTGAAGGCTTATTGTGCTGTGACTTATATACATTGATAGGATAAAAAGAGAAGAATATTTTATTTTTTGTCTTTTGTATTTGCTCCTAAGTTAAATATTCTAATTCTCATATCTCTACCTACCAAATTCTCTTAAAAAAAAACACTCTAATAGATAAAAATGATAGAATAATTATGGAAACTGGATGTGAATGCAACAGAAGGGGATTATTTGTAGTAATTTTTGTTTAGTTCCCCACTTAATTATTTTTGTTTTTGAGATCACCATTCAAATAATTATCTTTAGATCTCCACATGCTTTTTTTTTTTGATATGTTAAAACATGGTTTAAAATTGCTGAGAAGACAGCCGGTGGGGGGAAATGTTAACTCTCTGAATATGAGCATAAAGGAAAATGCTCATAGCACTACTAATTGCTTGCACTCTGCAGTGAGAGGCTGTCAAGACAGCCATGTTATGAGCCCCAAGCTGAAGCAGCTGCTGCTCTTAGTGCACAGAACATTCTGTGTGTTCTATTCCCTGTGGAAACACTTCCTTTGTGGTCTTTTGAGAGCCTTTGCTTTTATTTCCATTGGATGCATTCATAGGTTTCACTCCCAAATTGAAATCATTCTTCAATAAAACATGGCTAAGAGGCCATCATCTCAGCTGTCTTTGGAAAGGACATCCTAAAATAATGTCTTGTTTAAAAAAAATGAAAGAAAGATATATTTACTAATACACTATTAGTAAGGAACAAACAGCTATTGAGTGCCTACCATGAGATAGAGTCTATGTTAAGTTCTGGAGATAGGATATATTCAATACAAGTGTGAACATAATTTTTGGACATTAAACCAGAGAATTAGAAAGGACGTTGTAGAGATGCTATTAAAGCCCCGTCGTTCTTTTCCTTTCAGAGTTATTATTCATTAACAGGACTAACAAATTAGTTACAACATGCCATGACCTTCATGTATGTTACCTCAAGACACGTGTTGAACTTTGTTTTGAAAGGAAGTTCAGAATCCATAGTGCTAAACAATTTGCTTCGGGTCACACTGTGGTTGATAGGTTCTCAGATGGTTTCCCATGATCAGCCCCTCTTGGAGTTCACACCTTTGTATAATCCCTTCACCTTGAGACTGAGCAGAACCTGTGGCTTTTTCTAACCAGTAGAATATGGAAAAAGTGGTGAAATGTTCCATCTGCACTTGTGTTACATTATGTAAGACTCCATCTTACTAGTGGATTTCTGCTAGAGCTTTACCTTGCTCAATTCCTGAGCAGCAATACTAGAAAATCAAGGAATGATGGGCAGGGCAGCCTCTAGGAATGGCCTCTGGCTAAGAGTCACCAAAGTTCTTAGTCCTCCAACCAAAAGGAAATGATACCTGTCAACAAACCGAGGAAGCCTGGTAATGGATGGTTCCACAGTTGAGCCTCTAAGTGAGAATTTCACTCTGGTTAATATCTTCGCTCCAGTCTTAAGAAACCAGAAGTAGAAGACCCAGACAGGAAGGGTCCAACTCCTGAGCCACAGAATTTATAAAGTAATAGGTATGTATTTTTAAAGTTGAATTGTATTGATATGATATATACCAGTATAAAACTAGCACGCATAATATTTGAGATAGAAGTAGAATTCAAATCTAGATATGCCTGACACTTAACTAATTCTCCTTAATTTGGGTCCCAGGATCCCTTTCAAAATGATCATATGGAGGTCTTATAAAAATATTGCTTTGAGATTCCAGCTGTCCTACTGAAAGAGAATCTCTGGGATAAAGGCTGAGGATTTGCATTTTTGAAACTCCTGAGGTGATGCTCATACATTTTAACACTGCGAATGTTTCACTATACCTTGTTGCTTTTATAGCTGGAGTTAATTATTTCTATTACCTAGAATGAGTTTAGATCAGAACATCTTATCCTCTGAGAAAGGATTATTTTGGAAAGTTGATCATTCCAAGGCTTTTATTACAATACGACAAAATTATCAACTGATGGTAGGGAGAGAATCCTGTGTTTTCAACTTAGTTTGTATATTTTCAGTTGCATTATCATGCAAAAATAAGCACAATATGTACCTATTTTATGGCTCAAAATAAAATGGAAAACAAAAATGGTATCTGTGAAAATCTTCATAGATTAAGAATTTGTGAGAAAATGTGACAGCTTTAAAAAATTTTCTTATTTTAAACATTAGTAAGTCTCTCATTTAAAAGGTCTCCAAGTACCTATTTTAAATTGCATTACAACTATGAGGAGATCTTAATAACAGCTAGGAATCATGGGGGCCATATAAAGAAATATATCTGAAATACCTGCATATCCCAAATAACCCAGACCCACACTGAAAACTGGTGATTATCAAGTGATTCAAGAAGTGTACACAGTGGCTAGCAAGGTGCTTGATACACACAGAGTGTTCAAAGAATATTTTCCAATGATTGACTTAAAATGCAAAGCAGGCAAGCCTATAATTCTTTAGCTTTTTCAAGACTTGATTCTTCAATACAGAACTTCTTGAGTTTACAGGTATATCAATATAAAGACCTTCTCAGTGCTGCTCGACAGGACCTAGGGTGGCTAGAGTACCCAAGTTGGTTACTACTAGATATATGTAGCATTGTCCATTTACCTCTTTATGCCTATTACTACCTACTGTGTGTCCCATGACTTTAAGCAGAATTGGAGAGTTCTGCATTAGGGTTTATATGATACAAAGTAAAAATAAACTTCTCCTAAAATGTATTTTAATTTATGAGGAATATGAGAATCTCATTGCTTTAATTTTATCTGTCTGACTCCTGCATGTGACAGGCAGGTTTCCCAGAAACCATCAGAAATGCCTCTGCATTTAGTTTAGTTAACATTAACTAAATATTTAAAAATCATCCCATTTCTCATGATCTGCAGTGAACCAAATGTGTGTTACATAGTAAGGAATCCAGGTACTAAGACTACTAAGACTATAACATCATAATATGGTAGTTTATAAGAGTCCTTATTCCTTATCTTATAAAAGAGTAAACTTAGATAAAAAATGTGAGGGGATCCCTGGGTGGTGCAGCGGTTTGGCACCTGCCTTTGGCCCAGGGCGCGATCCTGGGGACCCGGGATCGAATCCCACGTCGGGCTCCCGGTGCATGGAGCCTGCTTCTCTCTCTGCCTGTGTCTCTGCCTCTCTCTCTCTCTCTCTCTCTCTGTGACTATCATAAATAAATTTTAAAAAATTTAAAAAAATTAAAAAAAAAATGTGAAAAGTCATACATAGGCCGAGAACCTTTCAAATCCTCTTCCAATGCATATTCTCCAATATTGGTTTTAATTTTAAGAAGTAAGCCTCAATGATTCTTGAAATAAAGGTGAGACATGTCAGGATTGTGTCAGGCACTGAGGTAACAAAGAAAAACAAGTTCCTCAGTACAGATCTTCCTTGACTTATGATGGGGTTACAGCCCAATGAACCCATTGTAAGTTGAAAATACCGTAAGTTTAAAAATGCATTTATTACTCCTAGCTTACTGAACATCACAGCTTAGACTAGTCTATCTTAACTGAACACGGAACATTTATATTTACAGCTGGGCAAAATCATCTAACACAAAGCCTATTTTATAACAAAGTGTTGAATGTCTTATGAGATTTATTGAATACCGTAATGAATGTAAATAACAGAATTATAGTGAGTGTATTGGTTGTTTAGCTTTATGACCATGTGGCTGACACCACTGCCCAGCATCACGAGGCAGTATCATGCCACATGTTGCTGGCCCTGGAAAAGATCAAAATTCAATTTTGAAGTATGGTCTCTACAGAATGTATATCACTTTTGCAAATCATAAAATCAAAAAATTGTAAGTTGATCCATCATCAATCAAGGACCATCTGGATGAAGAAATTCCCCAAATAGAAGGGAGATACACACAGACAAAAAACTATAAGCAAAAGAGGCTTTTAATGCATCAAATAGATCCTCTTTAAAATCTCTTGGGTGAATGTCAACTATACTTCCTATGTTTCTGTTTTTGTTGAGTTTTTCTGTCTTTCCCTCTGTCTTTCTGTCTCTCTAAATATACCACAAACACATCACTTCCCTTATGATAGGACAGTTACTACTCCTTTAGTTTGGGGCACATAGGAAAACTGCAATTCTTGGCCCTCTTAAAATTAGACATGGCCAAGTGACATGTTTTGAGCCATAGTGAGACCAGGCATAATGTATCTTTCTCAGATGGAAGCATTTAATTGAGAGAACTCAGATCTCCATCGATCTTCTCTTCCAGCACTAATGATCATAGCACAAATTGATGTG
Source organism: Canis lupus familiaris (assembly GCF_011100685.1). Lineage (NCBI taxonomy): Eukaryota > Metazoa > Chordata > Mammalia > Carnivora > Canidae > Canis > Canis lupus. The sequence continues at coordinate 20,295,296 of NC_049253.1, forward strand.
ACTATACTCTTAAGTCAAAGCAGCCTAGAATACTGAGCCAACACATGGAGAAAAGTCGACCTGAACTTTTATTCAGATGCAGAGAGTACTGAATATGATTAAGAAACACTTTTTATGGGTAGTTGAGTCACTAATCCTTTGGAGTTGTTTGTTACTGGGAACAACCTATTCCATCTGGGCTAAAGCATCTCCTGAGGACAGATATTAATCTTCAGACATAATTGAATCATAACCTAGAAGTCCCTGGTAAAAATATCCTATAATTTTCAATGCCGAGTTCATCTCCAAATGAGAAAGGACTGAATCTTATTTAGAGAAGTCCTCTTTTTTCATTGATTCCATCCCCTTCTGATCTCACCCTCCAAATACTCTCAGTTTATGTCTCCTTAGGTGGATTCAGAATAAGGTAATTTAACTACCCTCCCCCACAGCTTTATTGAGATATAACTGACACATAACCTTGTGTAACTTTAATGTGTGCAATGCGTTGATTGAAAACTATTATGAATTGCAAGATGATTATTACCACGGTGTTATCAACTACCTCCATCCCATCAATAGCTAGTTTCCTTTTCGTGGCTTATAAGAACATTGATCTATTCTCTTAGCACATTCAAGATTATGATACAGTATTATTAGCTATAATCACCATGTCGTACATACATTACATCCCCAAACTTGTTAATCGTATAGCTGGTAGTTTGTATACTCTGAGAAATATCACCCTTTTCCTCCTGCCCCCAATCTGACAATTGAACATTTTAATTTTAATGGCTATTTAGCTATAAATAAATTTGGCTGATATTTTGAAATTACTGCTTGCTTAAGAGAGACCTATTTAGAGCTTAGCATTATGTATTAATCTGACAGAATTAGACAAATAATGACTGTAAATTAAAATGTACAAAGTTTTAATACAACACAAAGGAAAATATCACTAATTCTGTTTCAGTGAAGTAGAGGAAATTAATTTCAGAGGTGCCATTTAATTATGGCATTTATAGCAAAGGTAGAAAGAAAAATGGGTAGTAAAAATTTCTATATGTAATAATTATTTTTATGTATAACTACATTATAAAATTATATGTAAAATTACATATGTATGTGCATGTGTGTAATAACAAATGTATACCATATATATCACATACATATACACACACGCTCACACATTCACACACGTGTCTATATATTTACATATATACACTTCTCATTTAATATATAAACACACATATGGCATGGAGAATGGAGAACACACTGCACCAGCAATTAGAAGCAATGGACTACTTGTACACTTAAAAATGAAGACAGACTTTTAAAGATAATACTGAGAAAAAATAAGGAACACACACACACACACAAATAAGTAACACTATGATTTATACCACAAGCCATTACAGAAAAAATATGCACACAAAACAATATGCAATTTATAAGATGACATATAATCAAAAGAATATATACAAATGCATTAGAACAGTTATCTGTGGCAGAGAAAGGGAGTGGTAAATGGGTTTAAAAAATAAAAATAAATAAACCGGACAAAAGGAACCCTGCTAAAGACAAGTAATAATGTACACAAATTAAGATTTTGGTTTGCTTAACTCTCAACCCCTAGATGGCCATACCCCCCCCCCAAAGATGTGCAGGGCATGGATTCTTTTGTCCAGTGACATTTAGGAAAAAATTTCCAAGACTGGTTATGGAATAGGACTAGTTGATAAATACGCCATAGAAGGGCTTGGAGAATACAGAGAAGAAGATCAAAAAGAGTTTCCCATATTTAAGAGAACAAGAATAAAAATGAACTGGATTTATTGGACAGATTTTATTACAAATAGGATTCACCAAAGGCTGGAATGCAGAAAGTTGAACTATGGTTACCAGATTCTTATCTTCTGTTAATCACTATATATACTTATGAAATTCTTGCCATATCTAAAAAGCAATGATTGATCTACTTCATTGCTAGCAGTATAAAAACATAAGGAAGATATATGATGTGTGTGTGTGTGTGTGTGTGTGTGTGTGAGAGAGAGAGAGAGAAAGAAAGAGAAATAAAGTCCTTGGGCAGTTGAAGAAAATCTGTAAGTAAGGGGTAGAGGAATTTTTTTTCTTAGAGATAAAATCTCTGAAATATGAGAAAAACTTGAAGAAATGGAAAAAAATTAAATTGAAAATTGATATACCTTATTATCTGTATTTAATTCACAATATTAAATAGATTAAATCTGATTAAATTATGATTTCATGTGTTAAGGTTTAATTTAGAAATATATGATATCCTAGCCTCACTTGAAATATGTGTTGAGTGCATAATACTTAATACTTAAAATTATTTATCCAGTTTCAAGGTATTTATTGAAATACTAAACCATAGTATGTCAATAAAGTATACTATTTTAGTATGGCATAATACTTTATTTTTTTATTTTTATTTTTTGGCATAATACTTTAATAGCACTAGAACATAAACAAAAACTAATTTTAATTCTTGTTCTGATAAAATAGTTTTTTTGTTAATTTTTAAAGCTTTTTTTTAGGGCCACCCTGGTTGGTTCAATTGGTTGAGCATCTGACTCTTGAATTCAGCTCAGATCTTGATCTCAGAGTCATAAGAATGAGCCTTGTGTTGGGCTCTATGCTCAGTGTGAATATAGGACTAGAAAAAAAGATACTTATTTTGAGAGAAATATTGCACTCCTCCTTTTAAATTCCATCTGCATACAAAAATAGCTATGATTTACTTATAAATTTCAAGGTCTACATTACCTGCATAATCATAATACAGAACATTTATTGAACTCAGGCACTTATTACATTCTAGGCACAGTTTGAAGCAGTGGGCACATACTAAGTCATTTAATTTTTACTACAACACTATGAGATACTAGGAGGAAGAAATTGAGGCATGCAGAATTGAAGGCTTTTGCCTAAGGTCAGAATGAGAGTTAGTAACCTAACTGAGCTTTAATTATGTGATCTGGCTCCAGAATTGATGTTCTTAACCACTTGCTGGCCTTTTTCCTCAGTGTGGCATTCATGGCTCTTGGCAACTCGTAGGAGGATACCTTTCTAGAATCATTGCCTATTACTCTGATACATGCATTCAATTTCATAAGCCAATTTGATCCTCAAAGCTATACCATGTATTCCTGTTCCTAGGGTTGAAAAGTTAATGTCTCTGATTTCTCCCCCTGATCCTACCAACCAAAATGGATTCTTCCTTCCCTCCTTCATGCCCCTATAATCATCTCTTAGCTTAAACCACTCATAGGTCTTTGCCCGCTTACTGCTTTCTACTTTGCCTTGAGGTTATGTGCACACATTTTATATTCCTGAACAATGCTTCAGTGTATGAAATCAGGACCTGTCTATTTTTAATCAGAATATCCAGTCTTATCTTTGAAAGCATCTCTTGAATCAATATATTAGTAAGTGAATATATAATTGATTTAAATGGAAAAAATGATCAAAAGCAACAAAAATGACTCAGTCTTGGAGAACCAATTAATGTGTTCATTTTGGGGCAGTACATTATTGCTTTTTTTCAGACTATTAGGACTATTTTATAAGTAAATTCTAAGTGACGGTTAAGAGCTGATTTCCTCATAAAGTGAAAAATTTACTTTCACATTATAAAATTCAGAGTCAAAGCCATATAAAAATAAGAAATAATGTCAAAATCCTTCATAAATATTTATAAAAATATAATATGTATAAACAATAAAATATGATTTTTAAGTTTAGACAAAACATTTCAGTATTTCTCCTATATATATTCTGGATGACTTGAGCATAGAAGATACGGTGTCTGTATTTCATTGTGTAAATCCCTAGAAGTTAATTTGTGTATTCTATATGAGTAAGAGAGAGAGAGAGAGAGAGAGAGAGAGAGAACACATAAATGAATGAACAAACTAAAGAATGATGAAAGAACTTCAAACTTCAAGATACCTAGAACATATAAGTTTGTTACATGTAACAAGTTACATTGTAACTTTGATCCTAGAAAGGAGCATTTTTTTTGGTTAAAGATCAAAGAAAGTTTATACTCATTAAAAGGCTTTTAGGCTCCTCCTGTTATTCGAAATTGTTATAGTTAATGGAAATTGAGACAATGTCTATGCCAAGAACAACACACTAAACAGGTAAAAATATCAACTGAGATGTGAAGTCAGGTTATCAGATTGTAGTAAAAAAAATCCTAGCAATGTGAGCTGGAAATAATAGACAAAAGTCAGATTTTTTGGTAGGTATGGAATTAGGGAACATACTTCTGGTCTTTCACATATTGGATATTATCCAGCACGGGATCTTTTCTGAACTTTCCCTTCCAGTCATTTTCACATGTAATAGTCTTATATTATAGTTTTAATGAGTATTTTCCTTATGATTAAGTATTTAAGCAGATTTCATATGTTTACTTTCCATTTTGTAACATTTTTGAGTACTTTTTAAAGTTGTTTAAGAGAGACAATTGGCTTGTTTCTTTTTTATTAAGCTATGGGATGCACCAAAAAATTAAATTATACGATGTCTTCTGATGTTTTTGGTGTTTCTTTTTTTTTCCTGATATGTATGTGGCAAATATCTTCTTCATTTCTGTAATTTTCCTTCATACTTTTATGTATTCTTAATGAACAAGTTTCTTATCCCATTCTCATCTAATTTATCATTTTTAAGAAGTAGTACTTTGGATCCCCACATACGAGTGATTTGCTTACTCTTACATCATGAGTATGATCTCCTGTGCTGTTTTCCCTTAAAAATCTTCATTTTTCACTATTAATTTTTAGATCTGCAATCTGCATAGAACTAATTTTTAGGAAAGATTTGAGATTTTTAGGAATGATACGAGATTAGTGGATGAGGTATTAAGTATATATTTTTTTCTTATGAATATCCAATTAATCCAGCATCATTTACTGAAAAGATCATCCTTTCTATACTGCATTTGTGATTCACATCTATCAAAAATCAGGGAACTGTGTGCGGATTTTTTTTCTAGACTCTGTATATAAGTCTAATACACAGCTAGTTACACTGTAAATTTGTATAGCCATATTGGAAAGTGCTTGGAAATATCTGGTATGTTAGGACATAAGCATATGACTTAGCAATTCTATTCCTAGGTGTATGTTCAAAACAAATGTAAGCAAAAGTTCACCAAAAGGCATATGTACCTGAATGTTCAGATAAAAGTTATTTGTAATAACTAAACACTGAAAACTACCATATTGTTCATGAATGTTGCAATGGATAATTATGGTATCTTAGACAATGAAATATACTGAATAATAAAAATGAGTCCATTATAACTATATACAAAAACATGCATGAATTTCACAAAGATGAAGGAAAAAAGCCAGCAAGAAAGTGGGAGAATGAATCCTCATACGATAAGGTTTCACTACAGATACAACTAATGTATAATTCTAGAAATAAGGATATATATTGTTTACCATTGGGTAGTAGCGTAGGAAAAGAAGGGGTCTTTAAGCTGTTGGTAAGACTCTATTTCTTCATCTGGATAGTATTTAATTTGTGAATGTTTATTGGACAGTATGTGTACTTTTAAGTGCATGTTATATTTTAATAAATAATTATTAATAGGAAAATATATTTAAATAATTTACATTAAAGAATCACTCTTAATGAAATTAAGAAAATACTTAGAACCCACCTAAAACTTGTGGAATGCAGTTAAAGCTCTGCTTAGAGGGAATTTTGTAATAGTGTTACATATTTATGTCAGGAAAAAATTCCCTGAAAATTATTAAAATAAGCAGACAATTTAGTATGTGAGATTAGAACAACAAAGTATGAAGAAAGTACAAGGAAATATAGAACAGAGACCATTAACATAGAAAACATATAGTAGAATGAATTAAAGAATACAATAATTGGAATTTTTTTTATTTTAAATGAATAAAATTTATAAATTTGCAAGGGTGATCAAGAGAAAAAAAAAGTAGGTACATATAAAAATATTAAGTAACTTTAGCAATGGTTACTTTGTAGAAATTTTATCCCCCTCAAATATTCTCCACTCCTTCACATAAATTCCACCAGCCTTATCTCTCTAGTTGTTCTTGAAACTGCAAAAGATGCTTCAAATTAAGAATCTATATTAAAAAAAAAACACACAAGATTTAAATACGTTAGAAAAGATAATGTAAAAGCTACCAATCCTCTCAATATGAAATTAAAGTTTTAGTTGATAGAAATCAATGACTATATGTAGATGATGCAAATATCCATTTATTTATTTATTTATTTATTTACTTATTTACTTATTTTCTTGCTTACTTTTTATTAAAGATTTTATTTATTTATTCATGAGACATACAGAGAGAGGTAGAGACATAAGCAGAGGGAAAAGCAGGCTCCACGAAGGAAGCCTGATGTTGGACCTGATCCTGGGACTCTGGGATCATGCCCTGAGCCAAAGGCAGACGCTCAACCACTGAGCCACCCAGGCATCCCCTATCCATTCTATTTAGACAAATGTTGTCATTCCTAACAGATTTCATTTGTAGGAGCAAACTATTATATTAAAATAGGAAAATAATTTTACACAACATTATATATATTGTCCATTCACGTGCAATTGTAGTTTGGTATTTTTTTATTTTTAATTAAAAAAAAAGATTTTATTTATTTATTCGATTTTTCTAAAGATTTTTATTTATTTATTTATTTATTGACAGAGAGAGAGAGAGAGAACAAGCAGGGAGGAGGGTCAGAGGGAGAGGGAGAAACAGACTCTTCGCTAAGCAAAGAGCCTGAGGTGGGGCTCAGTTCTAGGACCCTAAGATCATGACCATACAGAAGGCAGGCACTTAACTGACTGAGCCACTCGAACACACCAGGTATTTTTATTTTTAATGAAAATTGAATGAACTTTTAAAAGGCTTAAAAACATGTACAATGTCATTGTGGTTATCTCTGAAGGAGAACATAAACATGGGTGATTTTTTTATGCTATTTTTGTTCACTCTCTCTTCCTAAATATCCCAGTCTAGTGTTAAATTAGTGACAATAACTCAGTACACTTTCAGAATAGTTACATTGATGTGAAAAAGGTTTTAAAAATCATACGATTGCCTATTACATCTGTACAAACAAGTGCATTTACAGAAATTCATATATATGAATTCGTTTTCCAAATGTATTGATGTTAGGACAACATGTTTGGACAACAATTACCCAGTAAGATTTTAGAATTACTATGGGTCAGTGGCAATAGCAAACCTCATTCTTTCCCTCCTTGGGTTCCACTGAGTCTTAGAGTTAATCTGCCTCTGTCCCTCCTTTGTAAATTACATGTATGGGGTCAGATAGTTTAGTTTTTAGTTCTTGGCTTCCTAATTGAAGATCTAGTATAATAAAAATTGTATTCTAAGAGCCACATGAAGACTTGATATAGATCGTGAGACCTCTACTTTGAACACAATGCCATAACTGGATCAGAATTTTGAGTCTCTTGAAATGGGATATATGTAAACAATTGCGGTCAGAAAGTAGATTGTGGAATATCATTTACAAAAATAGTTGCAATTAATCTTTATTATAACTGTACCTTAATTGTGATATAATATTGCAGATTATACATCAAGCAGTAGGATTTATTTCTTGCCCCTTGAATCTAGGCTGCAGATTGTAATACATTTTTACCAATAGAGTGCAACAGAAATCATACTGTATGAATTCTAAGCCTTGCTTGCTTCTGTTTACCTGCTTGTGGGACCCTAAGACTTCTATGTGAACAAGATGAGCTAATAAACAGAATAAGGAGAGTTATATGGCCTAGTTTATCTTATTCCCAACTACTGAGAGCTAACCTTCAGACTCATGAGAGAGGCAATCAAACACCAGCCAGCAGAACTTAGATGTATAAGTAAGCCAAATGACTCAAATTAGAACAACACAGTTTATCAGTGCACTCATGAGTAGTAATAAGTGGCGATTTTTAATTTACTAAATGCAGGGAATGTGCAGTATCCAACCACAGTTAACTAATATACTAGCTTAAAGGTATTTGCAATTAGAATATCACAATAGTGGAGAATCTGAAAATTTGGAGTAAATAAAAATGTTAATGGAGAATCACACTATTACTGAACATAGAAACAAAATACTTCAGAAAATAGTAATAAACTAGAGTTGGATTCACTAGTCAAATGGTGAGTGATGCCAAGCAAATATGATTCAGGATTCGGTTCTATTATTTCTCTTATGAAAAATAATTTCAATATCTATAGATGAATAACAAATTGTCATTTGTATATGTTATAAACACTGGATGAATGAAGCTATAAAAAATAATTAAGCAATGCTTTTGTTTTAATCTATATACTTCTCACATCCTTCTTATTCCACCCTGATTGGTCTTTTTTTTTTTTTTTTTTTCCCTGATTGGTCTTGAAGGAGTTACAGTAATGTATATGATGGCTGCACTTACAATATTGCTTTTCATAATATGTTCTTTCATCTCAAATTAATTTAAGAATTTTCTGATTAGATGTAAACTAGACCAACTAGTTTATGCAGTGTGAAATGGAAGCTTGAAACATCTTGAGCATAACATTGACACATAACTAGAAATAAACTTGGTGAGCAAATGAACTAGTTTTATCAACTGAATAGAAATATACTATGAGTGAAGGAAAAGTAAAGACATGTTTTGCATAAATTCAAATAAACCACGTGTAAATGAAGAAAAAATAGAGTAGAAGAGCCAAGAGATGTTTTCTATTCAGGATTGTATAATGTATAAAGAAGTCTCTTGGCACCATCATGGTCAAATTATCAATACTGAGTTAAAGGTTATACAAACAGAAATGATAGCATTTCAGAAAATATCAACAAAATGGGGAAATGCTAGATTTGCATCATAAAGGACACACACCTTGGTGGGCTTTGAGCAGGAGAGAAGAAATGCATTTTTATGAAAAACTGAAAGACACTCTCTCAATATGGGCAAAGTGATGTGGAAAATTGGAATAATTATCTGGATAATTTAGGCCAAAAAAACGCTAATGAGGTAAAAGAATTCTTTACAATCTGATTTATCTAGGTCAGCTGTCTACATTTATTAAATTAACTGGACAATTATTCAAGTCTCCATTTTTCTAAGCTTGAAAAGACTTTGGGATTGATTCCTTGTTTGTAGACTGAAACAGGAGAACCTTGGTGCATTATTAGTATTTTCATATTGGGTATAGATCATACTAATTTTTAAACTCACTATGCACTTACAGCTTAAAAAATTATTATATTATCCTTAAATGCTTACACCACTCTTAAAATAAGTTTGTTAGGAATAAATTTCTAATTTAGTCTCTATTAAAGCAATGTCCTAGGCACAAAGCAAACTGGGCTTGACTTAAATGGCTACACACCACTGGATAATTTCATAAGTCTTATAAATGCCTGGCAAAATCAAATGAGACGTAGCTTAGTGTGTTTCAAGTGACAATTTGACTCTAGCATTTTGATTCAATTAAAATAGTGTCAATTGAATGATTAATTTTATCTTTCTACACCAAATATTGACTTTTTTCTTTTGACATTGGTTATTTAGAGGTAAATGGAATATAATAATAGCATGTGACCTCTCCAGATATACAGAGGAATGAAGCAGAAAACTGTAATGGTATTCTAATAGTATTCTATAAGAATCACTTAATATGTTTCAATTTCAATCATTTGTAACACAACTAAGAGGCATATATTTTACTTTCAACATTTGTGCACTGAAACTGGAAGATGAAAGAAATGTCTTAAAAACAAGTTAACAAAGATCATTGGAGTTTAACCAGACTGCAAATGGTTCCTAGTAAATATGTTCAGGCAATTAACAAAGTAACATAAATATTTCCAAAGATTTTTAGGTTTGACAGATATTGCAAAACAAATACATTCTTGAAAATATCATTTCTAAAGATCTTTCATCTAAGGTATGGCCTACAGGGCAACCCTGTCAGAACCCCTCTCACTTCTGAGAGCTTTCTCTGTATCTTTGCTTAATAAACTATCGCTTTACTCACAAAAAAATAAAATTAAAAAATTTAAAAAAGGGAATGGCTCACATTACTTAGTATTAGAAGATGCATAAACTGGAAAAATCTATCTAATACTTGTAAATGAGCCCATAAAGCAGCATTTTGCAACCCTGGCAATATTGATATTTTGAGCCAGATAATTCTTTGTTGTGGGAGCCTGTCCTATGCATTATAAGATATTTATTAGTTGGATGTTTGGTCTTTCCTCATTAAATGTTACTATTACCTTTTCTCCCAATTGCAACAACACAAAAATATCTGCAGATATTGACAAATGTCCCAAAGGGGGCAAAATCGCCCATGGTTGAGAATCACTGCTGCAGAGGGTATACTTGGCATTCCCTGTGCCATTATACTATCTCTGCACTTTACTAGCTCTTTCTCAATCAAGTTAGAGCATGTTGCTCTCAGAGGTTGCAGCTTTCTTGCTTTGTTCGGGCTGGAGGATAGATTTAGAGAGTGAAAGGGAAAAATGTGGTTAACAGTGACTTTTCTATGAAGACTCTAACTTGAACATCCTACAGGCAAAACATAGCCGATTAGCCCTTTAATTGTCTTAAGCCCTCAAGAGACTTCCCAAAGAAAACAAATGCAATGAACCCTGGACTTGAGGGTTTATAGCCATTCTGTGTGAAGGTACGCCTCCTGCTTGGGAGATCTTGGCCAAACTGGGAATAATGTTACATGTGCTAGGGCCATGTGAAGAGAGTGTCTTGCCACCCACATCTGAATTTTCCACTCAAGATCAAAAGCCTGAACTCTGGAATTCTTAAAAAGAAATCATCAGAGAGCAGTGCTAACTCAGAATAGAGTCATTAGGCATGCCTGATTTCTCTGAGTTTCTGTCATCCCCTGCTAGGGCTGCTGCTTTTTTCCAATAACACAAGTCTTTAAAAAAAGACAAAATGCTTAAGTGTTGCAGTGATAACTGGCCTGAAAACCGTCATTTGTTTCCCTGAAACCAGTGAAATAAATACTTTTGTTTGAAAATATCTGCCAGTAAAGCAGGTGTTTTTGTTTTCTGTTAGAACGCTGGCTGAAAATGCTTGTTAGTATGAAAACTATCGTTGTTGTTTAAGTTGTCCCAATCAAACTATTTTAATGAGGAGATTTTTTCTTTCTGATTAATTAGATAAATAGAAAATGATTTTAAAGTGTTTGACATACAGAGGAAAAAATACTTGAAGAGCGTTTCTCAACCTCAGCACTGTTGACATCTTGGAATATATAACTGTTGTAGTGGAGGCTGTCTCGTGAATTTTAGGATGTTCACTAGTATCCCTGGCCTCTACCCAGTAGATGTCATTAGCACTACCACCCCTGACCCCTAAGAAACAAGCACTCTCAAACTGTGGCAAATGAAAATGACTCCAGATATTGCCAAATATCTCCAATGGGGGCAAAATTTCTCATGTTGAAAACCACTGATCTGGAAAAGTCCTGTTCTGAAACCATATTGGTGTCATTTTGGCATTTCAACAAGGCACTTAAAAAATCTTTATCATAAATAACCTTAGGCCACAAATATTTTTCTTATGTTTTTCTAAGGGTTTCATGTTTATAAGGGGTTAAAATACACTATATAAGGAACTTAGACAACCAAACACCAAAAATCTAAGTACTCTGAATAAAAATGGGTAAAGAACTTAAATACGCATTTTTCTAAAGAAGACATACAAATAAATGGCCAATAGACACATGAAAATATGCTCAACATAACTAATCATCAGGGAAATGCAAATCAAAACCACAATGAGGGCAGCCCCTGTGGCTCAGCGGTTTAGCGCCGCCTGCAGCCGGGGGTGTGATCCTGGGGACTCAGGATCGAGTCCCATGTCGGTCTTGTTGCATGAAGCCTGCTTCTCCCTCTGCTTGTGTCTCTGCCTCTCTCTCTCTCTCTCTCTGTCTCTATGAATAAATAAATAAAGAATAAATAAATAAATAAATAAATAAATAAATAAATAAATCTTAAAAAACAACCACAATGACACATTATCTTATACCTGTCAGAATGGCTAGAATTAAAAACAGAAGAAATACCAAATATTGATGGTGATGTGAAGAAAAAGGAACCTTTATACACTGTTGGCAGAAAAACAAACTGGTACAGCCACTTTGGAAAACAGAAGTTTCCTCAAAAAAATTAAAAATAGAAATACCATATAATCCAGTAATTCAACTACTGGGTATTTACCCAAAGAAAATGAATACACTAATTCAAAAAGATATACACACCTCTATGTTTAATTGCAGCATTATTTATAATAGCCAGTATATGGAAATAACTCAAGTGCCCATTGACAGATGAGTGGATAAATAATATGTGATATAGATGTGTATATCTATCTGTTTATCTATCATCTATCTATCAATCATTCATCTATCTATCATCTATTTATCTATCATCTATCTAGTGGAATATTACTCAGCTGTAACAAATAATGAAATCCTCCCATTTGTAACAACATTGATGGACCTAGAGGGTATTGTGCTAAATGAAGTAAATAAGACAGAGAAAGACAAATGCCATTACATTTCATTTATATATGGAATCTAAAAACAAACAAACAAATGAGTAAATAAACAAAAGCAGAAATAGACCTTTTACTTCAGTAAAAAGAAGGGAAGGAAGGAAGGAAGGAAGGAAGGAAGGAAGGAAGGAAGGAAGGAAGAAAGGAAGAAAGAAAGAAGAAAGAAAGAAGAAAAAAGAAAGAGTAAAGAAGAAAAGAGTTACTCTAAACACTGCTTTGAGTACCACAAATTTTGATTTGTCAATGTTTTTAATTTTCTTCATTTAAAAATAATTTTATTTTTATTATTTTTATTTTTAAAATAATTTTTAATTTCCCCTAAGACGTCTATTTTTAATCCATAGATTTTTAAATCACTTAATATATTCAATAGATTTTTGCGCAGCATATCTCTCTCTCCTTGGGCCTTTCTATTTTCTGAGTACGACAATATAAAAAATTAGGCCAATTAATAATATACAATATTTTCAAAGTGTTCAAGTGAAAGGAAGAATTGCATATTTCCCACTTAAAAAAAAAAGATTTTATTTATTTAATTATTATTTGTGTGTGTGTGAGAGAAACAGAACAAGCAGGGAAAGCAGCTGAGGGAAGGGGAGAAGCAGTCTCCCCACTAAGCAGGGAGCACAATGGGGGACTCCATCCGGGACCCTGCAATTATGACCTGAGTCAAAGGCAGATACTTAACTGACTGAGCCACACAGGCATCCTTCATATTTCCCCCTTAAAACAAAAACTGGAAATGATTAAGTTAAATGAGGAAAGCATGTTAAAAGCCAAGATAGGCTGAAAGTTAGGTCTCTTGCACCAAATAGCCAAGCTGTGAATGCAGAAGACAAGTTCTTGGAGGAAATTAAAAGTGCTACTCCAGTGAACACAAAAATGATAAGAATGATAAGTCTTATTGCTATTATTACCCACAGTAAAACTTCATTAAAAACTGGAGTCAATCCTCTCAAATACTGCTGCCGCTTTATCAAATACATTTAGGTAATATTCTAGTTTTCTAAATCCTTTGTTGTCATTTCAGCAATCTTCACAGCATCTTCATCAGGAGTAGTTTCCATCTTGAGAAAACATTTTCTTTGCTCATCCATAAAGAAGCAACTCCTCAAATGTTTTACTATGAGATTGTAGCAATTCAAGTTATATCCTCAGGCTCCATTTGATTCTAGTTCTCTTGCTATTTCTGCCACATGTGAAATTACTTCCTCCACTAAAGTCTTGAACCCCTCCAAGTCACCCAGGAAGATTAGAATCAATTTCTTTCAAACTTCTGTTAATGTTTATATTGTGACCTCTTCCCATGAATTACAAATGTCCTTAACAGCATCTAGAATGGTGAATCCTTTCCAGAGGGTTTTTTTTTTAATTTTTATTTATTTATGATAGTCAGAGAGAGACGGGGAGAGAGAGAGAGAGAGAAAGAGAGAGAGAGAGAGAGAGGCAGAGACACAGGCAGAGTGAGAAGCAGGCTCCATGCACTGGGAGCCCGACGTGGGATTCGATCCTGGGTCTCCAGAATTGTGCCCTGGGCCAAAGGCAGGCGCCAAACTGCTGTGCCACCCAGGGATCCCCTCCAGAGGGTTTTAAATGGACTTTGTGAAGATCCACTGGAGGGTTCACTATCTATGGCAGCAATTGTCTTATGAAAATATTTCTTAAATAATTAAGACTTGAAGTTACAATAACTCCTTGATCCATGAAATACAGAATGAATATTATTTTAGTGTGCATTAAAGACAACTTGAATAAAAAAAAATAAAAAAAAAACTTGAATCTCACTGATCTCATTGTATATATCCACCAAATCTCTTGGATGATCAGGTGCATTGTCAATTAGAAATAATATATTGAAGGGTATCTTTTCTTTTTTTTTTTTTAATTCTGAAAGGTAAGTCTCAATAATGGGCTTAAAAATTTTAGTAAGGGATCCCTGGGTGGCGCAGCGGTTTGGCGCCTGCCTTTGGCCCAGGGCACAATTCTGGAGACCCAGGGATCCTGGAGACCGGGGATCGAATCCCACATCGGGTTCCCAGTGCATGGAGCCTGCTTCTCCCTCTGCCTGTGTCTCTGCGCCTCTCTCTCTCTGTGACTATCATAAATAAATAAAAATTAAAAAAAAAATTTTAGTAAATCATGACATAAACAGATGTGCTGTCATGCAGGCTTTGAGCACACACAGAATAGATTGATCATAATTCTTAAGGGCGCTAGGATTTTTTAAATGGTAAATTGGTATTGGTTTCAACTTAAAGTCACCAGCTGCATCAGCCCCTAACAAGAGAATCAGTCTATCCTTTAAAGCTTTATTTTTTTTAAAGATTTTATATACTTATTCATGAGAGACAGAGATAGAGAAAGAGACAGAGACAGAGACACAGGCAGAGGGAGAAGCAGGCTCCATGCAGGGAGCCTGACATGGGACTTGATCCTGGGTCTCTAGGATCAGGCCCTGGGCTGAAGGCAGTGCTGAACTGCTGAGCTACCGAGGGTGCCCTCCTTTAAAGCTTTACAGCAGGACATTGACTTTCCCTCTCTAGCTATGAACGTCCATTGTAGATGGCATCTTTTCAGTAGAAGGCTGTTTCATCTACATTGAAAACCTATTGTTTAATGTAGCCACCTTCATGAATGGTTTTAGCTAGATCTTCTGGATAATTTGGTCTACCTTCTACATCAGTACTTCCTGCCTCACCTTGCACTTGATGTTGTGGAGATGGCTTCTTTCCTTAAACCTCATGAACCAACCTCTGATAGCTTCAAATTTTTCTGCAGCTTCCTCACAAATCTCAGCCTTTAAAGAATTGAAGAGAGTGAGGGCCTTGCTCTGGATTAGATTTTAGCTTATGAGAATATTGAGGTTGGTTTGATCTTCTATCCAGACTACTCAAACTTTCTGCATAATAGCAGTAAAGTAGTTTGACTTTCTTATTACTCATGTGTTCACTGATGAACTACATGGCTAACTATTTGGTGCAAGAGACCTAGCTTTTGGCCTATCTTGGCTTTTGATATACATTCCTCATTAAGCTTAATCATTTCTGGCTTTTGATTTAAAGTGGGAGATACATAACTCTTCCTTTCATTTGACCACTGAGAGGTGATTGTAGAGTTACTAAATGGCCTGATTCCAGCATTACTGTATCTCAGGGAATAGGGAAAACTTGAGGAGAGGGAAAGAGACCGTAGTATGATTGGTTGGCGGAGAAGTTACAACACACATTTATGAGTTAAGTTTGCTATCTTATATAGGCACTGTTCTTGGGGTTCCAAAAAAATAAGAGTAATATCAAAGATCATTGACCACAGATCACCATAACAAATATGATAATAATGAAAATGTCTCAAATATTGCAAGAAGTACCAAAATGTGACAGACATGAAGTGAGTACATACTGTTGGAAAATGATGCCAATAGACTTGTTTGACACAAGGTTGCTACAAACCTTCAACCTGTGAAAATTGTAGTATCTGTGAAGTGCAGTAAAGTGAAACACAATAAAACAAAGCACAATAACATGAAGTATGCCTGTACAATTTATGGGTTTTGACAGATATGTGAGGACATGTATTCTCCATTACAGTATCTCATAGAATTGTTTCATTGCCCTAAAATTCTCCTCTGTTCTATGTATATATCTTTCCCTCCCTCCCCTCAAATATCTGAGAACTACTGATCTTTTTTATGATCTCCATAGTTTTACCTTTCCAGATTGTCATATAGTTGTAATCATACAGTAAGAGCCTTTTTAAAAAGAGAGAAAGAGAGAGAGAGAGAGAGAGAGAGAGAGAGCATGTGGCTGTAGGGTGGAGTGGCAGAGGGAGAGGGAGAGAGTCTCAACCTGGCTCTGTGCTGAGCCCAGGGCCCAACATGGGGCTCCATCTCATGACCCTGAGATCATTACCTGAGCTGAAATTAAAAGTGGAAGGTTCAACTAACTGACTCACTCAGGCCTCCTGATAGCCTTTAAATATTGGTTTCTTCCAGTTTTCAATACACATTTAAGTCTCATCCATATCTTTGTGTGGCTTGATAAGTTATTTATTTTTATCACTGAATAATATTCTCTTGTATGGATGTACCACAGTTTATTCACCCATTTAAGGATCTCTTGGTGCTTCTAAATTTTAGCAATTATGAATAAAGCTGCTATACATGTTCCTATGTAGATTTTTGTGTGGATTTAAGTTTTCATTTCATTTGTGTAAACGTCAAGGAGTATGATTGCTACCTCACAAGATAAGAGTATGTTTAGTTTTGTAAGAGCAACCAAACTATCTTCCAAAGTGGTCGTACCATTTTGCATTCCTACCAGCAATTAATCAGAGTTCCTGCTGCTCTATAACCTTGCCAGTATTTGGTGGTGTCAGTGTTTTGGGTTTGGGTTTTCATCATCTGAATAGCTGTGTAGTGGTTATTTTACAGCTGTTTTAATTTGCAATTCTCTAATGGCACATATGGTTGAACATCTTTTAATATGCTTATTTGCCATGTGTATATCTTTTTTGGTGAGATGTCTGTTCAGATCTCTTATCCACATTTTAATTGTTTGTTTTCTTGTTATTGAGTTTTAAGAGTTCTTTGTATATTCTGGCTACCAGTTCTTTATAAGATATATATTTTGTGAACATTTTCTCCCTCTATGGCTTCTTGTTTCATTCTTAAGAGTATGTTTTATGGAACCAAAGTTTATAATTTAAGTGAAGTCTAAAGTCTTTGTCTAATAATTTCAACATATGTGTCATCTCAGTGTTAGTAACTGTTTTTCCCTATTGAAGTTGAAATTTTCTCAGTTCTTCATATATTGAGTAATTTTGGATTATGGTTTACACATTTTGATGTTATAAGATTCTAAGTCTTGTTTATAACCTATGGAGAATGTTGATATTTTTGTTTTGTAAACAACTAATAAAAAGGGAAATAAAAAGAGGGACTTTTATTTTGCAAACAATTAACCCAGCTGGAGTCAGGCTATAAGTTCTAACTAGCATACCATGAGTTGCAATTATAATATTGGTATATTTATATATTCAGTCTTCAAACTATAGTAGTATTATTCTTTATTAAGTTTATTTTTAATTTTTAAATTTTATTTAAATTCAATCAGCCAACATATAGTATAACAGTATTCTCATCTCTTTGCATGTCTTCCTTAATGCCTGTCACTCAGTTACCTTATTCACCCTCAACCTTCCCTTTTGCAAGCCTTTGTTTTCCAGAGTTAGGGGTCTCTCATGGTTTGTCTTTCTAATTTTTCCCCATTCAGTTTCCCTGCTTCTCTTATGATCCCTTTCACTGTTTCTTATATTCCACATATGAGTGAAACCATCTTATCTGTCCCACACATTCACCACCAAGTATGCAGTTTGAGTGATGTTTTATCTTGTACTCAGTTTTCAAATACAATGTATGCTGCTTAGAGGCAGACCCATTCATGTTCAACTCAGAAGTAAGTTTATAAACAATTTTAGGTCAGTCTTCTGAGTTCAACCCTCTAAAACATTGCCCAAGCATATTCCAGTTTTTGGGGTCTCCCTACTTCTTGTCCTTGAGATAATAGTTGAGTTTCAATTTACACCAATGTGTTGCATACTTTCTGCAACATTACCCATATTTGAGACTAAGAAATAGGGAATGGAAAGGGGGAATAAAAGAGCAAAACAGCATTTTCCTTATCCGTTAAGGAGCACAGCTCCATGGACAGTGGGAAAGATCCTCTTTCCAGAGATGTATGCTCTTGCTCACCATTGTAGTCCATGTTGTTACTGCTTCCTGGGACTACCTGGGTCCTAGAACACAATGTACAGTGACAAGGAAAAGAAGGAGAAAAAACTGGTGACTTTCCTTACTCTCTGAGCATTAAGACATCTGTTTGTTGTTCTTCAAGCTATGCTAGCGTTTTTTCCCCTAGTTTTCTCTATGTACTATCTCTTTCAGATTTCATGTCACAGTGAATTAAGGTTGGAGACACCAGCAGGAAAAATAATGGTAGACTCTCTGATGCTTATATAGCACTTTGAACAGTGGTCCAAATCCTCAATCCTCATATCATTATTTACTTTTTAGAGTCTTCAAATAGCTGTACTTTGCATTCTTTCCAGCTTTAGCTGCTGCATTCAATGGGTTATAATGGGTGGGCTGTGTTCATTCTATCCTAGAAGAAGAATCTTTAGTCTCATTTGTTATCACATCTTAGTGGATATTTTGTCAAATCACAGATTTTTAAAATTATTGAATGAACTTTCTAGCTCCTTTATCTTTAACATATTCTTTATTTTATATGGGCAAATTGTATTGTAGGGGAAAAAACAAAGAAGGACATAATTTTCTTTTTTTTTCTTTTTTTTTTGGTAAATGACAGATGATTTTACAAATTTCTGCACATTTTTGCAAACCAAAATTTAGATATTTAGCAGGATTCTTCTACATATAATGAGGTTAGTTTAAATGTGATTGGCAAGTTTCTGCCAAAAATCATAAGCCATATTCACTAGTTTTCTGAGAAAACTGATGATTTTGTATTTGTACTATATACTCAAGCTCTGGGATAGGCATTTTCACATATTATAAGTCACTCGATTTAATATAATCCTGCAATGAATTTTGAGTGTACTTACTATTTCCATTTGCATTAACAAGGAAAGCAAGGATCTGAAGATTAATCAATTTATCTGGAGTTATAGGCAGAAAATGACAGCTTCAGCTTTGTTTTAGATCTTTCTGACTTGGACTTCAAAAGCATGTGATACAGTGAATATTATTGGATTACTTGAAAATTCTATTCACAAGAGGAGGAAAAGTATGAAAATACAAGTGAGAAAAGACTAAGAAGAAAATAAACAGTGAAGTGGATTTTAACATTAAGCCCCCCCCCCCATAACAGGTAATAACTACCTCAGTCATACCTTACTATCTGTCAAAAGTTATTTAGTATTTTCTAAATATTTCTCTAGAAGGTAGTTAAGGTTATAAACAGTGGAATTTTAACATATTACAGGATTTACAAATAACAGTTATGGAAATAAACATTCAGAAGTTTTTAACATCAAACTATATTTTAAAAATATGCTTTAAAAAGGTTGAAATTATAAACACTCATTACTTAGCATATATAAAGAGACAGATCCTGGGCTGATAGACAAATGGGTATACAGAGAGATAACCTGTCAAGAAAAAATTCAAATATATTTATTCAGTACATAAATTGAGCTGATACAGCTGAGGAAAAATAATCTTTATCCTCTTCCTATCTTAGGGCCTTTCACTGAGGTCCTGTAAATTAGACTAACAAAAGACAGATTAATAAGAGAAAAACAAGTTTATTAACACATCCATCACACATATATGTGGGAGCAGTTAATAATTATTAATTCAGAGCAGTTGTCACAGCTTGGGTTTATATAACATTTTAACAAAGGAATAGGACAAAGGAAATGGACTTTGAACTCCTAGGGGCAGAAAATTGTGGGAAGGCAAATATATGTAGAAACTAAGTAGATAATGCCTAGTTTTAACAAGATTTGTTATAGATTCTTCTAGTGACTTCTCTTGGCTGATAAGGGTCTAGAGTCTTCTCCAGTGACTAACTTCTGTCCCTCCTGGTGGAGAGGACAGGTAAAACACCATAATAAAATTGGGTCATACTTTTAGAAAATTAGGGGGAAATTAGAGGGAACAGGGAGGTGCCTGGCTGGCTCAGTCAGTAGAGCAAATGATCCTTGATCTCAGGGTTGTTGACATAGAGTTTACTTAAAATAAAAAAAAAAAGAAAAAAAGAAAAAAATCAGGAGGAACAGAGATAGCTTTTCTTACATCTCCTTCTTAGTTACCTTTAGCTCAAAATAATCCTTATGCCAAAGTAACATGTTTTAGGGTAACATCTTCTTTTAATATTCATGAGTTTGGGAGTATTTTTTTTTTCCCTTAGACCAGTGTCTGGTAAGAAAAATTCCTTTTTAGCTTCCTTGTGAGGCATTAACCTTTGAAACTATTTTATTACCTTCACATCTATGCATTTGTATTTGTAACTCTAAATTATTTCTATATATTTACAAAAATATTCTATCTATCTTAAAATGGTCCTTTCAGCAACTTATCCATTATAGGTTAGTGGCTATAACTCAGAATTTCTTTTTTTTTTTTTTAAACTCAGAATTTCAAATGACTTTCTGTGCTACTTGCTAGATTCTGTATACTCAATGATGTCTATTTGCTGAAATTCAACCCAATCAGTGTGTAGGAGTAACATGCTCAGTAATTTGGGAATAAAGAGGAGTTGTCTCTCCTCTGAAGGCAACTGAAATTTGATAATTTACATATCACATAAAGAGACTGTGACTGAGAATAATCAGTGTCCTAAGAGAGGAATAAAGAAAGACAGCCTATGAGCTGTTCAGATGAGGCTCTGATTTCAAGAAAATTAATAAGAATGTTATATTCAGGAATTCATTCATTTATTTTCTTATAAAATAATTATTGAATACCTGGTATGCATTTAGGCACTGAAGTAAAGTAGTGGACAAGATAGAAATTGTCCTGTTCATGGAGTTTACATTCTACTAGGCAAGAGAAGACAATAAACATTAAAACTATGGCACAATGATTTTAGGTTGTGATGAACACTATAGGAAACTAAGATTGAAATATCATAGCCAGAGGGATGGATGGGAACAGTGTATTCATGAGAAAGCAAGATCTTTATATTTAGTAACTCTAAATAAAAAAGTGTCTTTGGGATGCCTGGCTGGTTCAGTCAGAAGAGCATGCAACTCTTGATCTTGTGGTCATGAATTTGAGCCCCACACTGGGTGTAGAGTTTATTTAAAATAAATAAACTTAATTTTTTAAAAGTGTCTTTGAGGAGCTCATGTTTGAATTATAAGAAGGAAGCTACTTAGATTGGTGAAGGAGAGAAAGGAGTTACCATTGAAAGCCAAATGTGGAAGATGCTTAACTTTCTCAAAGGAAGAGGGCCATCATTGATCAGAGAAAGGATAGTAGGAA
The DNA here is from genome assembly GCF_011100685.1 of Canis lupus familiaris. NCBI lineage: Eukaryota > Metazoa > Chordata > Mammalia > Carnivora > Canidae > Canis > Canis lupus. The sequence continues at coordinate 20,316,901 of NC_049253.1, forward strand.
ATGGAGTTAAAAAGCAAAACAAAACAAAACAAAACAAAACAAAACAAAAAAATGGGCCTGCGATCATCAAGGGCATAGGAACAATGGCGAGGTGCTTGGACTTCATTCTGAGTGCTGTTGCCCTTGGATAATTTCATTTATGTGTTTACACAGATGCATATGGGCACATGCATCTCAGTCACTATCATCTGAGCCCTGCACACTTCATTTTTCAGGCATTTGGTATACCTGTCTACCTTATTACTTTTGCTCTCATTATTTTTCCATAGACGGGGTCAAATATAGCCAGGTAACTTAGAACTCAATATTTGGGTTCAAACTTTGAGTTAGTTGGCATTAAGATAATTTGGGCTTTGATCAAGGACCTTAACTATTTAAGACTTCTCATCTGTAATATGAGAAAAGTAACATTTAACTTGTACAATTTTATCCAGAAACAATTGTAATAATATTTATAGAGTCCTTAAAAATAATATGTACACAAAAATGGTATCTATTATTATTGTAAAATATCCTTCCATTCATTACATATTCAAGATTGTTCTCTATGATGTAGTCTTCAATTGAAATGAATATCCTCTTTAATTTGCTTCCAGTTTTTCTTTATTTAGCATGACTAAATTAAATTATAGAATATGATATTGTGTGAATAGTTACTTGTCCCACTACAGCTTAAGTTACTTAATGGTGACCACATATCACATCATCATTAGAATCTCCATAACACATGCACCAAATACGAAACAGGTGCATTTAGCAAAGAAAGAAAGAAAGAAATGAATGAATGAATAAACAAAGGAGTGAATAAATAAATAAATAATTTATATTTTTGTTGAACAAGGAATCAATGCAGATATATAGTTATTATTTCTTTTGATTCTACCTACTTAAAATTGTATAGATAGTAATAGATGAAAATATAGACTATTTATTACCAAAATTGCCATTCATTTAGCATTTTATTTTTTAGCATTTTATTTTTTTAAGATTTATTTGTTTATTTTAGATATAGAAGGAGAGAGAGAGAGAGAGAGCGGGCAGGGAAGGGACAAAGGGAGAGGTATAGAATCTCGAGCAGATTTCCCCACTGAGTGTGGAGCCCTATGTGGGGCTTGATCTCACAAGTGCTAGATCATGACCTGAGCAGAGACCAAGAGTCAGGCGCTCATCTGATTGAGCCACCTAGGTGCCCCCTTATTTAGATGTTTTCTTCTTTTTCTTTTTAAAGATTTATTTATTTATTCATGAGAGACACAGATAGAGAGAGAGGTAGAGACATAGGCAGAGAGAGAAGCAGGCTTCTCATAGGAAGCCCCATGCGGGACTCGAGCCAAAGGTATACACTCAACAACTGAGCCACCCGGTGTTCCTAGTTGTTTTATTTTATTCTTAACAAATACATTCACTATAAGATCTCTTTAAGCAGTGAGCTTATCATGATATACATACTTTTGTTGTGATCACAAAATTCTTTTATATCACCTTTGATTTGGTCAGAAATACTCTCTTATACATAATCAACTTGCATGTATGCTGATAAAATGAGGTGTGTTGAGGCAAGTCTCAGTGATATGATGATATATTTACAAAAAGATACTTTTGTCTAGAAATGCTTGTGTGTGTGTGTAAGCTTGGAAATATTAGAATGCAAATGTCAACCTACCTCTGAGGAGATAAAATAAATAATGAACTATTTAAGTACTTAAGAAAGAAGCAGACTTGGTGAATCTTTCTGAGATAATGATAAAATCTATGTGATTACTTATTTTTTTATTTAAGCTTCTTTAAATATTAAAAATCTCTTTGAGGGCATTATTTCAAAGGGATGTAGAAGCAATCCTGTCTTTAAAACCAAAGATCCTTTTCATGAAGAGAAGATTCAGTAATAAGTCTTTATACCACTAAGTGCCCAGAGTAATGGTTTTAAGTTCTAGAAAACCTGGTAATTTTATTAAGCTTAAGCTTACAAAATCAAAAAGTACATTTTATATAATCTATACTTGAAAGAAACAAAATTACAATTGATAATTGCATGGCTTTATATCAAATTTGGAAATTTTTACCAGACACAGGATAGAATATAACCTAGATTAAGAAATACAAATGATGAAAAAGGTGGTGAATTTACAGCTTTTTAGTTCAGAGGAATGGATTCTAGTCAATGTCAATTTTAATTGCAAAAACAAGACTGTAAGCCTAAAATGAACTGAGTTCATTATTGACTTTATCTTCACTACTACTTAGTCTTTTCTTACTTTTTCAAAGCTTACCTCCCTTAAATATTCTCATTTCAACAATTGATTTCTGACTAAATTTACTTCTACCAGAATGCAGAAGCCCTCTGTCTTTCTGGAATCTATATCTGTTTTCTTTGTCAATTCGTTCTTTCTGCAGACATCAGCATGTTTATTATCACTTTGTGTTGATAGAGGGAGTCATTTTGAACTGGCTTTCTACTTGGAAATTTTGCTTAAAACAATAACCTAGTTTACCTCATCGTGGCATTTCTTGATGTGCAGGAATGTCAAGTATGACTCAAGGAATAGCAGTACTTTTCCTCAAACCATATCCAATATCTTTTGAGTTATAAAAGCAATTTAACTCAGTTATAGGGCAAAACTAGATGGAACTCAGATAACTGTGGATGAATAAACCAGTCTGAGGAGGTCTGAAATCTGGGATTATATGATTATTGTAGAAAAAGAGATTAAGCTTTAGGTACTAAGAAAAAGGCCACACTCAGAGGTTGGCACCAAAAGGCTATGTTTCAGACAAGCAGTGAGTACCAGGCCCCAGATTAGTCCAAGGAAACATAGGTGGGTGGAGCATTTAAAGGTTAAGGCCTGGAGGAAGAGTACAGAGCTAGCCTTTAGAAAATGTATCAGAAAGAAATATGCCCCCAGCCAAAGGGCTAGGTTCATTAATTCACTACTTAAATACTACTGAATACTTGCTCTGTGCTAGACTCTATGCTACTGACTCACAATAAGAGTCATAAACAGGTAGACATATTTGCCTTCACAGAGCCAACAGTTAAGTGAAGTAAACAAATATTAATTATACATACATAATTATATAAATATTATTGGTATAAGAATATTTTTAATAAATGCTATTCTGTGTTATAAGATCATGTAGCAAAAATAATATATAACTTAGTCAATATAGTAAGTAAGTATAGTAAGTAAAGTAAGTTTCCCTAAGGACATAATATTTTTTTTAAAGATTTTATTTATTTATTTTATTTTATTTATTTATTTATTTATTTATTTATTTATTTATTTATTTATTTAAATATTATTGGTATAAGAATATTTTGAATAAATGCTATTCTGTGTTATAAGATCATGTAGCAAAAATAATATATAACTTAGTCAGTATAGTAAGTAAGTATAGTAAGTAAGTATAGTAAGTTTCCCTAAGGACATAATATTTTTTTTAAAGATTTTATTTATTTATTCATGAGAGACACACACAGAGGCAGAGACACAGGCAGAGGGAGAAGCAAGCTCCACACAGGGAGCCCAAAGTAGGACTCGATCCCAGGCCTCCAGGACCATGCTCTGGGCCAAAGGCGCGCTAAACCTCTGAGCCACCCAGGGATCCCCAGGACATAATATTTAAGCAGTTCTGATAATTAGGAAAGAAGCTGTCAAGAGTAAGGCAGGGACAATTCCATAGGGCCTCAGACACTAAGTCATTGCTAATACACATATTCAAAAATGGGATAGGCAGAAGCCAAATTTTTAAAAATTGAGGCAGAAAGGAAAAGTTTGTACAGTTGGAAGGATAATTTGATGGCAAACCAGAGAATAGTACAATTTAGATTCTTTGCCCTTGCACTCCTGTCTTTCTACAATCACCCTACAGCTCCATCTCTAAACAATTTAAGCTAAAGATTGATCTTAGACAGTGGAGAAAAGACTACATTAAATGGCTTCAGTTATAGGAAAAGGAATATAAGGATTTTTGAATCTCCTGGGATCTAAGGAAATTGGGAAAAAAAATTAAAAGATATTATCTCTCTATAACCCATGGTATAGGGATAGAGAAATATTGGTGTCCCACTATTTCAATCAATTTTCATAAATCAGTAAATGTTTATTGAGTAGCCATTACAAGTCTGACACTATTCTTGGAGATGCAAAAGTGAACATGATTAGGTTTATACCAAGATGCTCATAGTTTAGTATGGGAGACAATAATTACAGTAGACTCTGATAAATGATATTACAAGGTTGAGTTCTAAAACATCACAAAAAAAGGGCAGATAATCTAGACTTAAAGAGTTGAGAAGAATTTCCTGGAGCAAGTAATATTTAAATTGAGATGATTATGGGTGCCTGGGTGCCTCAGTCAGTTTGGCATCTGCCTTCAGCTCCTTTCATGATCTCAGGGTCCTGGGAGGGAGCCTTGCATCTGGTTCCCCACTCAGCAGGGAGTCTGCTTCTTCCTATTTCTCTCTCAAGTAAAAGTAAAATCGTTATATTGAGATTATTAATCAATAAAGAACAGATGATTGAAAAAATAGGATCACCCAGGAGAACATGCAGAGTGAAAAGGAAGCAGTGCTAGGAAGAGTTAGCATGAGGAAGGAAGAATAATTTTTTTTAATGAAATGGGTATAGGAAAGAAAGCCCCAAAAAGAGCCTATGAGAGATTATCCATGGATAAGAGGAAAAAAGACACATACACACACAATCACAGAATACAAAGAGAGAGAACATTTCAATAAGAAAGAAACTATATATCGTGTCAAAAAGTGGCAATTCAAATAATTGTTTAATGATGTGTCTTTTGGCTTTAGCAACAGAAAACCATCTTAGCTAAAGCAGTGGTAATGGAGGGCGAAGCCAGGAGCCAAGCTGCAGTTTACTAAGAATTGTTTGGGAAGGAAGAATATAATGATAATAAGTATGGACAAGTAAACAATGTTTCGTAGTTTCCTATGGGTTGTAGAGCATTTGAGGAAAGGTTCTCTGGTTTTCAGTCTACTCTGGTCATAGTTGACATACTCTGTGTTTAAACCAACTTAGTCTTAATAATGCAGATGCCAAGCTCAAGCACTGTTGACCTATAAAATGGTAATGTTTGATTTCCCATGTCCAGCCTCTTTAAGTGTATCATGGAGCCATCCTCCACTGAGATCCTGCCATTTGTAAGATGCTACGGGACTCATAAAAACCCTATTGCTCCCAGTCTTTCCTTATTAACTAAACTTCCCTTTCTACATCTTTCCCTTTTGAGACAATTCCATGAAATTTTATAACTTTTATAAACAAAACCTAGGAGAGCACTTAAATTCTTGCGCCTAGAAATACTTCCTTTGGAATTGATCACTCAATCACTTCCACGTATAACATTGACCATCTTCTTGAAATTAGAAAGGGAAAATGTTTATAGCAATCTGAGCAAAATCTAAGTTAATATTTCAATAAACCATCCTGCCACAACAGGCATCTTTTGTGCAAATTTCATCCCTTCTCTATAGTTTACACTGTTGGCTTTTTTTTCCCTGTGGAATTTAGAGACAATTTGTTATTTCCATTAAATTACATTAACAATATATTAAAGAATATTTGAACATTTATTATATTTTCAAAGTCCAATCCCTTTAAAGTTTACGTTTCTTCAGTAACGTATGTGTTATTGTGTGAAATATCTTAATATTTTTCTCTTAAAAATAGATATCCATAGTTCTTATGGACAAAACTAACAAGCTTAAAGAATTAATTCAGGGATTCAGCACAGTTTTATCTTCACCTAAATTAGTTAACTATGTAGACATTTCGAATAAAAAGAACATAGACACTTGATATTTTTAACTATAACGGAAGGAGCAGCTGCCACCACCATAGGAAATTCATTTAAATGCAATCTCTGAGGGAGTTAGATACACTCATTATCATATGGAAGATTTTTCTTGTGTGTACAGACATCTTTAAAGATCAGTCATCTTTCATGAATGTTCCTATCTTTTAGTTTATTTGCTAATGATACCCTTCCTACCAATTGGTAAGCTTGTGAAAGATGATATTTCTCTGAGGTGAATAACTTCTCTTTTTGGGTTCCAGAATATTACTAGAGGGTGTATAATTTCATTGAGATTTCTTTTTACCCATAATAGCCTCTTCAATTTGTTCTGATTTACAATAAGATAATAGTAATGCAAATCCATTCTATGTAACTTATTTGCTACAAAAAGTTCTTAAAAAACACACTTCAGTAATTTGAAAAGTAATTAATTTATAGCAAATAGAAGGTGGTCACATGCCACTCATAGGTAAGTTTAGTTTGGCCTGTAGATGGATGGATAGATAGATAGATACTACATCCATACACACATATGTGTATTTACATATGTGTAATTTCAATCATTTGTCAGTATTAATAACCAGAAGATTTCCCATGAGTAAAATGTGAAATCGTAAACTATAAATTGAAAAATGAGATTTGGCACAGCATTTTGGTAAATGTGGAGTCGGGTGTGACAAGAATGAGCTGCACCACAGTAGCTCCATTCAGACAGAGCATTTCCACCATCTGGTTCAGAATGTGATTGGCCTGGCTATTGTGAGCATTTGATTTGCAACACTAATCTATATGGTTGATTTCTGGTAAAAATATTTTTATTTCCAAACCAGTTTTAGCAGCACACCAATGCTTAAAAAAAAAAAAAAAAAAAAAAGTAAAGAAAAACAATGACAACAACAAAGTGTCTCTTGGTGTAAAGTGGGGTTTGAATGTCAGTAAGCCCACCTTTTCATCTCTTCATAATAAATGTCACTAAGCTGCTGAGATATCCTCCAATGACATCCTTGGATGTTCAGAGTATAATTTGAAAGCCTCCCTCTTAGTAGATATGCTGATAAAAAATAAAACACTAATCAAAAAGATATACACACCCTTATGTTTATTGCAGCATTATTTATAACTGCCAAGATATAGAAGCAGCCCAAGTGTCCACTGATAGATGAATGGATAAAGATGTGGTATGCATACACACCCACACTCACAGAATGAAATATTATTCCGCCATAAAAAAGAATGGGATCTTGCCATTTACAACATGAGTGAACCTAGAGAGTATTATGTTAAATTGGAGAAGTCAGACAAACACAAATATTATAGTTTCACTTACATGTAGAATCTAAAAAACAAAACAAATGAACAAACAAATAAAAAAAAAAAACAGAAACAGATTCATGGAAACAGAGAACAATTTGGTGATTGCCAGAGGAGAGGGGGATGGAGGGATGGCAAAATAGGTGAAGGGAAAAAAAAAATAGGTGAAGGGGCTTAAAATGTACACACTTCCACTTACAAAGTAAATAAGTCCCAGGGATATAAACTACAGCATAAGGAAAATCATCAATAATATTGTAATAACATTATATGGTAACAGATGGTGACTATACTTACTATAAGCACTGAGTATGTACAGAATTATCAAATCACAATGTTGTACATCTGAAACTAATATAACATCATGTATCAACTCTACTTTAATGGTAAGAATTTAAAAATCAAATCAAATTACCAATTTGGATTATAGAAGTCATTTGGAAAAAAATATGTGAGTCCTTATGGGAAGTTTTTATGCTGAGTTTTATGCAGAATATTATTCTTATAATACGCTATAGGTCTTAGCACAACTATAGTGACTTTTTTATGACAGTAGTAGGTCAGAGCTATTTTTGCTCTTTCTCATTTTATCTAGTTTTATAGTTCAACACTTGTAGTTTTGATTTTTGTGTAAAATATTGAGCTAAGATACGTCCAAAAAGAAATAAGACACCTTCTTATTTGGTCCTTTGTTGGGTCATTTGTTTTATACCATCTGAAATGGATTTTGCTCTTCCAGCTCAATGAGGACATGGGTCTATAATTCAAGATACCAACTAGGTCTAATATGTGTAAGACAAATATGTTCTCTCCACGGTCACTATAATGAGGTTACATTGAAAATGTGGATATATGAAAAATAGGAAACAACTTACTCTGAGTCTTTTAATGCCTTGTGTTTTACTTCATTGATGTTTCATAGTAACTGAAATTATGTATTGGTGTAACAGTATTATAGCCCACAAACATGTAACTTTCATCTTTTCCTCCATTTTTGTCTTTTAAAACTCTCTTCACTTACTTTTAATTGATACAGTCTTGGAGAACTTTGTTTTCTATGTTTGTACTCTGATACTTTTGGAAAAGAGTTATGAAGAATCTAATAATCTCATAAATATATCACGTAAAGATGTGCAGTTACCAGGTTTGGGACTTCTTGTAACCTTGCAATATCTAAAATCCCCCTTTCTCCCTGCCTTTGGCCAAGAGAGCAGATGGATAATTACACTGCTCAAAAGATAAATTAAAGAAAGAATTTGGACCAACTGGGCTATTGAAATATAGTGCTAATGGAGGGTTGTGAAGAAATGGCCAAATAAGAGTCTCAAGTGACCTTATTTTCCTCATGGTGACAGTGCTTTCCAGATTAAAAGCTGTTTTCTTTTATTGAAATAGAATAGTGCCAAACATTGAACCTGCTTTGTAAGACATACATCAAGAGAGAAAATATTTCACCACAATGACATGACCTGACATTTTAAAGCAGATAACAAATGACATCTTGTCAATGGCACCAATTTATTATTCCCTCTCTTGTACCTTGGTGCCACAGCAGGATACACATTCCTTTTAATCATGAGACTGTGTTAAACAAATTTTTACCAGCAGAGACTATAAAATGCCCCTCATCGTTTCCAAGTATCCTGACCTCTCAGCTGTCCCCACTACTGCATATAAAGACAAAGGCTATGCTAAATTTTTCATCATTTTATTCCATTTCAGATCCAATTATGTGAGGGTCTTCCATCACTTACATGGGAGTATATGCTATAACATGAAGTGCCACACATTAATCAGACTCTTTTTATCCGGCAGACACCAGTGCTAAATCACATTACTCTAAAAAAAGAACATGTAATAGATGCAAATGTACAAGGAGGGTGCTCTCTTTTGTGTAGTTACAATAGGAGGGGACTTGCATGGGTGGCCTTCCCATAAAGTCCAAGAGACTCTCAAAGTACATTTTGTTTTTCATGTTTTCTAGCATATTCCTCCCCAAAAGGACCCTCTTCTCCTACTTGCTTTAATGTTCCTCTGCCGGTTTATATCATAGAATCCACTACTTTGAACATTGCCCTGGGCAATGACTTTTTAGTTGAACTGTTGTAACTAATCAGCCTGTAAACTGAGAAATGGCCAGCTTAACTCTCGCTCAGGCCTCTTTCCCAGCAATGAAAAATCTCCCTTTATTTCATCAGTATCCTACAAGCATATGAGAATGAGATTGTAGATTCTGAATATTTCTGAGTAATGACATTAACATTTTGGATCTGAGAGAGGCAGAACAATGTATGTTACTAAGTAAACTTGATGATATTTGGAATTAATAGCATTCCTTAATAACATTTTAAATTATATTTAGGTTGTAGTTTCAGACACCATCATAAGATGAGTAGCTTTTGATTAGAGAAAACATATATAAAAAGTGTGGTATAAAGATATGTAAATTTCATTTGAAAAAACTGAAAGAGAAGATAATTATCTTCTTTTACACAAGATGAGATAAGGTTTATAGTTTAAGATAGACATAGGCTTACATACCACTTTGACGGCTTTCTAATTATGTGTCACTGAACAAGTTATAGAACTTTTTTACTCTTGATTTATGAAACTGGGATGCTACTATTAGTTATTTCATGGAGTTTGGGAGGGTTACATGAGCTAATATCTGTAAGGCTTCAGGCACCATGGCTGACAACTCTAACCACTCAGTCAATATCAATTTTTGTTATTACCATAATGAAATTCTAAGGCATGCCTAGAATAAAGCAAAACAAAACAAAACAAAATGTAATTGTTTCTTTGACTTCTTCCAAGGACTTATTGAGAGGAATAATCTCAATTGCTTTATATTTGAACTGTGGATTTAGAAGATTTATGTCAGAAAATATAATTTTCCTTAAGAAAGACTTCCATAAGAAGGCCTTAACAGATAGCCTAAGAAACATATTAAGATCAAAGTTCTTAAAAATGTAATGACAAATAATGATTGTATTGAGATAATTCTACAGTATCAGTGAAGGGCACAATCACTCCACTTAACAAAAAAATATTTTAAAAGATTTAGAATTCTATGTACTTCTAGGGTTATTGGGCCAATCTTCTGACTTCCATTATAAAAATACATAAGAAATATATAGATCACAACTCATATCAATCTGGACTCTAGGAGCTGTCAGCCTGATGGTTTCATTAGTTTCAGATTTATGTAATGATTTGAAATGATTCTAATTTCTTGATTTTCAATTAAAATTATTTTGCTGTAAAATGAACAGATTTGGGGGGAATACATATAAAACAAAATAAGCAAATAGTTCAGACTTCTGTGAAGTAGTCATTTTCTAAATTAGCTTGATATATTTATTGCAGTCTAAAGGAAATGAAGGAGATGTTTCATATGATTATTTTTTAGTATAATACACAATCTTATCATTTTACTTCTGGTTTTTAGAACCAAAGGAAAAATCCTTAAATCAAATAACTGGGTGGTTGTGAACTAAAATAATTTCTTACTTTAAGTTAATAATTCAGAGTCAAGTTTTTAAAAAGTTTCATTCTAACTTGTTGCTTAGCTTTTAATATATTGGGAATTTTAAAATGTATTTTAAATTACCCATGGGCACCTTGAGCATATTTTGGGTTCAAATGATTCTCGAACTAGGAATGTTTACATGGGTAGAATGTGTATGGAATATTTCAGGGTATTTTATTTGTTTTTATCAACTGTTGGTTTGGGATGGTGAGCATCAGTCACCAGGGTTAATACGAGTTCACAGATAATAAGGCAAGATAGACACAGGATTAAGGAATAAAGATATCACTGAATTTTAATCAAGGTACAGTCTTTTTTTTTTTTTTTTTTTTTTTTACTGCATCATCTTGCACATCATCCTGAATATAGAAAAAAAAGAAAGTCACATTCTTTATTTTTTTCCTATAATTTTAACATCCTCTGCTTCAATGATGTGAGATTTTTTCCTTGTGAATTTGGTCTTGTAACTTAGATTCATTTTTTTAAAATTCATCCCTATTCTTCATTTACCTAATGTAATTCAATTTCCCTTCTTTCCTTTTTCTTTCTTTCTCTTCCTTCTCATTCCCACTGACACAAGGAGAGTTCAGTTCCATAAAATCTCACATGTCCATATATTGCAACAACCTTTTAGCATGCTCTACTGATTTATTAGGTTTTCACTTCAGTCCAACATGACTTCTTCTGGCTCTCTTATTTTTATTTTTTTAAATCATCAATGGCTTTATATTAAATATAAGTTTCTACTTTGGACTGTGGAACTATAAGAAATGTTAGATTTCGGCCTACTTCATGCTGTTTAGACCATATTTAACAGTATGTTAGGGTTAATGACAAATGCACATTACATATTATCACAAGAGCTGCTTCAAGAAGAGAGTGAGATGGGGTGGAACTACAACAAACATGGGGACTTTGATAATTAGAGTACAGTTAGGAGTCTATTCTGGGGAATATGGTGAGGAAAGGGCATGAGCAAAATAAAGGAGCAAATAACACACATCATGTAGCAAGAACACAGTGAGCTGACTTGACTGATGGGCATGGGAAATTTGGAATGACTGGCAACAAATCAGGGATAGCCTTCATACTAAAGTGAGGAGACCCAAATTTTACCGTATAAATGATTGAAATATTTTTGTTAGGGAAGTTACACACAGAGAGACTTGCATTTAGTTGAATTTAAGGAAGACTGAAAAGGGGACAGTAGATGAGGGGGAAAAAAAGTAGCATTTATTAGGCATCTCCTGTGGTTCCATTCAGTTCACTGAACATTACTGAGTTAAGGAATGACAGTACAAACATTGTCTCCTGATGGTCCTTTCTCTCTAGGAAATTGCAGATTAATGGGACAACATATGCATCATTTTAATAGATAGGCATCTCTGTAATAGTTTCATATATATTTTCCTGAAAAAATACTTGTGTGTTGAAAAACTTACATTAAAAGTAACAGGGCTTGCTTAAAAGGAAAAAAAATAGGATTGGGCAGACCACTCAAAGCCTATATAGCTTTAAAAGCAGAGCACCAACAAAGGCAATAACAATATTTAACAAAAACGGAAGCACAGCTATATCTCCATTGACATTTGTATCCATTAACAAAGCCAGTTGATTCTTTGCTGCTGTTTAACTCTTGCACTTATGTTTCCTTCTAAAGACTTTGAAAATATTCACCTATAACAGACCAGGTATATCAAAATTTAAAAATCTTGCCCAAAGTATTTGACACATGAAAAATATCTTCATAGTTATGTCATCTCCACTTTCAAATTCCCTAGATTAATGAATATTATGAGAAGTGTAACAATTTTTGAAGCAAATACCTTTTTCCCTAAAGTAAGGCACTTAGATTTTCAGCTTTTTCCTTAAGGTTTTGATGTATTACTAACATGTTCTCTGTAACTGTTAGTTACAGAGAGAAAGTTTGCTTTTGATCTCTTCAAAATAAAAAGAGAAAAATTATGAATGAACCAACATTATACTGACGCCTGCATTATATTACACCATTCCCCTATTTAACAAACATAAATAAGCTAATTTTCATTAAATAAACACATATTGCAGCAGAATAGATTGAGATATAATACATTTTTAAGTAGAAGTTACAAAGGATATCAAGATACTACAGAGAAGGGATTTTTGGTTTAACTTGATGTCACCAGGAAGAGATCCTTAAACAAGTACATCCTAACTGAGCCTTGAGTAATAAATAAGTAATAGTTAACTAGGTAAAGATGCTCCATTCTCCCTGATGGAGGGAGAATGAAGGACAGTGAGGTTGTATGTACATTTCTAAGACTGCCAGAACTAGTAAGTTATTGGAGCTACTATTTGAACACAAGCAATATAGTTCCTAGTGTTCACTCTATGCCACTATATTAGCTTTTCTTATGCTTACGACTTCAAATATATTTCCTTGGGTCAGGTGAGAAATGTTAAGGGCTTGAATAATATCCCTGATGCTAGGAATGGAGAAGACACTATGAACTTGAAAATCATTTAGTAACTTAGTAATATTGAATTCAGTCACTGATTTGATGTAGGGGTGAAAAGAGGAAAACTAGTTTCTGATAAGGGCAACTGACTACTGCAATGACTGCTATCAGTAACTGAACTTGGAAATGAAAGAGGAGGAATAGGTCTTGCGAAAAGATGTTCTCTTTTGGATATGTCGAAGCATATAAGTGATTGCTCGAAGTATAAAAATGCATGAGATTTCATTCCAGAGATGCTCAGGTAAACACATAAGCACCAAGCAGATTGAGCTCATAAGAAAGACGATAAAGGGATAGTTCTGGAAGTAGGAGAGAGCAGAGTCACAGAAGCTAAAAGAAAAGATAATTCAAGAACAGATGAGTGGCAAATGTAAATTCAATAGAGAGGTCTATTTTAAAATAGGTCATTGAACACCTTTATATGATCTATGCTGGAGGATAAGTAAAGAAGCAAGTGTGATTCCAGTAGGCTAAGAAATACAGAATTGAGTAAGTAAATAGAGTGAATAAAGAATATCCTTCAAAGAAATTTTTCCTGGAAGAGGACTAGAGCCATGTGGTGGCTCATGTTTAGGTCTCATAACCAGGAAGGGACATTTCAGGATGAGAAGATTCAAATGTGTTTAAAGATTAAGGGAAAGAGTAAGTAGACATGAATATTTAGGATGTAGCAGAGAAAGGACATTATTTGTAGAACAAATTCCTGAATTTGATAGTTTGAGAGTGATAGTAAAAGAGGAGGAGAAAGTTTGACATTGAACAAGGAATAAGAAAGGGGACATAACTAGACAAAGTTATTGGCATGAAAGTAGGGAGATGAGATACCTGACAGCCTCAATTGTGTATGCAAGATTGAAGGCAAAAGTCATGCCTGAGATTAAATGGAATGTGACCAGGGAAGATGGCTGATGGAGAATGGTGAAGGTTCAGAATTGTTCTGAAAGTAAAAGGGAAAAAGAAGATGGTTAAAAAAAATAATGAATTATTATTGGGAGCCTAGATACTCTTTGTGACTCCAGATTTACAGAATTGTATGATTTTATTCAGTAATCCTCAGCAGGCTGTTGTGAAATAAAGGAGCAATTGTGGGAATAATTGAGATAGTTGAGATGATTTTCCTAGGTGGGTACACTAGACTTGTGCTAAGTCTTCAGATAAAGGATTTCAGTTTATGCTCACATCAAACTTGTAAGGCAGCTATTTTTAATCTCCATTTTACAGACGATAAAACTAAGTTTTAAGTAATTTATTTGAAATTTGACAAGGTATTCTAACCCAGGTTCCTATGAACACCAAAATCTATGTGCTTTGCACCATAGCCAGTTATGGAAATAGAGGAACTGGAAGCTAATGTATACTGGGGAAATGACAGTGGGAATGGAGTGAAAAGATTTGGATGTTAAAGCTGAAGGCAGGAAAGTTTTGACTTGTTTATATGGTAGGTGAGAGAGAAAAAAAAGACACTTTTTATTTTTGTTCAGGAGCTTAAAGGAATGGCAGTAACGACATAAGTCAGAGGCATGGCAATGGAATTAGGCGTTAGGGAAAGTGGATACTTTGTTTCAATATGTCCTGTTTGAGGCTATAAATGGGACATATGGCTAGAAATATCTGAGTAGCAATTTAGGGTTTGGAATATGAGTTTGAAAGAAATATGGCTGGAAATAAAGAATTGTATCTCATTTTGCCTGAAAGAGACCTGAGAAAGTGAATGAAATCCCCATTGTAGGAGATGTAAAAGGAGAAGGAGAAAGTCCAGAATAGAATATACATTTAAAGTTGAATGGCATACTTGCAAATTTATAACAGTGAAAATATAGGAAAGGAATAACCAGATGGTAGGAGGAAGACTATGAGAAGGCTGTGCCATATGAATCAAAAGAAGTCTGGTGTTCAGAAACTGCTCCTCAGCGCCCAAGAACAGAAAACGGAAATGGGAATTTAGATATGTCCATATTACACTACATGATTACTGACTTCAGAAAGAACATTTTTGTTTTTAGAGAGTAGGGGAAGGGGCAACGGGAGAAAGTGAGGGAGAATCTTAAGCAGGTTCCACACCCAGCACAGAGCCCATTGTGGGGTTTGATCTCACCACTCTGAGATCATGATCTGACCCAAGAGTCAGACGATTAACCATGCACCCCCAGAAAGCATAATTTCTAAAAAAGAGAGTTGGGAAGAGAATCTAGATTAGAGTTGTATGTACCTTCAAATATGAATATTATTTATTTATTTAACAGACACATGTCTTGGTCACAAATTGAAAAAAATGTAACTTTCAAACACTACCCTTTGTAATTTCCTTACACTGGGGTACCAACCTGCCTGATGACACATTCACCTAGGTTCTGAATTGGTTTTCCTTCACCAGCACAAGTATTTGTCATTCATTCATTTAAAGTTTTAACCCGGTCTGATTTTCACTCCCTGTTCTTGGGTCTTTCTTGCTGTTTCTCATCTTGTTTCTGTTTCTAACTCCCAAGAGACCAACCACCAGCAAAACAGCTGGAGAGGAGCAATCCTGCCTCTTTGTCATCCAAAGTCCACACTGGCCTTTTTCTCTGGAGGTAGACTGGTCCCGGTATAGTTAGTGTTGGCACATCTGTAGCCTTTATTCTGCTAGTTCTCTTGCACTAATCCCAGCCACACCATTGTCCTTTGATGCCCAGCCTCTGAATCTCAAAGAAAAAATTCTGGGCCTGGCTGCCAAAGAACTGTTTATTCATCTCTGCCTGTCTGAGGACTTTAAGCATTAGGTGTCAGTGGTATAAGGTCCTCTTGATCACTTCTGTGAGGATGCTGTTAGCCAGAGCTCCAGCCAGGGCAGGAAAGGTGCTAATCCCTGTGTGCTAAGGTTGTGAGCAAAGACAGGCTACGATATTGCTTCTGACTCTAATTTCTTTTATTTTCTCTTCTGCTCCTCCTAGCTCTGAGAATTCTTTATGTGGTTTTGCAATTGGAAAGAAAAAGATTCATTTCTCAGCCTCAATCTTTTTTTTTTTTTTCCCCCTCTCTTTATATCCAATGAGTCCCTTTACAATTAGAAGCTAAGAAGAGGAGTTTTTTGTTTGTTTTTGTTCCTGGGGCAAAAGCTGGCTTCTTGTCTCTCAGTCAAAAAATAAGACTCAAATGGGACAATGGAAAATGTATGCTGTTTGTTATCTCATGTCATTAATTCGCCTTATTTCTCACATCTTCTTCCAGAAAATAATTTAGGGCAGCTTTTATATGTTTAGATAAATTGAAGTTAAAAAAATAATGGGGGGGATGAGAAGGAAGGAAAGCAAATAAAAGGAAACATGAGATGAATTCAAGAGTGCTGGGGCACCTGGGTAGCTCAGTGGTTGAGCATCTGCCTTTGACTCAGGTCGTGATCCTGGGGTCCTGGGATCGAGTTCCGCATTGAGTTCCCCACACAAGCCTGCTTCTCCCTCTGCCTAAGTCTCTGCCTCTTATGAATAAATGAATAAATAAATAAAATATTAAAAAAATCAGGAAGTCCATAAAGGCTTCTAAATTTGATTGAGGCAGATCACACACTTGACTCTTGAGTTTCAAAGCGGTCAAGAAAAAAAAAAAAAAAAAAAGGGCAACATTCAGGGAAACAAGTTGCCCATAAAAAGGAAACTCACCTAGAAGAAGCCCAGTTATTCCTGGCACAGAGTCTAGAAAAAAATTCCTCCTTTGAGTCTTCATAAAAAGGACACTGTGACATAGTGAACAGTGTCCTCAAGAAACTGTTGTAGCAACTACATCAAGGAGTTTTATGGAACTGTTTGTTACCATCCTCCAGTGCAAGCCCAGGACACAATGCCAAGATGAAAGCACAACTTACTAGAATTGTTTCTGTGGGGAATAACATTTGGCCATCTAGGTGTACATTTCTCTGTTCATCAGCCATAATCCATGGGTTGGTTTTAATGGCTCCTCTATGTGGATTGAATTACATTTCAGGAAACTTTCCACAGATACTATTCTCTTAACTAAAGTTTTGATGGGTACCAAGTGGCAATAATTTGTAGTTGGACTCCCTAACAAGTGCTGGGAGTGTAACTACTTTGTGTTATTGATGAAGAGCAGAGCCACACATTTTATTGTTATGTGGCCTGGGGACAGACCAGCATTTCTAAGGAAGAAGGAGGGACCTGAGAAGGAGCTGGGGTGATAGCTACTTTATTTCTACTCAGAAATATCCATTGGGAAAAGTTGGTTTCAAATTTCCTCATCAGGTAGTTTGCAGTCAGCTTTAACTCAGAGATTAAAAAAAAAAAAAAAAAAAAAAAGCCTCTTGATTCTGGCCACAATAATTCCAACCTGGGGTAAAAAAAAGTATATCAGGTATATTTAAATCCTCAGAGCAATTACAAAACCCAGCATGGCCTCTATAGACCACTTAACCTTGAGCACTGTAATTTCCAGGCATGTTCTGCAGGATAAGTTGGTTACAAATCATATATATAAGTAAATAAATGAGTCAAAAATATTTCTAAAACTAAGTGATAAGTCAAAAAAGTGCTGCTTTGTATCTGAGAAAAAACAATGAGGTTTGTTTTTAGTAAGGTTATTAGCACTCCTTTTTTGTCAGTAATTAAGTAGTAGATTGACTTGCAATTCTAGAGTCATACAAGTAAAATTCATTTTTAACCAATAAATTTTGTTTTGCTATTTTTAAACACAATTCTTATAAAATGGAATTCCATATGTTAAGCCATTTTATTTCTTTAGCATGGCAATAGAGCTAACATTGCAGACCAGTTGTGGTAAAGAATGGCTGCCCTCCATCATTGTATACAGTTTTCTTAAACAAATGGCTAGACCGCAAACTGCAAAAGCATAAAAATACTTTCTTTTTGACTGTTTTATCCCTGACCTCCAGCACTGTGCCTGGTACATAGTCACTATTAACAGCTAAAATAGCCTCTATTATTACACTGAACATTGTTCTCTAGTATGACAAAAAAAGATAAAAATCTTCAGGAGGTGTAATAGTTTCTGTTATGTATTCAAAAGTACAAAATACACATTTCCATTAAAATAGTATCTACTTTTAATCAGTGATGTTTGATTCCTTCTTTAATTTAAAAAGGTGATCATATTTTACTTAATGGTCTATAACAGCATGTGCAGCCATGATATAACCAATATGACATTTTCACAAGGCACTGTTGCTTGCTTTTTTGAAATCAGATGTCTCTAAATATGTGGTCTGAACAAAATATATAGCCTGATTATGATACAACTTAGAAACTAAAAGAATACAGGAAATTTTATTGTAACATGTTGGAAAGCTTAATATTTAACAAAAGCAGCTCCCCAGATTTTCCGGACCTATGTTTCTACATTTGCAGATCATTATGGTAATTAAGCTGTAGTAAATGCCACTGTTTTTTATGGTTTTAGATTATCTATTCATGTTACTATGATACTTTTGTGAAGTTGATTAAGTGCTGAGTATTAGACTAAGGGTCTTAGCAGGCTCAAAGGACAAAAATCAGACCTTGAATTAAGTTTGAATTAATCCAGGTCGCCATTTGCTTAGGTTTTGATAATAGTCCACCCAAAATAGCATGACTAATAGAAATTTTTGTATGTGAGTGATATTCCTGCCAGCACTACCAACTGTTGAATGTTAAATATGAGTTTTGGCAGGTGCAGAGATTTTTAGTCACCTTCAAAAAGCAGTATGTAGACACTCAAGCCAAACAGCTTATACACTAACAAAATCAACATCTAAACCATCTGCCAATGGAACAAACACGTCAGTCATCTTTCTGTTTGATTGACAGTATTTCTTGAAATGGAAGATTTTAAACAGTAACTCTGATCCTAAAAACACAAGCATGCATACACACACATATGCAGACACACACACTATTTCCCATCTCATTTACCTGGCAGTTGAGCTGATTTTAGACAAAATTATGAGGTTAAAAAATGTCCTCAGCTTCTTTCTATTGCTGTTATATTGCCTGCTCCCCCATTACCACTCATCCTACACCTTTATTAACCTATTAACTCTTATGTGCTGCTGTACCAGAGATCAGGATAAGTTAATGCTTGCACTGATTTATCTCTTAGCCAACATGGGCTTTTTAGGACTCTGCTTATTGGTGATTCCATATAGAAATTAAACAGTTAAACCAATTATTGATGATTAACTACTCAGCAATTTATAATTCCTACTTTTAAAAGTTACTCATTTATATAAAATATAACTTTTCCCTCTATAAAAGCCTTTAAAGAGTAAGCATACATTTTCTAAATGCTTGTTTCTCTGTAGTCTGCTTGGGAAATGTTTAGGGAATTGTTAGCCCATCCAGTGCCCTTGAAATTACAGGATTTAAGCAGCAGTATAATCCCTACTCATCTCTTTGGCTAACCCTCTTTGGAAAACTGCTGAAAAATGGCTCTGCTCTGATTTGGCAGTAGTAGCAGAAGGTCGGAATCTCTGAGTTTTGGCAGACTCTGAAATTTCAGAAGGACCTAATTCCTCACTCAACAGACTGAAATTCTCATTCATTCACTAAGATACTAGACTGAACTTAATGATAGCATCCACAAAAAGTCAGCTGCTAGTCTGAATGTTTAAATTAGGGGCTACTTGAATCCGAGAGAATATACAAAATAGGTGTTGACTTGTATCATTTTATATTTTATTTTCTACTTTCATGTAAGCTGATACAACCTATTCTATTTTTAAAAGGAGGGAAATTAGATATGCAGAATTCTGTGATATTTATCTTTTCTGTCAGGATAGAGTATCCAATTATACTTATATTTTTTACATAATGCAAAATCTTCACCACCACAGGGAACACATTTTAAGTTTATGTCTCAGAAGGATTTCAATCATCCTTGGCATTCAGCACTCAAGGCGTTTCAGATATTTTATTCAGAGCAGTATAACAGAGAGTACACAACAGATTGTAATTTAAATGCTGTACTTTTTGCAACATATATTTGCAGCAAAATCTTGGAGAATATGTAAAAATAAGAATGTATTATGAGTACTGCATATTTTAACTACATACTTTGATAAGGGAATTCTCACATACTTCTATTTAACAGACGTTTTCTCTGCACAGCTTTGTGCCAAGTCCATAGAAGGACAAACACCTCATGCTCTGTTCGTATAGTCATGTGCATTGTTTCCTGTTCAGTTTAGGGTATGTGCACTTCCATGAGGAAACGGTCCACTTGAATTTGGAAATCAGGATTTCTTGTGAGATTTGTGTCATTTTATTGGAATGGTGGAAATGGAGGTCCAACTGTAGTTGACTTAAATGGTGGTGAATTGAGGAAATTGGGAAATGAAGGGTGGGCAATTTCTTTTAAATAATTCAGTGACTAAGAGGAGGGAGACAATCTCAACTTGAAAGATATGAGAGTTCAGAAAAAGTTCATGTGTTCATTTTTAAAAATAAATATTGGAAAGAGGAAGACTTAGTATGTTTCTCTGGTGAAGGGTAAGAGAGAGGTGGAGGTGGAATATCCAAAAAGGACAGAGGAAATTGATGAGGCAATTCAAGAAGGGGCAAAGTGTCCACGTGAAAGTGTGAACTTCAGGAGCTGGAAGCACAGGTGCTCTCAAGGATAGACAAGAACTGGCAGAGGAGATGACTAGGCACTTCCCCATTGATGGGCTTCTATTTTATTTATGAAGTAATAAAAGATATGCTGATGGAGAGATAAAAAGAAATCCCTTAGGGAACTTGAAGAGAGAGATTACCAGAACTGGAATACCAGACACTTTGAACACAGTAAGCATCTACTTAAGGATAAATACTTTAGTCACTAAGAAATATCTGAGAATAGTTGCTTTTTTAAAATACTGCTCTTACTGGTACTTATTAGATAACCACACTCTTTATGAGTCCCACAAATATTTATTGAGCTCAGCCTCTGTGCTGGGAGCTATACTGTGGCCAAGTAGGCTTTACAGGACAAGGAGAAGGGATGGCTTTTCAAGCAGCTTGAGTTTCTGTTCTGTCAGGTGGGATTAGGCCAAGGAAAATTGTTTATTTCAGCCCATTCTCTTCTTGTTTTGAACAATATTTTATTGTCACAGTATTCCATTTGCTATTCATGTGACTGCTTCTAGATTTCCTTACACTTTCTTGGGCATGTTTATCTATATTTTGTGAATGGATAAAGAATCAATAATGATAGCATTCGGTTCTTTCTCCTTATGCTTTAAGGAGTGTTTGGCTGCCTGTTTGTTAGTGCTGCCTGCTGTGACTAGCTCTGTCTCAATTTTGCATCAACAGTAATGACTATATTAAGATGATTGTCTCTGCAATGTCAGTAACCAGGGTACTAAACACGAAGTTCACTACACTGACTTTACTTTTAGCTTATCAAGTAATTTTCTAACTACTTTTTCAAGTATGCATCACCAAAACATGTTCTATATTTACAATGTTTATAGCCTTCTCTATTTTTGTACTCCACTAATTTGGAAAGTCTACCTCTCTAAAATTTTAAGAAATTAAACTGTGATCATTTAACCTTTGCTATTATGTTGATTTGTTTGTTTATGGCACGAGGGTATTTAAAAATAGGAATAGAATTAACTTAAAAATAAAAAGCATTTACTAACATAAAAAGTTATCTGACAGAGAGTTTTGAAAATAAACCCTTTTTTCCTATTTAATTCACTGCACATTTACTAAAAATTGTAGTAGAAATTAGTGGTTCCCTTCCATGCAAAGCATCCAATTCCCTCCTTTGCCACTAGGAAGTAGTTATTTAATTCCAGTGGGTTGATCCCTCCTCTGAGAGCAGAAAAGAAACTGTAGATAACTTTAGCCATTTAGGATAACTCACACATTCCCCCCTTAGTGACTGTCCAGTGCACTTGAAATGAGTTGGTGCAACCAGAATGAAATGCAGGGCTTTTATTCTCTGACTTTTTTTTTTTTTTTTCCTCTGATGATGTGATGCCTGAATGTGACACTTGACCCTACTGCAGCCTGGTGGAGTGTGGAAGCATGGGAAGAGGAAAGGCAGAGCTGACCCACAGAATAGCAGAGTTCAACCCTCCACTGCAATAACCCAAACCTGCTTTATCTCTGGTCATTTCAAGCATGTTAACTGAGAGAAAACTCCTTTACAGTTTGCACGACATCTTCCTAATTATTACAAAACCCAGTTATAAAAAGGAGCATGGAGGCCTTTCTGGTTAGAGTATTCTTGGCTGCAGATTTCTCTCATTCAGCACTCTGAATATATTATGCCACTCCTTTCTGGCTTGCCAAGTTTTTGTTGAGAAATCTCCAGCTCACTTTATGGGTTTCCTGAGTAAGTTACAGACTTTCTTTTGTTTTGCTTTCTTTATCACTATATTTTGCAAATTTAATTACAGTATGTCTTGGTGTTAGCTTACTTGTGTTGATTTTTATGGGAGTTCTGTGCCACCTGGATATGGATGACTGTTTCCTTCCATAGATTAGGGAAGTTTTTTTTTGTTTTTTTTGTTTTTTTTTTTTTCCCCCTAGGGAAGTTTTCTAATATTATTTCCTGAAATAAATTTTCTGCTCCCTTTACTCTCTCTTCTTCTTCCAAAACTCCTATAATATGAATGTTATTATATTTAATGGAATCATTAAGTTCCTTAAGTCTATTCTCATGTTCCAAAATTCTTTCTCTCCTTTGTTCAGCTTCATTATTTTCCATTATTTTGTCTTCTAGGTCAATTTGTCCCTCTGCTTTTTCCAGCCTGTTGTTCATTGCATCAACCTGTTTCCAATCCTTTTTATTATATTGTTCTTCTCTGATTGACTCTTTTTAACTCTTTTATCTCTATGTTAAGGGTATCACTGATATTTTTATTCTTTTCTGAAGCTGAGTAAGTATCCTTATGATCTCTGCTTTAATTTCTCCATCAGGCATGTTGCTTATATCCTTTTTGCTTAGGTTTCTGGTTGTGGCCTTATCTCATCCTTTCATTTGGAATAAATGGCTCTCCCTTGGTGTTCTGTCTAAGTCTCTGCCTTCTTCTCTGTGTTAGAAAAGCCAGTTATGTCTCCTGCTCCTGAAAGTAATGGCCTTATGAAGAAGAGGCATGTAGTGCTCAGGGCCTAGCACTTTAGGGGGTATCTCAAAATAGAAGGAGAAATAGTTTCCCAGAAAAATAAAACCTAAAGAAGTTTGTGGCACTAAATCAGCCCTGCAAGAAATACTAAAGGGATTCTTTGAGTGCAAAGGAGAAACCAAAAAAGACAAAGGCAAGAAAGGATAAGAGAAAATCTCCAGAAGCAATGACAAAACAAATATGAAATGGCAATAAAAACATATCTTTCAATAATTACTTTGAATATAAATGTACTAAATGTTCCAATCAAAAGACATAAGGCATCAGAATGGATAAAAACACAAGACCCATCTATAGGCTGCACCCAAGACACTTATTTTATATATAAAGACACCTGAAGATTGAAAGTGAGGGGGAGACACATTTATCATGCAAATGGATGTCAAAAGAAAGCCAGAGTAGCAATACTTATACGGGACAAACTAGACTTCAAGGCAAATACTGTGTGAGAGACAAAAAAGGGCACTATATAATCATAAAGAGGATGATTCAACAAGGTGATATAACATTTGTAAATATTTATGCACCCAACATAGGAGCACTGAAATATATAAAACATAAAGGGACTAATTGAAAATAACACAATAATAGTAGGGCACATTAATAACCAACTGATATTGGTAGACAGATTATCTAAACACAACATCAGCAAGGTAATGTCTTTAAATGACACACTGGATCGTATAGACTTAACAGATACATTTGGAAATTCTATCCTAAAACAGCAGAATACACATTTTTTTTTCAACTGCACATGGTATATTCTCCAGAATAAAGCACATGATAGGTCACAAAACAGGCCTCAATAAATACAAAATTATTGAAATCAAACTATGCACCTTTTCTGAACTCAACACTATGAACAAGAAGCCGACCACAACCAAAAATTTGGAAAGAACACAAATACATGGAGGTTAAACAACACATTATCAAATATTGAATGGGTCAATCAGGAAATCATGATAAGAAAAATTTAAAAAATACATGGAAACAAATGAAAATGAAAACACAATGGTCCCAAACCTTTGGTATGCATAGAAAGTGATCCTAGGAGGGAAAATACAGCAGTACAAACCTATCTCAAGAAAAAAGAAAAATCTCAAATACACAACCTAACCTTACAGCTAATGGAGCTAGAAACAACAAATGAAACCTAATACCCACAAAGGAAGGAAGTAATAAAGATTAGAGTAGAAATAAGTGATATAGAAACTAAAAAAAATCCAATTGAACAGGTCAATGAACCCAAGAGCTGGTTCTTTGGAAAACTTAATAAAATTGCTAAACCTTTAGCCAGATTTATCAAGAAAAAAGACAGACCTCAAATAAATAAAATCACAAATGAGAGAAAATAAATAAACCAACACCACAGAAATACAAACAATTATAAGAGAATTTTCTGAAACCTTCCAAACCAACAAATTGGACAACCTGAAAGAAATGGACAAATTCCTAGAAACATATAAACATATAAACTACTAAAACCAAAACATAAAAAATAGAAAAGTTAAGAGCGAAAACCAGTAAAGGAATAGAATCAGAGTAAAAAAAACTTAAAAAAAAAAAAAAAAAAAGTCCAGGACCACATGGCTTTACAGGCAAATTCTACCAAATATTTAAATAAGTTTATTAACTGTATTTTTCTCAAACTATTCCAAAAAATGGAAGTAAAACTTCCAAATTCATTCTATGAGGCCAGCATTTCCTTGATACCAAAACCACTGAAAAAGAAAACTATAAGCCAACATCCCTGATGAGCATGGATGTAAAAATTCTCAAAAAAATACCAGCAACCAAAATCAACAATACATTAAAGAAATCATTCACCATGATCAAGTAAGGTTTATACTGGGTTGCAAAGGTGATTCAATATTTGCAAATCAATCAATGTGATACACCATATTAATAAAAGAAAGGAAAAAGAACCATACCATCACTTCAACAGATGCAGAAAAAACACTATTTTTGACAAAGTACAACATTCACTCATGATAAAAACTTCAACAAATAGGTTTAGAGAGAATATTCCTCAACATAAAAGCCATCTATGAAAAACCCACATGACATCATCCTTCATGGGGAGAAGCTCTCAGCTAAGCTCTCAGTTGAGAGCTCTCAGCTCTCAGGTCAAGAACAAGACAAGGATGTCTACTATTGTGGAGGCCAAGAAAATTAAGGCCATTCCACTTTGAGTTCAGCGTTATCACAAGTGCAGCCATCCCAGGCCCCTGTGAATAAGAGCTGAACTTTACCTTCAGTTACAGGAAGAAACTTCAGTTACAGGAAGAAAACAGCTTGCAGCTTAACGTCCTAGGAAGAAGCCCCTATTAGAATAAGAACAGAGCCCAAGCCAAGGGCAGGAAGCCCCTATTAGAGTAAGAACAGAGCTCAACGCCCTTGAAAGCCCCATATCAAAATGTAAACAGAACTTGAGAAATTCCTCCACCCCTTCTGAAGATCCCCTAGACCAGCCTATAAAAACTAAGCTGAAACCCACCTCGGGGCCCAAGTCCCTGCTCCACTTGGACCCAAGCTCGAGCTTGTAAATAAACCCTCGTGTGTTTGCATCGGTGTCGGCTCCTTGGTGGTTTCTCGGATTCGCAATCTTGGGCACAACACTCTCACCACTTTTTTTGCAACACAGTTCTGGCAGTCCTAGCCACAATAATCAGACAACAAAAAACTAAACACATCCAAATCAGTAAGGAAGAAGTAAAACCTGTACTATTTGCAAATAACATGACACTTGTGATAAGCGCTAGGTGATGTATGGAAGTGTTTCATCAGTATATTGTACACCTGAAACTATTATACTGTAGGTTAACAAATTGAAATTTAAATAAAAACTTCTTTTTAAAAGATTTTATTTATTTATTTGAGAGGGAGAGAGAGAGAGAGACAAGGAGAGAGAGTAAGAGCAAGGGGGAGAGGGAGAAGCAGGTTCCCTACTGAGCAGGAAGCCTGACTTGGGGCTCCAATGTGGGGCTTGATCCCAGGACTCTGAGATCATGACCTGAACTGAAGGCAGATGCTTAACTAACTGAGCCACCCAGGCACCCGTAAATAAAAACTTTTTTAAAAAAGCAAAACAAACAAACAAACAAAAAAACACCCAGGGAGAGAGAAATCCTTTGGAGATAAACAGACTGATGAGCAATCCCAGGTCAATGAGATACTGATGCCTAAACATCTCTGAATATCAGTTTTCTTGTGTAAAATGGGGATAATTATACTTCTACAGAGTTATCATAAATATTAAAACAATGTATGTTGAGTACTACACAGTAGTAAATTTATTGTCACAATGTACTATTAAAAATGCAACATCAAATAAGAGAGTTTAGGACACAATTGCCTCAGTGAGATACTCTTTAAGCTGTTTTTTTTTTTTTTTTTTGAAGTCTAAACTCAAAGCAAGAAACAAATCTGCAGATAAGCAGAAGACATTTAGGTTATGTACTCATCGGCACTGGAACTAGTTTTATAATTTTCATACTTGTAAGTTGCGCCCCCTGAATGAAAGCCTTCTTCCTGTCTCCTATCACAATGCATTTTACTAGTTTCTCTGAATAGTATTTGTCTCAATATCCTCATTATATTGTTTGTTTTCTGCAAAAGAAATGAAGACTTCTCTAGCCTCAATTTTTGCTTGACATACTAACTCTTAACTATCCCTAGTCACCAAGTACTTGGTCTGGCCCTTTAAACTCCAAGCTAGAGCTGTTGTTCTTCTAATAGAGTGAATAGAGAGCCTGTGACCATCCTACTGCTTCCCCTCCGGGGCCCTAGAACCATTGAGAGACTCCTGCAGAGTCTGTGCAACTTCTCTCCTGCCAGATTCTGGGTACTGGCCTAGGCTAAACTTGAATTTGCCATTCTCCGTTGCACACTGCAATAGAACCTGAAGACCAATTCCTCATCTCTCCGCAGGAACTATCTTGACAGCACAGATTTTCAAGGCCAAGCACTACTATTTACATTTTCTTTCCTATAGGCATGCTACTGAGAGAACTTAGTGAACCTCATGGTGAATTTTTTTCAAATTCAGAAAGAAAGTTAACCTTAGATAATTATAAATGTTGTCAGAAAGCTTCAGAGTCTTAAACAGATTGGAATATATTCCAATAATTTCATTTATTTGATTTTTTCTTTTTTTTTTACTTTGAACAACTTTGGCCAGCATTAAACCTTACTTATGTGCCAGTGATTAGGTTAAGAATTTTATATACATTTTTTTTATTCCAAAGAAGGCATGCCTTGGTGACCCCTGTTTTCCTTTCTCCTAGAATTATATTTGGGAAGGTGAGACTCCCTCAATACAGAATTTTACTAAGTTAAAAAGCAGACAATATTAATAAGAAAAGGCATAGAATTTTTATATTGCTCTTTACTTTGTAGGTGGTCAAAATCAGAAAAAGAATAAAAGGCAGTGACCTAAAATCTAAAAGCCATAATATCTTTGCATTGTGAGAAATTTGGTAACATAAATAGAAAAACTAAAGGAAAAAATATCCCATAGTTTTAAATATAGCAGTATATAAACTTTACATACTGATTCTATTTCATTTTAACTTAGGGACTTTTACAAAATCACCATATGTCCTATAAATTGAATTGACGAAATTAATCAGAATTGTTTTCTTCTTGGGTCATAAATCATAAACTATCCCTCTTTTATCCAGTAATCAGCAAATCCTAGTTGTAAGTACAAAATTGATGGCTGCCTTTGAATTTTCATTTCATTTTTATATCTTCATTTTCCTTGAATGACTAAAGTGTGCTATTTCTGTAGTAAGTTGCTCAAAATGACTCTGATGATGCAATTAGAGTTAGGGTTTCTCTTTCCAGTTGCTCTAGGAATTCAATTTAAACAGTCTTCTGAAAAAAAAAAAAAAGAAAAAGAAACAGTCTTCTGTGTGAATAATAATTCTTTCTTTTTAAGGTCTTAAAGCTGGGTGATACTTAGGAACTTAGGAAAATAAAATCCAATGAGAATTCCTGTGTAATAATGCAAGCTTCATAATGTTCTGCTGTGCTGAGAAAACCAAGAAAATTCCATTTCCTGACCCAGGTACTCATGGGATGTTCTGAAGATTAATGTGTCTCTTTCAGGGCACTAAGGTACATTTAGAGCACTAAAGAAGTCATTTACTAAATGATGCCCTTGGGATTTGAAAGAGTTAATGTACCTCTCACAAGGTGAGCAATGTACCCCTAAATGTATGCAAGGATCAGTACCAAGCTTACAAAGAATTGTGAGAATGCTGGTTAAAAGCAGCTGCTAGTCCATAGCTCTATTATTTATTACTATAATCTATAGTCAATACATTTGCTGGTGTTCAGTGAGTGCTTTATAAACAATGCAGACAGATGAGAATCTTCTTACTTTTAAAGGTGAAAACATGGTATGCTACAAACTGGTCAAGAGAAAATACTATAAATGTGTAAATGTTATCCAAATGGCTTGGATTTCAAGAGTGAGACACATTATGGGAAACTTGATCTTCACTCAAAAGTGATTTTTTTCTCAAAATCAGAATGGTATTGAATTCTTTGTAAGTTATTTTCTGGGAGAAAAAAAGTCTTACTTAAAGATAATTCTGAGAAATTTCACAATATATAATGTTAAATGATAAAGATATAAAGCTGAATATAGAATATAATCACACTTTTAATAAACATGTAAGACATAAAAGCCTAACTAAATATGGCAAAATATTAAAATCTTTTACTCTTGGTGATGAGATTACAAGTTATAGCTTTATTTTCTTATCATTTTTTATTTCCTCTAACCTTCTGTAATGAATATGCCAATGAAGACTTTTCTTGAGATCGTTAAATGTTGTTGAGAAATGTGATAACAGGTTACCGGCAACTTTAACATGTTAAATAGTGCTATTTTGCTTTCTTTCATCTTGAAGAAGGAATTTGAGCATTACTCAGTGCATGGTCCTTGCCAAAAAGGAAAGCTATTCTCTTCTTAAGCAACTCTTATAATGAACTCAATTACTTTTCATAGCCTAGTCCATGTTTCTCAGTTTGGAAGTTGGACACAAATAAGAAAGAAAACTATGTACCTGGAATGATGATGGACCTCAGAATTCTTTACCCACCTTTCTTCTCAAGGTTCTTACTCTTACTGGGTGGTCAAGTCTATATACATGATTTCAAATGCCAATTTACATGCTAAAAACTCTCAAATACTTATCTTTAAAATACCTTTAGAATAGAACTTCCTGGGACACCTGGGTCGCTCAGCAGTTGAGAATCTGCCTTTGGCTCAGGGCGGGATACTGGAGTCCTGGGATGAGTCCAAAATAGGGCTCCCTGCATGGAGCCAGCTTCTCTCTCTCTCTGTCTTTCTCTATCTCTGTGTCACTCATGAATAAATAAAATCTTAAAAAAAAAAGTTAAAAAAAGAAGAATAGAACTTCCTAGTTTTTCTTATTTATGTATACAGACATAAATGGATGTACTTAAAACTCAATACAAGATGAAACAATTTCAACTAAACTCAGAGGCTTCCCTAAAGCTCCTCCTCTTTTTGTTTCCTTAGAGAATGACACCACTGTCCCACCAATTTCTTGAAGCAGAAACACTGAAGCTATGCTTGACTCATTCTATAAATAATACTTCTCATGTATTTCCTATATTTTATTTCTCTTGAACTCACTCTTATAACACCAACCAGAGATCACAGTTTATCTCACACAAGTTAATGCAATAACCTCTGAAATTATCTCCCTTTATGTGGCCTCGTTTTTCCATACCTGCCATCCACCTTAAAGTTTTAGTCACATGAAGTTAGGCCTGTATTTATCTCTGATTCTAAAGCCTGAGCTCTATCCATTATAACTTTTTTTCTCTATAATAAGGAATTTGGGGAAAGCTTCAGCCATCAGTTTGGGAAAAAAATCACACACCTCCTTTTAAACATGAACTCAAACATTAACTTTCCTTCTTTTCTCAAACCCTGCAAAAATGATATGATAGATTTTTATCTTTGGGGCATGAACTCAAAAGTCCAAATAAAATCCAACATATATCGGGAAGTTGGAAAATGATAACTGCTTAAATAGAATTGAGAAAACTGAATTCCATGGCAGCACAATTTTAAGAAGCAAAATATCTACAGAATCCCCCAAAGGATTAGGATAAACAGCACTCACTAGGTGCTTCCAGAAGTAGGGGTCAAGATGGAACTATAATCTAGAATTTGGATAAAGTCTATTTAAGAAACAGTTATTTAAGAAACAGTTAAATCAGTTTTTCATTGATATTGTCTACCTGTCCCCCATTTCCATGCAGGAATTATTCCTCAGGAAACACTAGATATTTGTATTAGTTTGCTCAACAACAAGAGGATGCACTTCTCAGTGTGGGTCCTCCACGCAGAGCAATATATTTGGCTCTTAAAGAAACAACAAATTTAGTAATGCAAAAATAAATTACTTCCCCTCGCCATGCATAATATTCAAACAGTAGAAATAACTAACATAATATAATGTGATAAATTCTTACAAATTAAGTGCAATCGATCTGTATGCTAGGGATCACAGGAAGATTTTTGAGGTCAGCCTTTAAGGGTATCTATATTTGTAAAATTTTTATCAAAGGTTAATAAGCAAGCAAAAATATTCAAATTTTAACCAAGCCTGCATAAATAATATTTGCACTTATAGTAAAGATCCTGGCTGGTAGATAACAGGAACAAATAAGTCACCCACCAAAAACACTTAGCCTTTGGTATAAAGAGTAGAAATCTCTATAAAAGAGATATTGTAATATCATGAGTAAGTCATGACTTACTCATGCAGATATTCATGGACTTCATTCAGTTTCAATAACCATAATTTAGCCCAAACACTGAAGTTGCTCTAGCCAATGAAAATGTAAGGACTCCCAGAAAGTGTTCTAATGGTTCAGTACAACTTCATTATTAACAATCGGAAACAGTACACACATACAGTTTCCGGCCAGATCTAATTCCTCAATGTATCTGGAATTATTTTACCTATCAATCATTTCTATTTCATATCCCTATGATAGATATTTTAATGACATTTTTATGACTTCCTCCCAGATAGACTATTAGCTCTTGAACAGGAAAGCCAAGAATTGTTTATTCTTGTGCCCTTTGAACCTCCCAAAATGAAAGCCAAGAATTGTTTATTCTTGTGCCTTCTGTACTACCCAAAATGACTGAACATATGATAGATACTCTTTAAATAGTGAATGGCAAATTTGACCCTAATTCCAAAATTTTTTCATTCTTCCTCATGACCAAAAGTCTTCTTGTCAATTAGATGAACAGCTGAATTTCTGTATTGATGAGTGCTGTGCTACGGTTCCTGTTAAATATCCCAGGTCCCTTGGGTCTCAGATTCTTTTTCCTACTCCCCTTGTTCTGGGAAACTAGAATAGAGATTTGGAATTCTACCTCTCAAAACTGCTATAAAACTTTTACCATAATACTTAATATATACTACTGCATCCCTTTATTTACTTCTTGTTTACATAAGAATATCATTGAGGCACTGGTATTCGTTGAATCCCCACTAGTATGCTAGTCACTCTTAGGAAATGTGTTTGTTTGCTAGGGCTGCCATGACAAAATACAAGGGATGGAGGTTTAGACAACAGAAATATATTGTCTCATGGTTTTGGAGACTAAAAGGACAGGATCAAGGTGCTTCAGAGTTGGTTCCTTTTTTAGGGCTGAAAAGGAAGGATCTCTCCCACCTTCTGGTGGCTTGCTGGCAATCTTTGGTGTTCCTTGGCTTATGGATGTATTACTCTAATCTTTGCCTTTATCTTCATGTGACATTACCTCTGTGCCTTCACACTATCTTTCTTTGTGCATTGCTCTGTGTCCAAATTTCCCTTTTATGAGATCAGTTACATTGAGATTAGGGCTCAGCCTAATGACTTTATTTTAACTTGATTATCTCTGTAAAAATCCTATATCTCCAAATAAGGTCACATTCTGGGTCACATTCTGAGAGCATTAAGAATTCAACATATGAATTTTGAGGGGACACAATTCAACCTATAACTGTGTTCACTGTCTGAAGATTGTACTGAAATTCTCTGGCATGGGGGCATCCTAGGTATAGTTGAGACTGGGATTTTCATTCTAAAAATTTTGAATAAAGTAAGTACTATATTATATGTCCATGACCCTTTACACATTCATCTCCATCAGACTCCAGAAATTTTGTAGTTACAGATAGGATTAGGTCTTCTTATCATGAATTTAGAAGTCCTTTCTCTAAAAAAATGAGATAAGCACAAGATAAAATGTACTAATATTAGGGGTTCTCTCAACAAAATGGCCAAAGAATCACTCTACTCTGAAGCCATCCATAGTTCACTGGCATCACATAGTATCATACAGACAGAGCTTCTAATCAGCTTTTGGTCCCCCAACTCTTTTTTTTTTTTTTTGGTTCCCCAACTCTTAAATGAGAACAGATAACCAAATGTCATCATACTATGATAAATCCTTTAATATCAAAGGCAGAAGCTACAACAAAAATAAACACCAAACAAAAAATAGAACCTTGGGAGAAAGAGCACATATAGGGGAAATAAAACTTTAAAAAGTTGTTGGTGACAGGAGGTGACGGGAGCTATAGAAGGGCAATAGGAAGCAAGTTGGCCATTGATGGAACTGTTCATTATTATTATGGTGGTGGATACATGACTTTATGCATTTGTCAAAACCCACACAACTGCACATTGCAAAGAATATAGTTTATTGTACATAAACTTAAAAAAATCACCAGACTGTAAGTAGAATCCAAGAGAATATAAACTGTTATAAATGAATCTAAATGTATTATATATGAATAATATCACTATAGTAAAAGACTTGGATTGTGTTCCCTAACAAATGTACGTTGAAGTCCTAACATCTAGTAAGTATGAATGTGAACTTACTTGAAGATGGAATCTTTACAGAGATAATCAGATTAAAATGAGGTCATTAGATGGGGCCTAATCCAGCTACTAATGTTCTCATTAAAGGGGGGAATTTTAGACACACAGACACACACACACAGAAGACAATTTGAAGATACACTGTGAGATGGCCATAAAACCAGAATGATGCAACTACCTGCCAAGGAACACTGAGGATTGCTGGCAAACAACATAAGCTAGATGAAGCAGGAAGAATTTCTCCCTAGAGCTATCACCAAGAGCATGGCACCTTAGCCACCTTGATTTTAGACTTCTAACTTCCAAAACTGTGGGATGATAAATTCCTGTTGTTTTAAGTCATCCAATTTTTGGCACTTTTTTTTGGCAGCCCTAGGAAGCTAATACAGTAAATTACTTTGAAAAATGAAATTTTGCTTGGATATGTATTAACATATACTGACAGTTTGAATTCTAATCTAACACCACAGAGTTCATCTACCCTTTCCTCTTTCTATATCCATAACATCTTTGTCCAAAACAAGAAATCTCTCTCACTATACATTATTTACAATATACTTATTTATTTATTCAGCCCTATTATACATGTAAAGCAGTTCCAAAATTCTGGGCAGCCCCAGTGGCCCAGCGGTTAAGCACCACCTTCAGCCCAGAGTGTGATCCTGGAGACCTGGGATCGAGTCCCACATCGGGTTCCCTGCATGGAGCCTGCTTCTCTCCCTCTGCCTGTGTCTCTGACTCTCTCTCTCTCTCTCTCTCTCTGTCTCTCTCTCTCTATGCCTCTCATGAATAAATAAAATGAAATCTTAAAAAAAAATTACTTCAAAATTCTAACCTATATTCTTGTGATAATCAAATTAGTTTACTAGAGTGTAGCATTTGTGCACTATTCTCTTTGTTATTAGCCTTATAGAATATAGATATACACACATATGAATGTGTATATACACATTCGCTTAAACAGACATGAGAATATAGATGTATATTTTTGTGTGCATGTATGTGCATTCTTTACTGTTTATACATGTATTTTCAAGCCACTGAGAGGTTCTAGAAGTAATGGTAGACTTGGGGCCAAGATTTAGTTTCTAAATGCCATTATTTAATAAATAGAACCAGGGTTCCTCAGAAAAGTAGTAGATTCCAGGGCTGAGAAAAGGTTTAGATGAGACTAAACCGTGTTGTGCTTTTTGTGTACTTTGTGTAATTTTTGATGTAAGGAAGTGCTCAAAAATAGATGTGTGCCAAAAGGTCACCAAAACCAATTTGAAATGACTGCCAAGGATGAAAGCTAGAACTATTAGAGCCAGAAAATAAATATAGTACTAGAGTAAACTCAAAGAATAAAATAAATATCCCTGAGTGTACACTTACATAAAAAAAAAACAAATAAGAAGTAGAAAAGAAGACACAACTCTTCCTTTCAAAATAACTTCAATTAATAGATGCAAGAGGCATGCAAAAATAGAAATCAGAATTAGATACAATAATAATTACTGTGAGCAATATCCACCAATGACAATGGATACTAAAATGAAAGTGCAAATGACATCTCAGGATACTACAGTCTCAAGAAACTCCTCTAAAATAATTACTAACTGCAAAGGTTAGAAAAAGAGAAACTACTTTTACAGTGGATAAAACACAGACATTACACTATCTAAGTGATCAAGGTAAACATCATCAGTAATAAGACATATCAACATCACGTATCTCTGATACGATAAACAGAGAAGGGCACATTACCTTGACAGTTTTATCCAAAATCCACAACCTCAATCTAATCATGGAAGAACATCACACAAACTCCTATTGAATGATTTGTTACAAAACAAATGATCAATACTCTTTAAAAGTAAGGTCATGAAAGACAAGGAAAGCTGTCATGGGCTGAAAGAAACTGATCATCAAACATACATGATGATCAAGTGCAATGGAGAATCCTGAAGAGATAAAGACTTTAGAAAAAAAAAATGGTAAAATCCGCATGAAGTATGTAGTTGAGTGTATAGTATTTTACCAAGGTTATTATTTTTTATTTATTCTTTTTTTTTTTTTGGTTTTGATCATTGTGCAGTGGTTATACAAGATGCTAGCATTAGAGGGAAGTAAGTGTGGGTATATGATAACACTACTATTTTTAAAACTTTTTTGTAAATTTACAAAATAAAATAGTTGCTAATGGTACTTGCAGAGAGATAAGAAAATATACTGATCCATGAAACAAGGGCCTAATGTTATAAAAATAGCATTTATGCAACAAAAATATACCTGTTGCAAATTAAGATGATGTGAATAGAAAGACTCAGTAAAAGTGTGTATAGATTAAGTTGAAGAAACCTCCTTGATGGTAGAAAGTTAATTGAAGAGAAAATAGTAGAGAGGACAAGAAAATTGGAAGAGGACTTCAAAAGGTCAGACAGGGACACCTGAATGGCTCAGTGGTTGAGCGTCTGACTTTGGCTCAGGGCAGGATCCTGGAGTCCCGGGATAAGAGTCCCACATCAGGCTCCCTGCATGGAGCCTGCTTCTCCCTCTACCTGTGTCTCTGCCTCTCTCTCTCTGTGTCTCGCATGAATAAATAATAAAATATTTAAACAACAACAACAACAAAAACCCCAAAAAATGAGTCATCCAAAAGGGAAAACAGAGAAAGAGATTATCAAATTATTAACAGAATAACTTGAAAAATTTACTAATCAAAAGACTAACATATCTTTTTATGTCAATGTTTTCATAGATACTCATTTTATTTACTGAATTATAATCCAATGCTACTACATCTGATGAAAATAGATGTAAAAAGACACATTTGTGTGAAATTTCAGAACAAAAACAATAGAAGGTTTCAGAGAGAAAAAAAATCTTACTATAAAGGTCAAAAATATAAGAACTTCTTATTCTTATTAAAATATTTTTTGGTAACAGCATTGAAAGCTAAGAATAATATAATATTTTTAGCATAAAATATA
Source organism: Canis lupus familiaris (assembly GCF_011100685.1). Lineage (NCBI taxonomy): Eukaryota > Metazoa > Chordata > Mammalia > Carnivora > Canidae > Canis > Canis lupus. The sequence continues at coordinate 20,353,066 of NC_049253.1, forward strand.
TTTCAAATTAGAATCTAAACAAGCTAAAATATCATTCAAATGTGAACACAAAATACAGACATTTTTATACAGGCAATGCCTCAAATATGTACTCCAATGCACTTGTTTTAGGAAGCCATGAGAGGATGGACATCTTCAAACCAAGGGAGTAAATCTGGAAGTGGAAGTCATGAGTTTAAGCACAAAGCAGAAGGAAAAAGGAAGCTTTGGAAGAGAGTCTCAAAAAATAAGAAAATTCACAGGATACAGAATGTGTTTGGTATATTAATAAGAGATTGTAGAACTGGAAAAGAATAGGAAGATAAATTAGTGACAAGTATGTGGAAAACAAAGAAGAAAATTAGAAGTAATCATTAACTCCAAGGAAAACAAAAATCCTGCAGTAAAGGAAGAATTATTCATAGGTTACGATGAATAGCACTGGGTCACTTAAAGTTGAATACAAAATAGACCAAAAATTGCTCTTACATATTGGGATAACAGGGAAATTAGAAGCATGAATATGTGATGTAGAGGTAGCTGTATGACAGATAGCTAAATTGTAATCTTCCATTTTGACAGTCCAATGACAATTCTCACGATGTTAAAATATAGAAATAAAAATAAATTGCAAAGTATTTGAAAGTATGAAAGAAAATACCAAAAGAATATTCTAAAAGTCAAAGTGAGCAATATTTAAGATTTAATAAGAAAACACAATTGCAGAGTTTCATGAATCTTTAAACAATGTTTATGAATAATCATAAATATTAAAAAGTCAATATAAAAAAGAAAAAAATAACTAACTGATTCCTCCCTCCCCCAAAAGTCCAAAGCCACTAAAATTGTTCTGGCTAATAGTAAGAGAGCATTTATTATATGCTGGTGCTGTTCTAAATATTTCACCTTTATTTTATTTATTTTTTTTTACTTCAATTACCCAACATATAGTAAGTATATCATTAGTTTCAGATGTAGAGTTCAAGAATTCATCAGTTGCATGCTCATCACATCATGTGCCTTCCTTAATGCCCATCACCCAATTACCCCATCCCCTTACCACCTCCCATCCATCAACCCTCAGTTTGATAAACTCAATCCTTTTATTTAAAAAAAAAAGTTTTAAAAGATTTTACATATTTATTCATGAGAGACACAGAGACAGAGAGAGAGAGAGAGGCAGAGACACAGACGGAGAAGCAGGGTCCATGCAGGGAGCCCGATGTGGGACTTGATCCCGATCCCAGGACTCCAGGATCACGCCTTGGGCTGATGGCAGGCGCTCAACCACTGAGCCACCCAGGGATCCCCCAAACTCAATTAAATGGCTATTCCATTTAATTAATATGATACTATGTTCAAAGAAATTACGCTATTTCCCAGAGTTATACACAATGAAACGGCAGTGACAGAGTCTGAGCCCAGTCAGTTTCTGATACACACATTCTTAACAGCAATGCCCTGAGATCTCTCACATGATAAAATCTATAAGAGGGATATACAATCATGTTGACAGATCCGTGGAGGTGATGAAAGAACATTTGGGTCTATATTTTGACTCACTAACTATGAAGCTTTCAACAAGTCAATTAATTTCTATGGATTTTAGCTTTCTCATCTGCACTGAGAATAGCTTTTGAGGATTGAATGAATGAAATAAGCTGATGCAGAGTCAAGCATAGGAAACAAGCTGATATAAAACCTACATAGAGAATTGAATGTAGTAATAACTCAACAAATATTAACTAGTTTGAATTAAGCAGATTACTGAAGTGGATATGAAGTTCAATGTCATGTTAGTGCACCTGTAATTCTTAATTCTACCTTTAGCTTCTTCAGGATGTCTAAGGAAAGGCCATGGATACTCTCAGGATAGCTAAACCATAAACATGTTTTCATGACTGTAAGTAGAACGTCTAAATTTCCTTATACATATATTATTTTTCCCAGAATCAAACCTGGATAATTATTAGTTAAATCACCACAATATCCCTGACATTTTTTTCAAAATGCTCCTTTTCCAAAAATAGTTTGTTATTTGAAATTAATTCATGCATCTGACTTAATTGCACTTATTAAAATTATTCTCTTGGGTTGTTCTGCATGAATAATAAGTTCAGTCAATACTTTTACACTCCAGGAATGAAATTTTGACAACTTTAAAATGAATTTGCTTCTAAATAATCAGAATCTATGAAACTTTCTTGTAAAAGAGCAGGTCTTAAGTATCCAGGCTAAGACATTTTCTTTGTTTCTAAACATTTCCCCACTGTCCAGAGGAACATTTGGCCTCAGGATACTAATAGCTTTTATGAGAAAAAGGTGTTCTGTGATGATAAAATATTGGAAAATGATGAATTAAAATAAGACAGCTTTCTTTTCTGAGAAACTTTTCAGAGTCTCTAATGTGGTAGCTTATGATTGAATCTCTAATTAGGAATAAAATGTGCACTGTTTTACAAAATAATTCAACCACAGCATTAAAAAAAAAATTCTTTTCGTCTTTCTTTGTTGTTTGTGTCTGAAGCTTCCTTGAGAAACAATTTTGTCTCATAAAAAACTTGGGAAACCAAAGGCCTAACTAATAGAAGCAGGAGGGTTGATGTCGGGTGGCTTACATTTCAATGTTATATTTTCATTTCTTTCTTACCTAGTTCCTATTCCATAAAGTTGGCATTTCTCTCTACAAGTCAAATGAGCACAGTTTTTTCCTCTAATTATTCTTTATAACTTATTTTTAGTTTTTTTATACCAACAGAAGGGAAAAAAATAAATAAATTCAGAAAGCTAATGTGTAAATGAGTTGACATGTAGTTATATCTAAAGCTCAATGAATATGAAACAGCAACTTTTACCAAGAAAATTATTCCTACTTTTTAAATTACAAATATAAACCGAGTTAGTATTGAATAATGGTTCAAACTGTAGGTACTAAAGTTTGAGTTAGAATCAGATCTGGGCACACAGCTTTCCAAAATTTAGTTTTGCAAGTATAACGTTATAAAGCAGAGATGCAAGTCTGGCATGTTTTCTAATTTGTGTGGAGGAAGTTTTGGGGGTTTTTCCTAAGTATTTTATTCTTAGAGAATAAAGTGTACAGTAGCCATATAGTTAGTTTTTAGGAAAGTAAATTTGTACAAAATGACCTTATTTCATATGTTAATTTTAAAAGTTCAACATGAGAAACTTGATTAAAGAATTTAGTAGTGAATTCCTAACTTTACACAATTGAACTACTCACCTTCCAACTTCCAAAATATGGAGACCAAGAAAAAACTCATCTGTGTTTTCCATATCAAATTGGAAATAACTGCAATAACAAATTATTACTATATTTAGAAATATATTTGATTCTAAATGTATGCAAGAGGATAATCTGGATCATTTATGGTAGGAAAAATATTTTAAATGGACTATGCAAGCAAGAAGTATATAGATTCATATTATAGTATTCAAATATAGATTTCATATTATATATAAAATGGGCATTAAACCTGCTCAAAGCATCTATAAGATTCTGAGACATCCTGAACAGAATCTCTAGATAAAGAGCCACCATACATGTCTAGCCTAGTCTCTGTTCTTTCTTAAATGCCCTACTACAGCAACAAAGGTTAACATCAATGTCTTCCTTTGTCTTAGTGACACTGTTCCTACACCACAGACTCTCCACCTTTTTCCCTCTGGGTGAGTAGAAATAAGCTTGACCACCAAAGTTTGCAGAGAAGTTCATCCCTCTCATACTAAGAGTAGTCACAGATGTATCCTCTTCTATGGTAAAGTTAGAACAGAAATCCCTAGGGAAGGTGCAAGGTTTCAAGAACCTGAAAGACATATTGGTTGTTGGGCCTCTATGATGTATGTATATATAACAATACATGATGTATGTAGCAACAACATATATACTTGACATTTTATTCATATAGATTCTCTTTGTAGGGATCCCTGGGTGGCGCAGCAGTTTAGCGCCTGCCTTTGGCCCAGGGCGCGATCCTGGAGACCCGGGATCGAATCCCACGTCAGGCTCCCGGTGCATGGAGCCTGCTTCTCCCTCTGCCTGTGTCTCTGCCTCTCTCTCTCTCTCTCTCTCTCACTGTGTGCCTATCATAAAAAAAAAAAAAAAAAAAAAAAAAAAGATTCTCTTTGTAGCAAAAAGAGCATTTTATAATTCTGATTTAATTCTAACGTATAATATTCATGGAAATAAATGTTTCAGTGGTTCTCTGATTTTATTTAACCTCATGCATATAAACATCTTGACAATTTTTTCTCCATGAAGAAAATATATCCTTCAACAAGTCATATATGCATCTCATTTATTCACAATTAAAGTTTAACTAAAAGCAAAAAGCTACTAAGGCATGGATAATTTTACAATTTAAGCAGATGTTGTTGTTAGAAGAACATCTTACACTGTTAGCCTCTGGCTCCAGTGACTGCCCCCCAAAGAATGAGGAAGGAGAAACAATTTGGAGAGCAAGAGCTGCTGTTTGCTTGGGGCACATGACAGTTAGTTGGAAGTCATTAAGTTATCAGTGCCTATAAGTGTGACATGTAATCTATCTTTTCAATGTATTTCAATTACAGATTACATTTTGTAAACACCATTGCTTATCATGAAATTACTTGAAATATTTAAGAAATTTTTTAAAAATGTGATAAATCTTAACTGATAGAATTTTTTAAAAAGACATTAAATTTATTTACTCGTGAGAGACACAGAAAGAGAAAGGCAGCGATACAGGCAGAGGGAGAAGCAGGCCTCCTGCAGGGAGCCTGATGCAGGCAGGACTCAATCCCAGGACCCCAGGATCATGATCTGAGCCAAAGGAAGACACTCAACCACTGAGCCATCCAGGTGTCCCTAATGTGGTTGCACTGATAGTATGCAACTTCTGGATCCAGGCCTTAAGATTACTTGCAGATTCAGCTCTTCCCATTTTAAAACAACCCATAACCCTGTAAAGAAGCTTGAGATAGGTTCTTTGATGACAAGAAACTACTAGAAAGAGACCTAACTAACAATGCCATCAGATGCCCAGTGTCTGTGTGTGTGTAGGGTTTTGGACTATCTGGCCTCCTTGGAGGTACCAGGTAACTGCAGCTAAATATATGACTCAGATGAAAATAGTGGAAGAACCACTGACTTAAGAGTTGTCACTTTAAGCCACTATAATTCTGGGATGGTTTGTTTTGAAATAGATTACTGAAATAATATTTTTACCAAGGAATTAATATACAGAATCTCTTACAATCATTTGAAGATATTATTTTTACTACTCTACATAATTTATAATCTGTATATTTATGACAATCTAATTTAGAATCCATTAAAGATATTGTATCAGCTAATATCATGTATTGGATATCATTCTAAAATCATTTTCTGAATGGTTCTCATTACTAACTCTTTTTCTGGTTTCCTTTCCCAAAACAAAGTTTCCTTCATATTGAATTTGTACAGTTTGATTTTCTTCTAAATATATTGTTCTGAGCTCTACTTAATGAATTTCACTATATTTTTGCAGAATGTGTTTTAGGGTCATTTGGGACACTCTTGTCTTCTTCAGATGTGCTGCTTACACTTCCAGTGTCATTGACATTCTGTCATCAACTCCATTGTTTAAAATGTGAAATCTCATAGAGTACAGAATCAATCATAGAAGAATACGTCTTGATCTTCTCCTCCTCATCAGACACAGCTGTGTTTCTGTTAAGAGTCCTTGCCCACCCCTGCCCTGTCTCCATCAAGAATAATTTGTTCCTGTGGGGCACACAGCCCAGATATGATACAAAGGTATTGTTCTACACCCATTGTGCTGGGGGCAAATAGAGCCTCACATCAATATGGATATTTAGTGCACCTTACCTAATCACTTTTAAACGTTCTTCAAATTATCCTAGATGGACATTTTGATCTACACCATGGATAGCTTTTACTGTAATAAAAGTTCTACCTGCTAGAAAACTCACAACTAAGCCAGGTCTAAGACTTCATGAATAACACCTCTTGTCTAGGGATGACTACAGTCAGATTCAAGTATGTATGACTCTGAAATTGGTGATTTATATTGCTAGATACTTCCAGAATTCTTTTGCACTGTCCAAAATCTCTATTTGCTCTTTCCTTGCAGCATGACTATAGCATCTAAAACAAATAACCAGTCCCTGGGAAGAGGCTCCCTGATTTACTCACAAGGATTATATACTAATTAGGATCCCAGAAGAAAACAAGCTACACACCCAGAGGGATAATTGAAAAGAATTTAACAAAAGATGCTTTTCAGAGCTGGGAATAAGATAAAGCCATTAGTGTCCCTCGGTCTGAAGTGACAAGTGGAGGGTGTGGCCTTACACAACTAGACAAGGACTGCAATTATAGAACGTGAGCCACTGCCAAAATAGTACTCTTTCATGAAGAAGGAATGGGTTTGGATAAATATCCCAGACACACTTTCCTCTAGGCCTTTCATCTCTAGCTTATTCTTCCTATTTGCCAAATCCAACTAGAAGCCAGAGGGAAAGGTAGCCCTGGACTCTTAGAACATACAGCAGGACAGATAAGGGTAGAATGGATATAAGGTAACAGGGAAGAAGGCCACTCAAGTGTTTCCGGAAAACAAGATGTCCTTTCTGTATAACAAATATGGAGTGTTAGCAGGGAATTTAACTTCATTGTATACACACATTAAATACATCAAAATAAAACCCTTGAGACTTGCTTTTGCTTAACCAGAGAAAAGTGTGGGGATGAAGCACAGGCTCTGAATGCCAGACTAATTTGCTTTAAATCCTAGATTCACCACTTCTTAGCTATACAACCTTGAGAAAAAATGTACTTTTTTGTTGCTTTGTTCCTTTGCTCATAAAATAGAGATCTCTTTAACTACTGTACAGAATTATTGTAAAGATTACACACACACACACAAAGATTACACAAAAGAATGGTTGTAAACAATTTAGAACATTCTCAGAATTTAGTAAACTCTAAATAAACTTGAGATTTTTTTTTTTTGCTGAAAGTTATTAGAGTTGATAATCTTAATTATTGATACTTTTTTCCTTATTTAATGACTAAGATTGTTCCTGAATGTGTGGATCTATGGTCTCTTACATCAATGGATGATGTTTCAAAAACTGACTTCACTTTTGAAAGTTTTTTTTTTAATTTTTTTTTAATTTATTATTTATGATAGTCACAGAGAGAGAGAGAGAGAGAGAGAGAGACAGAGACATAGGCAGAGGGAGAAGCAGGCTCCATGCACCGGGAACCCGATGTGGGATTCGATCCCGGGTCTCCAGGATCGTGCCCTGGGCCAAAGGCAGGCGCTAAACCGCTGCACCACCCAGGGATCCCCTTTTGAAAGTTAATAAATAATTGATAATAGAGCTAGTAGCAATTAAACAAAATTAGTTTTAACCTATTGTTAATTTACTAATACTAAGATTATAATTATCTATTAATAATAAAATGGAATATATGGAACATTGATTGACAGTCTATAGAAAAGCTTATGACTTGGGTCCTAGGTCAATATAGATTAGATTCTTCACTCATGAGTATTACTCAGTGTGTTTTAATTAAAATTTTTATTGCCAAGTCCGTAAGTTGAGGTGATTAGAACAAGCCACATGTTAGTGAAAATACATATATGGCAACTGGAGATGTATTAGAGACACTACCAAGAATTTGATATAAAGCAATTATTGCATTGAAAGGTTTTAAATTTGAAATTTTAGTAAAATGAATTTGCATTACTATGGATAGCATTTCTACAATTACAACCTCAATCAGATATTGCTTTCTTTTTTTTTCTCATTTGAAGATTTTGAGATGAAATACAGTTTTGAAAATATTCCTTTCAAATACTACCCTTTATGATATGCTCTCATTGGTGTTATTTAATGAGAAATAAGTGATATACAAACTATTATGAGTTTGGGATTAGATCAAAAAAATGATGGTCTAAAATGTTAACTTCCAGAAGTCACGAGAGTGTTAAATGATGATTTATAAATCAGTCAAACTGCCAACCTCTATGAAAACCTGGGAACATTTATCAAAACCAATAAATAGTCATTTCTTCAGGGTACTTTTCAAATGGTATTTCATCACTAGTTTTATTTTGATCTATTTTTTTAAAACTCCAATTCCTCATGAAACAAGTTGTATAGCTTATGGTATTACTCTAGCAAAATGATTTTCATAAATAAAGTAAGGTGCAATGAAGCAATGGAAAAGAACATATATAATGATTAATGCATCAGGTTTTTAGGCTTATGGTGACTAACTATAATTCCTAAGCCTGAAGTTATTGGAAAGAAAACCTCTCTTTGGAAACAGGCAACAAATCCCAAACTATCTGGGTAGCACAAGCAATTACTTTCCCTTGACTTAAAGAATTGTTGTTTTATGGCCATTTTCCTTGAGTTTATTGATTTCATATGCAGTTTTATACAATGACATAATGCCTCTGGGGTTCATACACAGGATAACTAACATTTGTGTCATTTGTCAACCCAAAGTTATCAATTGGGACCTAGTCTCAATGTAGAAGTGCAAAGCAACAAGGGGCAAAGTCTCTTCAATCAAAATGCCTCAGGGACAAGAAAGGTAAGGATATTGCAGATTTGTTAAGAAAAAAATCCTAACATTAAATGTTTGTTAGAAAATAAAATTATGTGTCAATTTTTTGGTATCTTTCATCAAATGTCACATTAGTGGTATTGTAAATGCTTAGTCATTTGTGTATGAATGTTTTTTCTATCCATTAAGAAAATAAGAAAAAGTGAGGGTCCCTTAATAATTTCCAAAGGTTGGGGAATGCCTGGGTGGCTCAGTGGTTGATCGTCTGCCTTCGACTCTATCCTGGAGTCCTGGATAGAGTCTTAGGACTGAGTCCTGCATTAGGCTCCCCCCAGGGAGCTTGCTTCTCCCTCTATCTATGTCTCTGTCTCTCCCTCTATGTCTCTCATGAATAAATATATAAATCTTTAAAGAAAATTTCCAAAGGTTATTAATATGTATACTCAAGGAATGTGGATTCACTTTAACAAAACATAATTATGAAGGAAAATCTGTATGTCAAAGTTCTATAATACTTTATAAATTAAAATACAAAAACGTTAATAGTATTTTATATTTCATTTACCTATATCCATGTACCCTTTCATTACTTTCAGCAAAAAACAAATAATGAAATATTCAGTAGAAAAGATAATACTCAGAAGCAAAGCTAAGCAAAATTCTAAAGTTGGTGAAACCATTCTTTCTTCTTTTTAACCTTTCTTTGCCTGTGCTTTTCTTTTATTTCTCCAACAATTATGCATAGCAACCAGTGGTCTCATGTCATTCATTGTTGCCCTCTTGTCATGGACTGAATGTTTGTGTCATCCCTAAATTCACTTGTTGAAATCCTCACCCTCAATGTGATGGTATTAGGGGTAGGGCCTTTAGAGGTGATCAAGTCATGAGGGTGGAAACTTCATAAGTGGGATTAGTTTCCTTATAAAAGAGACTTCAGACAGCCATCTATGGACCAGGCAGCTGGTTCTCATCAGACTCCAAATCTGTCCACACCTTAATCTTAGACTTCTAGTCTTTAGAGCTATGAGAAATAAATACTTATTGTTTAAGCCACCTCATCTATGGTACTTTTGTTAGTAGCCCAGAAAGACTGACATCCCTCACAAACTGACCTACCAAAGGATTTTCTCTGCATTGCAAACTGCTTGCTCTATCCTAACCACTTCTCAAAGAACTCACTTTTCCTTATAGCCACCATGAGTAGGCAGGGAAAACCCTGACCACATTGCTCTAGTCTTAGATAATGGAAACACCAAGGAACCCTGATTTGATCATACCTAATGGGCATAGAGTGACTGATAACTCATGACTTATGTGACCTTACTCATCTTGAAGAACACATTCAGTCAGATCCTTATCTCAGAAGTTTGAAGCGATAGGTAGAGACAAGAGAGTTCCAGTGAAAGGTGTATGCTTGAGTTAAAAAAAAAAGGAAAAAATAAGGTACAGTTAGAACTGCAATGGCAAATATGAGTCATTGTGCATGAGAGGTTACGAGGGAGAAAAACCTCAGATGAAAAAAGTTAAGAGAGAGATGAATGGGGCAGACTCTCAGAAAACAGAGCACTAAAAGAAATCCTATGACCCCAGAGAAGTGAGAGAAGGGCTTTAATCCTTCATGTTTCCATTTCTAGTTTCTATTCACATGAGGCCTGACTCTGATTATCTCCTGGCCTCTGAGATCCATGAACTTGCTGTATTCAGAAAATGTCATTCCACTTTTCTGAAGCTAGTTTGATTGAATCTTTGTTCCTTATTACCAAACTACTCAATACATTATTCACCAAATTAATTTGGAAAACAATAATTCTTGTGTTTGTAAAGCATCTTCTAATTCATCAAAGTTTTTATAAGCATAATCCTGTTTTATCCTTATAACAAGAATGTGAGGTAAGCAGGACAGGTATTGATATCTTCAATTAAAATGAGAAAATGGAACTTCTGAAAGCTGCAGTAATTATACAGACTCTCAAAACTTATAGGAGCAAAAATAAGACTGCATCTTGAATTTGCTTTTGGTTTTGTCACTGAACTGTACCTGAACACACGCACACACACAGGCACATCAGGATTTCTAGGTCATTGAATTCTTTACTTTTCTAGCTCATCTGTCACCTTCTCTGAGAAAGCCTTTCAGATTCCTCTTTCAAACGTCCCATAATCTTCACATACCATTCCTCTAGTCTTCAACATAACTTCTCAGTTTTCTCTCCTCTTCATCTAACTTGCCTTGACGGCATATTCTGTGGCCACTGCTAATGGGAGCAGCACCTATACTGTCAGTGGTCACTGAGGGTGCCACTGTGAAGTGGAAAGCAGCACTTACAGCTGTCCCTGCACAGTGGATGCCCTGTGGAAATGCCGATATCCACATTCTGTAGACAACTCCATGGTACCTGCATGTGCCAGAGTTTCAAGGAACAAATGCCTGTCGAAATAAAAAAAAATTCTGAAAGTTCCACTGCCAGTGACCAATAGAAACACTGCTGTCATGCCATTTTCTGTTTCTGTTGGAGACTCTTTCACAGCAAGTCTGCTGGTTCTTCTTTAGCGTCTTAAAGAAAATTTTACTGAAATGACGTGAAGAATATGTCCCAGACTCAAGCAAAGAACACTGTGGCACAATGGAACTCCTTCACCTCTGAAGCATGTCTTGTATCATTCAGGTGCAGTTTGAGCAAATCAAATTATTGTCATTCATCCACACATTCATTCAACAAATATATATCAAGTACTTATTATATGTTGCCCTTGATGTGTTGAAGCAACAACCAGACAGACCCATTCCTTGAATCTGTGGCATTTAAGTTCTAGAATAACAAATTCAGATAGCTCACTATTCCTTTTGTCAGAACAGAATGGCTTGTATAAAACATATAAATTTATAACCTGGGGAAGCCAGAAATCTATAGAAATACCAATGCAGATCTGGGTGATCGTGGGAGCAGAAGGGCTTTCTCTTTTCCTTTTTAGACTCTGAAAGGAAAATATGGCACAGAAACTTTTCACACAAATCATATAAGCAGTAAATTCAGTGGTACATCTTATCGGGCAGTTGGAAGGCCTGAGTGTATCAAGTTCTTTTTGGAGTAGACACAGCTCAGAAGATACCTCATAGTGTATTAGTGATGTTAGGGAATAGTCTGACTGGGGTCTTGGCTAAGGAGTATGTCACAGAACAGGCAATATGAGCTGAAGCTGTGGGATATAGAGCAGATAGTCTGAGTCAGACACATGTGGAGATCAAAGATTGATCTCAGGTGATCCACAGCACAGGGGGATCACAGCCCAGGACCTCCTCTATTGACAGAGACTACAATTAATCTCTGAAATATGCCACCTGGAGGTTATACTAGCAAACCCTTACAGAATGCCAAAGGGCAGAGCAGCACCCTTCATTTGTTACTAGTCTGATTTTCAGCATAGACCAGTCACACTTAAGTAGATATCAGTGAGGAAACTGAGAACCTGCCTGAGTGGAAAAACTTGCCGAGACCTACCCAGTTCCTTCCTGTCACATACATTGTCACTATTCCTTCACATCCAGACACCATCCTAGGGAAAAACAACAACAACAACAACAACAACAACAACAACAAAAACAAAACAATAAGAACTTGGATGTAGAGGGATTGTGGAAAACTTGTAAATCTCTTCCATTCACCTAAATGAGAAGGAGTCAACTAAAGATACTATTTAAGTTACAGGATAAGAAACGTATATTATATTTAGTTCAGTTTTGCTTGGGTGTGTGTGTGTTGGGGGGGGATTGGGGAGAAGATATTGTGAGGCAGATAATTAAATAGAAAAATTAAGAAGCCTGGGCAGCCCAGGTGGCTCAGCGGTTTAGCGCCGCCTTCAGCCCAGGGCGTGATCCTGGAGATCCAGGTTCGAGTCCCACATCAGGTTCCCTGCATGGAGCCTGCTTCTCTCTCTGCCTGTGTCTCTGCCTTTCTCTCTCTGGGTGTTTCTCATGAATAAATAAATAAAATCTTTAAAAAAATTAAGGAGCCATACATTTTGTATATAACTTAGTGTAGTGGAAACAAATTTGTAGACCTATATGTTATCTTCAATTCATAAGAAAGGAAATATACTTGTGAATTATGGATCACCACTTTTTATCAAAGTTATGTGTGTGCTTTTATTTCAAGTGTATTTTAAAAAATATTATTGGTTCATTAAAATAAAATTTAGGTCTATATCATATTATCAGCTAAACCACATAGTAAATAAAGCTTCCAACCAAAACCATTTCAAATGATGACGATTCATGCATTTGTATCATTATTACAGAGTGTCTGTAATGTATATAGAGATTGCTTATGATTCCAGGTTATAGATGACTTTTATGGAAGGATAAAACTCTGAAATATTATTTGAAATTTTCCTTTTGGTGTCCAGGGGGCCTACCTGCACTCAGCTGGCTGGGCCACTCCAATGGCCTATCTCAGGTAATGAATGCTACAGCAGAATCTGAGTTCAAAGAGAAGAACTCTTGGTGTTTTCATTTTCCAAATATCAGCATTGGAGTTAACGTGTTGGATTTGTAAGAGTTCTTTTGGGTGAGGCCCAAAGGTCTGAGCCCTAAAATCTCTAGGGATGAAATTTAAACCACAAGAAAAGAATGAGAAGATAAGCAGTGGTGCCAGACTTCCACCTCCTTCATGCCCAAAAGAAATAAAAATTCCAAAACTAAGGGGAAAATATCAAGGGATAGAGCTATGAGGGCTACTGCAGGAGAGACAAGAGGAATGGCCATGTGAACATGAGTGAAATCTGCAGTGAAAGGATATCCGTTTTCATACAGATCACAACCGCCCATTTTTTGACTTCCAGGGAGCCATGAGGGAGACAAGCCAGTGTTTCAGACCATTACAGGAACATCTAAACCGCATCACCAGTGCTAAGGAAGCACATTAGCAGTTATATTCAATATTATTTAAGAAAAGGCTTCCCTTTCACAACAGTCACAATATATCTCATTGCTCTGCCAAGCCCTGAAACTCGGGTAAACCCTATCTGCACTGCCCTTCCAGAGCAAACAGCCCTCCCTAGTGAATAGCCCAAGGATCCTCTTAAACTCCAAAGATAGGGGATGGAAAAACTGGACACCTGCACTCATATATGCTGGTGTAAATCACTTCAAACCTCCCCTGAGCCTGAAGTCATATATCTTTACAAAATGAACTGCCTTTGAAAATAGAGTTTGACAGCTTGACAATGGTATTTAGTGAACAACAAACATCATGACTCTAATATATGTAGTAAAGAAGAAAGTGTTAAGGAGAATTTTCTCTTTAGGGAGGAGTTCTTACCCATCAAAACAGTAAATAGATAAAGATAATGACATTGGGGAAATGAGACCTTGTAACCCTCTTTTATAGCTACTGCTGAGTCTCTCTCAATTCTTAAAAATATTATCTAGCTATTCTTTGTACTGCTCTCCCCTGTGTTAGTTTTCCATATGGTATAGATGACCCTGTGGGAATTCCTCTTGTATCTCTCCGCTCACCTCTGAAGCCAGGTTCTATTCTGGCAGACAGATTTTATTCATACATATAGCTTTCTGCTCCCCTTTTCCTGGGACCAATCTTTGTCCCTAGACTGTGCTTGGCAGGGAGTTAATGCTACCCGGAGTGCCACTCAGCAAATAAATAGCAGTGGGTACACAGCTCGCTCTTTTCTTCCCTTGGTGAAATAATTCTACAAAATCTTTGAGAGGGTCCAGGGGGCAAGACTGAGCTTCAGTTTCCCATAGCAGTGATCCACTCACTAATAAAACTTTATTGGCTTCCCTCCCTTTTATTTCTCACTTGCTCACTCCTTCACTGTGTTCCCCAAGATCACCTTCCAAATACTCTACTTGTGTTCAAATAAGTGCTTCAGCATCCGCTTTTGAAGGACTCAAATTAAAACTTTTGAAGGACTCAAATTAAGAAATACACATTGTGGGGGTAATATATCCATGTTTTGCAGTCCCAAATAACTTTAGTTGTAAGAAATATGATGTATTGATATAAATTATCCTTAAAATACTGTTTTTATATTTTCATCTTTATATATTTGATTATGAGAGTCTTTTTTAACTTATAAGGAAATTGCAATAAATGGCAACTATAGGAACTATGGAAAGTATGAAACCTCAAAAACTAAAATCAAGTGCAAACCATTTGCTTCAGTATACTGTTATTCTTTCATGCTTATACTGCCCATACCATTTCCTCTAAACATATTTGTTTTAGGTTCAGATTTATCTCAAGGCTGGATGCCTATCATTTTCTATAAATAGCTATCATACTTGTCCTCTAAATCCCTTTACAGCACTCCAAAGTTATGAAGTTCTCATCAGGGTAAAGCACAAGGGAATGTGAGTTTGATTTTGTTGAGTTAGAGAGATCTGTCCTTGGGAAATGTTTGTTATGTTTAATTATGTACCAGTGTGTCTTCATGAAGCACTTTCTCTGTTAAAGCAATATTGATCTACTTCCTTTTCTATCTAGGCATTCTATTTCACAGATCACTGTAGACATGTCAGGCATTCCAAAAAATGCAAGTCTATAGAAAGATATATAGGACCAAAAGAAAAAAAAGAACACAAGTTTGTTCTTCCATTTTTGCATTAGCCTATTGAAAAAATATAAAGGAACAAGGGTGAGTTTTTACATTGCACACTGTAAAGCTGTGAGAGGCTGTGAGGTGAAAATGAAAAAAAATATATCAAATGAAAGCAGGGAATGCATTTTGGGATCAATTTACATAGTTCTACTCCTGGAGCTAGCTTGCGCTGGTTATGATGGACAGGTGTCTGTTGGCTCCTTCTTGAATTCACCTTCACTTGTGGACCTGAAAAGGCACTTGTCATTCCAACCACATCTAATGTCATTTAGAGACTATAACAGAGAATAAAAGAAGAACAAATACTGAAATAGGATGGCAGCTGGCATAATTCAAGGTGAATCTCACACTTGGGGATAGTCTGTCTTTATAAGAAGGTAGTGTAAACAATAGCTATAATTTGTGTCAGGGCACATTCTTGAGATCTTTCAATTGTCTGATGATAAAAATGGGAATGTTGCTAATAAAAATGATTAAGGAAAAAAAAACCTGGGAGTAACTGACCAGTGAAGACATTTAGTAATGGAATATGACACTCTTTGCTTCTAGGTCACTGGTTCCAATTCAGCCTAAATCAAAAGCAGCTGAAAGCTGTGATCATGTAATGTGTGTGTAGTGGGCTATTTAAAATAGTGTCATGGTCTAGTTCAGGGAATACACGTCCACTGAGGCAATAAATATATCACAGTATCAGTCATAGCCTTTCAATTTTTAAAATTGTTTTACAATTATTTTAAAAGGATTATCATAAAAAGACTTTCTTATGACTAGATTCTGTTCTGCTCTTTCTTACTAAGATTTCATCAGTGTCTAAAGGGGCCCCTCAAGAACTAAGTAACAATCTTTATCCCTTGATATTTTGGGGATTGATTGGTGATATTAGTTTTGTTCTCTATGGCAATTACTAGCTTCATAAAGTCTTTAAAGTAAAAAAAAAAATGGCACTCTGCCATTTGGAAGTTGATATTTGAAAGGAACTTGTATTAAATTAGAGGCCTTCTTTTCCTTACTCCCTTCCCCCCATCATTTCTTAAAAAGCATGGCTTGGGTTTCTGGATAATTTTAGAATGTGCCTAAAAATATTTTTCTAAAAGGTCATCTAGATTCCTAGCTATGCCTAGCTCAACCTTCAGTTGCTCCAGAGAAATATCAGACTTGAAAGATATTGACTGGTCACCACATGAATGAACAGTAATGCTAAAGGAAGTCAGGTAGCTTCTCTGTAATACATAACATGATAGCAATGTAGTATTTACTTTACCAAACCCTGGGGCAACAGCACTTTTTAAAAGTAAATAGTTACTTACTCCAGCCCAACAGGAGGAAGTTAAACTTAAAAGGCAGTAAAAAACTCTAAGGACAATTATTTTTCAGCTATGAATGAAAGTCTTCCAGATTGTTATCAACCCTAAAGACACTCTACATATAATATTCCAGATGAGATTTGCATTTGATGGTTTTGGCAACTCCTGTCATTGTAAATTATTAAAATGAAAGAACAATAGATAAAATTAAGCCTAGATCACTAAGGCAAGGTTGCATAGTCTTTGGTGTCCACAAAGCTTGGAATATTGGCTCCATCATTTACCATTCTATGCTCTAGCTAAAGAGTAATCTTTCTAGCCTCTATCTTTAATCCTTAATTTCCGATGTATAATCTACAAAACTGTCCATAACAGTACAAACTTATTTGGCTCTTGTGGTTGGTTATATAGAGAATATGGACATGATATGGACATGATTAATATTAGCTTGTTTCCATTTGAGGTTTGAATTTAATATATGTGATTCTTATATATAATATATTGTGATGAGGATGCAGAGAAAAAAAACTTTTCACTTTTCAAAGTGAAAAAAACTTTCACTTTTCAACTTTTTCACTGTTGGTGGGAAGGCAAGCTAGTGCAGCCACTCTAGAAAACAGTAGGGAGGTTCCTCAAAAAGTTAAAAACAGAGCTACCCCATAACCCAGCAATTGCACTATTAGGTATTTACCCAAAGGCTACAAACACAATGATCCAAAAAGGATAACTGCATCCCAATGTTTATAGAGCAATGTCCATAATAGTCAAACTATGGAAAGAGCTTAGATGTCCACTGACAGATGAATAAAGAGGATATATATATATCCTATATATATATATATATAATTATATATAATATTTCCTATATATCTATATAAATATATATATTTATATAATTATAATATGCAATTTTCCTATACACAGCCATCAAAAAAGGGAAATCTAACATTTGCAATGACTTGGATGGAACTAGATGGTATTATGCTAAGCAAAATAGGTCAATTAGAGAAAGACAATTATCGTATGATGTTACTCATATGTGAAATTTAAGAAACAAAACAGAGGATGACAGGGGAAGGGAGGAAAAAATAAAATAACAAAATCAAAGGGGGAGTCAAACCATAAGAGACCCTTAACTATAGAAAACAAACTAAGGCTTGCTGGAGGGGAGGATGGTGGGCGGATGGGGTAACTTGGTGAAGGGCATTAAGAAGGGCAAATGATGTAATTTGCAACTAAGTAATAATTGAACTCTACCTCTGAAACTAATGATACACTATATGTTAATTAATTGAATTTCACTAAACTTTAAAAATAAATTAGATTTTACACAAACAGCAAATTCTCTTTAGTATGTGAAACCTAAGCTCAAGAACCTAATCTCCTCTGACCATTCTGGATAGTATATAGAAATTTATAGTTTATCATGAATTAAATAAACACTGCCTAAATAAACCAAAAAACCCCAATAAACAAACAAAGAAAAATAAGATCTAGATAGGATGGGACCCTACCTACTACTATGAAATTAAGAGTTATTATATTCAATGCACAAATGTACATGGTTTTTAATTTTCTCTGCACATTATGGTGTGAATGTGTATCTATGTGTATGGGTGTGTTAAAGGTAAGTCTAAATAAACCGTTCTACCCCATTAAGTTTAGTCTTATCTAATTTGTTGGTAACTAGAGGGCTCTATCAAACGCTCCTCCTCCAGGGTCTTTCCAAACAAAGGGAGAGATAAAAGGTGCCAAATGAGAATTTCAATATTGTTTTATTCTTGGTCAAGTAGTATCTCCCAGTAATGCTATATTGTAGAAGGTGGCTGCAAACTAAGGTAAAATAGAGATGTTTCCTTCTTCCTCTTTAAATCTCTACTTGGTACAGCTAAGGCTGCGAAGTAGTTAACAAAGTAGTTTACAAGTCTATCAGCAAGCTTTCTGAAGGATCAGGCACTTCATAAAATAGGTCACTTAATGAGTGGAGAAAGATGGAGTCCTTGACGCAGGTACAGGTATAGTTTCTGACTGCACTATCTACTAGCTATGAGACTGTGTGAAAGTCACTTAATATCTCTATGTCTCAGTTTCCTCCTCTATAACGACATATTCCATAGAGCTGTTGGAAAAACTAAATGATTAACACATGTATAAACTCTAAGAAGTCATTGCTTTCTGACCTACATGTGAGAACTATGGGGATGGAACATGTTCCTCTGCTTTGAGGCCTCAGACATTGGTACAGTGTTGTACCAACATATGTTAATAACCTTAGCTACAATGTTAAAGATTAAATAAGTTGTGTAGAGAGAAGCTATAAGCATTCAGTCTCTGTTGTCTTCCTGGGGTAAAGCAGAACCTCTGCCCTATACTGAAAGAGGAGGAATAAGAGACAATGCTGTCTTCCCACCTCAAATAATTATTTCATTAGCTTTCTGAAGCTCCACAGTAAAAGCATCTCTTCAGTGTTGTGAAATACAGCACCCTGAAATGTGCACTTGTCTTATTCATCTCTCTATCCCGGGAAGAAGAGGTACATGTGCACTTCATAGAAAGTGGATCAGAATCTAAAAAGGAACTGCTCCTGTCTGGCTATTTCACTCTTTGCTAAAAATATATGAAAAAAAAAATACCTCCATGAGCTCCTACATTGAAAATTTCACTTCTCAGAATTATAATGTAGAAAGTTTTTAAATTTAAAATCCATGAGCTCAGTAATGGATCCTGATAAAGTGTTACATGGGTATGTGTTATTTTAAAATGTATGCTTTTAAAATTCACACAAGATTAAATGCATTGAATTAACAAGTACTTGAATCATTCCCTCTAGGACTTATGGGAAAAATTAAATTCAAACAGGTTTACTATAGGCAAAGGCAGAATTATTCTTTTAGTAGTGAAAGTTAACAGCAGTGACTGAATTCATTTTTTTTTTTTTTTTTTTGTATGCATTGTCTTACTTGATCATTCCAACAGCTTTGGGAGCTAGTACACTGTTAGTGTTTTTTGTTGTGTGCTTGAGAAAATTAAGTCTCCGAGAGTTTGTTGTGGTTGCTCTGGTCATGCATATAGAAAGTGAAAGGCTGGAATCAAACCATAGGGCTGCACGTCTCTTTCTGTCTCACCATGCTGTCACTAAGCATTTATGATTTCATTGTTCTTTTTATTGGGCATTGGGTTAGATGTTTTATCCTGTAAATATTTCTCAGAAATTAGAGAAACGAGTAGAGGGTTATTCAATTCAACACATATTTATAGTATACCTATTATGCTATTTGGTAATGCACTCTCTTTTTATAGTTCTCAGGTACACAAAATGAGATCAGCCTATACTATATACTAGCCTCTGTAAAGAACTGTTTAGCATTTCAACTACTGCTGCACTTATGGCAGGGATCTAAGGCTAAATGTCTTCTAAATAGAAAACTGAACCCATAAGGTTGTATACTAAAACACTAGCGAACCAAATAATATATCTTCTTAACATAGCTGCAGGTTATTCCAACAATATCTAAGACTCTTTGGGTTTAGAAAGATATGTTACCATTTTAAAGATATTTCTATTTTGTCACAGATTTGAGAAATTGAATCGTAGACTCAAACCTTGGGGCCCTTAGCACAGATCTTATACTGATCGGCATGATGTTGAAGGATGTTTTAGTGGAAATCTCCTGGCCTATTGCACTCCTCTACACTCCCCACAGTTATAAAACTGAAAACTGAAAAAGCCTATCTTCTTGAGAAATATTTGCGAATATGTGTTCAACATTCACTGATAAACTAGGAAAATCTTGACAAATATTTTAATTTTAGCATCCCAGGAATCTTATAATTGATCAGATGAGTCAGATAACTAATAATTACAAGAATGTTTATGATAAAAATACAGGTATTATGGAATTAGGAATATCCTATGTCTTACATTCTGTTTGTTCCTCATTAATCCTTTATTATCATCTCTTATGCACACTATTGCAGTGGCCTTCTAACATCAACTTTTACTACTTTTGTTGCTCTCCAGTCTGTTCTCATGGCTATCTACTGTCATTTTTAAAATATATACACCAACTCTTTTCTTTTTAAAAAATATTTTATTTATTTATTATTTATTTGAGAGAGCAAGAGAGAGTGAGAAAGCATGAATGGGGGGAGAATGGAGAGTGGAATGTTGGGTTATAGGGCATGCATTTGCTAAGTTTTATTGATACTGACAAACATCTTTCCAAAGTCATTGCATTAACTTATACTTCCATTGCAATGTGTAAGAGTTCCCATTGCTGTACCTCCTTGCCTAAATTTGATTTTTTTCTTCCTTCATTATAGCCTTTTAGTGCCTGTGTAGTGGTATTATACTACTATTATAGTTTGTATTTTCTTAGTCACCAATAAAATGAACAATCTTTTCATTAACATCAGTCATTTAGATATATTTATCTATGAAGTGCCTATTCAAATCCCTTACCTATTATTATTTCATATTGGTTTTACACTCTTTCCCTATTTTTTGTAGTTTTTTATATATTTTATATATATTATATATATATAAATATATATATATTTTTTATATATTCTGATTAAAAGTTACTTATAAAATATTGTATCTTCTTTCTTCCATTTTTTAGAAGCTTAATGATATCTCTTCATGAGCAGAAGCTCTAGTCTTGTCATTGGCCTGTTTGCCATTTTTCTTTATATTTTTTCATTTTTCTTTATTTCTAGTACTATTTGGTATGAGATCTTAATAGTGATTTATTTTTTTTCTTTCTTTATAAGTTTTTATTTTAATTCTAGTTAGTTAACATACAGTGTTATATTAGTTTCAGGTACACAATATAGTAATTCAATACTTCCACACATCATCTTGTGCTCATTATGATAACTGTACTCCTTAATCCCCATCACATATTTAACCCATCCCTCTACCTATCTCCTCTCTGGTAACCAACAATTTGTTCTGTATAATTAAGAGTGTATTTCTTGTTTTGTCTTTCTATCTCTCTTATTTTATCCACTTTGCTTATGTTTCTCAAATTCCATATGAGTGAAATGATATGGTAAATGTTTTTCTCTGACTTACTTTGCTTAGCATTAGGCTCTCTAGCTCCATTCATGTTGTTGCAAATGGCATGATTTCATTATTTTTAATGGTTGAATAATATTCCATTACATATAAACCAAATCTTTATCTATTCATAAATATATGGACACAGACTGCTTTCATATCTTCGTTATTGTAAACAGTGCTGCTATAAACACAGGGGTGCCTATATTCCTTTGAATTAGTGTTCTTGTATTCTTTGGGTAAATACCAGTAGTGTGATTGCTATATAGTAAAGCAGTTCCTCCATACTGCTTTCCACAGTAACCACACCAGTTTGCATGCCTACCAACAGTGTACAAGTGTTCCTTTTTCTCCGTATCCTCGACAGCACCTGTTTTTTTCTTGTGTTGTTGACTTTAGCCATTCTGATAGGTGTGATGTGATATCTCAGTTTTGATTTGTATTTCTCTGATGATGAGGGGTGATGAGCATCTTTCCATGTGTCCTTGGCCATCTGTATATCTCTTTAGAGAGATGTCTGTTAATGTTTTCCACCCATTTTTTTTTTGTTTTCCACCCATTTTTAATTGGATTATTACTTTATTTTAATTAGGTTCAGATAGTTTATTTTTTCTTTGGTTTCCCTTGCCTCAGGAGACATATCTAGAAAGAAGTTGCTACAGCTGACGTCAAAGAGATTACTGCCTGTGTTCCATACATTTTAGGATTCTTTGTTCTAGTTCTGTAAAAAAATACTATTGGTATTTTGATAGGGATTACATTGAATGTGTAGACTGCTTTAAGTGGTATAGGCATTTTAATATTTGTTCTTCTAATTCATGAGCATAGAATGTCTTTCTGTTTTTTCCTGTCACCTTTAATTTCTTTCATCAGTGTTATAAAACTATAAAGTTTTCGGAGCATACGTCTTTCACCTCTTTGGTTAGGTTTATTTCCAGGTATCTTATTATTTTGAGTACAATTATAAATGGGATTGTTTTTTAAATTTTTATTTCTGCTGCTTCATTGCTGGTGTATAGAATGCAACAGATTTCTATACATTGATTTTGTATCCTGTGACCTTACTGAATTTGTTTATATGTTCTAGCAGATTTTTAGGTAGGGTATTTTCTGTATACAGTACCATGCCATTTGCAAATAGTGAAAGTTTTACTTCTTCCTTACTGATTTGGATGCCTTTTATTTTTGTTGTCCAATTGCTGAGGCTAGGACTTCCAGTACTATGTTGAAAAAAAATGGTGACATTGGACATGCTTATCTCATTCCTGACCTTAGGGGAAAAGCTCTGTTTTTCCCCATTAAGGATGATAGCATTGGTTTTTTATAGATGACCTTTATTATTATTATTTAAAAGATTTTATTTATCTATTCATAAGAGACAGACAGAGAGAGGCAGAGACATAGTCAGAGAGAGAAGCAGTCTCCCTGCAGGGAGTCTGATGTGGGACTCAGTCCCAGGATCCCAGGATCATGACCTGAGCCAAAGGCAAATGCTCAACCACCGAGCCACCCGGGGGACCGCTGGCCTTTACTATGTTGAAGTATGTTCTCTCTAAACCTATTTTGCTGAGGGTTTTTATCATGAATGGATATTGAACTTTGTCAGATGTTTTTTTTTTCTGTGTTTATTGAAATGATCGTATGGCTATTCTTTCTCTTACTGAAGTGATGTATCACAATGATTTGCAAATATTGAACCACCCTTGCAACCCAGGAATAAATCCCACTTAATTGTGGTGATTTTTTAAAAAGATTTTTAATTCATTTATTTGAGAGAGAGAGAGAGAGAGAGAGTGCAGGTGCATGTGAGCAGGAGCAGGGGGAGGGGCAGAAGCAGATTCCCTGCTGAGCGGGGAGCCTGATGCTGGGCTTGATCCCAGGACCCTGAGATCATGACCTAAGCCAACGGCAAATGCTTAACCAACTAGCCACCTGGGTATCCCTATGGTGAATATTTTTTAATGCATTGTTGAAATCATTTTGCCAGTATTTTATTGGGAATTTTTGCATCTATGTTCATTAGGAATATTGGCCCGTAGTTCTCTTTTTTAGTGATATTTTTATCTGATTTTATTATCAGGGTAATCCTGTCCTCATAGAATGAATTTGGAAGTTTCCTTCCTTTTTTATTTTTTTGGAATGATTTAAGAATAATAGGTATTAACTCTTCTTTAAATATAGTAGAATATTTGGTAGAATTCGCCTGTGAAGTCATGTGGTCCTGGACTTTTGTTTGTTGGGAGTTTTTTGATTACTAACTGAATTTCTTTTCTGGTTATTGTTCTGATCAAATTTTATATTCCCTCCTGTTTCAGTTTTGGTATTTTATATGTTTCTAAGAATTTATCCATTTCTTCTATGTTCAATTTGTTGGCATGTAGTTTTTCATAATATTATCTGATAATTTTTAAAAATTCTGTGATGTTGGTTATTTTTCCTCTCTCATTTGTGATTTTACTTATTTGAGCCTCTCTCTCTCTCTTTGTCTTTGACAAGTCTGGCCAGAGGTATATCTATTTTATTAGTTTTTTCAAAGAACCAGCTTCTATTTTTTTTTTTTTTTATCTGTTCAACTGGTTTTCTAGTTTCTATATCACTTATTTCTGCTTTTATCTTTATTATTCCTTTCTTCTGCTGGTTTTAAGCTTTGTTTGTTGTTCTTTTTCCAACTCCTCTAGGTACAAGCTTAGGATGTATATTTGAGATTTTTCTTGCTTCTTGAGATAGGCCTGTATTGCTATAAACTTCCTTCTTAAAGCATCTTTTTGCTGCATCCTAAAGATTTGAGATCATTAGGTTTTCATTTTCATTTGTTTACATGTATTATTTCTTCTTTAATTTTCTGGTTGACCCATTCCCTGCTTAGTAGGTTGATTTCTTGTTCATAGCATGTGGTGAGACAATATGTAGAATTTTGATCTTCAATTGTTTGATCTTTGTTTTGTGGACTAACATATGATCCATTCTAGAGAATGTTCCATGTGCACTTGAAAAGAGTATGTATTCTGCTGTTTTAGGATGGAATGCTCTGAATATACTTATTAAATCTATCTGTTCCCAGTGTGTCATTCAAAGCCATTGTTTCCTTGATGTTGTGTTTAGATGATCTGTTCATTGATGTAAGTGGGGTGTTAAAGTCTCCTACTTTTATTGTATTACTATTAATTAGTTTTCCTTTATATTTATTATTAACTGTTTTATGTATTTGTGTGTTCCCAGGTTGGGTGCATAAATATGTACAATTGTTATATCTTTGAATTGGATTGTCTTCTTTATTATTATATAGTGTCCTTCTTTGTCTCTCATTACGGTCTTTGTTTTAAAGTCTCTTTTATCCAAGATAAGTATTGCTATTCTGGCTTTCTTTTGACTGCCATATGCAGAACAGATGTTCCTCCATCCTCTTACTTTCAATCTGTAGGTGTATGTACATGATAAGTGATTTTAGTAAGAGATTTCTATAAGTATTTTATATAAGAAATTGTTAAATAGTACAGATTCATGAAGATACATTCTTTGCAAAGCCTTATTATTTTAACATTCACATTTAGATATGCAATCCAACTGAAATTTACTTTTGTACATAGTGTGAGGTACAAGCCAAGATTTTTAGCATTTATATGGATGGCTACTTAACCCAGCATTATTTAGTATAAATTTCATCCTTGGTCCACTGTTCCTACCACAGATTGCTTGTCAGAAATCAAGTGACAATCCAATTGTGGATCTGATTTGAAAATCTATATATTTTTATTTTTCTATTTATCTGTCTTTGTGCCAATAATATTACCTTAATTACCGTAACTTTATAATACATCTTGAGAGGTAGTAGCTTAAGTTTTCCAGCTTTGTTCACTATCTTTGTCCTTAGCTCTTTTTAAAAAATATTTATTTATTTATTTTAGAGGGGGGAGGGGACAGAGAGAGAGAGAAAGACAGAGAGAGAGAGAGAGAGAGAATGAATGAGCAGAGGAGGGACAGAGGGAAAGGGAGAGAAGCAGACAAGCCTTTTTGGGGGGCTTGATCCCAGGACTCTAAGATCATGACTTGTGCTGAAATCAAGAGTCAGATTCTTAACCAACTGAGGCACCCAAGCATCCCTGTTCTTAGCTCTTTAAATTCCCATGTAAATTTTACAGTCAGATTGTCAATTAAAAAAAATAAAAGCTACCATGATTTTAATGGATCATGTTAAATCTATTAGATCAGTTTGGTGATGCTGACATCTTTATTGAGTCTTCTAATTCATAGATATTTTTACTCACAGTGTGATTTTTTTAAAGACTTTATTCATTTATTCATGAGAGACAGAGAGAGACAAAGAGAGAGGCAGAGACATAGGCAGAGGGAGAAACAGGCTCCATGCAGGGATCCCGATATGGGACTCGATCCCAGGACTCCGGGATCATGCCCTGAGCCAAAGGCAGACACTCAACCACTGAGCCACCGAGGCATCCCAACACAGTGTGATTTTTATAAGAAGAAACTTGTTTATAAAATGTCCATTAGGGCATCCCAGTGGCACAGTGGTTTAGCACCACCTGTAGCCCAGGGCGTGATCCTGGAGACCCTGGATCAAGTCCACGTCGGGCTCTCTGCATGGGGCCTGCTTCTCCTTCTGCCTGTATCTCTGCCTCTCATTCTCTGTGTGTTTCTATGAATAAATAAATAAATAAATAAATAAATAAATAAATAAAATCTTAAAAAAAAATAAAATCTCCATCAATAGTTAAATAAGTTATCAAACTCGAATTTATTATTACTAAATGATCTTCATGATTTTTAATTATCCTATATTTCCCCCTAACTTCTCTACAAGAATATAAACATTTGATCACATTACCATTAGTGTCCAAATGTAATTCCCTCATTACCCACTCTGAGGAGAAGGACCTCAATCTTCTCTTTGGGTTTTAGGTTTGTGGCACATGCCACCATGCTATATGATATCCAGCTTGGGTCTACCTCTACTCTTTGCTTTTCCCACCTCAGTTTATGTTTATCTACTCCACTCAACTGTTCACTAGACTTTATTTACAACATGTCACTCAGGCCACTATTTTGCACTGTTTCACTATGTTTCCAGGAGATATTTTCAACTGCTGATATGGTCATCCTGCTGCTTTGCACCAGCAAAACCACCTGCCTCTGCTATCCTATGACACCATGCAAGATTTCAAACGTGATGCCTCATGGTATTCCCAAACACCCCAGTATAAGGACTGCTCAGCTATCTGATAGAGAACAAGAAAAAGGCCGCTTTCCCTCTCTCTTATGCTATTTTAATTTATAGTATGGCGGTGCGTAGGATTTTTGTGTATTGTGAATAAAGCTAATATGAACATTGGCATAAAAGTCTGGGTGGAACTATGCTTTTATTTCCCTTGGCTAAATTCCTAGGAGTGCAATAGCGGTGGTATATTGAAGATGTATATTTAATATTTTAAGAAACTTCCAAAAAGTTACTAAGTGGTTATTCCACATTTATGCTTTGAAAAGTAGCATATGAGATTTCCAGTTGTTTCACATACATTCCCATACTTGGTACTGTCAATTTTATTTATTTTAGCCTCTCTAATTAATGTACAGTGGTAACTCACTATGATTTATATTTCCCTTATGAACTTATGTTCAGTAACTTTTCATGAGCTTAGTGCTCATCCAATTTTATTTTCTGTTGTGAAGTGTCTGTTCAAATCTTTATGCCCATTTTAATTGGCTTATTTGTTATTATTAATGAATTATAAATCAGCTTTATTATTCCTGATAATATATATTTACCCTAATTATATTATGATTTTGGTACTATTATAAATCATTTTCCAATTACTTGCTAAGTATATCTATATTTACATTATAAGGCTTGCCTTTTAGTTGTGTTAATGGGGTCTTTCAAAAAGCTAAATGTATTAACTTTCATGAAGTCTAATTTTTCATTTTTTTCATTTGTGGTTTATGCCCTTTGTGTTCTATCTGAGATAATACTGCCTAATCCAAGTTTTCAAAGATTTTTCCTGCTATGAGTTTTGTATTATACATACAAATAGGTATATGATGCATTTTAAGTTAATTGTTGTGTATTTTGTATATTAAGGTTTCAAGTTTGTCTTCTCTACATGATTATCCAGTTGTTCCAACTCAATTTCTTTTTTTTTTTTTTTTAACTCAATTTCTTAAAGAACTTCTCTCTCTCATTGAATTGCTTTGGTATCTGTGACAAGTATCAATGACCATGTATGCATGTATGAGTTTTTTTCTGGATTCACTATTCTGTTGTATTGACCATTTGATATATCTATTCTTTTACCAGTGTCATGCTATCTTGATCACTATAGCTTCACAGCAAGTCTTGGAATCAGGTAATGTATGTTCTCTCGTTTTGTTCTTTTTAAAAATCACTTTGGTTTTTCTGAGTTGTATGAATTTTCAGATAACTTTTAGAATCAACTCATTGATTTTTGAAAAAAAAAAAGCAGTGAGGATTTTGGTTGAAATTCTGTTAATTCTACAGATCAATTTAAGAAAAAAATAATATGTTAACAAAGTTTATTCTTCCAATTATGAACATAGAAAATATCTCCATTTACTTAGGTTTTTAATTTTTCTCAGTAAAGTGCTTTAGTTTTCAGTGTATAACCTTGCTTATCTTTTGTTAAACTGATTACTAGTTATTTTATATCTTGGCACTATTATGAATAAAATATTCTTTACTTTATTTTCTAATTGTTATATAAAATGTAGAGTGTTTTGTATGTTAACTTTGTAGAAATTAAACTATTACTCTTAATGCACTTGACCCTAGAACAATAGGGGTTTGAATGTATGTGGGGGTCCACTTATACGTGTTTTTTTGGATACAGTACTGTAAATGTATTTTCTCTTACTTCTGATTTTCTTAATAATACTTTATTTTATTGTGAGAATATGGTATATAATAAATATAACATACATAATGTGTGTTAATCAACTGTATTATCAGTAAGGCTTTTGGTTAACAGTAGGCCATAAATAGTGTTGGGGAGTCAAAAGTTATATGTTGATTTTGGACTATGCAAGAAGTCGATGCCTCAACCCCTGTGTTTTTCAAGGGTCACCTTTTGTTTTGTGGCATCCTTAAAATTTTGCTATGAAAACAATAATGTCTTCTACAAATAGAAACATTTTTACTTATTTTTTTTTCAATCATTATAACTTTCATGTCATTCATTTTCTTTTTACGGTATCTAGGACCTCTAGTACAAGGTTGGATGGTAATAGTGAGGGCACACATCTCCATGTTATTCTTTTTTTTTTTTTTTAAATTTTAAAGATTAGATTTATTTTTTTGAGAGAGAGAGAACACAAGCTGGAGGAGGAGCAGAGGGAGAGAGAGAAGCAGACTCCCTGATGAGTAGGGAACCCAATTTAGGGCTAGATGCCAGGACTCTCAGATTATAACTTGAGCCAAAAAGCAGATGCTTAACCAACTGAGCCACCCAGGCACCCCTTGTTATTTCTAATCTTAGAGAGAAAGTATCAGATATTCATCCTTAATTATGAGGTCAGTTGTAGGTTTCTCATAAATGGAAGATCAGTTTGTGGAAGTTCTCTTTTATTGTATGTGGCTGACTTTTAAAAAAGACCTAGACTGAATTTTGCTAAATGTACTTCACATTTATTGAAATAATCATATGGTTTTTCTTCTTTATGTTGTGAGTATTGGGAATTACATTGAATTTTGAATGTTAAACCAATCTTGCATTACTGAGACAAGTCCAACTTGTTTATGATATGTTGATCTTTGTATATATTGCTGGATTTGATTTGGTAATATTTTGTTGGGGATTTTTCATGAAAGATATTTATCTGCAGTGTTTATATCCTCAAATGTATTTGTTTAGTTTTGATGTCAGGTTAACAATGACTTTATCAAATGGGTTGGGAATTATTTCCTCCTCTTCTATTTCCTGTAATTTTGTACAGAATTGGTATTTCTTTCCTTAAATGTTAGGGAGAATTCACTAGGGAAGCCATGTGAACTGGACTGTTCTTTGATGGAGGATTTTAAACTACTTTCGTATTTTCTAAAATTGATGCACTCATAATGTTCTTTCATGTTAACACATGTATTTTTCTCTTTCAAATTTTTATTTAAATTCCAGTTAGTTAACATATACTTTTACTTTTTTACTTATGAACATTTCCTTTTATTTTTATGATTTAAAGTCACATTATTTCCCATAAAGACATTATCCAATTGAATTTGCATTTTTTTTTTTTTTTCCTGAGAACGTATAACATTCCTGAAGCCAGGGACAATGACATATTTGCATTTGTTCTCTAATGCCTAACATAGTTTCCTGTGCAATAGTATTTGGTAAATATTTATTTAAATGAGTGAATAACTGAGCTAATGAAAAGGTCAATATTAAGACTTTAATCCATTTATCCTCCTTAAGTGACAGTTTTTTTTAATTTTTTTATTCATAACATGAATGAATGCATATGAATATTATTTATGTTCTAGTCAGTTCTGAAATACCCCGGAATATATTTTGATATAAGAAAAGAATTCAATGACAATGACTTTGTCACTCATACCTCAAAGTCTCTCATTCACACAGATTTCAGTCTTTCTTTCCCTTTTAGTTCTTTTCAGCTAATTGTATTAATATTTGCATGTGTCTCTATTATGGATCTGTGGTAATTTTTTATTCTATATTTTAATCATAGAGTTTGTAGATAAAAGAACCTAAGAAGTGATCTAATCAGAGCTCATCACTGTGCAAAACAATTAATTTGAGTTCAAAGTTATTTAAAATAAGTGTTTTCCCACTTGTGTTAAGTGACCTCTTCCTAAATGCAAAAGCCTTTGAGTAACAGAATAGAAAGGTTACTATGGGTAACAGCAGAGCTAAGGTATTTGGAGTTTCTCTCTTCCTCCTTCATATAATTACTTATCTTTCAGAGTAGAAATATTAAGACCAAATAATATTTATAAAATAAGTATGTGGTAACCTTGAGGGTATAAATATGTTAAAATCAACATAAAACTGTTAAAATCAGTTACAGTTCCTCCTACCTTCACACCATTTCTATAGTGTAAGATCAAAAACTATTTTCTAGTTTCTTCTTTAGCATGCTATTTATTTCAATGCCAATTAGAAGACTTAAAGACCCCATATTTCATACAACTAAGTCCCACAGTGAAGCTGTAATTATTTAATATTGCAATTTTATAAATAAATATGTATAATACATTTATATGTGTATATACTCACACACGTGAAATTCTTATTTAGTGCAATGACTGTTTATCTCCCTAGAAGAAACAATAGCATCCCTTCCTTGAGCCAGAGATTTTTACATCCAATACATCTATTTATCTTTATTTCTTTCATTGCTGTAAGAGAAAGCAAATAGATAAGTACACTTACATACAGCTAACTTGGGTCCCTGCCTATACTCTGCAACATTATATTCTTTTCTAAAATAAAGTGA
Organism: Canis lupus familiaris; assembly: GCF_011100685.1. Classification (NCBI taxonomy): domain Eukaryota; kingdom Metazoa; phylum Chordata; class Mammalia; order Carnivora; family Canidae; genus Canis; species Canis lupus. Next base: position 20,384,096 of record NC_049253.1, read on the forward strand.
TTTTACTTAAATCCCTCCATGATTAATTGAATAATCTTTTTGGAATTTGCTTCATAAAGTAAACTAGAAAAAAGAATCTATCTCAGTTGTCCAGTAACCATATTGCTATAAAATGAGGTTTTGAGTTTCTACAAATGGATAAGAATAATTGATCAGGCAGCTGTTTCCTATGACAAAAAGAAGCACAACAGAGGTACCCTGATAATACTGGTGGCAGATAATTAAATTGCTCAATTTGTGTCCATTTAGAATCCTGCCCATCTTTAATATCATCTGACAGCACTGTTAGTTGCATCACAAGCTAATTGAGAACATTTAGTGAAAAATAAAAACTGACAAAACATCTTTTTAATTTAATAGAAGTATGTGTAAGAGAGATGAAAATAGAGAGGGTGGAGGAAAATAAGAAAAAAAGATGCATTCAGTCTTACGTTGTACATTTATTTTGAATATTATCCTAATATCCTAATATTTCTGATTTTTATCCTAGGAAGGAAATAAAACAGGAGTTTTTTTCTATAGTTGAGATATTTTTCTTAATCTTCTAATATAAAAGGTCATTGTGTAATGTTCACAGAACTTGGATTATTTATAGGAAATTTTCTAAGAGTATTAGTTTCATTTTGTTGGGCCTCTGTGTCAAATTATAGGTTAAAGGAAGATGGAAAAGAAAAAAGATGAATTTTGAAGAACAGAAATAAGAAATTTTGAATATATAAATTACTGTGGTCTAATATTAATAGTCTAAAAAGTGGAAATAATTGGCACATACTTTGAAACATTTAACCATCCTTTATTAGTTGAACTCAATTCCCCTTGAGTTTAAAATGGGCTCTTATTAATAAAATAGATCCCTTTGGAAGTTACATTATCGGTTTAAGTCAGTGGCATATTAATATACTAAGTATAGTAGTATGGTAATGTTCACAGAGATGCCAATTTGCCTATAGGCACACAGACTGTGAGTGGAACCCAGTTTTGTCTCAGGCAGTCTTGTTCTGAGTCTGTGCTTCTCATTAGAACACTGTGCCACCTCTCATACTGCACAAGTATTTAACATTACAACTCTTTGGTTACATTGTCATCAACTCCTTTCACAAGGGTTTATCTTGGGTTCTCACCTGTTTGTGGTTCTAAAGTTATCATTCTTTTCTTTAAAAATATATCTCTGGCACTTAGAAGAGAGAAAAAGCAATTTAAATGTTCAACCATCTTGTTACTCGCTAGTCATCTATAGTAGGGAAATGCTGTACACTATAGTGAATGATATAATCAATTGATTCCATCTTAATATTATAAAATTAATAATTGTACCTTAAAAATAACATCCAAACGTATTTTCCATATTAAATAGATGTATTCTCTATTTGAAAAATTAACCCTGAGTGAAATATGTATATAAAATTAATACTGGGTCAAAATTAATGTATTTCTCTGACCATAGAGCCTTGGTGATAGCAGTTAATAAGGAAAATAATGTAATTATTTTTAGTGGCACTAAGGAGGACATTAAAGATTATGTTTCTATTCTTGTGAAAAATACCTCTTGGAATTTTAATGACAAAAATAGATAAATTTCATTTTAATATAATCTAGAAAAAATAGCTCCTTGGTGTTCTATGACAAACTAAAATAAAATAAACCATTAGTATTGAAACAAGATAGACAGTACTAATCCCTAAAGAAATAACACCGTGAGTGTATATGTTTGAAATCTTTCTGGAAGTAATAAAATTGCCTCTTTGGAATTTTTATTAAAAAATAATAATAATAAATAGTCAAAGAATGACTTAAAACTATAAGTAACACTATCTGAAAAGTTATTTACAAATAGTTTGCTTTTTATGATTCCTTTATTTGTAGCTTCCTTATATTTATTATACATGAGATAATGTGTGTAAAATATGTCACACATATTCAATACAGTTGAATTAGCTTTTGCAGTTGATGGTTTCATCATTTTCAGAGCTCTCTACTATTTCTACTTAAAATAATAAGTTTTTAAGCCATAGCTTATTTTGTCTCCTGCATGTCATTTCACTGAAAAGTGCTCACTGATTGATTTATTCTAGTTGTTAAAGGAGAAGAAAGACATTTTATTATTTCATTTTGAAAACAGTATACTTTGCCAATACACCAAAATATTTATTTTTTCCAACAATTTCTGAATGAACATCATAAACAACAGCTATTTGAATTATTTTGAAAAGTTATACACTGCTGTTAAAATATGTTTATTACAACAGTAAGTTTCATATTAAATTATAATTCTGATATTATTCTGCTGTTTGATATAATCTCTTAATTTTTGGAAACAAGTTTCAAGCCCTAGATCAAATTTACTAACCCAAGAAATAAGTGAATACTGAAAAGTGAGTTTGAATAGTAGCTAAATTTCAAGCAAACTATAGAGATAAGATATTCCTCTACCTTCCTATCCACTTCAGCAATTGAGAAAGCATAGTCCTTATTTTTAGTTATATAATTTATCCACATGATGATATGTATTACTGTAATTCACTTGGTCACTCCTCATCTTCATTTTGTATTTTAGCGCAATGTCTGTGATAGTGGTGGGAGAGGGCTGGGGTAATGTTTGCCACTTAAGAACAGGAGGGGTTGCTGAGATTGGGATGGTTTCTTTCCCAGATACTTTCTTTCTTTTTGTTAAATTGTTAGCTAGCAGCTGCATGTTGGAACACAAATTCCTTGGTTTACAGTGAAACACCACATCCTATAGGATAATATTGCTTTGAAAAGGAGATGATGGAAGTCCTGTTGGTGTGGCTTGATGCAAATTACATCCCCTGTATCCCTTGGTTCATGCCACATCTGTGTGATTCCCTGCATACATTTTCCCTGCCACATCTGTGAGTTGCCTGTATACATTTTTCCAGGATAGGGAAGAAACCTTATTTGAGCCCCAAAGGAAAAATTAAAATACTAAGCTTAGTGAATGTTATTTTTTTTCCCCAATAGGTTCTTGGTAAAACTTCATTTAACAAATATTGCCAGAAAGTATCCTTTTCTGCTGCCCTACTGAATTCTTTGAAGCCTTAAACTATTAATTCTGGGTGCCACAACAATGATGAGGAAAACGTAAAAAAAAAAATATATATATATATATGTGAAAAAGCAAGGATTTAGCTTTCAGGCTTTTACTTGGGAGTTGGGAATAATATTACAGATTTTGGATCTTTCCATAGGATTTAATGGCTAATACCTGGCAGAGTAACTGGGAGGCATTTTTAATGATTAGTAAAGTGAGTGACAAAGGTTACATCCATTCCCAACTACCTTTCCCTTTTATTTCTTCAGTGCAGAGACTGGGGATACTAACTATTCACCTTTCCAACCTCTAGCTAGATCTAGTCATGTGATAACTTTCCAATAAGTGAAACTTAAGAAAAATCTACTCAATAGTTTCTAGGAAAGATTTTGATTTCCTAATTAAAAGGGTAGATAGTACTGCTTCTTCCCTTCCTTGCTGTTTTGAATGGCATATGATACTTGCATCTGCAGGAGCCATTTTCTGAACATGAGAAAGGCTAAGAGAATCACAGAGGACTTGTGTTGATATATGTGATAAACATAAGATGTGACACCCACAACCCCCCTTAAGGAAGGACTGGCTGCTAGCTATAGAAAGTGGGATTAGCAGACAGCATGCAAAAAACAGCTCTTTAGGGTCTAAGTTAGCTGCTGAGAGCCACCTGGCCGTGGCCACACTCTTCCACTTACAGCAAGATGGTTTATACCCTGAGGCAGGCCTAGACATTTCAGGCCAACACAAGACCCTCAGATACACAGTATTCACTCTAGGGCTCCCTGCCAGAGTGTCTGAGGTTCTGTTGGGTGTGCATTACAGTTTTTATCTGCCCAATCCTTCTTCCTCTCACTCCTCCTAAGTGTTGATCCTTATAAAACATCTAACACCCCAAACTCCATCTTGGCCTCTTTTCCAGAGAACCCAATCAGCAGTAATAAAAACAAAAATGAAAGCCATCTAGTTTCCAACGTTTTTGCAGAAATTTAAAACAATTTATTTAAACTACACTTACTTGCAAAGTTCACAGTTACCTGCTGTGAAATCATTCCTAGCTGTTATAGGGAAACAGTTCTGGAATTCTTTTTTAAGTATTTTCTTTAATTCTCACAAGGAAGCAGTAGTATTTATACTATCCTATAAATTATTTTAGCTAGCAAAAATATCAAATGTAATTTGCTCCAACGTCCTTATTTTATTAATAAGAAGTCTGAGGCCCAGGAATATGGATGAGAATTTCAGTAGATACCAGTCAAGAAGCCAAAAAAAGCTACATCAAATAATTTATTTAGTGATTTCTTTCTTTCTAGTGTATTGAAAACTCCTTCCCCACATTTTACACTGTAATCTAGAGCAGCTGTTCTCAAGTGTGTTCTCAATTGTAGCAGGGTCAGCATCACACGGAAATTTGTTAGAAATTAAAAGCAAATTTCAGGGTCCTACCATGAACATATTGACTGAGTCAGAAATTCTAACAGGGAGGAAATGAAGCTTAGTAATCTGTATTATAAGAAGAGCTCCAGATAATTCTGAGGCATGCTAAAGTCTGGGGAATAATAGTTAAGAAAAGGATCCTTACTGATAGGAGAAACCAAAGCTTCTGAGCCCAGATCACCTACAATTGATATATGATCTTGAGACTGTCATTCTGTGTACCTTGGTTTACTTACTGGAAAAACAAGGATTGAACCAAATCAATACATTTAACAATGGATTTGTATCAGTAAGGTTCTTTAGAGAAAGAGAATCAATAAGATATGTTTCTGTGTGTGTCTATATAAGGGTGCATATACAGAGATATCTACGTGTGTCTATGTGTGTGTGCATAGAAACAGAAAGATATTGAGAAATTTATTTTAGAGAATTGGCTCACATGATTGTGGAGGCCAGCAAGTCCATAATCTGCAGAAAAGGCCAGCAGGCTGGAGACTCAGGGAAGAGATGATGTTGCAGCTCAAGTCCAAAGGCAGACTGAGGATAAAATTTATCCTCAGAGATCTCAGTCTACTCTTAAGGCCTTCAACTGATTGGATAAGGCCCATCCACATTATTGAAAATAATAATCTACTGATTCAAGTATTTATCTAACCTAAAAAATACATATCTTAAAAGTAATATCAGGTTGGTGTTTGACCAAACATCTAGGTACTGAGGCCTCATCAAAGTGAATCATAAAATTAACCATCACAAGACCCTTTGTTGGAATGAATGAAACATCATATAGAAGTCCATATGTAACACAAATTAAAGCTCAATGGTTAAAGCAGGATGAGTCTCCAAAATTCTTTACAGTTAACACCACATGCTTGTATATCACCACTTTCTGTTACTAAGGGGCCTTGAAGAATCTGCAAGGATTTATTGATGTATCATATAAAAGCCACATAAACACCTAAATAATGGGGCTATTTCCAGCTATCGGGTACCAATTGAGGTAAAAAGGTACTGCCAGGCAAAGTCCTGAAGGCCTTTTCTTTACTCTAAATACTTAGAGATCCATAATTTATTGTCCCTTGTCTAAATGTATGACAAATCTTTGCTTATCAAATGCTTCTCTCACCCAGGAGCATGTTTATTAAATATAGCAATTATTTATTGGCTACCTACTTTATGCAGGGCTATCTATTAAATTTTGCTTTGACAAAATTTTAGGAAACTTATTTCAAAAAAGATAGCAAAAGCAAATTTACACTCAATCCATGTGCAAATTCTTAGAGATTTCAAATAAATGGGGTAAGATCAGTAAAATTTTAATATGATAATATGGCATTTCTTTTTCTTTAAAATGGCATTTCTTAACAGTATGAAAAACACAAAAGTTACAGAACTTTAAATTAAATCAGGCTCTCTGGGTATGGGAATTCATCACTGTGGGATTAAACAGTAATGGTTTCTGAAATGAAACCCTCTGGTACTAGCATTTAAAAATCATTCTGTCTGTTTTGGGGTACCTGGGTGGCTCTGTTGGTTGAGTGATTTTTTTTTCTTTAAAGATTTTATTTATTTATTCATGAGAGACACAGAAAGAGAGAGGCAGAGACATAGGCAGAGGTAAAAGCAGAGCCCCTCCTGGGAGCTTGATGCAGGACTTTATCCCAGGACCCCAGGACCAGGACCTGAGCCAGAGGCAGATGCTCAACAACTGAGCCACCCAAATGCCCCTAAACATCCAATTCTTGATCTCAGCTCAAGTCTTGAACTCTGGGTTATGAGTTCAAGCCTCATGTTGGGCTCCAAGCACAGTATGGAGCCTACTTAAAAATCATTCTGCCTGTTTTGTCTAAGCCTACACAAAAACAACACCAAAATATCTGGGAGTATTCATATGAAAAAGAAAATTCTTCTTCCCAGTCATAAGCGCTAAAATGCTTCTTACATGAGAATTCAAGGCACTATAGAGATTAACCAGGAATCAAAAAATAGGTTTGAATTGCATTTTTGAAACATTTTTAATGTAGCAATAATTGTTCTGTGCATAGATAATTTTTTAAATTTAAGAGTAGTCTGAAGCTCATTAGATGATAAAAGTAACGTCTTTGCCACAATCTTTCCTGTATTTCCCATAATTGTAATGAAATAACCTGAATTCCCTAAAAACCATGTTTAGATTGGCATTTTATGTTATCTCTAAATATAGAATACATGGTAAGTGTTCTTTCCTTTCATTACAGGTAAAGGAACAGAAATTCAAAGAGCCCACATGTTGTTAAGGTCAAATAGCCAGGAAGCACAGAAGTCTGAATTTGATATCAAGTTTACTTATAGAGTTTCTGGGCCTGGTTCTATCAAATGCCAGTGATATGACTATACAAATCAATTATTTATACCTGGGGGGACAGTGGAGATCTGGAAAGAAGAGATAAATTCTTATAAAGAGGTGAGAGGAATTAGATCAAGATGATAAATTCAGTATGTTTGTCCACCTCAAATCTTACCTTATATTCCCTTGGAATAACAGAAAACAAAATTTTAAAGAAGAAGCTTATATGGCTGTATGTCTAGGAAAACAATGTGAAGAGCTCTGCAGTGAAATAAGGAAAGCTAATAACATTTATAAAGCTAAAAACAAATCAGTCTCTGGAAATAGTTCTGAGCATGCAACAAATGAAAAAAAAATTTACTCAAGAATACAGGAAGAAGTGCCTACTTCTCTCAATTACAAGAGTGAAGACTGTAGCATTTAAACCATGATTCACTGCTTCTCTCCACCCACCAAACTCAGCTTGATGAAAGCTCTACTATAGGTAGATGTGCCCAGAGGCTGGGGTTCTCTCTTCCCTCAACTTCCAGTCAGGTTTTACCATATCTCATTAGAAGGCATCAGTATGTCTCATCCATTGCAAGTACAAGTTGAAGAGGGTAAATTCCTGGAGATTGCCAGCCAGCAGTTGAGATCCTTTCCACATAGCCCCTAGTCATAGGACAGAAGCTCTGTTCCATGTGCAGCAAACTGAGAATACTGATGTCCCTTGGTCCTCACATCAGCTCATTCTCAGAGCAGAGATTCCATTTTGGGAGAGGCAAGCCAAGAAAACCAGAGGCTACTGCCCCACTAGAGCTCAGAGTTTTACCAGGAGAAGAGCCAGTACACAAGAAAAGAGAGCTCTGAAACTCTACCTAAAGTAACTGTCTTTATTTGAAATAAAGTTCAATCTGCGGTGCTCTCAAAAACAATAGCCCCTCTTAATTAAGAATAACAAGCTAAATCATTAGCCATCCAATTTTCAAGAGAGAACCATGGAAAGAGACAAATGAAAAGAGCCCTCCTGGAACGGAAAAACTTTAGAAACTGGCCTCAAAAACTATCTCTCTTGTTTAATTGGACTAGGCTGCTGAGCAATTTATGCTCTCTAGAGTAATGCTGAAAACAATGAAGAAATCACCCAGTAATTTATAAAGCCTAAATGAGTAGGGTGTAAGCTTAAAGGAAGTGGATGACATAACAAAGAGATTGGAGAAAGAAAGAGAGCCCTGGTAAAAGCAGTGTCATCCCAGGGTGATTGTAAAATGCCCAAGGCTACATCTGCAGAGGAGTGCCACCAAAGGCTTCACACTACATGGGAAATGGACTTTTCTAAGTAGCCTGGTCAAGTCACAAAACAAGCACATAAACAACAATAAAAACAGCCCCAGAGAGAATGGAGGGGACTCAGCATCTAGAATTGTTAAAAAATATTCTGTAAAATTTTACAAAAATTATGAGATATGCTATGTGTGTCCTGGATATAGGAAAAATAGCAGGCAACAGAAATTGTGAGCTAGACCAGATTTAATAGATAAAACCTTGAGAGTTGCCATTATAAACATGGTCAAAGAACTAAAGGAAACCCTGTTTAAGGAGTAGGGAAAGGTATGAAGTATGAAAACAGTATCTCCTCAAATAGAGAATATTGATAAAGATATTGAAATCAGCAAAAGGACTAGATGAAAATTTTGTATTTGAAAACTACAATAACTGAAATGAAAAATTTATTAGAGAGCTCAACAACAAATTTGAACTGGTAGAAGAATCAATGAACTCAAAAGTTAATTGATATAGATTATACAATACAAACAACAAAGAGAAAATAGAATGAAGAAAAATAAGCAGATCTTCTGAGGAATGCGGGGCACCTTTAAATGTACCAACACATGTGTATTTGAAATATTATATATATATAATCACTATCTCCATATATGTGTGTATAGAAAAGCAGCTAAATATCTCACAAGTTGCTGAAAGACATTAACCTACATATGCAAGAATCTCAATAAATTCCAAGTAGGATAAATGCAAAAGAGCACACCAGACACATCATAGTAAAAATGATGAAAGTTAAGGACAAAGAGAAAATCTGAACACAAGATAAAAATGTCTTATTACATACAAAGGAACCCCATAAGATTTAGTCAACTCATCAGATGTGGTGGAGGTCAAAGGTAGTGGATGACATATTCAAAGTGTTCAAAAACACACAAAGATCATTAACCAAAAATCTTGTATCCAACAAAACTATCTCTCAAAAATGAAGGCAAAATGAAGACATTATCAGATAAAAACTTAATTTGTTACTAGCAGATCAACTTTACAAGAAATACTAAAAGAAATCCTTTAGACAAACAGTAAATAAACAAATTGGAATCCTCAGAGAAAAACAAAAGACAACAATATATCCAACTTTATCAATAAGGACAATAAATATGAATAGATTAACCAATTCAACCAAAGACTGACTATCAGATTGGATTAAAAAACAAAATCCAACTTATTTGCTATCAACCAGACACCAACTTCTGATTCAATGATAAAATAGGTGAAAGTAAAAGAGTGGAAATGATATATCATCAAAATAATAACCATAAAAAAAGGTTATTTGTTAAAAAACAAACTATAAAGTCGTAAGGCAAGTATGTTAATAGTATTAATAAAGTATACATGTTAAAATCCTTTAATGAACTATTATCTGTAAAAATTGCTTTTTAAAATTCTTCATCATAATATAGCAAGCTTGATTTCCATTTCCTTTGTCTGGAGAAATGCTGGCAACATACATGCCTCTTTACATCATTTAAAAATTATCCAGAATGTGTAGAGTTATGGAGTCTCTGAATTAATACCCCTCAGGTTCATAAGGAAACTAAGCCAAGAATTATTAAGCTATCTTAATAATACCAAAATTCCTTCAAGGCTTTTGCATTCTTTATTGATGTAGTTTTGTAGCTATCCAGTTAACTTATGGATAAATATAGTTTTCAAGTCTAAAGTAACAAACAATATTGAAAGAGATTGCTAAATTAGTTTGAAATCTTGCTTTCACTACCATTTGCATAGCACACTGTTCTTACTGTGAAAGAGAAGAGCATCTAGAAGACAGTCCCATAATTATTACTTATGGCCAACTGCAGAATTGGCTCCAACCTGACTGCTGGCACAAAGCTCCTGCCTCTTCCAAACTTCTTAGGAAATACAAGTAGGGACAGAACCAGAGATACTGTTTAATATTGTGCATCACCACCCCTCTGTATCAGGTCTGTCTACTCGGTGCCTTCTGCTACTTTCACTCATATTCGACACTTGGATCCCCTCCTCCAATCAAAAGACTGTTTGTGTACCCTAGAGTTTAAGGAGTCGATAGCTATTTATTTTAGCTTGTTCTTCCCATAGATTATCAATCAGAATCTCATTGCCTTCCTACCCCCATTCCTATTTCTAATCTCTTTGTCCATTTTTTTGTCTAGAAAGTTTTATATCAAAAGTCGATGCCCACATTCACATATGCAATTGATAAGATGGTCAGCTTATTTGAAAGTGGTTAAGTATTGACAGCATCAGATATACATGCTATATATTAAGTCTGAGGAAGTAAAATAATTACTCTGAAGCTCTGGCCAGAAATTTTATAATAAGATTCAGCACTATAAATGGAAATAAAGGTTTTAATCATTAATTGATGTAACAGTTGGGTATAAGTGCCAATAAATATAAAAAAAAAAAACTTCATTAAAACTTAGATTTTGAAAATTTTTCTTAAAATTAATTACTACATTATTCTAAACTATAAGCTCTAAAATGTGCAAGATTTCATATTATTTGTTCGTTAATTCATTAATTCATTCAAACATTGATTGAAATCTTCTATGGTAGAAACCATAAAGCCATGTTAAGTGTGATTCTTGTTTTAGAAAAGTTCTGAAAAGAGCCAAATACATAGCTAATTTCATTATGTTATAGCTACATTGTGTAAGCATGTGTGTCAGAATACTATTTGTCACTTTAATAATATTAGAATAAATATTATTTAGTCAAAAGGAACAATAGGATGTCATATAATATATGGAGTTACTGTCTAAAAACATTGAAGCATTTCTTTTCTCAAAGACTTATAAGCATCTTTAGTTGCTTCCTTATTTTACTTCATAATCCAATGATATTCTTAAGGGATACCAATAATTTGATTAACCATAAATGTCCATATTCATTTTTTATGTTCTCTAAAGTGTTAACTATAATCAAGTATAATTCTGCACCTAGGCCATAGCTAAAGGAAACAGTGTATATGCAAACTGAGACCTTCTTTTGTCACAGCAAATTTAGGAGCTGTACAACATTGAGAATCAAAGTAGATAAGAGAATTATCTGCAACAGCAACTGATTAGCAGGGTAAATTGGACTCCAACACTGTTTCAATGAAATCCTTAAAAACAGACCATCTCTTTCCTTACTATTTTTCTTTACAAATGCATATATATTTATTGTTAGGATATTTACCCAAACTACATTTAGATATTCAAAGAAAATGTAGTTCATTTTGTTTGTTACTGATATAAATTTCTTTATAATTCCACACTTTTTAGTGTAATGGCAAAAACATCTAAATTTTAGTCCAGTTGGGTAAGCATTGTGGATATAATAAACTTTCCCATTAGATAAATGCTTAGCCTTTTTAAATCAAAATACTTGGACCTCAACCCTGCTACTTTCCAATGTAAAATTCAAGTGTTTTGTCAGATAATATAGTAATAAAGGAAGCTGGTAACTATATGTAGATTCATTGTCCTCTGTGTAGTCTTTGGATTTTGCTGAGGTATGGCTGGTTGGAGCTACCCATTGAACTTCCAAGGGAAATTTGGCTGGTATCTCTCTCTGAGGACTCAGGTACAGCTCACGGTCTTTTTGTTCCCTTGTCACGACAGGGCCTGACAGTCCTCTCTGATTGATCTGGTCTCATCTAGTTCTCCTTGCTGTTGGGGAGAGTCCTGTCATCTGGCTATGACAACTGTGAGTGGCAGCCCTTGCAGTCAGTCCATCGTGAGTCCTTTGCGTAAAAAAGACTTTGGTCATTTTGTGGGAATCCACCTCTGAAAAACTCTCCAGCTTTTATTTATTTATTTATTTTTTTTTTTAAATTTTTATTTATTTATAATAGTCACAGAGAGAGAGAGAGAGAGAGAGGCAGAGACATAGGCAGAGGGAGAAGCAGGCTCCATGCACCGGGAGCCCGACGTGGGATTCGATCCCGGGTCCCCAGGATCGCGCCCTGGGCCAAAGGCAGGCGCTAAACCGCTGCGCCACCCAGGGATCCCCACTCTCCAGCTTTTAAAACGTATTTTTTTAATTTTAAACTATAACAATTTACAGAAATGTGTATAAAACATAAATAAATTGTGTGAAGAATGGTTGTAAAGCAAATTGCAATGTAACCATCATCCAGGTCAAAATGAGAATATTTCTAACACCTGTGAAGCCTCTATGCACCCCTGCAAACCGTCTTCTTACTCCAACTCCCAGAGGTACAAGTGTGCTCTTAATTTATTGTTTTCCTGTACAGATAGAACACCAAAATATATATACCTAAATGGTAAAATTTACAGTTTAAATTTTCCTGCCTTTAAAATTTACACAAATAAATCATATTGTGGGTAGACATTTGTCTTGCTTCTTGCACTTAACATATTTGCAAAATTAGGGGTGCCTGGGTGGTACAGGTAGTTCAGTGACTGACTCTTGGCTCCAGCTCAGGTCATGATCTCAGGGTCATGAGATGGAGCCCGGATTGGCTTAAGACTCTCTCTCCCTCTCTCTATCCCTCTGCCCCTCCTGCTTGCTCTCTCTCTCTCAAGTAAATAAATATTAAAAACATATTATATTTGCAAAATTAACCTATCCAAAGCACATAGCTCTAGTTTATTTATTCTTTTTCACTGAATTGTATCCCATTGTGTGAACATATCAAATATAACTTTAATTTTTGATGGGTAATGTTTATCCAGTGTTGGATTATTATAAACACTGCTAGAAATATTCTTTGAATTATAATCTGGTACATTGATTGCATGAAGGTCCCTAGATTAAATAACCAGAAGTTAAATTCCTGAGACAGGGACACACAAATCTTCAACTTCAGTAACTATCACAAACTGCTTTCCAAAGTGTGCCAATTTAAACTCCCACCAGCAGCCTATGAATGTTTCAGAAACTTCCAGAGACGTATGAAAGGGCACGAGACAGCAGAAGGCAATACCTGGATTTTAAGAATTTATTTTATTTATTATTTATTTATTTATTTATTTATTTATTATTTTTTTTAATGATAGTCACAGAGAGAGAGCGAGGCAGAGACACAGGCAGATGGAGAAGCAGGCTCCATGCACCGGGAGCCCGATGTGGGATTCGATCCCAGGCCTCCAGGATCGCGCCCTGGGCCATTGGCAGGCGCCAAACCGCTGCGCCACCCAGGGATCCCGGATTTTAAGAATTTAAATCATATATGCAGCTACACTGGAGGTGAACATAGAATAATGTATACACTTGTTGAATCACTATGTTGCACACCTAAAACTAATGTAGTATTAGTATGTCAACCACCACACACACACGCACACACACAACATATATGAATGTATGCCCACATTCTGGCTGTGGCCCAAAAGAAGGCTATTTATTTATATAAATAACATATATTTATATAAATAAATGTATATAACGTATTATATAAATGTATATAAATGTAAATATATCAACATATAAATATACTTGCATTTATATGTGCTTGCTGAGCCTCTCCCCCATTTGGCCTCTTCTCAGACAAGGGTGTCCCTTGCTCCGCCACTGGGCCTGCCTTTTGCAAAAGAGGCGCGCGGTGCACGGCCCAGCGAGGCGCTTCGGGGCCGAAGGTCGGGGGGTGCACCTTGCAGGAGGGCAGGGGCTGCCGCCCTGTGGAGCAGCGCCCCGGGGAACGCGCTGCCCCTGCCTCGCCAGCTGCCACTGGACGATTAGCAGCTGCAGGAGCCGCTCCCGAGGTAACCCTGGGCTTTCCTCCCTGGCTGTCCCGCAGGCACTCCCTGCACTCCTTGCACACCCTGCACGCCCTGCACGCCCTGCACGCCCTGCACACCCTGCACGCCCTGCACACCCTGCACACCCTGCACGCCCTGCACGCCCTGCACGCCTGGCCCTTTGCGGGCTCCGGGGTCCCGGCCGTCGCGCCCCGCCTGGCACCGCCCACGTCTTGCTGCTGGGCAAGGCCAGAGTGTGGATCTCGACAAAGACCGGAGGTCGGTCGTAAGGAAGCTAGTGAGGAGGTGAGAAGCACCTCACACTCGTGCATCATCAAAACTGGACCCCAGCCAGGGGCTGGCCGAAGTCACGGCTCCGCCGAGGCCACCCACACCTTCCAGTGGCCAGAGCTCCCCAAGCTTCGCCCGCAAGCCTCCGCAGCCAGTCACGCCTGTCACTTGAGCGTGAGCTCTCTGGGGACAGGTCGGTTCACAGCCCAAGTGGGCTGCCACCCGGGGTTAGGAGTGAAGACTCGGCTCGAGCCCCTGGCCTCGGGGTCCCTGTGAGCCTTCTCCTCTCACCGAGTTTGTGTCGCGCTCGGGCTCTGGGGCAGGTGCCAACAAGCGAGAGTAAAGACATCCCACCTCTGGTGACGCACCCAGGTCACCAGCAGCCGCGCGGCAGCCAGCCACGGCCCAGGCCCACTGAGGCCCTTCACAAAGTCGCATACGAAGCTTACTTTAACAGGTTGAGCTGGCCTCTGTGTCTGCCCAAAAGGCAGATGGCGTGTCTGAACCTGGCTCCATCACAGAGAACGCAAACGGACAGGAAGATCTGAACCCTGACCCTTCCTCTTCAGGGTTTGAGCTGCTGTTACTTCTCTGCGGGGGAACCTCAGGAGCTAGTGCCGGGTCAGTCCTGGGATGACCTCCCGAAGCCCTAGATATTAAGGCAGGTCTCTTGACCTTGATATCTATCCTTGTAAAAATACCTCCTCTCCTGAATAACTACCTCACAGCTTGCTTGCCTTCTTTCACTCCCCTTGTATGCAATGGTGCTGTACCATCCCCGCAGGCTGGCCTTGCGCAGGGCTTCGGCTAGGAGCTTACAGGCCACTCCTCCTCCCTTGCAAGCACATACCCAGAGATGTATGTTTCTAAGTGCTGGGCTCTATCAGGACTCTAGATATTTCTAAAGGCCTACAGGTTTGCGATGAGTAGAGTGGGGGTACTAGGATACTAGGACAAGTATCTGGATACCTTATTTTCCCTTTGTCTGTCTTCTCCCCACTATCCTCCAGAAGCTTGAGGACTGGAAGGGCTGGCAGCAGTCTTTTGGGCTTTCCCTTCCTGCGGTTCCTGTTCCTCCAACACCTATGGCAGTGACATTACACCCTAAGTGGAAGTGTATTTTCCCCATATTTAAGAAAACAAAATTATGGCCTAAATCCTTCAGGCTAAAGGGATTTAGAATCCCCCATCTTCTATTCCTTAACAAAACCTGCTTGTAGAACCTTTTGTCTTGCTGGGAAATCAAGTCTGACTATGAAAGCTGAGATATAACTACTTTGTTCTAGCACTTATTTGCCTTTCTTCTGAAATATCAGATCTCATTGCTTTCGATGGGTGAGAAATTCGTATGACATCAAGATTTATAGGATATTCAAATTCAAGAGAAAATGTTTCAAAAGTATTTTTTTCTTCCAGTTTTATGATGCTGGGGGAGAGGGCAAGTAGAGACAAGAGACTTCTATACCTTATCTTCCCACTGCTGTACCTACTCCTCACTATTTTGTTTATTATTTATTTATTTATTTATTTATTTATTTATTTATTTATTTATTTATTTACTTTTGTAAATTGAGAGGTCCTGTATAGAGTAATTAACTGCTTTAGATGAAAAGTTCTTCTGAAGGCTATACAAATTCTGACTGATTTTTCAAAAACTGGATATATTAGAATTCATAAATGAGAACTGAATTTATAACTATTTTACTATTTGCAAATAACCAATATATTTTGATGCATATGGGACAGCATTAGAATTAGGCATGTAGAATTAGGTAGGTCATCCTATAATACACCACTTAAGACTTAGGGAATTGCTTTTAAAAGTCCTTGCAAATCTAGAGAGTGATAAATAAAATTTATTCTCTCGTATTTTTCTCTCTGTTGCAAATTGTGACAGTACAACAGATACCAGGCTTTGTAAATTCTTGAATTTACTGTATCTCAAACTAAGTTTTATTACAAGTCACTAATCTGGAGTTTGAGCTAGTTTGAGATGCAGGTGGGTAGGGAAAATGTCCAGATGGATCTGAGATGCAACTACCAACCTGAAGTAGGGGAGTTCACGGTGAACAAAATACCCTTCCTCATCAACCAAGCCAAGGGGAACACTGATCTACTTTTACACAAAATAAGAAACACTTGGGTTTTCTATGCTCCTAAAGAGTACGAATAAAATAGAGTAGGTATAATATCACATGGGAAAAGAAAAGTAAATCTAATTTCTGTCTCCACAATAGATTGAGAACACAACCAATCATCAATATAATTAAAAAGATAAATTAAATTGGAGCATGTAATAGCATTTAAGATCACAAACTAGGGAGGCTTTAGTGAACATAAAGAATTTAATAATTGATAACATAGAGGGATTATAAAATGTATGCAGCTTTGAAAAAATAAATCACTATTTTGGCAATATTCTGCTTATATTTAACAATGTTGCCTTTAATAAAATAACAAGAGTTGCCAACATGGAGCAATTAGGTCAGACAAACTAGGAATTAATTACTGTAGACAGGCCCATATGTCACAAAAGCATTGCACATGTTCTCCAAGCCTTGCCTGGAAAGGGAAAGATTTATTCTGGGAAAGCTCCTGAGATAGTAAAAGGGACATCGCTGCAGAAGTTTGAATTGAAAGTGACTTTGCAGAATTCAAGTCATGAAGGCACAAAGTTAGATTAAGTAAAAACTAGGTGAATTTTCTTCAGAACTTCTTCAATTACTTAAATCAAGCAATGCTTAGATGGTATGACTTTAACCAAAACACCAGTTCTTAGGGTGTACCAGGGACCAAATTCAACCAGGCAGTATCCACTGACTCTCTTCATTTATGTACTACTTAAAGCTGGTAGAGAGAAATAATTAGCAAATCGCAGTCTTTTGGTGCATATACATAACCTAGATTCAAAATATGACCCCAAATTTAGTTTTAGCATGAAGATCAGAAATCAGCCTCTGTTTTGGTTCCTAAATATTGTCCAATGTTAAAATTGTAGTCCTTAAAAAAATATTGTTAATTTTTAAAAATATTTTTAATTTTATTTATTTAAGAGAAAGTGTGAACCGGGGTAGGGACAGAGGGAGAGGGAGAAGCAGACTCCCCTCTGAGCAGGGAGCCCGACATGGGGCTCCATCCAGGACCCCAGGACTATGACCTGAGCTGAAGACAGATGCTTAACTGATTGAACCACCCATATAAAATGTTAGTTTTTATTTTGATACTCTTTGTCACTAAAACATGTCAGCAAATTTGAAATATATATTTTCACAAATATAATTAATATTATCAGTTTAAATGAAACAAACAAAAGACACCTAATAATTTTTTTTCTTTAAATTGATCTTTGGGGCACCGGGGTGGCTCAATGGTTGAGCATCTGCCTTTGGCTCAGGGCATGACCCCAAGGTTCCAGGGATCGAGTCTCACATTGGGATACCCACAGGGAGCCTGCTTGTCCCTCTGCCTCTCTCTCTGTTTCTCTCATGAATAAAAAAAATATTAAAATTTTGACCTTTATGTAAGTCAAGTTTGTTTGTTCCCTGCTGGACTCTATCACAATCCTGATTTCTAATTCTAAAAACTTATTTTTTGGGAAATGTAGCCAGCGACGTAATACTCATTTCTCTTGTGAGGTCTGATAAGATATTTCATATTCCAAAAGGTCCACATGTAGGGGGAAACCTTTAAAGAAGAGGTTGAAAATTTATATATTCAGGAAGACATAGGCAAATTGCAGATATAAGTGAAAGGCAATACCTAGATTCATGGTAGAGAAATAAGGAGTGGCAGGGACTATGGAAAACTGGGCCCTACTTGCTAATAGTCCCAATTGTTGCCATCCTGATATGTGATTCAAATCATGATTTTATGTGAAATTTCACAACATTCTGAATATTGCAATTGATTCAAACATCAAAATACAAAGAACAAATAAAAATAAATGCATTGAGTCAAACAAAAATATTTTAGAACAAAATTAAACATGACACCAGATGGATGTACCAGATTATTAATGCTTCCAGCATTTATCTCCTCTATGGATATAAGAGATTTTGTGTGTGTGTGTGTGTGTATATGTGTGTGTATATATATATATATAACCTGCTCCCACTTTAAGAGCTTCTTATTCAGTAGATCGGGTAGGCACTAAGAATTTTAATTTCTGATAAATTTCCTAGGGGATCTTGGTTCAGCTGGTTCCAGGAACACACTTTGAGAACCACTTCCCTAATAAAAACTAATGTTGGTTCAAAATTTTTTAATCAACTTAAATTGTTTATATCTGCTCTTCTAATCAAATATTTGCTTATTACTTTAAATATGAAGAGATTCTCTGGTTTTACTAATGACTCAAGGGTAGTTATAAATCCATCTTTATTATTTTTTTCATCTTTATGTACTTTTAAAGATTTTATTTATTTATTCATGAGAGACACAGGGTGAGAGAGGCAGAGACACAGGTAGAGGGAGAAGCAGGCTCCATGCAGGGAGCCTGATGTGGGACTCGATCCCGAGATCCAAGATCATGCCCTGGGCTAAAGGCAGGCACCAAACCGCTGAGCCACCCAGGGATCCCATAAATCCATCTTACTTTAGACTCAGAAGGATCACCTGCCTTCTCATCTTCCAGTGTTTATGCTAGGATCTTTTCCCAGTAACTTTTGTTTCCTCAGACACTTCAATGCCTAACTATAAAGTTTTAGTAGCTGAACTTAACCCAAAAAGAAAATGAACCTTTTGAGACACTTAGGCATGACATCTGCTTTCCCTGCGCAATCATCTTTTTCTTCCTATAGAATGTAAATGATATGTTATTTAAAGGGATGGTAATACCCTTACATGCATGAATCGTGATTGTATTAATTTAGCTATAGACTTTTCAGATGTTTACCAAATTTCCATCCTTAAAATTTAACTTATAAACTATATGTTACTCTTAGCTTTCTAAATATGTACTTGTTTCGTCATACACTGCCTAGTCTTTGGCAGCCTTGTGCCTCTTCCAGCCAGGTGTTTTTGCTGACATTCTGCTGATGACATTTTTGGTCCCTGGAAGGAGGGCAGGAGGGAGGAATATTAGACTCCTCTGTCATCGCCTTTGTCATCATGTTGCCCTGTTGTTCATCATTCCCAATGTGCTGCCAGACCTCCCACCTAGGCTCTAGCTTCTAAGGAGGATCTGCACACTATCCTGTACTCTTTTTGTTCCATACCTTTGTAGTCTGAGTTTTTGCTCCCATTTCTTGGTCCGTGGTATCATCCACCTGTTTTTCTCCTCTGCCAATCTCCACAGCTGGAGTCATTTTGTCACCATTTGTGGCATATCTCAGGCTCTCATCATCAGGGCCTCCGGCATCATGACTCTTGCTGAGCCCGCCACCCCCACCTTCATTTGTGTGCAGAACTTTAACTGTGTAGTCTGCTAAACTATTCCATTAAGCTCTGTCACCATGCAGGCCCATTTCCTACAAATGCAGGCCTTGTGCAACAAGAATTGCCTGCTTTTCTGGGCAGCTGCTTAGTGATCATCACTGTATTCACCTGATATCACCCTTGGCTGCCTTGATTTTGTCTTATTCTCGTCCCATTCCCCAACGATAAAAGGTTTTACTTTATGGCGTGGGCCCTCCACACAAAGAAATATATAGGAATGTAATATATTTTAAAAAGCATATTTTTATATATCATACATATACTTGATATATATGTAGTGTATGCATGTTATATATAAAAATTTTTCTAATGGTTGTTTATAAGTAGGCTGAAACAATTATTACAAGGTAGAAGGGAGACATATTACTCAATTATTATTTGCACAAGTCTAGAACAAAAAATTGCAAAGGGAGAGGTCAACTCTCAGTGCACACTAGCAAATAAACCACAATAATTTACCTTTAGAAACAATTTTTTTTAGCTGTGACTGTTGCTTTTACAATATGCAGTAACACAAACAGAACTATCCAAGGTGTTTTATCACATTCCTTCAACATTGAATTTGGCAACATCATATATTAAATTAATTCGTATTATAATAATGTTTAAACTAAACAAATGTAAGACTGTGCCAAGGTACAGATACATTCATTTATTTCAAAGCTTTAAAGTACCACTCTTAAAGAGATAATACATTTAGAAGTACAAAAGTAAATCATCTCCCCCCACCATACATAGTATTTATATACAAAGGATTAGAAATAACTAACCATAATATAATATGACAAATTCTGCTGTATAGCTATGAATCAAATGCAGCTAATCTCTATGATGTGCATCACAGGAAGAGGATTCTTGAGTTCAGCCTTGAAGGATATCTTTGTAGAATGCTTAAGAAAGGCCATTAAGAAGCAAAAAATATTCACATTTTAACTAGGGCTGCATAAATAATGTTTGCCCTTATAATAATGATGCTGGTGGATAGCAGGAATAAATCGCCACCAAAACCACTTATGCCTCAGGTGTCAGGCACATAGAAAACTCTGGAGAAGGCATGTTGTAATGATTTACTTATTTAGGCATTCACTGATTTTATCTAGTTCTAATTACTTTAGTTTAGCCCAAATAATGAAGTTGCTCTAGCCAAAGAAGGTGTAAGGAACTCCAGAAAGTGTTCTACTGCTCAGTACAACTTAATGTTGACACTTGGGAACAGTACACATACAGTTTCCAGTCACATCTAAATCCACAGTGTATCTGGAATTATTTTACTTATTATCAGTCATTTCTATTTCATATCCCTATGCAAATTTTAATGACATTTTTATGACTTCCTCCCAGATAGACTGTTACCTCTTAGACAGGAAAGCCAGGAATTATTTACTCTTATGCCCTCTGCACCTACCTGATTGCTTGAACATACAATGCCTATGCTATGAATTGGGAACAACTAATTTGTCCTGATTCTTCTACCAAAGTTTTCATTCTTCCATGTGACCAAAAGTCTATTTTGTCAATTGGATGAACAGCTGAATTCCTGTATCGATGTGTGCTGTGCTGGGGTCCCTGCTAAATAGCTCAGTTCCCCTGGGACTCAGATTTGTGTCTTGTTCCCTTCTGTCCTCTGGGAAACTAGAACAGAGCTTTGAAATTTTAGCTCTCAAAACTGTTATTAAACTTTTTACTGCAACACCTAATGTGCTACTACATCCCTTTATGTACATGAATGTGTCCATGTGGAATGTCACTGAGGCACTGGCACCAGTTGAATCTCCACCCCACTCTGTGCTCGTCACTCTTGGGTACTATATTTGTTGGCCAGGACAGCCATGGCATGATACCAGAGTGAGAGGCTTAAACAACTGAGATGTATTGTCCTACAGTTCTGGAGGTTAGAAGCCCAAGATTAAAGAGTTGCAGGGTTGTTTTCTTCTGAGGGCTGTGAGGGTGAATTGGTTCCATGCTAATCTCCTAGCTTCTCATAATTTACTGGCAATTTCTGGTGCTCTTTGGCTTATAGAAGATAAAGATATTTTCTGCTTTCATCTGCTTTTCTTTATAAGGACATCAATCATATTAGATTAGCAGTCCATTTTACTCTATTATGGCCTCATCTTATTTTAACTAGTTAACATCTGCAACAACTCTGTTACCAAATAAGACCACATTATGAGGTATTGGGGGTTAGGACTTCAATATAAATTTGAGGGGAATGCAATTCAACCCACAACAGGTATTGTATATACTTTTTCTTATTTAATCCTTATGACAACCCTATGAGGTAAGTGTATTTATCTCCAATGGATAAAAATCATTTCTGGATACCATCTAGTCAAAATGTTTAGGTGACATTGCCATCTCTGTGTTTGGAAAATGTATTTTCTTTCATTCACAGACCATCATAAAATCCGATTCCTTAATAGAAGTCCTCTCTGACTATGAACTCCAACTATGAATTCTTGTGGTTATATTTTTATTTGTTATTGGTTTTCTTGGCTGCACAGTTGCTTTGTGGGCATTCGCGTAGGCAATGGGGTGACAAGATATCTGAGATATAATTGTTTCCTGGGAAATGATGCCAGCTGATCTCTATTTTACTTCTAGATTATTTTCTCTTGTTTGAGGGCCTATTTTTTTCATAAAACCAGTTTCAAACTGTTCAGATGTCTTACAAGTAATATAATTGTTTGTCTTACACTTGAACAAAAAAAATCACTTTATATTTTAATGCATATGTGCTATTGATTTTGAATATCCCTTTTACAAGGTCAGATTTAATGGTGAATTTGTTCAAGTAGTATTTTTTAGAGAACATAGAGAACATTGTATCATACCATTCTGTGTGTGTGACTGAGCTCTGATTTTGAATATCTCTTTTTACAAGGTCATATTTAATGGTGAATTTGTTCAAGTAGTATTTTTTAGAAAACATAGAGAACACTGTATTATACCTATGTTTTATTTTTGTGACTGAGCTCTGTAATTTTTTGTAAACAGATCCTACCTCAATTTTATTTTGCTTCTTTATTTAACATTGAGAGTATATGAAACCAATTTATAGTAAGCAAAAACCTAGTGAGGCAGTTTTATCACAGAACAGAAGATTTATCTCTAGCTAGCTGCTCATGTTAACAACTGTGGTATAGAGACAAGAAACCATTGGAAAAAAAGGCATTGTATATCAAGAAATGTTCTTCATGGACCACTCTATAAGATGTTCTGCTTACAGATAGGAGTAATTGAAATCCCCTCCAACATAGAGGAGAAGATTACTAGGATAGCACATTCACATATTAACTCAGTCACACTAGAATCCCTGAAGAGTTTCATCATCATAAAATTGTGGAACAGAAATTAGGTATAGAAATATAACAGGCAATGACAAATCTGTATGGCTAAGGAAGAGATTAACTATGAACTAAACTGGAGAAAAATGCCAACAAATGGACTATCATAATAAAAGATGGTCATTCCAACAAAGTGATAGTTGCCAGCAGCAGATAGAGATGAGGACAGAGATACCTGCAGGCTATTATGCCTGAGGAAATAATAATTAAAGCCAAAATCACACTGTCTCTTATTTGTAATATGTGGCATATGTTGTATTTAAAATAATTTTAGTGAACTATGTACTTTTTCCCCAAACTGTGGTACTAGCTTTTCTTTAGTGAACCTTTTTGATATTTTCCCACAAACGAGTCCACATTCAGATTAGAAGTATTCATTTATTATTAAAAGCAGTATGTAAACTATATCATAATAAGTTTTTCTAATAATGTCCCAGATAAATATGGCCTCTGATTACTCCTTACAGAATTATTCCCAAACTAAACTATATTTCAAGTTTTAAAATTATCCTCATTATTCCTCTTTTCTCATATTTAATTTATTTTTCCTACAAACTCATACCTAAATTTCTACAGTGGTCTTTTAGCCAGGCTCCTGGTTTCTTGTGTCTTTCTCCTTCATCTATGTCATATAATATGATGTGTGTTGCTTTAGTGAATGAGTAAGGAGTTTATATTGAGGGTCCTGGTGAAATAAGGTAGCACTAAAGTCCAAGTAGCAATCACACATTTGAAATATGGAAAATGGGAACAATGTACTTTGTCTTGCAATCTCTAAGAACAATGAGGTCCTAACTACAATTCCTATGGTTGTTCTTAGCAGAGACCTCACCAATCCTTCCTGGCCACTGCTATTCCTTGCCTCACATGCCTTCATTTGTTGATCCACACACTCAGTTAACTGATGCTTATTGAGCAACTCCTGTGTGCCATGGTGACTGGTAAGTACTGGGCCCCTTCCCTACTCTCACAGAATTTATGAACTGGCTCAGGATATAGAGAATCAAATTGGAAAACTATAATCTATTTTTATATTATGGTTTATTTTTTGTTATAAATGCTATAATGGGGATTTACAGGTTTTTAAGAGCTCATATGTTAAGGATACCTAGCTTAGATTTGGTGACCAATTTGCACTTTCCAAAACAGTGACATTTAAACTGAGACCCAAAGCACTGTTAGGGATGGATACTTAGGCAAGCGGGAGAGGACAAAAGGGTGACCACAGCTATGGCCTCCTAAATTAGGGTTTACAAACACAGAGAGAACAAAGAACATATGCCAAGGAACTGAAATGAGATCCCTGCGGTAAGTACAGAGCATGCAAGAGAGAGAACAGTGTCAAGAACTGGAGCTAGAAAGATAAGCAGGGCCAGAATATGAAGTCCATGCATATTCATTTCCTAACCATCTTGTGTTCCCCAAAGAATATCACTTAGGTTTCCTTGCCTGTTGGCTTTAACATAAGTTCAGTGGTGGAATGCACTAGAGTACAGGGTAGGAAAAGAGAAACCACGATGTTTTTCCCTCTTTCTCTGAAGAGGCTTCATCTTCTCATGATTCCAGCTCCTTTCAGATCCTCTTCACCCATGGTCCCAGCTCCTGTCAGACAAGTTCCTACAAAAGTTCCAGCTTCTTCCAGGAATTACTGACTCTAAATTCTGGTAACATTACTTATTCTGGTTGTTCACAGCTCCTAGAGTAGTAGTGGCTTCCCACTGTTGCCAATATCTGCTTGTCTCAGCATCCCTTCTATTTCTTTTGTAGTACTTTTGTAATTGTTTATTATATTCACTTAACTCTTTTGAGATAACTTGTGTGGATTCTGGTTACCTAACTTGACTGATAAAGGACTTTATAGGCCACAATATAAGAAGTAAGAGTTATTCTGGAAGCAATGGCAAAGCTATATTTTAAACAGGACCTGTGACTTAGTTAGATAGCTACTACAGAGTGATCACACTGGCTAATGTGTGAAGAATAAATAGAGGGGCAAGACCAGTGGCAGAGGAATAGCAAGAAGGTTCCTGTGAATATCTGAGTAAGAGATGATGGGCTATGAAATCTGCAGTGGGCCTAGAGTCATGTGGAATGAAGTGCACGCCAGTCATGATCAATTTTGTGAGGAGTGAGAGACAGAGGGTTCAGAAGTGATTCCCAAGTTTCCCATCTCAGCACCCAGATCAATGGTAGTGCCATTTGCTGAGATGTGGAATACAAGAGGAGTAGGCTGGAGGAGAGTGAGTGATGGATTCAGTATGGAATGCTAAATTGTTTGGGATACAAGATATAGCAGAGCTACTCCATACTTCTAGGTATGCTTCACTGGAGCTCAAGAGCAATATTGTTCTGGAGAAATAAATGTGGGAGTCATCACCTATGAAAAGTGTAATTGAAGCTACAGAAGTAGACAGTGTTTTTGGGGGAGTTGAAAGTGGGAGTTCCTAAGCTTGCTCAAATCATAGGATTCTTGAATAATTTCTCCCAGATTAATGCATATGAGAACATAGTGACTTTGTTGTAAATGAAACAAGGAGGCCAGGAAAAACTCTTCAAATACCAATTGTAGAGGCTGGACTAAAAAGTTTAGGTCAGCATTTCTCTGTCTTTGCTTCTTAAACAAATGTCCAATTCTACCCCACTCGCAACTGTTCATCTCTCCACCTCTCAGGTTATTTGCTGAGGTTCTGCTTACTAGGCAAAGATGACTAGTAGTCTTCTAAAAGTCCCTCACTTGGTATTCAGGTGTGCCAGCTACAGTACCTTTTCTAGGACCTTATTTCCCTCCTTGCTTCTGGGTGTCTCCTGTGACTTAGTTTTCATCAATGAAAAGTGAATGGAAATGATGTGAACCATTTCTGGCCAAGACTTTTAAGAAAACTTAATGGTTCTTCTATTGTCTTATCTATTGATCCTGCTGGCTGATTACAAATGGTAATCCACAACCTGGGGAAAGGGGACCCATAAACTGGTGAAGTCCTGCTCTCAGAATCACTGTGTAAAGAGAGCTGTCACACGAATGCGATATAACTTCTGTTGGCTGAAACACACATATTTGGTTCTGTGTTTTATAGAACTTTAGATCACACCAGCTAGTACACTCCATTACCTGTGAGTTTATTTTAAATTCTGCTTCACTCTGAGTAGTCTTACTCTGTGTATTTTGCACCTAACATTTCTCAAGGGAGAGGATCCAGTTGGCTTTGTAGATAACCATCTGATCAAATATTCCAGTCCGGCATAGATTTTCCTGCCAGTCACCTGGTCCCTCTTATGTTCAGTCATAGGTGACTGCCTTAATGTTAGTCACAGATTCTTGGAATTGATTCTGGCTATGATTACAGAGTCAAATGTTATTACACATGAAACGTGTGTGTGACCTACTCATTCTGACTATTTTGGTCAGAAGAGTGACCATTTGCCCCAGTTTTCTGGGGCAGGGCCAATATATGCCTCTTATTCTGGTATAGTCATTAAGACTATTTCCCTTTTCTCTCAAAAGTGTCCCAGCTTGGAATATAAACTCTATGAGCTCCCTGTTCAGAAGAGGTATATCTTTTCAAAGATATTTCTCCAGTGCTAAACAGATTACTGTATGTAAAACTCCATTTGTATGTACAATACTGATTTTCAAATATCTTACACACCACTCCATTGTTTCTTGAACTTGTTCTTCTCATTTACCCAACCTTATTTTTTATCCTGTCAAAAGGGCTCCCTCCTTGTCATCTAGCCATTCAGCTTACTGTCTTCTTTGGATATTGGATATTTTCCTATCCATCACCTATTTTCCTTTTTCTAGTAATGGCTACCCCTCCTTCCTTGGGCAACCACCTATCAATGTGTTTGTTCAGATGGTACTGCCTCCAGGTGATACTCATCAGAACCTCCTATTTGTTTAGCCAATCAGATCCAGCGAAGGTTGTACCCATGACTTAAGCAGTGTCAATTATAACTACTACTAAGACTTTTGATAGAATGACAGAAAGGGTATTGTTCTTGTACAAGAGGAGAGAGAAGAGAGATGGAGAACGCAAGTGAGCGAGAGACCTATCAATCATGTAAACATGAATCAAGATGATCCTGTCTCCAGACTACTCATGCAGATTTTCGGTTCTGAGCTAATAAATTCATTCATTTGGAACTGGCACTTGAAAATAAAGTCAGAGCTAAAGTAAAACAAAAAGCATTTATTTGGGGTCTTAGAATTAGAGTTTGGGGAACACAGATTTGGGCAGCAACCTAAATATTGTCCCCTGCCTAACAGGGAACAAAAGTCAAGGGCTTTTAAAGACAAAAGGGAATTTTTCTATATGTGTTCACAGAGTTTTGATTGGTGGTGGCAGTAGAAAACTGATTTTGATTGAATATAACCAGTTGCTAAGTCTGTCACTAGGCAACTCCTCCTACTGTAGTAAGTTGCAGGTGTTTGGGCTTGGTCCTTGGAATATTTGTCTTTTGGCCCAGTACAAAAATTCATAGATCCTCCCTCCCCCATGAGGATGTGTATAAGGTACATCTTCTTAATGTCCTTCAAGCTCCATTTAAAAAATCTTGGACATAAGTGACCACATTATACTTCACTTTTCACAAAGCTTAAAAGTGACATGTCTCTAACTTAATACTTTTGTGCCTTTTCATGATATTTCTTCACACTGAAATGTTTCATTTCACTCTTTTGCCAATCCAGCTTCATTACTTTGGGATTAGGCAAAAGACTCATCTATCTTCAGAGATTCTTTCCTGACTAACTTCATCCTACTATAATCCATCATTTACTCTGAAAGCCTCAGTCTTTACATACAGGTTCAAACTGCAAAGCAACAGATGCTTTAGTTAGTTAGTAACCTGTAGCACTGCTATTAGGGGAAGATTAGTATCATTCCATTATGCACAGCATCCTTTCTAGTGAATTGCAACAACTGAACTAATCACTGTAACACAAGTGTATATCAGAATTTTTTCATTTGAATATGACAGAAACTCAACTTGCACCAAGTTAATTTAGAAGAATCCATTGGCTCCTCTAACTGGGAAATGCTTATAGATACTCCAGTGAGGGCTGGAACTAGAAGTTCAAACCAGAATTTGTTCTCTCTTTATCCATCTCTCAGCTCTCCTTCTCTATTTGTATTTGCTTAATACTGAAAATAGACTCTCCATGGATATGGCTGTGATCATCCTTTCAGCTTAGTGACCATTGCTATTAAATGCAATATTGCAAGCTAACCATCATACAAAAGTCCAGGGGAGAATTCTAATTGACCAGATTTGAGCTTAAGTCCATCCATGAAGCAATCACTGAGGCAAAGGATGTGGCGTTCTTTCACTGGCAGGACCTCTGCTAGTCCATATGGCTTCATAGACTTTGTACAAATGAGCAAATAATTTCCTCACTAGGTAGAGGCAGCCCTGCAGGTGAACAGCTTGGCAAGCAGATGGAGTCTTTATGAGAATTAGAAAAAGGTGACCTTTCTCTGGGCGCGTACACCCCATGCCAAGGTACACAGCTTGGGGACAGAGGCATGGCTAGATTTCAGGCCCCACTCATTCCCTTGGCCAGACATGTTTAGTGAAAATAAACTGCATAAGGCAGCCCCACTCATTGGCCATTGTAGATCACACGATCACCATTTGTTAGAGTAGTAATCAAGGTGGGGATGAGATATAGGCAGGGGAAGTCACTATAATTGCTGGGCCCAGGTCCAGCCATATATAGAGATGGATTGGCACCTAAAAGGAAAAATGTTAAAAAGACATACATATGCTTGCTTCATCCATTGTATAATGATTTTTTAAACTCAAAGTAGAAATTAGAACACTGATTTTTTTTTTTTTTTTTAGTAAATAAGTAAGAGAGATATAAGTGGGAAATTTTTCAGAGAGCACAATATGCAGATTAGAAACTTTTTCAACTTGTTTTTTCTTTTTTAACTTAAGTAAAATTAGCTTGATTTACAAATTAAATAATGTTAATTCTTCTCTTTTCAGGTATAGTGTGAGAAATTAAGTGGAGTTTACCATAACAGTCCGCCTCTGTCACCTGCTTTATTTTTTTGGTTTGCAGTAGTCTCAATGTAAAGCCTCTTGCTAGGTTAATTACTTAACTAAAGGATGCATTCCTAATGCATATCTCTCAAGGAGACCTCTGCCTCTAACTTTAGCTGTTCACTTTCAAAAAGTCTCTTATGACAGCCATTATCTTCTACATACAAATTACAATAATAATAATAAAAGAATACTTTTATTATCTGTATCCTCTGTCCCCAATTATGTGACTTTCATATGTCAAACCCTGATGTTAACCAAATATTCAAGTATATCTCCATCATAGAATCTGATTCCCTTCTTGTGCTTCACAGATTGCTTTGTTTTGTATTCCTCCTATTCTAATAAATATATCATTACTCATCCCTTCTTTCTCCTCTATTTTTCTTTCAGAGGCAAAGTTCTTAAAGTCCTCCATATTTTTATGGTTATATTTTTCTTGAATTTAAAAATAAATATGAACACCAAAGAAAAATATCATCCTAATATAGCTGCACATTTGTTTCCTAAGAATACAGGTATTTTGTGCCTTTTTTTTCCCAATTGGAATATTGTCAACTTTCTATCATACTTTATTTATAATATATGTATTTTTATATCATCTCAGATCATGCTTTGTATTTCATTTGATTGTATAATGTCATTATGCAATCATAAGATTGTGTGATCTTTTATGATTGCAATATTAAATCAATATTTAATAAATCATATAATTCCATAAGTTAATTTTAAAGCCCTTTCAAAGATTCATTGCATGTTCATAAAATTATTGAAGTTTATTGCAAAAGAATAGACCTGACAAAGGCAATAATTCTTTCACTGTTTAGAAAATATGAATAAGATATTAGAAATAAGATATTAGATATTAGAAAATATTAGATATTATATTAGATATATTAGATATATTAGATAAAATATTAGATATTAGAAAAAATTAGAAAAATTAGAAAAAGTTTTATATTGTCAGTGTGTTACCTAAAAAAGAGGACACTTTAGTTGAACATCTATGAAGGTGATTTATCTAATTAACACCTGCTTATGTCATGATTTTCTCACTATTGTGAGTAATGATGCAGGATGGGGGGTTTTAGACTTAGATTTGGGACTGGTACAGAAATAACTGGTCAAGTGTTTGTACCACAGAAAACAGGACCAGGAAGCTATTGGAGGGACATTAATGAAATGAGGGGGAAATCTCTGAAAGAGGTAGAGTATAGAATCAAAAACCATTTGCCTAAAATATTCCTCAGAGCCAACTCTAGATCTAATACTAAAATGAAAATAAAATAGGTAATTCTACTTTTCTAATTATCTGCCTGTCATTGTGAGAAGTCTGCTTGTTTTTTTCTTTTCTTTTTTTTTTTTTGGGGGGGGGGGAAGCATTGAACAATGCCATTGCTCAATGTTCACATATGCAGATATTTTTATTCTAACTTTAGTCCCTTATGTAAAATACGTTAAAAAATGTGTTACTAAGAATATTTGATGATCTGTTTAAGAATTCTTAGAACTGGTACTTAGTTCTTCTCTTCTTATCTTAGATAAATATAATTCCACTCAGGTATAACCTCCCATTGTGTATATGGTTTTATATACTATAAATACCTTACATACTATGTATATACTATATATATGTATGGAATATGTATGGGGTGGCATATCTGTATGCTCAAGTATTAACCATGTATACTGTGATTCTCTCTTATTTGTTTTTCCCTCTTCTAACTATATTTCTATAATAGGATCAATTCATTTGTTTTAGTTGATCTGTTTTAAGCATATTATCTTCCATAATGTATAGCATTTTGTAAAAGCCTTAATAGTATTTTGTTGGACACAATATTAAAAAATGAATTGAGGAGCTTCTGTCTTGCTCATTTGGTGGAGTGCATGACTCTTGATCTTGGGCTTGTGAATTCAAGCTCCACATTGGGTGTGGATTACTTAAAAAAATAAAATGTTAAAAAAAGAGTAAACTAATGAATTGAATTGCAGCATTAAAGCAATATATTGATTATAAGGTAAGGGACCCCTAACTCCAACTAGGTTAGACAAAAAAGTGGAACTTAGGCTAAAAATAAGAAGATCTTAGATTTTTCAAGTGTGAGAGGGTAAAAAATGGCACCTAGACCACAGAAATAACTAGAACAGAGCCTCAGATGCCTCCACACTTGTTACTGAAATCCAGTTACCTCCAGAAAGTAAGAAATATGATCAATTACAGGATCTGAATTTTATATGGGAAAATTTAGTTTAACTGATTTCTCCCAGATTTGATATAAGTTTGTCCCTGGGCCAAAGGGACAGAAGAACAGAGTCATGGAAGATTATGGTTGAGATAAGAAAGGGACCATTTCCTGGAAGAATGGGGTTCTGTTGCAGTTACTGGAAGAATTGAGGCATTAGATTAAAAATCATAAATATTATGTAAAATATGAACTATATAAATTATAAATTTAATACATAAATATAAAAATAGAAATAATTTTAGAGAAAAATAAAATGTGAATATATAAAATTACTATTATAGCCATAATAGCAAATGGCTATGCACTGTGAGTTTAAAATACATGACATTTAATCAACAGGGCATTAAAAATATGAAGTTTTAGAGGATTTTTTTTTTTTTTTTTTAGTTTTAGAGGATTTTAAAAATATCTCATAATAATACATTATATCACATTTCTTACACGGGAAGTTAAACTTAAAATTTCTTCCTTTCTTTTTCAGATTTTATTTATTTATTTTTTGAGAGAGAGAAAGAGAAAGCGTCAAAGAGAGAGCGAGAACACAAAAGCAGTGGGGAGGGGTAGAGGGAAAGGGAGAAACAAACTCCCCGATGAACAGGGAGCTCAAAGCAGGACTCAATCCCAGGGCCCTGGGATCATGACCTGAGCCAAAGGCAGACGCTTAACTAACTGAGCCACCCAGGTTCCCTAAACCTAAAATTTCAACTGAGGCACTGAGATAAGATAGATTTCTGATAATGAGTTGTAAGATATACCAAAAGCATAAGATAAGATAGATTTCTGATATTAATGAATTATGAGATATACAGAATGCATTAGTAAAAAGAAATATCTGAGAACTAAGTTCTCTGTCTTGACTTGTTAGAGATATAACTAGAGTAAAAGGGAGAATTGGAAAGGAGATTCTGGGGAGAGGTACTGTTATATTCCACTCAACAACAAGAGAAGGGTAAATAAAATAGTACAATAAAATACAGGATACTCAATTAAATTAAAAATTTAGAGGGACGCCTGGGTGGCTCGGTGGTTGAGCATCTGTCTTTGGCTTGGGGTGTGATCCTGGGGTTCTGGGATTGAGTCCCACATCAGGCTCCCTGTGAGGAGCCTGCTTCTTCCTCTGCCTGTGTCTCTGCCTCCCTCTCTGTCCCTCATGAATAAATAAATACAATCTTAAAAAATAAAGAAATAAAAATTAAAAAAATAAAGAAAGTTAGATAAATAGGGGCACCTGGGGGCTCAGTGGTTGAGCGTCTATCTTTGGCTCTGTGTCATGATCCTGGGGTCCTGGGATCTAGTCCTGCATCAGGGAGCCCACTTCTCCCTCTGCCTTTGTCTCTGCCTCTCTCTCTCTCTTTCTGTGTCTCTCATTAATAAATAAATAACATCTTAAAAAAAAAGAAATTCAGATACACCTGAGTGATTTTTTTATAAGTTTATCTTAAATATTTCATTGTTACTTATCTGAAATTCAAATTTAGCTGGGCATCCTGTATATTATTTAATAATATAATATAGGGATTCTATAGCATGTAAGGATTCTACCCTCTAACCCACAGTCAATCAGAGAAACCCCAAGGGGACTACCCAGAGAATATGCCCATCTTGGGAACTTGGAAGATGTGCCTGACCCAGGCTAAGAAAACCAGTGACTTTAACAGCATTGTGTTGGGTGCTTTTTTCCACAAGTACTGTAAGAATTGTCCATGAAAAGAAGTGGGCCAAACAGAAGTAATTGCAAGAGTGGAATGAGATCCTTTTAATTTCTGACCAAGAGACAATGTGGGAATGAGTAAGTAGAAAACTAGTGGTGGATGGGGGTCAGGGGTGGGGTGGGGAGATGGAGTGGGGGGAGGGTTATCTAGGGCAGGACGAGTATAGGATAGACTATGTGGCCTATGTATCAGTCATTGCTCAGAAGTTGCAGTAAACAGTCATGGAAGCTTTCACAAAGGCAGCCATAAGACCAAGATTTGATTCTCCACCTATGCCAAACCCAAATAATTTAACAATTATCATAGGGGCACCTGGGTGGCTCAGTGGTTCAGCGTCTGCCTTTGGTTCAGGTCATGATCCTGGGGTCATGGGATCAAGTCCCACATTGGGCTTCCTGCATGGAGCCTGCTTCTCCCTCTGCCTGTGTCTCTGCCTCTCTCCCACTGTGTATCTCATGAATAAATAAATAAAATCTTAAAAAAAAACAAACAATTATCACAGTACAGGTTAATATGAATTTTCTGTATTCTGTTTTTCCAAAAATTCAATCTAAGAAGGACTAAAAGCTTGAAGTGGGATTATAGGGAGTACAAAGGGAAAAAGTTTAAAAAAAAAAAAGAGGCAACCTACTTGCTACTTTTTTTAGTACTGGAGGTGAGAGATGGGGTGGTTGGGTTTGTGTAGAGAAGTGACCAAAAAATTTACTTTTAAATGAAGGTTTAAACTATTGTACTAGATATTTCTAACTAAATAATTCAGACGGTTTTTGTGGAGTAAAGTGATCATGGAACTTTTTGTTTTTAAATCAGAACAGAAAATATTTTCTATTAAAAACTTTTTAAAGGAGCATTAGAGATAGTCTATGAAGTTGTGATTATACTTCTTCAGTAACATTTATTAAATCCATCAGTTATGTGTGTGTACATGTGTTACTATTTTTTAGGATTTAATTGTAATAGTCAATGAAGAATTCAGTATCAAAATAGCATAAAAATTTTACGACTTGTAACTCATTACATCAAATAATCTATGATAAAATGATCATTTTATTTAATATTTTACTTTTATAACAAATTTAGTCTGTCATTTTTAGCTTGGATATATTTTGAAAAGAATGGCAATAAACAGTGTTCTGTTAGGGAATTGACTATAGAATTTTTTTCTTTTTTTTCCCTTGTTAGTTATCTAGAAAATATGCTTTCGCAATTAGACTGGAGACTGAAGACACCATGATCAGAGGAACACAATATGTAAAATAAATTGCACATTATACACACTGTTGGTTCTGCCATTATTTCCTAAGGAATGAGTTTTCCAGTGGCAGAATCTCTTCGGAAGACACTTCTAGTGAACCCTTAGTGACATATGTGTTTATATTTTCCATATTTTCCCTCTGTTTCTCTGTGCTTTGATACATCCAGTTTTGAAAGAGTCCGATCATCTCAGACTTGATATACAGCTTGAAAATGCACTGTTAGGAAAAATGGGTCATTTTAGGGTTGCAGAAGGGGCACAAGATTATAAGGTTTCATATTATTTTAGTTTCTTAGATAAATCTGCAAATTTGCAAAGAGGTGCTGCAGCAAAATGAGAAAGTATTTGTTAAGCAAAGAAGCAACAGAAAAGCAATATTCTTGGAGTAATATTTATTATATTTTAAAAAATTAAGATTATTTTATTGTGTGATATGGTGATGGGTCTTTTGAGATCATTTAAAAAATTTTAAGATTTTTATTTATTTATTCATGAGAGAGACAGAGTGAGGCAGAGACATAGGCAGAGAGAGAGGCAGGCTCCCTATGGGGAGCCCAGTGAAGGACTCAATCCGGGAACTCCAGGATCACGATCTGAGATGAAAACAGACACTCAACTTCTAAACCACCCAGGTCTTTTGAGATTATTATACTCAGTACTTAATTATATATATATATATATATATATATTTTTAAATCTATTTTCAATGTATTATTAGCAATTAGAGGAAATAATGTTTTAAGTTGGTAGAGTTCCCTGAAATATTCTTATAAAAATAGTAAAATTGGGATCCCTGGGTGGCGCAGTGGTTTAGCGCCTGCCTTTGGCCCAGGGCACTATCCTGGAGACCTGGGATCGAATCCCACGTCAGGCTCCCGTTGCATGGAGCCTGCTTCTCCCTCTGCCTATGTCTCTGCCTCTCTCTCTCTCTCTCTCTGTGACTATCATAAATAAATAAAAATTTAAAAAAAAGTAAAATTATGGATTCAGATGTCTAAATTAATTATCCTTAAAATGTGCTTAAGAAATATGAGTCTTGAATATACAGTGACTCCTCAGTCTTCTGTTCTCATTCCTGAATTAGGATGAGTTTGAGTCACTATTAATTGCACATAAAACAGGAAGTGTTTAGATTTGTTGTTAGGTTTTTTTTTTTTTTTTTTTTTTTAGGAAAATTATCCTTTTCAATCTCCAGGTGTGGTGGAAACAACTACTGTTCTATTTGTCATCATGTCCAACCATGGTGTCACTGTCAAGATGGTGTCAAACTTTTTTGTGACATTTATAGCATCATCAGTGCACCCCCCCCCCCCCCGCAAACGCCTTAAAATTAGACATTGTAAGGTCTTTTCTGTTCCTTGGCACAATGTTAAATCAAACCTTTCCAGGAATAATGTTATATAAAACTTTTCTAGTCTTCAAACTGCTTCAATTCCAAGAATAAATATTGCAGAAATATGATTAAGCAGGCATCTTGTGCTGGTTAAGGCTCCACTGTGATATATTCTAGTTCTGAATTCCATTCTATGTTATATAATGATAACAATTATACAGTATTATGTTAAACTGGAGAATGCAATTTATGCAAAAGTTTGAAACTAAAATTTTTCTACTTTAATGGAATACTGATGATAATTTTTTTCCTGTTGTTAAGTGATTAACTAAATTTAATCTAAGATATGGTATATATGTCCCAAGAATTTTACATGTACCTAGGGGAGAAAATTTTACTATCTATAGAGACTGACATGATATTAAGCTTAGAGTGCAGTTTCTCCAATGTTTCTTTTCAGACAATAACAGTAAGACCTTTGAATTCAAGAAATGAGAAAAAAATTCTCTGCTTGTTTTCTTGCAGGGGGAACCCAAAATGCTTCTCCCATGGTAGAGTCCAAAGTTCTCCCTTCTGTGTGAGAGGCATTCTGTAGTAGGGTATGTATTCAAATATATGTAGAGCATATATTTAAAGATAGGAAATTATAGCTAGCTTTTAAAAGAGAAGGTGGGGAGCCTGGGTGACTCAGTCGGTTAGCTGTCTACCTTCAGCTCAGGTCATGATCCTAGGGTCCTAGGATCGAGTCTCATATCAGGCTCCCTGCCTAGTGAGGAGTTTGCTTCTCCCTCTCCCTCCACCTCTTCTCCCTGCTCGTGTGCACGTGCTCTCTCTCAAATAAATAAATAAATAAATAAATAAATAAATAAATAAATAGGGGATCCCTGGGTGGCTCAGCGGTTTGGCACCTGCCTTTGGCCCAGGTTGCGATCCTGGAGTCCTGGGATCGAGTCCCACATTGGGTTCCTGGCATGGAGCCTGTTTCTCCTTCTGCCTGTCTCTCTCTCTCTCTCTCTCTCTCTCTCTCTCTGTCTGTCATAAATGAATGAATAAAAAAATCTTTAAAATAAATAAATAAATCCTTAAAAAAATAAATAAAAATTTAAAAACAAGATAAAAAGAGAAGGTAAATTAGTTAGAAATTTCCCAATTTCTAACTGCCTGGCACACAGCATTATATTCAAAGGTAAAAGGCTTCATCAATTCATCAAATATTAAACTTAGCAGCAATGACTTTATTTCTTTTACAGATATGTGAATCAGTAGCTCTACTTAATTAAGTTGATATTTCACAATCTTGACAAAATAGTTTTGAGTCCCAAGTCTTCTATAAAAATCAAAATATTGCCACCTTATTCTAGAATTTGTTTTCCTTTTATAATCATGGGATAACAACATGACTAAACTGGAAAAGATTTATTAGTCTAATACCTTTATTTTGTTGATGAGTTAGTGAGGCTTAGAGTGAATACGTAGTTAGATACTAGAAATATGTAGATAATCTTGAGTTTATTTTTTAAATTATGGTAGTAAAATGTAGAATGTAATCTTTGCACCATTGATTTATCACCAGTATAGCATCTACTCTCTGCAGAATATGTCTTCTGTGCATCCCTGGATTTTAATGCTCTAAAGTACTGAGAATACATTACTAGAAATAGGACACTTGGTTCCTGGAATTACTTGAAATGAATAAAAAACAGTGTAATGATAAATGAGTTTTCTTTTCAGCCTTGGAAGTGGCTCATTTTGTGACAATAGGAAAGCTTCCTTATTTCTCTATACCTCAGATTTATTGAATTATATAATCAACCAATTGTCATAATGTTTAATATTTATTATATTAAATGTGAGTCAGGTACTCTTTTACACACATTATATACTCTACTACAGTCAGAACTATCTTATAAATTGGGAATCATAATCTTCATTTGACAAAGAAAGAAGCTAAAGGTTAGGAAAGGTAAATGTTTTGCCAAAGTCAACAAACAAGAGGCAGGCTTGATTTGAACTTCAGGCCATATTTTTTTAATTGTATTAAACTGCCTCCAATTTATACCAGGTACCATTATGATGAGTCATCATTTTCAGAGGAGTAATTTTACTGTGTTTTGTGCTTATTATTTCTATCCATTGCTATGTAGGAACAGTAGTAACAAATATAATATACTGAGTATGTGCCCCGAGGTTTTAAGTGTCATGTAGCACTAGAGTTAATGACATAAAGGAAGAAGGAGGAGAAGGAGGCAGAGGAGGAGGAGAAGAAGAGGAAGAAGGGGAAGAAGGGACAGATGGGGAAGAAGGGAAAGAAGGGAAAGAAGGGAAGAAGGGGAAGAAGAAAAATAGACGTGTAAGTTGGAGTATCTCCCATAGGTGAGCTTTATTTTGCTAGATTAAAAACAAGGAATCATGAACTAACTGACTTGTGTTCAATAAAGATTACATGTGACACAGGCATGGTGACATGTGAAACATATACTGGATGTGAATTTCCAATCTGGTCCTCATCTTGGCTCCTCCCAGGTACCAGCACAGCCATGTCCAGGGCACCGCCCAGTCCTTGGTGTCCTCATAGGGAGACACTTGCCCAGCTCACTGCACAGGGTGATTTAAGACCTACTGTTTATGATATATGTGAGAGTATAACCTAAACACAAATGTGAAATAGGCAGTAAACAATATAAAGTTTAAATTCTTAATGACTCAGGAAAAATCTTGGGGCACATTAATGCTTCTATAAGAGCTATGCAAACTGATGAGTTCTTCACATCTAATGAATGAGGATTTTTCTTTCCAGGCAGCACATTAACTACTCAGATGCTATTCTCACATAGCAAAGAGCTTTGCTTTTGGCAATATGCCAAGGTAATAAAAATCCCTCCCATTTTCATGTTGACACAGGGTCAAGATTATGGAGTCTTGAATTCTTATCCAAGAGATACTGTACAGAAATGCAGTACCTTGCAAATAAAGGGGTAGTCATTTCCTGAGTTGTATCCTGTATAATAAGGGATAAACATCTGTAGGCAGCATTTTAAAGAAAAAACACTGAAGGAGATAAAAACCTTCTTAAATTCTAGCACTGCACAGGGCAGTTATTGAAGAAACAGAGTCTAAAAAATTCCAGAAATTGATATTATAAGTTCTAATTCTGCATTGAATATGTGGGAGAGTTATTTGGGACAATACAGGAATCCACAATGAAAGATGGGAATATTAATGTAACCAGGAGAGAGATATAGAGATTTCCAGCTAACGTGTCCTGCTAATTTAAGAAAGGGGAAGCAGAAAATCAATATAAATGCCAAATTAAATACTATTTGCAGCTTGTGGAAATATATATTTATGTTTGAGTTAAAAGTTGTCTGGTAAACAGTGTGTAGTATATTCCACAATGTGGCTTCTGCTATTACTGTTTATGAGGTTCTGGATTGAAAGAAAATCAAACACCATTAAAATAGTCATGTATGTTGGGTACTACCCAATAAATAATTTTAGTCAAAGGTCTATTATCAATAAGCAGTAAGTTTCCCATTATAGGATGGTAATTAGATTACATATTCTAGGTCTCATATTAAGAAAGTACTTTGAAAATTGTTGGTATTGATCACATGCAATTATGAAAGATTCAAATTATCCTCATTCAATCCTCACAACATCTCTTATGTTGGGAGGGGCATCCAATTATTCAAGCCATTGGCTGAGGAAGAAGCTGAAACTTTGTATGATTCTATCATGTGCCCAAGCACGTCTAACAAGAAGCATACAGAGGATTTAAAACAGGCATCCTGACTCCAGAATGTGAGCTACATGGTTGTATTTCTTACCAGTTCTCATATTGCACATGGAAAAGAATAAGTGCAGTTTTTTATATGCACATAGAGTTCTGGGCAGAGTGCCAGGGCCTAAGTTTGCACCAAAGTCTCCATTCACCTCATCCAGACAGCTTCTTTTTTTCTGCAGAGCTATTGATGAGGGGGAACATTGTCTTTGGTTTTATAGCTGGTGAACATTGAATAAGATATTCCCAGATATAGACTTCTGCTTTATCACTGAATGAAAATGATTGCAGCCACAGCAGTCAAGTATGTGAACACTGTTTCCAAGTCCCGTCATCTATCAAGTCAAGTAGTGATTTTTCAGTTTCTTTAGTATTTCCATAAGAGTAGGCCAGGAAATGCAGTTTGACTGCATCAGTCGATAAAAGATTGCCAGACAGAAACATCCTGCATGTGCGTGTGTGTATGCTTATGGCTGTACAATCATATATTACTTCCATAATTGTATACCTTTTCTGAAATTTAAAATATACTGAGACTTGCATCAGGTCACACTTTTCATTATTAACTCTACTTCTTCTAATGCTGTTCAATTCCCAAAACAAAGATTTTTAAGAGAACAATTAAAGCTATATAATTTAGACATACTAATTTTTCTTAGAAGCAGGTTGGTTTGTCCAGTAAACATAAAGACCCAGGTGGACAACTTAAGTTATCGATGCCTTTTTTAGGGGGAAGTGAACTCTGCAAGGGGCATTCATTCAAGAAATATTGTTAGAAGGCCAGGCTTTCTCCTCAGTCCTTGTCTGTTTCCCCCCTCTTTTTCTTAAGGCCAGCAGCTGTCATTTAATGTTATCTTTCTAGAAGTTCTCTACCACACATAGCTGTAGATTGGGATCTGATCTCCTTTATCAATCCCCTTATTCTTTTCACAAGATACACACACTGGCCTCCTTGTGCTGCTCCCAAAGCCAAGATAAGAGATTCTCTTCTTTTTGCAGGACTAGTCATTAAGAAACACAGGGATAAGACATGAAATTGGCAAAAGGAACCAAAGTGTTGCTCACTGCCGATGGAGAGAAGTAAAAATATTAAACAAGGTTCTCAGTTGGACCCAAGCACTCATAGTACCAAGAATATTATGCTGAGAGTATTACAAAAATTTCAAATTTAAATAATCACAAAAAGCCTTCTCCCATCAAATTTACTCATGCCTATCTTCTTGTTAGTCCTTAGCTCAAAGTTTCCTAAGGATTACTATCTCTGCCACTGGTCTCTCTTGATTATTCTGCTGTGTTTTCTTCACAGCACACATCACAGTCAAAATACACCTTGCCTGTTTGTTTGTTCAGGATTTTTCTCTCTTATCGGAGTCCCTAGACTATGAGACCTCAGTCAAAAACATTTAATGCTTTGCAGTATTCTGTGTGAATTTAGCACTTTTATAGCATGACTGAGGCTTTGTTTGCACGTCTGCAAAATTGGACTAATGATAACAATTGTTGTGAAGATCAAAATGATAATGTGCACAAAGCTATGAATACTAACCAGTGTATATTAAAGATCATTTCCACTTTATTTGCATTATAGTGATCTAATTGAAGCCACTATAATCTCGTCTACACCTCTGTAATAGCTTCCTGTCACTTTTTCCTGCCCCCTTTCCCATTTTCATAGAAGGCATGTTTCTAAATGTAAATGAAATCCCTTTATGCTGCAGCTTAAAACACTGGTTTCACACTTAGAATGAAATCCAAATTCCTTAGAATGGCCTAGATAACTCTTTACAATATGACTGTTTATAACCTACTTCTTGGGTCTTGTTTTATGCTATCCACTCTTTCTCATGCTATCCTTTCTTCTGTTACTTAAAAACAACAACAGCAGCAACAACAACAGTAACAACAGTTCTCTCATATTTTTACATGTTTTATTATCACTTAATGGTAATTTAAAGAAATATGACAGTGGAACAGGTGAATTAGTAAAGTATCATACATGTACTCTTAACATGAAATGAATTTCTAGAAATAAATATTTAATGAGGGATGAATTAAACAAGAGTATTGCCAAGAGGGGGAGAGTAAATGGATTAGAAGTATCTGGAAAGTATGACATAAAAGGTAAAATAGATTGAAAATATGAAAGAGCAATGAAATATGGTGCATAGAATGAAGTGCCTCAAATAGTTCTCTAGAATGTCTGAGAAGTAATAGGAGAGTGGAGGTGCATTGATTATTTCAAGAAGCAATGACACAGAATTTACTAGATTGGAAGACAACACAAAGCCGTGAACAGGAAAAATAAAAACAAATCCATATTTATAGATATTACAATGGAACTATGCAACTTGAAAGACAAAAAGAAATTTTGAAGTCACTAGAGTAAATAGATTCCTTTTAAGAACCAACAGACAGAAAATAGGTATTCCATTTCTAACAGCAGATGCCAGAAGATAATGGAATGATCCATTTCTCAGTGATGCATACATATGCAGGATTTTTTTTGAAAGAAACTGTAAATAATTTATTTCACTTTATTGAGAGCGAGGACCTGGTCCTCTTTGATCAGTGGTTCTTCTACTGCCAGTGTTTAGAATGGACAGTAGAAACTCCAGGGTCATTCTTTTTTTCTGAATGAATGAATAAATGAACAAGTGAATGAAAGAGTTCAAAAATTGCTATAAGTGTAAATAAAAGTAATGAGCAAGTAAGAGTCAAAAGGTACAACATTCTGTTGGTACTTGCTCCATCTCCTTTTTGAGATGGTACATGTCATTTACAACTTTACTTCATAACAAGGGGCTCACAAAACTTCCTCCTGGCCCACGAGTGAAGAACAAAGACATTGCTTTTTCCCAGTGAGAGGATGCAGCAAGGGAGACAATGAACACCTTCCCTTACCCTGTATAATTTGCATTTCTGAATACCTTTCACTGATCTCACTCAAGATACAGATTTTTTTTTTCTATTAAGAATCCAAATATATCGTCTCATCATTCTACTTTTATTTACTCTTAGGAATTAGAAGTAATTCATTTTCACGCTGTATAGAAGCTATAGAGTATAAATATATTCCTTTTTAAAGATCTCACTCATAGAATTATAGTGGTTTATTTCTTTTCTACCCCATGGTTTCAGTCCCATTAAATTTGAGTTGATATCCCATAAAACAACATAGAATTGTGTTTTCTAGTAATATATGCATATGTGTGTAAGGGATATAAAAATTATCTTCCCTTTATGTTCAGCATTTTCATTATAAAATAAAAAACTTTATTTGCTATAGATTCTATCTTGATGTTGCCTATCTTTTAATTAATAGGTTTTATTTATTAGAGCAATTTTAGGCTTACACATAATTAAACAGAAAATACTGGAAGTTCCTATATATTCCCTCTCTTATCCTTATTATTTACTCATGCATACATGTGGTACGCTTGTTACAACCAATGAACAAATATTGATACACCATTATTAATTAAAGTCCATGGTTTACATTAGGGTTCACTCTGTGTTGTACTGTTCTTTTGGTTTTGACAAATGCATAATGCCACGCATCCATCATTACACTATCATATGCCATTATAGCATAATAATAGTTTCACTGCCCTAAAAATCCCCCATGTTTTACCTGTTCATCCCTCTCAAACCACTTGTAACCATTGATCTGAATGTCTCTATAGGTTTGCTTGTTCCAGAATGTCATATGACTGGAATCATACAGTATGCATCCTTTTCATGCTGGTTTCTTTTATACAAGCTTCCTCCATGTCTCTTGCCTTTTACCTATTGAAGGACATGTTGGTTGCTTTCAGGTTTTGGTAATCATGGAGAAAGTTGCTGTAAATATTTATGTTCATGTGTTTTTTTTTTTTTTTTTTTTTTTGTGGACATAAAGTTTCACCTCATTTGGACAAATACCAAGGAGTATGCTTGGT
This sequence comes from Canis lupus familiaris, assembly GCF_011100685.1. Classification (NCBI taxonomy): domain Eukaryota; kingdom Metazoa; phylum Chordata; class Mammalia; order Carnivora; family Canidae; genus Canis; species Canis lupus. Next base: position 20,427,287 of record NC_049253.1, read on the forward strand.
GGATTGTGTGGTAAAACTGTGTTTAGCTTTGTAAGAAACTGTCAAACCATCTTATAAAGTGGCAGTACCATTTTTCATTCCTACCAGCAATGGATGAGAGATTTTGTTGCTCCAGATCCTCACCAGCATTTGGTGTTGTCAGTGTTTAGATTTTGGCCATTCTAATAGGTATGTAGTGATGTATCATTGCTGTTTTAATTTGTGATTCCCTAATGACACACAATTTAAACATATTTCTGTATGCTTATTTGCCTCCTTTTATCTTCTTTGGTCAGGTAGCTGTACAGATCTTTTACCCACATTTTAATTGGGCTGTTTGTTTTCTTACTGTTATTTATTTATTTATTTATTTATTTATTTATTTATTTATTTATTTTTAATTCATGAAAGTCACAGAGAGAGAGGCAGAGACACAGGCAGAGGGAGAAGCAGGCTCCATGCAGGGAGCTCGATGTGGAACTCGATCCTGGGACTCTGGGATCACAGTCTGAGCCAAAGGCAGACGCTCAACCACTGAACCACCCGGGGGTCCTTCTTAGTGTTAATTTTTAAGAATATCTACATACATATATTTGAACACAGCCTGCATTAACTACAAGTTCTGTAAAGATTTTTCCAACAGTCTGTAGCTTATTGTTTCATTTTGAGAACAGTGTGTTTTGCAGAGCAGAAGAAAGAAATTTTCCCTTTCCTTGTATTTCCACTTTTTCCTTGTATTTCCACTTTTTAATTATAATGAAGTCCAATTTATCAATTTTCCCTTTTCATGTCTTTGAAGTTGTTTCTAAGAAATCATTGCCAAACTAAAGATCACCTTGATTTTCTCCGATATTGTCTTGTAGAAGTTTCATGGTTTTGTATTTTACATGTAGGTCTCTGATTCACTTTGAGTTAATTTTTGTGAAAAGCTTAAGGTCAGTGTCTAATTTATGTTTTTGCAGTGGTATTCCCTTCTGTTTTATTAAAGATTTCTTTATTACTGTTGAAGAAAGAATTATGTGCACAAATTGTTGTGATTAATTGTATCAGGTTTTCACTGAAGCCATTTCATAAATTAAATGTTATATTAGTTTTCTTGAGCTGCCATAACAAAATACTATAGACAGGGTGGCTTAAACAACAGACTTTTATTTTTTCATAGTTGTGGAGGCTGGGAAGTCCAAGACCACATTTTTAGCAGATTTTGATTTCTGGTGAGAATTCTCTTCTTGGCTTATAGGTGGTTATCTTCTCACTATGTCATCATATGGCAGAGAGGGCAATAGAAACCCTCTTCTTAGTAACCCTTTTCTTATAAACTTGCAGTCCTATCAGATTATGACCTTATCCTTCTGACCTCATTTAACCTTAATTACCTCCTAAAGACTGTATGTTTAGGTCCAGTCACATTGGGGGTTAGGGCTTCCATATATGAATTTGGGGGTAACACAATTCAACCCATATCAAATGTGAATATTATTTGCTTCAATACACTATGGAATTTTAGATTCAGACTGTGTCTGTATGAGGATGGTATCATTTTTTAACTAAAGAAGGGCTCTATGTCCTCAAGTCAGATGAGAACATCTTTTATTTTCCAGCTCACTTAGAAAATTGATTCTATTATCTTTTTTTCACTGTGGGAAATTAGAAACTCTCTATGTGTATTGCTTTCGTTTTGCTTTGATTTGTTTTGCTTGTTTTTTTCTCTTAGTCCAGCTGTAAATTCTTGAAGATTTGGTGATTAACCTCAGTGGTATCTAAATATTGAGCAAAAAAAATTCTTTAATACCAGTCAGATTTCAGTGATTCAGATGTAAAGGAATCAAAGTATCTTCAGTGGGCATGAATGATCAGCAAGTTTTCTTTTTATCTTGGTTATCACTAAAACATTGAGAGAATAGGGAAGACTTCAACAAGATTTTGTGGCTGTAAACTACTTTGAACTTAACCCATGTTAAAAACTAGCAGTACATAACAATAAGAATTTAAAGTTACAAAACTTATAATGCTGAATCATAAGGTGCCTTGGTATTTAGAATATTCTTTATATTATCTTGTTATTTTTTTTTCAGAATGATATATGAACCTGGTTATGAAAACTGTATTCTTTCATACTGGTAAATCGTGGGAAATACATACCCATGCACAATGTCCTTGTCTGTTATCTAATGATTGTTGAAAGATTATTACTTTTAAGCATCTAACTTGAGCTGATAGAGTACTGTTTGATCCTGAATGCTTATCTTATGCCATGTCACCTTAGGTGTTCACTTGATCTTTCTGGTGCTCAATTTGGGTTAAAAAAATATAGAACTTAGAGTGTCTTGAAAACTAAAAACATGTCTGCTTAAAAGAAATAACTAAGAAATATGTTAACTGCTATATACTCTGTACTGTGAATATGATAGGGAAAGAGTGAGAAAACACAGGACAAATAAAGCAGAAAGTTTTCTTTCAGGAAGTTTAAAATTATCAAAGCACATTTAAAACAATCAGATTTGGAAAAGACAGTAATGAATGAGTAACCTAATAATCGGGAACAAAAACACCAATAGTGCAAGGCACAATCTAACGAGTGGGGACTAGAATGGTCAAGGGAAGTTTCATAGAGGAGATGTCATGTGGAATAACATTCCCTCCTCTGAAAGATCACTCTGTTTTAATCCCTGGAACCTGTGGATATCTTACTTTACGTGTCCTGATGGTTAATTTTGTGTCAACTTGGTTAGCCAGTGGTACCCAGATAGTTGATCAAACTATGTTAAGATGTTGTTGTGAAGGTGTATCTTAGTTGAGATCAACATTCGAATCAGTGGACTTTTAATAAAGTAGATTAACCTCCATTAAGTAGCTGGACCTCATATAATTGATTGAAGGTCTAAAGAGAAAAGAGATGGAAGTTCCTTGAGGAAGAGGGAATTCTCCCTTCCGATTGCCTTTGGAGTCAAGGTCCAGCATCAGCTCTTCCCTGTGTTTTCAGCCTGCCCATGTATCCTGCAGAATTTAGGCTTGCCAGTTCACACAATTGTATTATCCAATTTCCTAAAATAAGTCTGTTTCTCCCTTGTTCTTCCTCAGTCTCTCTGTCACACACACACACACACACACACACACACACACACATACATACATACATACCACATCCCATTGGCTCTGTTTCTTTGGAGAAGCTGGACCAATACAATGACAAAAAGGACCTTGCAGATGTGATTAAGAGCAGGGCCTTTGAGATGAGGAGATTATCCTTAATTATCCAGGTGGACTTAATCTAATCACATGGATCCTTAAAATGGAGAATCTGTCCTGGCTGTGGTTAGAGGGCAGTCTGACAATGGAAGAGGAGCCAGGGAGCTGTGATGCAGCTAACTTGAGGAGAGGGTGTGAATGAGCCAAGGGCTGAGGGTGTCCTGGCCTTTAGATGAGATTACTCCTCCGGAACCTCCATCAAGGTACACAGCTCTGTTAATATCTTGATTTTAGTACAGACATCCATGTGGAACTTCTTAAAGAACTAAAAAGAATAAATCTGTGATGTTTTAGGTCACTAAATTTGTGGCGATTTATTACAGCAGGAATGAGAAACTGTTACTGAGGAGGTGGGATTGACAGACTAAATAGGATTTGAATAAGTTTTATGAAGGCAGAACTGAAATGCAGGCCTGACTGTGGAGTGTTACTGCACTGAAGGGGATGGTCTTGCCTGCACAGAAGATCAGGGCTCGTGTAGGCATAAGCCTCCATATCACTGCAGCAGATGCTGACTCAGCTGACATGCTAATCAGGGCCAGGTAGCCCCACTTCTGAAGCTGCTGTGGGGACAGGAGGGCAGTAAGATGAGAACAGCAATTTTTCCACTTAACTGCCTTGGACTCCACTTGTCTGAAATTGCAACTTTTTACACTTAATCATAGATCACAATATTTTAAGGCTATTAAAGATAAGAGGTCAGTCAGTCCGGGCCTCAGTCTTCATGTAACCATGTTCACGATTAATATCCTTACAATCAAAATCTGTAACTGAGACCCAGGTAAGAACTACTGTCTGCCTAAGGTAGTGCTGCTACTCATTAACAGAGTAGACTTGAAAATGCAGGTCTGGGGACACCTGGGTGGCTCAGTGGTTGAGCACCTGCCTTTGGCTCAGGTCATGATCACAGGTCCAGGGATTGAGTCCTGCATCGGGCTCCCTGCAGGGAGCCTGCTTCTCCCACTGCCTATGTCTCTGCCTCTCTCTCTCTGCGTCTCTCATGAATAAATAAATAAATAATCTTAAAAAAAAAAAGTAAAATGCAGGCCTAATAGCACATCTATGTGAGAAACTTCAAAAAAGGATTCACATTTACCAATTATGGAAGTTTAAGAGGATTTGGTATCTGTTTCTCTAATATAAAGCACTTTGATATTTTACTTAAATATTTATATAACTCATTATACATACCAAGGGTTTAGTTTTTCTTTGTAAGTAGATACCCCTTAATCCCAGAAAATGTGAATAGGAGAAAACTACTTGAGCTCCAGGATTGACTTTTCTGCTTGCCTGAATTTTTTTGATCAACAGATTGCCTGTGATTTTTTTAAAGATTGATTTATTTATTTATTTATTTATTTATTTATTTATTTATTTATTTAAGAGAGAGGCACCATGAGCAGGGGCAGAGGGAGAGGAGAGAATCTCAAGCAGACTCCAAGCTGAGCATGGACTCATGAGAATCATGCCCTGAGCGGAAACCAACAATCAGACGCTTAGCCAACTGAGCCACGAAGCACACCTGCATGTGATTCTTTAACAGTATTTATTGTTTGCTTATACAGCTATGGAGATGATGGAGAATCATCTCTTGAATATATGAGTTAAAGGGATAAATCCCATATATCAATGTTTGTCAATGTTGTACGAACAACCTTTAACAAACAGCAAAAGAATGAGAACCCTAGTCTTGTATATTGTTGAAAAAAGGATGCCTAAAATATGCTAATGAAAGCTTGTAGTTACACTATTATTTATGGCAGAACATGCTGATCTTAAGTATGATTATAAACACCATTATGTATTAGGTGTAATTCATTTTTTTTTCAGTCTGGTTTGAGGACCCATGAGATTATATATCATCTCAACATGCAGCCACTATAATATCTGAGCTAGTTGGAACACTGAGCACCTTGCCCTTAGAGAGAATTACTCTTCTTAAGGATAAGAATATGATCATTCAAAAGTAGCTCCTTCCTTAGTAATAAGATTTCAGAGGTCATCAAATCCCAGCTATAATATCACACTGAGCAATGAAGAGTGGTAAGAGGATCCATTCAAATCTGGGTTTGAGTTTCTATCCTTGTTTCCTCCCTTTTTTTCCTTCCACAAATGTTTATAGTGTGTCAAGCTATTATTTAGCTACTGTTATTAAATAGTTAATAAGGTATAATTTCTGCATCGAAAGAGCATGTCATCCAGTCATATGCCACTGCTGGCTGTGTGACCCTACTTAAGTTGCTTGTCTTCTCTGTGCATCTAGTACTGAGTCTGGCCTTCATTAGAGGTGATTCTTCCTTTATCCCAAATACTTTGCTGGGTGATACTCTTACCTCTCTCTTTTTTCCTGCACCAATAATTTTGAGTGATTGTGAGATAAGGTCGGGAAAGATGTGCTTTCTCTACTCCTGAAGGTTCCTTCCTGTAGAGGGAGGTTCTTTGGCATAACATCCTGGGATTTTCTGTGCCTTTATCCCCCAATGAAGAGGAGGGACTACCTGATGGGCAAACTTAGAAGGAGAAACTAGGTATGAGGGGTCTCTCTCTCTCTGTCTCTCCTCTCTCAGGAAGTACATACCCTGTCTAAATCCCACATGTTCTAAGTTATCAAGGGCCTCATTTTAGGACAGAGTATGTAGTGATCCCCTTTTACCTTTGTCATAGTAAGTCTGTTTTATTGTAGTGTTCATTCTAGGAAAGCCCACTTACTCTCCAATAAAAGCCACATTTTCCATAACCAGTAATAAAGAAGATATTTTGGTGCCCATCTGCCTTTCTCAATTGGTTCAGAACTCAGGTGGGGAAGAGCAGTGATATTTATTGTGCCACTGTGAATCCCATTAAATGATAATTATTGTTTCCTTGGGACTCTTTTGCAGAAAATAATTTTTTAAAATGCCACTTGAACCTAATGATTGCAGATGCTAGCATAATAGAAACAGGCTGGGGTCACATGCCTTTCTCTATTTTCCTCTGTGAGAGAGTAACTGTTGCATGATCCCTTTCTCCCAAAAGAGAGGTTATAAAAGATCATGATGAGGCTGTTCCTTTATGTTTCTTCTTTCCTTATTTAAAAATTAATGGCTCGGTTCCAAAGGAGTTGTCATAGTTTCCTACTAATTTTCTTAATTACTGTTTTTAATGGTGCAATTGCATTTTGGATATGTAATATTTTTTAATTTGTTATACTTTACTACACTCTTGTGAGGTAGGACATCCACATTTTGTAGATTAAGAAACTGCTAGGAAAAAGGAAGTGACTTGCCTAATGCCACACAATAAAACTGAATTTGTTGGTGAATATGGAATTAGGCATAATTAGAATTCATCAGTAAGCTCTCTCAGGAAATTCACCTGGAGACTCATCAGTAGGCACAGCTGAAACTTTTCAAAATGTAGAGCAGGAAAGTTGGCTTCTTGTTCTGCTTATTATAATTGAATTATTGAGACCTTTAATATAAAAGTTAGTGTTTTTCCTTGGGGCCAGCCCTGAGTGGGAGTTGTATCAATAGTCCTGGAAAAGATTGAAAGATTTTAAGATGTACCTGCTCTGACTAAGTGGTAACCTTTGATTAACTTCAGTGTAAACGATGTAAAGATTTGAAAACATTTCTTCTGATTCTTTCTCATCATGTTACATTGTAATATGTTGAAACCAGCTCATAATAATTAGTGAGAGTCAACTTAAATTTTCAGGAATATTGCAAATCAGTTGTTAGATGTAGCCATTATTGAAAATGAAAATTAAAACTTAAAATTAAAATTACATTGAAAACAAATCAAACTTTATAACTTCTTAATTATTTTAGTGTATTGTACTATTATGTATATTCTTGAGGTCTTTATGGTATCTAAATGGAGAATGTACTGTATAATTATGTGCTACCAAATATTTCTTTCCAATTCTTTTAATGCTTTCACATTAGCAGTTTGAGTTCAGTCATGATAGGAATATTTACACCAAATGTTGAAATACTTACTGAAATCCAGTAAATGCTACAAATCAGGACTTGACTTATTGTTTTGTTAATTGTCTGGACTTAAGAACTTGATGGAGAAAATGATTAAACTTCAAAGATGTGCTTCCTGTAGCTGTTACATTGTGACTAGAATAAAAATACGTGAGGAAATACCCTTTGAGAATTAAAAATCTGTCAGTTCAGCAGAAATTTGCTCACTGCATTGGTGAATGAATAAAGTTCTCACATTTGTCTTCATTATTTTACCCTCATCTTATTAATATAAACTAAAATGTTAACCAACATTCTTTGCTAATTGAAATGGTAGTTTGGCTATGGATACAAGAATTCAGCAAAGATCAGTGAAAACATTTCATGAAAATCAATGGAATTTACAATAAAAAGTATTATGTATTTTATTGTTATTTGTAAATTATGGCTACATACCATACACACACACACACACACACACACACACACATTTTTTTCAGAGAGTTGGTATGTACTGGGTTGAATAGTAGTTCCCACAAAAGAAAGGTCATAATTTCCAGAATTTAGGAGTATCACACACATAATATAGCAAAAGAATGAGTATTGCTTAATATTTCTTGAGAGGAGATTATCCTGGATGATCTGGGTGAGCCGTAAATGCAGCCACATGTATCCTTTATAAAACAGACACATGGAGGAGAAAACTCAGAGAAGGAGAAGAGTCAGAGAGGAACACAGAGAATGACCCTGGAGGTAGGGATTAGAGTGATATGGTCACAGAATGCCTGCAGCCACCAGAAGCTGGATGAGACAAGAAACATGTCCTCCCCTGGAGCCTCTGAAACCAGAGTGGTCCTGCCAACAGCTTAATTTTTGTGCTTGTGAACTCCAGGATTGTGAGAAAATAAATTTCTCATTTGAAGTCACCCAGGTCTTGGTAATTTGTTATGACAGCTCTAGGAAACTATTATAAGGTGTGATGAAGAACCATTTTATGGCTGCATTAGGTACAGGAGATATGTTGAAATGATCAGAATTCTGGTCTCCTCAGCTTCTGGCTACCTACATGTTTTTTTCTTTCTGCATCAAGGCAATTCATATTTACATATGTTTCAATGGTAAAAATAAAACTCATTTACTTCGGTCTTAATCAACTTTAACCCTCAGCTAATACATGTGTGTGCCCTACCCCCGATATCCCTAAAAAGTGGTGCCCAGACTGATATCCTCTACTCTCCTTACCAAACTTTCAGTCCCCTTGTCTTCTGGGCAACCTTTCATCAAATCTTCTATTTCCACAATTTCTTTGCTATGCCTTGTGCTTTCACAATTCCACTACCATGTATTACCAAGATCTCCCAGCTTCCTATCTGACTACTTTTAACTATTGCATTATTCCCTTGCTATGTATTATTGCTATTCTCAGTAGTGTAACACCTTGGATTTATGAAGGGCCTTTTGAATCTTTGCATCAGATTGATTTACTAATTTGGAGGTTATTGGCCCTCTCTATGACTTTATTGCTTTTCTGTCATGCTTTAACTCTAAGCCTTTTAGCCTCTGTCTTAATGAACCTCTCTATTCTGGTTGTCTTGGTGATATCTCTGTTGTATTTGGTTTCTCTTATGCTGTCCTGTATTCAGTTTGTTACTCTCACTTATGGAAGATCAGAAATATGCTGCTAGAGAAGAGAGATTTATTATTATTATTACTATTATACCAGTATTGCCTGATATAAGACCTTGATTTGGTAAAACCTGGCCTCTGCTAAGATTTACAAATTAAAGATAAATAAATAAAAATGAACCACATATTCTAGCCAAAATTTGTTGAGTACTACTAGTATATATGTGTTTGGCATTGGCTAACAAAACCCCCCGAAAAACAAAAACAGTGAATAAGACCTCAGTCCCCCAACCCCTGGCTTAAAGCACTTAGAGTGCTTTATAAATTCATCTAGATATTTTATTTGTAGCAATTCCATGGTGTCTTCCATTAGTTTCTTCACGAATAATCTTCATTTTGTTGCACAAAAATTCACCAATGGTCTAGGACCTTTCCTTCACTATTTGGGCATTTATAAGGCAGGTCACATTGTGTTTGAAGCTCTTTAGGACCTGTGGGTATTTGCTACTTATAGAGAGCCCTCTGAATAGATTCAAGCATTTAATTTCTTTCCAACCCCTTCCTTAGTTACTTCTAAATGACTATGTTAAAATTTTCCTAGCAGTAGAAAATATTTCTTTTTTTTTCAGTTTGTACTTAGGCAATCTTCACTTCAAGAGCAGAAAAAAGGGACATGTTAAGAAATTTACCATTTCCTGATTCTGCTTTTCTATTCACTGATCAATTTGCAGTTAGAGTTAATGTTTCTCTCTTATATTATTTCCTGTGATTTTGAACTCAGTAATATTCTAGGAACTGTTATTCTGTTGTTCAGTGTTTGTGGTTTCTTTCAAGAGCAAAAAGAAATTATTTTAAACTACATCCTTTGACTTTTTGCCATGTAATTTTATTCTTAATTCATTCTTTTCTATAAGTTTGAAAGGAATATGAGCTATATAGCAGGATGCCTGCATAGTAAATTCTACAGGTTTATGTAATTATCTCACAGAAGCTGAAGGTTGTTTTTTTACAACAGTTTTATTGAGATGATTAATTGATATACAATAAACTTCACATGTTTTAACTGTAAAACATGTGTGTGTATAAAATCACAATGAAAGTGAATATACTCCTCACTCTCCCCCCAGTTTCCTCTTGCTGCTCTGTGATCCCCTCTCCTAACCCTTTTTACCCATTCCTCGTCCGCAGAAAATAACTGTTTTGCTTTTTTAACATATAGGTTAGCTTGTATTTTTTAGAATTCTAGAAGAAGGTATAGTTAGTACTGGTTTTTGTCTGGCTTCTTTCACTCAGCATAATTGTTTTGAAATCATTCATGTTGTCAGTTATATAACTTGTTTATTCCATTTTATTGCTGAATAGATTTCCATTGAAGACAATACCATTGAAACAAATACCACAATTTGTTTATTGATGCACCTGTTGATGGATATCTGGGTCATTTCCAGTTGAGGGTATTATAAATAACTTGCTATCATATTTGTATGCAAGTCTTTGCATGGAAATATGTTTAATTTCCCTGGGAAACTACCTACAGCTAATGGCTGGGTAATACAGTAGGTATGTGTTTATAATTTTAGGAAACTGCCAAACTGTTTTCCAAAGTGGTGGTACTATTTCCATCAACAATGGAACTAGTTCCACTTTCACCACTTTCCTCACCACTACTTTGTATTATTAGTCTTTGGTATTATAGGCCTCATAACAGGAATGTGAAGCTATCTCCTTGTGGCTTTAATGTTTCTTTTTTTTTTTTTTTTATGATAGTCACACACACACACACACACACACAGAGAGACAGAGAGACAGAGAGACAGAGACACAGGCAGAGGGAGAAGCAGGCTCCATACACTGGGAGCCTGACGTGGGATTCGATCCCGGATCTCCAGGATCCCGCCCTGGGCCAAAGGCAGGCGCCAAACCGCTGTGCCACCCAGGGATCCCTAATGTTTCATTTCCTTAATGGTTACTGACACACTGATAGGAGAGATCTATTCACGGGCTAATTTGATACACTCATGTATCTTCTTTCATGAAGTCTGTTCAAGTCTTCTGTGCATTTTTAATTAAACTTTTATTATTGAGTTATGACTGCTATTTATACATTCTGTACACAAATCTTCTATCAGATATATGCTTTGCAAGTATGTTTCTCCTAGTCTGTAGCTTGTTTTTGCAATCTTCTGATGGTGTCTTTTACAGAGAAGTTCTTACATCTATGTAGTCCAACATACCAATATTTTATTTTATGAATCATGCTTTTGTTGCTATGTTGCTATTCTTAAATCATTTCCGGGGCACCTGGGTGGCTCAGTGGTTGAGCATTTGCCTTTGGCTCAGGGTGTGATCCTGGAGTCCCAGAACTCCGCATCGGGCTCCCTGCCAGGGAGGCTGTTTCTCCCTCTGCCTATGTCTCTCACTCTCTGTGTCTCTAATGAATAAATAAATATAATCTTAAAAAAAAAGAAAAGAAATCATTTCCTACTCATGATCACTGAGGTTTTTTTTTCTATGTTTAATTCTGTAAGTTTTATATTTTATGTTTATGAACTATTTATAGTATAAGGTATGGATTGTAATTATTTTTTTTTAGGGCTATCCAATTTTCAGTACCATTTATTATTAGAAAAACTGTGATTTCTCTACTGAATTGCTTTTGCACCTTTGTCAAAAATCAGTTGTTCACAAATTTTGGAATCTATTTCTAGATTTTCTATTCTGTACTATTGATCTGCTTGTGTATTTTGATGCCAGTACCACACTACCTGCATTGTAATAATTTATAGCTTTATAATAATTTTAGAAATCAGTTAGTCCTTCAGTCTTCTTATTTTAAGTACTTATTTATTTATTTTTATTTTGGTTATGTTAGATACTTTGTACTTTTAGGTACTTCTTACATTTATATTTTAGAAGGATCTTGTCAATTTATACAAAACCTATGATCAGAATTTGATTGAAATTACATTGGTCTATAGATGAAATTGGGAAAGATAAATACATCTTAACAATATTAGTACTTCTGATAAATGAATATCTATCTCAATTTATTTAGATCCTCTTGATTTCTCACAGTAATGTTTTGTAGTTTTCAGTGCACAGGCCTTGCACACTTTTTGTCAGATTTATTATTAAGCATTTAGCCTTTATTTCACGCTCAATTTTAAAAGTTATATTCTCTGGGTAAAATTCTATGTTGACTGTACTTTTCTTTTAGTACTGTATTTATTTATTTATTTTATTTGAGAGAGACAGAGAGAGTGAGAGAGAGCAAGAGGGCAAGCACTAGGGGCAGAGGGAGAAATAGGCTCCCTGCTGAGCAGAAAGTCCACTGCAGGGCTCAATCCCATGACCTGAGCCAAAGGCATGCTTAACTAAATGAGCCATCCAGGCCACCTAATTCTTTTAGTATTTTAAGTGTGTTTTCTACTTCTATCTTACATGATTTATGATGGGAACTCCTCTATCATCCTTATCTTGTTTCTTTTGTATATAATAGATCATTGTCTCTGGCTGCTTTTAAGATTTCTGTCTTTATCATTGGTTTTAAGCAATTCGATGATGATATGCCTTAGTGTAACTTTCTTTTTTTGCTTGGAGTTTGTAGAGATTTTTGGGTATATGAAGTTTTATTTTTCATCAGATTTCAAACATTTTGACCATTATGTTTTCAGGTTTGTTGCTGTTGTTGTTTCTCAGTTCTCACAGTATCTCCTCCTCTCCTTTGGAGTCTCCAATTAAAAAATATTTGGCCTCATAAAATTTTCCCACAGTTCAACTCATGTTCTTTTAATTTTTTTTAAAGTAATATTTTCTATGTGTTTCATTTCCAGTGATTTTTATTACTAAGTCTTCAAATTCACTTTTTTTTTCTCCTACAAGGTCTCTTTTTTAATCCCTTCTAGTATAATTTTTATATCAAACTGTTATTCTCATTTCTAGAAGTTCAGTTTGGGTCTTTTTTTTTTTTTTAATTTACATCATCATGTCTACTTAATATGTCAGTCTTTAGTTTTTTGAATATACGGAATTCATTTGTAGTAATCATTTTAATGCTTGAACTGTAAATTCTATCAGCTATGTCATTTCTGAGACAGTTTTGATTAATTATTTTTCTCTTCTTCATGAGTCATATATTTTTATTTCTTTGAATGCTTGGTAATTTATTTTGGATTCATATATGGTACATTTTATCTTGTCATGTGTTGGATGTTTTGTATGTCTGAAAATATTACTGAGATTTGTCTTACACTGTGGTTAAGTTACTTGGAAATAGTTTAAAATTTTGTTGGCAGGTGCTTTATGTTTTGTTAGATGAGACTAGGTCGGTATCTAATCTTGGGTCCATTTATCTCATTGCTCACTATTCTATTTGAAGGTCTGTGAATCATGAGGTTTTCTGCAGAAAATGTATGAGTATATTCCAGCCCTCTGTGAGCCCTCCATACTTGTTTTCTTCAAAACAGAGTTTCTCAACCTTGGTGCTGCTAATTCACAACTGTGAATTATCTCCCATGAATCTCCCATGCACTGCAGCATGTTTAGCAGCATCTTTGACCCCTGCTTGATGGCAGTAGCACCCTCCCCACAGCTTATGACAGCAAAGATATCTGGAGGTATTACCAAATGTATCCTCAGGAGAAAAAATTGCCCCAGTTGAGAATTAACTACTGGAAGCTTTTGGGGGCAGCCCTCTTCTTAGTCTCAGTTTCCTTGCATTTCTGCAGCAGTGTATGGCTGAATACTTGAGGGAGAGCTTCTGAAGATGTCTCAAGTTCTCTCTCTACCTCTATCCCCTGTGTTCCTTTGCTCTGTGACTTCTAGCCATATTTCTTTTTCTCCATATAGGGAGACTGCTTGGCTCTTTTTGGGTCCCTTCTGTCTGTCCTGCAGCCTGGACACTTTCCTAGGCAGTAAGTTTTTTGTAGGACTCAGCTTGTTTGCTTTTCATCTTTCAGGGATCACTGCTCTTACTGAAGTCTCTTATGTTTTTCATTATGTAAATATGCTATTAATTGCAAAATTATATTTATGTATAACACATACACATATGTATATATGTATATATATATATTTTTGCTCATATTTACAGTATTATGGCATGTTTAAATGCCCTTGTTTTGGAAATATGTCATTTCTTTGTTCTATAGTTGCAAGAGAAAAAGATACCATCACCTTAAAATTTGTCTTTATTGAGTGAATGTCTATCGTGCCAAAGTTTTTATTCTAGAACTAGAGATATAAAAATGTTTCTTATCTTTATATAAAATCCAGAGCAGATTTGCCAGATCCAACTTGCAAAAAATTAACTATGACTTCTGAACTGAATTGCTGTATTCCTATCAACAGGAAGCTAAAAGATAAACAAAAATTAAAGACTAAAATTGAATTTATATTAACCTTCAATAACTAACTAGAATAGGAATATTTGAAAAATAATTAGGAGGACTTAAGCAAGTTGGTTGCCAGTCATGCATTTTATTTCCTTCTGTAAGTAAGAATTAATATATATATGTAAACATTTGCAATGTTTTCTAGTATTATGATAATTCAGACTTGATATTAGTGAAGTTGGGTCATAACCATTGGCTTTTTGACAGTTCCCTGAGTCCACCTGTCCACTTTGCCACTACTAGGGAATTGTACAGGGTTCAGATATACTCCACCTTGCTTTTCTTTCCTTCAAACTAATTCTCATAAGAAGAAACTGTTGCTAATGCAATAAATTAATCTGTATTGATTTGTAAATAGGAGCTGATTACCTTTTACTCTACTTCTTGCTCCAATATGTACATTTAAATTTAACATGATTGATTCACTGATACCTACTATGCTCCAGGCAGAATTTTATATGCTAAACTATATAGTTTCAGCTAATTTCTTCATCTCAAAACATGGTAATAATGTTAAGTATTTTTGAAATGCTTTGCATGGAAGAGGGTTTTTTTTTTCATATTTTTGGAATCATCTTGTATAAGTAGTTTTTATTCTGCTTACCATAAAGCCAGTCAAAATTTGGGGAAAAGGATTATTGAGTGATGAACATATAGAGTGAGATACATATTTACCTTCCTTTCTTCTAAATCTACAATTGCATATTTATTTTTTCTTAAGGAAAATATTGCAGTCCAAAATTCTCTTGCTGTTCCTTGGAGAGGAGAGAGAGTAATTTTCAGAATGGGCTAAACTATGTTAGAAATGGCAAAACATAAAATTGTCCTTTATTAGAACAAACTGAGTACACACTGCACCTACGTGCAATCTGTCACCCTAGCATAGCATTTTATACAGAACAGGATGTGCAGCTGTGTTTCTATAACACAGTGAAGTTCCATCATCCCACACTGCCAGATACTCTTCCAAAGGGCTGTAGTATTTGCCTCTAGATAAACCACTGGCAGTCTTTTAAATTCTGTCTTCTTTCTTTCTGTTTAATTACTTTATTCTTCCAGTCTACTTTCTTACTAATTCTTATTATTTTAATCAAAATTAATAAAATTTGAGATTCATATGTTTTACATTTTATAATGTCCTTATTTTGATATTATTGAATAAAATTTATTTCTTAAATTGGAAAGTTTAGTGGAATCTGAGGTTAAGTTTCTTTGGTTTAAAATTTGCAGAGACTTTGACTTGAGCCTTTTCCAAATATTTCTGTTCCCAAATAGGACTAGTTCACCATCATTCCCTCACAGAGATACTGTTCACGTGTTTTCAAAATTGGCCTTACATCTTCAATATGTTGCATGCTGGCCCAAGCCAATGTGGCCATTCACAATTATCAATGTTTCTTTGATGTTTTTGTTTTTAGAAATAGATATCAGTCATCTCTGATAGTTAAGTGAGAGCCACAAGTTTGCTTTTTTTAAAATGCTACACCTGCAAGTAAATATGATAAAGATGAGTATCAGATTACTGCTACTTATGGAAACATCTTTTAGGAGACAGTGACAAAACAGTCATGATGGTGGGGATCCCTGAGTGGCTCAGCAGTTTAGCGCCTGCCTCTGGCCCAGGGTGTGATCTTGGAGTCCTGGGATCAAGTCCCCATCAGGATCCCTGCATGGAGCCTGCTTCTCCCTCTGCCTGTGTCTCTGCCTCTCTCTCTCTCCGTGTCTCTCATGAATAAATAAATAAAATCTCTTTTAAAAAAGTCATAATAGTCAAAACAGTCATAAGTTTTTCTTATTATCTCATTTTTCTTTTAGGCATTCTGGTGAGAATCCACACAAAAGGTTAACTCAAAGCTTATGTGACAATCTTCTAGGAGCAGAATTTAGTTGTCCTGGTTGGAATACAGTGATTGAGTCTCTTGTTAAATGTCTGAACCGATGGTTGAATCAATAGTATTGGGCCTAGGGTACTGTTCTAAAAAGTATAACCTGCTTGACAAATCAAGATACTTTGATACATTTCACCAATGCAAAACTATTCTTAACATCTGACATCTTTTGTATTAGTTAACAAATCCACTACAGTGGTTGGAGCTAAAGATAATGGAAGACCTTATAGTCATTTCTAGGATTTGAACTCCAGGTAGCTGACCAATAAATTTTGGAGTAGGTGTCCCTGATTGGGATCATTCAAATTAATCAACTGCTCTTAAACTATCGATGAAAGTGAACTTATACACACATACATCCACATAACACACTCAACTGAAGCATTTTAGGGTACATTAGATAGCCATATAAGAAAGTCTACACATATAAAATCCATGTTACAGGTATCTTCTAGATTAATCTCTCTAAAACAAAGCTTGGTATTTTTCACACTCCCTTCTTGCTCAAAAAGGTTCAACTGTCAATTATCTATAGATTTATATCCAACTCCTTAGCCTGGCAGTGATAGATATCCAAGATCTGGTACCATATATCTCACCAATCTTCACTGCTACCACTTTTCTAATGATCTTTCAATTGGCTACATGACTTTTCCCAGTTTTCTCTATTCTTCATCTTTATTTCTTCTCCATCTCCCTGAGTATGCAAGCTGTTTTAATCTTCATGCATGCCAATGACTCCAATTTCTCCTCTGTTCTCTTCTACACATTTTTCTGTGCCTAACTATATGCTCATGGGACTTTAACAATGACCTTGTGTTGCATTGAAAAGAGGAGATAAAGAGAGGAGCTAAGTGGGGGAAATAGTAGGTGTTTTCAGAAGAGGAAGAGCAAGGTCAAGATGAATAGGGATAGAGATCTTCAAAGTAAATGACAATGACAGAATTCATCAGATTTTCTTAAGACTTGGAGATTTCAATTATTACATATATAACAATTTGGAGAAATACCCTAAAAAATAAAATCTAACAAAGTTCTGGAGGAGTCCTTAGGTATTAAGACAAGGTATTCACCTTGCATGAATCACCATATAGATTATTATTAGAAAACCTGGGTGTCCTCTCCAAATTGTCTTGAAATTCCATAATCCTAATCCCATAATGATTTTTCCTTTTCTATGGGAATAGAGGATGCTAAGATTATAAATATCACTCATAAATAAGATATTTCAAAGTTAACCATAACCTTTCCCCTAAGACATTTACATGTTTTCAGTGAGGGAGAATAAATAAATAACATAGGCAGATTTCATATTTAAAATTTACTTGTAGAAACCCAGATGACTTGCCCTTTCTATATATGTATCCCTCTCTACTAGATTAAGGAAAAAATAGTCACACAAAATGTAAAATGAGAATTTGCAAGGATATAACTCAGCAGATTTGGGGGTAGGTGGAGACCCAAACCCTTGACCACAGCAAAATCTAAAAAGTTTAGATTACTACTTTCCCACTTTTTGCACCTTCATTCAGCCCCCTTTTCCTTTTTTCTGATCATCATCATCAAGCAACTATTGCTCAGAGTTCAGGATCCCCTGACGAAACTGAAATTTCCTCTCTTCAGGTAGAGAACTGAAATCTGTGCAGGTAGCATTAGGATGTTGTTTGAGTTTTGACAGGAAATACATTGTTATGTGATACCCTTTGATCAGTTTTGCCTGTTGATGCTATGAAGTGTTTTGTTCATTGTGCATAGATGAATCAAAGTACTGTCTATCCCAAAAAGAATAATGTCTAGATTTTGACAGATTTTAAAACAAGGACTAAAAGGAAGTAGAAACTATAATAATTTAGAAGCAAACTTTATTTTTTTTCAGAGTCTTCCCAAGTGGAAGGGAGATCTACCAAGTGAAAATTTGGAACAAGGAACCTGCCATTCCCTAGGGGAGATTCCATACTCTATGTCATTCTTCAGTGAGGAGGATAGTGATTCCCAGTCTAATTTTATTCTATGTTCGGGGTCTTACATCAGCCAAACAAAAAATATAATACATAAAACTCTATTTGTATACAATTTTTCATCAGGCAAAGATAATCTACAGTGACAAAAAAATATATAAGAGTGGTAGCCTGGAGCCAGTCATGTTGTGATGGTGTGAAGCTGACTAGCTGAGGATATAAGGGAACTTTTTTGAGGTCATAAAAATGTTCTTATATCTGACTATGGTTGTAGTTACTGGAATACATTTGTCAAAACTTGTCAAACTGTGCATTCAAAATGGGTATATTTTGTTGAATATAAATTATACCTCCATAGAGTTAATTTATATTTAAAAAACATATATGAATAATACTTATACAGATATACTTGAATATATTGGAAATTCCCTGAATCTTCTTATTTTTAGATTTATAATCTTTGTGTGAGGCTTTTGTACTTTGGTAGAAAACATTCATAACATCAATCTCATTTCCAGTATTTTGATTAAAAATTTTGTAACATTTTAAATGCTAGTGCATTTAATAGTTTTCCACTGATTTGCTTAGCTTAATTTATTTCAAGTTAAATTATCATAGGAAGTGTGTCTAAATGATTTCTAGTTGTTATTATGTGATCTTGAACATTAACTCCTGAGGACTAGAAGAGCATAATTCAGTAAAGAATGGAAATTTGAGTAACTGGCATGCTTAACATCATATCAGAAAATGTTTTAACTACTGATAAATGACTTACCCATTAGAAATCTCTGTTTTGTCCTGACTTTTTTGCAAATATTAAAAATATTGTGAAAGTATTGATGCTTATGAAGACTTTCATAAAGAAAATAGAATATTTTAAATAGAAAAGTTTCTACATCCAAATTTCTTCTGAAACTATATAAATTTTATTCTGTACATAATTTAAATTTATGGTTAAATAATTTATTTTATATTTAATAAACATAAAATGTGATAAATCCTTGTATTTCTCTTCAGATATATTTATATTTTCTACTGTCCAAAATAAGTTCTCCAGATATAGATGCTAAAAGTTTAGTCTGTGAGGTATTTTAGTCATTTGTAGTGGTGATATCTGCTAGAACTTCTGATTAAAGACAGAAATAAAACATATTTATATTTATATATAATAATTTGATCCTTTTCTTACTCATTTTCATTCTTTGCTTATGAATAGCTCTATTTACCATTCAAGCTGGAGATTGAATCTCTTGGAAACTGCAAACTGTTTTGAAGAGATGTATGCTGAACTTTAATTGATAAGGAGGAAAAATATGTTATCTATTTTCTGTGATAGCTGGTATAGACTTTTCCATTGTGCTTTCTCTCTGTAGTTACCAGGTGTATATCAGATCTCAGAGTAATGATAGCACATTGATTTTAATGCCAGTCCATTATGGGAAAGACTGTAGCAGATGTTGATGTCTTGTCCTGCATCCCTGTATCTCACCTCTGACTCCTGCTGTACCTGTGAGGGCTCTTCACTAGCATGCTGAGGCTTTCCCAACTCTGCCTCAAGTTTTTCTCTAAGTAGCAGGGACAAGTACTCTTGGCCCACTTGCCGGTGTGCTATCAAAGAGCTGGTGGAGGTGGTCATGCAGGCAAAGGTGTGGCCACTAGCAGGAATTCAGGGTTGATAGATAAAAGCTGCAACTTCCAATCCTTCAGGCACAAGTTTTGAGTACCTACAATAACAACTATCAGGTGATCCCAAGTGGGGTTGAGCACCAGATGCCCACATTGATGACAAGAACAATAATTTCTCCTGTATTATTTTTTCTTTCCCTATGTCTTTTTCTCTTCTCCTTCATTCCAGCCCTCTGGGATCCCTTCCCCGATTAAATACCTGTATCCAAGTCCTTATCTCAGGCTCTTCTTTCAAGTGAACTCAGACCAAGGCAACTAAGATGACTTCTCTATAATTAGTTTTTGAGGTGGAAGTAAATTCTCTTGACTGTATGTTATTATGTTTAACTTAGAGTTCACAGTTCTCTAAGATGAACATTTTGTATTCACACAGTGGAAATGAGGACATTGGCTTGAATTATTGCTCAATTTCTTATTACATGACCTTGGGCAAATCATTTTCCTTCTGTGAGTCATGAGTTTGCTTCTTGTAGAGTGTGACGATAATAACAATTATATGATTATATTAAGCTTAAATAATTTATAGGAAAAAATTTAAGTACAAAGGACTGTATAAATACAAAGCATTTTAAGTGCTACTTCACATAAGAAACATCTTAAAATATTTCTTTTTATTTATTTATTTATTTTTAATTTTTATTTATTTATGATAGTCACACAGAGAGAGAGAGAGAGGCAGAGACATAGGCAGAAAGAGAAGCAGGCTCCATGCACCAGGAGCCCGACGTGGGATTCGATCCCGGGTCTCCAGGATCGCGCCCTGGCCAAAGGCAGGCGCTAAACTGCTGCGCCACCCACGGATCCCAAAATATTTCTTTTTAAGATTTGTTTTGTTTTGCTGTTTCTGCTTATGTACATCTTTCTCTTGTAAACTTTTAAAAAGTTTTATTCTTAAATAGATATGCATCTATTATATATATATGCATCTATTATATATTATATATGTATAATTTGTTTTATATATATATAAAATTTGTTTTGTTTCGCTGTTTGTTTCTGCTTATGTACATCTTTCTCTTGTAAACTTTTAAAATGTTTTATGCTTAAATAGATATGCATCTATTATATATATATATTATATGCATCTAATATATATATATGTGTGTGTGTGTATATATATATATATATATATATAAATATATATATAAAACCCTTTATGTGAATTGCTGAGGTAGCATGTAGGAATTTATTAGCTCAATAATTGAAAGTTTAGGAATGGCTTCAGTCATGGCAGAACATAGGATTCAGGTTCTCTCTCTTTCCCCCTGAATCTTCTCCCTTCTTTCTCTCTTTGCCCTTCTCTCAGCTATTTTACTTACCTTTGTTGAATTCATTTTGAAGTTTTCTGTATATCATGAAACAAGAGCTTTCTCTGTCTACTGTCTTACATCATCCCAGAACGGCAAACTGAGAGAAACTACATCTTTCTTGGTTGTTTCAGAAAATTTCCAGGCGTGACCCAAATTGGCCTCTTTGGATAATGTGTCCATCCATGGTTCAATTATTATGGGGATAAAGTTGTCTGATCTAAGTCAGTCAGCTCTTTCCCTTCCTCTTTCCCTCCTCCCTCCTTCTCCCTTTTTGTCTCCTTCCCTCTCAGTAAAACATACAAATACAACTATAGGTTTGTTGACTACCTCTCTCTCTTCTAAAGAGTAGGAAACCTAGTAATTACATTAGGCTTTTTTTTTTTTTTTTTTTTCTGGAAAAAGTGATGGCCATGAGTATTCAGATTTATGAATGCATTGTCCTGAGGGTAAATCTCTTTGTATAATAAAGGTTTTAGGAACATGAGAGGGCTAGGTATAAGAACTAAGCAGTAGGTGGCAAAACTGAATGCAGATTAGAGACAAATTTCGAAGAATCTTAGAAAGGATATCAAGTTATTTCTTATGGTATACTTTTATCCTAAAATAATCAGGTAATTCTACATCAGATGGCCTCTTGGTAAGTCTTAAGAGAGGCCAGTTGTGCATGTAGATTGGTACAGGGACACAGAGCCTAACACACACACGCACACAACCCACACACGCGTCTGTGTATGTACATACGTTTGTGTGGGGTGGGGTGTGTGTGTTTTATGTTAATAGCATTCTCCTCTCTGTAAAGACTGGCTCATCACCCATTAACCAGATTCTGTTCTCCTCGGGGATCTTTTAGATTCATAGTGAAGACACTGTTGATTATTTTTTCCAGTTTATCCCATTTCTTGATTTTCTCTTTGAGTCACAAGTAGTGAAAGCAGAATGTGTTCCAAGCATAAATTGATTATTGTGTCTTATATCTTAATAATATATGTTGGCAGAAGTAATGCTGTTTGTCACTTATTCTCTTCCTGGGCACATAAGAAAAGTCTGCTTTCCTTGCTGTTAGGTTGTGTCATTGAAATTGAGTTTTGGCCAGTAAGATGTGGACAGTTATGTGTACTGTTTCTTGGCCTGGACCTTATTTTTTTTAAAAGATTTTATTTATTTTTCATGAGAGACACACAGAGAGAGGCAGAGACACAGGGAAAGGGAGGAGAAACAGGCTCCATGCAAGGAGCCGGATGTGGGACTCCATCCTAGAATCCCCAGATCACACCCTGAGCCAGAGGCAGATGCTCAACTGCTGAGTCACCCAGATCAGACATTCTTTACTGTGGTGACTCTGGAAGCCAAGCATTACAGAAGGTGTAACTACAAAGTAGAGGAAGTTTGATGACCTACATTAGATTGGACATATAAGATACAAATTTTTGTTAAGCCTTTGAAATTTCAGGTTTTATATGTTCCAATGGTTAGAGTTGCTTCCTCTACAAATACATTATGCCATTAGCCTAATCACTGTGTATATATGACTGAAAATAAATAAAATTCAATTTGATAATAGGCTTCAGGATTTTATCAGTGCTTTTTATTAACAATTTGTCAATAAATGTCCTTACAGGATCAAAAAAGCATCCATTCTGTCATGAAAATTGCTTGATTCCTCTAGAATTTCTCTTCCCATACATTGCATTTTGGCCTTATTCTCATGTGTATATTTCTGGACTTTCAAAAAGTATTGGATCCATTGTTCATTGGAAAATACTTTGCTACACCTCAATTCCATCATTTCTTTTCTGAGTTAATTTCTTCCTCAAGGTGACACCATGGGTCCTGCTTTCTTTCTTCATCTTCTGAAGGCCTAGTATCTCTTTAATCATTCCTTAACATGAATACAAATTAGGAAACCGATCTTATAATACTTTAGATTCAATCATTTTGTTATTTTATTTTTTATTTATTTTTTAAAAGATTTTATTTATTTATTCATGAGAGACACGGGGCGGGGGGTGGGGGTGTGCAGAGACACAGGCAGAGGGAGAAGCAGGCTCCAAGCAGGGAGACCGACAGGGACTCCAGGATCACGCCCTGGGCAGAAGACAGGTGCTATACTGCTGAGCCACCCAGGGATCCTTTTGTTATTATTTTAATTCAAATTAAAGTTAATGTAGTAAAAACAATCATTAAAGGCAATCTAATGTCCAAATATACTTTCAAAATATATTTTCATCAATTTAACTCAAACATTTTTTTTCACTGAATATAAATTATGTTTTTTTGTTTGTCTACCCTGAGAATTATCAGTACTTTTAGTTCGGTTGCCTCAGCCCACCGAAAGAAATACTGGCACTTCTTGAATTTTAATTTCAAGTCTCCCTCGTTTCCCCAGCTTTGTATTATAGCTCTGCTTTCTTCTTACATTATACACCTCTCTTTTTCATTCAAGATTCTGTGTAATGTTTCCTTCATTTCTTATCTAGTCTAGATTTTTTTTCTTTTTCCCTCAGTATCAACTTTCCTTAAAAAGTCTTTTGAGTATTGTCATAATTTTTTATTCACCTTTATGTAATTATATAGTAACACACTATGTCAAAGTGATGTTTTATTTCTTATTTGTTTTGCTAATGTTTAATTATTTTGTCTTATTTTTTTTTTCTCTAGGAATCTTTATGGATTGCATGTAGATATAATATTGTCTCTTGTACGAACTTTCTTGGAGGAAACACTTTATTGTATTTTAACTTGTTCCAGTTTATAAGTGAGTAAGTGCTGGCCTTCAACTTCTATTGTAATGAAGCCTGATGCAGATATCATGTTACTTACTGATACACTGCTTCATACTGCTTTTCTGTTTTTCGTAATTCTCAGTAGAGTGTGTAGTTTCTAGTAAATTCTTAACCATCTATTAAATGAGACTGAATTAGAGTAAATTTACATTTATACAGGGGAGTATAATAATCATAGCAATTGATAAAAATGTCAAAATCCCTACATATAAACTAATATTGCTTATTTAAAAAATAATATAATACACATTGCATTCTAGTAAAAGGAACAATTGAATTGGAACATTCTTAAACAGTAGAACTTCTGAATGTCACAAACATCATGGTTCCATGAAGAGCATTGGTATAATGGTGAAGTTCTTACCTTTTGGAGCCAACCTGGGTTTATAGCTTAGTCCAAATTTGCTGCTATGAAATATTAACAAGATAATTAAATTCCCTGTGACTTAGGCTTTCATTTTTTGTTTGTTTGTTTTTGCTTTTCATCTGTAAAATGGCAGTAGTTACTTCACAGGCTCTTATGAACATTTAGTATGTTAATACTTGGGATACATAATAACCAGTGTATAAATGCTAACTCTAATTTCAAATCTGTATTGGTTATGTATCTTGCTACTACTGTCCGCTCAATACAAAACTAAATTTTCTCAGATATGTATTTAGGCTACTGTTTGCAAAAGCCTGAGGCAGTGATGTCTAGAACGTTCAGGTTGATTTTGCTTTAAGAACACCTAAAAAGATTTTTTGAAATCTGGGCTGTAGAATACCACTAAGAGAATTGTTTGGGGGTGGGGAGAGAAATTTAGTAAAATTTGGTTAAATTACATGCAATTTTGTGCAACATTTAATTAAGACGATTAAGCATGGTGGTATTTAAAGGCAGTTTCCTATCTTTGGATGGGTACTGATGATCACAAGTTGTTAAAGTGTATTTTTGAGCCACTTGTATGCATATTTTTTCTTGCATTGTGTTCTGTGTCCTCCTGCTGTTCATCACCTTTCTGAAAGCTTCTGTGTTAATCATCTTAGGAGTAGCCAGTATCTACACTAATCCTCTTATACTCAAGTGTCTTTACTAAAGTACATAAGTCCACATGGCTATCACTAGTATGCTAGGTATCTCTCTTTCCATCATGGTGGTGATGCAGACAGGCTGAGTCTGAGAACCTAGGCAAGGTCCCACAGGACCAGCCAAGAGGATTCTTGGCTTCACATAGGATAAAAATCAAATGTGAGCCAGAGAGCATGAAAACAGGGTTTATTGAATAGCATGAGTGACAGAGAATAGCAGCAGATGGATTGTCTGGGACACTCAGAGAAGAAGGAAGAATGAGTCGCATCATTGCTTAGAGCTAAGTGTTTACGTTGGGAAAGAGTCTAGGGTATGTGTTCCTTCAGGAACTCATAGTAGGGTTCAATGAAACGCAAGTGTCAGGTGAACAATAGGTGTTATTTAATAGATTGAGGAAGTTAGGGGTGTTTGATACCAGTTTCAGCTAAGGTTTGTTTGAAGCAAATGTCCTGGAACATGTTTAGGATATAGCACTAGGGTATTATCAGGGGTTTGGGGCCTAGGACAAAATTCAGAGAATGATTAACTTTCTTGCTTCCTCCTTGAAGTGGGAACATAGCTTCTTGGCTTATTCAGAGTCAAAATATGGAATGTGAGTAGATGGGGTCTAGCAGAAGGAACAGCAGAGATGGAGCCTTTCTAAAATGGAGTCCTTTTAGTCCTTCTAAAGTCCTTCTAAAATGGAGTCCAGCATCAGTGGATGCTGATGTGTTGTATTTATCAATTTCCATGGTGTAACTAGTCCTACCAAGCCCAATTTAAAGCTACCAATGGTTTCACAATTAACTTGTAAAATATCAGAACATTTAGCAATCAACTTGGAACCAGTTAGACCTGGCCCCCCTACTCAGTGCTGATATTTCTCTCTTTATACATAGGCTCCTTAAAAGCCTCATAAAAATGAACAAGAGTGAAGTTTCTCCTAATACCAGCTTTAACTTCTGCAACTCTTGAGGGACCAAGAAGGAATTTGCATAGTTTCTGATGGAGTGAAAACGCTTCTGGGCAAATTAGAAGATTATTCTTTAGATTTTTTCATATCTCCTTCCATAAAGAGCCCATACCATAATTATGGAGTAAATGCAAAAGGACAGCATATTTTTAAGGCTTTTGCAACCAAGAACTGAGGCTTAGGGTTGGGAGTAGTATCCATTCTTTCCTATCCTTCCACTATGGGCTACAGAAAACACATGGAAAAATAATGGAGGTAGAGAACCTTATTATATTTTCATTCAGAATGCCTCGCACAGCTTGGCCTTTCCTCTCCAATATTTCTGCAATTCTCCCTTAAGTATTCTGAGGAAAACTTTGAAATAATTAAAGTACAATTTAATGCATTGCAGCTGTCTTTACTAGACTTGCTCACAAAACTCTTTTAATGACTCCTTTCATTATTCTATTCCCTTTACCCATTTATATTTTAGCAATAATTGCCTTTAAACAGAACATGAGTTGGTGATAACAACAGTAACAAAAAGCATGTTATTATTTTCCGTTCACAACAATGAAAAATTTAGAGGCAAGGATTATTCCATTACACTTACCTGATGGTGGAGGTTTACATTCCTTTCTATGGAAAGAGAGAAACAATACTAACTGCCTTGCTGGTTTAACAAAACATGCATAGATTACAGTTTATATGCCATCCAGCAGTTGAAAGGGGAGAAATTAGTATTAAACTCTGTAAGAAAAAAAAAATGTCATTCTGAGATTCCTAATAGCAGACTGATTTGTCATGTTCATGTTTCTGATATTACTTAGTGATTTTAGTGATTGATGATTCACTTGTTCTTTTATCTGAGTCTTACATTGACATTATGCTCACTTGATTCTGAGCTCTAAAGCTGAAAAGCAGTGTGTTTAAGGGCTGAGGGAATAATGCATAGATAAAATCCTGCTGTTCCTTCCATATACATAAAGCCTTTCTCTAAATAACACTGGACACTTGGGACATGTTACCTTGCTAATCTCTATAATAGTCTGATTAAATTAATTAGATAGATATTGCTTCATTAAAGAGAGATGTAGGGTCTCAAGAGAGGTCGTCATTTCTTAACTCCCTTCCAATGTTCAAGCAGAGAGATGAATGATCTTTTAGGATTCCCTTATGAGGCCAGCCCTGACCAAAGAAATCGGACAAGATTGGAGTGGAGAAATTTGAGAAGCAATACACTGATAATACTACTCACACACTGAATGAGAAAATTAATATGTTAAAATTAAAATTGTTTTATTCAAATACATAATTTTGGAGAAAATTACCTATCGCTAGTTTATTGGGTCAAACTAGAGAATGCAGGTTAAGAATAATGAAATTATGTACTTCTTTCTTCCCCAAACGCCATACAAACCAAAAGCAACTTCAAAGCCTTTGGTATGTTATATAAAACACTAACAGAGGTACTTTAGAAATTAAAGTCACATTTTGTTTTTATGGTTCTTAACAATGATCAAAGACCGTAAACATTCAGAATGACATGAAGATAATTACAAAACAACATATCAGCAAACACATTGGTTATCTAACTGTCTACAATTGGCCAATATCACTGATAGACAACTCTCTGCTGTATTTGAACAAATAATCTTAGATCTTTCTAATTATAACAGCATTACTTAATCCTGCAGGAACCAGCTAGCATTATTTTATAAATCACCAATATATATTCCTTAGAAACATGAAAGTTCTCTTCCATTCTTAACAATGTGCAGATCAATTTTCAGGAGTCATTCTGACTGAGCAATTTGATTGCATCTTAAGAGGTTAAAACTCCTCTGGCAAGATATGCTGATTTATTGGTTTCAAAATGGAAATGAAAATTCTAAGTGCTGGATCAGCAAAAGCAAGGCACAGAAAGCTAGTGACCTTCAGGACTCTTGAGAATCAGTGTTAAGGTGGCCTGATCCCAAACTCAGAAAAGGATTTGGCTCCATAGGCCTACAACAATCTTTGATGCCTAAATAGCAAATCCTGTGGCTGTGCTTCAGAGAAAATTAGGATGGGCTGTCTGGTGCTGCTGCTGAGTTGAACAATTCCAAGAGGTAAAATATGAATGTTGTTTACATTTAGTCTTTGCAAATTGTTCTCCCTGCAGCAAAATTTCAGTTTCGCTTTTGTGTTATAGAACTATATAACATGGTAGCCCTGCTTGGACAAAATTCACTGACGTATATCTACACTCTTTTATCTCTTGCCTAAATCATATCTATCTTTAAAATTCTTCCCTAGCACTGATGTGTTTCTAATGACACTGTATTTTGGGATCTCTGTTCCTGAGCCATCAGAATAGCTAAAGTAATGGCATGCCCACATGTAACAAATGAGAAGGAATGAGCTGTGTTTCTGTGCTCTGAAAGCTGAGTTCCTCAGCTAGGAAAATCATTTAATTCACATTTTCGGACATATGCATATAATATCATTTTGTAATTGCTTAATATTCATAGTACTCCAATAGTGTTAGGTATAAGCAAATTGAATATTAGAGTCTCTGCTTCTGAGATGTTTGCTGCCTAAATGATTTTACAAACACATTTTTAAAGCTTAAGTAAATGGTATTCAGTCCATGGGTCATAGATTGCTAGCCTTTGACCTATCTATAGGATAATTAAGTGATCTAAAGTAATTTCTGAAAATGAGAAAGCAATAATTCAATATGTTGACTAATAAATAGGTTTTGGTCATTTTTCAGTTAAGACAGGCTTGTTGATTTACAAGGAGGTAGAAGATATTGGCAGCAGTGCATATCAACTTCCATTTGATAAACTTTCTACAAATATTGGAACTTTGCAACAGGTCATAGGCTTTAAAGTCTGGTCTCTCATAACTCTGGGAAACGAACTAGGGGGGATGGAGGGGAAGGTGGGCAGGGGGTGGGGGTGACTGGGTGACAGGCACTGAGGGGGGCACTTGATGGGATGGGCACTGGGTGTTATTCTATATGTTGGCAAATTGAACACCAATAAAAAATAAATTTATATTAAAAAAAAGTCTGGTCTCAGAATGAGACCTTATTAGTGTCTGTTCAGGCCAGCTTTCTTACTCCTCTTTACTTTCAAATAATTTATTGAGTCCAAAAACATTAAGATACATGACCTATAAAAAGTACTAAGAAATGGAATCATGTGTCGATCACACAGAGCTCCCTACCTCCTTCACTACCCAAATTCTAAAGTGGGTAAAGAGCAGGCTGTGACACTTGGGTGGCACAGTCTGTTAAGCATCTGACTTTTGATCTCAGCCTACATCTTGATCCCATGGTCGAGAGTTCAAGTCCTGCGTTAAGGTCCACACTGGGCATGGAGCCCACATAAAAAAAATAAATAAATAAAAAGAAAGAAAAAAAAAATAAGAAAGAGCAGCCAGAACTCAGAGATATCAGAGAATAACTGAGGTATTATTAAATGTTTTCTCAAAAGTTGAATGCAGGTAAATCATGCAGAAGTGTATCTAAAATTTGTTTTAGGCATGTTTCTATCTTTCTTGGGAATACCCAGGACACTTTCTTCTTTGTCTCACCCACACAGCTCCTTCATAGCTCCTGTGCCTATGAATTGTCTCTTCCTATTTGCTATTCAGTATTCCTCCTATGCACTGACCATGTATAGGCCTCAAGATGTATGTAGAATGCATATGCACATGTATGCATATTATATGTATATTCTCTCCCATGAGACCTGACCATTTTCCAGTGTTTAAGCCTCTCCACATATATAGAAGATAGTTCCTTCCATTAACATTAAGGCATTTGCAGTCTAATAAGAGGCACAGGGTATCCTCAAATTTAAAAAAAAATCATTAAAAGTAAGGGTCTGAGAAATTGGCAATAATAAAAAGATTGTCACTGGCTAGATGAAGTAGATCAGAAGGAAAATTTTCTTTTGATACCTCCAAGGTCTTGCTTTTCTCTCATATATTTCTTGTTTTTACTTTCTTATACTTTTTTAAAATTCTTTTTAAACATCACCGCAAATTTTTCTTTATAGCTTTGATTAATTTATAAAAAAGATATCTATTTTTCCATATTGAGGCCAATATTATCAGGACCGTGTTTCTCATGTTGACTGAGGAACTGAATCATTGTGAATATAATTCAGGATATTAGCTTCCAAGAGTAAGAGGGAAGAGGTATGGGTAGTGTAGGTTGAATAGATGTAAAAGCAGTATGCATGTAATATATAAGAAATCTGCCTTATAATTAAAAAGAAGCATCAGTTCTATTTAGGCAGTAAAACAGAGCTGTGGTTCATTGAATATAGTGAGTAAATGATGGGTGCCATGAAATCCCTTTAAGTGTGCCCCTTGAAATGACCATCAACTGAACAAAAATTCCTAGGTCAATTTGGTACCAAAGCAAGTTTTGCTTGCAATTGTTTTTATTGAAAAATGATGATATGGGCAGCCCCGGTGGCGCAGCGGTTTAGCGCTGCCTGCAGCCCAGGGCGTGATCCTGGAGACCCTGGATCCAGTCCTGCATCAGGCTCTCTGCATGGAGCCTGCTTCTCCCTCTGCCTGTGTCTCTGCCTCTCTCTCTCTCTCTCTGTCTCTATGAATAAATAAATAAAATCTTAAAAAAAAAAATGATATCAGGTAAAACAATTTTCTGCAATTTTTTCTGCATTTGGCTCCTCATTTATTCATTCATATAATTAAGACATCTTTATGATGATTTTTCTTAGTGCCAGAAGTACATTATATAGATATGGCCCAGGGTACCAGAGACCACAGGCACAGACAGATAATAAATCAATGAGAACAACTAGAAGTATAATTATAAGATGTGATAAATGTTGTAAATGAAGAAAGTTTT
The DNA here is from genome assembly GCF_011100685.1 of Canis lupus familiaris. Lineage (NCBI taxonomy): Eukaryota > Metazoa > Chordata > Mammalia > Carnivora > Canidae > Canis > Canis lupus. The sequence goes on from NC_049253.1 coordinate 20,457,989, forward strand.
TTCTGAATAAAATGAGGATACCTAAATGACCTTATAAAAGAAATATTATAGAGTGATTAAGAGCTTATCCTCTGAAGTTTGCCTGGGATCTTCTTCCCCTACTTCTAAGTTTTGTTATATTGGGCAAATTGCCTGATTTTGTTGTATATAATTTTCTCACCTATAAAATGATAATAACATAGTATTTACTTCACAGAGTTAAATAAGGATGGAAAGAATTAATATGCTTTGGGAAGGCAATAATGTAAGCTTTGGAATTCTTTTAGTAGGAATTTGATGTAAAGGGTTAGACCACTGAGAATCATTTATTTGAGAACTCTGACTTTTGGTCTGCTAAGAATCTTTGTGTACTGATGGTCTCAAAGGAGTTTTTCTTAACATCTCCCATTTTCTACACTGGGTATGATTCAAGGAGACCTTTGCTTTCTTCTGGAACATTCTCAATCTGCCAGACCTTCCTGGTGAGTGAGATAGGGAAATGCTTTGATCCCTTGACTCTCTGGTACAGTTTATAGACAGCAACTTCCTTTTCTGAATAAGCCTTGAGTGGCCTGAAAGAGACATGCTGTACCATTGAAAGGACCCAACTTACTGTTTCCTGGGAATAATTCATCCATTCATCCACCCAGAGAATTGGTTGATAAAGTATTTATTTTCAGTATATCCACAGCTTTTTTCTTTTCAAGGGCCTCAGAATTTGTTTGTTTTGCTTTGGGTTTTAATTTTTATGTCCAAACATACCACATCAACAATGGTTTTTATAGGGCCCCTGTGCAAAGATACATATTTTAACTGGCTTTGTGATTATTTATCTTATTTATTTATTTATTTATTTATTTATTTATTTATTTATTTAGCTAAAGTTTATTGCAAAACAAATGTAAGTATGGCAAAGGGAATTTGTACTTAGTAAATCCAGGAAAAAACAAGAGAAAGATTTATACATGTAATAAATATGAGATCCAGATAAGCAGTGGCCATTTTTTTGTATCCCTCACACTACCTATTTTGTGTCTGTCACATAATAGAATCTCAGTATGTGCTACAAATCAGTTAAATTAACATCCTTTCCCCAACTCACCCTTTTCAGAACACACAGGCCATTACTTTTAATGGGTAACTGAATAATGTGAAATTTATCGATACCAATGTTGTTTGTATTTTTAAAGACACTTATTTGAAATAAAGACACAACAATTATAAATAGCAATATAACTTTCTCTGTTGCTCTTTGAAGCTAAAGAGAAAAATAAGCAAAGAAACAAAATAGTTGAAATGGACTGTGAATTTGTTTTAGGCCATTCCCCTTCCTTCTTTCCTTCCTTTCTTCTCCTTTTTCCTTTCAAAAAAAAAATTACATTGTTAATTTCTATACCTACAAAGGATGTTCTTTCATAGTCAAAAGAGTAACTAAGATTTGAATTATAGAGAAAAAATGTTTACAGATGTTAGAAATCCCTATCATAGTGAAACAATCATACATTAGAAATCAAGTCCCTTTAAAACATTTTAGACTAAAATAAAACATATCATGACTGGTCCTCATTGTCTAACTTCAGGTTATAGAGAAAACACCTTTAAATTTTCTCCTTGCCAACAAGTCCTTTAAAGGTCTAACAATATTCATTACCAAGCAATGAGGACAGAGTTTTGAGTAGAGAATTAATTACATCATACCCTGAAGATTCCCCCTTGATCATTTCATTGGTTAATTTGTTCATTCATTTAAAAAAAAATCATAAATGACCGTAGAGTGGTGAATGAAACAAAGTCCCTGATTTCTTAGAACTCCTGGAGGATCATAAATACATAATGTCAGCTTGAGATATATGCTATGACAAAAGAAATAAAGCAGGTGATAGACTCAGAGAATGAAGAGATTGGCAGGGTCCTGATATGGCCATAATACTTATGGAAGATCTCTCTGAACAAATGACTATGATACCTTTTTGATATGTTAATTTAGCTAATCTACTGCTCCCAGTTATTGAACCAAGTAGTAATCTAGATGCTCCTGTAATTAAAGTTGCTCATCAACTGACTTTAAGTCACTAATTATTCTGGATGGACTTGACTTAATCAGTTGTGAGGCCTTAAAATCAAATTAAAATCAATCTTTCCTGAGGGATAAGAACAATTCTGCCTATGACAACAATTTCATGGTTGTGGAGGTCTCTTTCCACTCATGAACTTCCCTTTCTGATGGCCTGCCCTACAAACTTTAGACTCAATAAACCAGCCTCATAATCACATAAGGCATTCCCCTACAAATTTCCTCTCTTAAAAAAATATTTATTGCTTCTTTGATTGAACTCTGAATATTTAACATTGAAGCAAAATCCTCAGTAAGCTGGGGAAAATGAGTCATTTTAAGGTCTTCAGTCTGAATATTTTAGGCAGTGGGATAAGAAAGATCTTGAGGCAGAAATGAGAAAGGAAGATGAAAATGCCCTTTGCTTTTAATGTGAATCCATGAGATCAGAATTATGTATTGTTGATACAGATAAAAAGAGGGATGAGATCTTGTAGGGTTTTGTAGGCCATGTGAAATGGTTAAGATTTTATTTCAGTAAAGGAGGGTTTAGGTCATTGGAAAGTTTTGAGCATTGAACTGATGTACTCAGCTGAATACTACAAATATCTGCTGCTGTATGAAAAATAAGTTCTGGAGGTTGTGATCGGCACGAGGAAGATCTAGAAGGAAGCTATCACACTGGAGTCTTTGATGGTGGTTGGGCTAGAGTGGTGGCAGAGGAAGTAGCAAAAAGTGAATGTTTAGGCATATAGTTCAGGGACAGAGCTTGCAGGGCTTATTGGATTGGAAACTATAGGGTAAGGGAGAACAAAGAATCGAGGGCTAAATGAAGCCTGAGAAGCTGGATGGTGATATTATTTACTGAGAACAAGAAGATAGAGGAGTGGCAAACAAGTGAGAGAGAGTGGAATCCCGGGAAGAAGTGGGGGAGTTCATCTCTGTGAGAAGAAAAACATCAGAGCCTGTGTTTCTAAATGCAGGTAGATTGGGAAGTATAGTTTAGGGAGAAAATATAAATTATCTTCCCATTGCTTCCATGTTTCTGTGAAATAAAAAAGGAAAAGACCATTTCTATTGTAATAATATCCATGATGTGAGGAGGAACACCAGAAAGTAGCCATTTAAAAGAGCTTCGGGGAAAAAGTTTGCTCAAAGCAAAGGGGCTTGGTTTCTTATGCCAATTGTGGAAACAATATTGATGCCACAGAAGTAGGCTGGGAGGTAGATGTACAAAGAGCTCATGAAGATCTGTCTCTTAAGTCTTAAAGTGAACAGTGTTATAGCTGGTGCTGTCCCTTGAAGAACTGAAAGGCAAGGAGCTTCTCATTCAGCCCTCTGAACATTTTCTATCAGCATCCTTCTGCATTATCTTTTCAACAAAGCAATTTGTATAATTAACATTATGTAAGGTCCGTGTATATAAGGGCCAAGGAAACATTTGGTTTAAAAGTGATTTTACCTCATGGGTAAGTTGGGTTTCCTGACCATCTGACTTGCTCTAGTTCTACCATTGTCCTCTCCAATACCATTGTGGCCATCTATATGCATGAGTGTAAACCCTGACTGGGGTCATAGTTTAAGTCTCTCATAGACTTCCTATGTCTAATTAGGAGATAGAGCTCAGCCCCTATTTATGTGCCATAGAATATTCTATTATATTGAAGGTGGTTTTGTTTGCATATGGAAGACCTTTGGGGGGATCCCTGGGTGGTGCAGCGGTTTAGCGCCTGCCTTTGGCCCCGGGGTGTGATCCTGGAGACCCGGGATCGAGTCCCACGTCGGGCTCCCAGTGCATGGGGCCTGCTTCTCCCTCTGCCTATGTCTCTGCCTCTCTCTCTCTCTGTGACTATCATAAATAAATAAAAATTAAAAAAAAAAAAAGACCTTTGGGGATGTTGGCATTCACCCGGCCAATACATTCTTTTTATTAATTTAATAAACAGGTTTTTTTTTAAAGATTTATTTATTTATTCATGAGAGAGAGAGACAGACAGAGAGACAGAGGCAGAGGAAGAAGCAGTCTCCATGCAGGGAACCCGATGTGGAACTCAATTCTGGGACAGCAGGATCACACTCTGAGCCAAAGGCAGATGCTCAACCGCTGAGCCTCCCAGGCATCCCAACAAACAGGTTTTGAACACCTGTTATATGCCAGGCTCTGGAGGTAAAACAGTAAACAAGACAAGCCAGGTAAATGTTCTCCTGCCAATTATGAATGAGGAAAGGAGGCAGGCACTAAACAAGTAAAAGTGTGATGTGCTCATTGAAGGAGTATAACAAAGCATCATAGAAGCATATGTGGTGGGAAAGTAATGAGGAAGTAAGTATGCTGTGACAGATGAAGGTTTGAGACTAACTAAAGATTAAAGTACATTCAGAAGGGCCTATTTTCCACAAGCCTTGTGAAGAAATCTTTATTCCTGCCACTAGGGCTGGTAGTTGAGTTGACTTCTCTTGCTGATCCTGCAGTCAGGATCACCTGAATGTTGGATCCTATTGTCATCAAAGTGGTGAGAACTGCTGCAAAGTAGCTCCCTAGGAGGTCCAAAACTGTGTTATACCTCCAAGAAACTTCAATGAAAGGAAACTGCTAGAGCAAAGATAGAGATACTGCAACCCTAACTGCCAACACCTATACTTAAGCCAGTCTCAGACCCTGATGCCATCACTATTGTTGTCACCTGCACCTCCTGTTATGGAGTTGTATAGTGTGTGGCCAATGCCATACCATTGCATTGAAGAGAATCCATTTTTTCCTGCATCTGTAATCATTTGTTTCTTTGCTCTTGTATCCCAGGGGAAGCATTATGTGAATGAACTCTTAAGTTATTTTCCTTTTTATTTATTTACTTGTATTTATTCAAGGGACAGAGAACATAAGCAGAGGGAGTAGCAGAGGGAGAGGGAGAACAGGCTGACCAAGCAGAAAGACAGTTGTGGGGCTTCCTCCCAGGACCCCGGGATCATGACCTGAGCTGAAGGCTGACACTCAACCCACTGAGCCACCCAGGCACCCCTTCTTTTCCTTTTTAATTGAAGATTTCCCTGGGATACTTGTAGGCCAATGAGGATGGAAGTAACTGCATAGGATAAGTATGCACAGCAGACATCATGTTGTACTCAGCATTGCCTTGATTCAACCATAGATCACTGTATTTGGTCCAAGATTTTGAAAATGACTTCCTTCACTTAGGATTTATAGGGATATTTATATTAGATTCAAATAATGCTAAGCTCCTATGAGTTGCACAGGAAATGCTTGATGCCATAGCTGCCTTGGTACAAAGAAACAACCAAAGCGTCATCAATGAGGAATAAGTTTTTATTCAGTGGAATTGTGCTGTAATTGGCATCTTCATTTAAATGTAAATGACAGATACTCTATAAATACAAAGATTTTTAAAACAGACAAGCAGCAAATGTCATACATTCAGGGACATCCTTAGAAGATACTTTTTAAGTAAATATATCTGAATTTTTTCTTTGCAGATTCAGCCTATGAAATGGTGAGTTGTTTATGAATTATTATAAAGAGATTTTGATATACTAATCAGCTAAATATATCTATATTTTAAGGAGTCAGTTCATGTCATTCTAAGAGATGGCAGGTGGCTATCCAAAATCAATAGGGCAAGCTGGTGGGTTGGTTATTCAGGTAAGAGTTGATTTTGCAGTCTTGAGTTGAGGCTGGAAACTCAGAATTTTTATGTTGCCATCTTGAGGCAAAATTTCTTCTTCTTCAGGAAACCTTAGTCTTTTAAACATTGCAACTTATAAGATAGAGCCAATCCACATTATGGAGAGTAATCTACTTTATTTAAAGTCAACTGCTTGTAAATATTAATCACATCCTAAAAAATTCCTTTACAGAAATATCCAGATTAGAGTTTGACCAAACAGCTGGTTACCATGGTCTAATCAAGCTGACACATAAAGTTAACCATTGCGGTGATCAAGCCCCCTTGTTTTTCTGTATTAATGCTGAGCTGCTAACTACTTAAAGCTCTTTAAGAGAGAGTCAGTTTATATTGTTTCTTTATCCTCTTGTGATTGTATTTGCTTATCTTTAAAGGGATAATTCAGTCTATTTGTTTTCATATTGTTATTTAGGAGTGGCAAACACAGAAATGTACTGTGTATATATATTTTTTAAAATTTCAAGTGCTGTATTTTATTGTTTGCAACTGTTTTCATATTCTTGCAACAAATGGAATTTGCATCATTATAATCTATGTGACAATGATAAAGATAAGATGTTTTAGGATTACAACAAATTAAAAATTTCTTCCTTTGAATTGTTACAAGTAGCCAAGTCAAAAATGGGGGGAAAATATCTCAAACTGCATGGGGTGTTGAGGATAAATTCTTATGTAAATTAAATATTAATGAAAATTAGATTGTATTAATGAGCTAAGAGGTCACAGTAGACCTGGAACTATTTTTTTAAAGTGTTCAAATTATTTAAAGAAACTAAGAATATCAACAAGCAAGCAAAGCAGAATGGCAATATAATTGATATATAAAGGGTATTTAGAATAATGCGCATGAGCAGAGGGTTACAGATCCATTTTGTTGAAGTCCATTAGGAAATGCAAAAGCTGAGCAAGAACTAGGTTTTACCAGCTTGAGAGCTCAAATATAATCTCCACTAAATTATTAATTTAACAGAGCAAGTTATTTCATCTCAATTTAAGTTACTCTCTTAAGATGGTTTATATCTGGTGATGTTTGGAGTGATTCTACTAGAAGAAAAAAGATTAGTAATTGGGCCTGAATTTGAATTAATTACCATAAATCAATTATGTGAAATCAACGTTTTATCAAATGCATGAAATGTTTCAAACTGTAAAATAGACTTCTGTTAGATTTATTAAGAAGAATGAATAAATTATTATAAAGTTCTCAAGCCAAGGTTACTTTATGTTGTTTAGAAGGACATGCTTCTATTTATTGTCACCATTAAGAAGAATGTATGCTGCCAATTAACACACAGTCAAATTAATTGAACTGTACAACTCAGAATGAGGATATTTGCACTCATGATATATGCCACTAAGAGTTCTAGAGCTGAGATGCCAAAAGACTTAATTCATTTATAACAATACCCAAATTATTCATTTTCTCAAAATGCTTTAAGTCAGCTTTTAATGCATTATATTCATATGAAATTTCAGGTAACTCTGATAATTATTTCTCTTTGCTCCAAAATAAGGCACACAAAGGAAATTAGAAAAAAAAAAAGACTAAATACTTTTAAAATTTCCTAATGCCTGGATTAGGGGAAATCAAGCTCTATGGGCAGGAAACTATGTTGTACATTTAATAAACTATGAACACGGAGCACACATGAGTAGATTTTGCTGTACTAATCAAATAAAAGACATAAAATGTTAATGAAACATTTAATGGTCTACATAATCATTATTGTACAGCATAGTAATTAGGTGTAAAATTGTAAGCAACTCACATGAAAGTCAATAATCATAATGCTTTTTGTGACATTTTGAGTTCATACAGTGTCCTGAAACTCCCTTTCCATAGTGACAAGATGAGAGGCTACTCAAGCAGTGTTGTGAATTCTGGTCATTCATATGATGAGACCAATTCATAGTCCATATAATTTGAAGAAAAGCAAAGAAGATTCCACTTCAATTCTCATACAAAAAAGACCTTAGACTCTGGAGTCTCCTCTATATTTATTTTGCCATTGATGCCCTTCGTGAAAGCATCAACCCAATATTTTCACAACTCCTCAAATACTTGCATGTTTCAAGGGAGGAATAAAGGGTGGACTTCTTCCACAGAAACAGAATGATGCCCAGGGCATTAACCATTATAATAGAATCAGAATGTTAAAAATGAGGGGATTATGATGGGAATTGAGGTAGAGGATGAAATTTTAGGCCAAGAGCCAAGGATGAGGTTTAAAAGGGAGAGGGACATGGCCCAAATAATGTCATAGGGTGGATTTGAGCAGAGCAGGAGCAGGAGGAAGAACTTGCAGTGGGTTTTCATGCCACTGCTCAGGTAGCATACAGATTCTGAATCAGTTAAATTAAAGATGCCTGAGTTCCTCTGATTTTAACAAAGCTGGGATCTACAGCCTCTGTCATCATCCTGTAGTTCAATCAGCCTGCAACAATCCTCCTTCATGGCCACCACTATGTGGTGGCTACTTTTAGTCGTCTGGTCTTTGCCACTTCTTTTCTCAAGACTCAGCCAAAGGAGTCAGGCAATAAAGGAATGATTTACATAAAGGAGTTACCATGTGGAGGCATGAAGGAAAAATAATACCCATTTTATTACACCCTCTTACCTCTTTCCATAGCTTTTTAGTGATCTCTATTTTCTTTTTAAGAAGGTGTGTAAAGGTAAAACAAAAGCTCTTTTTCCTCATTTATGCCAGCTCCATGCAGGTGAGAGGAACCTGTAGAAACCTCCATTTGTGCCTTAAACACAATACAGCAGTTTGCAACTCAGAGTTGAAAGATAAACGTTTGTCAGCAGTCAAGAATCTTGAGTATTAACTTTTAATGTGCATGTGGAAAGGGCTAGAATCGCACAGATTTGCCTGCCCCAAATTTTCTTCCCACTGTTTCAATCTGGTTTCACCCATTTCTTCCCATCGGCTTTGGCTTTAGCATCTTTCAGCCCAGAGCCCTTGCCTCTTAAACAATGCGGGCTCTGAACCCAGCCCATTTCCCATGCTTTTTTCAGATCTATTTAAGGAAAAGAGAAACACAAAAGGTTCTAGGCTTTATAATCCTGCTGATTTCAGTCATGTTTTATAAAGTACTTGTTAAAATATATATATAAGATAATGTCAAACCAAATTTGATTCCTTTTTCATAGAATTACAACTATATGCCAAGAAAATATAGAGGCTGGCCATTTGCCTTTCCTTGGGGAGCCCCGGGATTAAGAGTTGAATGCTTCCCAGTTTATGGACCCCTTTTTGATCTCCATTTTCATTTTTTATCTTCATTTCTTCAAATCACTTAATTTTGTTTTTCTTCACCTCAGAATCCTACTGAGTTTACACTCTTCCTACTTTAAGTTTCTACTCCTTGTGTTTGCTTTATATCTCTTCAGATATATTTCTATCACATTTTACTTGTATTTTACTGAGGCCTCTACTAAGTTCCTTATTTAGACATTTAGTACTTTGGGGATGCCTGGGTGGCACAGGCGGTTAAGAATCTGACTCCTGGTTTTGGCTCAGGTTGTGATCTCAGGGTCCTGAAATCAAGCCCTGCATTGGGCTCCACACTCAGAATGGGGTCTGCTTGGGCTTCTCTGTTCCTCTCCCTCGCCCCTCCCCATCTAAAATAAGTCTTAAAAAACAAACAACAAAACCCAAAACATTACTTTCTACTCCCTATTGTCAGAATATTGTAACAGGGGGAGGGGCAAGATGACGGAAGAGTAGGGTCCCCAAATCACCTGTCTCCACCAAATTACCTAGAAAACCTTCCAATCATCCTGAAAATCTATGAATTCGGCCTGAGAATTAAAGAGAGACCAGCTGGAATGCTACAGTGAGAAGAGTTCGCGCATCTATCAAGGTAGGAAGACGGGGAAAAAGAAATAAAGGAACAAAGGCCTCCAAGGGGGAGGGGCCCCGCGAGGAGCCGGGCTGAGGCCGGGGCGAGTGTCCCCAGGACAGGAGAGCCCCGTCCCGGAGACGCAGGAGCTGCACCGACCTTCCCGGGCGGAAAGGGGCTCGCGGGGAGTTGGAGCAGGACCCAGGAGGGCGGGGATGCCCTCGGGCTCCCGGGGACAGTAACAGCAACTGCGCGCCCAGGAGAGTGCGCCGAGCTCCCTAAGGGCTGCAGCGCGCACGGCGGGACCCGGAGCAGCTCGGGGGGCTCGGGGGCGGCTCCGCGGAGGGGGCTGCGGGGCGGGAGCAGCTCGGGGGGCTCGGGGGCGGCTCCGCGGAGGGGGCTGCGGGGCGGGAGCAGCTCGGGGGGCTCGGGGGCGGCTCCGCGGAGGGGGCTGCGGGGCGGGAGCAGCTCGGGGGGCTCGGGGGCGGCTCCGCGGAGGGGGCTGCGGGGCGGGAGCAGCTCGGGGGGCTCGGGGGCGGCTCCGCGGAGGGGGCTGCGGCCCGGGAGCGCTAATCCACCAGCGCAGGCTCCGGAGCACAGGGCGCCGGGACACAGCCCAGGATCCGGCCTCCCCCGGGACAGGCAGAGGCCGGGAGGGCCCAGGACCCCAAGGACGCTCCTGCCCCCAGCTGAGCAGATCAGCGGCCCCGCCCGGAGCCTCCAGGCCCTGCAGACGGAGTTCCTGCCGGAGCTGAATCCAGGTTTCCAGAGCTGCCCCGCCACTAGGGCTGTTGCTCGTGGGGCCTCACGGGGTAAACAACCCCCCTGAGCCCTGCACCAGGCAGGGGGCAGAGCAGCTCCCCCAAGTGCTAACACCTGAGAATCAGCACAACAGGCCCCTCCCCCAGAAGACCAGCTAGACGGACAAGTTCCAGGGGAAGTCAAGGGACTTAAAGTACACAGAATCAGAAGATACTCCCCCGTGGGTTTTTTTTTTTTTTTTTTTTTTTTGTTTTGTTTTGTTTTGCTTTGCTTTTTGATTTGTTTCCTTCCCCACCCCCTTTTTTTCTCCTTTCTTTTTCTTTCTCTTTTTCTTCTTTTTTTTTTCTTTCGTTTTTTATTCTTCCTTTTTTTTCTCTTTCTCTTTTCTTTCCTTCTTTCTCTCCTCTCTTTTTCTCCTTTTCCCAATACAACTTGCTTTTGGCCACTCTGCACTGAGCAAAATGACTAGAAGGAAAACCTCACCTCAAAAGAAAGAATCAGAAACAGTCCTCTCTCCCACAGAGTTACAAAATCTGGATTACAATTCAATGTCAGAAAGCCAATTCAGAAGCACTATTATACAGCTACTGGTGGCTCTAGAAAAAAGCATAAAGGACTCAAGAGACTTTATGACTGCAGAATTTAGAGCTAATCAGGCAGAAATTAAAAATTAATTGAATGAGATCCAACCCAAACTAGAAGTCCTAAGACGAGGGTTAACGAGGTGGAAGAACGAGTGAGTGACATAGAAGACAAGTTGATAGCAAAGAGGGAAACTGAGGAAAAAGAGACAAACAATTAAAAGACCATTAAGATAGATTAAGGGAAATAAACGACAGCCTGAGGGAGAAAAACCTACGTTTAATTGGGGTTCCCGAGGGCGCCGAAAGGGACAGAGGGCCAGAATATGTATTTGAACAAATCATAGCTGAAAACTTTCCTAATCTGGGAAGGGAAACAGGCATTCAGATCCAGGAAATAGAGAGATTCCCCCCCCCCCCCAAATCAATAAAAACCGTTCAACACCTCGACATTTAATAGTGAAGCTTGCAAATTCCAAAGATAAAGAGAAGATCCTTAAAGCAGCAAGAGACAAGAAATCCCTGACTTTTATGGGGAGGAGTATTAGGGTAACAGCAGACCTCTCCACAGAGACCTGGCAGGCCAGAAAGGGCTGGCAGGATATATTCAGGGTCCTAAATGAGAAGAACATGCAACCAAGAATACTTTATCCAGCAAGGCTCTCATTCAAAATGGAAGGAGAGATAAAGAGCTTCCAAGACAGGCAGCAACTAAAAGAATATGTGACCTCCAAACCAGCTCTGCAAGAAATTTTAAGGGGGACTCTTAAAATTCCCCTTTAAGAAGCAGTTCAGGGGAACATTCCACAAAAACAAGGACTGAATAGATATCATGATGACACTAAACTCATATCTCTCAATAGTAACTCTGAATGTGAACGGGCTTAATGACCCCATCAAAAGGCGCAGGGTTTCAGACTGGATAAAAAAGCAGGACCCATCTATTTGCTGTCTACAAGAGACTCATTTTAGACAGAAGGACACCTACAGCCTGAAAATAAAAGGTTGGAGAACCATTTACCATTCGAATGGTCCTCAAAACAAAGCAGGGGTAGCCATCCTTATATCAGATAAACTAAAATTTACCCCAGAGACTGTAGTGAGAGATGAAGAGGGACACTATATCATACTTAAAGGATCTATTCAACAAGAGGACTTAACAATCATCAATATATATGCCCCGAATGTGGGAGCTGCCAAATATATCAATCAATTATTAACCAAAGTGAAGAAATACTTAGATAATAATACACTTATACTTGGTGACTTCAATCTAGCTCTTTCTATACTCGATAGGTCTTCTAAGCACAACATCTCCAAAGAAACGAGAGCTTTAAATGATACACTGGACCAGATGGATTTCACAGATATCTACAGAACTTTACAGCCAAACTCAACTGAATACACATTCTTCTCAAGTGCACATGGAACTTTCTCCAGAATAGACCACATACTGGGTCACAAATCGGGTCTGAACCGATACCAAAAGATTGGGATTGTCCCTTGCATATTCTCAGACCATAATGCCTTGAAATTAAAACTAAATCACAACAAGAAGTTTGGAAGGACCTCAAACACGTGGAGGTTAAGGACCATCCTGCTAAAAGATGAAAGGGTCAACCAGGAAATTAAGGAAGAATTAAAAAGATTCATGGGAACTAATGAGAATGAAGATACAACCGTTCAAAATCTTTGGGATGCAGCAAAAGCAGTCCTAAGGGGGAAATACATCGCAATACAAGCATCCATTCAAAAACTGGAAAGAACTCAAATACAAAAGCTAACCTTACACATAAAGGAGCTAGAGAAAAAACAGCAAATAGATCCTATACCCAAGAGAAGAAGGGAGTTAATAAAGATTCGAGCAGAACTCAACGAAATCGAGACCAGAAGAACTGTGGAACAGATCAACAGAACCAGGAGTTAGTTCTTTGAAAGAATTAATAAGATAGATAAACCATTAGCCAGCCTTATTAAAAAGAAGAGAGAGAAGACTCAAATTAATAAAATCATGAATGAGAAAGGAGAGATCACTACCAACACCAAGGAAATACAAACGATTTTAAAAACATATTATGAACAGCTATACGCCAATAAATTAGGCAATCTAGAAGAAATGGACGCATTCCTGGAAAGCCACAAACTACCAAAACTGGAACAGGAAGAAATAGAAAACCTGAACAGGCCAATCACCAGGGAGGAAATTGAAGCAGTCATCAAAAACCTCCCAAGACACAAGAGTCCAGGGCCAGATGGCTTCCCTGGGGAATTCTATCAAACGTTTAAAGAAGAAACCATACCTATTCTCCTAAAGCTGTTTGGAAAGATAGAAAGAGATGGAGTACTTCCAAATTCGTTCTATGAGGCCAGCATCACCTTAATTCCAAAACCAGACAAAGACCCCACCAAAAAGAATTACAGACCGATATCCCTGATGAACATGGATGCAAAAATTCTCAACAAGATACTGGCCAATAGGATCCAACAGTACATTAAGAAAATTATTCACCATGACCAAGTAGGATTTATCCCTGGGACACAAGGCTGGTTCAACACCCGTAAAACAATCAATGTGATTCATCATATCAGCAAGAGAAAACCCAAGAACCATATGATCCTCTCATTGGATGCAGAGAAAGCATTTGACAAAATACAGCATCCATTCCTGATCAAAACTCTTCAGAGTGTAGGGATAGAGGGAACATTCCTCAGCATCTTAAAAGCCATCTACGAAAAGCCCACAGCAAATATCATTCTCAATGGGGAAGCACTGGGAGCCTTTCCCCTAAGATCAGGAACCAGACAGGGATGTCCACTCTCACCACTGCTATTCAACATAGTACTGGAAGTCCTAGCCTCAGCAATCAGACAACAAAAGACATTAAAGGCATTCAAATTGGCAAAGAAGAAGTCAAACTCTCCCTCTTCGCTGATGACATGATACTCTACATAGAAAACCCAAAAGTCTCCACCCCAAGATTGCTAGAACTCATACAGCAATTCGGTAGCGTGGCAGGATACAAAATCAATGCCCAGAAGTCAGTGGCATTTCTATACACTAACAATGAGACTGAAGAAAGAGAAATTAAGGAGTCAATCCCATTTACAATTGCACCCAAAAGCATAAGATACCTAGGAATAAACCTAACCAAAGATGTAAAAGATCTATACCCTCAAAACTATAGAACACTTCTGAAAGAAATTGAGGAAGACACAAGGAGATGGAAAAATATTCCATGCTCATGGATTGGCAGAATTAATATTGTGAAAATGTCAATGTTACCCAGGGCAATATACACGTTTAATGCAATCCCTATCAAAATACCATGGACTTTCTTCAGAGAGTTAGAACAAATTATTTTAAGATTTGTGTGGAATCAGAAAAGACCCCGAATAGCCAGGGGAATTTTAAAAAAGAAAACCAGAGCTGGGGGCATCACAATGCCAGATTTCAGGTTGTACTACAAAGCTGTGGTCATCAAGACAGTGTGGTACTGGCACAAAAACAGACACATAGATCAGTGAAACAGAATAGAGAACCCAGAAGTGGACCCTGAACTTTATGGTCAACTAATATTCAATAAAGGAGGAAAGACTATCCATTGGAAGAAAGACAGTCTCTTCAATAAATGGTGCTGGGAAAATTGGGCATCCACATGCAGAAGAATGAAACTAGACCACTCTCTTGCACCATACACAAAGATAAACTCAAAATGGATGAAAGATCTAAATGTGAGACAAGATTCCATCAAAATCCTAGAGAAGAATACAGGCAACAGCCTTTTTGAACTCGGCCACAGTAACTTTTTGCAAGATACATCCACGAAGGCAAAAGAAACAAAAGCAAAAATGAACTATTGGGACTTCATCAAGATAAGAAGCTTTTGCACAGCAAAGGATACAGTCAACAAAACTAAAAGACAACCTACAGAATGGGAGAAGATATTTGCAAATGACATATCAGATAAAGGGCTAGTTTCCAAGATCTATAAAGAACTTATTAAACTCAACACCAAAGAAACAAACAATCCAATCATGAAATGGGCAAAAGACATGAAGAGAAATCTCACAGAGGAAGACATAGACATGGCCAACATGCATATGAGAAAATGCTCTGCATCACTTGCCATCAGGGAAATACAAATCAAAACCACAATGAGATACCACCTCACACCGGTGAGAATGGGGAAAATTAACAAGGCAGGAAACAACAAATGTTGGAGGTGATGCGGAGAAAAGGGAACCCTCTTACACTGTTGGTGGGAATGTGAACTGGTGCAGCCACTCTGGAAAACTGTGTGGAGGTTCCTCAAAGAGTTAAAAATAGACCTGCCCTATGACCCAGCAATTGCACTGTTGGGGATTTACCCCAAAGATACAGATGCAGTGAAACGCCGGGACACCTGCACCCCGATGTTTATAGCAGCAATGGCCACAATAGCCAAACTGTGGAAGGAGCCTCAGTGTCCAACGAAAGATGAATGGATAAAGAAGATGTGGTTTATGTATACAATGGAATATTACTCAGCTATTAGAAATGACAAATACCCACCATTTGCTTCAACGTGGATGGAACTGGAGGGTATTATGCTGAGTGAAGTAAGTCAGTCGGAGAAGGACAAACATTATATGTTCTCATTCATTTGGGGAATATAAATAATAGTGAAAGGGAATATAAGGGAAGGGAGAAGAAATGTGTGGGAAATATCAGAAAGGGAGACAGAACATAAAGACTGCTAACTCTGGGAAACGAACTAGGGGTGGTAGAAGGGGAGGAGGGCGGGGGGTGGGAGTGAATGGGTGACGGGCACTGGGGGTTATTCTGTATGTTAGTAAATTGAACACCAATAAAAAATAAATTAAAAAAAATAAAAATAAAAATATAAATGTGTAACCTTAACAGGCTGGCAAAAACTTGGATATTAACCATTGCAACAGTGTATCAAATGATAGAAAAATATGACTGTTGGTAAATATAGTATTTGTAGAAATCAATAAAGTATCCAAAATAACTTAAAATTAGAAAAATAAAATGTCCTTTGTATATGAAAAAAAATAATGGCAATGCTTATAAGATCAGAATGAAAATAGTTACTTTACATGGGAAGATGATGGCTCCCTGGCTGAAACAAAAATAAAATTAACTTGCTACCATCAAAAAAAAAAAAAAGAATATTGTAACAACAACAACCACAGCAGTGACAACAGTATGGTTACATGGTATTTGTGTGGTAGTTTCTCGAGGTATGAAAGTAGGAGTGAATTTCTTAATGATAGGGTGGGCTAGTGCTATTTCATTAATTTCTGAAATAACAACTGCACTAGTCTATGCTTCCATCATTAATGTATAAGCACATTTGGTCTCCAGCATTCTCACCAATATTTGATATTATCACATTTTCTAATTTTTGCACTGTAATGTTTGCAAGGAGGGCATTCACTATGGTTTTACTTTTATTTCTTTCTTCATAATGAGGTCATACATATTTTCATATACTTTCCCCTTTGGTGCCTATTAATATCCACATTAGACTTCTTGTCTTCCTCTTTCACCTAGGTTCCTTAATTATGCTAAGGCTAATCTTAGTCTTTTTTTCCCTGTAACAATTTCCTTCCAGTCTGTCACCAGTCAGTGATGTGGTGCATAGTATCCTCTACTACCTTTCTTTCCTAGTTTTACCTCTCCAAAGTCTCATGCTTCATTGTCTAACTCAGGCGTATTCTTTGTCTTTAAACCTAATTTTACTAAAATATCATGAGTTCTTCTATTGTTTATTATCTTTGCCATCATGTGTCACTTATATTTCTTGAGGTATTAGGGATATTTCTATAACATGTACTCAATATTACAGATTGTGTTGAAGAAATTTGCATCTTTTATGATGCCAGTTGTGCCTAACACAGTGTTTAGGCTATCTATTGATTGATATATTTGCTGAGGTCTTTAAAAAGTGGTTGCCATCACCCATTATGCATTATGTGATACATGATTCATTTATCAGTACATTTTATTTGGTTATAAAGTCTCAGCAAGGTTTTATTATAGTTTCACAATCAATGTAGCAATAAAACCTAATAGAAAAGACTAAGCAAATGTTCTTGTTAGAAAAGCTTACATACTGAGGTTAAATGCATTGGAACAGTCTCACTCCTATTACATCAAAAGTATTGGTTTACCTTGAACTTTTTATTTTTCTTGCTTACTAGCTATTTAGCTCAAATTATCCATAAACACCACTGTTAATTTTATAGAAAAATGTCTTGTAAAACACTGATGCATGTGTAAATCATTTCCTCATTCACATGCATCTAGTGGCAAACAGTGGCACTATAACCAGTTTCTATGGAGTTCATTTCCAAGGTTACTTTTGTGCCAATCTTCATTCTGGTAAAAGTGTCAACCAAATGATTATCGGTTTTGAGATTTGGGGTTGGGGTATATGTTAACATTGTCCTAATTGAACTATATTAACTCTTGAGAAAAAGTTTGCACTCAAAGAATGAAAATAGAAATGGATGTGATTTTGCGTCTTCCTTCCCTAACTCTTCATTCTCCAAAACCAGGCTCTGGACATAGAAAGGGCCGATTAAGAGATTCAAATGGATGCTTAATTACGGTTGAGTTACTCAATCTAACAGTATGGGTAGATTTCTTGAACTAAGGAGAGAATTGTCAAGAACAAATTGGCTTCAATAGTTTATCTGAATGAAGAAGTCCCTTCAGAGAATGCCCTTCCATGCTCTTGGCCAGTTAAATAAGATCAGCTTCAGACTGGATCTTATTCTTCCTGGCTTCTGGCTTCCTAAGACTTACTCAAAGACTGTGGAGCAGGGGGATCCTTAAGCATTATTCATCTTGTGAATGGCTTGCATTATTTGACTTGCTGAAGCTGACAAAGTTTAGTAATATTTGGAAAATAATACACCTTAAAAGCTGTATCCCAAGGCCTAGCATAACATTTGTTTAAATTTAATGGACTTTTTGAACCAAATACTACTCAGTGTCTACATAGAAGTATTATTATTCCTTTTCCAAAGCACTTACATACAAATATCTTGCAGTGACCTTTCCACTCACAGGTCAGTATCTGCTTTTATTCATTATCTTCTATAATAGAACACTGGTAAAAAGCACTTTCTCAATTTCCTGTACAGCACTGATAAGGTGGCATTTTAAAAAAATGAACATAGATATACAATATTTTTTCAAACATCAAAACCAAAGACCTATTTTTCTAAGTACTGAATGACAAAATTTATAGTCTCTATGCAAAGATAATACATGTAAAATTTTGTAACTTCTTTATTTCAACCCTCTAATTAACCTTGTGTTAAAAAATTACTTCTTTTTGTGAAGAACTGTGATTTAAAATATATACTAAATATTAATATATTAATAAAATATACAGATTAATTAATGGTATTTATTTAAATAATTGCCATTTTAAATACATTGAAGGAGCAAATTAAAATATATTTTTTTCGGGATCCCTGGGTGGTGCAGCAGTTTAGCGCCTGCCTTTGGCCCAGGGCGCGATCCTGAAGACCCGGGATCGAATCCCATGTCGGGCTCTCGGTGCATGGAGCCTGCTTCTCCCTCTGCCTGTGTCTCTGCCTCTCTCTCTCTCTCTCTGTGACTATCATAAATAAATAAAAAAAATAAAAAATAAAATAAAATATATTTTTTTCTATAGCTTCAACCTGATGAGTTATATAAAGATTATTATAGCTTCACAGTGATTAATACAAAACTGAGCAGGAGGACACACATAACCTTCAAATTTTATCAGTGAAGAACTATAAGACACTTATCTCAGTATCGTGTATCTATCTGTCTTCTGGGTACCAGAAAATTCTCCAGATATCCCTCGAAATACACAAATCGACTGGATATTAAGCCATAGAATATTACTTGAAAAATGTTTCTGTTACACTACTTCATCATAGTCTACACTCATTACTGATTTCATCAAAGCCTTTAACAATTTTTCTACTCTGTTCTCTTTCTCAAAGTTATTTTATGTAAGTTTGAAATGGTTAACTGATAATAAGAACTTAAACCATTCCAAGTATAATATAAAAGAGGACCATGTAATATACATAGCCTCTAGAATATTAAGGACTATAAATTGCCTCTCTGGTGACTCTAAGACATGACTAAGTCTTGTGCTCAGTGATTTAAAAAAAAAATCTATTTATTGTGCAATCTTCTAATAATAATGCAAACTCATTAAAAATTACTCACAATCCTGCAATACTAATACATCTACTTCATTTTCACTTTTACTTTTCTTCCAATTCCCATTAATACCCACGGTTTATGCAAAGATTTATATAACAAATAAAACTTTGTATTTTCTTCTTTTTTGTTTAATATTTCTATATCAGACTGCTTTATCTTGGTGGCACACATTATTTTAAAATATGAAAGAATATCTTGCACACCCATTCAAAAATTTATTTTTATTTTTGTGAAAAACAATGAGTATGATATTGAAAGCAATGTGTCAAATCTCAATGTGTAGAGATACGGGGATAACAAAACAAAACAAACACATAGTTTTGTCACCAAAGCACTAGAGGCTCTGTCTAAGGAACTTAACCACTAAGGAGGACCCACAAAAATGGTAATTCCTAGTTTCACACACACAGTAATTATGGTCAGAATTCAGTATGTTTATTTTAATTTACTGTATTTAGATGTCTTATGCAATCATATGCAGAGGCCTTGAGAGGGAAATTGCGAATCTGGGTACTTCAGACTAGTGGGGAAAGGGATCTAGAGGAGGCAAGAGAACCAGGGAGTAATGAGAGAAAGGTGCCTCAGAAAACCCTGCTCTAAAATCTATATGCATATGTTTCCCAAGCCATCAAATAAAATAATAATAATGCCTATTTCATAATGTTATGGTAATGATTAAATGAGTTACTAGGGAGAAACTGTTGTAAACAGTCCCTGCTATTCAATACCTGTTGGCTAGCTACATAATTTTCAGACCTCTAGATCCTAAAAATTAAGCCATTTTCTTGTACCCTTCATATTTCTCATGTTCCTCAACTACAGTAACTGCATTCCCTGGTTACATAGGACACTTCTGGTTTATGTCTCCTAGTGTTATTATAAAAACTCCCTGTTGGGACTCCTGGGTGGCTCAGCAGTTGAGTGTCTGCCTTTGGCTCAGGGCGTGATCCTGGGGTCCAGGATCAAGTCCCATTGGGCTCCGTTCAGAAAATCTGCTTCTCCCTCTGCCTATGTCTCTGTGTCTCTCATGAATAAATAAATAAAATACTTAAAACAAAACCCTTCCTTTTATGTTCAAAAGTCTCCTATTTTACACAATGACTTATATGGTCACTTTAGCCTGTTTATTTTCCTTCATAATTCTTATCACCATCTAATATACTATATATTTATTGAATGTTTATTTATTGTCTGGCTGCACTAAGTGTAAGCTCCATAGTAAAAAAAGAAATGGTCTTTTTAATGAATTGTCTGATTGTCAAAAAAATGTCTGATGTATGACAATAACTTAAAAAATATTAGTTGAATGAATGAACTAATCATTTTGATCATGAACTTGGGAGAATTCCATGTTATTTTGGAATACTGCTGTAGCAAGGGACAGCAAGGCTGTAGGAAGGCTGACACAAGATTTGCCAAAGTCTCTCAGGATGCCAAAGTGTAAAAAGTGACAGAGGGGGCTGGTCTGATCAGCTGCCACCATCTCAAGTGATTAGAATATGACCTCTGGAAAGAGCTTTGACGTTATCTCTATCTTCTTTAATGACTGCTGTTATTAATATTTGCTTTCTTTTATTATTCTGATCATTTTTATTCCAACATAACTGGGACTTATAGCAGGAGTTTGGGGTGGGATCAATGAATAGTGTGATTTATACCTAGCAGCTCTTGTTTGCCCCCAAATAACTTCAATCATGGTTTATATATCAGTCAGCCACAAAGACTGAACTCTAGGCAGAATAACATGACAACTTGACAAGTCTTGAAAATAATGGTAGAGCAACTCATAACTGTATTTTGCATTATTATCAAAACCACAAAGCATTTATTGTGGTGCTGTTGGCAAAGTATGTTGCTGAATTCCAAAAGGTCTCAGAAGTAACTCCTCTTAATATCTGAAATGCTTGAAAATATTTAGCTTAAATATAGGAATGAAACATAACAAACAACATAGTGATTCAAACTCTGTAGAATGTTGACTAGGTTCTAGATTTTGAGCGAGGCACTATGAAGGCACACTATGTGCCATCAGAGTGCCCAATATAGTAGGTGAGAGAGATGGGGTAACTTTTGTCCAATGTGGTGGGTGCTGGGATAGAATCATGCAGAGAGCATTTGAAGGGGCAGATACAAATGCATAGGATATGGTAATTAATCATTATTTTGGACTTCCACTGAGGAAGGTTTTAGTCAAGGTACGAGATGGAAGGAGTTAGGGTTAGGGTTGATCTTTGAAACTTTCTTGTGATAAAGGTTGTGACTGCTTTGATACAATACCACAAGGATTAAAGAATCATCCTCTCTGGGAATTTGTATGGATAAAAAAAACCCATAATCTAGTTGTGCCAGGAGATAGGAATTGAAGTTAAATAGCATTTCAAATTCCCTTTCGGTCTCTTAGTTCTTTGAAATGCATCACTTGTCCCCAGGGCACACAATTGTGAAGCTGTTTACCTAGTGTTCAGGGATAACGGAAAACTGTCTGCATTTTCTGTGTGGAAGGCTTTGCTGTTTTATAGATTTCCTATTGCCTCAAAAGCAATGGCCTTTCCAAGAGAACTTAGAAATAATCTTACTAATTTAGATTTCCTCTTAAACAGGATTACTTTTGCACTGCATTAATACATCTCAGCAATAAAATGGCCTTTACATTTTCCTGATGTGTCAGGGACAAGTTTAAGTTTTACTTTCTATGCAGTAAGTCCTTCTAAGAGAAAACACGGGGTTTCAATTTATATTTCCAAACACCAAAATAAACTCATCTTACATAAATGAACAGTGTCATTGGCTGCAATTTACATCTCAATGTAAATGTCATTTCCCTGCTTACTGTTGAAGCTTTAAGTTCAGGCTTTGAAAAAGGCACTATCTGTTCCTGTTATTACAAGCTACACTCCTGACAGCTCTCACATTAATGACACCAGATTGCTTGCTTTAGTGCTTTCCTTTTCGGAGCTTATTTTGTCATCTTCCACCCCTTCTTTGCCTGTTCTCAAACAGAATTCATTCTAATGAGATTTATAAAAGTTATAAGTTTTCAAACTCAGGAGAGAACTTCCTCTTTTTTGATTTAGGTGAAAACATGCCCCAGAATTTACTTAGGAGGTGAAGCCTACACACAGTGGCTGGATTCCATCAGGGGAGAAGGAAGATAGAAAATTACTTTTTCCCAGATATCACATGTATGTTTAATACATTTAAGGATGAGGATAAGTTGTCATAAGGGACTAAACCAAAGCAAAGGGACAGTTTGATTTTGTATGTCCTCTGGAGTATAGAAAAATGAACCTAAATTATGTTTTTAATTTTAAGAAGTATATAGGATAACTTATTATATATATAATCAGTGTATGATAAACACGTTTTTATGCCATTTAGTGACTTTTGCTAGATTATACAGCTCAAAATAGATAAGAGGTAAAATATAGAATGCAGAGGGCTAAAAGTTAATTCTCCAAGAGAGATAGGTTCTTGTGGAAGGATTTTTAACAATGTGATGGTGATACAGTCTGAAATATATTATAAGGGGCATATGATGATATTAGGTAACAAAATGTGTGATAAGTAAAAGGAGATAAAGGCAAAATATTATGTAATTTTTTGTTTGGAAGATAGGACAGTTACTTAGTTTCAAAACAAGAATAGGAATGTCATAGGCATGTTTGAAGAGAAAATATGGTAACTGTAAAACCAATACTTCCATCTTCAGGATGGGATAATATTGATGAAAGCTCTTTCAGTTATTTGAAAGAAAGTACATAGATGGATCTGGATTACTATACTATACTTATTATTTGGAGAAAAAGCTATATTTTTCTCTAAAATTTAAATTGTGATGACATGAAAGAAGATGATGGTTGAGAATTCTAGTGATTTTTTTTTACTAAATATGGTTGAAAAGATTCTATCTATGAAGACTTCAGGTGGCATAGGCAGAGCCACAGGATACAGAAGGCTTCTACATGATTTGTCTGGAAGCTTGAGTTTCTAATGTATTCTGGAAGTGTATTATGCTGCAAATATGTCATGGAAAATAAAGGAGAATATCAGGTTGCACAAGGCCTACACAGATAAAAATGAGTCAATAGAAAGCTTAAGATATCACTAGATTATCAATTCTATGATCAATCATGATCAAAACTTGAAGACATAGATTAAAAATTTGAAAGCATCTTTTATTCTTTATATTTTTTTTACACACTGGGGAAAAGAATACATTTTTATTGGAAATTTGTGTTTGTTTCTTCATAATTCACTGCCAACATTTCCCCCTGTGTTATCTGTTCACTCGTTATATGCCAGTGTGCCAATTTAGAGTGACCCTGACAATTATCACACAGGAAAATATTAGAGAAATGAATAGGGATATTGGAAGGGAAGGAGAAATTATTTTTCTGATTTTTTTAATCAACAAAACAAACATGAGAATCATGAATCACAATGTGTTATGAAACTTCTAAAAGATAAAAATGTTACCACAAATGAAATTCTATTTCTGCAATCACAAATGATTCTGATGAGTAAGGAAAGGATCAGTTTCCCAAAGAGACCTGTCTGACTGCAAAAGTAGCTCTCAGATAAATTTAGACTCTAAACGGACAGGAAAACTTGAAACAAAAATTTTAAGAAAGTCTTAGAAATCAGTACAAATGTAGGAGACTAACATGGCATTGCGAGAATGACGTTATGAAGGACACCAGTAAGCATCCCAGCACTCATCTCCTCTGGGAGCATACTGCTTGTATGCTGTACTCTCAGAGAAGCTGTTATTTCCACTGACATAGGTCTGCTGACCTGTCTCTTCCACTAGATTATGGTCTCCTTGAGAGAAGAAAATGTGTCTTTATGTCTTCTTCACTCAACAGAGTGCGTGTTATAAAGTAGGGAGCAATAAATGTTTGATTAATACAGGAAGTACAGTGTACACATAATGTCAAGTGCACCAAAAAAAAAAAAAAAAGACTTAAAAATCACATATAGTAGAAGAAAATCAAAGAAGGGATCACCTTGCTGTTGGCAGTCAACAACACAGAATACAGATCTTTGACATTTTGCACCCATATTTTTTGTGAGTAAAAACAATCTTGAAACAAATGGAGATATACTAAACCTAAGTAAGAGGGGATGGATGCTTAAGGGGAATGAAAATTGGAAGAGAACGTATGCCTGCCCTGAATGTGTACAGGCTTGGGGTGCCAAACCTGGTTGAATTATATTCCAGTTCAGGACATAATTTATTCCCTATATAATTTTCATCATTATAAAAATTAAAAATGTTATTATGGGCTATTTGAGAGATAGTGAGTTTCCTACCCATTGAGAATCTTAAGCAAGAGTTGGATACTGGTATGATGGACATAGAGAAGACTCAACATGAGGAAGTAGCTGGGTTAGATTGTATCAAGGTTCTTTCCTTTCAATTTGAAAATCTAAGCTTGTAAAAGTATGCTTGAATTCATCTTTCATCTTAAGAGTTTGGCCTAATTCTTACAGGTCTTCTAAAAAATTCATTCTCTCTACTTGTTAATCCCTTTTAAGATGTAAAATCATTTTGGTAGGATATGATTGTGAATTATCATTATTACCTACTTAGCAGTTGTGCTTTAGTAAAAACAGTATGAATTTTTAGTCATATCTGTTATAATGATGATGGACATAGCACTTACTGCATTTGTCGTTTGATTTTATCTTGGTTCTGCCATTCCTTAATTGTGCAGTTTTGAGTAAGCAACACAAACTTCTAAATTTTAGTTTACACACCTATTAAATAAAAATGACGCTTTCTTCATAGGGTTGCTGTAAAGATTAAATGAAATAATGCATGAAACAGTGGCTGGTGCAGATAATTGCATCAATAAATGTTGAGGTCTAATTGCTAGGTATTTAATTTTTCTGACCCTAATTTTTTTCATCTGTGAAGTGGAGTAAAGGAGAATCCTTTATCATCTCACAGAATTGTAGTCAAAATTTAATGAGTATGAAATGCATGCAACACAGTGTCTGACTTATAGTAGTAGTCAACAAATGCTAGTATTTTTTGCCCTCTTAAGGATCTTTAGGACTGCTGGAAATATTTGACACTCTCTTCTGCATCTGGCCTTAGCTTGCATTTGCATGTTTTCTGTTAGTCTGCTGAAGCACACATTTAAATACCAAGCTAGATATCTCTTGGTTAAGACAGTGATTCTTAATCTTTTCTAGGGATTTAAAACTCCCTTGAGAAGTTCCTGAAAGCAACAGTATCTCTGAAGAAATATATGCATGAACAAATATATACAAATTTCACCCAACTTCAGCTAATATGGAACCCCCAAATCAGTTCAAGGACCTGTGGGTTCTAGGTTATGTCCTATGACCAATAGCACACACTGGTTGTACATGAAGACACACAAATAATCAAAAATGGAATCATCCATTGTACATTGCTATCCAACTATATGCACATCAGCCCTGTATTCATTTGAGTTCGTGTTATCCAGTTTAGTTCCAATACTTCTGGAGGGTTCATACAGAACTTTTCTTAGTATGACTAATACACTGAGGTCCATAGGTGGGCACCCTTCAATAATAAATTATATTGAAAGAAGATGAAAGAAACCTCACTGTGAGGAATGACATCTAAGGATTAAATAAATGAAACCAAAAATACCAACTTGTTTAAATAAGGGCTACAGAAAGGCTAAAAGAGAAATGAAGAACTTCAAATTAATAAACATAGAAATAAATATGTGCATACATATTCAGGTAATAGCTTACCTAACTCAAGGCAACAAAATGCAATTTTTCACTTGCCTGGTTTAGTGGTTTGATTGAGCCAGTCTTTGAACGTCTCCCTTCCTTAGCTGTCACTGATCTAATTGCACAAACTAAGCTTTCAGAAGCTATTTAAAGATTTGGAGAAAAGTGTAGTTGTGTAAGAGAGAATTTTCTCACACTTCCCAAGTATTTTACGAATACTAAAAATAGTTGAATTTTTAGAAAACTCAATAACCCTCCCCACAAAACAGTGATTTTAAAGGTACTATGGATAAGATAAATAATCTCTGATAAAAAGACAAAATAGATAAATATTTATTGCCCAGACCAGGAAAATGCAACAAGTGTATTTGAAGCTATTCAAAATGATAGAGTTCTTCTAAAATGGCTTAACGAGTGTTTTCAGTGTGAATTCAGAGCCTCATTCTTCTCATAATATGGTTATCCGGAATTTTGTATTAGGTTAATAACAATTCAGGGTTTCTGAGACTGGATATTATCCATTATCTGTCCATCAAATATTATGGAATTCTATTGTGTTATTTTAGGACATACCCAAAACAGATATAGTCAGTTCAACATACTTTCAGCATGTTAGGTACTTATAAAGATGTGTGCTATCAACTGGCTTTTTTTTTTTTTTAAAGATTTTTATTTATTTATTTGACACACAGAGAGAGCACAAGCAGGGGGAGAGGCAGGCAGAGGACGAGAGATAAGCAGGCACCCTGTTGAGCAGGGAGCCTGATGTGGGACTAGATCCCAGGACCCTGAGAACATGATCTGAGCTGAAGGCAAACACTTAACCAACTGAGCCACCCAGGTGGGGTGCCAGTTGAGCCACCCTCGACTGGATTTAACATAAGTTCAGGAAAATATATTTAATATACTATATTAACTTTCTCCATTTGCAATACTTTTGCAACTTAAGGTTTCAAAAAAATTATCATGTAAGAGTATATGGCCAGGTTCTGGAGTCAGGGTGGATTCAAATTCTGACTCCATCATTTACTCTTTTTGGAACTTTACAAACTGGTGATTATGACTTTGATTTTTAGACCCCACTAAGGGGGGTGTGTTGGAACTGGCTTCATTCAGAGGAATAAGGTGGATTACTCAGAAAGGCACAAAAGAGTCTGCTCAATATAATGTAACACTAAACTAAAACCTAAAGAAAATGTGTAAACTGATGGACACTAATGAACTATGAGTAATTGAAATTATTTAAATAAGTAGATAGAATGTAATTGAAGTGAGAAATTTTCATGTTTTGTTTACAATTCAAAAATCACTATGCCTATACATTACGTGTAAGTTTCTATATGATTTAAGAATACATGAGACTTCTCTGGATTGTTTTTTAATTTTCCCTTAAAATTTTGCTGCTCAGAAATATAATCTGTGAGCTAGCATTTTCTTTGTCTCGTGAAAGCCTCCAGAAATATATAGATCTTAGGCCCTCTTCAAGACCGAGTTTGAATCTCTTAAGATTACTTAGGAGATTTGTATGGACACTAAAATTTGAGGACATTGTCTCGAAGCATGATAAACATGACATCTTCCTGGTGTACAACTATCTTCAATTTAATTAACGAAACTGTTTAATTTGATCTTTTTTCTTTTAAAAAAGATTCACATATATTAAAGAATACCATACAAAGTTTACATGAATTTTAAAAA
The DNA here is from genome assembly GCF_011100685.1 of Canis lupus familiaris. Classification (NCBI taxonomy): domain Eukaryota; kingdom Metazoa; phylum Chordata; class Mammalia; order Carnivora; family Canidae; genus Canis; species Canis lupus. Next base: position 20,485,589 of record NC_049253.1, read on the forward strand.
TGAAGCAGAAAACTTCAAAGAAATTTCATGCTTTTACCAGTTCAGAATGTTCAAAAAAGAACAGCCTTTTCTACTTCCATTAGTACACAATGAGAAAAGATTTATAAGAATTATGTAACCAAATGCATCATCCAATCACAAGTTTCCACCAAAATGAAGTTAATATAAAATCTGAATTATTGTCAAAATTTTCTCTTCTCCACTGGAAAGATAAGAGAAAAAATGTATTAGTCATATATTATGAACTTCCACTAGTAACTTAGTGACTAAGCTTTTTAAAAATCAGAATACTGCTATAAGGTTTCCAGAGTTGCTGAAAAAGAATAAGGTTTTGGTTAGCTACATAATTCACTTTACATATTCACTTAAATATTTTTCTACCTCAAGTAAAAAATATCTCCCTTCGTTTTCAGAAATTTCTACTCAGATTGGTAAAAATCTGACCTTAATTACTGAGAAATCCTTCTGCCTAGTGTGGGAAACACCTACACTGAGTGGTTCTTCTTGAGGATGATGTCTTAGCCTGAAACATTTCTACCTGGTGTCATAATCGTTAAATGGCAAGAAAAAATGACATTTTATCTACAGGATATAAAAGAGATACCACAAGTACATGTATCAATCAGAAAATTTGCTGCTAGGAAAGAAGGATGGCTGGGTCTGAGGCTTTTAATTAATGTGTGTTTGATACTCAACAATTCATTTTGTCACTTTCAGATTCCCTAGTAGACAGAGTGGCAGGAAAGAAAGACTTAAGAAAAAATATATGAGACAACTTCACGCTTGAAAAAATGCTATCATTTTATCCCCTGTGAATTTGGAAATGCATATATTTTCTTTAAAATTTTTGCACATGGAAGAACTTATTCCAAATTATAGAGAGCAGCTGCTTTCAATATTTCTTGTATCTTTAAACATAGAAGAACCATTGTGATTCAGGGTTCATAGTTTTGAAGCCCTCCATTGAGAGGAGTGGGGAATGGACCTGGGAGAAATGTTATGAAAAAAGTCAAGATATAAACAATATTTATTTTTCTCTGTTTAGATAATAAGATATGTATCTATATAGATTTCTGTATCTATATATATTTTCATAAAGGCTTTATACCTTATGAGGAACTATTCTTACATTATTCTGCTTTGATGGTGATATTGGACCCATTAGTCAGATGTTGCTATTCATATTTTATGGATGAATGAATTCAGGCTCAGTGATGTAATGTGACTCAACCAAAGTGATAAGAGATATTAGAATCTAGTATCTGGGATTGAAATTCAGGTTTTCTCACTGCAAAATTTGCTATTGGGCCTATTACAGTGATACTGAAAACAAATTTTCAGTTAAAATATAATAATAAAAATAGTAATAATAATAATAACAACCAATTCTGTGCCACTGTGCCAAAAACTGATCCCAAAGCTCTAATTAACTCAGTTAATCATTATAGCAACCTTATATGGGGAATCCACATTAACAGGTATGCAAATCAAGACACAGGGAGTTAACATAATTTCCTCTTAGTCAATCAACCAGGGAGTAGTAGAGTCGAGATTTGAACTCAGGTCACTCACTCCAAATTTCTGCTCTTCATATTTCACTAATGCAATAATGTGTGTGATATGCTTAGCTCAGTACCTGGTACAGGTTCCCAAGTAATACTATTGCTAAGAAATATTACTGGTAATATCTAAAACAGAATCCAATTTGTCAAAAGATAATATTTTTGGATAATAGCAATTACATTGTTGAAAATATTACACATTGGTATATTAAGAAATATATAATTGATGAATATTTAGCTTTCAGTATACAATTTGTACATATATATGGGATAGGCTATTCCTGGAATTAAATCAAGAGATTAATAAATCTCTTCAATATCATCAAACCTACAGAGAGAATATTCCATATATGTCAAATTAACATTTAGCAGGAGGCAATGAAGAATAGAATTTTCTTTTTTGTTTGAAAAATAGCTGTGTTCATTGAAAGCACAAAATCTAAAAATACTCCTTGTTAATGGAATCAATTTTAGATATTCATCATCTAAGAAGTACTTTAAGTACTCAGTATTTATATATCAAGAGACTGAGACCAAGAAAGTTAAATAAATTACTTGATCTCAGAGTAAGAGACAGAATTCAGCACCTAGTCAGTCTGGCTCTGAAGTCAGAGTGGGAAGTTTTAAAATAAGTGGGGGATTAAAAGCTGCTTGAGATTTCCCTTTTTTAGAAGGGTTGAGGTAGAGAAAATTCATCACAAGAGACTCTATGAACTGTGAGAGATTGTGGTTCGATCCCAGAGCCATATATCCAACTTTATCTACACAAAATAAGATCTTAATTTTTAATCCTTGCCTATACAGAAATGCAATGACAAGTACACATTTGCTTAATTTTTTTCCACCAGTTTTCTGTATTTCAATTGTGTCTGGAAAGTGATATCAATGATATAGTTATTAATTTTATCTCATAGCAAAATGTCCAGTGTGTTGGGCAAAGTGTTAATCTCTCAATATTTCTGTTCTGACTTACTTGATAATTGTTTTGAAATACATGTTCTTACATATTATATACATTAATTTATCAGCCCTGATTTGAAGACTAAATTGAAGTATGCATTTTTTCTATTTTATTAAACTTGCTTCTAATACAGAACAATATTTTTTAATATCATTACTACAACTAATTTATTTCCTCACATTTGTTTTTGTAAGCAAAGAGGTGCAAATCATAGAAGCTAACGTACCTCTGTATTTGGAACCTTGTATACTCCTTTACTCCTATGGTTAATATAGATAATATACTGGGGTATTTAATGAACTGCTGGGACAAAAGTTTTAAGACAAACATTATTTTTTTTCATAAAATATAATTCCTTACCTAATACAGAATTTTATTATTTATTTATTATTTTATTCTTCATTCCACATGCATTCTCTCAGTCGAAAATGGTAAAAACCAATGACACAGTTGAGAAATAAATTAGAACCAGAGGTTCTTCTCCTCCTTTTCCTTTTCCTCTTCTTCCTCCTCCTTCTTCTTCTTAAAAAATTCTTAGGAAATTTTGCAGAAAGTATAACTCGTATGTTGAACTGGGAGCCCATAGACGTTTTGTTCAATGCACAAAATTTAGCATTTTGTGCTTTACTTCTAAAAAAATGAAGTTTTTGTAATCCTTAAATATTAAGAAATATCACATGATATTTACATGATATAAAATGTTTTCCTGTATTTCACAATAGATATTGTAAGACATCCACACTTTCATCTCACTTGTGGGTCTTTAAGTGAGAAATGGTGAGGAAATTAATGTAGTATGATATCTAGAAATATATATTTTAAAAATGCCTTTATCAACTGAGTCAGAGTAGAAACAAGATGCTAAATTTTTGGTTGATCAAATTTTATTTGATAAAATTTCAAATTTCTCTTGAAAACCTGGAAGACATTATCATGTCAGGCTTGCAGGCTTGCAGTCCTACATGGAAACCAAGGAAGAATTGTACATCACCTTCTTCCCTTGCATCCAATTTACCATGCCTTTAGAGATCCTCTGCACTTAAGCCAAATATCAGTTTCTGCCAGGTGTAGATTATGCCAATAATAAAATTTGTGAAATTGCACTCTCATCATATAAAAATTGGATATATTGATATTTTATAGGGATGTCATTATGGTATAAAATACATCAAAACACTAAGCATCTGTTATGCTAAGCAAACTTAATATGCTATTAACAACTAAGACTTTTCTAAGAATACTCATATTTTATGACTCCAAATGAATATATCTAAAATTTTTCTGTTCATTTTAGGTCATCACTGCATAGAAGACATTGTGTGAATTACTGGAGGGTTTGTTTGTTTTTACCTTGTATCATAACTGGGATTCTGAGAGTGGGGTATTTTTTAATCTCCATAAATGTTAGTATTAGTAAGTGTTTCAATTCTTCCAAGTAAAAGATATAATGTTACAGTGACCAAATTTAAATTTTTACTTTTAAAAAGGACAAACTAAACTGGGGTAGTGGCAAGCACTCACAAATGGCTGTAGATAGCTTGCTGTTTACCCGAGCTTTATTTTTTTGCCCTGTGGCTGAGAATGTTGAAGAAAATAGTGAGAAACCATGGTTCCCTGCTTTCTACTCTCCAGGCTTTGCCCTTATTATGCTATTTCTCCAGAACTTGTTAGATAACTCGTTAGGTGGTTTCACTAATAAGTGAAGCTTGATTATTATGGAAAAAAGTTCTCCATTTATTTGTCTAATCATTTTACTCTCTAGATTCTATACTTTTCCTGAAAGTCAGGCTTCAACACAAACTTTTAGAACATGGCATTGGTTTGTGCACATTTTCATTTTATTTATTATTTTTAAAATTTTGTACTTATGTTGGACATACAGAAAAACTGCACAAAAAAAGTCTAAACAGTGTTCTTCTATTTCACTCACTTTCCCTAATGTTAACATCTTATATAACCATAAAACAGTGGTTAAGAACAGAAAATTAACATTGGTACAATAATATTAACTATTAATGTACTGACCTCATTGACTTTCATAATTTTTTCTACTGATATCCTTGTGTTCCAGAATCGTATCAAGGATCATGTACTTGTTATTCCTCCTTACACTCTCCTTTAAAAAAAAAAAAAATTATTTATTTATCTTGGGCGGGGGAGGGGCAGAGAGAGAGAGGGAGAGAATCTCAAGCAGATTCCACAGTAAGTGCAGTGTGTGATGTGGGGACTCAATCTCACGACTCTGAGATTATGACCCTGTAATCAAGATTCTGAGATCAAGACCTCAGCTGAAACCAAGAGTCAGATGCTTAACCAATGCCACCCCGGCACCAGTCTCCTTAGTCTCTTCAAGTCTATAGCAGTCCCTCAGTCTTCCCTTATCTTTCATAACCTTGACACTTTTAAAGCACACTGATGAAATATTTGTTGTTGTTGTTGTTTTTATTATGCTCACCAGCATGCCTGATATCCTTGTAAGGATTTATCATAGGTTTCCTTCCCTTTACTGTGTTGGAATAAATGCATTTAGGAAGATCGTGCTGTATGGAAAGCTCTGTGAAAAGAATGTAAGGTAGAATATAGCAATAATTTAAAAATGGAAGAAAATACCCAACTCTGGTAAATATGGTAATTGGGTAGGAAGAGAAAAGAATCTAAAAATATCAGTGGGCAACGGATCAAATTAAAATATCTTGATATCCCATAACATACTCTTTGAATGGTGGAGAAGAAAAGCTCCTAAGAGTACATGTCAGGTACATATGAAGATTAGCCATTGTTCATGAGAAGCTGGGTATCAATGCTTGGGAGACATAGGGTAAACAGATTGAAATAAATTGTCCCACAGTCCTTTTGCTGTTTTGCCTGAAGGAATGGACTTTGTTAAAGTAACATAGTGTGCACTTTATTTCTAGCTTTTAAAGGCTATGTCATTCCTGTGAACTGGGGAGAGCAATGTGATTAAAATGAGAAATGTCCTTCAACTTTCTAAGGACAAATGAGAAGGGAAAAAAGTGTACTGGAGTGTATGGGTAGATATGATTCCCATTCATTGAGAGGTGTGTTGAATGTTCCTTTCAAGTAGGAATAGGTTTACCTATCTGTTTGTAGTGAGGAGCAAGGAGGATGTGATATTAATCATATGTGGTCATAGAAAAGGGAGATCTACCATGTCAAATTTTCATTTTTAAGGGCATTATTTTATTTTATTTATTTTATTTTATTTTATTTTATTTTATTTTATTTTATTTTATTTTAATTTATTTATGAGACACACAGAGAGGCAGAGACAAAGGCAGAGGAAGAGGCAGAGTCCCTATGGAGAGCCTGATGAGGGACTTGATCCCAGGACCCTAGGAGCACACCCTGAGCCAAAGGCAGATGCTCAACCACTGAGCCACCCAGGCGTCCCTAAAGGGGCTCATTTTAAAGAAGATTTTCTGTGACTCCTGATGATTAAATGGTGTTGTGTCATGCTTCTGAACTTGTGGAAGAGAAGTGGATTTCCCTCAAACTTACTTTATTCCGCCCTTTGGAAATGTCTTTTACATAGTAGGCACTACATATCTGATGGCAATGATGTGTTGCAGTAGCACAACACAGAAGAATAAAGAAATTAAGAGTGTGGACAAACTACATGAAAATAAAAGTGCTGATAACACAGTGCATTAAAGGAAAAATAAAAAGAAAGACTGAGGAGATGAAAAGAGAGTGGCTATATAAGCATGTGGATTGGAATGGTAATAACTTATCACTTATTGAGAGATTCCGTGTGAAGGGAAGTGCTTGAAAAATCATAATGTTCCCTAAGTTTATAGAGATCTAAATGTGCCTTATTGATTCTGTGTACATGAAAGTAGGTGACAGAGTGCCTTTGCCTTCTTTTGGAGATGGAGGCACTAAGATACAAGTGTATAGTTCTACTTAAGACAAAATTACATCTCACACAAAAAGAAAGGCTGTTATTAAACTAGGTTCTCATGATTTGGTCTGAGCCTCCAAGGAATGTGAGTCACAGTTGTAGTATTTTCTGGCTGAGAAAACTCATGGACTAAGATGATATAAAAATGCTCTTGTTAAACAAGTCAAATACACCAAATGAAAAATGACTTAGATAATAAGGCCTCAATGTACCTATCCTAAATCTCTCCTTACGATGATTAGTAGCTCCACGTTTCCTATTTAACTTCCTTTGTGCCTCCTTCATTCTCATGCTCTGCATTCATTCTTACATGTGTTCTTTCTCTCTATCCATTATAAGAGGCAAAAGACAAACTATGACTTAATGTTGAAGGAAATTAAGCAATATTTCAAATGTACCTTGAGTTAATAACCGAACAGTAAAAAATAATTAAAACTACTGAAGTTGTGGCCAAATTCAAAGCCAGACTTTTAGTAAGTGCTTCCTGTGCCTTTCAATTAACATAAACTTTAAATCCAATTTCTTATGCATTAGCATGGTTAATTTATTGTCCTTTAAATGCTTTCTTCATGAAGTCCCATACAGAATATGTTTAAAACATTCTTCTCACCCTTAATCAAGAATTGGAAACTTGCTTTTCTCTCATAGAACAGAATCCAAACCTTTAAGATCTAAGACCATATTGTTTTGAAAACTGAGGAAACAAATCTAACCAAATCCCACCATGCCTTATTTAATTAATTTTCCATAAAAAAATCCATGCTGTGTAGAACTTGCCAATATTTGGAGCTCTGAGTTGGTTATTAAATTGTTTTTTGAATAAGGCATTCACAATAGATTTCCAAATCAGATCTAGTTCTATTTTTTTTAGATCTAGTTCTATTTTAAAATCACTTTAAAATATGCTTCATGAATGTTGTTCCTTATGAATTTTCTGAATTTTCTATTTTCAACTTTTACTGAACCTTTCTCACAGAGTCAACAATGTGTGGTTTGTTTATTTATTTATTTATCTATTTATTTATTTATTTTTGGTTTTGCTTTTGAAGAAAAGCTATTTCAATAAACATAGAATGTAGTTATCAAATTTTTATAACTTCACCTTGTGGCTTGGTTACCAAGACATACAAGCTTTAAGGAAACTAATAATAATATGATTTAAGATCTGGATGAAGATATCGAATAAAATTGGACATGAACTCAGGAATTATCTTTCAAAAAGGTGACTTTTTCTGTTAACTTTAAAGTTAAGGCAAAATAGGTAGGATGAGTTTTAGTTACAGGATGATAACTTGTATTAAAATTTTAACAGAGGTCTTTCTGGGATTGAAATCGAACAATTCAAAACAGTAATTCAAAAACTGAATCATATGTTTAGAAGAAGCAGTTGATGACATACTATAGGGACACAATAATAATTATAATAATGCTTAATATTCATTAAGCACATATGAAGAGGCAACCACTATACTAAGCACTTCAGAAATGTACTGAGGACAGAATAGTCCTTCACCAAGGAAACCTGTATTCTCCAGTATAGCTTGACAAGGATAGGGTTTGTTCATTGGTTTCTTACCTTTCATGTGTTTATTGTAGTTCTTTGATATCTTTCTGAGATTTAGTAATTAGTAATTCTATAACAAGAAATGAAAAGATTCTCTAAGATTAGCTCTTCTACACATTAGACTGGACTAGAGCTCACACTCTTCTTGGGCCTTTCTTCTTTTCTTTTCTTTTCTTTTTCTTTTTTTTTCTTCTTCTTGTTTCTTGGAGTGCGGGGAGGGTTGTAGGGGGCGGTCGGGAGGGGATGTAGGTGAGGCTTCTTCTTAATTTCTTTTGGTTTAGTGCATTATTTGTTCCTTCCTTCCTTCCTTCCTTCCTTCCTTCCTTCCTTCCTTCCTTCTTCCTTCTTTCTTCTTTCTTTCTTTCTTTCTTGATATTACTTCTGTTCCAACTTATAACCATTATAAGTCTCAGGGACTACAGCATTTCAGCAGAAAGCTCCAGCACCAGCTGTAATCCAAATGCTATGCTGTAAACTGAGTTTAGAGGTAAGAGGGATAGAAAGTTTGGTGGAGGGAAAATAAATATTTGGGGGACATTTTGAGTTAAAAGAGAGATTAAAAAATGAATAGTTAAGATTCTTCATTTCAAAGAAGTCATGGTCCAGTGATGGAGCCTATATGCCAAAGACTTGTTTTTCCTTTTTTCCAGTTTTACTGAGATGAAATTGACAAATAACATATTAATTTAAGATATACAACATAATATTTAGATATGATTACCACAAAAAGTTTAGTCAATATCTGTCACTTCACGTGGTTTTATATTTTCTTCTTGTGATGAACATTTTTCCTTTATTATTCTTTAATTAAAAAAATTCATTGACATATACTTCACACATGATGTTACGTTAGTTTCAGACATATAACACATTGATTTGTCAAGTCTATACATTACACTGTGCTCACAAGTGTAGCTACCATCTGTCTCCACACAGTGCTATTACAATATCATTGACTGTGCTCCCTATGCTGCTGTACCTTTCATTCCCTGTGACTTATTCATTCTATAACTGGAATCCTTCCATTTGCCTTCACTCATTTTGCCCACCCTCTCCTCTCCTACAACCTACAGTTTGTTCCCTGTATTTATGAGTCTGCTTCTGCTTTTTGGTTTGTTAATTTGTCTTGTTTTTTAGATTCCACATATAAGTGAACTCATGTGGTATTAGTCTTTTTTTTTTTTTTGTCTGACTTATTCACTTAGCATAATACCTTATAAGTCCATCCATGTTGTTACAAATGGTATGATCTCATTCTTTTTTTTCAATGGCTGAGTAACTGAGTAATATTCCATGGTACATATATACCACATTTCTTTATCCATTTATCTATCCATGGGCACTTAAGTTACTTCCATATCTTGGCTATGTAGATTATGCTGCAGTAAACATAGAGATGCATGTGTTTTTGAATTAATGTTTTCCTTTTCTTTGGATAAGTACCCAGTAGTTGATTTACTGCATCAAATGGTATTTCTATTTTTAATTTTTTGAGGAACCTCTATACTGTGATGAAAACTTTTAAGATCTACTGTCTTGGCAACTTTCAAATATACAATACAGTTTTATTAGCTATAGTCACCATACTGAACATTATATCCCTAGGACATGTATCTTATAACTGGAAGTTTGTATCATTTGCCTACCTTCACTCATTTCCCTCACTACCTCCTCCACCCATATTTCATCTCTGGCAACCACCAATCTGTTCTTTGCATTTGTGAATTTGTTTTGTTTTTAGATTCCTTAAATAAATGAGTTTCACTATTTGTCTTTCTCTGTCTGAATTATTTCATTAGCACAATGCACTCAAAACCCAGCCATGTTTCACAAATGACAGAATTTTCTTCTCTCTTTTTATGACTGAAAAGAGCATTAGAAACATAGATGAGGGCAGCCCTGGTGGCCCAGCGGTTTAGCGCCACCTTCAGTCCGGGGTATGATCCTGGAGACCCTGGATCGAGTCCCATGTCAGTCTCCCTTCATGGAGCCTGCTTCTCCCTCTGCCTGTGTCTCTGCCTCTCTCTCTCTCTCTGTCTCTACTTCTCTCTCTCTCTCTCTCTCTGTCTGTCATGAATAAATAAATAAAATCTATTTTTAAAAAAAAAAAAGAAACATAGATGAAATAGAACCCCACTGCCTGGAAAATTTGGGTGAAATCTAGGACAGAGATAAAAGACAGTCTTGAAAAATGGGTTTCATGTGCCAGCTATAGGAAGAGAAATTAACAAGTATATTTTTAGAAGGTTGAATAGCATGGTATACTTAGATGAAATTAATTTTCGTTGTTTGTTTTTCTGGGAAAAAAACTTTTTAAATTTATTTATTTATTCATTCATTTATTCATTCATTCATTCATTTATGAGAGACACACACACATAGGCAGAGACACAGGCAGAGGGAGAAGCAGGCTCCATGCAGGGATCCTGATGTGGGACTCGATCCTGGATTTCCAGGATCAGGCCCTGGACTGAAGGTGACACTAAACCACTGAGCCACCTGGGCTACCCTCTCAGAAAAATTGAGTTTGACTTTGAAAGAATTTCCTGTGTTTGTTGAGGCAGTTAGACTAAGTACGTTAGGTGATTTAGCTATCAAATACATATTTTTATCATTTAATTTTAAAGTTAAAAATGATAGAAAAAATAACATTAAAATATATTTTGGCATCCTCCACAATAATACACAACTAGGGGATCCCTGGGTGGCGCAGCGGTTTGGTGCCTGCCTTTGGCCCAGGGCGCGATCCTGGAGACCCGGGATCGAATCCCACGTCAGGCTCCCGGTGCATGGAGCCTGCTTCTCCCTCTGCCTGTGTCTCTGCCTCTCTCTCTCTGTGACTATCATGAATAAATAAATAAAATCTTTAAAAAAAAAATAATACACAACTATTTAGAAATTTGTGTGTTACTGCCAGATGCATGCATAACACTTGCCTACTTATTCTAACATTGCATACAGTATTTTTACTGTTTTACTTAATATTATCTCATAAACATCTTTGTATTTTAAATTCTTTCCTTTTTCAGATATTACTGAGGGATTTTAAGAGCATTTCAGACTTATATTGACATTTTAGAAAGATTCTGTCTTTGTCATGGAAGAAAGAGACATGGAAACAAAGATATTAAGTAAGCAATTGTTGCTATTAGAGTAGAAACATTGGTGGGTTTTTTTATTATTATTATTATTATTATTATTATTATTATTATTATTATTTTAAATATTTTATTTATTCATTCATGAGAGACACACAGAGAGAGACAGAGACATAGGCAGAGAGAGAAGCAGGCTCCCTGTGAGGAGCCTGATGCAGGACTTCATCCCGGGACCTTGGGATTGCGACCTGAGCCAAAGACATACATTCAGCCACTGAGCCACCCAGGCTCCCCTGTTGGTGGGTTTTAGAGAAGCAAGTTGAAATGGACTGTCTTGAGAAATATTTTAGAGATAAATCAATGGCCAGGAAGTATAAGAAAGAAATGCACAGAATGGAGCTTAGCACTAAAGACATAGATTGAGAAGCCATTGTCAAAGTGGCTAGTTTATGAGATTTTAGATAGAGAGCTTATAGAAAGAAGAGAAATCAGCATTGATTGAAAGGTTACCCACTAACATCAGATTCCATAGGCATCAGGGTCACCCATAGTGTAATAGAAGGCAAAATGCTGAGGAAAAATGGAATCCACATTTTCAATATATTTGCTAATAAAAAGAAAAAATATAGTGGTAATTTGAGAGACAAACCAGTGAAGAGAAACAGATTCTCTTTTGTTAGTTTTGTTAGTTTTGTATTTTTAATATTGTATATTTTTGCAAACCTAGCAGGAGTATTAGGAGAAGATAGTTATAAAGCAACATCCAAAAAAATTAGAGAAGAGATAAAACAAGACATGAGAGAGAAATGCAGGGGATGTTAACTTCAATTTATTAAAATCCACTTCTAAAGCATTGGAATTTAAAATGAGAGTAGAGTGAAATATATAATTTGAAACAAATATCTTTTTATGCAAAGTAGAAGCATTTTTTAAAGAAGGGCAATCTTTTGTGTATAATGATCATGTAAGTACTCAAGATATCTAATAACATCTTTCTACTGCTATTTTAAGGCAAAATAGTAATTAATAGACATGTTAAAACTGTAGTTAGATAATTTAAAAATTATCCAGAATCAAAAACGTTAAGAAACTCATAAAGTTGAGAAACCTGGGAAGAAACCAAACAATTGTTGTCAATAAGCTTCACCCTCACTGCCCCACAAACTTTAATGACCCCCATGATTCCACTCTGTGTGTCATGATCGTTATGATTGTGCATCACCATACATACAGCCTCAGCTCAGCTTTGTTCGTGAGACATATTTTAGTGCACTAAAAACAAATTAGTCTAATTCTATTCTTTCATTGTGACTCTTCTCTAGTTTCTCAGTGTTCCTGTCAAATGAGAAAAGAGTTCTTCACAGAAACATGGAAATCATACATTAGCTTATTGGCATATCTCTTCTCCCTTTTCTTTTGGGTCACTATGAGATTTCTCAGAATTCTTTAGGATAATGTGGAATTCTTTCAAGTTTCACGTAAGCACAGAGGTATACAATGAATTAAGTGAACACTGAATTTAGAAATGTAGTGCTTGCATTTGAGCTTCCATTCTGTCATGTAGTTTTTGTATGAACCTAAACAAACCTTTAACCTCTTCAGGTCTCAGTTTCCTCATTTAAAAAATGGAGTTAATAATTCTTCCTTAAAACATGTGTTGGAAGATACTGGCAAATGATCATGTGCAATAAGCCTTTTTTAAACTATGTTCCATTTTTCACATCTCAGGCATTTCCTCTTATTATTATCTATTCTCGTGCCTAGGGCAGAGACTGGATGGATAAAAGGACTGCATTCTCATTTGTCTCCAACTGAAACAGGTTAGGGTCAAACAGTGAGGGATCACTAAAATGGAAAGTATTAGTCCATGTCCAAGGGCTATGAGTGCTAAAACCAGGGAAAGTACACCCAATGGATTCAGCTCAATTCTTCTGGTCCTGGGGCCGTCAGAGCACCAGAGCTACTTTGGAGCTATCCATGGGACCAATGGAATAGTCCATTTGCCTTCTCTCAAAGGCAAGGTCATTTACACAGTCAGTTTCTGAAATCTACCCTTGAAATGTTGAGACAATCTCAACTAAGCAAGCTTTGTCCAGAAAATCCGTCATCATTGTTGGCATATGGCACAAATTGAAATGATTTGGCAGGAAGGAACTTACTTGATATATACTTTATTCTTTCACCTCATTTAATAGTTTATATATATATAATATAAATAAATATATAATATATAATATTATTATATATTATATATATAATTTAGGATTATATATATTCCTAAATTTCTACTAAGACACCCTTTCTGAGCTATGCCCATCCATCCCAACAGAATTCTATAGGTCATATATGAACCTAGTGCTTCTCACATTCAAGGCCCAATTAACTGATATAAATAAGTGAATTACCTAGGATGATGCTACAATATAAAACCAAGACATATAGATCTTATACATTGGATAAGGTGGCTATTTCATGCCCTTACTATAAATATCACCCTCCTTGTGTAGGGAGCATAGGGAGCATAGGGAGGATACAACAGAGAGAAGTTGACATTAGCAGAGATGGCTCCAGGAATAGCACAAAGCAGATGTGAAACTTAGCTTTACCAAGTATTGCCAATTGACATCAAATTTGGTCCTTGCAAATAGCCCTGCCTTCTAAAGTTCCAGGTTTTTCCACATTTTGTTTGATTTATTTTTTTTTTTTCTTTTAAGCCAGATTTCCTGTAACAAATCCATGCTTTTGCAATGTAAGAGGGGTATCACTGAATATATTTACAAACCAAGACTTTGAGGCTCCTAACTTGGGAATTGAAATCAGTCAAGAGGAAACAGTTTTGGGGAGAAAAATCCAGCATTTTCAACAGGGCACTTAAAATTATGAAGCTTTCTCAATGTGTTCTGGCTTTAGAAAGATGGCTTCTACAGTTGGATTATGTGTCTCGGGGAAGAGAATAAAATTGTAGATAGATGTAATTATGGATGGGGGAAAGAGTAATGGTACTAGTGGGCAGCTGGGTGGGTGGAACATTTCTTCTCTGCCTCAGTCCTAATAACTCTCATGCTACTCTACTCTTCCTTTCCTGTTTGCGTGACTAAAATGTCCTAAATTCAGTTAAGGATAATTGAGTTAAATCAGTTTCCTATCCAAATAATATTAAAGTAATGATGTATGGTACCAAAAAAAGGGAACTGCCTTGTAAACCTCTATTTTAAGCCTGAGAAGCTGCCCAATGCAATTTATTCTTCTCTGCCCTCCCTCTGTGTTTGAGAAATGAAGCAGTGTTTTTGCAGAGCAATACATTCTTTTCCTTATGCTCATATCTATCTTCTTCATGTTGGCAAAAGATCATTGAATTCTGTTTTCAAACATCTGAACTCTTACTCTTGCTGTAGTGACTGCCAGGTTCTGCCACAGAGTCAGAGGAGCTGGAAGGAGCCCTGGGAAGCAGCCTGCTGAGCAAATGGCTAATTAATGTAATGCACTTTAAAAAGTATCCATAATTAAAAGCTTTATTGGAGAGCAAGATGAAATCATTCACAGAAGTTTGGCTCCATGTTCCCCAGTTCCCCAGCAGGCATGGTTTCTTAAAAACAGTCTCTTAAAGTAATCATTAATGGTCTGTAATGTAAATGTTGAATTTCATAATCATATGCTTTTTCTTATTATCTTGAAAAGTCTGCTTCTGAAGCTAAGAGGAGTAGCCTTGTTTGTTTGATGTTTTCATGTTTCTAAAGTGAACTCATTGGTATTGTTATTTGGAGCATAAAGTGAAGTTTTCAACAGGGCTGCCAGGTTAAGCATGCTGTGAACTACACAACTCCAGGGAGCATTATTTCCGTGGGAGAAATGTGACTGTGCCTTCTAGAGTTGTGCAACACAGCAATCCTGCTCAGAGCATTATTTTTATCATCCATCTATGGCTCATCCTTCACATCAGCTTTCCTCTGTACACATCAGGATTTTCTTCCCTGGTGCATTTGGGAAGACATCAAGGTTCAGATTTAAGCAGTACTGATTTTTAACCTAAAAAGGCTTAACAAAATCAAAGAATCTCTTCTCCACTTGTCTCTGGATTCCCAATGGTAGAATTACTTTTATACTGTCAGTGTTTAAATACACAAGCAGTGAATGAATAATGAAAATAACCTCACAGTAATAATTTATTCTTTGGGTTTAAGGAATGCTGAGAGAAGCTGAGTGTGAAATTCTGGATATTCTCACAGATAACAAATATGCCAAACTCTTGGAATCCCTATACAAACTTTCAAATTTGAAAAATCAAGTGTAATTGTTACATATCCTAGTGCCACTTTTGTAAAGCACTAAAAGATTAATATGGTTTACATAACTTTGGAGTATTTTTACTGGTAAATACTGTAGATAAGATTACTAAATCAGAAGACAAATCTTTGAGTATATGCAACATATCTTTATCTGATCTTGTAAGCAAAAATAAATTATTTCTTTTTATAATTTAAGAAGAATATGTTTTGCATTGTAAAATAATCCAATTCTAACATTTCCCCTAGGAATTCTTTAGGAAAATGTAGATGATAAGATTTTGCTGGTGACAAGGCAGTGATTTCGTTTTTATTGTTAAGCCATTTTTAAATAGCTTACATGGAGAACTGCTTTTATGTAAAAGCTAGAAACAAAACTATCTATAAGGACTAATATAGTGTGTGTGTGTATAATTCATATATTCAATATAATTTGTATATATATATATACACACAAATTCAACTTTTTCTCTTTCTCTCTGTCTCTATATATATATACAAACACACATACCCACAAAAATTAATTAATTAATTAATTAATTAATTTATTAATTTATTTATTTATAAGATTTTTTTTATTTGGGAGAGACAGAGAGAGCAAGCACAAGTGGGGGAAGGGCAGAGGGAGAGGGACAAGAAGACTCTCTGCTGAGTATGGAGTCTGCACGGGGATCTATCCCACCCTGAGATCATGACCTAAGCCACGTCAGATGTTTAACTGACTGAGCCACCCTGGCCCCCCCCCCGCCATTAATATATAGCTTATATGTACAAAGTTTATAGACCCTTGGCCCATAGATCTACATTAAGTGTTTTCCTTTTTTTTTCTGTTAAAGTTCTGTCCATACCTTTAAAGTATTTATGCTGCCTTGTAACTGTTCATTCAGTTGTGTTCATCACAAGATTACAAGTGCAATGCGAGTTAATAATATAATGAGTGAGACTCCATGGACCCAAATCTTGACCCTATTATTTATAAGGTCTATAATCTTTTTTTTTTTTAATTTTTATTTATTTATGATAGTCACACAGAGAGAGAGACAGAGAGAGGCAGAGACACAGGCAGAGGGAGAAGCAGGCTCCATGATGCACAGGGAGCCTGACGTGGGATTCGATCCCGGGTCTCCAGGATTGCGCCCTGGGCCAAAGGCAGACGCTAAACCGCTGCGCCACCCAGGGATCCCCTCTATAATCTTTTTTTAAAAGATTTCATTTATTTGTCCACGAGAGACACACACACAGAGAGGGAGAAACATAGGCAGAGTGAGAAGCAGGCTCTCTCTGGTGAGCCTGCTGTGGCACTTGATCCCAGGACCCCAGGGTCATGACCTGAGCCAAAGGCAGATGCTCAACCACTGAGCCATGCAGGTGTCCCTATAAGCTCTGTAATCTTCAGCATGTTATTTAGTGTGATTTTGTCTTAGTTTATTCACCTGTAAATTTGGGTGGGGGAGTAATAATGGTGTCTATGCCATAATTTTACTAATTTTAATTAGTAAAATTAAAATAATTTTAATTTTAATTTTTAGTGAGAATTAAATAATTTTTAAATGTAAAACACAAAGAATAACACTTGACATATATTGAGTGCCTAATATCTATTAATATGGTATATTCCAGCATCCAGTGGTACATTTTTTTCTCCCAGCAGAACTCAGTAATCACGTCCTGAATTAATCATATTAATTTATTATAAAACAAATGCTTAATACTAGGTAGCATTAGAAGAAGTATTAAATAAACCAAAAATCCCTACTTTATTGTTCTCAATGAATTTAGAATGCCACTGGAGAAAAATCAATTTGTAAATTATTTTACAAACAGATAAAGCAAGAGGTGATCAGATGGCCATCCTGGTAGAGCAGAATGATTCAGAAGTCCACATAGAGATTGGAAAGGTCTCTAAGAGCATTGTTGGAAAGGAAAGACATGAACTACACCATGAAAAATAGTTGAAATGTGACTAAATACTCACAAAAGCGCTCTTTCCATACAACAGCCTAGTCAGAACAATGTTGTAGGTAAAGTATGAGTCATTTTGCGGTCAAAGAGGTCACCAGTGTCACTGGTACGCAGTCATTTTTGGTAATTATACCTTAAAAATAGCTCTTTTTTTTTTCTTTGAAATTCAGTGAATGCTTTAAATTGCTAATTGATATATTTTGTCCTCAATTTAAAGATGTACATTAGAGGGGAGGTGAGGAAGAAAACAAATGAATACAATGCTTTATTAAAGCCTGTTTTGCTGGCTTCTTTTTCTTCTTTCTCTCCTAAGAAAATAGATCAGTGGTAAGCAGTTTTCTATAACTCTGCTAGACAGCAACCTTTTCGAAAATTTAACTATGACTTTTGTGGTTTTTCTTGGTATATTTATCTTTATACTGAGTAGGAACACCAAATCACTGATGTCTTTTTGTTTATCATATCTGCCTCTATCTTTCATGGTAATGACGTTTATAATAATTCTCAGCCTAGAGTCTAGAAAAAATTTTTTTTAGTCTCAAGATATCTGCCCAACAACATCACTTTAGATAAAATAAATTGGTAGTTTCAAGGTCATTTTAATAGCTCAATAATTGCCTGAAAAATGCCTATTTCCTATTAAATTTGAACAAACTAACAAAAATTAATTAATTGGCATACATGTTAAAAGAAAAAAAGGCACGGCAACTAAAACAAACAAGTACTGAAATGTGTGCAGACTGAACTGAGAGAGAATTTGGTATATTTGAAAAATAGAAAAACAGAGTGAAATGTAGAGGTATAAAGGAGAGATTGGCAGTATCAAATCAGAAAGGATGATATAAGGCATGCCAAAATATTGTTGTTTCATTCTAATCCAACGAGATGCAGTTAGAAGGTTTTAAGCAAGTTCTAGTTCAAGTTAAAAAATATTGTGCTGGCTGCTATGTTCACAATCAGTTTAAGGAAAGTGAAAACAGAAATGCTGGAATCAGAAAGTAGTTTTGCTAAGTAAGAACTAATGATGACTTGGCTTACAATGATGGCAGTCAAGTTGGAGATAAATAGATGGCTGTAAGATAGACTTGGGAAATATGATTTGCATCATTTTATTAGGTATGTGGGATAAAGAATACAAGCATCAGGCTGAGTTTCAGGTTTATGGCTTGTGAAGTGTTGTTAATTATGGTGCTGTTTGCGGACTTAGAGAAGTCTAGGGGAGGCAGAAATTTCAGAGAAAAAATAGAGTCATGAGTTCTTTTTTTAAAGATCTATTTATTTATTTGAGAGAGAGAGAGAGAGAGAGAGCACAAGCTGAGGATAGGGGCAGAGAGAGAGGGAGAATCTCAAGCTGATTCCATGCTGAGCATGGAGCCTGATGCAGGGCTTGATCTCATTACCCTAGATCATTACCTGAGCTGAAACCAAGAGTTGGACACTTAGCTGACTGTGCCACCCAGGCTCTTCCAAAGTCAAGAATTCTTCTAAGGACATTTTATATCTGAGATTCCCATTGAAACTTCAACAGACTATGACAAGAAGACATTTGAAAATATGAGTTTACTGCTGACGTAAGTTTGTTTTTATTTTTATTTTTTTTTAAATTTATTTTTTATTTATTTATTTTTTTTTAATTTTTTTTTTTGTTTTGTTTTTAAAATGTAAATTTGGGAAAGTAAACATATAGATCGCATTTAATCCTGTTAAAGCATTTGGGAACACTTTAGGGAAAGAGCAGTTACAGAATAAAACCCTTGATTGACCTCTAAGTAATTCAAACATTTAGCACAGGTAGAGGGAGGAGGAAAGTAGGACAGTCTTCATTACAAAAGCCAAAATAAGAGCATATGTAAAGATGGAGAAAGTGATCAATGGCATAAGGATAAAAATGTATTCTTTAGATTTTACAATGTGTATTACAACTGGCAACTTGAGTAAGATTTGTTTTAATCAAGTGATGGAGACACAACAAAATAGAAGTTGGTTAAAAGGATATCATCAGGGATCCCTGGATGGCTCAGTGGTTTAGTGCCTGCCTTTGGCCCAGGGCATGATCCTGGAGTCCCTGGATCAAGTCCTGCATCAGGGTCCCTGCATAGAGCCTGCTTCTCCCTCTGCCTGTGTTTCTGCCTCTCTCTCTCTCTGTGTGTGTCTCTCGGAATAAAGAACTAAAATCTTAAAAAAAAAAAAAAAAAAAAAAACAACAACAAGGATATCAGCAGATAGGAAATCAAGAGATTGTCAGCAAATTTGCCTAAGAAAGGAAGTATATTTAGGACAGTTGCTACAGTTTCATGTTATCCATAACACTCTGTTAATATTATTTTGTTTAGGATTTTCATTGTTTACTTATTACAACCAATGCAGGGAATTGGTTATCTTTGCTTTACCAACATGTTACTATATAGCTTTGCTTTTTAATGATGAGCTTGTTTATATTTCAATGGTGTTCTTTTTAAGGAGAGAATAATATAAACATGCCATTGATGTGGAAATTAGTAATACGACAGCTCACCTTGAGACTAGATTTTAATTGACTAAGCTAGATGAATTCCTAACACCAATTGCATGTGTAGGATCCTACAATAGTTGAATTTAAGCTCAGATTTCAATTGCATAGAACCCTGTTTTCAATTTGACTCCTATTTTCTATTTGAAATTCTGTCTTCTGGATGCATTTTGAAAAGTTTCACCCCTTCTCTATGGTTACCTGGTGGTAATGAGGAGATCTCTGTGACCCCACAATGTAAGAGAAAGGAAATTTAACCTCTTGCATAATTTGTCAGTCAACTATTTACAATCTTACCTGCCTCTAAAAATGATCTTAATCAAATTATTATTTCAATATGCCAGTAATCATCACTTTGTAAAAGCTATTTAAAACCTATTCTGGTCAGTCTCTACTTTGTCATTGACTTTACACATACACACACACATACACACGCACACACAAGAGTGGATTCCTTTAAGTAACTTATAAAAAAATTAAAAACACATTGGAATTTACTGTCACTCAGAGCCACAAATCACTATTTAATCTCTGAGGAAGAAGAGGTATAATCCTCCCTTAATAAAATACTCATTCTTAGATGTTCTGCTAAATTACCTACTAACACAATTTTCAACTATACCAGGACTAACCACCCATGCATGAGGAAAACTGGAGGATTTGGAATTTATTTGCATTGTATTCTCACTCTCCAGGCTGCTGCTATATTTTAAACAGAGGCTTTTTTCCCCCTAGCCAATGGTATCAAACTGATATTCTCATTATCCAGACATGGTAGGACTATTCTCTGATATGGTCAATAAAAAGCCCAGCAGGTATAAGCTATGGTAAGATTTTGCATATGAGGCCAGGGGCTCTCAGCACAAAACAGATTTGTACATGGGGTAGGAGTCACAGATGTCAACTTGAATTTCAATTTTTCTTTATCACCTATGTTCACCTATGTTCCTTATTTTTGTTATTTCTCTATTATCTTTCTATTTTCCCTACTTCAATCTTTAAGTGACGAACCATTAAGTAACTTTGGTTGTGAAATTCAACTCAGAAAATAATTGTCCAACAAATTTTCTATTTACTTTAGCTTTGCAGCTGTTCTAAGAATTACCTGTTTAGATCTGTTCTATCTGGAAGGGAAATTTTGCCTGTATTCTACCTAAAATTCCTTAACTTACAGCTTTCTAGTCCAACAGATGCTTTTTATATGCATGAAACAAGTAGAAAATCATGAAAATTGAGTTTGTCATATTCTTCACTTGGCTATGGCTCAAATTTACATAGGCTTACCTTCATTTTCTTTGAATACTTGATATATTACCATTTTATCTTCATAACTGCATTACTGATTTTATAATTTAGAAAATAACAGATATGTCAGAAATTCCCTAGGTTGTGATATATATATATATATATATATATATATATATATATATATATATTATAAATATATATATATATAAAATCGCTCATTCTGAGGGGCTGATGCATTCATAAGGACTAGTCAGGAGTAGAGGTTCACACTTAGTGCCAAAGGGAAGACTGATTTAATGTCTCCATTAAAAAATTGTTGCTCCATCGTGTAGGGTAGATGGATACATTAGAGATTATAGAAAATGGCATCTTTTACCCCAAAGTCACCCGTTGAAATCTGAAGCAAAGCGAGAGTGACTAGTAGTAAATACCATAAGATAATGGTACATAAATTTTTAGTGAAACATCATGAAGACTGCAAATTTCATTTTCTAGTATTTTGTTTTGTTTGCTTATTGCTTATTTTATTTGCTAATGTTTTCATATCATTTATATCATCAGAACTCGGCACTTTTGAGAGTAAAAATCAGTGTTAAAATAACATTATATAACTTAGAATACATATAAAATATTTAGATATAATGACAACTTTAGCTTCTATTTCAACTGGGAAATTATTGCAATTTGTTAGATTCAATAAACAAATAATGAGACCACAACCAAATCAGTTCTATATCTTCCTCATAAGTTTCTGTATTTAGAAAAAAACATTGTTTTTTTTCAAGATACTGTTCTACATAAAAATATTTGTTAATGTTACATAAGTTATTACTGCCAAAAAGCAAATAACTATATATCTTCATTGTTGAACAAAGTATAGTAGTTTCTCTAGCATCCTTTCCAATGTCTGATGTTCAGTGTTTCTTCGGTTGGTTGTGAACCAACCTTTACAACAATTATTTTCAGGTCTTGTTTATATTGGCTATTCTTAATTTCCATAGCAGCATTCCTAATTTAAAATTTGCAAACAGTAAGTAGGACATTTACTCTCACATTTGACTTGCTTTGTGTCAAGTACTATTGGAGTAACTGTAGACATTTGGTATCTGGGTAGGTGGAAGTTAATTTGGGGATACATTTACTTTGGACTTAGTTGAATATATATTTTTTAATTTATACTATATTCTCTATAGAAAATGATATTACAAATTATTATCATATGAAGATGTGATCAAAGACTATATAGCCAAAAAACCCCACCTTAATATATAGTTAAGTTATTGCTATTCATTCCACTGTCAGAATGGTTCCAGAAATATCCTACCACTTTTATCATGACTTGAAAATGCTAAACAGAGGTTTTACCACAATAATGTGAATGTATACTAGAACATCAAGCACTGAAAGTATGAGGATATGAAGAAGCATCAAATATATAAAGGCATGAGCTAGAATCAGGTCTATGGAAAATTATTCCGATCATTAAATGTGTAAAATAATGAAAAGATAATTTTATTCTCATTGACAAAAGTTTTCTCCTGCAGAAATATACTGCATAATTCACTGTTAACTATCACAAACATATCATACATGTTTTTCATTTTTTTAAGAATTATATTAAATAGAATCTGTCAAAATTTTAGAAATAAAACTCGGTACCAGTACTAAAAGATTTCATACTTTGTACATCTCAAGTATAATTTTACTTAATCAGTCAAGAAAGGTTAAATTATATTTCCATTATTGGCAGAAAGTTCTACAAGGCAAGATGGCAAAAGAGTAGGGGTCCTCAACTCATCGGATCCCACAAACTTACCTAGATAACTTTCAAAACATCCTGAACACCTATGAATTTGACCTGAGATGTAAAGAGAGAACAGCTGGAATGCTACAGGGAGAAAAGTTTTCACTTCTAACAATGTAGGAAGGTGAAAAAAATAAAAAAAAGAAATAAAGTGGGGAAGGGGAACTGTGATAGCAAGGCTAAATAAAGTGGAGCAGCAAAAGCCTCCAGGGCACAAAAGCCCAGCCCCAGTAAAGTGGGAACTTTAAAAATCTGCCCCTGAGTTTTCCCTAAGGAAAAAGTGCTTACCAGGGAAATTGGGCAGAATCTCGGGAGGGGGGATCCCTGGGTGGCGCAGTGGTTTGGCGCCTGCCTTTGGCCCAGGGCGCGATCCTGGAGACCCAGGATCGAGTCCCATGTCGGGCTCCCGGTGCATGGAGCCTGCTTCTCTCTCTGCCTATGTCTCTGCCTCTCTCTCTCTCTCTCTCTCCCCCCCTCTCTATCATAAATAAATAAAAATTAAAAAAAAAAAAAGAATCTCGGGAGGGGCAGAGAAGCATCAAGATTCCTGGAGTCTTGGGGGTGCCTGGGTGGCTCAGCAGTTGAGCATCTGCCTTTGGCTCAGGGCATGATCCTGGAGTCCTGGAATTGAGTTCTTCATCCAGCTCCCCTTGGGGAGCCTGCTTCTCCCTCTGCCTATGTCTCTGCCTCTCTTTCTCTCTGTCTCTCATGAATAAACAGATAAATCTTACAAAAAAAAAAAAAAGATAGGAGGGGGCACCTGGGGAAAGCTCAATGCAACTGGAGGAAAGCTCACTGCAAACTCTGGTTCCATCTCAATAAAGAGCACCACAGTCCTCCAGGGCATTTGGGAGAAGCCTACTGGTTATGTGGGCCAGCTCTGGAGCTGCCTTTACCCTAGAGCCTGGCAACAGAGAGAGGTGGCAGTCCTCTGTTCCCTTCTGGAGAGCCAGTCCCCAGGAGCATGGGTGCAGCAGCACAGGGCCCTGGATCTGAGGGAGCCAAAGTGGACAAGGCCAGCTATCCTCCATTACCTTTGGGACAGGCAGAAGCAGGGAGGGCACAGGAAAGCAAGAACTCTCCTGATGCTGGACACCCAGCAAGCTGTGCAGACCAATGCACCCATGCCGGCCCCCAGGAGCATCTAGTCCAGTATGGACTAGGAGACTGCAGTTAGTTACTCTTGGAGAGCTTGACTCCAGAGCTGGAAATCTGGCTGCTGCCTTTTTTTTCTTTTCTTCTTTGTTTCGCCTTGTGCCTGGGAGAGGCAGGGCCACTAGAGAACAAAGGCCTCACAGGATACACAGCTCATACTGAGCCCAGCACCTGGCAGGGGCGGGGCATCTCCACCCAGGCACAGATACCTGAGAATCAGCACAGCAGACCCTCCTCCAGAAGAACTCTGGAAGTATAAAGGAAAAGCAAGTTTACTGAACAAGCAGCATTGGAAAGCTCCAGGACTGAGGGAAAATATACAGAACTAGAGGGTCTTTTTTTTTATCTTTTCTTTTCTTTTTTCTTTTTTCTGTTTTTTTTTTTTTTTTTTTTTTCATTATGACTTGTTTTTATATCAGGTTAAAAATTTCCAATATTTTTTCTCTTTTCCTTCCTTAACTATAATATTTTACCAACTCTCCATTTTTAAGCGTTTTCCTTTTTGACTTTCATATTTCTACAATTACATGTCTTAGATATATTTTTCACTTCTGGATTGCCTTCAATGTGTTTAATTTAATTTTGGTAGATATACAAGATATGTGTTTTTGTTTTTTGTTTTTTCTGTATCATTTTGTTTACAGTGGTGGAAGTTAGTACCTTCTAACACAAGACCAAAATACACCCAGAACTAAGTAGAACACCCTGTTGGTTCATTGTGTGAGACTATATTCTCTCTTCCTTCCCATTATACCCCCTCTCTTTTATCTCATTTATGTTTTTTTGGTCGATGTTGAGTCTTTATATAAGTATTGCTGGTTTATATAAATTTGGGAATGATCATTTTCTAACATACAAAACAAAATACACTCAGAACCAAGAGGATCACCCTCTATGTCCCCTCACGGAGATTATATTCTCCTCCACCACCACTTTCTCACCACCACAATCACTTCTTTTGTTTTTATTTTTCTTCTTTTTTTTTTTTTTAACTATTTTGTTTTAAGATTGTTTTTTCACTTTTGTGGCCCTTTTATTTTGTTCTGTTCCTCTTTTCATTTTATTTTCTGGTCTCTGACCTCTTCAGAATCATGTAAGGTGTATTTTACTTAGGTTGTGGTTGATAGTTTTGAGTCAGCTTGGTCATATAGCCACTCTGTGCTGGACAAAATGACTAGAAGGAAGAATTCACCACAAAAGAAAGAGCCAGAAACAATACTGTCTGCCACAGAGTTACTGAACGTGGATTTAAATATGATATCAGAAATTTAATTCAGAAGTACAATTATAAAGTGACTGATGGCTCTGGAAAAAAAGTGTAAAGGACTCTAGAGACTTCATTACTGTATAATTGAGATCTAATCAAGCCAAAATTAAAATAACTTTAACTGAGATGCAATCCAAACTGGATGCTCTAACTGCTAGGGTTAATGAGGTGGAAGAGAGAATGAGTGACATAGAAGACAAGTTGATGGTAAAGAAGGAAGCTGAGGAAAAAAGTGAAAGAGCCGACAAGGAAAAGGCTTAGGGAAATAAATGGTAGCTTGAGAAGGAAAAATATATGTCTAATTGGGATTCCAGAAGAGGCTGAGAGAGAGAGAGAGGACTGCAAAGGATATTTGAACAAATCATAGCTGAGAAATTCCCAAATCTGTGGAAGGAAACAGACATTCAGATCCAAGAGATGAGAGGACACCCACCAAAATCAATAAAAACCACTCAACACCTAGACATTTGATAGTGAAATTTGCAAATGTCAAAGGTAACAAGAAAATTCTTAAAGCAGCTCAAGACAAGAGATTCTTAACGAATAGGGGGAGAAATATCAGATGAATAGCAAACCTCTCCACAGAGACCTGGCAGGCCAGAAAGGGCTGGCATGATATATACAGGGTACTAAATGAGAAAAACATGCAGCCAAAAATACTTATCCAGGAAGGCTGCCATTATTGACTGAAAGTCGTATTTAATCATTGCCAACATGTGGAAAATAAGGAGTAATATGTCAAAAAAATTAGAGAAAGTGTATTTTATGAGATATTAAATGGCTAAATAATAGAAATTTTGTCATAGATGTCATAATATTCTTATACTTCTCAACTTTACATAGATTGAAATTTGTTGTAACTTCTCTTATTTTAAATATATATTCATTTTGATATTTGATTTTATATTTGTGTTTGCTCTTTATTTTTTAAAGAAGGTCCTCTGGTATCATATTTCCTTAATGCTCCCAACAGGGCTATAAAGGGTTAAGAGCTGGTTAAGAGCTTCAGGAGAGCAGTGTGGCAATTTTTAGCCATATTAAGTGTAGGCCTGTTTTGTGACTCAACAATTCTGATTCTGAGTATATCTATCCTACAGAAACAGCTATCTATAATAGGAATGATGAATGGAAATGAATAGTTCTAAAACAAAAGAGACCTCTTGTGGTAATTTCCTAGGAATTGATAATTGATATTTTTCTAGGACTTGAGAAGCATGTTTGATTTATACCTCTTCACTTAAAGTCAGGGGGAGAAAAGATTGAGTATTTATCATGGAAGAAATATTTAGAGGTTGCATTTGTTAAGTGTGGTGTAAGTATACTTCAGAGGTAATTATTGCTCATGGCTCTTTTTTGTGTATAAAATTACATATTTCATGAATGATAATGATGACATAAAATCAAAATAGACTGAAAAATAGACAATTAATTGAATAGGTATGGTTCTTTTCCCTCTCTGCTTTATTTTTTTTTTAAGTTTTTATTTATTTATGATAGTCACAGAGAGAGAGAGAGAGAGAGGCAGAGACATAGGCAGAGGGAGAAGCAGGCTCCATGCACCGGGAGCCCGATGTGGGATTCGACCCCGGGTCTCCAGGATCGCGCCCTGGGCCAAAGGCAGGCGCCAAACCACTGCGCCACCCAGGGATCCCCCCTCTCTGCTTTAAATTCTTATCTTTGCCATGACTAGCCTTTAATTTTTTTCTCACTCTCTTTTCTCACTTTTTGCTTGATTTCATTTCTACTATAGAGTTCAATAACACTGGTAATTTTAATTTCCAGTTAAATAAACAACTGTTTACCAGAGACAGTTCTGTCAGCTCAAACTAAATAAATATAAATCTGAACTTCATATGGTGTTTTTGCAAAATTTTATCCTCAGCCTGGAAATTGAGATCAACATTATTTGCTAAGAAATTGAGGAACTACCTTAGAGTCCTCTGTCAATCAAGAGCCAAATCCCATTCTCTTGACACCTTAATACCTCTCATCTGCTTCCACCTACATCTTTTGGTGGATATCTTGCATTAGTTTCCTTTCTTTTTCCCTTGTCTCTATTATTTCTATGCTTACTAGTGGCAAGTAGTTTTTCAAATACAAAAACCTAGCTATAAAATTCATATAACTTTATTATTTGGCCCTAGCCTTCATTTGGAACATAATCACTTATTTCTATAACCATATTAAAAACAATATGCATTTGGAATTACTATTTCTAAATCTGCCATTTTTTTCTCTTCTAAATTTATTTCTACATGTTGTTCTCTGTAAGCTTTACTGACTAATGCTCCTAGATCAAAGCTCTCTTGCTCCTCCCTCTTGCTTTGATTTTATTTTGGGGCAGATTTTTTAAAAATATTTTTTCCTTTTTATAGAGATTTTATTTATTTATTCACGAGAGACACAAAGAGAGAGAGGAAGAGACATAGGCAGAGAGAGAAGCAGGCTCCATGCAGGGAGACCAATGTGGGATTCGATCCTGGATCCCAGGATCACGCCCTGAGCCAAAGGCAGATGCTCAACCGCTGAGCTACTCAGGCATCCCATTTTTGGACAGATTTAATGATGTTAATTGCCCCAGTAGACTCCATCTCATTCATATAATCTCATATCACCTCCAGTGGTTACATTTCTTTAACTTTTATTACAGCTAGAAGAGTATAATGCTTTGAGGATACATTTATCTTATCCATATTTTATCTGTACTTAGTACAATGTCTGATGCTATTCAGTAAAGGTGGATCACTCACATTCATACATTCATGAACAAGTGAAACAACACCAGTCTCCTCTAAGATTTATCTGAGGCTCAGACCTGTATGACTCACTACTTAGATCTCTACTTGGAGGACCTCAAGACTAATTCCCAAACTGAACTCACTTTCTTTTCTTCTTGCTGGGCCCATTGCATCACTTGCTTCCTGATTTGGTAAATGGCACTATAAACTATTCAGCTTCCCAAGCCAGAACCCGAGGAGCTAAATTTGACTTGTCCAAGCAATGAATACATTCTGTTGATCATTCTTTGAATAGATCTCTGAATTATGCCCATTTCTCTTCATCTTTACTGCTCTATTCAAGTCCAGGGCATCACACTGTTACCTGCTTCAGTGCTGCAGCAACACTTTGACTGTTTTGCTAGCTTGGCTCTTATCTTCATTCTCTTCTATTTTCTACAACATAGGCAGAATGTTCCTTCTGACTAGCTCCAGGAAACCAAACAAGGGGTGTTTTAAGAATACATTCCCACTGAGGTGAGTTCTGTGAGACAAAGCAAAGAGAGCATTAAAAAATTGGAAAGAGTACCAAATTTCATATATGCCACAAACTTAGGACATTCTATTTATATAGATAAAATCTATCTATCCTAGAATTAACATTCAAGAGGAAAAATTATTTTCTCTGTAATGCATATTAACACAAGGATTAAAATTTTAAAATAAAAGCATGCATTTTCAGACAGAATAGTCCCATTTGGCTGCTTTGTATAACAAAGATTGAAAATTGCCGGATATTTTAGGTGAATTGTATGTCCTAAATTTGTACCTCAAAGACTTTGATGAAGATATATTTAAAGCAGAGATATAATGCATAATTGCTAGAAATTTTATCCTGGTAATTATTAAAATATAAAATTTTAGATCACACAAAAACCTATACCATTTTTAAAAGTATACCATTGTATACCATTTTTAAAAACTATTAGGTGGTTCATAAGCAAAAATGTTTGAAAACTATTGTTTTAGTAGATTAAATGGAAGAAAGACCACACTAACCTATTGGAAGAAGATTTAACCATGAAAATTATCAGAGTAACATGACAATTATTTAAGTGAAGAAGACATACTTTTTTTTTCAGTATTTTCCTTAAGGTAGTAAGCATTTTATATCACAAGTATAAGGTTTTATATGAGGTCTTATTATTTGACATTTCAATATATTGTATAATAGAAAAGAACATCCAACAATTATGACTATGGTATGAAAAACTAAGAGTTTTAATCTGCTTTGTAAGGAAATCCACTCCCATAGATGTGACTATTGTAACTTTCCCTCAATTCAAGCAAGTCAAACTCTCTCTCATAGTATGGGATTCCATCTGAGTAAGAAATAGAAAATCCAGTTCTAAGAACATAATATATCTGTACTGATATAAAGAATATTTGCAGATTAAATTGAAATATTCTGTGTCATGAAAACTAAACAACGCAGACAGAATACAGCTACAAAAGTTAGTGAAATGTGATAGCATTTTGATGTTTTAATTTTGGCTTATCTTTTAATGTACATAATTTTTTATTTTAATGACATAGCCATGACAATCATTTTCACTGTCTACAAATAACATGTGTTTAACTTAATTATCATTAACTACTTATTCAAATATTTTTGAAAAATAATATTTTTTAATTAAATATTTTCTTAAATTCACATATTATTCAAATGTATAATATAAATATGTATCATTTAACAGTTTAAAAATCGTGCTAAAATATCAGTAGAAAAAGTACTATGTAACTTTTTATTTTTAATAAACTTAACTAAATATTTGTTACCACTAATTTTGAGCATCTAATTTCGATCGTCAGATTACATTTTATATACTTCAGATTGAAATACAAAATCTGAACCCAGCAAATAATTTATCCCCATGACAATATGCTGAGCATCTCTCTAATTATAAACCAAGGATTCTTTGTTATTTAGTAAATAATCAAAATAATAACTAATAGCAATTCTAAAATTTTCACAAAGGTAACTAATTTTCTATCATTCCCTAAATGTTTTGGCAAGTGGGCTTATTAACTCAAAAAAGCTTTACCAGTAGTGTAGGTGCCAAACAGACAATGTATTCAGTCCTGGCACAAAATGTCTTATTAAGAATTACCAAGAACAAGATGTATTAAGATGAGACTGCAACACTAAAACACCAAAAACAAATAAATCAAAACTTAAAATAGAAACCATCATAGCCATGGATTCTTACAGAATATTCCAGAATGAAATCTGGATCAGTGGATTTGTTAGGTGGAACAACCACCAAGAGAGATTGAAAATGATATTTCAACTGGTAAATGGAGCAGAGATATTCAGGAAGGAAGAGAAGAAAGAAAACTATAGGTAGTAAAAACAAAAAAAAGAAAACTACTCATCTTTTATATCTTATAGAATTAACAAAGTAGTCACAGATTAAAAGTAGATAATGCCCACCTACAAAATAAATGGTCAACCCAAGAATTTACTGATGACCCTCTGAAGATAAATGTCTTTGTGAGCACATTAGAAAAGCACGAAGCGGGATCCCTGGGTGGCTCAGTGGTTTGGCGCCTGTCTTCCACCCAGGGCTTGATCCTGAAGTCTCAGGATCGAGTCCCACATCAGGCTTCCTGCAGGGAGCCCACTTCTCCCTCCTCCTATGTCTCTGCCTCTCTCTCTCTCAATGTGTCTCTCATGAATAAATAAATAAAATCTTTAAAAAAAGAAAAGAAAAGAAAAGCACGAAACAATAGGAAAGATGACAG
The DNA here is from genome assembly GCF_011100685.1 of Canis lupus familiaris. Classification (NCBI taxonomy): domain Eukaryota; kingdom Metazoa; phylum Chordata; class Mammalia; order Carnivora; family Canidae; genus Canis; species Canis lupus. The sequence goes on from NC_049253.1 coordinate 20,516,446, forward strand.
AAAGACACGTCCAGGAAAGCCTAAGTCTAGTTGACCCTTGAACAACACAAGCTTGAACTGTGTGTGTCCACTTATACATGATTAAAAAAATATATTAACAGTATAGTACTGTAAATGTATTTTCCCCACCTCCCTGGGATTTTCTTAATAACACTTTCTTTTCTCTAGCTTACTTTATTGTAAAAATATAGTATATAATACACAGAACATACAAAATATGTGTTAACTGTTATGTTATCAGTAAGGTTTCCAATCAACAGTAGGCTGTTAATAATTAAGGGATCAAAAGTTATATGGGTGGAATCAAAAGTTATATGTGGATTTTTTTATTGTGTGTGGGGTTAGAGCCCCTAACTCCATGTTCAAGGGTCACCTGTATATTTAAGATATCTATATATCTTTAAATATTGTATTATTGGAGTAAAAAATATTTAATTTAGGATTGTCAACCTGCTATGCCAAAAACCCAATTAATATCGTTTTAGGATCATTGCACTCACTAGTATAAGTTGGTATTAAGAATTTCTTCCCTATATTTTCTCAAAGATCAGGAAATTGTTGCAGATGCATCAATTTTGCTGTATCATATGAGGTTAATTTATCTGAAGAAATTCAAGAAAATTTGCCGAGACCCCTGGTTGGGTGAGTCTCAGCTCCTATAGTCTAGATTATCAGCACAACATATACTGCTTCAATATGGAATTAATGATCTGAGAATTTTTGGTCACTAGCACCTTAGGTACCAGGATCGGACATAAATCAAAGCCAGTTCAAGAAGAGGGATTTGCTAGTGCTAATGAGGAAAGTTTCCCAGTTAATTCAATTCAGTGCAACATTTCTTTCCTGTTATTTTGGCAGCAATAATGCCTTGGGCTGTTATATGAAAAACAAATTCAGTAGCTCAATATTGATGGGATGGGACTGATAGAGCCATTATCTCACTCCAATACATTGCTGAGAGCAAGCATCTCAGATCCTCTGGATGATTCTTTAAATACCTATGGGAATCATGGAACTTTCACTACAAGGCGGTGACACCAAGATGCCCCTAATGGTAATCACCAGAGAAAGGAGGAGACAAATCCTCAAGAGGGACTCCACACGGCTTTCCAGGGAGAATAGTGGAAGAAGCAAATCTGTATGCTGAGTTGGGAAACAAAGTTGAGACACAGAGTAATGCTAATTGCATGTTTAAATTTAAAGACTCAAGTTGTACCTTCTTAATGAAATTCTGAAAATGAGAAAAAGGAAAGAAGTCCCCAAAGGTGAAGTGAAAAGGACAAGTGAGCCTCAATTACATAAAAAGGAGTCTACAGAAATTTGATTTATATTTTTAGAAAAAAAGAAAAAAGAAAATGACACACACTTGTTACAACTTTGTCAAACCTTTGAGCATTTTTAAGTTTTGTTTGTTTTTACTTTTGTTTATTTTATGGTAGTAATTGCTATGAGTGCACTTGAAATTTTAAACACAAAAGATGCATAGAATACAAAGTACTAGGATAAGGAAAGTGAAATAAATATCCTTTCCTTATTAAGTTATTAAACAAAATTTATTATTTTGATACTTTATTATATGTCAGACTCTGACACAGATGAAGTTCCTGGTCTCATCAAACTTACATTTTCCTGAGGAAAAGAGAAAATAAAGAAACATATTGAATAGAAAAAATAATTAAATATTGTGGTAAATGATGAGAGAAATGAAGATATATGACAGGGTCTGTGTTTTCAAGGCCAGCCTAGATGGGACGGGGATGATTGATCTGGGAAGATAGTGTTGCACCACACAGTCTGGTTTGGGAGATTAAAGTCCCCAAAGCCAAAGTCAGTAGTAGCAGCTACCAGGAAGGAAAGAAAGCAGGAAAATATCTTATCCTTGCTAATAATGAAGAAACTCGAAATACTAGGAGCTTGAAAAGCCATTTGATGAAGCATTGGAAAGCTTGAGTGGTTTTGCACTGGAGAGCTATATTGGTTGATGCTCACAACAAGCAGATCTATGTCTGGGGAACTCAGGGGAGCTGGGCCACTGAGATGTGGGTCCTATTAGCAAAATGTCTAGGAATGTAGAGTATCAAGATTAAATTATTTGATAGGATTGCCATTAAGCACATCTTCTGTTTGATTTATTCACATATCACCTTCACCCTATACTATGTTCAAATGCTATTTATGGGTATGGATTTGGATGAAAGGAGAGAAAAATTCAGTGGTAAGATATTAAACAGTGGCAAATATCTAATTTCCTCTGTAAAAAAAACAAGTTTCATAATACATGATTCCTCCCCCCCCCCCCCAGTGTTTCACATTTGAAACAAAAGAAAAACTTAAAACTTATTGATGAGGAGAAAATAAAGGTAGATGAGAGAAGTGTTATGGAACAATATAAAAGCACAAAATGTGTAAGACCAGTCACTCTTACTTTTATTTAAGCTTTTGCTAGAATAAATTGAGTAGAAATGGAAATGTCTGTGCTCTGGATATGTTGTGACATACACTTAAGGTTTGGCTTTCTTCTCTAATACTAGTTTGGAATGGTCTCCTTGTCCTTGACTTCCCCTTTTCTCACTAAATTTACTATTTCCCTGAACAAAAAGTAAGAACCCCCCACCCCGCCTTTGTTTTTTTTTTACCTATTCTATGCTCTTTTATTTGCATCCAATTTTCTACTTTAGAATAATCTACTCTATATTAATAGTCTCTGTGCCTTAAATGAGGTTTTGCGATTCATGTAGGTAAGACCCATATCTGACCAACATTTTACTCCACTAGTCTAGCAGAGGGCCTTTCACACCGTGTAGTTATTTCACGCCTTAGTGTCTGACTAAAAACGTCACTAGGCAAGTGATCTTTTTCTCCTTTCTTTCTTTTTAATTTTTTTAATTGACCATAATTGACCAAAGGCATACTATAAGCCCTTCCTATAATTATTATTATTATTTTTTGAAACAGTATTGCCACTAAAAGAAAACAAAAGCCACAGTCCTGAATTCAAGTTGCAAAGCACAGGAGACTTAGCATTTCAGACTATGAATTATCCAACATTTTCAATACATCACTAAGTCTTAATCCAAAGAATGCACAACAGATGACTTCCTTTTGCTACATACTGCAAATTTCTTCTGTGTTCTTTTTATTTATTTATTTATTTTAGTTTTATTTTCCTTGAAGCATAGGAAAAAGAAATGTTTCGATTTTTCCTTTTGTTTAGCTTTCAACAAACCCAGTGATTTAGAAGAAGGAAGCTTGCCTGAACTCAGTTTTTATCATCCCTTAGATGAAGCATGACAGAATTGTCAAATAGCACATCTCCTCTCACCTGTTACTTTGTTCATCTTGAAAAGGCACACAGTCCTCAGAAAAGGCTGGCTTTAGAACAAAACACATCATTTATTACCTCTGAATGAACTTTGAAGAGAATGTATATTAATTTTCTTTATATTTCCATTTCTTTTTTTTTCAGTATAAAAATATGGAAATAAACATCCACATAGTAAGCTAGATGCTCTTATGCTCTCTGGGAGACAAGGCAGTGGGAACCTGTGAAGTTTAGGGAAACCAAACTGTTTAGAACCCTGTAAGTCCATACAGTAAGAACATTTTCTATAAGAAACATTTTCCAAACTAGTTCTTGCAAGATGATCTTTAGAAAAAGAATAGGGAAAAAAATCATGGACAAAAGTTTTTGGAAAACTACTTAAAAGCACAAGCATATCTGCTTATGCTGCACAAGCATATCTTAAAAGCGTATCTGCTGTGTAGATTAATGATACATAGGCAGAGGTTAAATATGCTGAGAAGTACTACAGGAAAGAAATGTGTTTAATTTTTGTGACAAAATAATTTATTGAGGTTTGATCTCATTTTTACTCTTTTGCAATGTCCTCTTCTCCTCTTTTAGGCAAGTAGCCAGATCCATTCTGATTTCTTATTCCTTGGCCCAAAGCAGAAGATTCTTCATGTGATTAATTTCTCTTCTCTTTCTCTCTTTGTGAAAGTCTGAAGTTATTAAAGAAAGGATGATAGTGCCCTACAGGGGAAAAGAGTTTTGAACAGAGACATAAATGGGAAAATTTCCCAGACTGGGAAATAGTCCTGACTGAAATCAGCAGGTCCTGGGAAGACTAGGGATGTATCCTCCATGACATCACTTTTGACACATTAAAAACTCAGAGAATAAGGCTGCTAGTAAGAACCTAGATCCCAGGGCTTTTAACATTAGAAAAATAAGTCATGTGGCACAAGCTTGGCACAAAAGCCATGGAGTTGTAGCCTATCATAGGAGATCACATGACCTAGGACAGTGAAGATGTGGGTAGTTACCATGTTGGAGTTAACATGAGCAATAATCCCCACACCTTTTGCTGGAACCTTCTAAACCTTTTCTATTCTTGTGCAACCAAGGATTGTAGGTGAGTAGTCAAGAGACCCTGGTAATAGCTAATGTTCAATTTCCTGCCAAACTATCAGATGGTAATTGAGTTTGACTTGATTTTTAAAATAGGTAAATATATTATTATATTATTATATTATTTCTTATACACTCTTGTTTATAAAATAGAATTCAGATCACCACATTATTTAATCTGAATCCTCTTCTTAAATAACAACATAATTACTGAACACATTTAAAGGATTCAAATACATTAAGTGAAAAAGAGCTGTGGAACTATGATTTCATGAAACATATTTGGTGAATGAAACTTGGTAACACCCCTCTGAAAGAATTTCCTATGTTAGAACTGTATGTTGCCCTAGTGAAACAGTCCTCTCTACTACCACTCAAAGGGTAGGTACATGTATATCCACTTAGATAGCCAAATGAGAGACCCAGCAGAGTGTCACTCCTATGGCTCGACTTATTTTGCAAATATGCTAGTATCTGAGAAAGCTGTATTTCCTGCTGCCAGCCTGATTATGTGCATCTTCATGGGCCCAGCAAAGGAGACTCTTTGCTTTGATGTGCCCTTAAAGCAGTGAAATTTCAGTAGGGAGCCTATGGCTAAGGCTTAAATATGTCCTGATTTACAGTGACCCACACTAACTCTGGAGCTAGACTTCTGTATTCAAATCTTAGCTTTGCTGCTTAATTGGTATGAACAGGTTATTTGTTTTTTTTTTTTAATCTATAAAATGGTAATAATAGCACTTACCTCATAGAATTATTGTGAAGATTAACATAGTTATGTGAAATGCTTTGAAAAGTACCCTGGCACATATTAAGCACTGTGTGCATTTTAGTTACCATGTGTGCTTAATTAGCAAGTACAAAATAAATGCATCATTTCAAAGCCATATGTTTTCTTTCTATGTCTCTATTTTTTTTAATTTCAGACTGCTCTAGGGTAAAAAATGAAAACGCCTGATGATCTCTTCTATTACAGTTTTATAAACCAAATCTATATTTACATGTTTTTATAATCAATATATTCAGTGCTCTAGATAAAAGCTGTACTCTAGATAAAAGCAGAAAATCTGAAGAAATATCCATTTATAAATACAGATTCATAGATGGGTCTTTCTATGAGTAACATTCAAAATTAAATCAGTTGAATTAAATCAAAGTCTGGAAAGCTTCTGAAATACAGGAAGACTCCATCAGTGGAAATCACATTTCGAGTAAGGAATCAGAGGTTCTGAAAGGTGTTTAACACTTTACAGTGCAATTGCAGTGCATCATCACAAAGAAATTTGGTCCAGGTGTTGCATTAATTGTGATGTATGGGAAAAGTCCATAGCTGATTGGTCATCAAATGTGAATTTTTATATGTGAAGTGATTTAAGTCTATTATGCTGTGCGGTAAAAGAATGAATGCTCTAGATTGAGCTCACATTTGTTCTTTACTGACTGTAGCCATTCATAGCTTTTTGAATTTTCCTTTAAAATACTCTTTTTTTCCCCAAATATGTGTTATGAACACATAACACATGTCAGAAAAATAAGACAAACTCTTCTGTTTTTATGTGTTCATTCAGTATTTATGATTCTTTTGTAACTACAACATATATGTGGTTCCCACAAATACAGATAACTCACATGTTTATTCCCTTTCGTATTCCTGTTTTCCTCAGTCCTTATTATTTATGTTTTTTAGCCTCTAAGTTCTGACAACAGTTAATTCAATTTGGAGAAAATCGATATGCTTTTTAAAAAGTTGTGAATTACCATTTTAGCCATTTTTTAAATGTACAATTCTGTGATATTAAGTATATTTGTATTGTTATGAAACTATCACCACTATCAATCTCTAGATCTTTCTTCCTCTTCCCTAACTGAAATTCTATCCATTAAACACTAAATCTACACCTCTCTCCAACCACATCCCCATACCCAGGCAACCACCATTTTACACTCTATGAATTTGACTACTCTGTGTACCTTATATAAGTGAAATAATATAATACTTGTCCTTTGGGATTGGTTTATTTCATTTTGCATAATGACTTCAAGGCTCATCCCTTCTGTCGTATATGTCAGAATTTCCTTCCTTTTGAAGGCCAAATAATATTCCTCTGTGTGTGTGTGTGTGTGTGTGTACATCACATTTGTTTATCCTTTCAATGGATATTTGAGTTACTTCCACCTTCTGGATTTTGAGAGTTCTATTAGAAACCTAGATGTTCAGTATCTATTTGAGTCCATGTTTTAAATTATTTTGAGTATGGAACCAGAAATAGAATTACGGTATCATATGGTAATTTTGTTTAAGTTTTTGAGGAACTTCCACATTTTTATCCAGTATCTGCGCTATTTTACATTCTGCCAGCAATGCCCAAGGGTTCTAGATCTTCACATCCTCACCAACAATTGTTACTTTCTGCTGCTGCTGCTGTTGTTATTTATAATGGTCACCCTACTGGGTGTAAAGTATTATTTCATTGAGATTAAAAGCAATGTTCTTTTTTAAAAGATTTATTTATTCGTTAGAGTGAGAGAGAGAGAGAGAGAGAGAGCAGGAGAAAGAGGGGCAGAGAGAGAGGGAGAGAGACTTTCAAGTAGACTCCTCACTGAGTGCGGAGCCAGACCTGGGGCTCCATGTCACGATCCTGAGAACACTACTTCAGCTGAAACCAAAATTTGGATGTTTAACCAATTGTGCCATTCAGGTGGCCCTAAGGCAATAGTCTTAATGGTTAAGTTAGACTGTGTATTTGAAACTCTAGTCCTTATTTTTACCTCTTTTGTTCCTCATTTTTCCCATGTATAATGAGGAGAGTACCTACCTCCTAGCACTATTGTATGAATAAATATGTTAACATTCATAAACTACTCAGAATAGTGCTTGGCACAGAATAAGTATATAAGTATTATTCAAATATTAGCTTTTATTATTATTCCATGTTTAAATTTTTTCCTTAAACTTTCTGTATTTAATACTCATCTGTTTTCCACTCTTCTCAATTTTTGCTCTACACCAATTTTTGCCATGTTTCTCTATTTTAGAAATTTTTGAATCTCTTTTATAAAGCATTATATGTCTTTTATAATTCTAGTTGTTTCAAACCATTCTTATTTTCCTTATAAAATCCATTTTCCTTCTTTCTCACCCCAAACCTCCCAAACAGAAGTGTTTACATCTATAGGAGGCAGTACTTCTTGTTTTCTAACATTTTCTTTCATCGTACCTTGTTTTTTTATTTTCTCTAGCATAACATAAAAATCATCTTTTTTTATTTCCTTCATGTATTTTTTTTACTCTAAGTTCTATTTCCCTTAGGCTTCTAGGTGACTATTGGCTCACAGCTACCAGCTGTATTGCTTCTGCATTTGTGAAGTCAACCCTGGAACTTTTGCATACACTGAGCCTACTTGTCCGGGATGCTGCTCACAATGCCTGCTGCCCCTCACCACCCACTCTTCCTGAACTTTTTATAATCGCCTTCCTAAAGCATATCTGTAGCTTAGCCTGGAAAAATGCTTACTCTCCGTGACGTGACCCAGAGGTAATTACTCCTCTTTTCCATGGTTACCATATCTGTCTCACAAACCTCTCTGCCAGCTCTCCTGGAGCTCAGAATCGGTCATCATTCACTTTTAGCAGATTGACAGTGTCTCCTATAGTCACTATTCCATTTCTGAAAAGACGAAAATCCCCCTGCAGGTACAAATACTTTCTCTTTTTTCTAACACATTAATGACAAGGGAAAAAAAATCATTCTCTAAGGTCATCCCAAATGAATAATAATCTGTTAAGTAGACACACAAAATCCACAGAAATTTCACTCTTGAAGAAATCCTCCAAATGTCTTCTCTTCCCTTCCAAAATAGCGGTCCGGCAATTTTTTTCTCTCCCCTGAAATCCTCCTCCTCACTGAAACAGCTTCATATAAACTTTGCCAAAGGGCCAATGTAGCTGTTTCTGCTAGGATTGTTTCTGCTTCACTTGTCTGCAAGGCCCTGACTTGCATGTGGTTGATGAGCTCATCTGTCCCTAAATCTCCCCTGCTTTTCCCAAACAGAAGAAACTGTTTTCTGGAAACTCCCATAGCCCTGCTCTGAGAGCACTGTCTGTTTTCTATCATGATTTATACCTATTTCTGTGCATATTTTAGTCCTATTACAAAAAATGAGCTCCTGTTTTGGGATATAAATGTCTCATTTAGTTTTTATGCCCTTCCTATATGGATTGAGACAGAAAAAAAACAAAACTGAAGAAACAGAAAATTATGTGATAGACAGCAAGACATAGCTAACATTCTTCCTGCTACACATATTGCCTTTCATTTGTCTTCAGGATGATTAAAAAACAACAACAATAATAATTTACACAGGTATACCGTAGATACATTGTGGGTTTGGTTGCAAGCCACCACAATAAAGAAAATATTGCAATAAAGCTAGTCAAATGATTTTTTAAAATTTCCCAGGCATGTAAATGTTATGTTTGCAGTATACTGTAGTCTATTAAATGTGCAACAGCATTATGTCTAAAAAAGCAATGAACGTACCTTAATTTAAAAATACTGCTAAAAAATGCTAACCTTTATCTGAGCTTTCAACAAGTCCTAATCTTTTTGCTGGTAGAAGATATTGACTCAATGTTGATGGCTCCTGAATGATTGGAGAGTGGTTACTTAAGGCTGGAATGGCTGTGGCAATTTCTTAAAAGAGGAAAGCACTGATATTTGTCTTATTGATTACCTCTTCCTTTCATGAATGGTTTTTCTGTAGCATGTGATGGTGTTGGATAGCATTTTACCCACAGTAGAACTTCTTTCAAAATTGAAGTCAATGGGACAGCCTGGGTGGCTCAGAGGTTTAGCGCTGCCTTTGGCCCAGGGCATGATCCTGGAGACTGGGATTTAATCCCACTTCAGCCCCCCTGCATGGAGCCTGCTTCTCCCTCTGCCTGTGTCTCTACCTCTTTCTTTTCTCTCTCTCTCTGTTTCTCATGAATAAATAAAATCTTTAAAAATTTGAAGTCCAAAAAAATAATTAAAAAAATAAAAAATTGAAGTCCTCTCAAACCCTTCTGTTGCTTATCAACTAAGTTTGTGTAATATTTTAAATCTTTTGTTATCATTTCAGCAATCAATCTTCACAGCATCTTCAGGTATAGATTCCATCTCAAGAAACTACTTTCATTGCTCATCCATAAGAAGCAACTTGTCATCCATCAGTTTCATCATGAGATTGCAGTTCAGTCCCAACTTCAGGCTCTATTTCTGATTCTTGTTTTCTTGCTGTTTCTACCACATCTGCAGTGACTTCTTCCACTAAAGTCTTTAATTTTCAATATGCACAGTACCTTTGAAGCACAATAAAACAAATATCAATAAAACAAGGTACACCTGCATATTTAAGTTGTGACTATAGGAGATAACTGTGTTAATGTTAACTTCACAGTTGCAATGTACATGAGAACATATGAATATACATATATCAGAATAGAGGGAGTTCTACTTAAAAATGTTTGCTAGACTTGTTTGCAGTGCACAACAAAAATATGATATTCTAAATTTTGAATAAATTCAAAGTAAAGCATTTGAACCATATTTTGTTTGATTTAGATTGATCTGCATATGTTGGCAACATCTTAATAGGTAGTTTGTTTTTTTCTCACATGAATGTAGGAAGTTCAGAGTTGGAATGGCTACTCTGTGATTATAATGGGCCTAACCTCACTCTGTTTTAGAAATCTTTTATCTCAAACATGTATCTTTTATGTAATTGTCTAATATGACCTCTTTAATTTCTTTCAAGATGTTTGCATTCCATTCAACAGGAAAAAAAAAAGGGGTAATAGCAGGTTATAATTTCTCTTTAAGGACATTTCCTGAGGTTGTACACACTATTTCCATTTCTATCACATTGTTCAGAACTTAGTTATATGACAACACATATCTGTACAGGAGGGAGCTCTTCTGTCTAGCCCCAAACCAGGGTTCCTCTGGTGGAAGAAGAAGAAGGAGGAGGAGAAGGAGAAGGAGGAAGAAGAGGAGGAAAAAGAGGAGAAGGAGGAGAAGAAGAGGGAGAAGAAGAGGAGAGAGGAGAAGAAGGAAAAGGTAAAGAAAGAGGAAGAAGAAAAGAAAGATAAGAAGGAGTAAAAGGAGAGAGGGCAAGGAGAAATGGAAAAGGTGGGAAGTAGAATAGACTATGAGAGAGCCAGCTGTCTCTGTACACAGTGAATAGATAGGCTAAGATCATTTTGGGACCTACATACTCAGTATTTTTAGGAAAATTGTTCAGCTGGATGTTGGAACTTAAATTATTCCAAATCAGCAGTATCCAAAGGCCTGTGTATGGATTTGTATTAGGCAGGTCAAAATGAGAAAAATAAGAACACAGTGAGAGTCTGATAAAGCTTAATTATTTTTTTAATTCAGAATTACTCTTTGACTTGATTTTTAAATGCCTTACCTAGTATGCAGTTGTAGGCAGAGAAGAGTGTAGTTACTATTGTTTTTTAAAAATGAAATATCTAATTTGCATAGTATATTACCTTTTAGGATTGTCTTTTTTCACTGAGTATAATTTCCTGGATATTCATCCAAGTTGTTGGGTGTTTCAGTGATTCATTTGTTTTTATTGCTGAGTAGGATTCCATGGCAAGGATATGACATAGTTTATTTAAACATTTCCATATATCACAAATACATATAACACAAATGTTGCTGGGAATATTTGTGTACAGGTTTTTGTGTGAACGTAAGTTTCCTTTATCCTCCCTCCCCTGAAAAAAATGCTCAAGAGAGTAATTGCTTCCTCATATAATACTTGCATGTCTACTTTTGTAAGAAACAGCCAACTATTTCCAAGAGTAGTTGTACCATTTGACATTCTTACCAGTAGTACATAAGTGATCCCATTTCTTTACAATTTTGCTGGAACTTGGTGTTAACTGTTCTGATGAGTATGTAGGGAAAAACTTTTTTTGAAACAACAGCTGATCATGTGGGCATTTAGAAGAAGGGAAATAAGTTATGAGAAATTTTTCTCTTCTTTTTCTTTTTTTAAATTTAAATACATTTGAGGTTATTGTTGGGTACCATCCCTGTATTCTAAGGATGATGTAATCCAACTAGCTTCATAGAGGTGATATGTTACTTGTATAAGTTAGATTAAAAGTGGAATTTTTTAATTGTGGTGCCAAATCTTGCATTTAATCACTTTTAACTCACTCATTCCCAAATATTTACTAAGAGGCTCTTCCTACTTAGATATACACAATATCAATTAACAAATTTAGTGATAATTATTGCCATAAAAAAGGCATATTTTGCTGTTGGGAGAAATCCCAGCCCAATAAACTAGCAAGGTGCAAATCCAATAAAAATTCAGATATTAAGACAGCCTCAGATCTTTTGCAAAATATTCCTGATGACTATAAAACATGAAAGAGAAGTCAAATAGCCAAAAAGATTATACCTATAATTAAGAGATACTCAATATGCCAAATTTCAATAAACACTACAAGATCTGGATGAGTTGCTAAGAATGCTGGAACTGATATGGTAAAAACATTGTTTTAAAACAAAACAAACATTTTTAGCATGATTCTACTTTAGTTGGTCATTTTCTTAAAAATGAAAACAATGTGGGAATTATCTCAACAGAAGAATTTTAGGATATGTCTTCAAATATTACCTTCAAATTTCAGGAATATTTTCTAGATTAAATGGCTGTACTTAAAAATCACATGTTTAACTAAGTTACTCCCTCTGCTTCAAGAAGATTTACTCTGAGATATGGATGCTATTAAGATTATTTCCTGACATTTTAAGAATTAAATATTGATGCAGAGAGTATTGGTATGATGAGATTCTCAGAACTGGAAATCCGAAATATCATTTAACTGCACCTGTTGGCAGTATATATGTTCGGTTTGCCAACATATAGTATAACACCTAGTGCTCATCCCATCAAGTGCCCTCCTCAGTGCCCATCACCCCAGTCACCCCATCCCCCCTCCCACCTCCCATTCCACTTCCCCTTGTTTGCTTCCCAGAATTAGGAGTCTCTCATGTTTTGTCTCCCTCTCTAATTTTTCCCACTCATTTTCCCTCCTTTCCCTTATAATCCCTTTCACTATTTCTTATATTCTCCATATGAGTGAAACCACATAATGATTGCCCTCCAGTTGACTTACTTCACTCTGCATAACACCCTCCAGTTCCATCCACGTCGAAGCAAATGGTGGGTATTCATCCTTTCTAATGGCTGAGTAATATTTCATTGTGTGTGTGTGTGTGTGTGTGTGTGTATGTATATATACCACATCCGCATTATCCATTCATCTGTTGATAGACATCGAGGCTCACCTAATTCTACTTATTGGTGCACCACACCAGCATCCTTTCAGTTCTTTGAACATGCTGAGTCCATTCCCATTCAAGTATCCCTGTGCACATAGATTCTTGTCTTTGCAATAATCTTTCCTTACTCCTTACATATATTGCAGATATATTTTTGTTGCTTCAGTTTAAATTCCACTTCCTCAGAAAAGGCTTTCCTAACCACACTATTAAATCAATACTCATCTAACTCATACTTTCCCTATCAGGGCATCCATTTTGTTTTAATAGTACTTTTGCTAACTTCTACGTTTCTCATTTTCTTTGTTCTATTTATTCCCTCACTAGACTGTTATTTCCAGAAGGGCACAGTTTTTTGTTATCATATTTCCCATCATATCTTCAATACCTGCCCAGTTTCTGTAGTATAAAGAATAAAAGTTTGTGAAAACTTAAGCACATATTAAAAATAGGCTCCATTGGAAGACCTAGGTATCCAGGAATTAGAAAGATCCATTTGGTTATTGAAATAAGTCTAAGACACCTAACTTGTAAATGATAGGAAGAAATATAGGCAAGAAAGAGGACTCATGGGAGTCAGAAAGCCAGAATGATGCAGTGCCCCAGAAAGATGTTCTAGTGGCATCAAAAGGATCTGGTATTGTATAGGAAGACCAGACCTGGGATCTGAAAGAAATAAACTGCAATACATGTAGTTCTAGAAAGTGCTCTAAGGTTCTATATTCAGGAAATGAGCTCCAAATTCATATTACGAAAATGGTATGCATGATTTTTTTTTAGTGCTGGGTTACAAGAGACCAGAGGAGAACCCTGGCATTAGAACTATGACTAGCTGAAAGAGTGGCATAATGTGAGTCATTGACGATTTCATTTAGGGATTCCCAAATTCTACTTGGCTCTGAAGAGGAATTTTCCTAGTACTGAAAGACAACATCTGAGTACTAAGTATGCAGACATGGTTTTATGAAGTTGAGCCAGAATAGCTTCTGGCTTTGGGATTGAATTGACCTGAGTTCTTATTGAAAGTCAGATATTAAAAAAAAAAAAAAAAAAAAAAAAAAAGAAAGTCAGATATTTAGAATCTAGTAGACCTTAGAAAGCAGTTTATGAAACTTCTTATACTTATTTTATTAATCATAAAGTTCAGATAAAATATTAACTTCTTAGAATTATTGTGGAGAATAAATGGTTAGCATGTATAAAAGGCTTGCCATGATACATAGCACATTGCAATCATTCAGTAAATACTGGTTGCTGCTATCATTCATATTTTAGATCCTGGGAGAGATGAATAAGAATAAGGTTATTGACAGGGCTCTAGCCTGTCCCTTTTGCTCTTATCTGCTCTCCATCTCCACATTCTCTCACAGTAGGTACATCATGGCAACATGTATGTGTGAAGAAGACATATTCTTACCTACTCTACGGATGTTCTCCTCAGTCTTTCTGAAGATATGTATATGGAATGTTCAGTGCTTCACTGCAGGAAATTAAATAGTGCTCTCTAAGAAGAAAAACTAATTATGATTGAAAAATCATGCAATGAAAGAAACACTGAATATTACACTCAACTGCAGTAGATTACTTTTTTGAGTATTTATTATTTCTGCATTTAAAAAGAGTAAATGGGCTTGTAACAAAGGTTCTGCGGATTGTTTAAAGTCTTAATAAAAGTCAATCACAAAGGTAGAAATAAAACCAAGGATGAGTGAATCTCAGTATGGGGATGGAATTACTAAGCACAGAGCTATTGTTCTTTGGCATTCCACACTACCCAGCATTTAGATTTTGTAGTTTATATTCATATCAGAAAGAAAAGAAACATTCTTTCAGCTCCCAAGCTGCATAAAATTGAACAATACAAGTAGGTAAATTTGGAAACAAATTATCATATAGCATCAGATGCAGGTGATATAGATTTGGGGAGTTCTTCAATCACAAATAAAGAAAATTTGGGAGAAGATGAAAATGTTCTAGGCATGAAGGTCACTGCTGAACATTCATGAGCAAGCATAAATACCACTTACAGTGCTGCCAGTGGAAATGGCACTGACTTGTCACACAGAGCAAATAAAATTGCCATAAGATCAGGAAAAAGAATCAAAGAAGAAAGTCAACTGGAAATTTTCATATGCTCAGGCAGATATTAATTTATTTTTCTTCCTGGGCCTGACTCCCAGAGTGCCATCATCATTAGACATCCATCTTGATTGCTGCTCATCAAATAGGGCCAAAAAAGAGTTGAGAGGGAGGAAAAGAGAAAGAGAGAGACAGAGAAAGGGAGAGAGAGAGTGCGAGAAGGATGGAAAAGAGAGAAGAGATATATGTTCTTAGAGGCAATTGAGGGGAAAGCCTGGAGTACTATAGCAGTGGGCACTTTACCTTCTCCTCTAACTTTGGGTACTGTATCTCTTTCTACTAACAAAATTACTCATGTGATTCAGTGATTTTGTAAAACTACATCAGCCTAAAAAATGCTTTGAAATTCTAAATTTTGATACTGAATCATTTTCAAAAGAGAAGAAAATTTGAGAAGTATTGTATTTGAGAAGCCTATGTTTTATAATGTGGAAAAAATTCATGTTTATCAGAACCATGTCATATTACAGTAAATATCCAGAATTTTGAATTGTAAGAGAAAAGATGGAAATTAAGTTATATTTTAGCATAAAAATATTGAAAGAAGGTATGCATTTATGGTAGATATAAAATGGCCCTGAATGTAAAATTATGTATTTTTGAAATGTTGTAGAATATCTCTGCTTAGATGATAACCATCTAAAGGTTTATGAGATGAAATGATAAAATTTTAGTGCACCAGAAAATGAAGGCAGAAATCCATGTAAAAATTTTATTAGTGCCCTGTCTACCATATGATAAATCATTAGTACTACATTTGAAAAACTAGAATTTGTTAATTTGGCTTCCATTTTATAGCAGTTTTTTGCATCAATTATTTATGGATATATTATACAGTATGAAAATAGAAGTATGCATCTCTATGTGGCACAATTAATTTACAAAAAGATGGGAGGATAGCACATCAGTGGTAGCCATCTATACTGGAAAAATAAGCACAAAAAGTCTTATGTAAAATAAATGTAAATGAAGAGGTAATTTTAGAAAGGATAAGTAGAATTTGTGCTGAAAAATGAGGCAGTGTGACAGAGTAGAAGCACTAGTAGGTCAGATGGGAGACCAGAGTGACCTCAGTATGAATTTTGGAAGGCTCATATATCCTCTTTGAACCTCAATTTCTCAAATTGTAAATAGAGTTAATAATACTTACCAAGTTTTTATGGGGATTACAAACAATGTATATATAACACCTAGACAGGGAATAGGAAAATACATTATTTGCTGCTCTGTACATTGTAGATTTCCTAACATTCCTGACCCCCCAAAATGCAAAAAGAATCATCTGCTGATTATTGTGACAAAAATTATTCCCCCAAACATTTAAAAACGTTTTCTAAAAGAAGATAACGTTTTGTTTAGAATCACTGCGCTGGTTCACATCTCAGTCTCCTTCTGTACTCACTAATGTCTTCCATTTTAGATCAAGTAGTAGTCAAGCTTATTTGGATTTTGAGCTATATACCTAAAAGAAATGAAATAAACTCAGAGGGAAAAGCAAACCAATACAAAAGCAAGGATGTGCCCTCATTCAGCCATGAGCACTGAGTTACCAATCACAAGAGGTTCTGGTTTAGTTGAGCAATTTTACATATTCATACATGCCCTTTTTACTCAAGTAGTTATCATATTCAGTAACATGGGGATTATTTAAGAACTTTTAGAGAAAGTTCTGAGGGTACTGTTGTCAATGACAGATCAGACTCCTGCCCCGGGTGCAGACTGGACTAGGGCTTCCATGCCAAAATGTTGTCCTTTATTGCATTCAGACCTCCATCCTAATATTGACCTGTTTTCTGACATTTCAGTAATTTCAGAGAAGATAAACTCAAAGCAGTCCGATTTATTTAAAAATCTACATCTTAAATGAGTGTTAATTTCAAGTGAAACAACAGAGGTTAAGGCTAAAAAGACCTTGTATGTAGGTAAGACTAGGTAGACTCTGGGTGGAAAGTATGAGGAATAGCTCTTGACAACAATATTTATATGGAGAAAAAACTACACACAATTGTCTAAAGACTCACCTAATAAACATTGCTTCTTTGTCTTATTTAAACATTTGGATATGTGGAATATATCCTCAATGATTCACTAAATAAGTAAAATTTTGAAGTTCCTTTATATTTTCTTGAAGGAAAACTGAAATCTGCCTATCTTAGACCACTTGGCTATGTCAACCCTAAAATCTGCCTATCTTGAAAGAATAGAAGAATATTAGCCACATTTAATGGATATGTACATTTAATATAGTAGCCTGATATATTAGAGAAAGGTAAATATCAAACAAAGTGTGTGTGTGTGTGTGCATGTGTTTGTGAGTGTGCGTGTGTAAACAACTTGGGAAGAAAACCTGGTACTCCATAGTCTTATAGCAAAGAAACTGAAACACGCTCAAATGTTCTAGAAAGTAAGAGAAATTCTAAGCTCTAATTATCATTATTTTTTTTTACAGTTGGGAAATGAAGAAGGAGGTTAATAGGGTTTATTTCTTTTAGATTCCATAACTGATGATGGAATACAGCAGATGTATCAACATACAGCAAACGTGAATATAAATATTTTAAGCTTAGTTGTTCATTGTTTTAAGGCACTCCAGAGAAAAAGTCACTTAAGATTTAAAAAGTTAGAAATCCTATATAATCTAAGCTCAATATTTCAGTGTTTTGAACAGTTTATTACAAGAATGTTTAGATCTTAGGAATAAGGGGGACTATTTTAAGCCTGGAAATTCTTCAAAAGAAAAAAAAGAGAAAAATAGTAGAAATAAAATTGGTAGTTGGAATATATTCTATTTATTATATTAATGAGGACCCTTTGTTCCCTGACTTCCCACTCTCTCCAATTATAAACCAGTAGACTGTCTCCCTGAAGTTCAAACTTCATCTAATCCTAGAGCCATCATGTGTAACAATTGTTAGAAATCACATCTATAATAGCACAGCCAGGTCTAGAATTAGTCATACTGTTTGAAGTTATCAAATATATGTATGATGGAAATTGGTCATCTATGTACCATGCAAATGACAACTTATTTTATGAATATGAAATGTTATGTCAATTCTTAGAAAAGCTTCAATAGTATAGGAGAATGATAAGGAGAATAATGGTTCTCCAAGATGTTAACATGCTAATCCCTAGAACCTGTAAATGTGTTATATGACAAAAAGGAATTAATTTTAGAAATGTGATTAAGGCTGCTGATCAGCTACCTTAAAATAAGGAGTTTATTCTGGATTAATCAGATGGCCTCAAAGTGATTACAAGATCTTTTAAATTGCCAAGTCAGAAACAGAAGAATCAGAATGAGATGCTGTCTTGATAAAGACTTGGCCTGCCAATGCTGGCTTTACAGATCCAACTATTTGGATATTATCTTCATCTGAGCAATATGGCCTTGTAATCAAATCAGATCCAAGTCTGAGATGCAAAGCAAACGAGGTAGAGAGCCAGAAATACAGCTTAGTCATTTGAGATATGACATGAGATTAAATGACCTACTTTATCTGTTCATCCAACATTCATACTATATAAGATAATTTAGTTGGTTAGGACAGATTGTCACCAACCAGTTGTATGCATTCTCATATTTAGTTGTAACTATAACTTCTTCAAATATTTCATCTTGGGCAGCCAAGGTGGCTCAGTGGTTTAGTGCCACCTTCAGCCCCGGGTGTGATCCTGGGGACCCAGGATAGAGTCCCATGTCAGGTTCCCTGCATGGAGCCTGCTTCTCCCTCTGCCTGTGTCTCTGCCTCGCTCTCTCTCTGTGTCTCTCATGAATAAATAAATAAAATCGTTTAAAAACAAACACTTCATCTTGATGTTATTAATTTTGGCATGGTAACACAAATGGATTCCACTTTACACATATGGCTCAAACAGCAGCCACATTTTTCAGATATCAGTATTTAGAACAGGGTATTTGCTTTGCTCTTTTAGATTCCTTGAGATATGTTGCTGGAAAGTGACTTCATGGATGAATAGAAGCAGGGAGAAGGAAGTTTGGTAATGTAAATCTAATATCTTTTCTACTATTGTTAGTTTGAGAGCAGGCAACTGGGGAAGGCATGCTGTGTAGCAATATGAAGTTCCTGTACTCCTGAACATTAGCACTGCCACTCATCTGCTATTTATATGAGGCCCTCACACAAAATCTTGTGGGTAGCTGCCCTGTGCTAGGTCCACTGCTTTAGCTCGGTTCCTGATCTTTTGGATCTGTCATCTTTTCCTTCCTACTCTCAAATTAGCCCTTTACTAACAATGTAATTAAAGAAAGAAAAAAGAAATAGAATGAATATATCAAAACACACAAAAATAGTCTTTTTGTCTCTGTCTCCCTTTACCCTGGTTAGGGAGATCTTTTTGTTAGAAACAAAACTGTTTTCTGCTTCCCATCCAGGAGGGGAAAATTATGCACACAACCTTGAGGGTATGAGAGGGTGCATGATGGGTCAATTGGCTTCTTCTAATAAAGTAGACATGAGACAGAACAAACAAATAAAGGTCAAGTTTTTACACCAAAAAAGATTATATATTCTTATATCTCTATCCTCTGCTGACATCAATCAACTTGAGATTCAAAAGGGAACATTTTACTTATTAGGAACGAAACAATGATGTACATTAAGCAGTTGACATTCTTGGAAATGGGGGATGGTAAAAGTGTGACCCAAGGACAAAGTCTAATCCAAAAGCAACATTCTTCTCAGTCAATGCTCCCCTTTCTGATAATGAAATGTAATAGATTTCTCAAGAGTAGTCAATATATGTATATTATTTAAGCCTTTGGCACATAATTCTATCATAAGTAAGAGACATCTTTTGCAAAGAAAAATTTGTATCAGCGTCCTTAATTTTTGTATTGTGTTTGTTTTTATTTAGTTTCTTCATATCACTGTATTTTAATAAAAGAGTCTAGTTATGTGATAACTTTGATAATAGCATTTTTCAAATTGTGCTAGGTTATGATAAAAGAGGAATATGAATAAAATGGAGGCATATCAACATTTGTATGTTTGTGGGATAGCAGTGTTTTGTGTAGTAACAACTACTTTGTTATCAATCCCCAAAATAAAAACTTTAAAAAATGGCACAATACATTAATAGTATCATTTAAGTTGCCTAGCAGAAAGATCATGCTAAATATTTCCATTTTGCTGGGATTCACTTTTATGATACAGCACTATGAAATTGTCCCTTTTTTTTAACATAGCCAGAGATATTGAAGTTAGTATCTAATATTTTTTTATTCTTAGATATCCCATATTAATAAGGAAAACCATTCTCTGTTTCTGAGCAAACAAGTAGTGGTGTCAGAATGATTATCTTTAAGCCTGATAAAATTTTATCTGGAATAAAATTTTCTTCCTAATACATAAATAGTAGTTTTCAATATCAATCAAATTTAATCTAATAACAAAACTGGTTAAATACCAAAATTAGCTAAACAGAAAAATGTAAGAAACTTGAAAAAAATGTATTTGAAAATGTTTACTTTTATTTTTTATTTAAGTGAGTGATTAAATGAATGTTTTGCTAGTTAAGTAAAGCTGCTCCCCTAAAAAGTGTCAAAGTTATTTTAAAGTAAATAGGCAAGGAAATTATTTATTTTCCCAGTTTTTTCCATTGCTAGTAAGAGATTCTATCTATAATTAAATTAAATAATTAAATTAAATTAAATTAAATTAAGCTAAACAAATATTTAATGAGTACTAATTTACAAACCATTGTAGACACTGCAGGCAACATAAATATGACAAAGTTGATCATGTAGTAATAAAACAACATTCATCCTTATTGAGTCATATCTTTAAAAAATACACAAAGGTCCATAAGATGCAGATGCGTAGGAATGTTAGGCTCATGGATGATTTATTGAAACAATCCTTGAACGTTTGTCATATGTCAAACCTTTCCATACTTCATGTCCATTCAGTTCCTCAATCTCATCTTCCTCTTTAATCTCCTTGGATTTTAGTAAGATTTCTTTATGCAGACTCCACATCTCCATAGACCTAGTGACAGGTCTTTTTTCCTTGGCACTACCTAGAACTTTCCACAGCTGGTTGCTTTGCTGGGTAGCTGTTGTGGCTCAGCAGCACAGGCAGGCCACCTTGAAAGACATATTTTTAGTTAGACATAGCTTGGGAGATACCTGCTTTTCTACATTTTAGCTAAGCAATAAAAAATAACCAAAACAAAAACAGAACAACTTTTCATATCTTTTATTTTTTTGCATAATCCTTTGTTTTTATATCTGATTGTAATAGAGATCTTCAATTCTAAAATAATTGATTTGATAGTCTAATGTCAACAAGGAGAGAAAACAAAACAAAACACAAAAAGACAATCAATAAACTTAATATTAGTAGTAGTTTAGTAAGACATCTCTCTCCCTCTCCTGCAGTTTCTCTCTCTCTCTTTAGAACTAAAAAAAAAAAATATGGAATATGAAGTAGAAAGGCAAAAAGTTAATGAATGAAACAGATGAAACAAAAAGCTCAATGAATCTACCCTTGAATTTGTTCCCTCCCCTAATAGCTGATATGACCATTTGGATTTTGATTTTCAAATATAATCTTTGCAGATGTTCTGAAATTTAAAACTGGATGCTTTGCCTTTAACTGAGGTCACTTAATTAATATAAAAAAGGCAAAAATACTGTATAAATCCTCTGAAGCCCTTTCTTGCATTCTTCATTTCTCTTGTGTTTAAATGCTTTTCTTAAAGGAAAAGAAAACTATTTTATGTTGTTTATACATCTATCTCAAAGCAGTTAACAGGTATTGAAATTCTGTATTTCTTTTTCTTTTTTTTAAGACTAGGTATCAGCCTAGGTCAATTTTTCCAAAAGAAGTTAGAAGAAGTTCTATTTGAAAAATTACTGAAAGTTTGTCCTTGCTTCTTTTTTTTTTTCCATTATAGGATAATAAGGAGAGATGCTGCTCTTTTCAGAGCGACAGTTTTTGTATTTGCAAGTGTTATTTTTCCATGTTAATGTAAAAAAAATGATTTTCATGTTTTAACTCATCTTTTCATCCATAATTTCCTCCAATGTCATTGTTAATTCTTTGTGACTTACTTTTTCTCTCATATAAGAGGTTGAAAAGATGGATAGAAAATGATGTGTTTTTCTCTTATTTTATTAGGAATTATATTTTAGAAGAAAAATATAGATTTTAATGAGAAATAAAATTGTGAATCCATTTATTTAATGAGAAATAAAATTGTGAATCCGTTTATTTAAAAGCCCATAGTCTGACCAGAAGACCATTCCAAAGTCCACATTTCAACTGGAATTTAGTCAGAGATTTAAATAATCAATATACAAATGGATAGTTAAGAATATTTGAAGTATGAATATGCTGTATGAGTGTTAAATAAAAACAAGCAAACAGAATCCATTTACAAACATTTATTGAGCACTGTCTATGTGACAGGCACTGAGGTAATCACTAAGATATGAACAAGACAAAGATGATCATGTTCACATAAAGATTATAGTCTGGGATAGAGCTATATGCTAAACATATAATACTACCTGCTTAATCTCACAGACTCTTGGTCTGATTTTTCAATATATCATGATTCATAGAATATTGACATAGAAATATCCAACATTTCTGGAGTATTCCCAATTTATAATCTAAGAGACCAGTTACAATAACAACATATAAAAATAGAAACAAAAAAGATCGAGTTGTGTAAGTAAGAGAAGTTGATGAAGTGCCCAAAAGACACAGAAAAATCAGATAAGAGGCCTATGAGCTAGAGATTTAAGTGCAAAAGAAACAAAACAGATGAAAATGACAAAAGTTTCACAAGTTGGGAACCAGATAAGAGTGTCTTACTGAGTTAAATCTTGATCTTGATTTAACAAGATAACCTGGTGTGTACTCTTCCATGGTAATGATTTCAAATTCTAATAAAAATAATAAATCAGTGGAAGGTGACCTGCTGTGTTTATCCATAGCTCCATGGAAATGCTTTCAAGCAGGTCATGGACCAATTCTGATCAAGGGGAAAAAGGACAGTCTGAGTGCTGATGGTGGAGTGTTCATAATGAAGAAACAAATCAGCCAGCTATGAATGAGAACTACCTATGGACAATAACTCATGAAGCAAATGGTGAGGCTAGAGCATTTTAATAGGACTCCTTAGAAGAGGGAAATCTTAATTCCAAGCATATATAGAATTTGTGTCCGGGCTAATAAAACATCCTGCATAATATCTGTAAAGAAACAAATGAGATATATGATATGGTTGTAGAAGGAATAAAATTAGTTTTGGACAAAATATGTAGAATCAGAGAGAGTAATTTTCTTTCAAATAATGCATATCATGTTTTTATTGATCATAAAGAAGAAATAGCATCTAAATTATACCGAATGATGGGGCATCTGAGTGGCTCAGTCAGTTGAGCAACCACCTCTTGATTTCAGCTCAATTCATGATTTCAGGGTCCTGAGATCAAGCCCTATGTCTGGCTCCATGCTCAGCAATGGAGTCTCCTTGAGATTCTCTCTCTCCCTCTGACCCTTACCCCCCCACTCTTTCTCAAATAAACAAACAAACAAATAAATCTTTAATAAATAAACAAAGAATACTGAATAATTATTCAAATTATACAAATATATACATATATGTATACATATATATATATATATATATATATATCAGATTTGTTTTCACAGAAGCAAGGGTAATGGTAATTGTTACTTTGTTCCACCATTTTATAATGTCCCTTTGACTGCATTTAATTTTAATAAGTAATTGATTTTGAATTACATTGCTTAAACTATTTAATTTTTGAGAAAGACAGCTATGCAGTCTGTACTTACATAATAAGAGAGAACTACTTTGAGGATAAAGAAACAATGACATTTTTCTTTCTCTGATATGGTGGTTATCTACCAAACTGTATTTCAAAAATCATTGTGATCTATTAAACTGAAGTGTTAATTCAAAACATTAGATTAATATTAGTAAATGTTTGCTAACTTGGGATATTTTTATCTTTATTTATAATTTAGAGTAACCCACAAATTATTCTCTTTGACAGTTTTCCATTTCCTAAAAGTTGTAAGTGGTAAGATAATACTGAAGCCTAATAATAAGAGAAAAACTGATAAATTCATTCTCTTCAAGCAAATACTTACTGACAACCTACTACATAACAGGCAGTATTTCAAATAAAGGAATAAAAAAGAAAACAAACGCAGAAAATAAATCCATGCCCTTGGGGCACCTGGGTGGCTCAGTGGTTGAGTGTCTACCTTTGGCTTAGGGTGTGATCCGGGGTCCTGGGATGGAGTCCTGTATCAGCCTCCCCACAGGGAGTCCGCTTCTCTCTCTGCCTATGTCTCTGCCTCTCTGTGTCTCACATGAATAAATAAATAAAATCTTAAAAAAAAAAATCCATGCCTTTGAAGGGCTTATCTGTAGTAGGCTAGGGGCATCGAGTGAATGGATATCCAATAAATATGGTGTTAAATAATTACTGAGAATGAAGCAGAAAAAGGAGAATGGAGAATGTGTGGAGGAGGGTTATTATGTTACTGTGTTAGATAGGGAGGTCAAGGAGGACCTCATTAGAAAGTAATGTCTGGTCGGACACCTGTCGTAAGTAAGAAACTAAGCCCTGAGGTTATGCAAAGGCCCTGAGGTGAAAGCAAGCTTAGAATATTGGAGGAATGGCCAGGAGGCCTATATGAGCAAAGGTGAATGCAGTATAAGGTCAAGTCAGAGAGGTAGTAGATACTTGGATGGCATGAGTTGAGGAAGGTCTTCAGCTTTTTTTTCTGAAGAGAAATTATAAATTTAGGATGTTTTGAATAGAGTGATGTGTTTGCCTTGTATTTTTTTAAGCTACAAACAAACCTTCATAATGACTTAAAACATTTTTGGAAATGTTTCACTCTGAATTTGAGGTGAACTATATACTGAAGAATAATACACATACAGAAAAGCTTATGACTCATAAATTTCCAACTTAGTTTTTGCAAAACCCATATAGTCATGTCACCAGTACCCAAAGAAGAGATAAACACTTCAGTAATGCAGAGTAACCTCTTACCCCCTCCTAGTTACTACCTCTTTCCTCCCCAATGGAATCACTATCTCAATTTCTTTCATAATAATCACCCCTATTTTTGAATTTCACAGGAAATGAAACCATGCAGTGTATGCTTTTTCATATCTGGCATTTTCTCAGCATTGTTTGTAAGATTTATTTATGTTTTTGTATGTAATAATTATGTTTATTTAGTATCTCCAAAAGTGATACACAGTAAAAATAAATAAATAAATAAATAAATAAATAAATAAATAAATAAATAAATACAAACCACAATCCATTTGTCTTTTCTACTGACCTATTTGGGCTATTAAGACTGGCTCTGGTATGAATATTATTGTTCATGTCCATTGTGAACATTTTACACTTCAGGAGTGAAGGAATTAGATTATAGGATATGTTTTCTGCTTCAGTAGATACTACCAAATATGTTCCAGAGTGGTTGTGCCAATTTCTCATCAGCTGTGTGAAGATACAGTTTTTTCTACAACTTTGCCAACAGTTGGTATTGTTATTATATTAGTTTTCCAAGGCTACCCCAGCAAAATTCCATAGACTGCGTGGCTTATACAACAGAATTAATTTTCTCATCAGACTGGAGTTTGGAAGTCTGAGATCAGTGTCCACAAAGTTGGTTTCTTCTCCTTGGCTTATACATGGTCATCTTCCATATCTTCCCATGATCTTTCCTCTGTCTATGTGTGTCTATGTCCTAATCTCATCTCATAAAGATAACAGTCATACTGGATTAAGGCCTATCCTAATCACCTCATTTTAATTTAATTACTTACATCTTTAAAGATCCTATCTCCTAATCATCATAGTCTGAGGTACTGGGGGATTAGGACTTCAACATATGAATTTTGTAGGACATAATTCAGCTTATAAGAGTAGTTTTAAATTTTAGCTATCTTGGTACAAATTATCCCACTGTGGTTGCATTATATTTACCTGATGACCAATAAGATTGAGTACCTTTTTACATGGCTAGCAAGCCTTTGGATAACTTTTCTGTGAACTGTAAGATTATTTACTTTGCCTATTTTTCTATTTTTTAATTTTTTTTCATTGGGAGTTCTTTATATTTTCTGGATGTGAACCCTTCAACAGATATAAATATTTTCAACTCTGTGGGTTACTTATTCCTCTCTGAATATAATCTTTTTGAGAAATGGAAATTCTTAATTTTAATATGGTCCAAATTATCAACCTTTCCATTGAAGTTAATATTTATTTTTTCATGTGCAAAAAATTTCTGATTACTTCCAAACTCATGAAGATATTTGGCTGTTTTCCATAAGAAGTATAATTGCTTCACATTGCATATTTAGGTTCACATCCAATCATACTGGAATTTAGTTTATGTTTGTAAATATAGTCCAGTTGCATTTTCACATATTATATGTAATTATTTGGCACCATTATTAAAAAGACCATCCTTTCTTTACTGCACTACAGTAATTATTTGACATATTCTGTTTCTTATATGTTTGGGCCTTTTTTGCTGTGTTTTCTGTTCCACTGGCCAATTTTTCTATCCCTGGGCCAATGTCATTCTGTTTTAAAATTTGCAATTTCAAAATCCTTTGAATAAATTTAATTTGCCTCATAGTCATTTTATCTAGAAAGGTGAAGACAACTTTCATACACTCACATCATTTGGTGTTGCAAGTTCAACAGTGTAGCATAAAACTAGCAACCTATTTTACAAGTAACATGAATTTAAAAATATTTCTTACATGTATTATCTAGAACTTTATATTTTTGAGGTTATTTATAAATATTAATCTTGAGTTTCTCATTATAATATTCCCAGAAGGTAATTGGGTAGTATTTGTTCCATTTTATACTCAAGGAAACCAAACCTAATTGCCTCACCTAATGTGAGATGAATCATTACTTAAAATTAGAATTCACAGTTCTGTTCTTCTCATTCTGTTGTTTAACCAGTGAGGCAGGATGCCATTTTAAGCCATTAGTCTTCCTTAACAAAAGAGAAAGCTGTGTTTCTTGGATCAAATGTTGTTTACAGACTCCCATTAACTCTTAATTTATAGTTAACAAAAATCTGAATTTCTTTACTAACTGGCATGTGCTTTCATGAGTCTTACCTTATGATATAACGTATTCAGTTATATCTCAGTAATTTAAGTTAATTGAGTCAAATAACAACATGTCACAGAAACTGAATGTAGAAGATTTCAGAATCTGTCTTTGCTGTCTGTTCAATTATCAAATCACACTAATCACCTTTACTATCCAAATTGACATCTGTATGTTTTAGATTATTTATCTTACTCCCAGGATTTAGTCCAATGGTTCCATTTGCATTTTTATCCATATCTCAGAAATAGTCATATTCCTTGTTTTGGTCCCTCTGAATGTGAAATATGTCACTCCCTAACTCTGCCATATGCCAGTGCCTGCCTTATTTCAAGTTGTTTCTATTCAATAATAATCACATATTTTCTTCATTTATTTGGTCTTTGTACATTTCTCATTATTAGTTAAATGATGACTTAGATATTCTAACCAATGTATTTATTAAATTTTATTGGGAGAGAAATAATTTAGTTCAAGATATTGCATCTACTGGCAACTTTTTGCTTGACTGACAGGCCTACAATAAAATATACTTGGGTGATTTGTGCATACATTGTGGAATTTGACACACATACAGATACATGCCTGCACACACACACACGTATTATAATTTGCATATTTTTGATACTTTGAGACTCTTGTTGATTACTTCATCTATTGTTCACCTACTTCTTTTTTTTATTCTTTAAATATATTTTTATTTAGAAGTTAGTTTTTCTTTTTCCTCAGACAACATTATTTTCCTCTCTCTTGGATTTAAAAAAAAATAAGGGATCCCTGGGTGGCGCAGCGGTTTGGCGCCTGCCTTTGGCCCAGGGCGCGATCCTGGTAGACCAGGGATCGAATCCCACATCGGGCTCCTGGTGCATGGAGCCTGCTTCTTCCTCTGCCTGTGTCTCTGCGCCTCTCTCTCTCTCTGTGACTATCATAAATAAATAAAAATTAAAAATAAAATAAAATAAAATAAAATAAATAAAAAAATAAAATAATGGAAAGAGTCAAATCTTGGAATATTATTTTGATACAGCCACCATCAGTTATAACCTTTTTTTTTTCTTTTAAGATTTTATTTATTTATTCATGAGACACAGAGAGAGAGAGAGAGAGAGAGAGGCAAAGACACAGGCAGACGGAGAAGCAGGCTCCACACAGGAAGCCCAACACGGGACTTGATCTGGGGTCTCCAGGATCACACCCTGGGCTGAAGGCAGGCGCTAAACCGCTGGGCCACCAGGGCTGCTCCAAGTTATATTTGTAATTGATTTTTATGCTTCCTTATTATCTATAGCTCCAAACTTTTTTTTGCATTTAGGACTGCAATAAAAATAGTAACCCATTCAATACTTTTAAGACATACAAAAGACTCTGGGAAATTCTATTAAAGGAAT
This sequence comes from Canis lupus familiaris, assembly GCF_011100685.1. Classification (NCBI taxonomy): domain Eukaryota; kingdom Metazoa; phylum Chordata; class Mammalia; order Carnivora; family Canidae; genus Canis; species Canis lupus. The sequence goes on from NC_049253.1 coordinate 20,544,907, forward strand.
TCAAAGTTCTTTTGCAGTAAAAGTGTAATGTATAGTGTATCTTTGTTTAACTTAGCCTTTAAAATTTTGAGATTCAAAATTCTATTTAAATATGTGTTTAAGGGCAGCCCGGGTGGCTCGGTGGTTTAGTGCTGCCTTCTGCCCCGGGCCTAATCCTGGAGACCCGGGATGGAATCCCACATTGGGCTCCCTGCATGGAGCATGCTTCTCCCTCTGCCTGTGTCTCTGCCTCTCTCTCTCTGTGTTTCTCATGAATAAATGAATACAATCTTAAAATAAATAAATAAATAAATAAATAAATAAATAAATAAATAAATAAATAATAAGTGTTTAATGGTGTTGAATAGTTTATAACTATTGATTCAAAGACACCAATCTACTTGTAAAAATTTTTTAAAATACTATGTGTGTAATATCTGGTGTTGTGTAATGGTTAATAGAGAGAAGAAATAATACTACTATTATGAAGTTTATTGAGACAAAATAGTTATATTTTGATTGTGGAAGTATGAATTAACATTATTTGGAATATGGTATTTCTATAAAGGAGAACGAACATAAGATTGATTTGATGATATGTTTTTCTAGCAATTGCAATCATACCAGCCAACCACACACAAACACACTGACAACACATTTAAAGAAGAAGATTTAAATAAATAAATAAATAAATAAATAAATAAATAATAAATAAATAAAGAAGAAGATTTTCAATTCATTCGTTTATAAACAAATAAGTAATGACTTTAAAAATGTAATAATGTCTACCCACCATGGGCCATCTACACCTCCTTTTACCTATATGGAATCAGACTTTTCATGGTATTTCAGTCTAAAATCATGACTTTTCAATAGTTATTCCCCATTAGAAAAATCTCACTTCCAACTCTAAGACCCAATCAAGTCATTCTAAATTTTCTATCTCATATTATATTTAAACCTCCTACCTCACCACGCATGAATGTTCTCCTGCATTTTCTCCTTTCTCTTTTCCAGCAAATATTACTAACATATACTTTAGGAAGGGGTAAAAAGCCACATTTCTTACAAAACTGACCAAGGAGACGTTGCTGTTCTGTCCCCAGTTAGCTATAACTGCTTGTCAAATGGGTTGGGTTTCTGAATCCTGGAATCAGAGGAGTTTGGCCTATAGAATGTTTATCCAGAAACTTAAGTGAAGTAGAGGAAATAATGCTGACTTGCACTACTACATTGTTTATCTCAAGCTATATGAACAATTCCTGTGGAGGGTCCTTTCCTTCCTTTCATGATACTCCATTGTCTTTATTCTTTCTCCTTCTTAGTTCTTCTCTAACATTATCTGTGAGTATAGAGAGGAATATTGGTTCTGCACAAATGACAACCTTCAGTAAGCCCATACAGGGATGTGTCTGAATCTCTCTGAACTTAAAATATATGAATTAAGAAATGTTTTCTCTCAACATGGGTCAATACTAGTTCGCCCATTTAATAACAAGTATAGTTTTGTTACACATTTTTAATTCCATGACTTCCTCAGCATGATGGCTGGATATTATTAGTTCTAATTTAGCAAAGCCATATTTCTACAAAGATGTTTTTATTCATTATTGAATTTAGCTCTATCATATGAAGGTCTTCAAAATGTTTTTACTCTCAGCACTTCTGACATCAGTTGTGTGGGTTTTTTTTTCCAAATCAACAACCAGTGCTCCAACTCTCTGAACACCAACAAGGTGTCCTACAATTCAATTCTGATACTAACCACTTGGCGTTAGCACAGACGTACAGTTTAAGAACTCAGTCCCATATGGCTACTCTCCACTTCAGATGCCAGTTGCAAGTCCAGGTTGTCACTTGTACCATGACCAACCAGATATAAATTGGAGGTTTCTACAATCCCCTTCTCAATTTGATAATTTGCTATATTGATTTATAGAACTCAGGGAAATACTTTGCCTATATTTACTGGTTCACTAAAAAAAATATTATAAAGGATAGAAATGAACAGCCAAATGAATAACTACATAGAGTGAGGTCCAAAACGATCCCAAGTGCAAGAGCTTCTGGCTCTGTTTGCCTGTGTACCATCCCCCTGGCATGTGATTGTGTTCAACAACCTGGAAGTTTTCCCAAAACCCATAGTTTACTGGTTTTATAGAGGTTTCCTTGTTTAGGCACAGGTGATTAAATTGTTGGCTACTGGTGATTAACTGGATCTCCAACCTCTCTCCTCTCCCTGGAGGAGGTAAGGGGTAGGCACTGAAAGTTCCAATCCTCTAATTGTATTTTGGTTTTCCTGGAAACCACCCCCATCATGAAGCTAACTAGGGACCCCAGGCACAGTCATTCATTAGCATACAAAAGACTCTCTTATCATTCCTGTACTGAAGATTCTAAGGGTTTTAGAAGCTCTTCTGTGGAAACACAGGACTAAGGCCAAAGAGTATTATGAAGCTTGACAGAAGCAGGAAAATACTACTCCTAATAAGAATAAAAACTTTCATTTAAAATCAACCCAGATTCGGGATCCCTGGGTGGCACAGCGGTTTAGCACCTACCTTTGGCCCAGGGCGTGATCCCAGAATCAAGTCCTGCATCAGGCTCCCTGCATGGAACCTACTTCTCCCTCTGCCTGTGTCACTGCCTCTCTCTCTCTGTGTGTGTGTCTCTCATGAATACATAAAATCTTAGAAAAAAAATAATAAAAATTATAATATCTAAGAAGAATACTACACTGAATGAGATTAACAAGGTTTTAAATATGGAAAAATAGATTAATAAGTTTGTAGATACATTAATAAGTTTGTAGCAATAGAAACTAGTAAAGAGTAAAACATTCAGGGGGGAAAAAGACTAAACAAAATGAATAGAACATCAGGACTCCAAATAGCCAGATATACGTGTAACTGGTATCCTTAAAAAGATGGGGGAAATGGAAAATATTTGTAGAAAAATATCCAAATTTTTTTCCAAATGTAAGGGAAATAATAAATCTACAGATACAAAAAGCTTATAGAACCCAACCATAAGAAACATGAAAAATACTACACCAATTCACATCATAATAAAATTGCTTAAACTCAGTGATAATGTAAAAGCCTTTAAAGCAGCCAGAGAGAGAAAAAAGATAATAAATTTGAGGATAAAAACAAGGATGTTGGGGCACCTGGGTGGTTCAGCGTTTGAGCATCTGCCTTTGGCTCAGGTTGTGATCCTGGGGCCCTGAGATCCAGTCCCACATCGGGCTCCCCACAGGGAGCCTGCTTCTCCCTTTGCCTATGTCTCTGCCTCTCTCTCTTTGTCTCTCATGAATAAATAAATAATATCTTAGACAACAACAACAAAAAACAAGGATGTTGGCAGCACATTATGTACTGAGGAGAAACAAATTGTTATCAGATTTCTCATTAGGAAACAATGTAAACAAGAGGCAACACTTGTTTGCAAGAGCAACATTTTTAAATTATTGAAAGAATGTAAAATTCAATGTAGACATTTTTACCAAGAAAATATAGTTTTCAAAAACGAAGTTTAAATGTCTTTATACACACAAAATCTGAAAGAATTTACCACTTGTGGGACTATACTATAATAAATATTAAAATAAACTATTCAAACAGGAGGAAAATATTATCAGATGAAAATTTATACTAGAATGAAGGTCGTCAGAATTGGTAACTATGTAAATATATATTTATATATAAATAAAATATATAGTCATTGGAATTGGTAACTGTACATGTATATATTTATATATAAATATATATACATAAAATATATATTCCATGTTATTTAAATCTTCTTAAAAGATATTTGACTACTTAAAACAAAAATAATGACAATGTATTTTATATATATATACACATACATATTAGGTGTGTTTGTGTAGAACAGTATGGCAACAATTACACAATGATTAGGAGAGAAATTAAAATATACTGTTGTGTATTTCTTATAGTATGTATAGAAGAGTACAACTTGAAGTTACTTCAGTATAGTTAAAGATTGACTGTGATAAGTTATAGATGTATACTATAAATCCATGAATAGGTAGATTTATAGAATAGAGTAGAATACTGAAACACAGAGTTATATCTATTAAGTCAACAAAAAACCTAGAATGGTAATCTAAAACAAAACAAAGCAAAACAAAGAACAAAACCAAAAAACTTAATCCTAAAGTAGATATAAAAGGAACAGAAAGTGAAAAAAAGAACAAATAGAACAAAGCAAAAACAACAAAATGATAGACTTAAAGGCAACGGAATTTATAATCATACTGAAAAGTAAATTAAAGGACAGAGATTATCAAATTAGATAAAAAATAAAGACCTGGCAATGTACTACCTACTAAAAATACTATTCTTTTAATATAAAACAGAAATATGTTAATTAAAGTGATAGAAAATGATACACTAAATTTAAAAGATGAAAGCAGCTGTATTAATATCAAAGTTGATTTCAGAACAAAAGATACTAAAAAGATTAGCAAGAGTTAGCACGTAATGGTAAAAGTGTTAGTTAATTAAGAGGATTAACAATTTTAAGTTTATGTACCTAATAACACTTTCAAAATAAATGAAGCAATAATTAGTAGAATTTTGAGAAATGGACAAATCCAAACCTATAGTTGAATAATCATCTTAAAAATTGATAGAAAAAGGTAACAAAACCAAAGCAACAATAGTGCCAACAAAATTAACCCAAATAACATATATAGACTATGCCACTGACAATAGCAGAATACATACTTTATAAAATATGCGTTTTAATAAAATAAAATTTTAATTTAGAAAAGTAGTTTTAGGGATGTCTGGATGACTCAGAAGTTGAGCATTTGCCTTCAGCTCAGGGCATGATCCTGGAGTCCCAGGATCTAGTCCCGCATCAGGTTCCCTTCGTGAAGCCTGCTTCTCCCTCTGCTTGTGTCTCTGCCTCTCTCTTTGTGTATCCCATGAATAAATAAATAAATAATCGTAAAAAGAAGAAAAGTAGTTTTATTTTAAAAAGTGTAGTAAATAAAATTTTAATGCAATTCATATTTTAAAGTGCACATAAAGTGTCAAGATAGATAATGCTATGTGCTGTAAAACAAGTTGTACTAAATTTAAAAAGATTTAAGTCATACAAAGTATGTTCTGTGGTCATGGTGGAATCAAGTTACTTATCAAAAGAAAGCTGTTAAGAAACTCTTTAATGCTTTGGAACTGAAGAACACACTTCTAAACAACTCTTGGGTCAAAGAAGAAGAAAAAGCAAATTAAGAAGTACTGTGCTAAATGAAATTAATATTATAACATTTCAGTTTATGAGTTGCAAATAAATTTATTATCAATAGGGAAATGTATAGCATTAGATGAATGTATTACAGCAGAAGAAACTTCTCAAATTAATAACTTCATTTTCCATTCCACCTTACATTTTTATGTGAAAGAACATTAAAGCAAAAGAAATTAGAAAAAGAAGTATTAAAGATCAGAGTAGGGGATCCCTGGGTGGCGTAGCAGTTTGACGCCTGCCTTTGGCCTAGGGCGCGATCCTGGAGACCCGGGATCGAATCCCACATCAGGCTCCCGGTGCATGGAGCCTGCTTCTCCCTCTCCCTGTGTCTCTGCCTCTCTCTCTCTCTCTCTGTGTGACTATCATAAATAAATAAAAATTAAAAAAAAAAAGATCAGAGTGGAAATAAAGGAAAAACAGACCAAAAAAAAAAAAAAGGAAGGAAAGCTGGTTCCTTATAAAGATTAAGTTTATAGACAAGTAAAAATATTCAGGAAAAGAGAGATAAAAGTAAAAGAGAGAGAGAAGATGGGAATTCTAATATCGGGAATAAGAATGATGACATCACTATAGATTTTCCAGATATTAAGAGTAATATAAGAATATTATTAGCAACTTTATACCAATAGATTCAAGAACTTAAAGAAATGACCAAATCCTTGAAAGACACAAACTATCAAAGTTTATTAGAGAAAGATAAATAAGTATCCCCATATCTATGCAATAAATTTAATCATTTAAAATTTATTCCCAGAAAATCTCCACACCAAAATAATTTCACCGAGAAATTCTAACAAACGCTTCAGGAAGAATAATAGGCAGCATTTCTCTTAAAATGGAAGAAGATGAATTATCTTTTTATGACATCTATATATATTTTATTTGTTTTGTTTCAAAGTTTTATATAAATTCCCATTAGTTAACACATAGTGTAATATTAGTTTCAGGAGCAGAATTTAGTGATTCATCACTTGCATATAATACCCATTGCTCATTATAATGAGTGCCCTCCTTAATACCCATCACCCATTTAGCCCATCCCCCTCCCACCTACCTCCCCTCCAGCATCTCTCAGTTTGTTCTCCATAGTTAAGAATCTATTTTATGGTTTGCCTCCCTTTATTCCCCCTGTGTTCATTTCCTTTATTTCCTAATTCCACATATGAGTGAAATCATATGATAGTTTCTTTCTCTGACTGATTTACTTCATTTTGCATAAGACTCTCTAGCTCCATCTATATCATTGCAAATGGCAAAATTTTAGTCTTTTATATGGCTGAGTAATATTCCATTGTGTGTGTGTGTGTGTGTGTGTTTACCACCCCTTCTTTATCCATTCATCAGTCAATGGGCATTGGGGCTGTTTCTATATAGCATGGCTATTGTTGATAATACTGCTATAAACATTGGAGTGCGTGTGTCCTTTAAAATCAGTATTTAAGCCCAGAATTACTGTGACATAGAATCACACAAAAATCTGAAAAGTGTAGACAGTAATCTCTAATGAACATGGATGCAAAAGGTCTAAACACATTTTTAACACAACAAATCTGACAGTTATAAAAAAGGATAATATATTATGATCAAGTAGGGTTTATTCAAGGAATGCAAGGTTTAACAGTTAAAAATTGATCAATGTAATTTATCTTATTAACAGACTAAAAGCAAAAAAAAAAAGTCATGATGATTTCAGTAGATACAGAAAAATCACTAGACACAATATAATGGACATGTCTGATAAAACTCTTAGCAAATCAGAAATACTTTTCTGAAAAACTTTCTTTACCTGATCAAAGGCAACTACAAAAAAAAGCTATAGCTTAATGGTGAGAGGTTGAAAGCATTCCTCCTAAGATAAAAAAAAAACAAAAAACAAAAAAAAACAAAAACAGGAATGCCCTTTTCACCACTTCTATTAAAGCTTTTGTTTTTTTCTCCCTCTACCTTGGAAGTCCTTGCTAATGCAGTAAGTCAAGAAAAGAAAAAGTAGAAGGAATCCAGACTAAATATGAACAAATTAAATGGTTCCTACATGCAGATGACATAATTGTCTACATTGAAAATCCAGTAGAATCTACACACACACACACACAAAAAAAAAAAAAAAAAAAAAACTACTGAAACTAATAAGTGATCTGGCAAGGCTGCAAGATATAGATCAATATAAAAATTATTTTATTTCTACATACCAGAAACAAAGAATTGAAAATAAAAATAACATGTATAATAACATCAAAAATATGTACTATTTTATAGATAAATGATATGTGAAAATCCTAAATGCTTAAAACTTCATAGCGCTTCTAAAAGAGGTTAAAAAACAAAAAAGTAGATAAATAATTTTCTTGGATCAAAAGATCCAAAAGTTTTAATTTTTAATTTTTTAAATAGATTTATTTATTTATTTGATATATAGAGAGTAGTAGGAAGGGTAGGGGGGAAGTATCTTCAAGCAGATTCCTTGCTGAACAAGTAGCCAGATGCAGGCTCCATCTCACCACCCATGAGATCATAACCTGAGCCAAAACCAAGAGCCAAATGCTCAACCAACTGAGCCACCCATGCTTTCTAAGATCCCAAATTTTTAAGTGCCAGTTTTCCCCAAGTGGTTCTATAGATTCAACATAATACCAGTCAAAATTCCAGAAAGGTTTTAGAGAAATTTGCCAGATAATTTTAGTACTCACATGGAAATGCAAAGGACACAGAATAGGCCAAATAACTTTGGAAATAGAAAACAAAGTTGTAGAACTTAAACTACCTGACTTCAAGACATTAAAGTAAAATTAAACAAGACGTGATAATGTTGGCATCAAGTAGACAGACAAATAAGTCTATGAAACAAAATACAAAGTCAAGTAATAGAAGCATATATACCCAATCAACTGATTTTACAAGTTACAATGCAATTCAACATAAAAAATATGAACCTGTCAAAAAATGGTGCTGGAACAATTGAATATCCATATGAATAAACAAACAAAAAAAACCTTGAACCATACTTTGTACCATATTCAAAAATTAACTCAAATTGATTTAGAGACCTTAAGGTACTTTGTAAAATCACAAAAATTCTAGTAAAAAATATAAAAATAAAAAATGTTACCTTGGGCTAGTCCAAGATTTTTGGAAAATGATAACCAAAAGCACAATCCATTTAAGAAAAAAAACTTTTTGTGTCTTTGTGTGTGTATTTGCATGAATTATCTGTTGAAATAATTTGTCATTGTTTCATTAGGTTATTTCATTTTATTATTGTTTTCTTTCTCCTCCTGCTTCACTCTACATAGCCTGTTTCTCTTCTAACTGGGTGAGGGAAATAGTGAGAAGAGAGAAATCAGGTGCTTCTTATTTGAAATCAGGTGGCTACATATATTCTAGAACTGGAATATGGTTAACTTAGACTTTACTGCTTGTTTCTTGTGGAGTATTCTTGGGGAAATCCCATTGGCAGGAACTTTTTACCTCTTGGCAATGTTTTGTATTTCTCAGATTCACAGGATCAATCTCAGCTCCTGGCTAGATGGTATTTAACTCCACCCAGGTTCATGATGTGGGATTCCCTTCAGTCTCTTTGATCATCCACTTGGAGAGAATTTTAAGTGGTTCTAGATTCACTTGCTCCTTTGGATGGGGCATCAGTGGTGCCTAGGAAACACAAAGACAACATTTAACCCAAGAAAATTATGTAGTTGAGCCTTGCCGTAACACAGTTACCTCTAGCCTACTGCTTCAGGACTTACTGCAGCTTGTTTTTTGTTATTGTTGTTGTTGTTTGTTTGTGTTGTTTGTTTTGTTTTTTTCCCTTTCCTTTTCTCCTGCATAAATCTGTTCTCTGTTTTTTCTTGGCCTCTTTTTTTTTTTTTTTTTTTTCTTGGCCTTTACTTGCAAGGAACCCATTTCAAAGTCTCTGATTGCTCCCTCAAAACCCTGTCACTAAGTTTATGGTAAAGGAAGTACTGACAACTCTTTCCCCTCTGTACAGTGTGGCAACAAATCTCCAAATAAATATCCTCACAAGTTCAACTTTTTTCTCCACACCATCACAATTATTTCATATTTTCAAAATGCATAATGGAGTTAGGAGTCATCAAATTGGCTCTCAAACATTTCCATCGTAAATACTGCCTACGGGGATGTGATTTAGGCTTTCTTATCCATTTTTGTTCTTTTTGTGGGGTATCTTGTTTGTGACAATTTTAATTTTTATGATTTTCTCTTATGTAAAATTAAGATTCTGAAACTCACTCCCAATGTCAAAAATAGCTATGCTAAAAAGGTATAGTATTTCAAAGGTTACATTGCAGTGTCACCGTACTTGGACAGTATGACTTAAGTTTTGTTCACTTACCAGATGGGTGACTTGGATTGCATACTTAGCTTAAATTATCTTTTTATAATACAAGTTGATGTCATGAAATGATACTCAAAGTCCCTTATAATTCTAACATTGTTTTACTTTTAAAAATACAGCAATATTATTTTTATCATAAGAGTAAGTGCTATGTGGGAAAAAGAAAGGTTGTAAAGAACAATGCTACCGAAAAATGCAAAGAGTGAAAAATCTCATACCACTAACTCTTAAAATTACTAACAAGAACAAGTTATAGTTAGAACAAAGTAAAATGTATAACAAATATATCTTAGCTAATGTCCTGATTATACCTCTTATTTTAGCCATTTGTGAATTTATATTTCTTGGTAATTTCTTCAATATCTTGTGTAAGACTTTTAGTACCTCAAAAGTTTCCCCAGCCCAGTTAATTAATTCTAGGCATTCCTAGGGTATGTTTTAGATGTGAACAGAAGTTATTTATCATTCAACTTTATCTGTCTTCAATACATTGGCAACCTCTAGTAACAGCTGTTCATTCCTTAAACGCCCATAGTGAGGTCATTCTAGTGGGTTCTGTCCCTCCCACTATGCTATTTATCATCAGGCATCACTGTCATTACCTCTCTCTGGGTATCACCATTACTACTGTCACTATCCACTCTTGTGTGTGCTTTTTAAAGGCCTTGGTTTGATAAAATCAACTTGTGAGCCTTATAGAAGCTGGCAGCTTTCCTCTCTCAGCTTGAGTATCGTTTTTATCCTCAGGAGTACCAAAAGCTTTAATGCTTATACCACAATATCTTACAAACAACTTTTGTGAAATTAAGTTTTTGGCTTTTATTTGTAGCCATTGTTACCTTCATTCACCACAGATACATTCCATTTCTCCTATCCTTTGTTAAGAATCATAGGAATGGGTGAAATGAGAGTAAACAAAAATTATTTATTGTGAATAATTTGCACTTGGATTCTGAATCGATTGTGAGGAAAGAGAAACAAGAGCAGACATAGGCACAAGAAGATTTCGTGAGTGTGTGGTGTCCATGTAATGCTGGGCTTAAGATATGTTGTCAAATCATAATGAAGTATACTTAAGGGATATTTCATCCAAGAGCTAAATCAAGAGAGAATTGTTGGGACACCTGGGTGGCTCAGTGGTTGAGCTTCTGCCTTAGGCTTAGGGTGTGATCCCGGGGTCCTGGGATAGAGTCCCACATTGGGCTCCCTGTGGGGAGCCTACTTTTCCTCTGCCTATGTCTCTGCCTCTCTCTCTGTGTTTCTCATGAATAAATAAATAAAATCATAAAAAAAGAGAGAGAGAGAGAATTGTCTTGGAGTAATATGGTCCGTATTCATCAGAGGTAAATGACTGGGAAATGTAGAGTTTATTTAATGCATTCATTATTCAATAACTATTTTTGACAATCTGTTGGATGAAAATAAAAAGAGTATATCAAATTTATATATGATACAAAGCTTTAGATATAGTGATATAGAATTGTAAAGGAAATTGCTACTACACTTACAATCGGGAGAAGATAAAAATACTGAATTGTCAATGCTTTGGTTTTTAAATACATTAGCTCAGTAACTTGTGCTGTGACCTTCAGTATAATTTTGGATGGATGCCTTAAGATTTTGAAGGAATGACCCATCTCCCATGAAAGAGTAAATCTGAAGATAAATTTGAGTTACAAACATTATGCTAAATTCTCCTTGTCCCCTGTCTCTGATGACTAAACTTTTATTACTAGATCAAATGTGTCTGCTTCATTCTCAACTCTTGGTATAAGTATACTCCTGAGAGACTTCTAAGTTACTCATGGAAATAGTCAGTCTGACCTAATTTGATAAAATTTCCAGGATATGCATGAATACTAGTATTGGATTTAGTAGAAATACAAATTGAGCTGTCCCCATCAATCCAACCTGTATCTAGATAAATTATCCAACTCCTTTGTGCCTCTTCTCTCCTACTTGTAAATCAAAGTGAAGAGTTATGATATATATTTTAAAACTTTAACCCGCTTCATATCACAAAAAATGTTAAATATAGTAAAATAAAGATACATACCAAGTTAATGATATAGTAGAAATAGAGAAATTAAAAATAAGCATAAATAGGGCAGCCCCGGTGGTTGCAGCAGTATAGCGCCGCCTGCAGCCTAGGGTGTGATCCTGGAGACCCTGGATTGAGTCCCACCTCAGGCTCCCTGCATGGAGCCTGCTTCTCCCTCTGCCTGTGTCTCTGCCTCTCTCTCTGTGTCTCTAAAAATAAATAAATAAATAAATAATCTTTTTTTAAAAAAGAATAAGCATAAATAGAAATAAAACATTAAAATGAAATATTTTAAAAGCATAAATAATTCATTTTTTGTTATGAGTTTTTATAATTTTAAACTGAGCAGCACAGTCAATTATAAAGTTGGCACTATAAAAAAAAAAGCTTGAGTCCTGCTTGTACTTAGAAAGCCATAATAAAAGGATGTTGCTCCCACACCAAGAACAAAAAACATATAAATTACATGATTATAATCTTTTTAACCCATTAGACATTTTACAAATGGCTGAGATTGTAAGGCAGGCACGTGAACTGAATTCAAAAAATAATAAGCACTTTGAGGAGATACAGAACATATTGGATGTTATACTTTTGGCAGATTGTAGGAGAGAGAAGTGGTAGACATGAACACAGATACAGAATAAACTGCATGCAAGCATGCAGGTGGTAATTGTCTGATGATAGAGGACAGAACTAAATAATGTCCATGTACTAGACTCTTCTTTCATGCAAAGCAAAAGTTATCTTCTCCTTGGGGGCAGCGGGGGGGATAAGAAGAAAATATTTTACTCCATGCTCTCAGAACAACACCCACTACCATTGATAGAAGGATAAAAACAAAATCCCTCTGGCATTAAGAGCTACAAACTCCCCCATGTCTCTTACCCAAAGCTGCTGAAGAAAGGGAAGATCCCCCCTTCTCTCATCCTTTTCACACTGATTCAAAAGAAAGAGCAGGAAACTCACTATTGTTGAGGATCCTTTGTTGATTCAAAGCAAAGATTGTTTGCTGCTGGGGAAGAGACAGGACACATGCTCATACTTAGGACTCTTTACCAGTATAAGGAAGAATTGTACTTTCATGAGAAAGAAGACCGAAAGTTAGAGTCTCAGGTAAACAGAGTGATTGAAATTGACAAGAATAGGAGACCAAGAAAACTTCTAACTCATTGAGTCCTCTGGGTCAACTAAAAAGTGGTGGCAATTAACTGCTGGAAGAGGAGAATAATCAAACATGTGGTGCAGTTCCTTAGGTACTCCTGAAACCTTACAATGGACTAGGAACACTGAGAAAACCCCCCCAGCATTTTAGACCCATTAAATTGCACAATGAACACAGATCCTCCCCATATGGATTCATATGAAATCCATGGTGTATGGAGATAACTATGGCAGCACAAGCCTCAAACTCAATTTCTAATTAGATGGACTCCAACTATGATGCTAACAACAGATAAAAGGAAAGATATAACCTTTTTCTAGACATAAATTAGATTTACCTAAGTTCTAATAATCTTTTATACACACATTTTACCATTTAATAAAAATTAGAAATTAGAAAAATAATTAAAAATTAATTATTAAGCAATAAATCAATCAATAGAACTAGACCAGAGATCAGTGGTCCTTATATTGGAACCATCAGATAGAGGCTTTGAAATAATTATAGTTATTTATTTATATTAACAAATATAGCAGAAAAAGGTTAAAACACAAATGAAAAGAGTAAGAATTTCATGAGAAAAATGGAAAAGATTATAAAAGTGAGTTACATAATAATGCTTGGAATTTAACTAATCAAAAAAGAAAACAAAAAGCACTTAACAGTTTGTGTATTCAATGTTGTCTGAAGAGAAAATACCAAGGTATTATTTTTTTAAAGATTTATTTAGTTATTTATGACACACACAAAGAGAGAGAAGCAGAGACATAGACAGAGGGAGAAACAGGCTCCTCACAGAGAGCCCCATGCAGGACTCGATTCCAGATCCTGGGATCACGCCCTGAACTGAAGGCAGATGCTCAATCGCTGAGCCACTCAGACATCCCTCAAGATGGTATTAATCATGGAAGAAATATATAAATGGGAAGCCCTATGAGAGACAATGAAGTGTGGTGAGTCAGAGAATGCTAGCAGAGCCTTAGACCACAACTGGAATGTGATTCTAAATGAGGAGAAAAGAAGGAAGGAAGGAAGGTTAAGTGGAAGTTTGTTCCACATATGTGTTATAAAGAAACTCTCCAAGGGTGCAAAAGATGACTTAATACAAAGAAGAAAGTTCAAAACATTTTTTATTGTAACAAAGAACTGCAAGCAACCTAGGTGGCCCTTGCTATAAATAAATGATAAATTAAGTGTGATATATGCATATAATGGAAGACTTAACACAAGTCTCTCTCCCTCACAAACACATTGCACAAAATACTACATGTTTTCAAGGATACATTTACATCTAAATAAGAAAATTGGCAATGGAATATGTGTAAAATCATTCAATACACTAAAAATAGGAATGGAAGGCAAGAGGAATGGGACTGGAGAAAAAGAGGATGAAGAAAAGATAAAATACAATTAAAATAAATTAGAGGGTGGTTTGGATGTAATGATGCTGATATTATCTTATGAACCTAATTCTGTGTATGTAAGGTTTCTAAAAAAAGAAAGAGAGAGAGAAAGAGCATATGTCAGAGAAAGAAAGACCTAACATATGCTCTTCACTCATCCACTAATATTTTTCAGCACTCAGTTATATTATCTATTATGTGGAACTTAGTCCAATATTCTTGACAACATTCTTGATACTGATTTTTTCAACATCACATAAAAAATTATAAAAAGGAAAATACATGAAAAATATTAGAAAAAATAAACACTAAAAATTGAGAGTAAAACCATATTAATTTCTTTCTGAATTAGCAATAATTAAATCTGATTAGGGGATAATTTATTCTGGCCCTGTGAAATAACTTATTGTGTAATTAGTGAATAAGAAAAATGACCACATACATTGTACACTTGCTACTTAATACACTGTGTGCTAAAAGTTTACATGTCTCATCTCATTTATTTTTCACAGCATTTCTAGTTATGGGGTTTAATCATTATTTCCATTGAATAGATAGAATGAGACTTTGACAGATCATATAATTTTTCCTAGGGCACATAGCTTGAAATGTAAAATGATTCTGGTTGTCATATTCTGAGGTATTACATATGTGGAGGATATTGTTGTTATTGCATACTTTTATTAGTTAGGATTATAGGTGACTATATATAATAGTTTGCTCTGGCTGCCATAACAAAATACTACAGACTTGGTGGTACAAACAACAGAAATTTATTTTCTCACAGTTCTGATTAATACCTCAAGATGGTATTAATCATGGAAGAGGCTAGAAGAGGCTAGAAGTCTAAGATCAAGTGTGAGCAGGTTTGCTTTCATCTGAGGCCTCACTGCTTGTCTTGCAGATGGCCACCTTTTTGCTGTGGCCTCATGATTATCCCCAAAGCTGTGTTGTCTGTGTCCTAATCTTTCCTTCTTATAAGGACATCAGTTATACTGGATTAGGACTCACCTATAATTACCTTAAACTCTCTTCTATCTCCAAATATAGTCACAAGGACTTTAAATTTATGGATTACCCAATTTAAAGCCTATAACTCTAAATATTCTGAATATATTGAGAAGCAACTGGAGTATAGTAATTGAGAAAACTCTTAAACCCAGTCTGCCTGGACTCAAACTCTGCTCTGTGGGATTTCCCTGACCTATGCTGGATTTCTCCATTTATAAAGTGGGAATAAAAATAGAATCTTACTTGGTCACCTGGGGTGGTTCAGTGGTTGAGTATATGCCTTTGGCTCAGGTCGTGATCCTTGGGGTCCTGGGATTCAGTCCCAAATCAGGGGAGCCTGCTTCTCCCTCCGCCTATGTCTCTGCCTTTCTCTGTGTGTATCTCATGAATAAATAAATAAATAATCTATAAATAAATAAATAAATAAATAAATAAATAAATAAATAAAATCTTATATAAAAGGTCTATTTAAAAGATTTTCCTCAATACATATATTTATTATGTGACTTTGTTTATAATAAGTAGTGAATAAAATTTAGCTTAAGAAAACTTCACAAAGGGTAGCCCTGGTGGCTCAGCAGTTTAGCACCACCTGCCGCCCAGGGTGTGATCCTGGAGATCCGGGATCAAGTCCCATGTCAAGCTCCTGGCATGGAACCTGCTTCTCCCTCTGCCTGTGTCTCTGCCTCTCTCAATCTCTCTCTCATGAATAAATAAATAAAATCTTAAAAAAAAAAAAAACTTCACAAAGAGGAAAAAATTTCTGAATGGGTTAGATATACATGGCAGAAAGTTAAGTTTGCCACCATGTACTATAAGGACAATTAAAGTGGAAAATTCATGTCAAAAATCACCCATGATTAGACTTTATATCCAATATTTTAATGCACTTGACTCTCAGCCTACAATCTGTAGTGGTTTTGACTCTGTATGTTTGTGTATCTGTATTTCTTGACTGACTAATGAAAATTCTGATTTTTTTTTTTTTTTTTGGTTTGCACTTGACCTTATATTTATTTCCAATTAGACTGCATTAAGGTAAAAAAATATGTATTTTATGTAGTAATTCTCAGCAGAGAGTATTACTTATCCTAAGAACTAATGAGTTATAAATGAGAAGTGAAAGTTACAAAAGTAGTATTTCTAGGACGTATTATGTCCTAGTATGTATGTATGTATGTATGTATTTATTTATTTATTTATTTATTTATTTATTTATTTATTTTTATGTCCTAGTATTTAACAAAGATTTCATTAATGGAGAAGTTAAGCACTTTGGTCATGATTACATAACTAACTGTCAGAATTCCAATGATTATTTAACTCCAAGCCGCATGAAGACTTGTTGAATATATTCATGACAATCACATCTTTTCTTATTGTTTTGTAACACTTTTAATTTTATATTTTGATTATTTTGTATTTATGTAATGAAACCATAGAGGAGAAAAATTTCTTCTACACTGCTAGGTTCTATGGGTCTATGAAGTAAGCTGACAACAGGCAGAGTAACAGAAGAAATGATATAAAAGGGGACCTTGCAGGACAACACAAGTGACATCTGTAATACTGATTTGGAGGCTTCCCTACCATCCTAGGCAACTTAGAGGAGGGTGAATGATCTCTTAGGAAAAATGAATGAGTCCTTAGCAGAAAAGTGGGAGGAATGATAGCTTGTGACAAAGCTTGTCCGAGTATGGTGTAAACTTCTACTTTCCTTTCCTGTGATAAGATTTCATCTTCCCTTGTTGGTGAAACTCTCCAGGAGAGCATTGATGACAATTTAATTGGTTTTGGAGAATCTATCTCCAGGCAGATACCAGGAGTTCATAGAAAGCCTCCCCCTGCATTTGCCACTTTCCTGTGTCTTCAAGCTCTAAATAATCTGTAAACCGATGCAGCATATTTGGGGTGGCATGTCCTAAACCCCTTCAAAACAAATAGCATTATATCTTTATTATCTAGCATGTGTATAGAATGGAATGTTCTGATAATTCAAAGTCATTTTTGAAGAGGTTTAACTTTTATATATATGCACAAAATATACCTAATAGTATTTCCAAATATGCTTTCTATGCTGCTGATAGAAAGTTAATGTAGGAGTTTTAAAAATATTTTTGAGATTCTAAAAATTCAATTGTTTATATCAACTCAATGTCAAAATAACAAAAAAAGTAGCAAGAAATTGTAAAAAGGATTATACAGGTTCACCAATTAATAAAATTTAAGTTTACTTTTTCATATTCTCTATATGCACATTATTACAATTTTTGAAACCATTTGAGAATAAGTTGCTATATATTATGTACCTTTTGTAACATTTGATTTTCATATATTTCTCTATAATCTTTGAAATTGATACAACTTTAATATATACAAATGATGTGGTGCTATTATCATTAGATTTGCTGATCTATGCATTATTTATTTAAAACATATTTTTTAAGTACCCAATATGTGTGGTTACAGTCATGAACAAATTAAGTAAAATCCCCCTCCTCATATCCTCATAGGTTTTACAAAGAAGAATAAGTACAATGAAAGTTATCATGAGGGTTAGGATAATGAAAATAAAATTGATACATATGCACGAAGCAAGAACATTTAATAAATATTCATGTATCTCAGAAGTCTGTAGAAAAGTACATGTAAGCAAGGGCTGAAGAATTAATAGAAGTGGGAAGAGGAGATCTTAAGATTACTTAAAATGTTTCTTTATATACATAAAGAAATCAAGATAAGCTTTTTCACTAGTGATCTCAAGCAACAGAAGCAATAATATTTATGCCCTTTTATTTATGAATGTCAAAGTAGAGAAAGATGGTCTTTTCTGAAAGGTAGTATGCTCTGCTCTCCTCATGTTGTGATTTAAACAGATGAGAGAGGAACTTTAGATAGGCATTTCCAGGAGTTTGGAAGAATGACTATTGCAGTGAGACACTTTATGGACTTTTCCCAGAAAAAGAGATTTCCCCTTGCCACATATGAGTTAATGTTCCCCATGAGCACTCTGACCTGGAGAACAGAGATAAGTGCCCACCCTCAGAATAGGAAGCAATTCCCCCATCCACTGAGCCATCATTATGGAAGGCAGCCAAGGAAGAAGACATTAGTCAAATGCTCTTCATTTACACAACCAGGCACAACCAGAGATGCCTCAGGATAACCTCAGACCAATCTTTTTATGGTATGACTTGAGACTGTGGAATCCTGTAAAATGGCATGGCTACTTCAAACTCTGTCTCTTGACATTCTGTGAGAGTGCTAGAGATAGACATCATGATAATTTCACTTCAAGTCTTCCCTGGTCAAAAGTAAGCTTTGTATTTTGTGCTGAAGGCACCTCTTTGTAAGATGGACTATCAAGAAAACTGGAAGGATTTTGAATTCTTGCATTGAGATATAAGATGCGTGAAATTCAGGTATTCTTGTGAAATTCAAACACTCCTAAAATTAAACATAAATACTAATCACTTCAGTGAAAATAAAGTATCATAAAGCAAATCTCTGATGAATATTAGAGCTATAAGAGCTCTACAATTATACATACAATCATATATGTATACATATGTATTTATTTTTCTATTATAGTACTTAATACAGTGTTGTAATTATTTGCTGTTTTCCTGTCTCTTCAATTTAAAGGTCAGTACCACATATCATTTTTCTCTATATTTTCACTCTCCAATATAGTAAGGGGACACTAATTAATGTGTGAATGAATAAATCCATTCAATTGTCCCAAAGTCACATATTGATTGGTATTGATTGAACTGAATTATTGGAATGACTATACACACTAATCATAACACAATTAGCATGTAGACAGTAGATACTAGATTTTTTAAAATTCCCCAGTATTTAAAGTAGGAGATTTGTATTTTAGCTATCACTCTTTCAGTAAGCTAAATTTATAACTAAAAATAATAGATGAGTTGAGGATCTATTCCCTTTCACCTCTACTTTCATTTTAGAGTTGTAGGAACATTTTGAGAAAATTTTCAGGAAGGGATACAATGAATTTATATCAGTTCCTAGAGACAGCATTTACTAGGGGATAAATGAGCTTCCAACTGAATAGCAACTGGAACTTTCCTGAATCTCCTCGTCTGTCCCACAATTTTAAAGCTTCTCAATTGATGGGTCATATTTCCCATACAGAGTTCTCCAGTCAGTTAGCTAATGAGATTTTTCTGTCCCAACTGTAATAAGAATAAAGAAAGAGCAGTTATGTTTTACTAGACTGGGTCATTCAATCACCTGACCATGCTGGAACTTGAAGCAGAGATGAAATGTTCAGCAAATCCTGACTCATTATCTCTGCAAGCCTGGGTCTAAAGGGCAAAGTTATTAGAAGTGACTTTCAAAACAATTTAATGTGTGTCTCATGGAAATGGTCAAAAAGATCATTTTAG
Source organism: Canis lupus familiaris (assembly GCF_011100685.1). Classification (NCBI taxonomy): domain Eukaryota; kingdom Metazoa; phylum Chordata; class Mammalia; order Carnivora; family Canidae; genus Canis; species Canis lupus. Next base: position 20,564,558 of record NC_049253.1, read on the forward strand.
TAAAGAAGATGCCACATCATTTACTTCAGAGACTCAGTTGCAAAAAAGGCCAGAATTATAATAAAGAACAAATTATTGTTTTAGCCTGATGATTTTCAGGAAGTTGATTAGCATTTCTAGGAATTCTTTGTATTAAATTATTATTTTATTATGTATAGATGATAGTTTTTAAAGTTAGTTTTCCTGTAGGAATACTTTAAATGTAAACTTTTCTTCCTTTTATTCTGCTCAAGCACCCATCGCAAAGGTAACTTGGGGGAAAATTTTGCAAATCTGTCTGAAAATATGAAATACTGGGGAGATGCTCGGAAGTATGAGCATTTACTATTTTCATTTGGAAGCTTCTTATGTTCCAAGAAAGCTCCACAGATTAATGAATACTACATTAGAGTAGCAAGTTGAGTCATATGCAAATATTTTAGGTCTTAACCCAAAAGAAATCTGCTATTCAAACCTGTCTCTGTGTGTTTGTGTGAGCAAAAGACAAAGATGGTTTCAGAAAAAATTACCTATTTTATTTTTCTGCTGTGACCGTTTTAGTAGGGATAGTTTAACATACATGGATGTAAGTAAATAATAGACTCAAGGAAGTGACTTGTAAGAACATCATCCAAAGTATCATTTTAATTAATGCCCCTTAACAGGTGCTGGTTGAATGTGGCATTCATTTTGGTGCACATGCATCTGTCTGAGTTCATCTCTGCCCAGGCTTGTCTGTATTTAAAAAACATTAATAATGAAACTAATTTCTTTCATCTCCATGGGCACTGACAATGAAAAATGAGCAAACAAGTTGAAGGGAATATAAATATTACATGCCCAAATATTGCTTTTCATCATGGTGCAGGGGCCGGGCATTGTGTTGATCTGGATATATTCTACATTTCACAAAGCCAATGCAGTTTCTTTCAAAATGATAAATAGGTCAAAGAGTTCAACCATATACTAGTAACTCATAAAGGATCTAACTCTCATACAAAAGAAAGGACCTTCTAAGTATAAAAGGAGTTATAGACCCTAAGCTTATTGTCTCATTTTTTTTTCTCTAGTAGCTTGTGAAGAGACAAATTTCTGTCTAATATAGGGCTTTTGAGATGAAAACAAAATATAGTCAAGTTAATGTTTTAAAATAATATCAACATACAATAGTCCATTCTTTGTTTCATTCTGACCTCAAAGAATTACTTGCCTATTCACAAACCTCCACTGGCTCTTCAGGACCAGCAAGTTCAGTACAAAAACCTTGGACTTTGCATTTAAAGTCTCTACAGTGTGAATCCCAGCCCCTACATCCAGCTCCATTGGCATCTCCCACAGCTCGCTTATATTCCATTTAAAGCACAAGGTACCTGATCCATTTTCCAAAATTACCCTGCTTGTCCTCACTAGTGCTCTTCTGCTCACATTACACCATAATAAATATGCTCTTATAATAGCCATAACTTCACAATTTTTTCCTCTTCAGGAAGCCTTATCTACTTCTCAAGCTTTTTAAGGGTAGGGAATTATCTCTGTTTTGCTTTGAGCAACATCTGGATGTAGCAGGAGCTTGACAATAATTGTTGATTGAATAGATAACTCATTTATTCTATAAGCTATTCAGTCCCTCCTAACTTTGCACATAATAGACATTCAGTAAATACCTATTGTACTGTGGTCTTTCTTTCTTTCTTTCTTTCTTTCTTTCTTTCTTTCTTTCTTTCTTTCTTTCTTTCCTTTCTTCTTTCTTTCTTTTTTCTTTCTTCTTTCATGATAAAGATGCAAATGTTAGTTGTGGAGGTTTAGTTTTCAAACCTAATTGATGTGTACTTCTTTGGAGCCATGTATGCTATGGAAGGAGTTCTATCTAGGTAGGAGTGGGAGTTAGGATTTGGACTCTCCTCAAGACAGATGGGCCCTCCTAAAGTCTTTCTGTTTTAGTATAGACCCACCTAGGTAAGAGTATCCCTTGTTTAAGAGTCTTATAGTGGAAAACAGCCTTCACCACAGCCTGATTCCTTCCTTTCTTTTTTTTTTTTTTTTTTTAAATCTGGTTAAATGAAAGTTATCTTCTTTTGAGACCTAGATTCTTCTACTTTATGGATTGTCTACTTGGGTTTTATGAAGTTTTATGTTGTGCAGAGATACTTGAAGGATTTATACGAGTACTTGAATATAATATCATAGATATTTGGAATATTTTTAAAACTTCAAGTAAATCTATAAAGTATTTAAATATTTTTTAGAGTTTTTATTTAAATCCCAGTTAGTTAACATACAATGTAATATAACTTTCAGGTGTATAATATAGTGATTCAGAACTTCCATACAGCACCTGATGCTCATCATAAGCAGTATACTCCTTAAAATGTAGCACATTTAACATGGAGACCACATATTATGTAAATCTATATTTTCCATTTAGCTATTTTTTTTATGCTGTTCTTTAGAATGGTTATTGATGTATTTAGAAGATTTATGAAAGGCATCATGGATAAGGATGTGAGAAAGCATGCACTGTTTTTTGCTTTTGTGGAGGCCTGGAATATTAAGGCCATTCCACTTTAAATTCAGCGTTAGCACAGGTACAGCCATCCCAGGCCCCTGTGAATAAGAGCTGAAATTTACATTACAGCTCTTACAGGAAGAAAACAGCTTACAGCTTAACGTCCTGGAAAGCCCCATATTAGAATAAAAACAGAGCCCAAGCCAAGGGCAGGAAGCTCCTATTAGAATGAGAACAGAGCCCAAGTCAGTGGCAGGAAGCCCCATATTAGAATAAGAACAGAGCTCAATGCCCTTAAAAGCCCCATATCAGAATGTAAACAGAACTTGAGAAATTCCTCCACCCCTACAGGAGGTCCCCTAGACCAGCCCTTAAAACTAAGCTAAAACCCACCTCGGGGTCCAAGTCCCTGCTCTGCTGTGTTGGGTATACTTGGACCCAAGCTCTAGCTTGTAAATAAACCCTCATGTGTTTGCATTGGTGTCGGCTCCTGGGTGCTTTCTCAGATTCGCAATCTTGGGCACAACAGCTTTGTCTTGAAAAACTCAAGTTGTATAGGTTTGTATAAGTGTACAAATATATGATACTTCAAAGTGTATGTGTGTGTGTGAGCAATTAATATCAATGCAAACTTATTTACATCAGTTCAGAGCATGTTCCCCTCATTAATTCATCCAGTAAATATATCAAATAGTATATCCTAAGTGTCTACTACCTGCTGGTAGAACTCTAGGCTCTGGGGTTATAGAAGTAAACAAAATGGACAGTCTGTGATCTCATGGAAATTGAATATTAATAGAAATCAAGATGGAAAACAAATAGGAAATGCACATATAATACGTTAGGTCATGATAAGAGAATATGAACAAAAAAATAAGCAGAGTAAATGATCTGGTAAAGCCTCTCGGATAAGATGATATTTGAGGGATGCCTGAGTGGCCCAGCAGTTGAGTGTTTGCCTTCGGCTGAGGGAGTGATCCCAGGGTCTGGATAAAGTGCCTATGGTGGGCTTCCCACAGGGAGCCTGCTTCTCCCTCTGCTTATGTCTCTGTCTCTCTTTGTGTCTGTCATAAATAAATAAATAAAATCTTTAATTTTTTTTAAATATAATATTTTAACAGAAATCTGAGAGCAGGACAAAAGTCCTGAGCATTTCTAAGTATTCTGGGAAGTGCAAGTGTGAAAACCCTAAAAGGGGAGGCCTGCTAATCAAAGAATAGTGAAAAGATCTGGTGGCCAGAGCAAAGTGAGCAAGTAAAAAATCAAAAGGAAATAAACTCAGAGGGTTCAGCGGGGAAGCAGTGTGGAATTGAAGAATATTTTGAAGTTATAAGAAGAACTATTAAAATGAAGTAACAGCTATTTTTCTGTGGGAAACCAGAATATTCTATGAGTTAACCTAAACAAAAATGGGTTCTAAGTCTAGTAGAAGAGTAGACCTACTAATAAACTAAAATCAAACTGTTGCTGTCTTCAAAAGAATTAAGATTTTCACTGATTTACTTTATGACTATTTACTTCAAACCAAAAGTGAATGCATATATATCAAATAATCACTTTTATCTCTTTTTTTGTGTTTCAAAGTTCAATATTATAAATATTGAAATATAATATATATATTTATATATAAGCAAAATATAATTCTTAGCTTGAAAGGACTTAAAATATATATCTCTACAATCACTGATATAATCATTTGGAACTTGGATAACTTAAATGTGGATATTGTTAACTGTTCGTATGATAATAATTTATAAGAAGATAGAAATTACATTCATGTACCAGAAAAGTAAATCATTTGAACCATCTATTTTACTTCACCTAATAATATGTTATTTTTTATCCCACATTAGGGTAATATAGATGACTATAACAATGAAAGAGATACAACTAAAAAGACATGGAGAATATAGTGAATGTTCCCTTGCTCTGATTTGCCAGTGAGATTATGACTTGTTTCCAAAATGCAATAGGTTATGATAAGGTCATGATAAGATTAAATATCTCATGATTCTGTAAACCCTAGTATTTGTATACTAGGCTGAATATGTGGATAAAATTTGGACTAGATATTTAATTTCTATGTACAAAATAAAGATAAAATAGGGGGTTTTAGTTTTTAAAAAAATATTGACAAGATTTGCAAGAAAGTAGATCCACTAACAAAGAATCTCTGATGTTCTAATTACCTCTTCTTGAATATATATTCATATATGTCTGAATCTATATAACATAACATATAAGGGAAACAGACATATGAAAGTGATTTGATACATAAATTATTTACTCAATCTATGTAGATTATTTAGAATAATAACTATAATGCAATAATAATACAATAATCTACTTCATTGAGTAATTTACTTCATTGAATAATAATTTCATAGAGAATATAATAAGAGTATTTAGATTATAATTTAAGACTAGCTTTTAAAACTACTTTTATTTGAAACTATACTTTATCCAAAGAAATAAAGTCACTGCTCCATATTAAACAATAAATAATATGTGATTAAAAGTATTTGGAGAGAGAACCCTGGGTGGTTCAGTGGTTTAGCACCTGCTGTTGGCCCAGGGCATGATCCTGGAGTCCTGGGATCGAGTCCCACATCAAGCTCCCTGCATGTAGCCTGCTTCTTCTTCTGCCTGTGTCTCTGCCTCTCTCTCTCTCTCTGTTTGTCTCTCATGAATAAATAAATAAAATATTTTTTTAAAAAGTATTTGGAGAGTTAAACACTCTTCTCTTTAAATGATAAAACAGACAGAAAATCAGTAATGGTATAGAAGAGCTGAATAATATAATCAATCAAATTGATCTAATTGACTCTACTCAACAATAATAGAATACACATTTCCTCAAGTGTGTCTGAAATACTCAACTAGACCATTTTCTGGGCCATTAAACAAACCACAATAAACTAAGAATATATAATTATGCAAAGTATGTTCTTGGCTTACAATACATAAAACTGAAAATCAACAACAAAAAGATATCTAGAAACCCAAACATGAAAATTAAATAAAACACTCATAAATAACTCAGTGGTAAATGGGAAGTTTTGAGGGAAATTACCAAATATTTTGACCTGAATGAAATTAAAAAAAACATATTAAAATGTCTGAGATGCAACTGTGACTGGAAGGATATGTAAAGTATTAGAAACTTATATCAGAAGAGAAGAAGGGTCTCAAATCAATAACCTAAAAATCTTCCTTAATAAACAAGTAAAATATGAGAAATTAAACTCAAAGCAAGAAAGGAGAGTAGAATCAATAAAATTGAAAACAGAAAAAAATAGAGAATATCAATTTTAAAATCACGGAAATTGTTGAAAATTACTTATAAATCTCTAGCTAGATTGGTCAAGTAAAAAGAGAGAGTATGTATATGAACTTTAGGAATGAGTTGTACTATTGTACTTGTATTGAATGAGTTGCACTACACAGCCCATAGATATTACAATTATTAGAAAGGGATCCAACAAACAATTCCATGTCCATAAATTTGAGAACCTGGATGAAATGGGTCAATTTCTTAAAAGAACAAATTACCAAAACTTACTCAAAAAGTTGATAACCTTAATAGACCTATATCCACTGAAGAGATTTAATATGTGATTAAAAATCTTTTAAGAAGAAATCAGGCTTAGATGTGTTCAGAGTTAATTCACTCATACATTTATGGAAGAAATAAACCAAATTCTTCAAATCTCTTTCAGAAATAGACAAGACGTGGACAGCCCAGGTGGCTCAGCAGTTTAGCACTGCCTTCAGCCCAGAGCATGATCCTGGAGACCTGGGATCGAGTCCATGTTCGGCTCCCTGCATGGAGCCTGCTTCTCCCTCTGTGTCTCCTCCTCTCTTCTCTCTCTCTCTCTCTGTCATTCATGAATAAATAAATCTTAAAAAAAAAAAAAAGAAAATAGACAAGAAGAAAATAATATATGTTCTTGTTATGAGTCCCACTTACCCTAGTGCTAGAAGTAGAGAAAGATATTACAAGAAATAAAACTACGGACCAGTATACCTCATGAATATAGACATAAAAATTCTCAATAAAATATTAATATGTTGAATCCAGAAAAATATAAAAGCACTAATGCATCACAAACAAGTAAGGTGTACCCCAAGAATACAAACCTGGTCCAAACTAAAAAACAAATCAATATAATTCACCATATTAACAAACCAAAAATAAAAGTCATATTATCTTAAAATATGAAAAAACTACTGTCAATCTGAATTTTCTGCCTGTAAATTCAAAAACAAGAATTACATTATTCTCACCATTCTCCCTTAAATTGTTTAGGAAATCACAGCCAGTGTGTTATGGTAAGAAGAATAAATAATCTTGAATATGAAATCCTTATGCTATGTCTTAAAATCAGAGAGTATGAAATCCTTTAACTTTTTCTTTTTATTTTGTTGTTTTGGCTATTCTGGGTCATTTTTTTTTCCATATAAATTTAAGAATCAGCTTATCATTTTTTATTAAAAATTCCACTGCAGTTTTGTTTGGGTTTGTATAAAATCTATAAATCAATTTAGGAAAATTGATATCTTAATAATATTGAGTCTTCCTGTCAATGAAAAATATGATATATCACTCAATTTGGGGGGTCTCCTTTAATTTCATTCAATAATGTTTTAAATTTGTATACATATATTGTTAAATATATATATAAAAGGTATATATTTTATAAGGTATATATTTTATACCTATATATTTAACATATTGATGTTATTTTTAACATTTTGATTTAATTTCAAATTTCAGTTGTTGAATGTCAATATATAAATATATACAACTGATTTTTTCTATTATCTTTGAACAGTATGACTTTGCTGAATTCATGAATTAATTCTTGTAGATTTCTTAGGATACTCATGACATTTGAATATAGAGAACTTTATTTCTTCCTTTTTAAAATGTGTGCATTTTTTTCTATTTTTTTATCCTTAATATACTATTTATAGCTTCTAGCATAATATTTTATTGTTTTTTTTTTTCAAGATTTTACTTAAATTCAAGTTAGTCAACATACAGTGTAGTGTTGGTTTCAGGGGTAGGATTTAGTGTTTCATCACTTGCATATAACACCCAGCACTCATTACAAGTACCCTCTTTAATACCCATCATCTATTTATCCCATACACCCACTCACCTCCCTTATAGCAACCCTCAGTTTTTTCCCTATAGTTAAGAGTCTCTATGGTTTGCTGCTTTTTCTGCATCTATTGAGAGGATCATATGGTTTTTATTTTTCTTTTATTAATATGGTTTATCACTTTGATTGATTTGCAGATTTGAAACAACTCTGCAGCCCAAGAATAAATCTCATTTCATCATGGCAAATAATCCTTTTAATGTATTGGTGGATTCAATTAGCTAGTATCTTTTTGAGAACTTTTGCATCCATGTTCATCAAGGATATTGATCTGTAATTCTTTTCAGTGAGGTCTTTGGTTTTGGGATCAAGATAATGCTGGCCTTATAGAATAATTTTGGAATGTTTCCTTCCATTTCTATTTCTCAGAATCATTTCAGAAAAATGTATGTTAATTCTTCTTTAAATGCTTGGTGGAATTCCCCTAGGAAGCCATCTGGCCATTTGTTGGTAGATTTTTGATTATTGATTGAATTTCATTGCTGGTTTTGGGTGTGTTCAGATATTCTATTTAATTTCAGTAGTTTATGTTTCTGGGAATTTCCATTTCTTCCAGATTCCATATTTTTGGGCAAATAATTGCTCATAATAATCTCTTACAATTGTATTTCTGTGGTGTTGGTTGTGATCTTTTCACTTTCATTCATGATTTTATTTTATTTTAAAAATTTTATTTATTTATTCATGATAGACAGGGGCAGGGCATAGACACAGGTAGAGGGAGAAGCAAGCTCCATGCTGAGAGCCCGACGCAGGACTCGATCCTGGGACTCCAGGATCACGCCCTGGGCCAAAGACAGGCGCTAAACCACTGAGTCACCCAGGGATTCCCCCATGATTTTGTTTTAGTCCTTTCTCTTTTCTTTCTAGTAAGTCTGTCTAGGGGCTTATCAATTTTGTTAATTCTTTCAAATCACTAGCTCCTAGTTTCATTGATCTGCTCTACTGATTTTTAAAATTTTCTATATCATTTCTTTCTGATCTAATATTTATTATTTCCCTTCTTCTGCTGGATCTAGGTTTTATTTGCTGTTCTTTTTCCAGCTCCTTTAGGTAAAAGGTTAGGTTGTGTATTTGAGACTTTTTCTTGCTTCTTGAGGAAGGCTTATATTGCTATATATTTCCCTCTTATGACAGATTTTGCTGCATTCCAAAGGTTTTGGACTGTCATATTTTCACTTTCATTTGCTTCCATGTATTTTTTAAATTCTTCTTTAATTTCCTGATTAACCCATTCATTCTTTTCTGGGATGTTCTTTAACCTCTGTGTATTTGTGGTCTTTCCACATGCTTTTTTTCAAGCCCAGAAAAAGTCTTATGGCTATTATTCTAAATTCTTATTCAGATATATTGCCTGTATCTATTTTGAGCAAGTCTCTGGCTATGACTTCTTCTCGACCTTTCCTTTGAGAGGAGTTCTGCCGTCTTGTCATTTTGGCTAAGTTTCTGTCTTTTGCATGTTTTGAAAGCTTTGTCATATTTCCCACACCCAAAATAATGCTTTCTTAGAAAGGTAACATACACTATCCAGCTCCTGGCACTTTAGGAGGTGTTTCTGCTGTATGGTGTTTGCACTCTGCTCTTGTGTTTTGGCTGCTCTTTTTCACTGGTCAGAGTTCCTTCTTGCTTGAAGTGGGGAATGGCAGGGTCTTTAACTAGGTGGGATTTGATTTGTTTGTTAAAACAAGGATAAAAAATGGAAAAAAAGTCTGAACCCAAAAAAAAAATAATAGAAAGAAAGAAAGAAAGAAAGAAAGAAGAAAGAAAGAGAAAGAAAAAAAAGGAAAAAAGAACAAAAAAACTCCAGACAATCAAAATAGTAAAAATCCAATTGCAAAGAAAAAGATAGGAAAGAGAGAGAGAGTGAGAGAGATAGAGAGAGAGAAGGAAAAAAAAAAAAACCCTAAAAAACAAACAGCAAAAAAAACTGTAAGTATGATTCCAAAGAAAAAAAGAGAAAAAGAAAAGGAAAAGAAAAGAAACAGCAAAAGTAAAAGTAAAGTAAAGCCTGTTTTATTTCTGCCAGAACTGCAGGTGATATTTTGAGGCACTATATGACTTGGCGCATGAGGTGCTCCTTTTGCTGGCCCACTGCCCTGGCTCAGTCAGACCAGCACAATATATACGCACTTGCCAGCACAGGGGTGTGGAGTTTGCTGTAAGTGGCTCCCGCCTCTGCTGGGAGCTGCTCTATTGCTCTCTGAAGTCCTACCATGGTAAGGTGGCAAGCAGAAAAATGGCACCACCCTATTCTCAACCCGATTGGGGGATCTCACACCCCTCACTGTTTAGGGATTCCTCACAGAACAGCAAGGCCCATCAGTGCACCTAGTGCCACAGCTCTCCTGTGTTTTATCTTTGGCACATAGCTGGGATTCAAAACTCCAAATCTCTAAGGATCCACACTGCATGGACCTGCTCCTCTCTTCCTGAGGAGAGCCTTGCTGAGCTGTGTCTGGTATCCTTTGTCCCAGAAAAACAATTCCTTGCCTGTTCAGCGCATGGAAATCTATGGTGTAGCATAGCAAAAAGCAGGGACAAGGTTATCTAGTCTCTCTACATGCCTCTGTCCCCTGCCAATAAAGGGCCATTTGCTGGCACCTGCAGCATCTCTTGTCCTTGGAGAGGCAATAGAACCTCTTCCAAAGGTACTCCAGGAAGGGGAACATTCTTTTCCAGTGTGACCAGGGATCCCTACACCTTGTGGTCCACTCCTGGCCCAGCACCTTCCTTCTTTCCAAGAGCTTATGTCACACTCAGCAACACTCCAGTTAAAGACTTGCAATTCCAAAACCTCAGAATTTGAACTCCACATGCTATTTGTAAAAGAAAGCAAACAACTACAACACAAACACAAAAAAACTGTGACATTCAGTACTCCTTGCTCTCCAGTCCATGATCTCAAGAGGTTTTCTTGTGTGAACCTGATATTGCACTCTTTCAATCCCTCTCTTTCTATCCCTTTTCTCTCCCTCTGGAAAGGGCTACCTCTCACTGACACAATAATTTTTCTCTCCCCTAATTCACTTCCACGTACTTGTCACTTTCCACTCTTTCTCCAACTGGGGAGATCCTTCTCTCAGTCCTCAGATTGATTTCTTGGATGTTCCAAGTATTCTGGCCTCAATACAGCTGTGTTCAAGTGATGAGGAATGCCCAGGGTCCCCTACATCTCTGCCATCTTAACTCCTCCCCTCACTTCTAGCACAATCTTGATAGACAGATATCTTGACTTATTCTAATCTTAAGGGGAAAGAATTCAGCCTTTCACCATGAAGTATAATCATAGTTTTAGGTTTTTCATTGATGTTTCACTGGATGTTCTTTTCTATTTCTAAATTGCTCAGAGTTTTTAACATGCATGAGCCTTGAATTTTGTCAAATGGTATTTCTGCATCTATTGAGATATCTTGTGTTTCTTTTTTCCTCAATTATTCTGTTAATATGATGACTTTATTCACAAGATAAACCACAGATGTTCAAATTGCATTATCCCTTTTATACATTTCTGGTTCTCTTTGCCAAAAATGAAAAAAGGATTTTCAAGTTTCTTTCACACTGCAAAGGCAGACCTAGTAGGAACAGCAGTAGATTACAAAGCCTAATGTATTTCCCATCTGGTTCTTTACAAAAAAATAATTGTGAATTCTTGCCATAGACAATTGATATAAATTTTTGTTAGTTTGTTTTTGATACAAATATTTAAGCTATAAATTTACCTTTGAACAGATTTGTTTAATGCTGTGTTTTCATTTTTATTTAATTTAAAATATGTTCTAATTTGTCTCCTTATTTCTTTTTGACCCATGGGATATTTAGAAATGCTTTATTTAACTTAAAATATTAGGAAATTCTCAAATATCTTTCTATTATTAGTTTCTAGTTTATTTTTGCTGTAGCAAGAGAACATTGTGTTTTCAAAATTTGTAAAAATTTGATGAAATGGTCTATTTTGTTAAATGTTCCACATATACATGAAGATTATGCTATTTAGGTTACAATATTCTATAAATATCAGGTAGGTCCACTTGGTTGATATTGTTAAAATTTTTCTATCTTTATAGATATGTTTGTTGTTGTTTTATTAATTACTGAAAAGAATGTGAAAAACTTCAATCATCATTCTGAATTTATCTATTTCTCTGCTCTTTACTACTAGTTTTTGCTTTATGTATTTTGAAGTTCTGTTATTGGTACATAGCCATGAAGGACTGTTAAGCCTCCTTGGTTACTTTACTTCCTTATCATTATGAAATTCTCGTCTTTGTCACTAATAATATGTTTATTTTGTGGTAATTTTCCCCTGTTTTTATTATAACTTTTTCAGCTTTCTTATGCTCAGTCTTTGCCGGGTTCATATATATTATTCATTCTCTTACTTACGTTATATCTCTATGTATTTTTAAATTGTGTTTCTTATATTCATCATACAATATTTGCCTTTTTATTTATATAGTTAGATAATTTACTATTAAATTAAATATCAGTGTGTTCAGGTTATCATCTTATAATTTGCTTAATATTTATTGCATCTGTTTCTTATTTTTTCCCTCTTTCTGTTTTTTAAAACATATTTTTAGGGACACATGGGGAGCTCAGTGGTTGAGCATCTGCCTTTGGCTCAGGCTGTGATCCCAGAGTTCTGGGATCGAGTCCCGCATCAGGCTCCCCACAGGAGGCTTGCTTCTCCCTCTGGCTATGTCTCTGCCTCTCTCTTTGTGTCTCTCATAAATAAATAAATAAAATCTTAAAAAAAAAATAAAATAATACATACTTTCAATGTTTCCATTATTTATTAGTTAGGTATGACTCTTCTGGTTTTAATGGTTGCTTTAATATTTAGAAACCATATATTCAATTTATTACAATCTATCTTGAAATAATATACTCTTCATGTACAATGTATAAGATACATTCTTAAAAAATAATGCTTTCATTCCTCCTTGTACTTTATACTATTATTTTCAAACAATTTATTTCTGCATATATCATAAACCTCACAATATATTATTTTAATTTTTAGTCAATAGCATAATTATCTTTTTAAAAATTTAATATTAGAACTAATATTTTGTATTTACTCACATGTTTAGTTTCTGGTACTTTTATTCTTTGGGGAAGATCTAAGTTTTATGTGGTATATTTTTTCTGACTGAAGAATTTCTTTTAATATTTGTTTTAGTTTTGATCAGCTTATAATGAATCCTCTACCTTCTCTTTTCTGGAAATGTTTATATTACAATGTTATTTTTTGAAGAAGGTTTTTGTTGGATATAGAATTCTAAATTGACAAGTTTTCTTCTTTTATTACTTGAACATAGTTACCATTATCTTCTGGCTTTCATTATTCATTATGAGTTGTTCAGTCACTCTGTTTCTCTGTATATAATGTGTTCTGTTTTTCACTCTGGTGCTTTTTGGAAATGTAGTTATATATTCCTTGTATTTGTGTTTCCAGTTCATAGTTCTTTGAACTTTTATAATTTATAAGGTTTATAATTTTTTGTTTATTAGGTCTTTTTAATCAAATTTTATCTTCTTCAGCCATTATTCTAAAACTCTTTCTGTATTCCCTTTTATGCTAGGACTCTTATTGTATCAGTTCACAGTGCTTCAATTTATTCCATAGTCCCAGAGGATCAATTTATGGGTTGTTCGGTTTTTGTTTGGTTTGGAGTTTTTGTTTGTTTGTTTTCTCTTTTCTTCATTTTGGTTAGATTGTATTGCTCTGTTTCCAAGATCATTGATCCTTTCCTTTCCTTTTTTTTTTTTTTTTTCTACAATGTCTAATCTACATTTAGTGTCATTCAATAAAAATGTATTTTAAATAGATTCTAAAATTTTGGTCTTTTTAAAATGCTCCATTTTTAACTTATTATATTCCTATTTAATGTTAAATGTATGTTTATAACTATAATAGCTTTTAATGGCATTGTTTTATAATTCCATAATTTCTAAGATTTCTTGGTCTGTTTTTGTTAAGTGAATGCTATTCTGATTACGTGTCACAATTTCTGGCTATTTGACTTGTTTAGAATTTTTTTTAAAGATTTTATTTATTAATGTATTAGTGAGAGACACAGAGAGAGAGATACAGAGAGAGAGAGAGAGAATGAGAGAGAGGCAGAGACACAGGCAGAGGGAGAAGCAGGCTCCATGCAGGGAGCCTGACATGGGACTCAATCCCGGGTCTCCAGGATCAGGCCTGGGCTGAAGGTGGTGCAAAACCGCTGAGCCACCCGGGCTGCCCTTGTTTAGAATTTTTATTAGATATTGAACATTGTGATTTTTTTCATTTTCCTTAAATAGTGTGATTTTTTGGTGTTTTTTGGCCTAAAATTAATATTTTTGTATTAATTTTATTCCTGCTTGTTTTTAAGCTTTGTTAGGTTAGGAACATTCACAGGAGTAGAAGAGTATTCATTTCAGAGAGAGCTCAGGCATATACTTAGGTATTGTCTCCCTTGGATCTCTACTGAATGCTATATGTTGTTATGGAAGAGTCTGCCGTGGTGGGATGGAGCTTGAACATCTATTTAGTCTCTCTAAGCTCTTGGAATTGTTATGCTTCTATATCCTTTGTCTTTTTTTGTCCTGCATTTTAGAGTTTTACTCTATGTATACACAGCCTCTTAGTCAGTAAAGACACAAGAATCCCTAAACAGATTTCCAGTAATTTTTCAACATAGCTCTCTCCTCTTCAGAATCCTGGCTTACATTTTTAGCTGACACAAATTCCAAAAAATCCGATCACCATGTCCTCATTTCAATCATGTAAAGATGCTGAGGCTATGGTTCTCCCCTCTTAAATAAGTGGTCTATAAATTATCTCCAGGCAGTGAAATGAGGAATTCTATGTACCACATGATTTATGCCTCCTTTTTCAAGAATCACAAACCTACACTGGTTGATGTACAATACGCGGAAAGAGTTTTATGTATTTTGCACAGTTTCTAGTTGTTTCTGAGGGGAGGTTCTGTCTTTGTTTTACCTTTATAGATAGAAGCACAATTCATTAAGTAAAATTGATATAAGGATCAATCTTTAGTTTTAAATTAAAGGCTCATACTAGTGGTAAAATCTACATGATCTTAGTTCTAACAATGAAGATAGGGCTTTAGAAAATGGAAGAACCTGGGCCCAAGTGTCATACACCTGTATTTGAATGTTGACTGTGTTACAAAATGTAAGTTACTTAACCTTTTCACTTTCAATTTCTTAAACTACAAAATGTTATTAAAAACCTACCTCATGTTGTTGTGTTTAGTGAGGTATTTGCGTACATCTTAGCTTGTCATTACCTTCAGATTTGGTAAATGAAATAAAATAAAAATTTAATCTAAAATATTCATTTACTTTTGTTTCTGTTATAAGTTGAATAATTTAATTCATTTAAATGTAAAAGATCCTAATTCTCAAATGTAAATAAGTAGGAAATAGATTAACATTTGTCCTAAGTCTATTTTATTTATTATGTTCTCTACAAGATTTAATAGCAAATCAAGCACAAATTCTCAGGTAGATGACTTGTCAACTACAAAGCAGAATACTTTCATTTCTATTAGCTACATGTGTACCTAAGCTTAATTTCTACATTACACATTGTCTAAGTAGACAGCTATTTTTAATCCAACATGTTATAATTTACCTTCAAAAAAAGATTGGCTTGTTTTTACAATTATAGTACTTTTTGTTTACTTCATTTTATGTTATTGGCTTTGTCCTTTCAACCATGAGTAATGACAAAAGATGGTCACTAAAAATGTGTATTAAAAATAGAAGGCAATCTTAAAATCCCTCCAATTTGATTGCAAATGTTGTCACCTTTACTCCACTCTTCTTTCCCCCATTTTGAAGTTTTGAAAAGACTAGTTGGAGGACATGATGGTTTCTAAAAGATCAAATTAAGGTATTTGTGACAAAAGAAAAATCAGAGAACCTTTGGCAGGTAAGGATAAACTTATTTAAGCAAGCCTTTTACTGTCTGCCATGTGCTAGACATATTACAGGTTCTAGAGATACAGTCGTGAAAAAAATCTTTGTCAATATGAAGATTAAAGTTTACACTTGCATTGTGTTTACTTTGAGCTAAGTACTTTAAAAAATATCAGCATATAAAACCACAGGAGAGCCCTATGAGGTTGGTAACCTTATTATTCCCACAGACACTGAGGCACAGGAAGGTTATTAATTTGTCCCAACTTTCACAGTTAGTAACAGGCAGAGCTGTAATAAAACCTAACACATTAGATCCTAAAGTTCATAATTTTATATGTGCTAGTGGATAGAGAGAAGAATATTAAATATAAAGTAATAAAATACATAGTACATTAGATAGTTGTTCATGATATGAACTAAAATAGAGCAAGGAAAGATAAGAAAGGAAAATATGTGTGGAAGACTATTGTTTCAAAGAGAATTATCAAGAAAGGCCTCACTGAGAAAGTGGCATTGGAGTATACCTGTTGAATTTATATATATAAATTTTGATTAAATAGATGAAAAAAAATAAAAATTATAAGCCACTGAAAATATTAGTATACAACATTTTTCAATTTGCAAATACTAGTTTAAATGTAACTAGTTCTGTCAATCAACATAAATTCAAACTAAAAAAATTTTAAAACATTCAGATACAGATTAGTAATGGAAAATATTAATAATTCCAAATGGGAGCAAATGGCTTATTTTCTTAAGTTTCTGAATGATTACTAATGCACTGTATTAGGATCAACTCTGGTCATAAAACTGAATGTGACTGACCACTATAAAGTGTACAATAATGATGATTAATCGCACTAATTAAATACAATGGCTAAATCCTGCTATTATTCAGCTTGTCATTGATGAAAAAAAGATAAATCTAATAATAAGCTGATACAACTTATTTTACCCAAATATAATATTTTTTCTAGGTTTGAATTGCATAAATAATCTTGCATGGTTCCCTAAATAACTAATAATGACTGGTACTTAATATTGTCTTTTTATAAATATCTCTTTAAAAAGGCCAAAAGCATCATGATTTGGTTTATAGTAAATAATTCACTTTGTAAAAAAAGAGTTTAGCAATTATAAGAAGCTATTTACTTAGGCTTATTTTCTATATCTAATATTTTATACAGTAGTCATTCATTTTGCTCTAAGTCAATTAGCTTGCAGAAACATAACTTTAAAGCACACAAAGAAAGAAAAAGTAAAATGTTTTTGATAGTGTGATCTTTCTTTCCTTTTTTTTTTTTTTTATAATGTGATTTTTCAAATGAAAACATCACCAATATCAACAAGGGTTGATGAGCAAACAGAGGGCAGAGTTTCTCAAGCTCAGCATTCATTCCAATTTGGGATGGATGACCACGCATTGTGGATGATTGTCCCAAGCATTGTAAGATATTTGACATCATTCCTGTCCTCTACTCATTGGATGCTAGTAGAAACCCTTCAACCACTGGCCTGGTTGTGACAACCAAGTATCTTCACAGACCTTGGGATAAAGTGTTCTCTGAGGGAGACTCTAAAATCACCCTTGGCTAAGAATCAATGGTATTAAAAATGCCTTCTTATTTTAATAGTTACATTGATAATAATAAATACTATTTATTAAGCATAAATTATATTCCAAAATGCTTTAGTAAGTGCTAAAAATATACCATCTCTTTCATTTATTTTATCTACCACATGAAGAAACATTCTAATGATGCTCATTTTAGAAATGAGGGAACTGAGTTTCAAAAGATTGAATTTCATTTCAAAAACCATGTAGCCAGTGAATAGTAGAGAAAGCATTTGAAGCCAGGAAGTCAGACCTGTCTAATTTCAGGAATTATACTCCTGCCTATTTTTCTATAATGTCCTCATTTCCTTGAAACTTGAATTTGAAATGCCTTCAAAAATATCAAGAATAAAAATATAAAGAGAGAAATTTATAACCAATACAAATGCTTTAGACTTTTTACAGATTCAAATAAAATGGTAGGATTCAGAATATATAAAAAATAGAAACAGGAAACCACTGCACCATGTCACATTGTTCATCAGTGGATATGGGAAAAAGTGTTTCACAGGATTTGCCTGACAATCCAAGAGGGAGGAGGGCATGGGCAGGAGCACCTCTCAAGAGGTTGCAAAGCCCTAAAGACCGGGACAAGTGCCAGGAAGAAATGAAAAACCTAGCCGAGTGAAAAAAAACAGCCTCTCTATAGAGAATATGTTAAGTCTGCCAAATTAACAGAAAAAAAATAGAGACATCTGCCAGATTCTGTTAACCAAGAAATTAGATTGATGAATTAAAAACAGAAATGAAATAAAAAGCCAAGTATCATTATAATTTTTATAATAATGGGCTTTTAAAGTAGAAATACTAGACAAAGAAATCTCATCATTCAGGTGGAAGAGCTCTTGAACATGCATATCTTATGTTTGATGCTGCCAAAACTTGTATCATGATGGCAGTTTTCTCATTATGACAATCACTCCTTCAACTACAGGCAGCTGCCAACCTAAAAACTTTTTTATTAAAAAATTAGCTTATGGGACACCAGGGAAGCTCAGTAGGTTAATTGTCTGACTCTTGATTTCAGCTCAGGTCATGATCTTAAGGCTGTGAGATCGAGCCCCATGTGGGGCTCTGCATTGGGTGTGGAACCTGCTTAAGACTCTCTCTCTCTCTCCTTCTGCCTCCTCCCTTCCCAGAAAATTGGCTTGTAACACAATTGCAAAATAAATTTTCCCAATGATACAATGCATGTCTATGCTAATGAGTTTCATATGTGAATTACCAAATAGAATTTAAGAGGAATGAATATGAATTACACTTAAAACCACATCAAATGAAGACAAACAAAAAACCTTATTACCACACAAATATTTTCCAATTTAGAGCACAAAGGTACAGGATTTCTGAACAAGTCACCATTAGAGTAGATTCAAGATCAAAATGGAAACAAATGGAGCAGAAAGAAGATACAAAATGATTTAATTTTGTACAAAATAGTTTAATTCATATTAAAAGCCCACAATGTAGATCAAGAAGAAGAGTGGACTTACCATTAATATTGTTGAAAAGTTCATTACTGTATTAATTTCTATTGCAATTTAAAACAATTTATTTATTTATTCATGAAAGACACAGGCAGAGGGAGAAGCAGGCTCCACGCAGGAAGCCCAACGTGGGACTTGATCCCAGGACTCCAGGACTACGCCCTGGGCTGAAGGCAGGTGCTAAACCGCTGAGCCACCCAGGGATCTCATTTTGCAGATTTTTATAATAAATTATAACCAATTTAGCAGCTTAAAACAATACATGTTTACTTACTCAGTTTCCATCATGGGTCAAGGCTAGACTGTAATCCAAGTTTGGCCAGGACTGCATTCTTATCAGAATCTTGATTGGAGGAAAATTCATTTCTGAATTTTCTCAGGCTGTTGGCAGCCTTAGTCTCCTTACAATTAATTCAGAGCTAAGTCCTCCCTTTTTCTGATGGTCTTTGACCAGGAACCATAGGTTGTTTGAAAATCCTTTACTCAGTGCTTTCCATAGGCCCTTTCATCAAATGAAAGCTCATGAAACCAGGAAGTGGGAGAAATCTTCCTGACAAGCTTGCATACAAACACATGCTTGTATATTTCTGCAGAGAAGCACATGCTTGCGTGCAAATATATGTCCATATTCATATATATAATATATATATATGCAACCAATACACAGAGACAGATATGTAGATACAGATACAAAAATAAATAGGTAAAAATATAGATACATAGATATAAATGTAATCATGGGAATGCCAGGTTTTATTAATTACAAACAAATCACAGATCCAGGCTACAAACAGGGTTGAGGGATTATACAGGATATAAATATAGGGGACATGCTAGGTTCTGTAGATCACAACTATGATGAAAAACATCAACTCAGAATAACTTATGCCAGATAAACAACTTTTTTTCTTGGGCTTAAAACTTTCGATGAGATGGGACACTTGGGTGGCTCAGTTGTTGAGCATCTGCCTTTGGCTCAGGACATGATTCTGGAGTCACATCGGGGTCCTTGCATGAAGCCTGCTTCTCCCTTTGCCTATGTCTCTGCTTCTCTCTCTCTCTGTGTCTCTCAGAATAAATAAATAAAACCTTAAAAAAAAAAAACCTTCCGATGAGAAAGTAAACAAATAAAACACTAAGAACATAACAATACAAATAGAAGAAATACTCATTTTAAATGAAAAATTAAATTTACCTCTCTATAGGATAGCATTTCCTAAGCATAACATTAGCATCTGTTTCAGAATAAACTTCTTCACTGGGAATCATATATTCTTGTCAGTTCTGGCAAGTGACAATGTGACATTTCTAGGTCTCTGCATGAGAAAGAAGCAATCCTTGAAAAAATGTTTTGCAAAAACTCCTATCTCCTTTTAACTAACATAGCCTATATGACAATCACAGATATGTCACAAATATAAATTTAAGAATCAATGACAAAATACATCATTACTTTGTGTTCTAAGATGAAAAAATCTGATAATTAAACTGTTACCATACATTATTGTTCGATTTGTTAACAGTTTTACTTACTAATAGAGCTCTTTTAGACCTGTTTAACCACATGTTTTTCACTCTAATCATTAAAAAAGAAAGTATATGTAAAATATTGATTAGATGGTCCTAATATTTATGTACTTTTTGAGTATCACCCTTTTGTATCACCTGTGAACTCAGAGTTAATGGTAAGTGCTTTGACCAAACACTACAGGTACTCTATAGTGTATCAAGGGAAATGGTAAAGCAGCATATATTAAAATAATATTTTATTCTTGTTTCAAAGCCAATGATGCCCATATCAAATCAGTTACTTAGTTTTCATCTTGGGAAAATAAGAATCTCTGTGGTTTGGTGTTTCTATTAAATGAGGCAGTATTACTTTCCTAGGGGTGCCATAACATGTTATCATAAACTTGATGGATTTTTTTAAAAGATTATTTATTTATTTATTTATGAGAGACACAGAAGGAGACAGAGGCAGAGACACAGGCAGAGGGAGAAGTAGGCTCCATGCAGGGAGCCCAACGTGGGACTCAATCCCAGGTCTCCAGGATCACGCCCCAGGTTGAAGGCATCACTAAACCACTGAGCCACCAAGGCTGCCCGAACTTGATGGATTAAAGCAAAGAAAATTTATTCTTTCACAGTTCTGGAGGCTAGACATCTGAAATCAAAATGTAGGCAAGGATGGCACCTTCTGAGGGATCTAAAGAATAATCCTATCTTGTCTCCTACTTTCTGATAGTCCAGTAATTCTTGGTGTTTCTTGGCTCATAGATGCATCCCTCCAGTCTCTGCTTCTGTCTTCACATGGTCTTCCTCTTTGTACCCCTGGGTATCTCAAATATCCCTCTTCTCTCCCTCATAAGGACACTAGTCATTGGGTTTAAGGTCCACCCTAAATTGAGGAAGATTTCATCTGAGAATTCCTAACTTAATTACATGTAAGAATCATGTTTCCAAATGAGGTCACAATAACAGGTGGCAGGTTAGGACTTGGACATATCTCTTTGGGAGATGCTATCCAAACCATTAAAGCAGACAATGATAACTACATTGAATGATTACTGTGTGTAAATAAAAGCAAATTCTAAATATAAAGAGCTATAAAATATTATTTTTGCATTTTAAAATCACATGTCTTTATGGTATTAGTACTAAGAATTATTAGTTGATTTTCTTATACCAAATTTATATTTCATTTTATTAAAGGAATTTCATGGATGCAAATCAGGAATCAGAAGCCCTGGCGATACATGCTAAAATTTCAAATGCACCAACAAGAAAATAGCATTTAGTTATACATATTAGAATTAGAAACAAAACATTTCTTGGAGATATGAATGACAGATTACGTCTTTTGAATTTGGTCACTCTTCCGTTTCAGTGAAAACATGTAAAAAGTTGATGAATTGTATTGGTTACTGAAAAAGAAGAGTGTTTAAAACTAATCTCCTTCTTCAGTTGATACTTATCTTTCTTTTCCTCAAAGTTAGCCATATTATTACTAGGTGTTTTATAATAAAGAGAGACCCATATTAATTTTTTGATGAATTTGAGAAGTAATTTCAATGTCTTGGCTATTAGTTTTCTAGATATTTTAGTTAAATACTCAAAGATTAACAATTTCACTTATTTGAGAACAATTGATGTCACCTATATCCTTAATTTTTAATTCTTACTGTCAAAGAAAAGCACACAATAGAACTGGTAGCAGCATTTAAAAATTGCTGAGGGAAATTCCATTCAAGTAGAAAACAATAAATTTATTACTTCCTATAAATATATTGATATTTTTCAATGCACACTTTGCTTTGGAATGCCTATATTTGAAAGTTAGCAGAAACAGGTTCAAATAAGTATTTGTACACATACACAACTTTTGATCCTGAGAATATACATCTCCATTCATTCCAAGGTTGATTGGTCCTAGCAAGCCGCTTGCTCAGGAAGTACTGCATTAAAGTGACCACCATCAATATTTTCATATAAAAATGTGATATTAATATTAAACCAAGATATTTGTGGTTACCTACAGAAAGTAGATTTCTTTGTAAATATCTTACCGTCTTCTTGACAGGTCACCAAGCTAAGCCAGGTTATGAATAGTAATGATTAGATACGTATATTGAATTCTTCACTGGATTAAGTGATTAAAGCAAAGGTTATGCTACTTAGATCTAGCCCAGTTGGTTTTAGAAATACAGAGTTATTCGTCAATATAGAAACTATTTTATTTTGGTATCATTTGAACTCTTTTGTTGATTCAGAGATTTTTTATATTTTTTTGAGATTTTTTATAATAAGAAAAACAGTTATTTTGGAAATATTTATTAAGTGCTGACTATAGTCTATGCACTGAGTAGGAGGCAGCCTTAAGATGGCTTGCCTCCCATTTTTCATTGCCTTGTGTAAGCCTTTCCACTTGAGTATGAGCTGGATCTGGAGACCCATGTCCTATAAAGAGAATTGGGTAAAATAACCAGGTTGTCACTTCTGAGAGGTTATCAAAGAGTTGTGACTCCTGTCTTTTTCATCCTCTCTTACCCTCTTGCTTTCTTGCTTAGATGAAGCTACCTGCGATGTGTAAGCTGCCTTACAGAGACTCACATGGAAAAAACAATGGAGACTTTTGGCCAATTACTGGCAAGGTACTGAAATTCTCTGTCCATCAAGTTGTAAGGAACTGGCTCCTGCCAAAAACAGGTGAGTGAGATTGGGAAAGCATCCTGCCTCACCAGAACCTTGAGATAGCTGTAGCCTTAGCAAATACCTTGATTGCCTCATTGTAAGAGACTGAGTAGATGTACCAGCTAAGCTGCATTCACAGGAACTGTGAGAAAACAAATGTGCATCGTTCTAAGCTGCTACATTTTTAAATAATTTGTTATGCAGGAATAGATATCTAGCATACTATTTGTGAATACTAGTGAGAAAATCAGAAATAGTAAAGAATGCAGGAAGCAGGTAAAGTCCAGTAAAGTTGGGGTGGTTGAGAGTATTTTGATGTAGGAATGTGTGTTCATGTGCACGCACACGATTGTGTTTTTTTACACTTGATGTAAACTACATGACTATTTTCTTGAAACACATTATTTGCCTCATAACTTTATAGGCATGAAGAATGTGACATTTTGAGTTAGCTCTTATTAAATAAAAGATTCTAGCATGTAAGAAAACTTCTGTAGCCTCTCTGACATGAAATGGTTAGTTCTTAATTTCAAATACACTCCTCTACTGTGTTTTCTCTCTCTGCAGTGTATTCTTTCAATTGTAAAAAAAGTGGATTGAAGATATGACAATTACAGAAACTACAAATGAGGCAAAAGAAAGATTGTAGCTGGGTAAGCAATTTAAGAAATAACCTGCTGTGTAACTTATTGGGACTCTGACATTGACTTGAATAAAACAATTATTCAGAAAAATATTTGATATAAATTATTTCTCATGCCTTGTCTTAGTTTTGAAAATAAAGATAGCATTTTTGTGCCACATTCATCAAGCATTCATCTGTTTAAAACATGAATCAGTACCAGTCAAGTACTACATTTATTATATAAATTGATCGTTTAAAACATGTGGTTGGGATGAATTTGAAAGATGGGGAAAGTATGACAGAATGATCAGCGTTCTTGAAAATGTTTTAGAGTAGCTCTAGCCAGAAAAACTCGCTTCACTTTGTCCATTGCTGAGAGATGAAGCTTGTGGGGAGCTGTCTGTTTAGATTGTTTATAGCTGAGGCTGATAAATATTTTCTTCCTTCACAATTATATACTTTGAATATATCCACATCCATTAATCATTTGTTTTTGTTTGGTATGAAAAAAAAACATATCTTACAATGAAGACACTTCCTTTTCTAGATCAAATATGACCTCTTGTGGGAAGTCGCCTCCAGCAGACAGAGTTAGACGTTTCTTTGTTTATATTTATAACATGTATTATGATTTTTGCTTGTTTGTTTTGTTTTGTCTCCAAAAAAGAAAATAGAGGCTGGGAATACTTGATTCTCTATCAAAAATGCATATAATAATTTCGACAAAATGAAACTTAATTATATTTTTTTGGAACAATTATGTCATTACACTTACTTATGCTTGGTAGTGTATTAGTAGGAAAACATTAACGATTAGCTCTAGTAATAGACCTATCAGCTGCTTTCAAGGAAGAAATGCTACCAAAAATCTGAGAAAATGTTTTATTTATTTTTTATATATTTCTTGGGGTGGGAGATTTGAGGAGGTATATGTAGTATAATCCTTTTTGTTCTGATGTAGAATCTATATCTAGTTTTAAGAAAGAAACATGCCATCATGGTTTCGGAATATTTAACCCCATTTTTTATTGACTATTATGTTGGAGAATTCCTCTTTCCCAAATGAAAATAAACATCTGACAGGGGGGAAAAAAGTTAATTTACTTGAAAGATTCACATATTCTTACCCCTTTTTTGATAACTTGATTTGGCTTGTAAATTATGAAAAGTCTGTAGAGTTTTTTTTTTTTAATGACTTCTATATGTTTTAAGAGTTATTGAATTCACTTTATATCCTTATGTACTTATGTTTTTCTTGTGAGTAATAGATACTAAGTAGAGGGAAAAAGGAAATAGAAAACAAAATTATACTGATCTCCCATGTATTTGGAGGTCAATCTATCTGAATATCTTAATACATGATGTTTCCTTTACTAAAGCAATACAGACAGTAGAGACCTCTGAAGTATTATCTTTATTACTTTAGATAATTTATTTTATTCAAGTCATTGTCCAGCATGTTCAGCTACCAATATGTTCCATTGGAGACTAAATCTTAAATAGCTATCTCCACTAGTTTACTAAAGATCTTTTCAAAAGTTGAATCTTTTTTTATAAAGATGAATACTAGAACACCATTTGTGAGTTTTTAATGACAATATATAGTGTCATTTATAAAGATAATTCTAAATGAGGCCCTCTAAATATTTTTGAATAATGTTAACACTTTAATTTTATAGACATCCAAGTTGACTCTTTTGCAATAAATATTTAATTTACAAATTCCAGGATTTCTTATAAATCATTTATGTTACTACACATGCAATCCTACCACTTTCAGTGTTTTGGACTCATACTGCTTAAATATGGCATGATTGTCATTTTGGTATAATTTCTGGGATCCTTTGAAAGCATGTTCTTTTATTTGAATGTCACTGTGATTGAAGTAATTTGCACTGTCCTTAACTAAATTTATGCTTTCAGATGAAATAGTTTTTGTTAATAGATAAAATGAATTAGTGGAAATGTCATCAAAATAAAACTAGTTTTTATCTTAAAAGTTGCCCAAAGCTATGAAATTACATCAAGAAATAACCTTTACTTTGCCAAATGAGTAGATTAATTGTATAAGAATATATATAAACTTTCTGGCAAATTTAGCAGGTCAAACATATTTACATAATCAACATTTAAATAATTTTAATGATTGATATCAGTGATGTAAATGATAAAAATGAGATGACCCTTGTTATGTAGAAATTTCCTGTATTTATAGAAAAGATATAAGTGGTATTTATTAATGCTGTTTATATGGATTGACTATAATTACACTATCCCAGGCTAATCCCTGTGATTGTTACAAATTGAAACAGGTAACAATCAATATTACAGTGAGTGCATAAATATATATCAAAAACAACAACAGCAATACAGCAACATGACTGCTGATGGAATGGAATATAACCTTCTGGGTAACTTCTCATTTATTCTTTTTCTTTTTTTTTTTTTAATTAATTAATTAATTAATTAATTATTTATTTATGATAGTCACACAGAGAGAGAGAGAGGCAGAGACACAGGCAGAGGGAGGAGCAGGCTCCATGCACCGGGAGCCCGATGTGGGATTCGATCCTGGGTCTCCAGAATTGCGCCCTGGGCCAAAGGCAGGCACGAAACCGCTGCGCCACCCAGGGATCCCCTTCTCATTTATTCTTGCTGACTTCTATCTCTTTCAATAATAAACTCTTTCTTGTTATTGCTATTGCTATCAAACGTTTTCATTGGGAGAGACAAATTTGGTTTACTTTATAAACAAAATTCAATAAAAGAAGGGCTAAGTAGACTAGGATTTACATATTGTCAAGAACTGCTTCTCAAATATTAATATGTATGAAAATACAAATACATAAATAAAATACATAAATAATACTTTTGGATAGGATCTGTATTTGGAATTTTTAACAAACTCTGTTATTGTAAATATTGCTGCTTGATAAGCAAATTTTAAAGAACAAGGACATAGTCCTTGGGATTTACTAGTACAGATGTGTATAAAGTTTAGATAATTGTAATAAAATTATATATTTTCCCAAAAAGCAATATCAAGACACTTATTTATAGTTCTTCTTTTCTTTCATAGAGTCACTTTTTTCTATTCCAATCACTAGTGAAAATTCTTCCTTGTGAATCCTAAGATGAAAAAAGAAACATTTCAAACTCTTTCTTACATGATCTCCTCAATCTATTAAATGGATGCTTTCTCATTTGTCCTCTTAGCCTTTTAGAACTTCCCCTATTTACATAGTTTTCATTTTTATTTCCCCTAGATTTGTACAAAAGACATGTTTTTCATTTGGATGAAAAATAAACACTCAATACTAATTGTAGATTATCATGCTAGATATTATATTTTACATTTGGGAAACAGGAATGTGTTCACTATCCAGGAAAAACATAATGAGATTTCTTTGTTCCCTCCCAAATTGCCTGTCCATCTCCATCCCAAGACTTCCTTGGCAGTAATGAGCTCTGTGCCAAGGGGATGCTCTGAAGTTTCTTTCAAAGGGCTACCACAGGGAGTGTATATAAGATGTCCCCTTGAGAACCAGCTGCTTTCCCCCATTGCCTTTACCTGAATCAATCAGAAAAAAATAAATAAAATTGTTGTAAGAATGGTATAATGGTATAAGTAAAGTTACTTGTCTTTACTGTAGAGTCTGAAAGGAAGTTAATACTGTAATCACCTTGTAGACAATATCTAGCTATTTCAAGAACTAAGAACTAAGAACTAACATGTGGGCAATGTCTGAGGAGTGCAAAAGTTTTCTGATTTGAATAGGCCTAGACCTTGAGAGTGTATTTGAAGAAGGCAGCTCCACAGAATTCAATTTGAGAAGTTCTTGCTAAAGTACCTAAAATCTTAATTTGTAAATGTGAATTCCAATTGGGCATTGCTATTGACTTAAAAATCTAAAGTCTTATGCTATGATTTTAAAGTTCAGATACTCATCTGAAGATTGAATTTGAAGATAGATGCTTGCCAACCTAATGCTGGCAATACTTACTTCCTCTTGCTTATATGCCCAATTTCAAATATAGTTTGCATGGAAAATTATTTAAAATCTAATACTTTCACTTACACTGAATTTTGATGACTATAAAATGGAATCTGAACCTAAGACCACATGGCAATATTCAGTTTTAAGGAGTTTACACAGATGATTAATAAATATTTATTAGTTTTAGATAATGAAATAAAAGCATAAATTAAATAGAAATCTGATAAAGAACCCAGAAATCCATATATTCATATACCAGTTTGCAAATACTGGTACAGATTGGGGCTCAATAAACTTTTAAAAAATGTAAAAATCATTTTTAGGTTGCAGGAAATCCAGAAAGGGGTGGAAGGGTAAAATTAGCCCATGGATGTCATCTGCCAACTCTTGGTGTAGACAGTGCATTCGAGGTTCAATATTTGAATGATCAATTATCAGTATATTCTGAAAATAGTGCTGGATTTCAAAAGGTAGATGGATTTTGGAAATGGAGAGGCTTTGAGGAAGGTATTGTGTATAATAGAAAGAAATATATCTGGAAATATAGGGAAAGGGAATTAGACCAAAAAAATGTGTTTTGGTCAGGAAGGACATGAATCTGAATGTTATCTAGAAGTATTTTAGTTTGTTTTCATCAAGGATAAGTCCCTGTCAGGAACACTGCAGGGGAAAATCAATCTGATGGTGATATGCCATGAAAATGTTTTACTAAAGGCTGGAAACCCCGTTAGAATACTAGTTCAATTATCCAAGCAGGAGACATTGATCTAGAAATGTGGTAATAAAGATATAGAAGAAAAAATAATAATATAGAGGAACAGATAATAGCAATGATACCAGTATGAAAATAATCGACTTGGAGTCTAACCTAATAATCTATCTTAAATTAAACAGTAAGTTGAAGAAATTCAAAATATTACTGAAGGTTTGAATTTGTGTAACAAGAAAAATCATAGTACAGTTGTATTGACAGTGAAATCTAGAAAGATGAGCAATTTGAAAGACTGTGGTTTTAGTTAGACTTACTTTAGTTAATGATCCTATGACTTCTAAATGAAAATGCACAACTGCCAGTTAAATATAACAAATCCAATATTTATCAAGCCTAGAAGACAAAAGGGAAAACTTTGGGGAGAGACTGGAGGAGTAATTAGCCTGGAAAAATAATAAAACATGGTAGTGTCTCCAAGATTAGGGAGGAGTTTGAAGGAGACAGAGGAGGTCCATTGTGTCAAATTTATATCTTATAAAGGTTTGTTTTTGGCCTCAGGCTTACAATTCCATTTTGAAGGTGCAAATAGCCATATTCTCACCCTTTGGGAATGTTCAATTTCTATTCAAACATAAGCACTTGCTGTGAGTTGACTACATCTCGCTGTTTGCTAGTGTGAGGCAAAGTTGTAACAGAAGGTTAACAAAAGATTTTTCTGGTAGGTGTATTTTCCTGTTAGAAAAAATATAAACTTCATAAGCTGAGCATTATAATCTCAAGAAGGATTTTGCTTCAGGCTCATCTCTTCTCCCAAGGGCTGTGGAGATGTGTGTATGAGCCAATTTGCACCCCTTCAAAACACTTTCATTCATCTAAAATTACAATACTATCCTTACGTGAATTTTATGCACCCAGAGGAATTAAGCTCATCATTACTATTATGACAGTAAAGCTCTCTTCAGAAGTTGCTATGCTGGAAGTTTTCCCAAATGATTCATTTGGATTTTCATGCCCTACCTCCAAGTATATAATTTCCCATTTCTACTTTTAAGATACTTAACATGTGTAGTAACTGGTATTTTAAAAATATTTATTTAAGAAGATTTTGGTAAGATTCACATAGTTTATATGAAACAGACTGTACTATATTTTGCCTAGCAAATTTTCTGTGTTCACAAATTATGCATGTGAAAGCAAGAGTTTAGAATTACACGGTTAGCCCCAGTAAGGATATGTTAAGGGCTTTTATTTCCCTATTAATGCAAGCTAAATGTCTGCTGAACACCTCTTCTAATCAGAATTCATCTGTCTCTCACTCACATATTAAATAGAGATCATCGAAACACCTACATTTAATCATCCAGAACAATTCAGAACACAGGATCTGTGTTAATGTAATTGGAAGTTTTTTGTACGCAGAGTAGACATCCCTTTCTGATTATATAAACTGCTTTGTTTTTAAAGAAATAGAAATTAAAATTTTAGGAATATTTTATTAAAAGTGATATTCAAATTTCTATAAGATAAATTTCTAAGTAAAATGGAAAATAAACTTTCATTCGACAGTTTATTATCCAATTATCTTTGTCACCCAGGAATGAATTATTCCCGTAGCTGTGTTTAGAAATAGTAGTGAACAAGGGAAGACTGTACACTATGCTTCCCCATCCAGAGGAAGGGGTAAACATAAAAATATAATAGACTATAATGCACAATATGTACTTGAAATGAATTATGTATATATGTCATGTACTTATGCCTGCACACACACACAAATATATGTTAATGCTTATTTTTTCCTAAAACACTGAAACAGTAATGTTTTTATTCTATAAATTAAAGCCAAGAAAGAACTTCAAGCTCCATTTTATGAAACTACTTACTATCAGCTCGTGATCTTATACCTTGTCCTCACTGTACCCAATTGATATCTGTGAGAAATGGTAGCTTCAGAAAAAGAACGTTTCAGGGCACCTGGGTGGCTCAGTTGGTTAAGAGTCTGCCTTCAGCTCAGGTCATGATCCCAGGGTCCTGAGATGCAGCCCCACGTTGGAGTCTCTGCTCTGAGGAAAGGCTGCTTCTCCCTCTCTGTTTACCTACCACTTTGCCTGTTTGTGCTCTCTCTCTGTCAAATAAATAAAATCTTAAAAAAGTAGATAGAAAAATAGAAAAACAATATAAATAGAAAAAATAGAGAAAAGTTTCTGAGGAGGTAGTATGCTCATAAGAACATAAGTATGTTCATATTATTAATTTAGAGTCATCTCTAAATATTATTACCCTACACATTATATCATTTCCTCAGTAAACAGGCAAAACAGATTTTTTTCCAATTTTATCATTCAAGGCCAGAGCAGAAACCTATGCTTTTGTAAAAAGCATCTCACTAGAGGGAAAGTAATTAAAAGTGATGTGTCCTGACCCCTGCAAATGAGGAACCAAAGTTTAGATCAAAGTCTAAGCAGAAAGAATCTTTCTCCATTGCCTAGCACTTCTATATTTTAGCAGGAATGTTCAGAGTAGGAAAACACTGGTCACTATGGAGAAAGTTTAGACACACTCATGTAGCTCAGAGAAACAATGTGGGAGCGTTGTCTAGCTGTCCCTGGAATGAAAAAGAAAAAACTGAGAATTCAATGGTAAGGTGCCCAGACTGTAACTCAGCTACTCCATGGCATTTTTGCCTCAGCATCCATTTTGTCTGGCCAAGTGGACCGCAGGGGACCTTAAACTGACACGAACTCTTCATGCAAATGCATCCTTTTAACAGCACCACTGGGACTCAGAAGCAAATTTAAGTTCCTAGTCTGACTTCCCCAAATCTCTTGTAATAAAGAGTGTCCCCTGCCTCCCAGGTCTTTAACCTTGTACATTTCTTAGGTAAAACCCTTGGAGAGCTTACCAAAACCCTGCACGTTTTTGGGTTGAATTGACCAATCTGGCCTTTCTTAGACAGCCTCAAAGTACTCCACTCACAGATCCTAAAACCTTAGTTGCCCAAGGTCCTACCCATTTATCTGCTTGTATCCCACCTTGACCTCCTCCTGTAGTCCGTCAAGCATACTGTACACTTCCTCCAGGACCCGTGAGTAAGATAATTCTTTATCTCATTTTTTTTTTTGTGGTCTTTTGTTGAACCTGGCCCACCATCCGACACACCAGGAATTTACTTAATAAATGTTAATTTAGCAAAGTCACATGATAAAGACTATGAACAGGAGGCATCCTCTTATATATTTGGCTGATTAAGGGTCATGTCAGTTGCTTTAGTAACAAGAAACATAAAAAGAAATATCATTGCGGTGCCTGGGTGGCTCAGTCGGTTGGTAAAGTGTCTGCCTTTGGCTCAGGTCATGATCCTGGGGTCCTAGGATTGAGCCCCACATGGCACTCCCTGGTCAGCAGGGAGTCTGCTTCTCCCTCTTGCTGTGCCCCTGCCCCTGCTCATGCTTATTCTTACTCTCGCTCATAAATTTAAAAAAAAATCTTCAGAAGTGTCATTAATCCTTTATATTCTTTATTGTTCATTGTACCTAAGTATAAACACCAGCAATTATGTTGTTTTCATTATCAAATATAGGTTCTGTTATTTTTTTTAAATCCCTTTGTTTTCTTCACAGTCTTGAATTAAATGAATCTGGGATATAAAATTGTATTTGGATTGCTGAACTGAATGAATCAAAATTTGTTATCACATTGGAGAATATCATTCAATTTGGTGGGAGTACAAATTATAAAAAGCATTGTTCTATTAGTGTATAAATAAAAAAGTCTGGAGAGAATGGACATCAAAAAATAGCAGTTATTTTTGCTGAGTGAGGTTAAAATAACTTATTATTATTTTTTGTATGCTTTTGTATAGCTTTCAACTGTTTTATTATGAATGGAAGTAAGGTACTTAAGAACTCAGCTCTGGCTTACATTGCCAAAATTTGATTCCCAATTCTGTCATTTATTAACTATCTGCTGAAGTTAATCTTTTTATGTTAAGATGCTTTATTTTTTTTGAATATTTTTTTTATTTATTTATTCATCAGAGCACAAGCATGGGGAGCAGGAGAGGGAGAAACAGGCTCTCCACTGAGTAAGGAGTCTTGGGGCTGGATCCCAGGACCCTGAGATCATGACCTGAGACAAAGACAGACATTTAACTGACTGAGCCATCCAGGCATCCCTAAGATATCTCATTTGAATGGATTGGTTGTTGTGAAGCTAAATTTTAATACATTTAGACATGGAGAGTTAATAATGTTAGGATTAATTTATTGTTAGCTGAGAAAATAGACTTATTTTTTCTTTTAAAGTGTTGGAAACCTTGAGAACTAAGAAATAGATCACATGAATCTCTTCTCCTATTTTCTTTTTCTTTCTTTGTCTTTTTAAGAAAAAGAAACTTTTTCTAAGTTTAAGGTATACAACATGATGAATTGATATATTATATATTGCAAAATGATTACCACCATAGCATTAGCTAACACCTCCATAACATCACATAATTACCATTTCTTGTCCTATCTATGCATTAGATACCCAGAACTTAATCATCTTATAAGTGGAATTTTGTACTCTTTGACCAATATTTCCTGATTTCCCCCACTCCCTAGCGCCTGATAATCATTATTCTACTTTCTATTTCTTTGAGTTTGACTTTTATTATTCTTTTAACCAGGCTTATTTCACCAGATGATTTCAAGATTTATTATAAAGATACAGTAACCAAAACAGTATAGTACTGGTTCAAACAGACAATTCAATAAATGGAGTAGAGAATCCAGAACCAGGGCTGATACGTATTTAGACAACTAATTTTGAAAAGCTGAAAAGTCTTTTGGAGTTAAAATCTTGGGGTTTATTTTAAAATTAATATAAAGCTTATTTAACTCTTAAATAGGATTGAAGCCTACTTTTTCTAAATTGATTTTAACCAAACACATACATATTCAAACTCACCTCTGACAATGAACTCCTGTGTATGAGTATTACAATCTATAATATTTATATATAGCAATCTATATATCATGTGCTATTAACTCCAGACAATTGATTAAAAAAAGAAAACTACATAGAAAAAAGAAAACAATAGAAAATAAAAGTATCGCTGACTCTCAGGAGTTAGGAAGTGCTGACTTTCTTTTTTTTTTTTTTCTTTTTTTGCTGACTTTCTATATAGTAAAATATCTGTATATAACTTCTGACTCCCCCAAACCTTAACCACTAATAGCCTACTATTCACTAGAATCCTTACCAATAATATAAAAAGTTGATTAACACATTTGTATGTTACATGTATTATACACTGTATTCTTACAATAAAGCAAGCCACAGAAAAGAAAATGTTATTAAGAAAATCCTAAGGAAAAGAAAACACATGTACAGTACTGTATTATATGTATAGAAAAATATCTGCATGTAAATAGAACCATATAGTTTGAACCCATGCTGTTCAAGGGCCAACTGTATAGTGAAATAGAGGATTACTTTACCAACTATGTGACCATAAAAAAGTTATTTAATCTTGCTTCATCTACAACTGTTTGTCTGTAAAGTTGGGATATGAAAGGCTAACCATAGAGAATTCTGATTCAGGTGATGTCAAAACAAACAGTTTCTAACATGACCACAGATAAAAATTATAAACTCTGTAAAATAGATATATACACAGATACATTCACGCACATGTACATTATTTTAAGGCAGTAGAGAGTGATAAAGGCAGGAAGAATTGATGGGGATTTGACACAAAAGCAGATAGAAGCTAGTTGAGTGTATCTCTTATTGAGGTCTACATCGATACTAGTTTTTTGCATACAATGTCCAGAATGCTAGAAGAAATCAATGATCTTTATCAGCATGAAGGGTCAAAAGATATAGATTAAGGCTACCAGGGAAGCTGAAAAATTAAGCATAGGGAAATACCAGAAAGGAGAGAATCCAGAAAAAAATCTTTTCATGTATTTGGTCACAGAATTGTGTGAGTGTTGAGGAGAGTCAAGGCACCATTTGGAAAGAAACAGATAAATGCTGAAAACCCTGACCAGAAGGTTCAGCTGATTCTGAATGACAGACATAGTTGAGATCTACCAAGGAATGAGTACTTATAAAAATCTTGGGCTTTCTTGGGCAGCCCGGATGGCTCAGCAGTTTAGTGCTGCCTTGGGCCCAGTGCATGGTCCTGGAGACCCGGGATCGATTCCCATGTCAGGGTCCCTGCATGGGGCCTGCTTCTCCCTCTGCCTGTGTCTGTCTGTCTGTCTGTCTCTCTCTGTGTCTCTCATGAAAAAATAAATTAAGTTTAAAAAAAAAAAAAAGGCTATGCCATTAAAAAAAAAAAAAAATCTTGGGCTTTCCACTAAAAGCCCAAAAGACACATCATGCACAAAGAGTACATCCCTGAGCTAAGGGGTTCACTCCAGGAATAGGAGAAGATCCAAAATAGCCTACCTTAACAAAACACAAATACAAGTTCCAATTTACACAAGGTAATAGACCAGCAATTCAACTGAGTGCTAAACAAAAATTAATATTCCTCAGAAGAAAACAGAAGCCAGAGTCTCTACAATGTATTATACATATAGCAATTCTTGTACATATGAAGAAACAGGAAAATCTATTCTATGATGTTGGAATTAATATAAGTGGAATTTAAAGATACTATCAAAGGATTAGAGCAGTGTTTCTCACCTGGGATGATTCCTGATTTCCAAAATGGATATTTGGCAATATCTAGTGGTATTTTTGTCGCAATTGATAGGCCTTCTGCTGGCATCCAATGAGTAGAGTCCAAGGATGTTCCTAAATATCCTATAATGCACATGATATCCTCCCCAGACAAGCCATTATCTGGTTTAACATGATAATCTGCTTAGAAACTGTGACTTAGAGAAATATAATATCATAATAAAGGAAAGTCTGGGGATTCTCAGCAGAGAATCCTTGTAATTAAGGAAATGAAATTTAAAGCCACAATAAGATAACATTTTACAACTACTAGAGTGGCTATAATTTTTAAAATGTAGAAAATTACAAGTGTTGGTAAGGATGTGGAGAACTATAACTCTCATGTTTTAAGGATTGTATAAAATGGCATGGCAACGTGAGAAAACAGTTTGTTATTCATAAAAAGTAAAACCTAAATTCATTATAGGACACAGAAATACAACTCATAGGAATATACACAAGGTAAGTTAAACTGATGTACAAAGACTTTTATATTTAGTTCTAGAGTAACATTATGCATAAAAAGAAAAATTCAAAACAATCCAAATGTCCATCAACTGGTGAATGAAAAATGTGAAAAAGAAACAAAATGTTACATGTTGTAATATGAGTAAATTTCATAAACGTTACCTTTAGTGAATAAAATCATATGTAAAAGATTTCATATTGTATGATACCATTTATAAGAAATGTACAAAGAAGGAAGTCTTTAAAGACAGGAAGCAGAATTGCTGCTGCCTGGATTTTAAGGTAGGGATGGGGATCAACTGCAAACAGGAATCATTTTAAAATGAAGTAAATGTTCTAAAACTAGTTTCTCAATTCTATAAATTTATTTGAAAGCATTAAGTTACATACCTGCCGCTAGTGAATTATATCCTGTATGGATTACATCCTAATACTCCTATTTTTTAAAGTAACAAATAAAAATAGAAAATTACAAATCTGAAATGAAAATTCCACCAGATGTGTTTAATTGTAATTGGAAAAGAGTCAGGTAAATTGAAACCAGATCAACAGAAATAACAGAGTCTGAAGAATAAAGAAAAAAAATTCAACAGACCTTGAGGGGACTTATAGAACTATATTAAACAGCCTGATCTATCTGTAAATGGAATCCAAGATGGAAAGAGAAGGGGGCGAAAAATATATTTGAAGATATAATATCTGAAAATGTTCCAATTTCATGAAAGAAATGTACTTACAAATTGAAACTCAAGCAATCCCAAATAGAATCAACGCAAACAAAACCACATCCATATCAGTGCAAACAAAACCACATCATAGTCAAAATACAGGAAACAAAAGTTACAAAGAAAACTAAGAAGTGACAGAGGGAAAAAAGACACAAAAGGTAAGCAGTGATATATAATATAAGACTACTGATAATCTTATTTGAACCGATGGATAAAAAAACATGGAATAACATCTCTAAAGTACTAAAAGAAAACATCAACACAGAATTCTCTAGCAAAAATAGTCTCCTAAAAAGAAGACAAACAGTTTCAACTAAATGAAATATGAGGAAATTTACTACCACCAAACTGCTCTAAAGGAAATGTTAAATGAAGTTATTCAGGATGAAGGGAATGATAACAGATGGAAACTTGGATCTAAATTAAGGAGAGTAGAACACTGGGAATATATATTTAAGATTGAATATAAAACATTGTTTTCTTAATCTTATTAAAAGAGAAACCATTTAAAATAAAACATAGCTATTTTGTGGAGGTGATAACATAGGTATTTGTAAATATATGAAAAGAATTGTGCAAAGTCAGGAGGGTAGGAATAGCCTTACATTGCACATGAGATGGTATCAAATTAATTTAGCTAGATAGAGTTAAGGATGAATATTACTATCACTAGAAAAGGTATTATAAAAGTAACATAAAAATAAATACCCAAAAGTTAAATAGAGGACATAGACTAAAAACTGCTGAGTTAATACAAAAAAAAATGACAAGATACAAAAAACAAAGAAAGGATAAGTCTAAGAAAAATAAATATAATATGGTGGATTAAACCCAACTGTATAGGCAGCCCCATGGCTCAGCGGTTTAGCACCGCCTTCAGGCCAGAGCATGATCCTGGCGACCCGGGATCGAGTCCCACGTTGGGGTCCCTGCATTGGAGCCTGCTTCTCCCTCTGCCTGTGTTTCTGCCTCTCTCTCTCCTCTCTGTGTATTCTCATAAATAAATAAATAAATAAATAAATAAATAAATAAATTCTTTTTAAAAAATTAAAAAAATAAACCCAACTCTATAAATAATTATATAAATTTTAAATGGACTAATGACTTTGATTTAAAGGCAATGATTGTCAGACTGAGATAAAGAAAGAAGACCAAAATAGTCTTTGTAAGAGACAAATATTAGTTAAACATAAAGATAGAGCCATGTCAAAAGTAAAACATTACTCATAAGAAAGCTAATGTGGCTCTATTAGTATCAGAGAGCTTTACTTGTCTATATTTCCATGAATATTTTCAAAAGAAAAGATAAATTTCATAAAAATTATGATGTATATTGAACAATTATAAATGTCCATTTGCCTAACAATTAAAAAATGCATAAAGGAAAAATGACAAAATATTTTTGCAGTCTCTCTCAGTGATTTATAGGACTAGTAGACAAATTCTATAAGGACTTAGAATGATTTAAATAACCAAATAAACCACCTTTACCTGATTGACATTTATAAAACATCACTCTTTTTTTTAAACAGTTTTTTTACTTTTTAATGCATTTCATTACTTTTTTTAAGATTTATTTATTTATTTCTCCATGATAGACAGAGAGAGAGAGAGAGAGAGAGAGGCAGAGACACAGGAGGAGGGAGAAGCAGGCTCCATGCCCAGAGCCCGACGTGGGACTTGATTCCAGGACTCCAGGATCGCGCCCTGGGCCAAAGGCAGGCACTAAACCGCTGAGCCACCCAGGGATCCCTAAAACATCACTCTTAATAACTGTAGCCGACACATTGTTTTCAAGTGCATTTTTTTTTTTTTCAAGTGCATGTTTTTAACATGCAACAAATTTGGCACCTTGAAACAAGTTTCTGTTAATTTCAAGTGTCAAAATAATACAAAGTATATACTCTGACGAAAACAGAATTGGAATAGAAAATAATAGCAATATAGATACATATGTCGTCAATATATATACATATATACATATAATGTATACATATATATATCATGTAAAGCATGTAATCACAGTCATCATTCCTATAGTGATTCTAGAGAAAAATGACTGATAAAGTTTATATGAAAATGCAAATGGATTAAAATAGTGAAAACAACTTAAAAAGAGATAAAAGGATAGATGATTTTTTCTGCTTGACTTTAAAAAGTACTTTAAAGGGACAAAAGTTAATAAAGATATATAAATAGGTTAATATAACTGAACATAAAGCCTAGTCATAAGCTCACAGAACTGTGGAAAATTGATTTTTAACAAAGGTGGGAAAACCATTCAAAGAGAAATCAAAGTCCTTTCAAATAATGGTGCAGGAACAATTGAATACTGAAATTGAGAAAAATGAAAAAAAATGAAACTTCCTCCATATCTTAACAATATACAAAATTAATCAAAGATGTATCACAGTCCTAAATATAAAAAGTAAAATTGTAAAGATTATAGAAGAAACCATAAAAGGATATTGCATAAACCTGGGGTAGGCGAGATTGTCTTAGGATACAAAAGTACTAACAATATATTTTAGGATGTAATAAATTGTTTCATTAAAACAGAAAACTTCTCCCATTTATAGACACTATTAAGTAACTAAAAAAGCAAAACATAGACCAGAAAAAAATGTTTGCAACATTTTCTGGCAAATGACTTGAATCCTGAATATATAAACAACTCCTTCAATTTCTAATTGAAAACACCAACTACTCAATTAAAAGACTTGAACAAATACTTTACAAAAGAAAATAAACATGTGGAAGGGGCTAAATATCATGGTTCATCAAGAAATGTAGATTAAAACAACAGTGAGATATCACTACACTTTTGCTACAACAAAATTTTAAAAATGATTTAAAAAATAATATAAAGATATGAAGGAGCTGGGAGTTCACATGCTATGCATTGCTGGTGGAAGCATAAAACAGAGAAGCTTTTGATTCTCTTACAAAGGTAAACATGCACCTGCCCTATAACCTGTTACTTCCACTTCTTGATGTATAATGAAAATAAGTGAATGTATGCATATCCCCCCACCAACAATGTATGAAGAAGTTTTTAGCATTTTTATTTATAATAACTCCAAACTAGAGTGGGAGAATTACCTAGCGACAGGAAAATAAATATCCAAATTTTGATATATTTATGTAGTAGTATAAACTAAGCAAGAAAAATGATTATTAATATATGTAACAACATGGATTAATCTTACAACTATTACATTGTATGAAAATATCAAGAAAAAAGTAATATATGCCCTATGATTTCATTTATATAAAATTCTAGAAGAGGCAAAAATAATAGTCTATGGCGATAAAATCAAAACAGTGGCTGCCTCTGTGGAAAGAGACTGACACAAAAGGACAATGAAAAGACTTTCTAGGGTGTAGAAACATTCTGTTTGATGTTGTATACACAGGTGTATAGATTTGTCAAAATCCACCAAGTAAATGCTTCAGATCTCTTCATTTAATGACTATATCTTAACTTTTAATAAAATGTTTTCATTACCAACATAAACTCAGTGTGTATACTTTTCTTTTTTTACTTCCATTCATATTCTGCCTTATGCTATGATTTGAGTCAAATGGGTCAACTGTCTAGAGTCATATATTTTTAACATGGGATTGATATTACAGACTAAATTTTGGTGATTACTAATAATTTCTCTTTTGTTAATACCAACATTTGTAAATATACAAAGGTCTTGTTGGTAAGCTATCCTCAACAAATATTTTCTGGAATGATTAAATGAAAGTTCATTTCCTCAAGGTTTCTATTTTCCTTTTATATTAGGTACTATATATTATATTTGATTATTTTTAAGATTGACAAAGTAATATTTGACTGTTAATTTCATGTAATGAACTTGCCCTTGTAGTTAGAATAATTGTTTTCTTCACAGAGGAGATAAAAGGAAAGTCAATCCTATGGCACAGTAAAGGATTGCTTATGTGAGATCTGTTATGTCTCTGAATTCTTGAGAGAGCATGGCAACTAATTTATAACTAATTGCAGTGGAGGCAAGAAAGAGGTTGTGACCTGGAAAGCCAGGGAATAAACCCAGTGCCCAGGTCCTGGTGACTAAGGAGATCCAGTCTAGAAGACTTTCTCAAATGAGATGGGCAATCTCTGGTCATGATTAAGGCAAATGGCAAAAAAGTACTTAAAGAGGAACAAAGAAAAGTAGTGATTTGTCTTAATACATAGGTGCAGAAATGTCATAGATTAGCCAAAGGCTGATGCTCAGAACTCTGGTCATAAGTTTGTATCATTGCTTGTAGGAGTTAGAGCAAGGACAATTTGTGGATCCAGATAGGTAATGGGATCCAGATTCTCAAGACAGATCCAGATCATTTTCATTATTCATTAAGAAACTAGCCAGGCTGCTGGCACAGAGACTTGATTGAGCAGGACTGTTGGGATGTGAATGACAGAACCAGAGCAGAAAGATGAGAGAGGGTATGCTTTGTGGTTTGCCATGCAGTTCCAGAGTTCCTGTGTAGCACAGGGGTATTCCACAGTCAGTTTAAGGAGAGGCACATCGTAGCTGCTTGGTAAATATACTTTGAATAGAAGTTAGTGAGCTATTAAAAGGCCATCAGAAGGAAGTCTCTAGCAATATCAGGTTTTCTAGGAATGGATAGTATATGAGAGCATAAACAAGACAGAACTGACTGAAGTGTTTAATCAATAAAACATATTTCTCTTTATTTTATTAAATATCAAATAGTGTAAATATTGTTATTCCGTTTTCACCAATGCAAGTGGAAAAAATATAGCGAGAAAATAAAATCTTCGGTAAACATCAATTTATATGAATATAAATAATGGCATTCTAATTGGTGGGTTTATTTTCTTTATTCCATAATTATTTGAAAGGATACTTTGAAAATCCATGATTGTATTATGCTTTCACAAAAGATATGTGAAGAAAATAGTTGTTTTCAGGTTTTTGTTTTTAAAGATTTATTTATTTATTTATTCATTTATTCATGATAGACACACAGAGAGGGAGAGAGAGAGAGAGAGAGAGAGAGAGGCAGAGGCACAGGCAGAGGGAGAAGCAGGCTCCGGGAGCCTGACGCTGGACTCCATCCCAGGACTCCAGGATCATGCCATGGGCCGAAGGCAGGAGCCAAACTGCTGAGCCACCCAGGGATCCCCTGTTTTCAGGCTTTTGAGTGGGCAGTAAAATAAAAACTTTAAGCCACCTTCAAAATTAAGCCAGATTTTACAATTAAAAAAAAAAAATATATATATATAATTCTTCATACTCATGGTCAAATATGATTACCAAATAAAGATTTTATTATTTTAATGATTATTCTAATTTAACAAATTATTATTTCTAAAACCAACCCGAAGGAAAAATAAGTTGTTTGGTTATATAATTCCTTAATAGATTTGTCTTTAACTAAGGGACAGATACAGTCATACAAAAGATGACTTGAAATTATAAAGAATAATTCTATATTTCCATTTAAAATTTAATAACTTAATATAGTTACATTTATATACCAAATACAGACTACTTTATGAAAATATTGTTTGACTTTTATATTCACATTCAGATTGTAGTCTCAAATAATTTTATAGTAATTGTCTATAAGTCTTTAGAAACAAAGCCCTAGCATGGTATTAGGAACCTTAAAAACTCCATATATGGATTTTCAAAGTTACAAAAAATACAAAAATACTAATTCAAAAGAATATGTGCACCCTGATGTTTATAGCAGCATTATCTACAATAGCCAAACTATGGAAGCAGCCCAAGTATCTATTAACTGATAAATGTATAAAGAAGATGTGGTAGTCATATATAGTGGAATATTACTCAGCCATAAACAAATAAAATCTCGCTATTTGCAATAACATGGATGGAGCTAAAAAGCAATATGCTATGCACAATAAGTCAGAGAAAGACAAGTACATATGATTTCACTCATATGTGGAATTTAAGAAACAAATGAAAAGGAGTGAAAGGAAAAAAAGAGGGGGGCTAACCGAGAAATGGACTATCAACTCTAGAGAACAAACTGATGGTTACCAGAGAGGAGGTGGAGTGGGGAGAGATGAGTAAAACAGATGATGGGGATTAAAGTGGGCACTTGCTAAGATGTATGCCAAGTGTCATATGGAAGTGTTGAATCACCATATTGTACTTCTGAAACTAATATTACACTGTATCTTAACTGGAATTTAAATAAAAACTAAAAAACAAAAGCAAAAGCCCACAACCCCAGGAATACCAGGATACAAGACAAAGTGACTGAAACCTAACTGAAAAACCAGAAAATACAAATGAAATGACATAAAAAATATTGTTGGTATCAGACATAAGTTTTTAAATAAGTGAAACTAACATACTAATATATAAAAATATACTAAAATATGTCAAAAGATGGAGAATTTTAACAAGAAATTACAATTATAGAAAATAGTTCAAAAAATATGCTAGCATTAGAAAAACATACTATCTACAATTAAGAACTTGATA
Organism: Canis lupus familiaris; assembly: GCF_011100685.1. Taxonomy (NCBI): domain Eukaryota; kingdom Metazoa; phylum Chordata; class Mammalia; order Carnivora; family Canidae; genus Canis; species Canis lupus. The sequence goes on from NC_049253.1 coordinate 20,607,187, forward strand.
AATTGGATTAATAGTACACTATACACAGCTTGAATAAGGACAATGATCTGAAAGATAAATCAATGAAAAAATCCAAACTGAAGTACAGAGAGGTCAAAGTTTTAGAAATGCAGAGAAAAGGGAAGGGCACATACAGGGCATGGTAAAAAAAAAAATATATATATATATATGTTTGTAATTAATGTAACAAAGGGAAGAAAGAAAGACAATGGGACAAAAACAATATTTGAAGAAAAAAAGTACCGAGTTTCCAAAAATGGTACAAGATATCAAACAACAAATAGCACTAAAAATTTCAAGCTGGTGTTATAATGACTTTGTTGATCTTTTTGCAATTATTTACAAAACATAAACATATGAGCACTCTGTATCTAAGCAATTTTATTCCTAAGTAAAAAAAAAAAAAAAACAAGGGAAATATCTGCATTTGTGCATCACAAAACATGTTCAAAAATGTCCCTAACAACATTCTTTGAAATGACCCCAACTTGGAAGCAACACATTTTTTTCACAAGAATATAATGGATAAATAAACCGTGTAATATTTATACAATAGATATAGAAATGAAAAGGCAGCTACCTGCAACAATAAGGATTTGATGTCAAAATCATAATTTTGAAGTCTGAAATAAAAGGATATTCCATCTGAAATGCTTGAATAAAAGTCCACTTGAAATCATGTTTAAAAACAATCTAATTTCCAGGAAAGTGGTTATCTGAAAAAAAGAGGTTTGTTACAGAGGCAGGCTTGAGGGGAGCTTCCAAAATGTGGGTAGTGTCCTGTTTCTTGTTTTCATTTTCCCTGGATGTGTCAACTTTGTGAAAATGATTAAACTAGTAAACTTACTACTATTTAACACTTTTAAAATGTAAATTGTATTTTAATAAAAGTATTTTCAAAATAGGAATAATTATGATGTTTGCAGAAAGATTAAGTAATATGATACATTTACCAAAAACAAAAACGTGGGACAGTTCTGGCACATTTTCAAATTTATGGGGCTAGTTGTAGAATGTTTTTAGTGAAAAAAAAAAAAAGAAGAGTAGGAAAATCCTTTTAGCTCAAGGAAATCATTCTATATTAGCCAAAAGAACTTCTTAAAAAGTCTCTTCCTGTTGGAATTTGGTGTGTGTGTGTGTGTGTGTATTGTATAATATTCTTCAATTAAGGAACTAGCAGTTTCAAAGCATTTGCAAAAGTTTGGTCATAGATTGATCACACAGAAAAAAAAAAATGTCCCTTTTCTCAATTCACCAGATAAACTATATTGAAAATTCCTTGTCACATCTTGCCAAAGTATGAGATTTGGATACCTACCCAAATTTCACTGGGTGCCATTCACCTTTTTTTTCTACATGGAAGTTGCCTTCAAGAAGTACACAAACATGGTGGTAATGGTAAATCAAAATTATTCATCTGGCTGTATAACATTGTAAGTTGCCACATGGAAGGCAGACTCAGGTTTATGACAGTTGATTATAGCAATGAAATCTAATTGTAAGTGTGAATCAGTCACACCATCTTCCACTACAGTGAACATAGATTATGCATATTTAAAAATACACTATCTAAATAAAAATAGCTTCAACTTCCCTGAGGTATTCACTGAAAATAAGCATATAATATATAAAGATAATTGTGATCACAGAGATTATTTACAAATATATGACATGTATCTTTATTTTTACGCTCATACACGTATATTTACATCTTTATGTACTTCTCTCTGCTTATTAGAGCATCAGCATATAGGCAAAGTTCTAAATTTAGATTTCAAGTATGTATTCAACATCATGAGGTAGAGAAGACAGTCTCTTCAAGTAACAGCCTTTTATTGGAGATAGAATTTGTTTAGCATATGAGCATCTTTATTTGGCCTTCTCCCTGGGTGAATAGCAAAGAGATATATGAGAGTGATTATTATAGAGCTATACCATGCTAGCATAGTCAGTTCAAGTAAATAAATTATCTTATCTGTCTTCTTCTTCTTCTTCTTCTTCTTCTTCTTCTTCTTCTTCTTCTTCTTCTTCTTCTTCTTTCTTCTTCTTCTTTCTTCTTCTTCTTTTACCTTTCAATATCAGCTCCTTTTGCTATTTAGGGTAAGCAGAGAAGGTTTGGTTTAAAGTCTTTTGATTTGTACACTTTGAGATTTTCTCAATACTATGAGCTCTTTTTCTATTGTGTCTAGTTTTGCCATGGGCCATTGCCCATTGTACAACTGGCATACTGTTCCCTAAGGTGAACTTTCCTGAGAGTCTGTAAAAAAGGAATCTAAGGAATTAAAGCCCTTCATCAAAAGGTTTCCACATGAGCACACATTCAATTTTTCAACTGTTCTGATAAGGTACAGCCTTTCTTTTCTCAAGTCTAAACTGTATAACACTCTTACAATAATTGTCACCACATTTATAAAAATGCAAATCTTATTCTATTTCTTTAGCAGTCCAATTTTTTCCCAGATTTGAGACATTTGGGATTAAACCAATTCTTAAGCTTTTAAAAGGATAATCAATGATACCCTATATTCCCAAGGCCCCTTTCTAGGGGAGGAAGAGTGTTCTCTTGGCCATTGGGCTTCTATGTCAGGTCTTTTTTTTACCAGATTCCTGTTTAATGCTTCACAGTAAACCATTGGCAATTCAGAAACTATGAATCATATAGCAAAATTATTCCTCATATTATTTCATTTATTGTGCTCACTGGCATTATGTATAACAGAAAGACTCAAGGAAAAAAAGCATTCTTTGCAAAAATGAATTTCGAGTAACATGAGTTTTTCAAAACATTCATTGCTGAATCAAGGGTCATAATTAAAAGATAACAAAGCCTAATTTTTAGTTCAGCACATCCACAGTAGGAAAGAAAACAAATGTTTTTCTGGTTATAATACAGCTTTCTGAATGTAAGCAAGTAAGAAATACTTCCTTTCTCAAAATGGGTTTAAATAACACCGTCAATGTTCTATTAGCAATGTCCAGTGTCCAGCAGAGGTAAAGTACGAGTGTGCGCATGCATGTGTGTGTGTGCATGAGCACACAGATTTCAAAAGATGCAATAATGAAACAGGTCGGTCTGTAGTTCAGGTTAGTAGGTATTTTGACCTATGACAGAAATGGAGAGATGGAGTGCTTCTGGGTGTGATTTTTAGCATCCTGCAGGTCGTGTTGGGCCAGTCCAGGGAGGTAGCAAAGAATCAGCAACAACTATTTTGTTGTCATTCTGGTAAGATTTTTAGAAGGAAATGATAGGTCTATAGAGTTTTCCAACCCCATATGTAAGTAGCAGATGCTGCATAATGTTTACGGAATGAATAATAAATGGGAACATATCCTTGTTCCCTTTGCAGTATTTTCTGTTTTCAAAGGAAATGATATTCAACATTTAAGAAAGAAAGTTCTCCCATGGAAACATTTTTTCAAACTGTATCAGAATAATGAAAATTTAAAAATCACATCTGTATAAGTGGAACACAAAACTATAGTTTAGAAAGTGATAAGATTAATGTATGCAATTGTCATTGAAATCACAAAATTGTACAGGGTAAGTTACAAATTGGACTGGAGAGAAGAAAACAGCAGCCCTGACAAAAAGAAAACACGGGGTCTCTAATCAAACATTCAGAAACATGTAATTATCTTCTCTGTAAGTTAATTTTACTGAACCTTGTTTTATTCAATAAATATATTTTTTTAAATTTTTATGATAGTCACACAGAGAGAGAATGAGAGAGAGAGAGGCAGAGACACACACAGGCAGAGGGAGAAGCAGGCTCCACGCACCGGGAGCCCGACGTGGGATTCGATCCCTGGTCTCCAGGATCGCGCGCTGGGCCAAAGGCAGGCGCCAAACCGCTGCGCCACCCAGGGATCCCGAATAAATAATTTTTAAACAACTGGTGTTTTTAGTTTTCCGTTGGATTGATAATTTGTTTCCATGTAACCTCTGGTTGAGTCTATATCATCATCAGAGTTTCCTTCATTACTTAAAAAGATTTCAGGCATTTTGTGAAAGATTATACATTTAAAAAAAAGAAAATCATAAAGCTTACAAATATGTTATGTTTATATGATATGTATGTTTGACATGTATATGTAATAAAAGTCATCTGCAAGTTAAGTGATCAAAATGTCTTCATTTCCTATTTCTCTGCCTCTCAAAAACATTTCATAAAGATTTCTTCAGACATTAATTTAACATAACAATTTTCTTTCAATTCGCTATCAAAGGTCAGCTTCTAACTTCTAAGGAAAAAAAGGATTCTGTAGTTTGCAAGTTCCCAATTATATGCATGATTGGAATGGATAAGAAAGCACCTTCTAAGAGATCCTTATTTGCTAAAAAGAGAGAGGAAAGTTTTAAGTCACCTAATACTGAATCAATATTTCATAAAAGATTGTTACTATGAGAATTATTATGGAATTCTGAACTGGTTAGTTTTCTTTGAGTAAAGTTAACTTAAATAAAGAAAACATGACAGACATTTTGCCCTCCCTCAAATTCACCATTTTAGAGTTTCCCTGAATTTATTCCTATGTATGAAGTTGACTAAATGATACACTCATTTGCTCAAATCAACAGACCTACTTTCAACTTATCAGTGGAGTTTATAATTCCTTTAGATATTTGTACATAGACTTGTCAATATTTGACTTTAGCTTTTAATTTTTGTTCTTTATGGTAAGAAATTATAAAAGAGCAATTTTTATGACACCTATAAAAGACAAAAGCCAATTACAGAATATGAAGCACAAGTAAATATATAATTTATTCCGAATTAAAATATGTGGTTTATATAAAAGTAAAAATGGCAATGATGCATCATGCTTCTATAGTTATGTTACATACACACTCATACATACACCCAGTACCATGAGTTCTAGCCAAAAGATGTAAAAGAAAGCAGCAGCCCACTAAAACATCAGCATGATAAGAAATGGAAATGAAACCATTCGCATTTTACATAATACTAGGTATAAAATATGATCTTAAACTAAGTGAAATCTGGGTTTCTTCCAAACACATGATTGGTGAGGACAGACTGGATCTATGTTAGATTTGCTTTAAAAAGAAGAAAAAAAATTCCTCTTGTACCCATAGATGTCAACCATTCTCTTTTCTCCTGTCATCAAAATTTAGTTACAAGTGAGAAACACTGACTTCAAGACTCAGCTGATTTATACATTGTCTCCACAGTTTGGTCCAGATTAAAATATATCATTTTGATTGCTTTTTGAGAAACAGGCTCATGGAAAATGAACTATCCTGAGAAGTTATTAGGACAGAAATTTGGAGCAGATTGATTTCAGTGCCTCATTAGAAAGCTATAGTACTTAAAGAGTTCTCAGTTTTCCGAGGGTCTAAAATGTAATTTTAATTTTCAGGGCTCTCCAAACCTAACACAGGTTTTTTGACATTTTTTGGTTGCCACCACAATGGAATTTAGTTCAGATCTGCATCTAGGACTAGGTCACTCAATTGTGATGAGCTCAACTTTTGACTTCAGTTTAGTATTGATCCATCCTTGAGAAATGGAGACTCCAGAGGGATTTAAGGGAGATTGTCGACATGCAGCATAGCACCTTCTTATCTTCCCTCCCCAAAGTGATTTCAATACATTGGAATTATTAAAGACACACAAAACACTTGTAGGTGGAAACATCTAACTCTGGGAGATGTCATCTATTTACATTAGATTCCACCTATACAGTGCTCTTAGAGCTACTTGATTCCCCATGCGAGGCTCTATAAAAATTTTTGCTTCATGGTAATGTTACTAACTAAAATTCATTGACCACTTACTATGAATCAGGCACTGATCAAAGTGTCGATATCACTCATTATTTAATTTTCACAAATATAGTCTTATTCTTACCACTTTTCAGATCTCACTGTTAGGCAAAAAGAAGTTAGGTAAGCAGAGATTGAATAACTAACCCAGTATGGATCCATGTTACACTTACTGACTAATAAGGAGAAAATTGTTGATTTCAGCTGAAATGATTAAGCACTAAAGTCCATGGCATCAACTACACTACTCATGACCTCAAATGTGACTACTGGTGTGAGAGATGACACTGGAGACAGAATTGATTCTGAAATATTCTAAAAAGTTTTAATTTGAGCTACTATAATACTATAGCAGTGGGATTATCTGATACTTCACTTTGAAGAAGATTCTCTGTAGGGTCTCTTCACTTTGCTTTTACTGATAATGTGGATTTTTCTAGTTCTGGTAAGATACTTTGACCAGTTGTCTGAATTGTTACTAATTTTTCCTGGTTGGTTTCTAGATAGACTAGGTTAATCTATCATTTTGTTTAAAGAGGTGAATTTTATTTTAGCATAATTTAAGCTTGCATAGACTCTGTTGCTATAAATCTCTAATGGCATATTTTTTGTCAACTGAAATATGTATCATTCATACAGTTTTAGTAGTATTATTGTACCATCTTATTTGAATCTTGAAATGATTCTGTAAAATAGGTTTTATCAAAAGTACACAGATGGGAAAAATGTATACCAGAAAGTTAAGAAAGTCCATGCAAGGTCACACATAGCTGCTAACAAGACCATAGTTAATATATGAACAAAACCCTGAAGCAAATTGTAGAATAACCCAAGCAGGAATGCCAAGGATGAACTTCAAGACAGAAGGACCAGGGAAGCAAAAATGAGAGACTGTTGGGCCTGATGTAGGAACAGCATGAATCCAAAGTGATAGCTATTTAATGAGCAAAGGAAAAAGTAAGGGATGGCAAATTTAGAGTTAGTAGTAAAATAAACCTCATCTTGTAGCCTATTGGAAGAAGACATGTATTTTGTTTTGTTTTGTTTTTTGCTCTTTTTACATTTGATCAACATGGGACACCATTGACAGTTTGGAGCAGAAAAGTGACACAATTGGCCTTGCGTTATAAAAAGATCATTCTTGTTCTTGTGCTAAAACATTGCTGATATGTCAAGTGTGGAGAGTTTAGAGTCAGAAGTTAGATGAATCCAAGGTTTTTTGTTTCAGCAATGATAAAATGGATTTCCCATTTATGGGGTTTAAGAAACCTCAGGAGGAGCATATTTGGGAAAAGATCAGATTTGTTTTGAGTATGTTAAGTATGGGATGCTTACAGGTATAAATTTGGAGTATGGAGTACAAGATAGATATGTAGGATAAAATTTTCTGGGGTCTGGGATCGAGTCCCACATTAGTCTCCCCACAGGGAGCTGCTTCTCCCTCTACCTATATCTCTGCCTCTCTCTCAATGTCTCTCATGAATAAATAAATAAAATCTTAAAAAATAAATAAAATATTAAAAAAATCAATTTCAGAATCACAAAAATATAGATGGTATTTCGATCTATGTGGCTGAGTGAGATCTGTAAGGGGACCTATGTAGAGAGGAAAGATCTAAGCAGTAGGATATTTGAATGATTAGAAATCAAGAGAATGTTCATAAACCAACAAAATCAGAATAAGCCAAAACTGGTCAGCAATGTGGCATAAAAATCAGGAAAGAATGGTCACTGAAGTCCAGGAAGCAAATATTCAAGATGAAGGGCCTGAAAAATCATGACAGATGCCACTAATAGGTCAACCAAGAATATAATTGAGAATTGACCATTATTAATTTTTAGCAACAGGGAACAACTTGATAACACAAAGACATTTTGGTGAAGTAGTGGAAGTAATTCCTGGCTAGCAGAGGTTCTCAAGAGAAAACAAGAGATAAATTAGAGATTAATATAGAACTTTGAATCTTAAGGTTTGTTCTTGGTTTCCAGATTCCATCATATCATTATGACTTGCTCTTCCATTTTATCAGTAAAATTTTTAATGTATAGATAGTGCATTAAATTAAAGAGGATAGGGATTTTGTAAATATTTTTCTAAATAAACATAGAGATTTTCTAAATATTTTACTTTATTTGGGCGATAGAGAATAGAGTGATTATACTTATGATATTCCAAATTTACGTCCTAGAAATCACTGGCATTCTAAATAAGAAGTTGTTGCAAACTTTTCTGACATTGGGGCTCAATTTAGATAAAATAATTGAACTGAGACTAAAAGAATGACTTGTTTTCCCTTAACATTATATTTAATTTTCTTTTGTTCAAATACTCCATCAAAAAAATCTCAACATTCACATTCTTTAAAAAATATCTGAACTAGATTATAAACATTCAATATATGCACCCAATAAAGTAGCATAGTTTGTCTTCAGCTATCTCACAGTTTTAAGGAAACCCTAAACTAGTTTAAAAATGTTATTCACACATGTCATAGTCTCCAAAAGTATGAAATTTATCTTTATTTAAGAAAAAATAAGGGATTCATATTTCCAGTCTGAGAATTCTTTTATGTTAAAAATATCATTGTGGTTTATTCTCTATTTATAGATAAATCACGTGTGAATAAATCATGGAACACATTTATCTTCTGAAATTTACTTAAAGATGTAAAGAAAAATCAATGTGACATTTGAATAGACTTTGAAGTTCTTTCACAATCCAACATTTCACAACTTTTATCTTTCTTTTGCATCAGTTGCTTTCAAATTCTATTTCTTTATAAATAGAATTTTTGTTGAGAACCGTTTTCCCTTCTTCTTACTTTATTTTCTCCGTATTGTATTTTCCTCTACCACTTTTGCTTTTCACAAGGACTAAATATTTCCTGTCACAGGTAACAAAACACCACTCTCATAAATCCTTGGCCTTTTAAAAGAGTGATAATAACTTTGATCACTGTATTTGTATAATTACCATGAGGGCCTTTGCTTGAAAAGAGTCCATCCCTTGCTTTGAATCTGGACGGGTACGATGCATTTGCGGAGATGAGCACTCTGTTGGAAAGTCCCTGGTCTCCTTTGGTGTCACATCTATCTATGTCCCCAGACTGCTCATCCAATGTTCCAATGACAGTGATTAGCGGGACCCCCCACGAACCGCAGATGGAATGAGGCAGAGCGATAAGGCACGCTGCCTTTCACATCAGCAGAGAGAAAGGCCTTCTTCACAGGAAGCCCAAGAGGAAGCCGTTTAAACAAGCGTGCAGAAAATATTGGGGTAATTACCAAGCACCAGGAGGGGGTCTCAGCATTGAGAATGGATTCAAAAATTCATTCAGCAGATTAATTGATGTTTTCCCTGCAGCTTGTCTTTGGAAATAATTCCCATGAAAATTCACAACTGAGAGTGGGAAAGTGTATTATAAAAAGATATTTTCATTACGGCATACATATTTACGAGTGTTTGAACCACATTTACTTCTGCCAGAAAAACTCTGGTGCTTTGCATCACTAAGCTTTGCAGTTTTGCTCTCTAAAATAAGACTTTTTTGCCTACAAAGGCCAGAAAGCCTTGATGTGTGCAGATATATTATAAGAAGCTTCTTAAAGTACGCGGTTGGAAATACTGAGGCAAGGTTTTGTGATTTAAGTTCTTTTCTAACATAACAGCCTTGAATGCCACTCTGGTGTCTGACTCATCTAGAAAAAAATCTGTTGTATGCGTATTTGAATAGGAAGTGCCCTAAAGGAGGAGGACTGGTATCCCTCACTCCTACAGGTTACTGTAGTGGAACAGCAGTGTTATGACAGATTTGTTCCTGGGGAGAACCAAATCAACCTTTGCCTCCTTTCCTAACCAGCTGGCAAATAGGGACCTTGACAGCAAAAATACAGAGATAGCCATTTATCAGATGTACAAGTTTGGAAAAGATATCAAGAAATAAAAATATGTGTGTGTATTCTGTGCACTTTTGTCTATGGCACAGTGTTGATGGAACATAGAGTTAGCCACAAGAAGGGCGCATCTTTCTTTTTGGAGCTATTGATCTATTGTTTTGAAAAATAGGAAGGAAAAACTGTTAAAATTATGTTGCTGCATTATGTTCATTTGCATCCCTGGGAAAATCTGTTTATTATGTCGTTTAATTGTATATTGACTTGGAATTCATTAATCTGAGTATCCTCACTGCAGATGTCTGCTCATGCACATAATGATTCTGGGACCATTTGAGAATTTGAGAGTGTGGATATCCATTCCTCTGAAATGGGATGATTCACCTTTCCCATGAGCAATGCATATGCTGTTCCCTCTGCCTTGAATATATTTTCTGTTTCAGCACCTGGAATGCTAGATGCATGCAACCAGGGCTGTGTTATGATTTCCATTGGCCTTTCCCTCTATAGAAAAATATTAAAATTTATGGTCCACAATTACATTGAAATAAAAACAAATATAACGATGTTATAAACATAGAAGAAGAAATGTTAAGACATTTTCTTCTACCTAATTTTTTTTTCTTTTTATTTGAAAGAAAATGGAAAACTCTTCTTGGCTCCAAAGATACTGTGGGTCTGGGGGTTCTATTTGTGCCTAATAGATTAGTAGGTCTTGCATGTATCAAGGCAGAATGTTGACAGTTCTGTGTAAGTTTCCTATGGTAGATTCTCCTGAAGGACTCATAATGATACTTTCCTTCTTTTCCTGGCTAACACATAACTGTATTTTGTTTAGATTTTAGGCAGTAAAAGGCTCGAGGAGTAAACTAATCCCTGATACAAAGAAATAGATCATAACTAGCCCAGTGCCATCATGGAAATTCAACTCTTTTTTTTTTTTTTTTTAATCACTGAACAAGGGTTCGTCTGTTGACCATAAGGGGAGACATGGTTGAGCAGACTAGTGGAAGGAACATAAATAATAAGTACGCGATGACATTGTTGAACCACTTAGGATTCTTTTTAAGTTATCTGATAAATGTCCTGGTGTTTATGCCATGTTTAGTTCAATATTTGCTGTTGTCAGCTTAGCTAAATATACTTCCTTTGCAGTTTCTAGGAGTTGTAGGCATGTTTCTTTTTAATTCTATGTATACACTGCATATACTATCATCATAATATTCACCACTATGTCTAATTAATGTTTAACATGATGATGTTCCCACTAAATGGTAAACTCTGCAGGTTCCTGTAATATCTTGCTCAATAAATATGGAGATATTTGTTTAGTTAGTGAGGTTGAAGTTACTAATCTCTCTTTATATTTTTAATATGTTTCCCTTTCCTTAATTAAAAGTCAGGGATCCCTGGGTGGCGCAGCAGTTTGGCGCCTGCCTTTGGCCCAGGGGCGTGATCCTGGAGACCCGGGATCGAATCCCACATCGGGGTCCCAGTGCATGGAGCCTGCTTCTCCCTCTGCCTGTGTCTCTGCCTCCCTCTCTCTCACTGTGTGCCTATCATAAATAAATTAAAAAAAAAAAAAAGTCAGGATGGTAGGGTCACCAGGGTGGTCCAACTGGTTAAGTGTCTGACTCTTGATCTCAGCTCAAGTCTTTATCTTAGGGTCTTGAGTTCATATGCTATGTTGGGCTCAATGTTGGGTGTGGAGCCTCCTAAAAGTAATAAACAGTGGTTCATGGCACAATTGGTTAAGTGACTGACTCTTGGTTTTGGCTCAGGTCATGATCTTGGGTCTTGGGATAGAGTATGTCAAGCCCCACATCAGGCTCTGCACTCAGCACAGAGTCTGCTTGAGATTCTTTCTCCTTCTCCCTCTGCCCATCCTGTTTGTGAGCTCTCTCTCTCTCTCTCTCAAAATAAATAAATAATTTTGAAAAAATAAGTAAAAATAAAATAATAAAATCTTAAAAACAAAAAACTACAAGTTAAGATGGTAATGCTTTGATACCTTTCTCATTTTCAAATTGCTAGCAGGTTCTGAGATATAATTTGTCTGAGCCCAAAAACTTTAAATTAGTTAATCCCTTCATCCACTCTTCACATATTTAGGGCTCTATTTGTTATGCCATTTTTTTTTAAAGATTTTATTTATTTATTTATTCATGATAATCACAGAGAGAGAGAGAGAGAGAGAGAGGCAGCAACACAGGCAGAGGGAGAAGCAGGCTCCATGCACCGGGAGCCCGACGTGGGATTCGATCCCGGGTCTCCAGGATCACGCCCTGGGCCAAAGGCAGGCGCCAAACCGCTGCGCCACCCAGGGATCCCTTGTTATGCCATTTGTAACTGAGAACCAGTATCCTTGTTACCAAAGACATAAAGAATTATAATTGGAAGTTATGTTCTCTCTGCTATAGGTTTTATCCCTTACTATATACTGAATACAGAAGATGGCTAAATGGCAGATATTAGACAATTTGAAAATAAACTGTTGGCTGAATGAATTATAAACTTCTTATTATCATTTATCGTCAGCAATAGTTCTGTTGAATTTTTATTACCTCAGTTTCAAAATGACCGATCTTCACACCTTATATTTTTCCCTAGCTTCAATCTTCACACTTTTGGCAAGCTCTCTGTAGAACATTACTCTGAAATTATAAAGCTATGTGTCCATATTTTCATCTTATGCATTTAAAAAATAACTTGTGCTCTGGATATCTTTCTCCAGATTGGCTAGTGCTATGTAGAAGAATCAAGTGGTTTAGAAAAGGAATTATATTTCTTGCCATTTTAGAAAAGGCTAAATGCTATTAAGGTAAAGTTTGGCATGTTAGGGGTAGATAAGAAGATAGTGGCCTCACATTTTTCTCACTTCATTTCTGTACATTTTCCTGAGTAAAATATGGCATAGTTCACAAGGTTAGAGTCATAACCAGTCTATAGGATGTATGCCAAACACTCTGGATTTATAAAGCTTTCTAAGCCTAAAATGATATTGGATTCATACCAGGCTGACTCAACAGGGTGCATTCTTCAAGATGGGTTCTTCTGCTTTATTTATGTTTATACTTCACATCCAGCTTCTAAAGGTATCTTGCTTCCCAACTCTTGTTCACTGGGTACTGAAATCTCAATTCTCCCCCTTGCTTCTGTTTCCTGACATGACTTCTTGGTGATAGTCTCTAAGAATCCTTTTTATACAACTAGCTCATCTAAAATTACAACTCAAAGTTAGGTGGCCTAACCCAGAAAATCATCTTTTCTAATTTACGGTCTATATGCCATAATATCGAGTAGATACTTTTAGTTTTCTAGCTTCAGGAGATTGGCTGCATTAAAAGCGATGGCTTTTATGGAAACAAGTCTGGTAGCTGGTCAAACTTGTGTGTTAAGGTCAATAGTTGCATGTTTTATAATATAATAGACTCCATGGAGAGTCTGAAGACAAATGGAGAGTTGGGGTGGGATGTGGTGGCTAAAGTTAATCCTTTAATGTGGTTGGGTTGGAATTTAATAAGTCTAGTTCAAAGTTTATTTGTACAACAAATCACTGAAAAAAATGAATTACTAATAACATTTGTGCACTACTAAGTGAGGAATCCTTGCTAATGTACAATTCTTAAATGGTGTGCTTTATGTGATTACGCTTAATAATCAACACTAACTGTTGACTATCCAAAGAGGACAATCATGACTTGCTTTAAATATCAGTGAAATTTTAGCCATAATGGTGACAGCAACGTTCAATGACCCTTTTGATTTACATTTTTAAAAATTATCTTAAAAAATAAGATTTAATGAAGTTCAATAGCAGTCTGACTCATTCAATTCCTCTTTTTTTTTTTTTTCCTGTCACAATATCAATACCAAAGGAAACACTAACAGAAATGAATATTGGCAGGTACTAATTTGTTTAATGCATGAGGTAAACACAGACACACACAATGGAACAAAACAACAAGAACAAAGGCATAAATTCAGTGTATAAAATTTCTAAAAACTACTAAAAACGTTTAAGTGTGAATTACTAGGAATAAAATATCTTTGGAGAATCTTTAACAAAAGAAGTAAAATGTCTCAAAATAGTCAAAAGAGATGAAAGAAAACATGTACCTATAAGAAAAAAATCAGAAAATATTGCTTTAATACATTTATATTAAAAATGCAAAAATAAGTGTAAAGACACTTTTAGATTTATTGATTAAATAATTCCAAGAATTCAACAAGGATGTCAATAATTCAAAATAATACAATATTAACAAAAACAAGAGGTCTCAAAAAATAGCTCCTACAATTATTTAAAGGGAAGCTGAAGCTAACTGACCATTTGGCAGATCAGTCTTTAGACAAATGTCTCTAGGAAATGTGAATTTGAGTCTTTTTTTTTTTTTTTTTTTTTTGAGAATCATTTAATTACCCAAATGTGAGTTGGACTTTTTGAATACATTTGAATAGATGCATACAGGATACTTGTCTTTCATAACCTATGCCTCTGTGGATGTAAGGGTTTAAGGATATCTGACTGGGGAAAGCAAACTTGGCAAGGAAAATAGGCTGGCCATTTTAGGCTCTGTTACCTTTAGAGGTTATCTTTCTTCTGAACATGATTCAAATTTTTTTTGTAACTTGTCTTAAGTCCTGGGATGCCTAGGTGGCTCAGTAGTTGAGCTTCTGCCTTTGGCTCAGGGCGTGATCCCGCAGTCCCAGGATCGAGTTCCTGCATCGGGCTCCCTGCATGGAGCCTGCTTCTCCCTCTGCCTGTGTCTTTGCCTCTCTGTGTCTCTCATGAATAAATAAGTAAAACCCTTTTAAGACAAATTTGTCTTAAGTCTTCAATGTTCCTAGTGAGAGTACATATAATCCTCCTTTCCTTTTATTTGTTTTAAATATCCCAAAGATATGAATTTATAAGCAGCTGGTTTGGTTTTCATAGACTTCTTATATCTCCTTTAGTAACATTTCAAATTATAGAAATTTAATTATGCAGTGCCTCTATTGTAACTCTGTATCCATTTTCTCTTTGAGAAGTTCTTGCTATAGAGGCTGTTTTTGTGTTGTTGTTTTGAAGTCTTTCACATGATTTAATATAATGTAGGGTGCCAGGTATTTTTTAGAACCGAAAGTTAAAAGTTTCAATTCATGCAGTAGTTCTTTATGTTCATATTTAGAATTAGAAGAATCATCATCTTTCTATTTTTCTTAACTTAGAGGATCAATTATTTATAAGTCTAGCCAAGAATTTATCGGCATTCTGAGTAATGCGTGCAATCTCTACAGACTATCTCAGATCAAAAAACTAAATTAAAAAAAGGAAGGAGGATGACTGGGTGCCTCAGTTGGTTAAGCGTCTGCCTTCTGTTCAGATCATGATCCTAGGTTCCTGGAATCTGTTCCCGTATGGGGCATGGGGCATGGGACTCCCTGCTCAGTAGCAAGCCTGTTTCTTCCTCTCCCTCTGCCCCTCCCCCTTCTTGTGCACGCTCTCTCTCTCTCTCTCTGTCAAATAAATAAAATATCTTTTAAAAAGAAAGGAAATGGGTAATAGTCTTCAGTGTTAAATTTTTAAATCAACACATTATGGGAGAGTATACTTGTGTAAAATTTGGGGAGATACTATAGACACAAAGGTAGGCCACGCCTTGATTTAAGATCTGAACTTCAAATCTTGTTGCACCCTCTACCTTCATCCTGAGGAGAAATATATGTCAGACAACTTCAGTCTGATGCCATTAAACATTGAGTTCTCTAATTCTCCTTTTTTCACCAGACAACAAACCTAGTGATGATAATATGATTTTTCATCATCAGAGGAAAAATGAATTAGCTGGTGGATATAACCATCTGGTTTAACTAGCCAGTTGGATATATTTCCTTGATAAATCTTTTACTTTTTAAAAATTTTTTTTTCTTGATAAATCTTTTAAACTAAACTAGCCAATTCAATGTTTTCCTTTATATATCCTTTCTTTTTTATTAACTTAAGTAGGCTGGGAAAGATGGATATAATCTTGATGAGTTGACAATGTAACCTGTAACACTGTAACATTGTAAGCCTGTAACACTGGAGCACAAAGTCCAAACCAAAAGAAATTAAAACAATGTCAAAAGAAATTAAAGCAATGTCATGCCATCTTAGGATAAATCCATCTGGTCTTGTATGAAAATCTCTCTTCATCACTGTGCATCATGAGCTTTTTCTATTTTCAATTTGTACAAGTCGTTGCTATTTAATTAACATTAAATGTTTAGGTCAAAATTACTTTTTACTAGTGCACGAATTTGTGATTTTTTTTTTTTACTTGGAACGAATTTGTGATTTTAAGAAAGTATTCCCTTTTACTATATTAATGGGCCATAGTACATTCCCTCTGTTTTGCTCTGTGTTATCCTGAAATATTTTCTGCTATGTTTCTGGCTTTTTATGGCTCCGTGGACCTCTCAGGTATATAGTGCTTTCCACTACCCTTTCTAAGAATCACAAAACATTCAGTTAAACCATTGTGATATCTGTGTGTTGCAGCTAAGAACAATTTTTCCATTGCTCATTTCAGTTTATTTGACCCTCAATCTTCAATATATCCCAGTCTATTATCAATATATAATTTCAACATCTACTTACTGTATATCTGATTTGAACTATTTTATTTTTCCACCAAATGTGTTAGGGAAACATTATTTTCCCTTTGTTATATGTCTATGCATAGGTGGTCATTCCATTCTCCAAGCAGAAGCAGTAATGAGGTAATATTTCTAGGCATTCTGTGTATTTTCCTTACTTATTCCACCCTAAGAAAGAAGAAAAGAAAATATTCATTGACCATCCTGTTGTGGAATTAATGTATTAAAAAATAGCACTCATTCAGAGACCAATTTCTTGATACCTTCTCTGTCTCTCTCTTTTTTTACTTCTCTCCCTCTCAGTAGTTGCTCTACTTGCAATTTAATGGTTATGTATAGCTCCCTGCAGGGAGCCTGATGCAGGACTTGATCTCAGGACCCAGGGCCAGAGGTAGATGATCAACTACTGAGCCACCCAGGTGCCCCAGGCTGCTTTTTCAATTCAGGTTTAACAGCAATTAAAATGATATATCATTCAAATTTTTACTTCAATACAATGTCTACATCTCAATTGGTTCAAAACTTAAAAGAACTGTAAGTAATTCCTCTCAAAACCTCCAACATTAAAAAAAAAGACATTCTGATAGTAATATATTGGCATCAGAATCTTTATTTTAAAGTATATACTTAGAAAAAGTGTAATGAGAAATGTGTACATGATGAAGAATTAACTTTATTACAGCAAACAACTCATTAATTTACTGGTCAATCTGTGAGTTCATTGATTAGATGCTTTGTATTTACAGAAAAAGAACTAGCAGATGCATATCTTATAAAACTCTTTGTCTCATTTCTGTTGCCAAAGTTCCTCAAAGCTAACAACAGAAATATAACCTTTTTTTTTTTTTTTTTTCTGGCAAGAATCTATTCCAGTACTAAATAGTACTTAGAGATGTGGATTTTCTTGACATTTGTGGCCATAGGCATATTTACTTATTGCCTCAATTTTGGCTTAATTTATGTCCTGTGGGAGTTGCCTCCACATCCTTAAAGAAGAAGTGGTTAAATACTAACTTGAAATGTTGAGGATAGTAGAAATAACCTAAATTTTGGTTCTTTTAGAGTCCTATAGACTCAAAATACAATGTTCCCTATAATTCATATTAGATTTCATATCTCCAAAATTATAATTTTCTGTTTCCTCATTTGAAAAGTGGAGATAATAATAATAATAATAATAATAATAACAAAAATAAAATTACTGTGAAGATTATATAAGGCTATCCATTTATATGTGTGTATGTGTGTATCTATCTACCTACTGGTCTATCAGTCACTTAAAGCAATGCATCGATTCCTAGTAGACACACTCAATAAATAATAGACATTACTCATTTTTTTTATAATTGCTATTACTTCAGGATGATAGCCTATTTAAAATTAAGTCAAAAATCCATGTGCTTATCCAGAAAAACACAACAAAAACCAAAAGCCATTAATTCAAAAAAATAAAAAATTTTTAAAAAGCCATTAATTCAACTGGGAATAGCCTTTTTGACAGTAAGTGATAAATATAGTATATTGATCTATTTCAGGAATGGGTCAGCAGTTCCCCTATCTTTTAGAGCAAATTACTGGGTTGTCTATTATTTATTATATAGAAATCCTTGAAAAAACATGTTCATCTTTTGTGATATAAAATGGACTTACCCTTTAACAACAACAATGCTAGTAGTTAAGCCTATTGATCTCCAAGAATCTGTATATTTAAATAAAAGAGATCGGCATCTTTAATTGGTAGTTAAAATGTGTTCAGTTTCAGAATGTCATAAAACATATTCAAAAGCATGTTGAACACGTAATCAACAATAGGACGAAAAACTAGGGAGACACAGCAGACCAGCTGAAACTAATAGTAAAGAGGTAGAAGGAAAACCTAAGCTAGTTCTTTAAGACTGTATGTGAATGAAATTCAGAAACTAATTCCAAATATGTAGATCAACCCAAGGATAATAAAGGATAATATTGATTATAACATTTAATTTTACACAAATTTTTAAAGAGTTACTTCTTTTTATTCTCCTGATACTTATGAGAAGTTATTTCTCTTTATGCTTATGATACTTAAGTACTTATTATACTGCTATTTGTCAAAATCATGTTATGAGTGAATAATCTAAGTGGCAATTCAAAAGTGAGAGAGGACACAATTTTCTAAAGTTCAAGCAGGCATATTGTCAGAAATAGGCGTGGCCACCAGCAGTATATTAGGGGTAGAAAAAATAAGATATTCACCAGAGAAATACAATTCATAAGAAGTCAATATAGAGAGGGCTCTAAGTGCATGAAAATGACCTACTGGCTGCCTATAATCCAGACTATACATTTCTCCTTTAGGGGGTCTAAATCTGTGCAGGGTGGTTAATTTGATTAACTGTCAGGATTTGAGAACTACAGGGCATAGAGTCCAAAAAGCTCTTATGAAAAGTACTGTTTGAATCACAGTGTCTTCAGGATTTTATCAACATTATGGGTACCAGCACAGGCCCTTAGCTTGTCTGCAGTATTCAAGCAGCTACATGGTCAGTTGGGTTCTCTCCTCCAGATGCACGTGCCTCTGGGTAATGACATCAAAATAAGAATTTCCTCCTGGATTGGCTTCATTCTCATTCACAACCTTAAATTGATTCCTTATGTCATTTCTTATAAAAAGTACATTTTTCTATTGGTAGTAGTTCCATAAATACTTCCCCTGATGCACTGAAAAAGGAGAAAATGAGAGAGTACCAAAATCCATGAATGTGCAGAAAAATTTTATTGAATAATTATCCAGAAAAAAACGAAACAATATCTTGCTATTTATTTCTTTTTTTGTATGTTACCAGAACAATCTGTGACATCAATCATAGAATGACCCTACAGTCACTTTAAATAAAAACCTGTGATCATTAGAATGAATGCCTACAGCTTGTTGAAATAAATGTCTCTAAAGTCCATTTCTGTTATTCCATACCAGAATTTTTGATCAAGGAAACAGACATTCAGACTCTCTTATTTAAGCATGTTAGCTTTTAAAATTGAGTATCATTATTATTAATTTTTAAATTTTTGCTATCAGTGGGAAAACCATTTCTGCATAGTAGACTGCGATGTATTCAACTGTTCTACTTCTGAGATAGCTTGTAAGGATTCAGAAGTGACTTTCATGAAGCTGAGATGTCCATTACTGAAAGCTTCATTTTCCATCTAGATGAAAACACAAGTGTATTTTATTTAAGTTCTAAAATAATTGTGGGCAGGCTTGGCCTAATTACTTCAGTTTGCTATTCTTTATATGCTCTAAAATGTATTGAACTATAGAGCATCCAGTGCAGTTTTGATAACAATTGATAAGAATATTTGTTTCCATTTGGTCCACTGACAGAGTCCAGGAAAAGTTACTGCTATAACATGCATCTAAGAGAGTTTGGCTAAAATTGCATTACAGTTTTCTTTCTTTCTTTTCTTTATGGAAGGTCGCGAGGGGGAGGAGGGAGGAGGGAGGGAGGCGGGAGGGCGGGAGGGAGGGAGGGAGGGGGGAGGGCGGGCGTGGGGGGAGAGGGGGGCTGGAAGGAGGAGGGAGGGGGGGATGAGAGCGGTGGGGTTGGGCGGGATTTGGGAGTCTTGCACGTTCGGGTCTGAGTAGGGGATTAGGTCTTTCTTTCGTCGTTGTTCTTTTATTCATTTTTTTTCTTTCTTAGTTCTCTTTCTTCTTTCTTTCTTTCTTTTCTTTTTCTTTTTTCTTCTTATTTTCTTGTTTCTTTTTTTTCTCTTCATTCCTTCTCTTCCTCCTTCTTCCTCTTTGATGTTTTAGATGCAATTTGGGCTAAAACACCTAGGTACTACTTTAGATCTGACCTAACAAATTTCTAAAATATACTATGTAGGATACCCTCAAAAAGGGTTGCGTCAGATTCCCAAATAATCACAGAGGGAATGGATTAAAGGTTTAAATTCACTTTTGAGGATTGCTTTAGAATAATAAGCCTTAATCACCTTAGTTTTACACTCTCGTAATTTTACAACAAATAATACACAAATGTTCTTTATTGCTTACAACATAAAGTTATGTTTCTATCATCAACTAATGGTTCTATTGAGTTCTCCTAAATTCATCCTAATAGAGTAGGTATTTAAAATTTTATCTGGAATTTAAACTAATCTTTTCTAATATTTCTCTAAACAGAGAAGCATGGAGAAGGTTCTAAAATATTTCCATGAGTATATATCTGTCACCTATTTATAACTTCTAAATGTGCCAGCCAAAGCTAACAACTATGTGCAGAAAAATGAAAAAAAAGTGTTTGTCATAAACTCAAATTCTGATCTGAAGCAGGTGTCACTTCTCCATTTCTTGTTAGTTCATTTTCCAGGATTTCTTGTGAGGATCCATCATAGAATTCTAAGTGTTGTGTCCACTGGGATTTACACCACTTGTTCAATCTATTTATACCGAGTTAATTAAGTGATAATCCCAAAGTATCAGAGGACATATGAAGTAATAAATGCCTGGTTCTCTCACAGACATACCAAGACCACATGGTGAGGAGTCACAGGATGAAAGACTGTTTTATTATCTAATGTCATATTCTTCTGTATAGGGAGTATAGCTATTAATCTGTTTTCTTATTTTTAAAGGTTTTATGTCTTTTATTTGATAAATATTCTTCTGACAACTGATGTGATGCTTCTGAAGGAGATTCAAGCCAAAGGCATGCATACTTAAAATTTTACAATTTAAATAAGGCATTGGCCCCTACCTAATAAACTTGGTCAAATCTATCGTCAAAATAAATGAAAATATAGCTTAATTTTCTAGTTGTTAAATGATTTGCATGAATAGACAGAAACATTTCCAAGATGTCTTTACTTTGAACTCCACAATGATCCCACATGTACATGCAAACACACGTACACAGAGAAAAACAAAAATAATCTATTTGCTAGTTTAATATACCTGCTTGCCTGCTTGTTTATTAAATTTCTCAGTTTTGTTGAATAAGCAAGAAGGAACTAAAAATCATTGTTGAATTAGCACTAAAAGTAGTTATGAAAGATAAGAATATCTGAATGTATTTGTGTCTTAGAAATCTCATGAGTGGTTTTCAACTATAAACTATATATAAAACTATTTGCAACAATTTTGTTTTAAAATTCAAAAGATCAGCCAAACTAGAAAGCATACTATAACCTTAAGAGTTGTTCAGTCTCTAGATGAAATAAAGAATTAGGATAGAGTTGATTCAAAGGTAACCACAGAGTAATCCTCCTTAAAAGATGAAGGACTCCCTTTACCCTGATTTAAAATGCTGATAATAAAAAACAAAGGAGCTTAAATGAAGCCTGCAAGTTTATAAGTCTGTGGAATTGGGAAATTTGGGAATTATTTAAGTCTTAGTTCTGCTACGACTAATTAGGTTCAAAAATAATAAACATTTAACCACTTCAGCCACAATTTTTTTCCTTTATTAAATGTGCATGGAGGGGTTGAATTGTATTAGCTCTTAAGTCTTTTTGTTCTAAAATTACATTATTTGAAGTTTAGAATTTTGAAGAAAATGAGTATCAGTTATAATTATTTGAGTAAAGTATGACTTAAGGAGTGGCTTTGAAAACGAAGCTCTGATTATGCAAACCAACCAACCAACCAACCAACCAACCAACCAGAATTTACCCAATGAAGCTATGGATATTGAATTATTTGGTTCTAGATGACTATTCAGTTGTGTCTATTTTTATTCATATAAACTAATCAGAGGTTTCTGGAGCAGCATTACATAATAGGAATTTTAGGGATGGTTTGTAAGCACAATGTGCTAACATTGTGTCCCTGTTATTATTGTTAGTCTTAGATTGTAAACTTTGATAAAACAAAGGCTTTTTTTTTACCATAAACAATACAATACTACACTAAAATATTACCAAATAAATGCTTTTGCTTTGATTATAGAATAATGCTTAAATATGTTTTCTTGTATTAGGCAGTATCAGGGCTTTAATTTCCTGCAATAAATATATTTTATTTGTTGCATGATGAAATGAAATTTGAAGTAAAAAATAGTGCTTGAAAGATGAGCAATTGATATAAAAAGGTATTGATATAAATGCACACTGTTTAAAGAGTAACAAGAAGCCCCAAATGGGATCATTTACCCCAGTAACAACAAACCAAGATTTAATTACAGTTTCAACCTATCCCAGGAATGTGACTTTTTAACAATCTGGAATTTCCTGCTCAACACTAGTAAAGTAATCTGTAGGATAAAAAACGCTGCTGTTCTCCTACCCACAAAATGCAATTGTCTTGACCTGAAGCAACCCTTTATATTCTTTTGCTAATAACTTCCCCACCCTCCTTCCTATAGAAACCTTTCATTTTGTATAGCTCTTTGGAAGGTCTTCACTTGCTAGATGGCATGTTGTCTAATTCATGAGTCACTTAATAAAGCCAATTAGATCTTCAAATTTTCTCAGTTGAATTTTGTTTTTTAACAAATAATTTCATTGTTAAAGTGTCTTTGGGTGTCTCCATCAGAATGTAAGCTCCATGAAAGGAGAGTTTCTGTTTTTATTTTTGCTGTTCTGGTCTTGCTGCATTCCATGTATACCAAGTATGTTCAACAGTGCCTGCTACAAAGCCGATGCCTCCTTAATATTTAATGAATAAATGAGTTTCCTTAATAGTAATGCTGTGTGTTTTTCGATTCTTGAATATTTTAGAATATGTAGTTAGAGGAAATGAAATGACTAGAAGACTTTTTTTTAGGAAAAAAAAACATAAAAATGAAATTGATTCCATGATTCAGAGTACCATAACCTTAAATATTGTACAAAATGTATGTATTCAAAGATTATGAAAACAACTTTTTTGGGGGATCCCTGGGTGGCGCAGCGGTTTGGCGCCTGCCTCTGGCCCAGGGCGCGATCCTGGAGACCCGGGATCGAATCCCACGTCGGGCTCCCTGCATGGAGCCTGCTTCTCCCTCTGCCTGTGTCTCTGCCTCTCTGTCTCTCTCTGTGTGACTATCATGAATAAATAAATAAAATCTTTAAAAAAAAAAAAAAAAAAAAAAAAAAAAAAAAAAAGAAAACAACTTTTTTGGGATTTTAATTAATATTAGTTATTTGATTGATTAGTTATAATGATGGAAAAAATTAATTCCATTATTTCATCATCATATAATGCTTTTATACACCATTACTAGTTTGACTTTATTTTCACCACATCTCTCTGAACCAGGCTGGATGTGTGCACACACATTAGCATGAAGAAATAGGAGTATATTGTTAATGTCTAGTAAGTAAAGAAAGAAGATTGGGATCTTTTGAATTCAATTTTTGCATTATTTATATACTAAATAAACAACAGGGCCATAATTGCAAGGCAGTTTTTGATACATTAATGAAATATATCTGCACACTGTCTCCAACCCAAACTAATAGCTCCAGTGCTGGGTTGTATGACATTTGCTGAAGGATGGCATCACAGGCATATTGGACCAAAACAATGGGTGAATTTCTGGCTTCTGAATTTCAAAATAGATTTTGTATACCTATGGCCAAAACTGTCCCATGACAAGAAATAGTTTGTGCTCTAAGAACTTTTTTATTTTTTTTTATTTTTATTTTTTATTTTTTATTTTTTTTAATTTTTTTTATTTATTTATGATAGTCACAGAGAGAGAGAGAGGAGGCAGAGACACAGGCAGAGGGAGAAGCAGGCTCCATGCACCGGGAACCCAACATGGGATTCGATCCCGGGTATCCGGGATCGCGCCCTGGGCCAAAGGCAGGCGCCAAACCGCTGCGCCACCCAGGGATCCCTCTAAGAACTTTTTTAATTAAATATCTGGTTGACCTGTGACCCAGTCAAGTTGACACATAAAACTAACCATTTCACTCAGTAAATGTTTGTCAGATAAATAAGAGAAGTTGAGATCTAAAGGATGAGTGGACTTAGCAGTATCAAAAGTAGTAAAGAACATTCTGGAAAAATGAAACTACATGCAACAGTATGGACATGTGGATGAGCTTGATGTTCTCAGGAAAGGTAGGAAGCCAAGGGGCTTGGACTCAAGGAATCAGATGGAGAATGTGATGTGATGAATTTTAAGAAACTGCAAAGGGGCCAGATTATGTAGGACACCATATGATCTTGTTATTCAAAGTGTGGTTCTCAAACCATGAGTGCTGGCATCCCTCAGGATCTTATTAAAATGTATTGCTGCAAGTGCGCCCTAAACCCACTTAATCAGAATCTCCACTTTAATAAGATCTGAATATAAGACATGTCTCAGATATGTACATTTGGTGGACATTATATACTGGTGATGATGACTCAAAGGTAACTCCTAGATTATATCCATGATCAAAAGGGTTAGTAAAGGGGTTCTATATTCAGATAAAGAACACTATAGGAAAGGCAGATATATATGAGTGTGTTTGTGTGTGTCTCTGTGTGTGTGTGTGTTTGATGCGGAATTCAGGTTTCCAGTTTTGCCTTATGTGTATGAATTGGCTATGAGATATTTGAGTGATGTCCAACATGTAGGTTAAGAAGGCCTAGAATTCAAGAAAGATACCTGTGTTGCATTAACAGAGAAATAAACTAGGAACATGCAAATAAGTTAGAAAAATATTAAACAGTAGAAGTAAACATTAATGAGAATCTAAAACTATGATTTAGAGGTAAGAATTTTAACTTTTTTATATTTATTTTTGAAGTTTTTATTTTAATTACAATTAGTTAACACAAAGTGTTATATTAGGTGTATAATATACTAATGTAAACCTTTCATATATCGCCCAGTGCTCATCACAACAAGTGCACTCTCTAATCCCTATCATTTGTTTAACTCCCCCGACCCCCTCTGGTACTATCAGGTTAGTTCTCTACAGTTAATAGTCTGCTTCATGGTTTGCCTTTCACTTTTTTCTGTTTGCTTATTTGTATTGTTTCTTAAGTTTCACATGTGAGTGAAATTATATGGTATTTGTCTTTCTCTGACTGACATATTTCATTTAGCGTCATACTCTCTAGCTCTATCCACATCATTGCAAATGGCAAGATTTTACTCTTTTCAATGGCTAAGTAATTGTCCATCAAATATATGTACTACATCTTCTTTATCCATTCATTAGTCTACGAACCACAGTGTAGTTTCCATAGTTTGGCTATTATTGGTAATGCTGCTATTAACACTGGGGTGCATATTTCCATTTGAATTAATATTTTGTATTCTTTAAGTAAATACCAGTCATCTGGAGAGGATTTGAACAGCAAATACCAGGCACATACCCATTACGCTAACACAACCCTAACACTAACCCAAACCTGAACTCTTAGCCCCTTATTCCAATCCCTAATCTCTAAACATAATCATTAATTTTATAACCTTAACCCTAACCCTAGCACTAACACTAATGCTAAGCCTAAACCTCTAGAGATGTCTCTGAACTGCAAAATACCAGGCAGATACCCTAACTCTAGACCTAAACATAAGCCTACATCTGAAAACATAACTTCCTGAATACACAACTAGAAAAGCTGAGAAGCAGCCTAGTTTTCTTGGAGAGCACTCCAAACATTTAAGAGTTCATAGTATTTCTGAAAATAAGAATGAAGGTAGAAGTAAAAACTGAAAAACCAATTGAATATCTATTTAAATAGTATTTAAAGCCCCAAATTCCCTTCTTGACTCATCTCAGTAGATGGCTGCCATGTCTGTTTTCACCACAGTAGAAGTCTGGCATTTTATAGAGGTAAGAATTTTAAAAAGAAAAATTTAAGAGATTAAACTATTGAAAAGATAAAACTAATTTAATACAGGAAGAAGGTCAGAGAGATCAATCAAAGATGACTTTAAAATTTCCACCCTGGGACACCTGGGTGGCTCAGCAGTTGAGCATCTGCCTTTGGCCTGTGGTGTGATCCTGGGACCCGAGTTCAAGTCCCACATTGGGCTCCTTGCAGGAAGCCTGCTTCTCCCTCAGCCTGCGTCTCTGCCTCTCTCTCTCTCTCTCACTGTGTCTATCATTAATAAATAAATAAAATTAAAAAAATTTCCACCCTTTATAATTAGAATGAGGATATACTAACAGAGATAAAAAATGCGGGAAGACGTTTAAGTGCATACATAACATACTCTGAAAATAGAGAATTTGAAGCAATAACAGCAGGATATTCATGTGTAGAGGTGAAAATGTGTATATGTGTACACACACAAATATGCAAATATATATGTGTTTTGTGCCTGTGTGTATGTGTAAAAGTGGACCTCAGAATGATAAACCTGGAATTAAATATTTGGAAACTATGTGCATGAAGAAAAGAATTGAGCCATGGATCTATAGCTTCACTTTTTATTGGCTCTGTTAAATTGCATATGACTTCAATGGAATGATTTCACAAAAGGGAATACCCCATGCCAAAGAGCTGGCTGGTTATTGCTCAATTGTCACTTGGCCCAGGGAAAATATTGGGAAAACAAAAAGTCCGACATCCATGAAAAGAAGAAAGGTAAAATATCAGTCTGAATGGTTGAAGATTTTTTTTTTGTATTGCTATTAGAAAAATCCCTACAATTTTGAAGGATAAAGGAATCCTGTATACAATGATTTTGACTCAGCTTGCATAAGGAAGAGGAGGAAACATTAATGTGGCATGACCCTACATCTGGTGATTGCCTGGACATTAATCAGGGTTAGCACTGGAGAAAAGAATGGATAATGGTCTTTCAGATTGCCCCTGGATCACCAGTTAAAATACTGAAATACATTCTTATTGGTTGGAAATTTGTTTCTGCTTAGAGTCTTCAAAAGATGGTCCCCACCACACAAACTCATAAGTCAGCTGCCTCTCCCTTCATACTCCAGCTTCCCTAGTATCAAGCAACATAATAACTGGTTAAAGCTTGGATCAGTCATAGGTTATCTATATCCTGACTCTCTGAGTTACTTGTGTCCATTCTGATTGGTAGGTGCTCATAGAAAAAGGGCTAAAGGCCCTAACCCTGCAGACACCCAGTGCAGGGAGCCATGGAAGGGGACAATCAGCTGACAAGATGCCAAATATGAATAACAACACTTAATAAAATTGGAAAGTACTGATTAAACCACAGAACATCCAACTTTTTTGGCTATCAACATTATTAAATATATTGATAAAATCATACCCAACATTAGGCCATGTCCTAAACATGTTAGCTCATTTAGGTACTACAATTACTCAATTAGAGTCAGAACTATAATTTTATAAGTGAGAAGCTGAGTTATATTGAGATTTAAAAACTTAAATGTCAGAGTTTCAACTTAACTGCCAATATCCAGCAACAAGTTTCCACTTATAATTGTACCAGTATTTCTAGTCTCATCTGGAAGATTGTTAACCGTTTATATATGCTTTCAAAGAAGTGAGTTGTGTGTATAGTCAATAATAAAAAGAATAAATATACTAAATATTAAGCATAATTATAAGGAATAGAAAAAAGGTGGGTTTAATTATTGCTAATTCACCAGAAGGTGAGGCATGATTCAGTACCATGAAAAATTATCATTGATGATGGCCAAGAAGAAGACTAGTTTGGACAAAGCTACAGTATGTGAAGAAGAAACAATGAAGGGGCTCCTTTTAAATTGTTATATTCTTTTAATATGAATATAGGAGGTCATTTGAAAAAAAGAAGAAACAACTCCAAGAGGAATTGGAAAGTTTTAGAAGTAGTACTGAAGTTAATGGTGTGGAAACATTTAAAATCCTTCATAGTGTACCAGCTACCCACATTTCTAAAGAGATCCTGAGAAAACAAACAGTAGTGCTTCCTCTTCTTATGGACTATAAATGGGGAATTTGTTACAGGAATATTTAGTACACAATTCTTAGTTTCAGGAATAAATAATTTTCCAAATGTGTGAGATAGAACAAAACTTTACATATAGATAGTACAAAACCTTACATATAGATAGAACAAAACCTTACATATAAACCATCTACATCATGAGATTTCATGCATTCATTTAAAGGAAGAAAATATTGTAGGCTGGATGAAGTAGGATATGAATGAGCAAGCATTATAAACCAGTAAAATTTAATTAAGCAATTTAGCACTCCATAAAAGCAGCAACATGTAAACGTAAGAGGTAAACAACAGAGGGGATGTGCACTACAATTCCAATATTTTAGGAACCCAGAAAGGGCCACCGAGTGTAGCAAACAGACATGCTTTTTTCTATACATGGCACATTTAAACACAAATAGTGATTGAAGCAACCTTAATCCATGGAAATTCTGTCCACTTCGTTATTTGCTTTTACCTTGCAGAGGTGGAGCAACAAGAATAGGCACAGAAGGATCTTTGTATACAATCACAAGGAACAATTATAGGTATAAAATCTCATTTTACTGTAACCAGACAGGAAAATCACTCATTCATTAATAGTCTAATTTTCAAAATTTTGTGACTGCATGTATGACCGCTGAAAAATATTAGGAACTCAGACATGAAAAGTACAAAGCAACTCTGCCTGAAGAGAGACTGAAAGGATAAACAGTGTCCTTTGCTTCAAGAATCTGACTTGTATTTTCATATCTCAGGATTATTGTGATACCGTATCTCTTTTAAATCAAAACTGATTGTCACAGCTTGTAACCTGACCAGTGTATTTCCTATTAGTTCCCAAAATGTCGTCAGGAATCACATTCAAACAAAAGTATTTTAAATATTCAAACCTTTAAATTCAAAAATCAAACTTGAATCTTTAATATATAACCACGGACTATCTTAAACTCTTCTAAACTACAATGATATATCTGATAAACTACAAACTTGTATCTTTTATATACATTCTTAAGCTACTTGTTTGTTTTCTGATTCTTATTTTTAAATTAAAATTTATATATTGTGTAATTATATATTATTTGCTATTTTAATTTACAGTTTAATTTTTTATCACACATTTTATAAATTACTCTAAATATACTTGGCATAAGACAAGAAATGAAAAAGTAGGTAGGTAAATAAAGATTGTGGTATTTTAAATATAGCTATTAACACCAAATTTAGTTTTATTTCCCCACAGAGTATGGAAGGTTTTTGAGCTGAAGACCATATACTATTCTTCCTCTAGCTATCTTACAGGTCTTAACATAATCATAAGCACACAGCAAATATTATTCAGTTTATTATATGGATCAAGCCTCTCATCTCTGTTTATTAAACATTATGCATTTTATTCTATTTTAAATTTAATCAATTTTTCTTTCCTTTAAATGTGGTTTATTTACGTTTTATTTTTAAATAATTTTACACATTCAGAAAAGTTGTAAGAATACTCCAAAGAACTCACAAATCTCTATATTTCATTCACTCAGATTCCCCAATTGTTAACATTTTATCATGTTTGTTCCATCACCATGTCCCTCTCACTTGAGAGCATGACATAGACACAATCTCCAAAATCCCCGTTTGCTTACTGGTAAAACAAAAACACTCTACCTCTTAAACCACAAACAACCACAATGCAACTATTTCAAACTAGAAAATTATACACTACCATCCAGTTTATATACTGCTATTAAATTGTGCCAACTGCTGCGATGAGTGTATTTTTCTCGTTTGGATCCTGAATAGGATAGATTGTCCTGTTTCTTTAGTTCCCTTCAAACTGCTAGAGTTCATCAATTTTTATCCTTCATGAATCTGACAGCTGTAGAGAATATTCCTTTCATATTTCATATTTCATAGCCTTTTGATAAGTGCTGTGTGGAAAAATATTCCTAAGAAAATCTTATCATCTTTTCAAATCCAATCCCTATTTCTTATTAAATCTCTACCCACCAACTCTAGCACTATTCATGACTTCTGTGAAAATCACACACCAAAATGAGAGTTCCCAAATGGTGGTTTTCTACTTTGGACATTCCTTCTATATTCATTATTTGACATTTTACTCTAAGCAAAGCTTTTTCTTCTCTCCCATTTATTTGTACATCCTTTTATTTGTATTAGTGGAGTCCTAGATTTCTATTGTATTTATTGAGTGTTACCACCTTATTTTTTATATTTATTTAAAGCTATGATTGTCCCAGTTTTGGCCAGTGAAAACCCCTTTAAGGCTGGATCTTCTGTCTTCATGTTTTTCTTCACCATTCTTGAAGTATTTCTTTACTTTCTGGGTCAGTAAGGTCTTCCAGCCTCTTTTTGTTCTTTTCTTACTCCAGACTTAATTCCAGAGATTTTCCCAAGGATTCCTAGTTTTTTTGCTGTTATTGTTGAGAATGGTATCTAAAACCAAGATTTGAATGTCTAGTGTGCTCATACTCCCATAGTGTCATTACTTCTATGACTTATAGACTAAGGAAATGTATACATGTGTGCATGTTGTGTATCTGACACAGAAACATATACACATATTTATATTTATATCAATTTTATATCTATTCTATAAGACAGCTATACCTTCTATTTCCAATTTAATGCCTTATATTCTTTCTTTCTACATTTATAAATTCTTTTCTAATAATGAGAAATGTGGACCCATTATCCTCAATACTATTTGTTTATTTCTTGTTCATGTACCCATCTCCCAACAGGCCATCTGCCTCCTCATCTGGTCCCATAGTCACCTGTGTAGCTGTCGTCCCTCCCTGCCCCTGAAGGAAAAGGGGAAAGGAAACAGACAGGTTCTGCTACCTTTTTAAAGGAAAACTCAGGTAAGCTGCTCTCTTATGTATTATTTTGTGTTATTTCTTAGTTTTCTATGCTCAAATTTTTTTCATCGATTCATTTGCAAGATATGTGAGCATATGTCCTGTACTAGGTACTATTGTGTGTGTGTGTTTGTGTGTGTGTAATCTGATTGTATGAAACATACATTATAGAAAACAATAATATATATATCTCTAATCTTTGTTCCTAATTATGAAAGTGATTTACCTGGGAAAAATTAAAGCCTTTAAATTATACAAATAAAGCTAAGATTTCCTTTGACAGTTATGCTCGAGTCTTGTCTCATCCCCAAGTTGTATCCCTTCTCAGAGGTAACTACTTTTATCAATTTGATGTATAATATTTCAGATATTTTTACAGTACATTTACAGACACACACACCCACATCACCAATGTATAATGCTTTAATACAATTTTCATGTGTATTTTTCTTTATGCAGAGATATCATATTCCATATATAACACGGAGACAGTCTTTATATTGTCAGTCTTCACATGTTAGTTAATTGTAATTCTTCATTTTTAAAACATCTGCACAGTCTTTCTTGGCACATAAAATACTAAAATATATTTATATGTTCATTTGCCATATATAAATATTTTCTGTGAATTACTATCTTTAATTTTGCCCTATTTTCCTAATTTCCCATTTTCATTTTTCTTTTATGGCATTGTACTAATTCTTTTTTTTTTTAAAGATTTACTTATTTATTTGAGAGAGAGAGAAAGTGTGAACAGAGCAAGGGTAGGGGCAGAGAAGGAGGGAAAGTGACATGCAGCAGACTCTATGCTGAGGGCATGCCTGATGGAGGGCTCTATCTCACAATCCTGAGATCATGACCTAAGCTGAAACCAAGAGTCGGATGCTTAACTGACTGAGCCACCCAGGCATTCCTTTACTAATTCTTTATATATCCTGGAAACAAGCCATTTGACTTTTTATGATTTACTATTTCATGGTGCCATTTGCTATGTAGATAATAAATTTGATAGTGTAACATATCAATATTTTTTTCTGTTATGAAAACCTTTCTTACTCCAATAACAATATTACACATATATATATATACATATATTTTTTTAAAGATTTTATTTATTTATTCATGAGAGACAGAGAGAGAGAGACGCAGAGACACAGGCAGAGGGAGAAGCAGGCTCCTTGCAGGGAGCCGGATGTGGGACTGGATCCCAGGTCTTCAGAATCCCGTGCTGGGCTGAAGGTGGCGCTAGACCGCTAAGCCACCCAGGCTGCCCGCCAATAACAATATTTATACTGTCAATATGTTCCTAGACTTTAAAAATATTTAGATATTTAATTCATTGGAAATTTATTTTTACAAGTGATATGATATAAAATTGTTATTACATATTTTTCCAAAGAATTAAATAAAATAAGTTAAATATAAATATAATATAAATATAACATAAATATAAGTATAATATAATTATCCTTTCTTTACTAACTTGAAATATTATTTTTATCATTTATAATATTTTCTGTTGTGTGTTTATAAGTAACTTTATGAAATTTCTAATATGTTTTAATTATCTATTCTTTTTTTTCAATCAAATGACACTATTGTATTTAGTTTTATAAGATGCTATAATAAGTCATAGATGAGGCCACTATACTTCTTTGTTCAATTAAAACGTTCTTGGTTATTTTTTCAAAGATTGGTTCCACTTTATTTTAAAGCCACATATCAAATTATATAAAATATTGCTAGTTTTTTTGGAGCCCACTGAATTTTTAGGTTAATATGAGTGGAACTACTAGTTTTATAATACTGATTCCTCTTGTGCATGAACATTGAATAGTTCTTCATTTATTCATTATATTTTATGGTCTTCAATATGCTTTCTGGTTATCCATTTTTACTTTTCATAAAAGTTTGTATTCTTCCTGTTAGTTTTACTTTTGAGTACTTAAATATAATAAACATAATAATGATAGTTTTCTATGAAATTTTCTATTTCTTAAGTAATACTTTAAAAGGAAACTGATTTTTGTGAGATCTTAAATCCAACCCTTAGTGAACTCTCCTATTAGTTCTTGCTGTTTTATTTACTATGTGAGAATTTATAGGAAGATTAGATTTTCTGTAATAATGAATTTTACATATCATTTGGAAATGTTTTCATCCCTCATTTCTTTGTCTTATTTTACGGTATTATCTAAACCCTCCACTATAATGTAAAAGAAAAGTGGTGGTAGTAGGCAGTTCCTTGAATTTTCACTTTAATGGAGCTGCTTTTTGGTTTCACTATTAAGTGTCATTGTTACTAATATCTTCTGACCCAGTTAAAGAATTTTCTGCTATTCCTAATTTGTTCTTGGAATCATGTAGATTTCCTCCTTTGTACTACTTGTGCAATGAGTTTTACTGACAGATTTTCTAATATTGCATCCTTCTTTCATTACTGGAAAAGTTCCTTCATTGTCAAGGCTACTTTTTCCTTGACTATAATGTGAGTGGAAAGGAAATATTACCACCTTACTTTTTTTTTTCTGATTATTTATACAACTGATTATCAAAAACTTTGATAAATGTCTTTTTAACTGGTTCTCTTTTTCATAGTATTTTGTTGTTGCTGTTGTTTATTTCATTGTTGTTTTCCCTAAGCTTCTTTTCTAGTGGAAGTACATAAGCAATCCATGGTTGTTGTTGTTGTTGTTGTTGTTGTTTATCCTTCAAAAATCAGTTTTCAGTTATATGCTGTAGCTATGTGTTACTTGTTTCTTGCCTCCAAGGTACTCACATTAAGTGGTATGAATTTATCAAACAAGATTACACCAGTTAATCTTTTCTCCAGATCACATAGAGCTAACATCTGACTACAAACAATTAAAAATACAACAGTCATGATTCATCCTATTGCAAGAGACTGAATCTCAACTCATGGTAAGCAATGACATTGATATATTGACATAAGTTACTGAACACAAAAGGGTGACTCTAGCCCCAGTTATAGGTTAAATCAGGGGTACAGTCCCTATAATCACAATTTTTTCTATACTTCTGCTTACATCTATTTGGTTTTACATTTAGTAAAGCTTTATTCACTTAGTTGCAAAAGGTTCACCAGGAGTCACATGCTCATATCCTGCAAATTTAAGAACTTTAATAGGATAAAACAATTATTTCCCAATAGTGTCTAAGGTCTCCGAAGTTCTGGTTTGGGTTACTTGTCCTAGCCAAAAATAATTATTGAGGCTGGATGATAGGATTATCTTATTGGCTGGATGTGACAAATATGTTCACTCCTTTTACTGGAAGCAGAGAAAAGAAGATGTCAGTCTCATGTGAAGTACATAAATAATTTCCCCTAAGAAAGAGTTCCCTTTATAGAAAAGGATGAAAAAAAAGAGAGAGAGAGACAAACTGACAGTACAAATATTTAGCTAACATTACATGTTTATAATTCACATATTGATCCAACCACTTTTTATTTTGGAATAATATACTTTTTATATTTATATTTTACACGTATAGAAAAATTACAAAGATAGCACATAGAATTCCTGTACACCTCTCATCCAGTTTAACATCTTACATTTTTATGGTACATTTGTAGAAACTAAGAAACTGCCATACTACATTACTATTAATTAAACTCTGGCATGAATTAAAGTTCATTCTTCGTGATATATCGTTTCTAGTATACATTTTGTGATGTATGTGATCTATGGATCTTAAAACATGCATAGAGTCATGTATCTTACCCAGTACTATACAAAACAATCCCTTCATTCTTTTGTAGTCAATTATTCTCTCCTTCAGCCTCTGGCAATCATTATAACATCCTTATAATGTTTGTCTTTTCCAGATATATAAATGGAATCACGCAATATGTGGATTTCTGTCTGCCTTCTTTCCATTAGTGAAATGTATTAAATAATTATGCCCATAGTTGCATGAATTAGTATCTCATTCTTTTTATTCTGAAATAATATTGCATTATATGGCTCTTCCGCAATATATCAATTCTCCTGTTGAAGGACATTCAGATTGCTTCAAGTTTAGGCTGCTATAGATAGAGCTGCTCTCCAACATTCTCATACATATTTCTGTAAATATGTTTTCAAATCTCTTGGGTAAATACCTAACAGTGTGATTGTTGGGCTATATAATAAATCTTTGTTTGATTTTGTAAAAATCTACCAAACTCTTTTCTAAAGTTGCTCTACTATTTCATAATCCTATCACCAATAAAGGAGAATTCTGTTCCTCATCTTCACCAGCATTCGTTATTGTCAGTTTTTATTTTTCTATTTTGACCATTCAAATAAATGAGTAGTGTTTTCTCACATCCCACGGTTTTATTTTATATTTCTCAAAGACAAGAGATTTTGAACATGTTTTCATATTTTTATTTGCCATTTGTTTATCTTCTTGTCATCTTCATGTTTACCCTATGAGGTAGCTATTAATTTTATTATCAACTCCTTTTTACAAATGAGAAATCAGAATTAAAGCGATTAATTACTTGTTCTAAGGTCATGTAGCTAGTAACAATAGATTTTCATTACTCTACTTTTAAGTAACATATTGTGTAATGAATAAAGAAAATCTCATTTAAAATGGTTTCAGGAAGCCCTAAAAGGGAAGCTTTCACACACATGTCACTAGTTGCAGCATGCATAATTGGCAGGAAGAAGGAAGATAAGAATTATTTTGGCAAGGGAAGACATTTTTCACATAGGAATTTTATCTCCTGCTTTTAAGAAAAAGAAGGACGGTTCTTTTCTGCCCTAGAAATAATGCACTAAGCAGCACTGGCAGCCAATAAGACACTGTTACAACCTCAAACTCTTATTCTTCTCCAATGAACTTATGTTCAAAACTATCCTCCCCATTTTTCCCTAAAACCTAATAAAACCTAATAAACCCTAATAAAAGCTGCCTATCCCTTTGTCTCTTCAGAAATGCCTATGGTTTGCTGCAGTTTGCCTGTCTCAAATTGCAATCCCTCTGCTGTACCTGAATTATCTCATTTTGTTTGTAAAATAACTGGATATTTTATTTTTAAGGTTGATAGTGCTTACAAAAGATAACAACCCAATTACAGAAATAGCATCAAACTCTATGGTACAAATTATTGTATTATATCCCTCTCCTATCTGACCTCCAACTCTTAAGAGACAACACCCAAATTCCTAAATCAGAAAATTACTTCACAAACTCAGATATAAATAAGATACAAAAACCTGTGAAATTAAATCCAAATAGTGATGAACTCTTGGCAACAACATTAAAAGATTGAGTTCACATAGGTAGCTACTGCCTTCTTTTTTTTTTTTTTTTTTTTTTTAGCTACTGCCTTCTTAAGAAGGTTATGCACTAGGCGTTTTCAATTAAGTCCCATACTATCAGTGACTTTTGAGAAAACTATTAATATAATGATCCACATCATTAGCTAAATGTTGTGCTTAGGTAAGACTAAATTTACCCTTGGGTATTTCATGACTTGATATTTGCAATCCCAATACTCTACTTTCTCTTCTGATTCTTTTGTCTGGCTATTTATAACGTGAGATATGGCTGTGGTACAATGTCAAACTATGCCAGCAGTTGCTCTAAATTGATGAAATATGACGATTCTCCTACTTTTTAAGTTTATTTATGTGAAATGAGGGGGACCTACACACCATAGATACACAAAGGCTATTTTCAACGTTACATAATTTAAACCAGGGCTCAGATTTGATTACCTTCCATTTATTTTAGTACCTTCATGTATTAAAGTTGTGCTCTTCTAAACCTTTTATGTTGATTATATAATAAAGTTGGTTATGTTGATTAAATAAAAACATTTAAAAACCAAGTTTAGTTTTTATTGTAGCTTTATGCTGTCTGTTGGACTGCAACTTTTAAACTAAAATACAAGATATTCCCCTAAAATGCTGTATGCTAGAATCACTACAAAACTCAATGCTCTGGATCAAATATTCTTGCAAGAAAACAGTATTTAACTACTCTGTAGTCATATTCTTAAAGCCTTTATGCTTAATCATGAATGTTAAAACTTCTTATTAAATTCTGTTTAAACATAAACTTACTGGTCCATGATGTACTGAATTACAGGATTTTGGTACATGAATTTTATATGTAATAAAGAAGCATTTAAATATTTTATAATAGATTCAAAATTTATTTCAGCACATATTTACCAATGCTCTAAATTACACTTTGCCTTTTTCCTTAAATTAAATGTATATATTTTGATCTGTTTACTAAGGTAGAGGTATCAGTACACCTGGGTGGCTTAGCGGTTGAGCATCTGCCTTGGGCTCAGGGTGTGATCCCAAAGTCTGGGATCAAGTCCGCATTAGGCTCTTGGCATGGAGCCTGCTTCTCCTTCCTCTTCCTATGTCTCTGCCTCTCTCTGTGTATTTCTCATGAAAAAATAAATAAAATCTTTAAAAAACTAAGGCAGAGATATAATTAAAAATATTATTTAATGAGGAAGATTGTGAATACAATGAGGTTATCATAGAATTATCCTCATTTTATGAATAAAAGTTCAACTAGCTATTTTAGAGAAAAAGCAGCCATACATGCCAGTTCAAATGTAGACAAAATAATTATATTATTATTTAGCGTTTTTCTCTCTCACAGTTATGCTACACTGTTAGTGGTGTTTTTTGTTTTTTGTTTTTGACTAATGGTCTATTAGAATGAATGAGTGCAAATGAGCATCTTTGATGTGCAATATCTTATAAATTAAACTAGATATTTCAACTCTGCATCAATTTTCTATAAAATTTCTAACTTTATTTTAATCAATACACAGCAATCTGTATTTTAGAATAATGGCTGTCAAGTGATTTTAAATATATATACATATATATTCACATATATTTAAGATCTATCTATATATAATAGATCTATGAGTGATTATGATTATGATTATGATTATGATTCATAATAGATCATAATATGATTCATAATAGATCATAATATGATTCATAATAGATCTATTATGATTATGATTCTATTATGATTCATAATAGATCATAACCTAATACATCATATACTGAAACAACATGAACAAATCAGTCTCTAAGAACATTTATTTGCAAAACTCTATTCATTTTTATGCTATATTATATAGTATAAAACGTGGCCAATTGTTATTTTGGTCAATTATACTTACTCTTTAATGGTTTACAAAGAGAATTAGTTACCTTATTGTTTTATTAGATTAGTTTTTCTTTTTGTCTATGATTTCTCTTGATAACATGTGTCCTGTACTCATATAATAACCAATGATGGGATGCCTTGGTTAAGTGGATCAGAGGTTAAGTGTCTGCCTTCGGCTCAGGACTCCCGTGGAGTCCCGGGATTGAGTCCCACGTCGGGCACCCTGCATGGTGCCTGCTTCTCCCTCTGCCTATGTCTCTGCCTCTCTCTGTGTGTCTCATGAATAAATAAATAAAATCTTAAAAAAAAATAACCAATGAGGGCAGCCCCGGTGGCTCAGTGGTTTAGCACCGCCTTCAGCCCAAGGCCTGAATCTGGAGTCCGGGGATCGAGTCCCACGTCGGGCTCCCTGCATGGAGCCTCTTCTCCCTCTGCCTATGTCTCTGCCTCTCTCTCTATCTCTATCTCTATCTCTATCTCTATCTCTATCTATCTCTATCTCTCATTAATAAATAGATTTAAAAAAACAATGATAAATAAAAAGTCAATAGATATGAGTAATTTTTTTCCCAAAATCGAAAAGTCTGCTAAAGTAACCAGGAGATAACAAATTGTATGTTCCATGGAATGTGGTTTAAAAGATTGGCTTGGATGCTATTCGCTTTTATGCAATTCAAGGGAAGGATACAAAATAACTCCAGATTTGGAAGAATAATGTAAGTAAGTGGTAGTTATATCCAGTCAAATCACAGTTAAATACCAAGTTCATTTTTAAAGCAATAAATTTAAAAAATTAGGTCTTGATATATTCTTTTACCTTACCAAAAGTCTGAGATAATTGTTTGCTTCTCTCCATTGAGCAAGATGAACAACTTTGAAATATGTTTGACACTAAGGAGATTTTTTTTTTAATAGAGGAAGCAGAAAATTAGAAGCTGAGGTGTAAATATGGAGGAGGAACTACAGAATTCTCTTTTTTTTTAAAAAGATTTATTTATTTGAGAGAGAGGGAATGAATGAGTGAGAGGGGCAGAGGGATAGGAAACATAATGTCTCTCTCTCTCTCTCTCTCTCTCTCTTTTAAAGAAAGAGAATCTCAAGCAGACTCTGTGCTGAGTGTTAAGCCTGATGTGGGGCTCAATCTCATAACCCCGAGTTCAAGACCTAAGTCAAAACCAAGAGTCGAACACTGAGCCAACTAAAACACCCAGGTCCCCTGGAACCACAAAATTTTTAAAGAACAAAGGACACAAGAGTCTGAATGCCTCGGTGATATAAACAATGATGGTATATGGTTAAAACATAATTTCTGCCATCAAAAGGGTGTTAATTGCAAAGAGCTTTTATGAGACTGCATAGGGAGAAGAGATGGTCCTAGGAGGTACAAAGGTAGGACAAGCTTTTAACTTGTTCACATTAAGTTTCAAATTCAAGTGTAAATTTGAATGAGAGTCATACAAAGTATATATATATATATATATATATATATATATTCCTGCATCAGTCCATTATTTGTTAACTAAGTTACTGGGTCAAGTCATGAAATTCTCAACATTATAATTCAGATAACATTTATCACAAAAAGCAAGTATGAGAATTAAATAGAATAATAATTATAGGGACTCCTGGGTAGCTCAGTGGTTGAGCATCTCCTTCAGTTCAGAGTGTGATCCTGGGGTCCTGGAATTGAGTCCGACATCGGGCTTCCTGCATAGAGCCTGCTTCTCCCTCTGCCTGTGTCTCTGCCTCTCTCTCTTTCTCTCTGTATCTCTCATGAATAAATAAATAAAATCTTTAAGAAAAACCCCAATAATTATAGAATACCTTAAACACTGGAGACCACTTAGTAGGTATCCAACAATTTTTGCATCTTTTTTCCTTATTCTCTTTTTTTAAAAAAATCCAAATATTAGAATAAAATTTTAATGGGATACTTTATAATTTTATTTAAATAATCATAACCATACTCTTCAGTAAGGGAGAATGTTACTTTACACAGTGGAAAACCAGGCCAGAGAGTTTAAATGATTTTAGAGATCACAGCTACATTATGCCAAAATTAGATTAAAATCTGATATTTATCAATTTTTATTCTTCACAATTTCCCTTCAGATTTGTTAGAGTAAATTACTCATACAGTAGCTAATGTCTTAAATAATAGTAAGAAAATATTCTCAATATCAATATAATTTATTAACAAGTTCTTTTAAGTAGAATAGATTTTTTTTTTTTTTGTGGGAGCCAGGAATAGAAAAGACTCTAAAATATCTCAGAGTTATTTTTCTCAACTAATTTGATATATTTTAGTTGTAAAAGTCTATTATGATCTATTAAAATTAAATATGAATGTTAAAAAATCTGATAGGCTAATAAGAATACAATATTGATATTATATGTATAATAATATCACTGGATAGATATATTATATAATATTACAATAATGATCAGGATAGATAGAATTAGCATTGCCATTTTTATTGTGAAATTCTTATTTTTGTAAAAACTTGTCCAAAGAACCCCATAAAAGTAAGTGATTATTTGTAGTTGTTCATTTTCTAAAATGGCATTTTATCAGCAAGATATTTCTGAAGCAAAACACATTCAAAAGATGGAAGAAGGAAGGGGAAGAGGAGAGGCAAAGAAAAAATAAGAAGCAAGGAAGGAATAATATGAGGGCAAAGTGCATTCTGAAATAAGGTATATATAGCAGCTAAAGTATATTTTATAATAGAGTAGGCACTAAAATACTGCAGAACAAATGAGGGCAGAATCAGTGAGGCCCGAATTAGAAGTCAGAAATCAATAGATGGATAAGTTGAAAGCAGTTTTGTGTTTCAGGGGAAAAAAAAAAAAAAGGAACACAAGAACAAAGGGAAAACTTGAGTAGAGTCACAGACCGAGTAAAGATGGTATGGTTGGCTTGGACATTGTGACTTAATTTCTCTAGTCTTTGGTTACTGCAATATCTAGAATTTTCTGTAGCTCATGAAACTCACATGGTTGGACTTTCCTATAGTTTGTCTCAGCCATTGGTATAACAGGATTGACAGTGCTTTGTGGCTCTATGTGTCCAATGGAAAATTAATGCTTGGATGAATCAATGGATAAACAAATAAAAATGCATATAATCTTAGGAGACATAGTTTACCTCTCAAATGTAACAAAATAATTCCCGTTTTAGTTAATAACTGATTTTATATAGTTCCATTACACAAAATTATATAGGCAGAACTTTTATTTATAGCAATATAAAGACTATTTCTTAATATAAATGAAAATCCAACAAGAGTATGTTAGAAATATAGAAGATACATATCAATATAGACTTCCTGGTAATACTGTAAATACCTGAAAATATCTGCCAGATGCATGTATTTGTCAATTTACCTATAGTATTTTTGTTTTTCTTTTAACCCTTTCAATTCCAATATGTCTGAAAAAATGAAACTAAATTATTTGGAAACTATATAGATAGAAGCAGAAAAAACATGTAATTTTTTATTAAAAAGTTTTAATAAATGTTAAAACTCTTGTTCTCTTTGAATGATTTATGCTATAACTGATGTAATGAAACAGTCTTTCTAGAATCTTGAAATTTGGAGGAACATTTTTTAGAACAAATATTCAGGTCTTATTTTTCTTGATTTTGTTATAAGAATGAACTTTTTAAGGGAAATTTAAGAGGATTAACACTTAGATTAGTGGTGTGAGTTCTTCTGGAATGTTGAAGAAAAGCCTAAGATAAAAGATAAGTGGTACAAGAACATTTGACTTCCTTCCCAACTCTTGTACAATACCCTCACAGTAGAATGTGTTACTGGCAGGGTCTTTTCCATACAAAACAAGATGCAAGAAAAATGTCACATGGTTAAACTACTTATGTAGCAACTATGATAGCATCTTTGGTTTTCTTGAGTTTTTCTTTATAGCTAAACAAACTAGGAATATTTAGCAGGTGTGTATGTGTACATATATGTGTGTGTATATGTGTGCATGCATGAAGTCTCTTTCTACAAAAATAATAATCCTTGAAAATTATGGCCAAAAATTGGGTCAAAAGTTGAGAATATCAAGTATCAGTATTGTAAAAGATACAATTAATTTTGTAAATGTTATTGTAATGTAATTACTCAAGTTTTCCCTGTAAGTCAAACTCTTCCACCAGCATTATTTCCCATTTCTTTTACAAAAACAATATATAAAGCTACGATTTGCAGCATACAAATAAAAAATTTATTATAAATTTATTTGAGTGAAACCCCTAAATTTCCAGGCAGATATTTAGATAATCTGTTGAAAAGATCTCTAATAAACTCTATGAATGGAATATTGCTGTACATTAGCTTTCTCTTTAGACACATAAACATTGTATAAATTATTCTCCATAAGATTAAAGTATCTGCTTACTTCTGACTAAAGATATTTTAGGAGTGTAATTCTGCCATTATTTGTTTCTTCCTGATATGTGGCATCTTGATGGAATCCTTTAGTTCAACATTCTAAGTAAAAATGGAGTTTTCTAATGTGCTTTAAATGCATATTTCCTATTGAATGTTGGGCTGATATGCGTTTTTAAAAAGAGCATCAGAGACCATTAAGTACTACTGTGTCACTTTACAAATGAAGGAACTTACTCCTAGAAAAATGAAATGACCATATTCAGTGATGCATAGATATGGGAAGATTCAATTCTTGAATTCTGGGCTAAACTTCCTTTCAAAAAAAAAAAAATCTTCCTATCTCTCTGGTCAGATAAGTTTATATCAGAAAAGTGTTAATTGAATGAGACCACATTTTGGCATTAACATTTTTTCTTTTGTTTGGTTGATGTGATGTCCAATCAGCATCTTCAGGTTAATTATTGAAACAAATGAAGGCAAGATAAATGACCACATGGATGGTTGATTTGACTCTGCAATGGGGTAATGTCATAAGCCTTCAGGTATTTGAATCTTTTAAAGGTGTCATGATATATGACAAAGTAGGAATCAGTGAATAGTACAGGTAAATCAACTTCCTAATGAAAAAGGTTCTAAATTCAGTAGCATTGTACCTGCCATGCCTGAAAAGAAAATCAGAGGCAACAGAGGAAGATATTGAAGTTAGATGTATAGCAAAAGAAATGGACTTGGCTTCTAGAAACAAAATTTAGCTTAAATTACAATTCTTTACTTC
The DNA here is from genome assembly GCF_011100685.1 of Canis lupus familiaris. Classification (NCBI taxonomy): domain Eukaryota; kingdom Metazoa; phylum Chordata; class Mammalia; order Carnivora; family Canidae; genus Canis; species Canis lupus. Next base: position 20,650,518 of record NC_049253.1, read on the forward strand.
TTTGGTATTCAGCAACAACAAAAGCCACCTGACAATCATTTGGATCCCTCCTGCTGTTTAAAATGTCCAAGGGAAAGAAACATGACATTGTATCCTATTGTTTCATTTCAGTGAGTTTATTTTAAGGTCCTAAAAACAAGAGATAACATGACAAGAATTACCAATAGCTTTTAAATACTATTTGTCTATTTACCACCTGCTTCTTCCCCCTTCACAAAATTTCTCTTTGTCATCTTTTAAAGTGATTGCTGATTGTTTACATGAATGTAACTCTGCTACGAAAACCTGTTTAAAACATGAAATTTCCTATCTTGTCATATCTTATAGGATGAATAAATCAAGAAACCCCTTTACCAAGTGTTTCTAAAGAACTTTAAAAATAATTTACAGACAATATTAGATAATCCCCAGCAAGGTTTCAGTATTCCTTAGCATATTAGCATTTGTTTATGATAAATCATAATCTCACAATTATTATTTTTTATTATTATGTACAGAAAAAATAAACATTGGTTTGAATTGGTGATAAAAACAGTCTAGAAGCACATAGGATAATAAAAGATTTGATTTTAAAAACTGGAGATCATTTAAACCAAATGATGTATACATATATAGATTTGACTGTGAGTAATGTCATGAACTAATACTTTAACAAATTAGAGCAACCACAAACTAAATCCAAAATAGAAAAACTTCAAATCTATAGAATACATATTTAAACTCAGTGTAGCTAATAAAAATAACTCATTAATAAAAGGTAAACCTCTAGAGTATGTGTGTGTATTTGTGTGAGTTGTGTGTGTGTGTAAGTAACTACCTTTAGAATGCACAGCAAAAAATAATAGTATCTGAGTAAATGCATTTTAGCAAATATGAATCAAGAAGGTCTTATTAGACAAAGGACTGTATGTGAATCACTGCTCAGAATTCTTTCATTTCAAAAAGAGAAGGTACCTGTTCTAGCCTTCTAGTCATATGATTCACAAATCCCTTTTTTTCCTCCACAAATCCCTTTGAAGAGTAGTGCTTGAAGCTGCAAAGTAATATTTAAAGTCAATGTAGTGAAAAACACTGAAATATAAAAATTTGACTTAAACCTTTAAATACTATTTATCTATGAAATAGTCTTTATTTATTTTTTTTTTGAAATAGTCTTTAATAGAAATTGGTCAAATAAATTAACATCTATATGCGACATATAGGTAGAGAAAAATATTTGCTAATAAATTATGATTGAAATAATGTTTTTTATTACAATTATATTTTAAATCAATTGTTAACACTGGATATAGTTAGTAGATTTGCAGCCCTTCCCACAAGTTAAAGAATATTATTAGAATATTATTGTGAAAAAAAAAAGAATATTATTGTGGAACTTACAGTAACTCCTTTTATAATAAGAGAGCTAGAGGGCAGCCCGGGTGGCGCATCGGTTTAGCACCGCCTTCGGCCCGGGTCGTGACCCCGGGGTCGCGGGATCGAGTCCCACATTGGTCTCTCTGCGTGGAGCCTGCTTCTCCCTCTGCCTTTCTCTCTCTCTGGGTCTCTCACGAATAAATAAATAAATAAAATCTTAAAAAAAAAAATAAGAGGGCTAGACCATTTCTAGCATTCTGAGTTTCAGGAAATATAATTTTTAGGATTTCACTGGGATTCTTTAATATGGTTTACTACACATATATGTATGTATGTAGGACAGTATGATGTAGTACAGTGATTTTCAATGTATGTTTGGCAGAAGATTAAATTTGCTATATATTAATATGTGTTACTACAGAGCATAGTTCACAGTCAAATAAATTAGGAAAATGTAGGATTAATCACTTCAAATGATTTCCTTCACTGCAGGACCTCAAAGAGCATGTAAAAATACTGACTTTATTGAAAATATTCAACATTAGGAGATGCTTTAACAAGTTTTCCAAGCTCATTTGACCAATATATTCTTTTTTTTTTTAAAGATTTTATTTATTCATTCATAGACACAGAGAGAGAGGCAGAGACACAGACAGAGGGAGAAGCAGGCTCCATGCAGGGAGCCCGACGTGGGACTTGATCTCGGGTCTCCAGGATCACACCCCAGGCTGCAAGCTGTGCGAAACCGCTATGCCACCAGGGCTGCCCTGACCAATATATTCTTTTTGGGCAACATCTTACAGGATCGGTATTCAACAGAAGCAAGTCTCTTAGGAAAAATATGTTACCTTTAGAAAAACTCCTGTGCTAGTAGCACATAACCCATATCAGTTTCAGAATCTGGCATTAACTACCTGGGGGGATTAATTTAGTCAATTAACTCTTTCCCTTTTTTAAAATGTCAAACTACCTTTTTATATTGTATTTTAAGGATAAAAGAGAAGATTTTATGTGCATAAGTATAAGGAAGAATATGCCAAAATAAATATGCATTGTCTTTCAAAATATAAAGAAGTAACATGTTCTTTGTTCTCTGGCTTTTGGTACCTCAAGATTCTGGACCTTTGCTGCACATGAGAATCACACTGGGAACTTAAAAACAATCAATGTCCAGACCCTTCCAAAATCAATTAAATAAAGATCTTTGGGATGAGGCCAGGCATTGATATTTTTAAAAGCTCTGAAGATGATTCTAATGTACACTGAAGGTTGGCAAGCACTGCTCTAGACTATATCTGAAAGGAAAGAAATCAACCCTCTGAGCCTAACCAGAATTACCCCAAAAAGATGTATTTTATCAGATAGTGAAGCTTGTCCTTTATTTTCTATTATATTTTCTCTTCTCTCCTCTTGCATTTGACTCAACTTCACATCCTCTGCTAGATACTGGGGTTCACTTAAGCAAGGACTCATCATGATCTGGAATAGAATCTGGGAATAGAAGGTGAAGACTAGAGACAGCAGACAGCAAGTTGCAGTGTGATGATATTGCTTCGAGTTGGTTCTAGGGATGAGTGGAAGAGGCAGAAACAGAGATGAATGTGTCTCAGTCATAAAGAGGGGTATGGAAGTGTATTTCCTAATCATCCATTGAGTGCTTCAAAACATTCAAGCCTGGCCAAACCCTTCTCCTCACCCATGCACTTCCTGATAGCAACTGCCCTGAAAATTTTGTTTTTCTCTCATCTTTGCATTGAGAAGCACTAGCCTGGAAACTTCACTTCAGATTTAGGATCTTGGGTGAATATTACATATGTTGGATAAAAAGCTGTTAATTGTGAAAATGCAAATACTGTGAAGAAGGATAACACTACAGCTTGCTTATTTATTTTACCTTGGTATAAAAAAATAGAACAAGAAACAAAGATTTTAGGAATTTGGAAGGCCAGAGAAGGGACGAAAATGAATACTGAGTAGACATGGAAGGTGAAGAAAAAGCTAGAATATATTTGAGAAACCTGAGGTATTGAAGGCAATTTTTACCCATCTGATCACTTATCATCTACCGGAGTATTATAAGACATGCCACTGCTGGACTGATATATCCATAAAGCTGTACAAGAATAAAAGGTGCAGAATAAGGTTTTAGGGCCTGAAAAGATATAGCCTCTACTAATTTCACATATCCTTTATCATTATTAAGCCTGCAGGTCTGATTAGGTATGAGATCATATATTCTTCTTTGGGAGAATATTGCCAATGGAATTATTTTAACAGAGAGCTAAATTATATTAGAAACAATAGTAAAGAGGTCATATTATCAGCGTGGCTTTTCCCTTTTACAAAGCCAAACAAACAGCCACTATTAGTCAAGTTTACTCACTTCCAAGTTCCTAATAGTCTTGCCTGGTTCCTTGTGAGTTAAATGAATGCTCTCTTAACAGCTTTTTCTTTTTCTTTTCAAATGATTTTATTGTTCAAATTACCTTATCTGGAAACCCTTGCTCTTTCAGCAAGCCCTCATACTGTAGCAGCCATGAATCAATAGCTTTTATTGAATTTAGAGAAATACTGACTAACCCTATTGCTACAAGACAGGATTTGCTTCTAACTAGCAATTAAATTGCCATGTAGACTAAAATCCATATTTCAAAATCATCGCTGTAATGCTAGCTTATTTTGTTCCTAGACTTTCAAAATGTAGTTACTGTTCAAATATACTGCTATTAAATATAAAAATCACAAAACTAAATCCAGGCTTCTTCATCTCTGGCTTCAACTTGTCAAGTCATGGCAGCCTGGAAAGATGTCTTATTGCACTGAGAGTGCAGAGATGTGTTCTGGGTAAGAAATGAAAAAGAGATTTACATAGTCTACTCAGTTCTGTGATTCATGCCTCAGTTTGCCTTAAACAGAACTCTGGTATGAAATATGGATAGAAGAGTACGGGAGGAAGCTCCTAGAACTGTAAACTCAGGTAGGTGAAAGGGTATCAGAGAATCAGAAATGGCAGCAGTTAGCACTTGTAATGAAACCTTGATTCAGAATCCTGCTCTAAAACTAATGACTAATTTTCCTACATATTATCAATGTTTTCCTAGACCTTCCCAAAATGCTGTTGAGGTGCCAAAAAAGAAAAAAAAATATTACCTGAAATCCCTTTATAAACATTGCTATATATGTCAATTAGATTAACACTAATGTTGAGGCTAGTGTTCACGAAGTAAAACATCTCAAAGGGGGGTTTGGTATTGGAGACAGTGTGAGGGATCATGCCACCTGCTTTATGTAGTGATGGTTGTGGGCTAGGGCTAGAATCTGTCTGATGAAGTTTTTTCCACATGGAGCAAGGAAACCTCAGAATTGTAAAATTCTTGAAATATTGGTTACTCTAATATTCAGAGGCACTCTATGCTTTAATACCAATATTTAAAAATTTCACTTCAGAGGCACTCTATGCTTTAATACCAATATTTAAAAATTTCACTTTTTCTCTGAAGGGATTGGCAAATGGAGCAATTGTTATTTTACTAAAAAAAAAATATACTATGTAACTGTTTCCAGTTTCCCTCTAAGAATGAGGAAGGATATCTAGAATTCATTGATTGTTCAAAGGGAAGTGAATGAAAATGACTGAAACTCAAAAGTAAATACATGAGAATAAAAAGATAATCAGCATAGATATGCTAAACAAATAGTCAAAGATGTAAGAAAAGGCACTGACAGCTGTGACATGTATTTCTGGAACAATGAAATTTCTGACTCAGGCATCTATGAAATACATTATAGGAAACACGTGGATTCCACTGCTTTCTGGCCTTCGTTTTTCTAGTGCAGTCATTTACTAGTTGTATTTTGTTTCTTTGTACATGGCGTTTTTCTTTAGTTTTTGAAGACTTTCTTTGTCTTTGTCTTTTAGCAGTTTGATTTTGATGTAGCCAGGTTTATATGTTTATATTTATGTTTATTCTACATGGGGATTTGGAGCTTCTTGGATCTGTATATTAATATTACATCAAATGTGGGAAATTTTGAACCTTATTTCTTCAAATAGTTTTCTACCCCTTTATCTCTTTTCCCTCTATCTGACAGTCACATTACATCTGTGGTAGTGTGCTTGATATTTTCTGCCAGGTCTTTGAGCCTCTTTATTTTCTTCAATCTCTTTTTTTTTTCTCCCTGTTGTTAAGACTGAATAATTTCCATTGACCAATCTTCAAGTTTATTGATTTGCTTTTCTGTCATCTCACATATGCTATCAGGCCCATCTAGTTAATTTTCTATTTCATTTATTGTAGTTTTCAGTTCCCCAGTGGGTTCTTTTTTCATGTATATCCATGTATTTACTCAAATTTCCTATTTTTTGAGTCACTGTCATCATGCTTTAATTCTTTAAACATCGTTTCCATTAATTCTTTGAACATATTTATAACAGTTGCTTTGAAATTTTTTTCTACTATATCCAGAATCTGGGAGCTCTTTTTGACAGTGCCTGTTTTCTGAGTATGAGTCACATTTTTCTGTTTGTTTATGTCTTGTGAATTTTTGTTGAAAAGTAGTTATTTTAGATAGTATATTATAGCAAGTCTATATTCTGACTTTTCTCCTCTGTACATTTTGTTGCTGATTTTGTCTATTTATTAAAAAAAAACAGCAACTTGTCCATTCTAAATATGTCAAAAACAAGGAGAATAAATTTAAATGGGCTCTCAGCCAAATGTGGGATAATTTAAACATCAAAATAAATAATACAAAATCAATAGTATATTACAACACAATAAAATAAAGAAATTGATGTGGAAGATACTAAAAAAGAGGAGTGGACACCGTTTTTTAATAGACAACTTACAAGAATAACAAATAATACTAAAAATAGAATTAAAATATTGCTATTTTGCAACTAAATTAATAAATGATTTAGAAAAAGATGGGAATGAATGGCAAAACCATTGCTAAATTAAAACAACAATCAGATATTACACACGTGTTATAATGGCTAAAACTTAGAAAAATGGCATTATCGATTACTGGCAAAGATGTGAAGCAACTTGAAATCTCATCTATTGCTGTGGGAATGCAAAATGGCATAACTACTTTGTGAGACATTTTGGCAGTTTCTTATAAAACTAAACAAAGTCTTATCATACAATACAGCAATATCATATGTATTTATTTAGCTGACTTGAAAACTTACATTTACCAAAATTCTACATGCAAATTTTTATAGCAGTTATCACCAAAAAATGGGAGCAGTCAAGATATCTTTCAAAAGATGAGTTTATAAAAATCCCTGTTACACCTCAATGCAATGGAACACAATTCAGTGATGCAGAGGAATGAATATATACAATTATGAATCACTATTTGTATACCTGACAATAATATAATGTCATATGTCAATTACATTTCAATAAAAAGTGGGATGAATACAGCATGAATGAATCTTAAATGAAAGAAGTCTGTTTGTAAAGGTTATATGTTATAATATTGCATTTATATGACATTTTGGAAAAGGCAACGATATAAAGATACAAAACACATCAGTGGTTGCAGGGGTGTGGGGAGGACTGAGTAGGTGAAGCACAGATGATTTTATTTTAGAGATGGGAAACTATTCATAGTGTGATACTATAGTGGTATACGTTGATAGCATGCATTTATCAAACCCAAGAACTTTATAGCCAAAGAGTGAAACTTCATGTATACAAATGTAAATCAGGAGGTGTGTGGGAGAGATCCCAGGATGAAATGCAAATTGTGATAAAACAATCTGATTGTATTACAAATGCTTGACATCACTGAAAGAGGAAGAGGGAAAGCAAGTGTCCCAAGTGACTTTGGATAGGAATGGAGGCTATAAGACTGACAACAAAAGAAACTATACAAAAGCACTGTACTCTAGATGATGAATTTGTTTCTCACAGGTTTATAAGTTAGTCAATTTGAAACAACTATCCATGCATACTGAGACTGAAAAATGCACAAATGAATTACAGATGTTGGGAACCAGGTTTTGTTAGGGTAAGGGGTTATAAGTTAACAAGGGGGTGAGGCTAGAATGAACCATTTAATATGGTTACGTTAGAAACATCAATATGAACTAATGTTTGGCTTGGTGTTAGCGCAAATGGACAGATATAGAAATATGAATTTGGGTTTATATTCTAATTAAGTAATAATTATATATTAATAAAGTATTATAATAATCTGTGTATACATAGGTATACTATAATATATTCAAGCTCTTTACTCCGAAAAATCCTGGAAACTATAATACTTCAGTAGTAATAAACATATCCAGAACTCAGATCCTGGTTTTTTGTTTTATGTTTTTAGGATTTTATTTTAATTTATTTGAGAGAGAGGGAGCATGAGCCAACAAATGAGAGAGAGAGAGAGAGAGAGAGCGCACAAGCACCAGTGGAGGCAGAGGCAGAGGGAGAGGAAGAAGCAGGCTCCCTGTCTTAGTAGGGGTAGGGAGTTCAGTTTGGTGCTCAATGTCAGGACCCTGGGATCATGACCTGAGCTGGAGACAGACGCTTAACCGACTGAGTCACACAGGCACCCCAAGTTCCTGGTTTTTAATAGAAGGAATGAGGGCTCCTTGGAGAAATGGATGATCATAAGTCTGGAACAGGAAATATATAAGATGAGCCTGGATGTGTTTCTAACAAACCAATGAAATGTGTCAAAGAAACACAACTGAACTATTCATGACCAAAGCTGGAATTATATGAACAACAACAAAAATAACGTAGTACTGGACTATAAACTAAACAGAAATACTTACGAGTCCAAACTGATACAAATAAATGATTGAATAAATACACAAAGTAGGGAGATTAGACAAATCTCCATACAGAAGAAATCAAAATAGTTTATGAAGATACTACTCTCTTCAGAAGATGGAACATAATGTCCCACCTCGTAAGCATGAGCTACTCATAGAGATTTACTATCAAAGAGTAGCTTACGAAAAGAAAACAAAGAGTTCCTTTATGACGGAGAAACCTGACAAACTTTACCCTAGCCACATGATCAGGTTAATATTCACAGTGATAGGTCATGTTAGTAGCATGCACCCTTAATATAATGTGATGCAGGTCACACTTTATCTCAGTGATTTTCCTTCCTCAAACCCATAATTCCTGTCAAATTATGAGAAAAACATCAGCGAAACCTAAATAGAGAGACATTCTATGAAATACCTGGTTAGTCCTCCTCAAAACTGTCAAGGCCGTCAAAAACAAGGGAAGTCTGAGAAACTGTCACCATCTAGAGAAGTCTAAGGAGACATGATGAATAAATGTAAGTCGATATCCTGGATGGGATCCAGGATCCAAAAAATAACATTGGATGAAAGTTAAATAATCCATTTAAACTATGGAGTTTTGCAATAATAGATTAATATTAGTTCATTAGTTGTGTTAAATTTGTCACTAAATGTCTTTAACAGCACAGCAATCTGGTTATAATAAATAAAAGAACTCTGTACCATCCATGAAAGTTTTCTGTAAATCTAAAACTATTCTAGAATGAAAAAATATTAAAAAGAAAACATTGGAGAAAAGTTAGTGGGAAAAAAAGGATGTTCACACAGTTCAAATTAGCACCTTACAAATTGTTTCTTATTATAAAAGGGAAAGGTATCTTTATTTGTTTGTTTGTTTGTTTGTTTTATTTGAATAAATACAAGCTGATGTACAAGGTTACATTTTTTTCAAGTGTACAAGTTGGCGGCTTGATAAGTTTATACATTATGCTATGTTCACCACAAGTATAGCTACCATCTATTCCACTGAATAACTAATACCATTGACTACATTCCTTACACTGTGCCTTTTATCCCCTTGACTTACTCATTTCATAATTAGAAGTCTGTGTCTTCCATTCCCCTTCACCCATTTTGTCCAACCTCCCACCACCCTCCCCTCTGGCAACCAAGGATTTGTTCTCTGTACTTACAGGTCGGATTCTGCTTTTTGTTTGTTTACCCATTTGTTTGTTTGTTTGTCTCTTTTTTATATTCCACTTATAAATGGAATCATATGATCTGTCTTTCTTAGTATGACTTATTTCACTTCATTTTATGATGGAGAAATCCCGATGATAACACTTTAACCACGTGATCAAATTTTTCTTTGCCAAATGTTGAATAATTCTATCAACATGCCTTATGCTGCACACAGAAGAATATGACAAATCAGTTTCTGACAAAAATGTTTAACCTGGTCTAATCATGAGGGGATATGGATACAAATGTGGATACAAATCCACATTAAGTTGTGTTTTGCTAAATAACTAAAATTTCTTGGCTTAAGCTAGAGGGATTCAGGTTAAAGTATTCAGATTTTTACCTAGTACAATGTGTTACCTTGGGGTGATTGGAAAGAGCTTCCTAGAGTATGTGGCTTTAGGGATGCAAATGTAAGGATGTCTTGGAGATCATATGGATTGAATGGGAAAACAGAATATGTGTTATGGCCAATTAATGTGCTACTGTACAGGAAGAATGAAAAAAAAATATGAACTTTTCCTAGGATTTTGGATCAAATAAGCCAGAGATGAGCAGGTGTACTGTCAGTGATATAAAGATTTAGTATCTGAAGTTTGCCTAATGCTGAAGCTTTGTGTTAACTCTAAATATGACTGTCATCGGAAGCTCTCTTCGACTTCTTAAACTCAGATATAAGAAATATTCAACTATTTTTCTCTGTTCTTATCAGTCTGTATATCCACAGAGAAAGTAATCATGTAAACAATTTTGGAGCATAAGACTTCCTTTTAAATAGAAAAGACTATTCATCTTTTTAAAGTAAAAAAAATCTGGCACACTCACTTTTTAAATATAGGAAATGGTTTTGAATCCATTTAACAGAGAGCTCAGTTATGAAATCCTGGCAGACAAAAAAAGTGAAAGTATTACTCTATAACATTATTTTGTCTGGCTATGCAGACGAGTATGCAGTTTTTTACTCCAAACCATTTTCACTGTTTGATCATTAATTGCAGTAACACTGATTACATTTTATACAGTCCAAGACTGTATTAGAGACAAAGGTATAATGAAGTTCTGTAAAGGGACAAAGGGGTCAAGATACCTTCCCACTATTGGGCTTTTTCTTGTTTTGCAACATTGCTGGATTTCAGTAAGTCTGTTAGAAAACCAATACATATTTCATCTATGCTGCAAATAATCCAGTCTTGGAAGGTAACAGGAGTTGTATCCTTACCATCAAGCACTGTACCTGTATTGCTATGCTTCAAGGCAGTTTTCTTTCTTTCTCCAACTCGGTGACCTCCTTCCTAGCACCTTAGCACTACGCATTTCTGGCAGAGCCTTCCTAGAATGGGTTGACTGTGTTATTTGACTTTGCCCTAAGCTTCGTAGGCCTCCTGTGGCTAGTTATAAGAAACATTTGGTAAAGGAGAAAAATGCAGTTTGCCAGTTAGTACTGAGGAGAGAAATAACACAGATGCCTTGAGACTTGTATTCAATTAACCTCCCCTGCCTCCCAGCATTTTCATGACAAAACCGCTAACTTCCACAAAAGTTATAGTCAATTCAACAAATATTTACAGAGTGCCTACTGTGTGGGGCTACTTTGCCAAAGTATAGTGGGTAAAAGGAAAAAGTAAGGAGGTGACTAATAAAGTCAAGTGGAAAGAGTCTTAAAGTCTGGGCTTTGAGATGAAATAATGAGTTCAAATATTTTGTTTTGGTTTGTTTTTAAAGATTTTATTTATTTATTAGAGAGAGACAGAGAATGGGTATTAGAGAGAAGCAAAGGGGTAGGAGAGGGATAGGCAGAGAGAGAGGGAGAATAAGGAGATTCCCAACTGAGTAGGGAACCTGGGGGAGGGGGACATAAGCAAGCCCAGGACCCTGAGATCATGACCTAAACTGAAGGCAGATGCTTAACTGACTGAGCCACCCAGGAACCTGAGTTCAAATATTTGTATGTTTTCCCTCATTGACTGTGGATTAGCAAGTTAATTTTGGTCAATGTTTTCTTTCTATTTAGATAGGGTCAGAGAATTTTTTTAAAGTAAAATGAAATACACAAAAGATTTAAAAATCTAATACATCAATAACACATTAAAATTAAGTAAAATAAAGTGAACAAATGTAATATTTAAATGATATGCCTGCTACCTTGTAAGTGACTAAAAATAAAAGTAGAATAAAGCCAGTTCTGGGAAGCAAATCAGAGCTTGGCAAGATTCGTAAAACTTCCTGAGGGGAGGCAAGTCAGATAGGCTGAGCTAGGTAGGGATCAAAGCCTAGATTGTATGGAGTAGAGTTTTGCATTTATAGTCAGGTTAGCAACAAGAGTGCCTGGATGGTGTACCAGAACACATTATAGCAGTCTCTCTTGGAACTACAGTCCAAGTGGGGTCTCCATCTATATGGGCTGAAAATGTCCAAGTGTCTCTCAATTGACCCAGAATGAACTAATAGAAGAATTCCCCCATGATTTTGAAAACTGGAACTAGGGAAGAAGCTCAAAGCTTCGGAATTAGAAGCTTCAAGTATGAGAATCAGAAAGTATTGATAACCATCTTCCCTACTCTGTGAAAGGTATGGGTTTTTATTGAACTTAATAACTAAAAAGAAGCAGGGAAGACAAGTGTATGGACTCTTAACTATGGGTAGTCCAGTTACACCCCAGTATTTCTCTAATAAATCCTTCTTTAGCCCAAGTTAATTAGAGTAGAATCTGTATAATCTAAAGTGGCCTAGTTGAGCAGTAAAATACAATCAGCCAAATTTTTCAAATTGTAAGTGCGAGTTATCAAAAACATAAGAAGAGTTTGAAAATTAGACTGGGGCTTCACAAACTGGATCAAAACTACAGTTTCATGGTTTGGAATATAGAGGATGTGGTAAAATTATTAGACAAGGAGGTTGCTCAGTTTGTATGTACAGGCATGATAGAAACATTTTCAAATGTGTATATAAAATAGAATGATAGAACATATACATATGAAAAACAGCTGACTAAAACCCACAGAAGATGACTTCAAGGAAAGTAATCACAGACATAAAGGAGAACAAGAATGTAGTGTCATAAAATGTAATGGAGGGCTAAAAATGTTAGAGAAGTATGCATAAAGTGAGTCAGATATTTTCAGAGATTAGCTATGAAGATCACAGTCACAAAACTGCAAGGTTTGATATTTAAGAGAATAGTGAGGAACTTTGAGAAAGCTATTTTAGTTTAATAGAGGAAAGAGATGGAAACATTATTGGGTTGTTCATATGACCATTGACATAGAGGAGACAGTAAGAGAAAAGTACCTTTTAGGTGAAAGGAGTGAGAAAAGTTAGAACTAGAGAGAAGACTCAGAATGGAAGAGAAGGATTTTAAACAGTAATGATGCTTGAGCATATTTGTTGATGAAGACAGAAGAGCAGAGAAGAGGGAGAGATTTAAAAACAAGCAAATAATGATGGAGCTAGGATGAGAATGCCAACACAATTGCAAGTGCAGGAGTTAATGCTAGAAAGAAGGCGGGTCATGTCTTTGTTGAAGGTAAAATGACAGGAGTAATGAAAGGCAGAGATATTTTCAGGTAAAAAAAGTGGAGAGTGTTTCTGTCTTGAAGACCATAACTAGAAAAGAGGTCATTCTAGAAACGTGTAAAGACATGGAAATAGATCAGTCAAAGTAGCAAATAGGAAGGAAAAAAGTTGCAAATAGGGCAGAGAAATGAAGAAGGGATGCTACTTATTTCCTTCCTCAGAAATCTATCCATGATTTCCAACTTGTTTTAAACATATAGAACACCGAGGGATTGTGCCATAAGAAGATAGGATTAGGGAGAGCAAATACTGGGATTTGCTTTGAGGTCTATATCTTGAAGAGGATGACTCTGGATCCTCTACTACAAAGAAAACTTTGACTCTCCACATGAGAATGAGCCTTTTTAGAATGCTATCTTGGCACATGAGCAAGAGCAGAGGACTATTAAGTAGCTGTTGAAAGTCTTTCCATAAGAAAGGATTGATTTTAAAAGAAATGGGTAGCTTTTACAGGACAACCAACTTTGTGCTGCCCGCTCTTGTGATAAGGAGTTCCCATGAAGAACCATCACCCTCCTTTGCGGTGGAGACTTGCGATACCAGAAACACTTGCTTCAGAGGGTAATAAATGAATATGCATGTATCTAAAAATACCATCCATTTACACGTTATGGATCACCTTCAAGTTTACTGCTGGTTCTTTATTTGAACCTTGCATCAACAGAAAAGCACATTTACTCTGTAGCCTCTGACTCTGATACACGGAGACATTGTAATTGCTCCACATTCCTGAGTAATCATTTTCTGATGGGTTTATTGCCACCTCTGCCTTATCAGGGCATGGCACTGTTACGGACCCTGGTGATAAATTACCCTTTAGAGAGGGATAAGACAGTGCCACTTTAACAAGTGCAATAAAGCACTTTTTATATTGGGAGAGTTCAGTGCATTTTCCATTCATCATACACCCTCAGTGATTTTACACAGATTTTACACTGTTGATTAGCTCATTAGTGGGGTTAATTGGATACATTAACTGGCAGAATTACAGCTTGACTATGAACCAGGGGCTGCAGCATTATAAATGACAGACAAACCACAGACATGCATGGCCAGCCTGAAGGAAGTTCTTCTCTTTGATTAACTTTCATTAGGTTTAATTATTTCCCCTCCCCACTTCTATAATTGACTCCACATGAATATTTACTATGGATATAGGTAAATAGATGGCATTAATACACATCTCCAATACTTTCCTTTTGTCATAAGTTTTCTTGAGAAATAGTAAGAAAAAGAGCAGTTGAGGTAAAAGTGATGAAAATAGTCTACAGGAAACCGAGAAATATTGTCATCTAGAAACTCAATAAGTTCTTTTTCTTCAAAAATTATGTTTTTGCTGAATCTTTGATAACACATAGTGCGAATTAATTGTATCCCCAGGGACTGCACATCAGTATCGCATGGAAATCGCAGATATACAGATTCCTGGAGTGTGCCCTAAACCTATTAAATACGTACATCTAAAAGTAAGGCCAGGAATTGTTATAATTAACAAATTCTCCAGCTGATTCTTAGACAGTGAGTTTGGCACTATGGTTAATATAGCATGGTAGCTTGCACCGAACATCAAGCAATGTGGACTGTTCATTTAATTAAACAACTATAAAGGGCTATATTACCGTTTGAAGAAAGCCAATGTTCTTTAAAAAAACAAGACAACTTTTTCTTTTTTTTTTTTAAGACAACTTTTTCTATCGGTAAAATTCTCCACCAGACTCAGGCTCTAAGTTTGTTGACCCCTCTCTGAAACTCTTCTATCCATGTTTCCTTTAACTTTTTACTCTACTAGTTGTAATTGTCTTGGTGAAATTAAATTGTAGTTTTATTTTTTTCTTAGGAAACCTTATTTGTCTTAGTTGAAGCTGTAAAGCTGTAAGTATAGAGACAATGTGTGTGATTTGTGGGTTTTTTTTTTTTCTTTCAGGTAAGATTGTGGTTGGCAGTAGAAAGAGAGCTAGATGACAAATATGGATTCTAGTGTCAACTCTGTTAATCTTCTTAGAGAGTTCCAACTTCTCTGGACCTTAATTTACTATACTTAAATTGGAACTTAGTCACCTCTCATGTACAAGACTACTTATGAGGGCTAAAGGAAATTTTACCTGATTCTATGTGCATTTGTGAAAATGATGCAATTTGAAAAGGTATCTCCAAGAGGGAGAAAGGAGTTGGCAAAATAGGTAGCTGATTGACGAAACAGAGGAATAAAAAAGGAAGAGCATTTCATATGAATGACATGTGCAAACTGTGTGGAGAGAACAAGGAAGCTGGTAGAAAAGGAAAACTGTTGAGAGTTGTGGTTAACTCACCCCTACCTGCTACTTTGCAGGCAGAAAGGAGCAGACATGCATATCATCTGCCATCTGTGAAGAAAACATGGAATGGGAAGGCAGAAGATTAGGATTGATTTGTAGTAGTAGAAAAAAGTGCAGGAAAAAGAATGGGCAGGAAGAAGAAAGAAAAACAGAAAGTTTGTCTTTGAGCTCTAGGGGGGTAAAACCAGGAAGGCCAGAGAGACAGACAGAAGGAGAGAAATCATGTAACATTGGTAGGGAGGGAGAAGAACTATAGGGAGATCTACTCAACAATTCATGGAAGCAATTACCAATAAGTTGCTGCATAGTAGGGACTTTGATAAAGGAGTTAGGTGGCCTGAACCCAAAGGATGCATTTACAATGATTCTTAGTTTTGGAATTCAGTACTTGATTTACATTCCAAATCATGATAAAATTTATTCGCTCCAAAAAAATGTGTCAATAGATTAAATATTGCTATCGTAATCCCACCCTGAAAGGTCAAGTCAGTGCTCTCAGTGGGTCTCCATGATCCCAAAGTAAGGCTTTTAAGACACATTGTGACTTTTGTTAAGGAAACAATGTGATGTGTTTAGGTGACCTAGAACCTAGAAGATAGTAGATCAAACTCCACACATATCAGTGACTCACATTTTTAAGAAACTCACATGTTTGGCATATCACTAGCCTACCAAAAAATTATTTGTACAATGTTGGGGAGGAAAAACATTTCCTTCTACTTTTCTAGACTCTTTGGCTGGCCTAATAACAAATTAATATAAAACATATTGACAAGAGAAAATCAATTTTAACTACATGTGAACGGGGGCCGTATAAGAATCTGAGACTCAAGGACAAGCTGAGCAGTTGAGGTTTACATTCCCTCTTGAAGTAATGAATGGGATAGGGGTCTTGGGCTTCAAAGCGAGGGGAAGTAATTCACAGAATGGTAGGAACAAATGTTTGGTAATTAGGTGTTTGTGCTGCCACTCAAATTAAGAAGATCATACAGATTATAAAGTTATTTCTTGGCAATAGCTCCTTTTCTGGGACAGGCCCCTTATCCAAATTCTTTCAGGTAGTTTAAGGGAGAGGCAAAAAAATCTTCTTTAATCTACTAGTCTTGCTTACTTACCTTCAGCTCAAAATAGTCCACATATCAAAGTGGTACATTCTAGGGACACTTGTCCTGAGCACCTTCAACTATTTTGGAAGGGCTGTACTCATGCACTAATATTTCCTTCTTGGGTTTTTTAAATATATTAGTGAACTTTTGGGTGATAGTGGCAAAATATATGACAACACCATCTCTTAAAATCAAGAATTAAAAAGTTTCTAATTGTTCGCATTAAAAAATATCTATGCAATGAGAACCAAATGAAATATCACCTATTAAATATGGCTCTTCCTGTACAACCAGGTCTCTGTCTTTTCCGAACTTATATAACATGCTGTGTGTGCACCTTATGAGGTACTTACTTTATTTCACCTTCTGCCATTGTTATTTACACATGAACTTTATCTTCCTTCCTACATGATCTACTTCTAGAAGACAGTGATGATGTTTAATAAAATACACAATAGCCACGCAGTTAATCATTGTAATTCTTATAAAACCTATAAAGATCTGTGGAGAACACAGAAGGAGACAGACATTGATTGCAGCTTCCTTCAAAGTTCATACACTGAATTCAACAGATCTCACAGCTTGGAGCAAAAATTATGGATATACATTAATATTGGGTTAATTATCTTTATATCTTATTGGAGTCTAAAATGACTGAAAATAAAGTCAATGAAATGTGTATTTTGAAGGGCATTGAAATAGGGAAATACAATATTTTGTTGAGTATATTGTAGGTTATTCCTGATCATGCTGAGAAATGAAAATAACTTGCAGGAAAATAGACTGGATAGAGACTGAACAATGTATTGAAATGAAATCACAAAGTGAAACAAAATATATGGTTAAATATGCATAGTGTAGGAGGGAATATTGCTTTAATATTGTTCTGGAAAGCAATTGAGAACAAATGAAGAGTGCTAAAGAGCAGAAAAGTTTATATTCTTTATATTTATAATATAAAGTAGCTCATCTTCTTATTTTTCTAGTCACAAATTCTGAAAATCTTACACTCTGTTTTCCTCAGATTTTGCACCTCCTGATTTAGACAGAGTACTCAAGTCAATCACATAAGGCAGTAAGAGCCCCAAACAATTTGGGGCTGGAAATCAACCTGTTGTTTTACCAGCCATTGAGCCCGGATGGGCACTCTGGACCTGCAAAATCACAGTTACGTTTATCTACTACATAGATGTGACTTCTTTCAGTTCTTCTTCAGTACGCTCATTACCCCTCAACCCTGGGGCCTACATTAGAATTTCAGGCTTCTCAGGGAGAGCTCTGTCATTGTTAAAAGCCTTCTATTCCATAGTCATTTCTCATTCCACAGTCATTCCATGGTGTGTCTCCAAACAACCTAACCAATGAGCACCATGATGATTACCTCTCTGACCTCATCCTGTCACATCTTGAGACTCTTGCTTCAATTGGACTCCAACTAAGTCAGTACCAATGTGAAGCCTAAGTTATCACACACATTTAAATATTATAAATCGAAGGGAAGTAAGTCAGTGAATGACAGATTGGTTAAAATATTGAACATACTGTCTTGCAACTCAACATGTTTACTCTCAAATTCATTCCATCCATTCATTTAATTGAGCAAATTTTCTGCAAATCAATATAAAATAGTAATAAATAAGAATATAGCAAGTAGAGTTATCATTGCTTCTTAATATTCATAAACATATCAACATGGTAAAGGATGGTAGCAAATTTCAAGCTGACCAACTGCAATCTGGAATCTGAATCTCATTTTCAAGAGCTAAGGTGCCTTTTGGACAACTCTACTATGTAGCATAAAGTCTAACCTATACTAGGCACTCTATAAAAACATGTTGCAAGGATAAGTGTGTGTCTTCCCAAGCCCAAAGATTTTAGCAAAGAGAAATTATAAACAGAAATAAAGCAAAAGCACAATAGAACCATATAATAAATGAACAGTTGCAGCTGAATCAGAATCCAAAATGTAGTATTATTTTCCAAAAGCACAATACACTGACAATGGAATACTGTATGTGGATTCCTTTGGCCTGCTATAGTAGTCAGGCAAACAGAACTAATAGCAAATAAAAGGAAATTTTTTTATGAGTAATTGGCTCATGTGATTATAGAGGCTAAGAAGTCCCATGATCTGTTCTTTGTAAAGTAGAGGCCCAGGAGAGCCAGTAGCTCACTTTGAGTCCCGAGACAGGAGAACCAGGGCAGCCAAAGATGTAAATCTCTAGTCCAGGGGCCAGAGAAGATAAGATGAGATGTCCCAGCTCAAGCAATGAGTCAGGGGGAAAAAAAAAGAATGAATGCCTCCTTTCCTGATCTTTCTGCTCTATTTAGGCCTTCACCAGCTGGGTGATGTTCACCCACAATGGGGTGAACAATCTACTTTACCTAGTCCACTGAACCAAATGCATATCTCATCTGGAGACACCCTTACAAGCACATCTAGAAATTCTTGATTAACTAGATATCTAGGCATTTCCCAATCTAGTCAACTTGATATATAAAATTAACTCTCATACCTGGTTTATTTATTTATTTAGTTTGAGTTTAGTAATTGAGTAGTTTAGTTACAGCATAGTTTAGATATAGTGCAGTATAAAGTTTAGTTATAGCTAGTAAGAGGTGAATATACAGGTGTGTGTGTATGTGTGTGTGTGTGTGTGTGTGTGTGTATTTTTACTACATGCTACATATCTTTGACTCAGGACAACAAATAGATTGCATGTTGCTTACAGACTCTGATTTATTGGGAGTGCCTGCCCAGAGGATTACATTGTGAAAGATTATGATCCAGGGTTCGGACTCAATAGAAAAGTTTCAAACACAAGTTTCATTATTTGTTATGATCTGGAGCTGGGGAAAGCACAGTAGCATGTGTGCAGTGTATTCTGATTTCTACACTTCACTGAGACTGCCTGTTAGCTATCTTTAGAAAATACTAAATACTGTGATTTTATAATAAATCTAGGGATTTATTACCCTACCCTTAAGCTGCTTTGAGTTGTAAATATAGCTTGAACCTAAAGGATATTTAATGTCAAAAGCGTTTATGATATTGCATATGCAGAAGGCTCAAGTTGTGACTACAAAGCAAATAAGAAGTAGTTACTATTTTCAAAGATTTATAATTTAGTAGATGTTGTTGGCCACAAATAGTGAGTGTCAGTCTAAAAAGTGTAGTGAGCTTAATGCAAACACGATTAAGGAAATCTGGCATTTGATAGTATTATCTGCAAATGTAAATATCAGTATATATATATATGTATACACACACACACACACACATACGTATATTTGCAGTCCTCCGAGACACAGGAATTAGAAAATCCAGAATAGTTAGATGATAATTCAGGGAGTCTTGAGACTGAACATCCATTTTATGTATTTTCCACACGAGTGTTTTCTTCCAGAATTGCGAATGCCTCTCTGTCTTTTATTGCTGGTTCTTTGCTGCCCCAGATCATAGTGCCTCTTGAAGGCTGCTAGTGAATGAACAATTTTGTTTCTATTCCCAGGATAACATCTGTGGGAAAATAATTCAGGCAGATATGTTCAGTTATGCAAGCAAATACTATTTTCTTTTTATCTGCAGAAAGTCATTTGAGGGGTGATTATGCAGCACCTGCTAAAATGTTATTGAGTGTTTCTTTCCCGTTAGGAAGATGTGGTTCTGATGACCCTAATTGTATTAGAAAGAAAAAAAAGGGTAGTGATTAGGTGGTCATTGTCTCTCATCAGAAGGCAGACTTCTGGTTGAAATTTTTTATTTTCAGTACAGCTTGTTTATGTAAATGAGAAAAATGGCACACTCACACAAATCCTTGAAATAAAATGGAACATACCCAGCATTTCCATCTGAATTTTATGTTCTGCACAATAGATGCTTCTCTACAAAATTCCCAATCAATTTTTCCAACCCTTCCATTCTTGTACTGTCTTAATTAAACACCTTTTCAATGAAATTATATTTTGCGATGTGAATTAAATTTATCTTTTATTCTGTTGCTTCATTGTTAAAAATATTTTGTTCATTAAAAATATAACTGAAGAATGAATATGTTTAGCTTTTCATGTCATCTCTTTATTTTTTTTTCATGTCATCTCTTTAACTACCTCTTTGTGTTTTAACCATTTCATACCCTATGAATTGTCAAATTATGTCATTTACTTTAGTTGAGACTGCTGACCCCACCTTCACAGCCCTCGATGATCTCATCTTATTTATTTTTAATTTTTAAAAGATTTTATTTACCTATTCATGAGAGAGAGAGAGAGAAAGAGAGAGAGAGGCAGAGACACAGGCAGAGGGAGAAGCAGGCTCCATGCGGGGAGCCTGATGTGGGACTCAATCCCAGGTCTCCAGGATCACTCCCTGAGCGGAAAGCAGATGCCTAACCACTGAGCAATCCAGGTGTCGCAGGTGATCTCATTTTATATTTCATTACTATTTCTTTGATTTCTTGTTTAGACAGGCCAACCTTCTCATTTTGTTCACACAGGCTTACTTTGGTCTCCTCTTTTCCATCTGGAATTCTCTCTGGGTTGAATATTTTATACTTGGCCCTAGAATGCCACTTTCTACCCTTCTTCAGCCTACTCTGTGCACTAGTATGTGACTGGCGAGACTCCTTATTCTTACACCATACAGTTATATTTGTCCAATAGAAAATTCCAGTGAGAAATTGAATTGGTTAGTGTGAAGACAGAACTGCCATTGCATTTAAATCCCCAGCTTCTTCTATTAGCTTATAGTTATCAATGTCTCCTTTACTGGGGCCAAACTCCAATTGGGCAGCATGTACTGTGGCTACAAATCTTACCATGTTGAATCCTAGAAAAAGCAGAAGTCACTAGCTATGGTCAGTCCATGGGATGCTTCACCTTCTTTCTGGGTGTCCCATAAATATGTCCACACAACTGTAAAATGCCCATGATTAAATTCTTTTTAATCACCTTTTATAAACATGCACATCTTTCTTGCTGAAACTCTGCTAGATGTACCATCTATCTGACCCTAACCAACACCAGGAAAAACTGATTGGAGAACAAATGAACAAGTAGAAAGTCTCAATAAAGAAATAGAAGATATAAAGAAGATACAAATGGAAATTTTAGAACTGAAAAATATAATAACCATTAGGAAAACTGCATAAAGAATGCACAGGATCTGTCTCTTTTATTTCTTATAAGTGCATGTGAATTTATAATTATTTCAAAATAAAAAGTTGATTTTAAAGTATCTATTTTAGAAGAAGTAAAATACAATTTTACTTTGAAAGTATCAGAGTTCGGGATGAAAAATGTCCCCAAATAATTTTTTCTTAGCCTTTTTAAACTGTTTTATTGAGATATAATTGATATACAAAAACCTACTCTTATTTAATATGTACAATTTGTCGAGTCTGAACATTTGCATACTCCCATGAAACTAGCACCTTAATCAAAGTAATAAACATATCTATTACCTCAGAAGGTTCCCTCATGCTTTTTTGCTGGTGTGTGTGTGTGTATGTGTATGTGTGTGTGTGTGTGTGTGTGTTGTACCATGCCTTTTAGCACTAAATCACAGTATTGACATTATTTTCAGTTTTTATAGCTATAATTTAACTCTTGATAACTTTACAGTTTATTCTGTTGATAAATGAACTTTCTCTACAAAAATAAATTACTGCTTTTATCTCTTTAATATTAAGCAATTAATAGCAATGTTTATGTGTTAGGAATATAAATGGATGACCATGAACCAGACTAGCTAGAGCTTTATAGGACCTGCACTGGATTTTGTATTGTATTAAAACATGAGTGAATGAAGACTGATAATAGGGTAAAATTTGGGTGAAAATTAGTTTACTATCTTTGTCCATACTGTCCTTTGCCAAATAGTATGTTTTCATATTATGTAATTTATTCTGCGAAAATTTTTACTCGTGAGTTGAAACTATCTAAATTGCTTAAATAGATTTCTTCCACCTCCAGATTATATAAATAATTATATAAATATTCTCATGTTTTTCTAATATGTTAGTAGTTGTTTTAGCTTACATTCAAATCTCTAATAAATTTAAAATTTGCTTTGTTATATGTTATAAAGTGAAAGTTTATATTTATTTTCTTCTAAATAAGACATTAGGAACTCTGGTACCACTTAAGAAACATATTAGTGTTCTTTTAATCTTTCTTGTTTCTTAATGAGATTTGCTCTTTTTAAGGAAAGGGAAGTTGGCTCTATTTAGGATTTTATATTAATTTATTTTCCACTTTAACTTAATCTAAGCTTTGGCATGATTTGTTTCAACTCAATTTTTAGTTTATTTTCTTCTTTTCTATTCGCATAAACTAAATATTGCACATTTGTTTTCTTTTATTTCTGGAAAAAGGAAAGTATTTAAGCAAATATAAGCCACTGTTTATAGAAGCTTTGATAGGATATTTTGAACCTTTAAAAATCTGTTTTTAATTTACAGATGACTTCCATTTCAAATTTCTGTGTATTTGATGTCAAGTAATTTTTGTTATTGATTTCTAGATTTATTACATTAAAATCTGAAAACACGGCTTCAAAAATCATTGTTTTTAACATTCACTGAAGCTGTCTTTGTAACCCTGAAACAAGATTTATTTTTGTAAAGGATGCACAGGCAAAAGAAAAGAATATATTTTTCTGTTTGTTGATTCAGATATCCTTTTGCCTTTGGGTTACGGTCAGATTTTCAAATTGCTTCTTCCTTACTCTTGAAGCGACAGTGGTTGTAAGGATGGGGAAGCAACTACATGGGGAGAGGACAACAGCCTGCCTCAGATGCTTTGTGGAATGATGTGGAGTCCTTGTTGCTCATTGCAGTCTTGCAGCTATTCTGTGATTTGAACTATACAATGTGATTTCTGCTGCCTTCATTTCTGTGTGAATTGATGTTTCCTTCTATTGCTGTTAACCAACATGTTATTCAAATTCAAAACAATATTATATTGCTTTCTTTTTGATTTCAGATTAAACCTTATTAACAAACCTGAAGCCTACTCATTTTGTTGTCAGTCCCCTTAAGGTATACCCAGTAGATTACCTCCTTTTAAAAAGGGGAAGGGAGCACAATTAGTTTACCAGAAGGTGACACCTTAAAGGCATGATGTTAAAAATATCTATAAATCAAAACTCATAAAACACATTAACATTTTTAAGCAGGAATGTCCCAAAGGCCACTTAGAGGAGGATGAATATGGGCTTTCTTTCCAAATGCCTCATATCGGTTATTTTAAAATATTTTCTTCTTTGATATTTTGGCAGAGGACAGTCATGCCATTATATGTCTGTTTTATAAAAGCCATTTAAAACAACTAATGTGAGAAAAATCAATCTGAATTCACAATCCATTTTAAGTACCATTATAGTAAAACGTCTGTCTTCATATAACACAGGTGCCCATGTTTAAGATGCTTGAAGAAATGTACTACATCCATAAAAGATAAAGTTGATGTAAAATTATTGATTTTTCAAAATACAAGGAGTAGGAAGTGCATAATTGAGTGGATATAATTTCTAAAAATTACCTCAGTGAAAATTCAAGAATAAAGTACATTTCTAGGATGCTATCTTATGTACTTTTATTCACACAAATAAAGAATGGTTACCAAGCAGCAGTTCTCCCCAATATTAAGCACACAAAGACACACATAACAGCACATATAATTAAACATACACACATTTGCACTCCACACTCAGGACTTCCTGAACATAAACCCAAAGATACACACACACACACACACACACATTCCTCGATATATCTAACTTTCCAGGCCCAATTACCAGATCTTTTCAATATGAAATATACTGAATTTAGCAGTGTTTAAAACAAAAATCTGGGTCACCACAGATTCAAATAAATAGAAGGGCTCAGAACCTGCCTTTATAATAACCTGGTGTATAGTGCAAGGGCTTCCTGAATCATTATACTACTCCCATAATAAGGAAAAACAAACTTTGATGAAATGATGAGAATACCATTTGAAATATCACTGATTTTATTGTTTTTCCCATTATTTAGCAAGATTAAAAAAATCAAACCTGAATACTTTCAATGACTAGCTGTGGATCTTTGCTTAAATCTGTTTTACTGAACCTCATCTTTCTCACTTGCAAAATGGGAATGATAAACTTCCTTCTCTTTCTTCTAAGCCTGAGCAAATGAAACTAGCTAAAACTTATGGATAACAATTCTAAAATTATAAAGCAAAAAAGTTATAAAGCAGTACACATTAATTGCCTTTTGAAAAACCATATTGCATACTTCGATACATCTCTTCTTTACCACTACTAATTAAAATTTATATATTTATATTCTGCCAACTGGTGCAAAGAGCTAGAAAAAATATTTATTAGCATACTGTCTAGGTAGATACATGGTTCCTTCCTAAAGAGAACCTTCCCTAAAAGCTTTCTACAAAAGAAGGGAGCACACTTTTGTGGAAGGTACACTGGACTGGGAGTTGGTGTACAAAAGTCCTACACCAGCCAATAGTTAGAGTTTGAACCTATCATTCATGGAACAACTTAGGGCTAAGTTTCTATCTATATCAATAGCTACATTTATATCTATGTTTATAGATCAATTTTTAGATTAAGGATTAGACAAAAATAAAATATAAATGTCTCCTTGTCTAAACTACTATTGTTTATCTATGACTGCTCTGGTTTGAGTGTTTGTGTCTCTCCAAAGTTCATATGTTGAAATCCTAACTATCAAGGTGATCATATTAGGAAGTGAGGCCTTTGAGAAATGATTAGGTCATGAGGGAGGAACCTTCATGATTAGCTGTAGTATCCATGTAAAGGAGGCCCCATCGAGCTGCCTCATTCCTTTTACCTGTGAAATGGCAGCCAGAAAGCAGTCTATGAACTAGGGAGTGGGTATTTACCAGACACCAAATCTACAAACCCTTTGATCTTGGACATCTCAGCTTTCAGAACTGGAAGTAATAAATCTATGTTTTTTCTAAGCCACCCAGGCTATGATATTTTGTTACATCAGCCCAAGTAAACTAAGAAAATGTTTTAACTACAATTTTCATCATTCATCTTTCAGAAAAACTGCTGTTTGTTTTTTTTTTTTTTAATTTCAATTGATTCTGGTCCTAAAAAATTATGAATTTGTTTCTATCTTCATTTTCACAATGACTGCCTTTGTCTTCTGATAATTATGTTTCTGATGACCTTAGTTAATAATAACTGTGGTAGATTGTATAATAATTTCTAGTTTCTCCCATCTTGAGGTGGAATTCATTTGCCTACCTTTTGAATCTGAGCAGCCCTTATGGCATGCTTTAAACATGGAATGCAATGGAAGTGACAATGTACAACTTTCTGGGTACATGCCATGAAGTCTTTCTTGTTGCCACATGAATAAGTTCAGACCAACCCGCTGGAAAATGAGAGAACATGGCAAAGATGTTAGTCCTGCTCTATCTACTCTGTTGGTTTCTCCAGTCACCACTACCAAATTAACAGGATCAGAGCTGCCCCACTGAACTACAGCTTATTGCATATACCCTCTAACTGAGCTGGGCCCAAAGGGCAAACATCCAGAATTTTGAGATAAATAAATAATAGTTTAAGCCACTAAACGTTGAAAGGTTTTTTTATGCTAGACTACTAAAAATAAATTTAAAAGTTAAAAAACAAAAATGAAAAAAAATCCAACTGTACATATTGACAAATGACAAGCTAATTCTAAAATTTAATTGAAAGGAAAGGTGCTAAATAGACAAAAGAATTCTAAGAAAGAACAAAATTGGAAAACTCACTTTATTTCAAGGCTTATGGTGAAGTCACAGTAACCATGATGGTGTGGCACTGACAAAATAATACATATATAGATAAATGGAACAGAATTAAGAAATACAAATATGGTCAATTAATTTTTTTACAAAGATAGAAGGGAAATTCAATGTAGAAATAAATGGTCTTTTGGAGAAATAGCTGAATGTAAATATAAAATGAGGGGCACCTTATAAGAAATTAAGAAAGTATTAAAATAAAAAAAAAGAAATAGAATCAGAGCTTATCAAAGGGATGTCAGAACCAACCTGAAAGAACTGCCAAATTTGGAACAATTGAGAAAAAAAACAAATAAGTCAGTATTAGTTATGACCTGAAGTATAAAGTAAATATCCCTGACTCCATATTGATATAAATAATGGATTAAATAAATAAATGAATAAATAAATAAATGAGAAAGAATAGACAGATCCATTGTATAGAAGAATGCCGAACAATTTCTGTAAATACTCCTCCCTGTAGGAGGTGGCGTTTATTCCTCTCCTTCCTTGATTATGGGCTGCACTTAGTAACATGATTTACAGATTGCGATATGGAAAGGGGAGAAAAAGTAACTTTATAGTGAAGAACCTGGCAAAGAGTACCTTAATCAAGACATCAAGGTGAACTTATCAGAAATAAAATGTCAAGTTAATAGCATGTACCCCGATATCATTTAATGAAGACAATGATCCCTGGGGTATTCTTCCACAAAAAACAATGTCCCTAGTCTAACCATCAGAAAAACATTAAAAAAAAAAAAGTAAAGGGACGTTCTATGAAACTGTCAGGGTCATGAACTATAAGGAAATATTAAGAAAATATTCCAAACCAGGGGAACCTAAGGAGATATGATAATTAAATGTAAGGTGGTTTTCTGGAACAGAAAACTGACATTAGTGAAACACGAATAGTAATGTGCAAATGTTGTTTTCTTAGACGTTAAAAACGAACCATGGTAATGATAGATGTTAACAGAAGGAAAAATTTAGTGAGTGGTATCGTGCAGTTCTCATTACTATCTTTGTGACGTCTAAAGGTATTTTAACATTTTTTTAAAGCTAACTGGTATAATACCTAACTCTTAGTGGCTACCTTCCACCCTGCCAGGCACTGTTCTAAGCTTTACTTTTATCAATTCATATCATCCTTATAATGCTATGAGGTGGATACATTTCATAGATACACATAGATACAATGAAGGCCCAGGGAAGGTACATAACTTACCTACTGCTACATAGCCAATAAGCATGGCACCAGATTCAACTGTTATTACTAATAGCAAAATAATATGTTATCAACTAATCTTTTAGTTAAGCTAAAGAAAATAGATTCCCTAAACATTATTTCTAATTTTTAAATGCAAAAATATTTAAGGGTATTATATAAAAGAGAAAAGATATGAAAAAAAAAATTACCAAAGCACCAACCTCCAGTTCTAAATACTGCTAGCTTTGCAGCTGTTTTTGTTTGTCTGTTTGTTTGTTTGTTTTTGGTATATAGACAATTACTTCGAACATATTTAGAATCATATTTTACCTACAACTGTATATATTCCTCTTCCATTTTCATATTTTTTCTTTTTAATTTTTTTTGGAGTTCAATTTGCCAACATATAGCATAACACCCAGTGCTCATCCTGTCAAGTGCCCCTCAGTGCCCGTCACCCAGTCACCCCAACCCCCTGCCCACCTCCCTTTCCACCACCCCTTGTCCGTTTCCCAGATTTAGGAGTCTCTCATGTTCTGTCAGCCTCTCTGATATTTCCCACTCATGTTCTCTCCTTTCCCCTTTATTCCCTTTCACTTTTTTTATATTCCCCAAATGAATGAGACCATATAATGTTTGTCCTTCTCCAATTGACTTATTTCTATATTAATTAAACATTTTTCCATAGTCCAACATCACTGAAACAATTTACATTGACTACTTTAGTTTTCAACACTTCAGTAATTTACTTTCTGTTCTTTTGCAAATATAAACTGAAAGTACAGAGTAGAATTCCTATATACAAATGTTGTACCTCCACAGACCACCCACTAGATTAGACTCAGGTCTTAAATGGGATGGCCTGTTCTGCCCTTGATGAATGACTAAACAAAGTGTGGTACAATCATGCCATGGATACTAGTCAGCACTAAAAAAATAGAACAAACCATTGACACATGCATTATCTTGGTGAATCTCAAGGGATTTATATTGAGTTACAAAAGTTGATCCCAAAACGTTATGGTTTATATGATTTACTTATATAAAATGTTTGAAATGGCAATACTTTAGAAATGGAGAACAGATTAATAGTTGCCGGGCATTGGGGATTAGGGTAAACTATCTGGATGTGATTTTTAAAAAGTAACAAAAGGTTGGCCGTGTCTATGTCTTCCTCTGTGAGATTTCTCTTTTGCCCATTTCATGATTGGATAGTTTGTTTCTTTGCTGTTGAGTTTAATAAGTTCTTTATAGATCTTGGAAACTAGCCCTTTATCTGATACATCATTTGCAAATATCTTCTCCCATTCTGTAGGTTGTCTTTTAGTTTTGTTGACTGTATCCTTTGCTGTGCAGAAGCTTCTTATCTTGATGAAGTCCCAATAGTTCATTTTTGCTTTTGTTTCTTTTGCCTTCCTGGATGTATCTTGCAAGAAGTTACTGTGGCCGAGTTCAAAAAGGATGTTGCCTGTGTTCTCCTCTAGGATTTTGATGGAATCTTGTCTCACATTTAGATCAGACATAGACATGGCCAACATGCACATGAGAAAATGCTCTGCATCACTTGCCATCAGGGAAATACAAATCAAAACCACAATGAGATACCACCTCACACCAGTGAGAATGGGGAAAATTAACAAGGCAGGAAACCACAAATGTTGGAGAGGATGTGGAGAAAGGGGACCCTCTTACACTGTTGGTGGGAATGTGAACTGGTGCAGCCACTCTGGAAAACTGTGTGGAGGTTCCTCAAAGAGTAAAAAATAGACCTGCCCTACGACCCAGCAATTGCACTGCTGGGGATTTACCCCAAAGATTTAGATGCAATGAAACGCCGGGACACCTGCACCCCGATGTTTCTAGCAGCAATGTCCACAATAGTCAAACTGTGGAAGGAGCCTCGGTGTCCATCGAAAGATGAATGGATAAAGAAGATGTGGTTTCGGTATACAATGGAATATTCCTCAGCCATTAGAAATGACAAATACCCACCATTTGCTTCAACGTGGATGGAACTGGAGGGTATTATGCTGAGTGAAGTAAGTCAGTCGGAGAAGGACAAACAGTGTATGTTCTCATTCATTTGGGGGAATATAAATAATAGTGAAAGGGAATATAAGGGAAGGGAGGAGAAATGTGTGGGAAATATCAGAAAGGGAGACAGAACATGAAGACTCCTAACTCTGGGAAACGAACTAGGGGTGGTGGAAGGGGAGGAGGGCGGGGGGTGGGGGTGAATGGGTGACGGGCACTGAGGGGGACACTTGAAGGGATGAGCACTGGGTGTTATTCTGTATGTAGGTAAATTGAACACAAATAAAAAATTAATTTATTAAAAAAAGTAACAAAAGGTATGCTTATGTTGATGGAACTGTTTTGTGTCTTGACTGTGTGACAAATATATAAATCTTTTGTTATGATTTTTTTAATTTATTCATGAGAGACACACAAAGAGTGAGAGAGGGAGAGAGAGAGAGAGGCAGAGACATAGGCAGAGGGAGAAGCAGGCTCCATGCAGGGAGCCGGATGCGGAACTCCATCCCGGGACTCTAGGATCACGCCCTGGGCCGAAGGAAGGTGCTAAACCGCTGAACCACCCAGGGATCCCCACAAATGCATAAATCTAAATGTGATAAATGGCATAGAACCAAACACACATACATACACAACACATGCATAAACAGTATAAGAAATACTTGGGAAATCTGAATATGATTGGTAGATTGTATGTCAATATCCTGGTTATGATACTGTATATAGTTTTTCGAGATGTCACTTTTGGAGAGATTGGGTTAGAGGAAGGAAGAGGGACATATCTTTCTTGTCCATTGCAGTCCTGGGAAGAAAAGCGCTCCCCAACAGATTAATAGGACTTTTGATTAGGGTATTGAAATTGAGGCTTTTTCTTGCACCAGTCAGGGACCAAATAATTGATGGATTATGCTTGAAAGAAGAAAGAATGAGATTAGAAAGTGTGTTTGATAAGAAAAGGGGAAAAAATAGAGTTGCTTTCTGATTCTTCCCTATAAAGCTCAGCTCATTGAATAAACTTGTCAGGAATGTATCAAATTCATATGTCTATAAATTTGAGTAAATGTACAAGTCTAAATGGAGCTCAAATGAAAAGTCAGGGGAAAAGATAATGATTTTGCTGTCTACTGCATATGGATGCTAGTTAAAGTCATGAGAAATGTGGAGAATTGTAGAAAGGTCAGGTAACCAGAGGCAGGACTCTGGAAACCCCAGTATTTAAATAAGAGCTGGAGGAAGATCTCGCAAGGCATGTGAAAAAATAACTATTAGAAATGTCAAAGAAAATTTAGAGAAACTGGTAAATGTATGACAAAGCAAAAGAGTCAATAGAAAAAAAATAAGTAAATTCAGTGGTTTTGATTTTTACAGCAACCCAATAGTATATGTGAAATGTGGAGTTTTGTTGTTTGTTGTTTTGTTTTTCTTTTCTTTTTTTAAAGATTTTATTTATTTATAAGAGACACAGAGAGAGAGAGAGAGAGAGAGAGAGAGAGGCAGAGACACAGACAGAGGGAAAAGCAGTCTCCACAAAGGGAGCCTGATGCGGAACTCGATCTCGGGTCTCCAGAATCACGCCCTGGGCTGAAGGCGGCGCTAAACCGCTGAGCCACCCTGGCTGCACCTGTTTTGTTTTTCAAGAGACTCAACAAGCAACAGAGGAGAGATCGGACAGAACCTGGAGGTTAGAAGTGAAAGGTAAAGCAAAGCTTTTACTTCACATGAGACAGAATATGTGGATATTTATAAGGTGCAGGTTAAGAGCCATTAGACATGGAGATGCTTAGAATTTAGGAGCAAGTTGTAGCTGTAGAACATGATCTGAAAGGAGGGATAGTGGGCACAGAAGAACAGTATTCTTATTGGTTAAGCAGCAGGTTGTTTAAACAAAATTTCACAATGGTTCATTAACAATAGCAATTGAATATTAATTATTGAAGTGTAACATTTAGATGGTAAGTTTTAGAAATCCTTTAAATTTTGATCACCTAAAGTAGCAAAATTAAATAATAATTTAGTGGCTTTATCTTAGATCTAATGTTACAAAATATTAGTTTATGATGCCTTATTAAGCCTGTGCACAGTGAATTTCATGTAACACTTTTCTGACAATAGAATTCATTTCCCCCATTGGCCTTTCACTTATTATTTCCATTATGACAATAGGTACAATAGAAGGATCTTACCATTTTCCAATTCAGGTTCAGATGCTTTTTATTTTTTATGTGGATTTTGGCATTTATATATCTTAATGATTATTGAAGTAATGGCTATGGCTGCTTATCAGACAGTTGAAAACTATAAGGAAATTACATAGAAATATCCAATGTTATCATTCATAGCTTTTATTTACTCAATTATTTATTTATTAATCCTTTAAACAAACACATATTGTGCTAGGCACTGTTAGCTGTGGTAACATAGCAAGGAACAGGAGATGGATGCTCCTGCCTTAATAGAAATTTAAAGGCCATGAGGAGGATCCAGGCAATTAAGAAAGACTCATCAAATGAGAAGTCTACTTTGATGAGGTAACCGCCTGTTGTATTAGTGCACATACAAGGGATTGGTTGAGAACATAAGAGAGACAGTCTAGTGGAGAGGTTAGAGAGAGCAGAAGTCCAAAGGGGGTGGGGGGTAGCCACATCTGAGAGTAATAATATGAGGATTTAGTGGTGAGGAGTGGGTTCTTCCAGAAAGCAGGTAGAACACAAATGCAAAGGCCCAGAAATCACATGAGATAGTCTAGAAATCAGTAAATAAATTAAGGATCTATTGTAATAGTCATTTATTATAGACGGACACGGGGCTCTATCCAATGACACTGAGATCATGGCCTGAGCCAAAACCAAGTGTTACAGGCTTAACTGACTGAACCACCCAGGTGCCCCTGTTGTAATACTCTTTAAGCAATGATCTATATTATATTAATAAGAGTGAAAATAAAGATAAGTAGACATATGTGAAAAATACTTTCAAGGTGCCATTAGAAGGATTTGAGACTGAAATAATTATTTGAAAACCCTGGTGAATGGAAGGGGGCCTATCAGACATGCAGCTTGAGCCAAGAAAATTGTTTGATTTTATCCAAGAAAGATAAAAATTAAATTTACCCTTCCTAACCTCCTCCTAGGATTACAATGAATGAGTCCAAGATACTATAGAACTACTAGGGCAATTCCTGCCCTGAATAAAGAAAAGCAAGAATGGAACAGGCCTCAAATATTTGGTTGAATCTGGGGAACAGAATCCTCCACTGTTATTATCAATTTAATTAGCTGATTAGTGCAAAGTACAGAGGAAGATTAGGAAAGGGTACCAATCATCTGGAGGATAGAGATGATAGCCGTATTATAATTGGCTCCTTTAAGATTAGAAAGTAAAGTAGGTGGCCTGATAAGGTGGCATGCTGAGGTCATTAGCAAATCAACCCATTTTCTTCTATTCACACAATGTGTCTCCCCACAGAGGCACAGGCTCCCCATGTGGAAGCTATCTCACAAATTTCAGGCACTGAAAGGACAACATTTCTCATAATTTCCTTCCTTACTCAGGTAACACAGTGCTGGTATGACTGGAGAGTGTTGGAGAAAGAAAGAAGAAAGAAAGAGAAAGAAAGAAAGAAAGAAAGAAAGAAAGAAAGAAAGAAAGAAAGAAAGAAAGAAAGAAAGAAAGAAAGAAAACATTAAAAACAAATCAAACATACACACTTATGTAGGTGTGTGTTACATATACATGTGTGTTTTTATATTAAACATATATGTGTATATATTGAATATATATTACTTATGTAAGAGTACCTTACTTAAGAGTTAAGGTAGTTTGGATAATGACTAATGACCAAATTTAGTCTATGGCCACAAGGATGGGTATCTCAGGTGGAGCAAATATGACAAGAATATCAGGTCAAGGAACTGAGAATTCAGTGTGTCATGTGGGGTTTTTATATGGACATTTAATTACCCAGGATGATAGAACTTGATTGGAGAGTAAGACAAAAAAAAAAGTAGCTAGCAAAATTATCCATGACAAAGAAGAAAATGACAAGAACCATCAATGAAAGCTTGAGGAAGGTATACCTGGTTGTGTAGCCAACTGGAATAAGCCTAAAAAATAACTAGATGGTTTTTACATGAGAAATTAGCAATAATTTCTTGAAAAAGCCACTGAGGAACCAAGAATATTCCGATTTCAGTTGATACTTGTATAGTAGTAGAATATAAGAGAATAATTTCTTGAATGTTCTGCAGGAAAATCTGTATCCACAAGACTACAAGTGTAGAGGGAGAGGATGAGACTGTATTGGAGTTTAATCATGGAGTGGAGATTTCAGAATTCACAGTAGAAATAGTTGGGAGCAAGAATAGAAGGAAAGAAATTATGAGTTTATTGTAGAACATGACAGAATATTTTTAAAAAGATTTTATTTATTTATTCTTGAGAGACACAGAGAGAACGAGAGAGGCAGAGATACAGGCAGATGGAGAAGCAGGCTCCATGCAGGGAGCCCGCCGCGGGACTCCAGGATCATGCCCTGGGCCAAAGGCAGCGCTAAACCGCTGAGCCACCAGGGCTGCCCCAATGACAGAATAATTTATGGAAGAAGTTTATATCTTGAACCCTAGTCAAGGATTTCAAGGAAATAAAGAAAGGTAGATCACAAACTTTTTATACAATAAGGTGCATTTATTAAGATGTGCATGCAGAGGGAGCCTGGGTGGCTCAGCGGTTGAGCATCTGCCTTTGGTTCAAGTCGTGAATCCTGGAGTCCAGGATGGAGTCCTGCATCAGGGTCCCTGCAGGAAGCCTGCTTCTCACTCTGCCTATGTCTCTGCCTATCTCTGTGTGTCTTTCATGAATAAATGAATAAAATCTTAAAAAAAAAAAGATGATTGTGCAGACAGTATGCTATATAGAGTTGGTTGTAAAGAAAACCAGAAATGTTATGTTGAAGTTCTGAAACTCTTTCCACAATGTCATCCATTAAAGAACAGATTCCAAAAGTGTTTGGGGTTTTATATACCTTTAATATGCTTATTAAGGAAATAAACTTAAGGAGAAGCATGATTACAACACTATGAAATAGACTTTCTTACATGGAAATCTTTCTAGTATTTTCTAGTTATTTATCACAACCATCCCTACATGGATAAAAGATTGCTATTGTTGTTGTTGTTGTTGTTGTTACTATTTTCAGAGGTCATAGTTTTGGCTAAAAGAATAGCTATCTTGGGACGCCTGGGTGGCTCAGCGGTTGAGCGTCTGCTTTTGGCTCAGGACGTGATCCTGGAGTTCTGGAATCGAGTCCCACATAGGGCCCCTGCATGGATCCTGCTTCTCTTTCCTCTGCCTATGTATCTGCCTCTCTCTGTGTCTCCCATGAATAAAGAAATAAATTCTTTAAAAAAAAAGAATAGATATCTTAATTTTATTACCATTACAATTTTACCTATGTAATTCATTTTCTCTAGGGTGGCTATAAAAATGTGAATAATTAATGTGAGGACTTGATTGTATGACTATCAATTTTGTACTCTCTCAAACAAATAATTTCACATATTATAATCTATTTAATTTCTGACTTTCCGGAAATAATTTCAATAAAGAGTATTTTAAAATGTGGCAGTTCCAAGCATATTTTTTAAAATGTAGAATAAGTTTCTTTTAATTTTAATGCAATTCTTTATAGAGTTGGTTCTAATATATTTTATTTTTTACTACTAAAATAATTTGTGCAGGTAACTAGAATTTGTCAGGGTAACTAGAAAGGGCTGAATGCTCACCACATGTAGACAATTCACAGCTCTTCCCAATTCAGTTTCCCCTTATCACCATGGTAACAGCCAAGTGGGTTGGTTGTTTGGGGTAACATCATCCATGGAAGGTCCTTTTCTATACAGTCCAGTGATTGTCAGGATGTGCTTTGCACATCGACTTAGATGCTAGTTTAAGCCAGGGGGTATTATTTTTACAGAACTAAGGTCCATTTATAGATACATATTTTAGGGATAAGGTGATTCATTTTGTCACCTCAGTTTAGTCTAAATCTCAGAAACTTCAAACTTCTAGGTAAATTAGTTTTGTGTATCAAGGACAAATGAAAAAATTGGACTGTGCTCTATCTTGATGGAACTAATAATGGAGATTTTGAGTAGATTTCTTCACATTTCATTCCAAAAAACTCTATTATCATCCTGTCATTCCTATTGAATGGAGGTAGATATTTTTAACTACCCTTAAGTAAACATTCGGAATTAAATTAATTATCAACCTGATTTTTTTTTCTGTCATAGACAGTAGATACAGAATGTATAGCTATTCTTGTGATGACTTTAATGCTTCATAATTACAAAGGGACAAATTAAATTGGATGCTGTGCCTTCTCTGATACACACTGTCGAATTTAGTGTTTGATGACTATTTAAGTACAGTTGAATTTTCTGTGATTTATAAATCAGTTAAGTTAATAAACATTTTCTTTACTCATACCCACATCGTAATAAAATATTTATATTATGCATTTAGAAATATGCATAGTTTTATTTATATTCATGACAAAATATCCAAGCTGCTTTTATAAGAGCCCAGATAAATTCTGTTTAGACTTAACTCTTTCTACTAATGAGCAAGAAAAGAGTAATTATTACAACTAATAAAAAGGAGAGTTAAAAATAAACCACTAAAGATAGCCCTTAAAAAGGCCGGAACCATTTAACTCCGGGAATTACAGAAAAAACAAACAAACAAACAAAAAAAAACTTTCACAATCTCTTTAGAGAGCTACGTTGTTTTAATCATGATTAAAGACCTTCCATTCCTGAGTATCTTTGTTTTAATGAAAGTCCTGAGAAAGGAAGCAGCCTAGCCTGGTGTGTGTATACTTTATACAGGAGCCCACATTCTGTGGTTGGTGCTTTACTGGAGTCACATTAAACAGGAGAAGATATATCAGGAAAATTTAGCCTGGACTAATCATCAACACACATCAATTTGTTTTTATTATTTGTGTTATTTTCTTGGTACATCTTACACACACAAACACACAAGTATTTCCATATATATTCACCTCCAAAAATGTCTGTGTCTACAAAACTGACTCACTTATAATTACAAACAAACTCATTGACTTGTCAAAGATAAACAGTCCTAGAAAATGTGTAGCTAAAGCCTACAAAGGCCAATATCATGAAGTTTCTTTTCTCCAAATCCAGGATCATTAAAGATTAATATGGATTTATGGAGGGCTCAGTATTAAACAAAAATATTGCCCCAAATCAAGTGTAGTGGAAACAAAGGGGAAAGATAACTTCTTGTCTAATCCTCTAGTTAAAGCCTTCAGAGAACCTAATTTTCTAGTCCATTAGTCACAACTCATGAATTATTGTACATCCTGACCCCGGGCCATCACTTCTTTTAAGCAAGTTTGTGCCTAATCAAAGAATTTTCCTTTTGTCCTTAGGGAATTCCTATTGGTGAGACCATTGTATTATTTTTTTTTAAGATTTTATTTATTTATTCATGAAAGACAGAGAGAGAGAGAGAGAGAGAGAGAGAGAGACATAGGCAGAGGGAGAAGCAGGCTTCATGCAGGGAGCCTGATGTGGACTTGCTCCTGGAGTCCCAGGGTCACACCCTGAGCCAAAGGTAGGCGCTCAACCACTGAGACACTCAGGTGTCCCGAGGTCATTTTGCCCTCTCATTGCTGTTGTCTGCATTTTTCAGGGCCATCTATGGTCTGGGCAAGAGGGTTTCCATTCCTTAGGAAATGTGTCTGAGGCACCACCCAGATTTCAGTAGCTGGTGGTGAGGAAGTGGTGTGGAGGTGAGGCACTAGAGAAGAGTCATTCCTGAATGTGGCTTATGTGTTTCCTCATGTGACCCTGCCCAGGCCTCCCTTACATGTGCCAAGTCTGCCCGATGCCACAGAGTGGCTACACATTCCCAGTTTATAGCCAGGTGAATGAGAAAAGGCTGGGCTCACGTTGTCATCTTAGGTTCATCTGTTGGACTAAAGATGTCTGTACTCTTACCTTCAGGGCTCAGTGATAAACCGGAATCTGTTCTTCAAACCATCTGCAAATCCTTATGGAGGAAACTCGAAATTTTATGAGTACCAATTCTAGGCTTCTTTAATTTGAATTTATGTTACCTTTGAAATTATGTTATCTTGCAAGTATTAATATGAAGGAATATGGGGGATCCCTGGGTGGCGCAGCGGTTTGGCGCCTGCCTTTGGCCCAGGGCGCGATCCTGGAGACCCAGGATCGAATCCCACGTCAGGCTCCCGGTGCATGGAGCCTGCTTCTCTGCCTATGTCTCTGCCTCTCTCTCTCTCTCTCTCTCTCTCTCTCTCTGGGACTATCATAAATAAATAAAAAAAAATTAAAAAAAAATGAAGGAATATGGTATGAGGAGGGTTTTTTTTTTGTTTTTTTTTTTTTTTTTTTCCTATAGGGAAGCACATTATCTTCAGTCACATAAGGTACAACCGAAGTAATTCTCAAGGAATTTGGGAAATAAGGATTCTTTGATGCCGTTAGTCCCTAAACAGTATGATCAGCCTTAAAGTTTTCTCCTAGCAGCCAACTGCCAGTAAAATTCAGCGACATTCACAATCGGTCTCTTCATATCATTTTCAACAACAGATACAAATAGTAGGATGCTTTTTCATTATTTTTACATAAGGTCCTGAGAGATAAAGATTTCAAATTGAGGTTTTTTTTTTTTTTTTTTTTAACTTAACTACCCAATGCTTCATTTCTTTGGTAAAAAGTATTTCCCATCTCTTTTGTATTTATCTGTCATAGCAATTGCTTAGTCTCCTAAAACTTTACCAAAAGCTTATTACAAGGCCACATGGAATAAGTTGATTAATGCAGTTGGCACTGAGAGATATGGACTAGTTCCATCTCACTCAGAATATGAATAGAGAGACTCAATTGCATTTGTCCAATCTGAATTTGATGACTAACACTAAATACTCCATATTTCATGAGGATCTTTTTTTTTTTTTAGATTTTATTTATTCATGTGAGAGAGAGAGAGAGAGAGAGCATGGGAGCAGGGGCGATGGTCAGAGGGACGAGAGAGAGAATTCCAAGCACTCTGCTGAGCGTGGAACATGCCATCAGGCTCAATCCCAGACCATGAGATCATGACCTGAATTTAAATCAAGAATCCATTGCTCAACTGACTGAGCCACCCAGGCTCCCCCAGATCTTTTTTGTACAGCTACTCTCTGGTTTCAGTTTTTGTATTATTTAACTTACTCAGTTATCATCAACAAACTTCAACTTCAGCTAATTTAAACAATAAAAGAGAGTAAAGGGAAAGTAAACGATGATTCATTTTAAGAATTATGTAGCTCAGAAAATCAAAATCACCATCACTTTAATAAGTTCTCAAGATGCCAGAAGTCAGGGCAGCTCAAGCATCTCAGCAGCAGGCATTTTGGGGACATCTCTTTAGAACTATGCAACAAGACTTCTGTTCTAAGCACTTCATGCCTAATGTGTACCTGGAAATGAGATTCTGAATTGAGTCACAGCCTGGCCTGATATAGGAAGGGAAGGGCTGACCCAGGATTAACAGGCTCATCAGAATCATTGTGAGTAGAAGAAGACTGGTTTCAAGGAATATTTATGGGGAAGATAATACATTATTTGTTTCAGAAAGTTCTACCTATCTTTCTTCTTTAGAAATTGTATTTTACCTGACTAGAAATTTCTTAATATGTAAGTTTCAAATAATTATGGCCTCCCAACAATAACAAAATGCTTATGAGACTGAAAAAGTTTGGGGAAATGGGAAATAACAATTTTACCTGCTCTGGGCTGTTATAACGGTATAAATACTGACTCAAAGCTCATGGTGTATCAGGCATTGTTATTTAAATATAAAGTTTCTTATTTAAAATATCTCATTTAATCCTAATCTTGACATGGGCTATTTGTAATTATTATTCCATTATGTAATTTGTCCAAAGTTGCATAGCTAGACATAGATTTAAACCAAATTTTGTCTGAATCAAGACTCAACACTCTTAATAACTAAACTGTATAGCCATAAAGCCAATGGTATGAAATTCTTGAATCAAAGAAGTTTTAAATAACCAAGGAGTCCAAATGCTTACTAACATGTCATGCTACCCTAGAAAGTTTAGTTTTCTGAGGTTGCTATTAATAATAATGCCTATAATTTATGGAAGGTTTAAATTAAAAACTCCTATGGCTAGAGTTATTCTAATCTTTTTAACCATAATTATGTTAGCATTTATGTTAGCATGTTAGCATATTAGAGGTCTCTAGTATTTTGCCATAATTGCATGCCATTCTCAATAGGAATATAAGTGATGACAAGTGATAGACATCTATAGGTCATCTAAGTGTCTCAAAGCCCAGTGTATCCCACAAAGAGTAAATTATCTTTCTTTTCAAAGGTATACTCAACTGAACTTTCTAACCTTTTCTGGTTAAGCATAACTCTATTCATCCATATTTCCAAACCAAAAATCTTATAATTGTTAACTCTTTTCTCTTGAGCTCTTCTCCTCCAATCAGACATGAAATATATCAGAAATACATCACTTAAGTATATCAGAAATATATCCCAAATTTAGCCATTTCTTTTGATCCATGCTTATTAATTTTGTTGGTGCTGTCCCTTCATGTCTTTCAACTTCAACAACCTGGTAAATGCTCTCATCAATACTGCATCTATTTATCATCCATCTATCTATCATTCTATCTATCTATCTATCTATCTATCTATCTATCTATCTATCTATCACTGTAGTTACCAGATTCATCTTTATAAAAAATATCTAATCACTTTTTTAAACTAAAAGATTTCTGTTGGTTCACCATTGTTTTAATGATAAAATCAAACACTGCCATATGGTATAGACGGCATCCAACTGGCACACTGTTTGGCCTTAATTTACTTCCTTCATCTAATATTGAATATATACATCCCAATCCTATCCAAAATCTTTTTGTTTCAGCAACCCTTAAATTCTCAAATACCGAATAAGGCAACTGAGACTTTTATTTTGGTTCCATTACCTTAACATGAAGGCATTTCTTCTGCTAGTAATATCCTTTCTTTCATTCTCTTCCTGCACATTCCTGTTCACATATGTCACTTCCTGACCATCTCTTAGTGTTTACCCTAAGAGTTCATTTGCACCTTAAGTGTATTGTAATCTGTGGAATAGATAACCAGAAAAATTAATACAAGTTTATTATCATTTTAATCATATTAGATTGTAATTTTTTGTCACATGACTATTTACTTAGTAACTTCTGAGTTTTTCAAAAGCAAAGGATATATCTAACATACCTTGGATATGCCCAGTGCCTGTCATTAAGCATGGTTTATATTTGGTGTTCTGTACGTTTTTGATCTAATAGTTCAATAATTGAATTTCCTAAAACCAAACCATGACACTCACCAACCATAAAAGATTCTGAGTTGTAATGATTCCATATTACCATTCAACCCTTTAAAATGTATAACAATATCTTTTTTTTTCTTCAGAAAACCTTAGGAGTTACCTAATCACTGTCTAGATTTATTTTATGTGTATTAAGGAAATCTAAACCTTTGTCATGCAATGTAAAGATGACCTTGGTTCAGTCTTTGAAAATCAACAGAGGAGAGAGCTATTTTAAAACAGCATGCTTGTTTTTGGAATCTTGTCTTACATATTATGATAAAGGTGTTGCATTAACTATTTTTGTAAAGAATATATTCAGTTGATCAAGTATTCTTTGATGTATCCTTAAACATTCATCTCACTAGAATGAAAAGAAACTTCCAATCAAAGGGTTTTCACTCAAGCTTGGCCTAGAGGGAGGTAGAATGTGTACTGTGTGAAGAAGTAGCAGATATTTCAGTCAACTTGCACTCTGAGACCTACCCAGATATGACAGAAATGAAAACTTTCAGTTATGATTTTATAATGCTCCATTTCTTTTTCAAAAAGTGTTTTACACATAGCAAGTTCAAGAAACATTGACTTGATAACTCAGAAACCTAGTGGAGACAAATGGGAATGGAGACAAATGGGTAATAAGCTTTTGATCTCTAATTTTCCTTGAACTGTAAGTGACAAATGAAAGCAAAGCAAAACATGGTTGGGTCCTTGAGAAGGTTATGTTTCTGATCTTTTTGTGAACCCAACATTGTAGGTATTCAGGATAGGATAGGTTTTAATACTGAAGATTAATTGTTGTCTCAGGGACACCAGTATTACGTGGACATCTCTATGATACAGGGTAGTGACTCCACACATTGACTTGTTCAGCAAATATTGCCACACATATTATAGATTCTGGGGGTGTTTGATACAGACAAAGCCATTGCCCTCAAGGATCTTTCCTTCTACTGGGGGAGAAATACAGGGCAACCAAAACCAGTGGGTTATAAAATAATGACAGTAAATAGATGGGCAGCATATATTTTAGGGTGGTCAGGGAAGGCTCTATGAGCAGGTGTCATTTCATCCAGACAGTAATGTATTAAGAGGGAAACCTTGTGACAATTATGAGAAAGGGAGAGGGAAAAGCATCTGAAAATGACCTGGAGCAAGAAAAAGCATAGTGTATTACAGTAGCAGCAAGAAGAAGGCAAGCAAGAGCAAAGCCTCTGGTAGTAGGAGATGAGAGCAGAAAGTCAGGTGGAGGTAATATTCTTTAAGACATTGTAAGTTATGGTAGCATTTGCATTTATTTTACTGTGATAAGAAACCAGTGGACAGTGTGAGCAAGATTAATCTGATATTTTTATTCTTAAAATATGACTTTGCATTGAGTTGTGGAACCAAGAGTGGAACTAGAGACTAATTAGCAGGCTTTCACTGTCCTTAGGGGAGAGGTAGGTCAGAGCATGAGTTTAGTGCTGAATGGATATGGTCAGAGTTCGTATATATTTTGAAGGTAGAGCTGGTGGGACACATTGATGGGATGGCTGTTGTATTACTGTGCTAAGGTTGTCATTTCAAAGTACCACAGACTGGGATAGATCAAAGAGAAATTTATATTCTCACAGTTCTAGAGGCTAAGTCTGAGATCAAGGTGCTGGCAAGGATGTTTCCTCAGCTGTGAGGTAAAGTTCCATTCCTGGCCTTTCTCTTTGGTTTACAGATGGCAGTTTTCTCTGTATATTCTCCCTGTATATTCTCATCAC
Organism: Canis lupus familiaris; assembly: GCF_011100685.1. Lineage (NCBI taxonomy): Eukaryota > Metazoa > Chordata > Mammalia > Carnivora > Canidae > Canis > Canis lupus. Next base: position 20,693,115 of record NC_049253.1, read on the forward strand.
CTTCCTTCTGGACCTATCTGTGTTCATATTTCCAATTTTTTAAGGACATCAGTCATACTAGATTAGGGCCCACTCTATCTCTATTTTAGTTTAGTTAACTTTGTAAAGACCTTCTCAAAAAATATGGTCACATTCCAGGTTACTGAGGGTTAGGACTTCAACACATAAATTGTTCTAGAGGGAGACACAATTCAGCCCATAAAAGATAATAGTTATTTTTGAAAAAAAAAAAAAAGTTGCCTGGCATAATTACTAGTTATCGACCTGAGCAACTGGAGGATTGAAAGTGACATTACTCAGGAGTAAGAACATGTTTGGTCAAGGGTAAAGGTGACCATAGGAGGGGAACCAAGATTTCTGCTTTGGAAATCTGTGATGGAAATTTGATAGTTGGATTTATCAAGCTGATACTCAGAAAGAATATTAGGGCTGGAGATACACATTTGAAAAGCATCAGCTGCACATTTGGAATGCATCAGCACAGAGATCATATTTAAAGCCAAGGGATGGAATGAGAATATCTAGAAAGGAGTGTGGAGACAGAAGAGTTCTGAGGATTTAATCAAGGGACACTTCAAAAACCTAAGGTCAGAAAAAAAGGAATGATTAGAAAAGAAAATTGAAAAGGAACAATCATTGGCTTAAAAGGAAAATTGATATGGATATGGCTCCTTAAGTGTCAAGGAAAGAGAGTGGCTTAAGGGAAGAGCATGGTCAATGGTGTCAAAGGTGCTGTGAGAGGAAGGTGGGAACCAACTAAATTTACTGTTGGGTGTGGCAAGGTGAAGTTTCAGTGACCTTAGAATAATTCTTTCTGAGGAGTCATGGGGAGCAAAGTTGATTAGAATGGATGGAGAACAGAATGGAAGATAAGGACAAGAAAGCAGCAAATATATAGTACATTTGGTGGCATTCGCTATAAAGATGGATAGATCAAGGAAGTTGCAGCTAGGTAATGTGGGATTAAGGGAAGGCTGTAGTTGATTTGTTGTTCTGGTTTGGTTTTTAAGTTGACATATATTGCAAGATGTGTCTGTGAACTAAAGGAAAACAATCCAGTAGTGTGGGGAAACTTTATGATACAGATAAGAGAGATTGCAATGGGATTCATTGCACAATATATTGTGATAGGAAGAAAGGCAGATTTTATGGAAACACATATGAGTGGGTTATTAGATTTGTTGGTAGGAAAATGAGGCAATTCTAATCTGATGACTGTTGTTATTTTGGTTGTTGCTTTATAATGAAATCACAAAGTATTTTCATGATATACTTTCTGAAATATTTGCTTTAAAGCTTTATAATGTATGGCAAAAGGCACTCCTATTGTAGATTTTATATTGAGCTTATAACAATACTAGTGGGTTTTTCTCCTTGTTTTTAAACTTATGAGAAGATTTTTGCAGAGTAGTATAAAGGCTAAAGATTCCAGTAAGAGGTTGTAAAATAAAACTGAAAACATTTGTATCAGAATGTTTTATTTTAATCCCCAAAGAGTATTAAAGCCTTTTAACTAGTTAAAGCAATTTGATATGCATTGAATAAAGAAAGAGGAACTAAGAAATTGAAAATATGATGTTAAAATCATTTCTAATTTATCCTTTATATCTCCCTTACTTTTCTTCCTTCCTCTATTTATCTACTATTCTATTTACATAAGCTTTCTTTGTTCTATCAATCACCTTCGAATATCTAGATGACTCACGTAGAGGTAATTCCAAAGATAAATTACTAAGGATTTCTCATGATTGTTTAGTCTGATTTACTGTCAGGTGTCCAGATTTTCCCCCCATACTTTAAATCAGTTTTGAAAGATGAAAATATAATTATCTATTCTGAACTGGGAAATGAAAAGGCAAGACAGGAGACATTTTTTAGCTTCTCCTGTGAGAGATGCCTTGTCTCTCTTAAATAGTTTTAGATATGAGACTATTAACCTAGAACTAAAGATGGGTCATACAGATGAAGAGCCATATGTTAGAGGTCAGAGTCATGATTACTACTGCAAGGTACAAATGGATAGTGACTGGATGGGGCATGGGGAAATAGCGGTGGTGCTGGCAATATTCTATTTCTTGTTGAGGGTATCTGGTTCATGCTCCCATGTCATCCAATAGACTCCCCAAGGGCAGATGAGCTTGCACCCTTTCTCTTTCTTCTGCACTGCTCCACATTACATACGCCCAAGCAGTTCTGCCTACTGCACTTTATGTCTCATGTTTAACCTGGTATTTATCATAATCTCTTCTTTAAATTTAGAGATGGTCTGGAAAGGAAAAATAGAAGGGTTAAGGCAATTTAAGAGACAGGCATTGATTGCTCAAAAACTCCTCTATGGTACTAATGTATTTCCTGTGAAACTAATGCATCTTGAAGACATTTTCCTTAAGAGTGAGAATTTTTTCCCAGTTTTTTCATTAGTGCTTCAGGCAGACAGCTTCATGAAGGGTACCTAAGGTAGAAAGAGCTGTGGTTTACATGATATTAACTCTATAATACTTTTTTTTTTGGTCTTTTGTTCTTATAATTTGATATGAGGCCACAAGACTGCCTTTTGCCCTTCGAGCAAGAAAGTATTCCTCAATGTCACAATTTCCATCAATTAAAGACTACAAATATGAATTCTGAGAAATTCTATAATTTAAACATTTCTTCTAACTACCACTTTTCATTATCTTTTCTTCCTTCAGTAGTGGTTTATAGAATGTTAAACTGTAGAAATAAAATTTGTGAGATACGGCTTTATCTAAGGCAATATAAAGGTTAGAGGTATAAAATAGGAATCACTGCATTTACTGAGATGGCAGGTTTATAAGATATGGAAAGCATATCATCTTATTTGAGGATAATCATGTTTTATCAATTCAATCAAATTAGTTTGGAACATACTGCTTCGTGGAAAGGAAACCAGCCATTATTTTCTAATTTTTAAAAATATGTGCTGTCTTTCAGAGACTTATGGTGACATTGCAAAGTACACATGACAAATTTCAAACTGAAAATGTTATAAAAAATTTATCTTGTAGGATAATGCTAAGTTTTACCTGAAGGCTTATCTTCCATAGTGGCAATGACTGTGACATTGCACCATTTTAAATGCATCTATATTGAGATGATAAAACATGGCAAAATATTGGTTCCATAGAGAATTGCAGTAATTGCTCTGACCCTAAAGGGTAAAACATTAGGAACACCAGGAGAGCCATAGAGCAGTGATAGTGCCTCCAAGCAGAAGCTACCCTTTTCATTAAAATGCTACGATTTCCTTCTATGCCCTTTACTGTAATCATTGATGGCAATGGTTTAATCTCACTTTTATAGTTCTAAATAATGTAAATCATCACACACTGCACTTAACATGGAGACTGTGAAGTACAATTAGTCACTGATTTATTCCTTCAGTGAATGTGCAAGTGAGAATAACCTTGTGATATTTATAATAGGAATAATATCATAGAGTTTCTGGGATTGGGACTGAAAATGAAACAAAAGCCTAGACTTTACCTGGAGGCTTCTTATTTTATTCCATATGATTTATTTTTTCATGGTCTGTTTAAGGATAACCTGGAGACTGGATTTGTGTATACTTCTGAACAGAAAATTACCAAATGTTTTCAAATTTGGTACCCAAAGGAACACACACTATTAGCAGATTGATTGTTTTATATACTGATGTGCATTTTTTTCACAAGACCCTTTTTACCTGCATAGCATATGTGCTTCATGCTTTTAAAGAATCCAATTTGTCAACCTAATCTATCAAGCTATCATTTATGCAATTTAACTATTTCATATTATTTTAATACAGAATAGGGATTTAGAGATCAAAGGGGACATACTTACCTTGAATTTTTCTCAAATCCCAGCTGGTTTTCATATCCTGTATTTTTCTTCTCAGAGCTGGATCTTTTTGCACCCTGAATACATATTTGCACCCCTACTTGTTTACTCATCTGTCTAGAAAGTAGAATACCCCAGATCTTAGGTAGAAGAGATTTAAGCAATTCTAACATAATACTCTGGATCTCAACATTAAGTTAGTCTTGCTGCTTGCCTAACTTAGATCTATTTATCTGTGTTTAAAAACTCAACTTTGATTTTTTCTTTAGTCACTAAGTTTCTGTCTCCTTAACTAGGATCCCAGTTATTCTGGGATTCTTATTCTATTTTCTTCTTGTGAGGTTCTGCCCCTAGACAAATCTCCCTCCACTGATGTCCCCTTCACTCCCTACATTTCCAAAAGAGCATTGGTTATGAAAATATAGTCCTGGACAAAGCTAATTACCCAGGCTGATTCAGTATAAACAGATGGTTCTATAGTGAGATTAACTTGGTAAATTCGACATACTGTACATATGGTTTTCTGCATATACAGGAAAGTGACATATGAAAAGAGTTTTGGTTAAATTATAGCACTGTCTCTACCATCTCCTCAAAAACTCTTTTTTTTTTTTTTTTTGTAAGGAACATCTATCAACAACTTTAACTGGAACCTTAATTGCATAGGGACAGCATCTTCCAGAATGTCAAGACTCACTGTGTAGGCTTCAGATATTGCCTACACATTGTGTAATGCCTTATTTCTCCCAATGATCTTAGGACATATGTTTAATATTACCTCTGTAGTTATAAAAATATAAATTAATAAGGATAGCGTAACAGTGAGACCCCTTAACATTTTATAATATGTGTTATTTGAAACAATTTATATTTATTCATCCCAAACTGCCCAGCCTGGGGATGATTTATTGATTCATATGCAAATTAGATATAACATATTTATCCTGTTCAATGCGTTAAGGAATTAGAGTCAGACCAGGTTTGAGTACCAGGTACCAGTTATAATGAACCTAAAGGTTCACAGTTTCCTTTTTCATAAAATGAGAACTATTTCAGATTATTGAGGATTAAATGGATCAATGTACGTATATGCCTCTCCACTCTGGCACCCAACATACCTTCTATGAATTAGTTCCATTTTCTTCCACCTTTGAAGACTTTCCTATTGTTGACTTCCTAATTACTGGTCTGATGTTCATAACATCATTTGTTTTATGGAATCTTTATTGCTATGCCTGACTCACCTAGAGGAATGTCTCCTATGTTGGAACTCTCTGATGCAAAATTTCATATGGAACTGTCTTACTATCTATGGCATATTCCTTCCATATTGGGTTTTACCTGCATGGCTAGACTTCTTCCAGGTACCTGCCTGCAGTAGCTGTGTCCTATCTAGCCTGGGGGCTCACTGCACTATTTGGCCCTCCCAGCCTGCTTTGTCCTGTCACAGTTCACATGCCATCCCTTTCCTTCTTCAGCCTCAGACAGAAAATATTTATATCTATCAGAAAATATCTCTTTACTTCTTCAGTGGTTTTGAACTCACTGTATGCTACATGGGAAAGAAATAAACAAATGCATTCTATTTACCTCTTTTATAAATTCTCCAAAGAATTTACATAAATAGGAAGCCTAATACTTCCCAGTACTGCTGATGAGTTTTTGAAAAACTTAATATTTTTCTAAGTGGTAAAAATGGTAACACCATTTGTGGAAATACATCTCCTAATAGTGCAAGCCTGTTTTCCTAAGGGAATTTAATTAGCAGATCATGTTAGTCTAATTAAAAAGAAGTATAACTATACAAACAATAAATACTCCCCTCTGAAGATAATTCCTACTCTGGTTAGTTGGGTTTCCTGGGGGAAAAATAAAACACAATCAACCAAAAAAAAAAAATAAACATACAGATAAGAACACCGTTTTGCCAATTATTAAAGATAACTTGGGGTGTGTAAATTTGTTGTCAATATGTAAGCTTTTCTAGAGACATTTTTCTTTAGAGAATTTTCATTTCAGGCTTTTTGGTGCTGAGACTGAAATCTCTAGTACTCATATTTTCCTGCATAGGAACTAGGAGTTTTCTCATATGGGGTCTGCAGAAAATATTGACAATATTTTAATAGTGTTAAAATATTTCCCTGCCAAGGGTATGAAATATTTTCCTGTCAATCATCCCTTTCCCCTGCAGGGTCCCCGAGGGAGCCCTGTACATAGCTGAATGGGAATCAAAGTTTACTTTGTGATTATTTGGGCCTGCCCAAATCAACAGCAATCCAGGCTCACTGCATAAACTAACCTGGATTGTGTGACTTGGACTTGCACTCTAGAGCAGTCTTACACTGCTTCCTTGATTCTAAATTTTGGAAGCCAAGCCTGTCTACAAGGAAAGAGAAAATAGGGCCTGTCCTTCGGAGAAGGTACTGACCAACCTAAAATGCCTAAAAAAGAAGAGAAGACATTCTGCTGACTTGTGCTCCACGTGAGACAGTATGGCACCCAGAGGAGGGGGAAGCTGATCTCTGCCATTAGGGCATGGCTAATGTGCCTACTGGGACACTGTGGCACTGTGAGGCAGTCCCGGATTCTGACCAGAAGAAATGACAAGCAGATTCAGAGGGAGAATGGATGCATTTCCTCCCAATAGTTATGGTGCTGGAGAAGAGAGGGGACTCTAGTCATTTTACCTCACCTTCCTTCATGTATCCTTCACCTGTTCCAGAGAACACTAGAGAGAAGCCAGCTGTGTGTTGGCATTTCAGCCATTGCAAAAGTAAGTTTTATGCTATGAACTTCACCCAAACAGTTCTGCAGACATAGTCAAAGGGTGGGGTTGCTCTGGAAGAAAATAAGTTATACATTAAAGCCACTTAAAATACATCAGCACTTTAATCTTTTATTGCAGTACCTTTGACACTTTTTGTCAATGCAACACTTTCTATCAAATATTGTATCATCTTGTAAAATAATCCTGTAGTGGACTATGTTGTTATCTGTGTGTGTGTTTCTCTATAAAGTAGAAATTACTTCATGTGTCACTTCACTAGCATTAAGCTATTTAAGGTTTCCAGTAATATTCTATGTAGTCTGAGGTTGAACCATTACTGACCTTGGCTTGGGAAAATCACTAATTTTATGTTAATATAAGCCTTAGCTAATTTATACCATAGTACAGTCACATGTGCAAACTATTGTTGAATTGTAGTTTTGTTCTTAAGCAAATCTTTAATTTTTTTTAAATTTTTTAAGCAAATCTTTTAATATTTTTCCTTTAAAAACTTACTTTATGTAAAATAATGAAGAATATCAGATATATAGAAATTAACAATCATAAGACAAGAGGCACCTAGGTACTCATCATTAAGATTAAATAAATGTTAACATACTTGCTTCTAAAAATCAACTAAAAGAGAAAACTAAAATGATACAGATGTAACCGAAGTCTCCTTGCCACTCTTCTTAACTTTACCTTCCCCAGAGGTAAGAAAGACCCTGAAGTGTATGTATTCCATTCAGATTTATAGATTAGAATTTGTATTATATATTTATGCATTATTATAATACTAATATTTGAAAATGTATATTTAAAAACATTATATAGCTTCTTACTGCATATAATCTTACTCATTTGACCTCATAAAATCTTTGTAGTGATGTATATCATTCATTTGTTTAGACTATTTAGTAGTTTACTTATATAAATGAATCATTTTATCAATTTTTAAAAATATTTTTATTTATTCAGGGGAGACCCACAGAGAGAAGCAGAGACATAGGCAGAGAGAGAAGCAGGCTCCCTGCAGGGAGCCCAATCTCAGGACTCCAAGATCATGCCCTGGGCCAAAGTCAGGTGCTCAACCACTGAGCCACCCAAGTGTACCTATCCATTTTTTTTTTTTTTTTTTTTTTACTTTGGAGTGTTAAATTATTTTCATAGCTTCCTTTTAAAAAAGAAACTGCAATAATTAGCATTCTTTTGTCTCCTCTTCACAGAAAGATACACAAAAGTTTTTTCTCTCGGCCAAAGGATATGTGCATAATCAATTTTTTCTTAATATTGTCAAATTAATTTCAAAATTATAGCAATATAACTCTCATCAGCAAAGCTATAAAATGTCTTATTTCCTCATGCTCTTACCTCTAATACCAAGTATTATCAGACATTAATCTTGGTCAATATGATGGATATTAAGTACTGTATAAATTCTCTAACTTGTATTTCCCTAATTTCTGATAAAAAGAAGTTTGTTCATATGTTTTACCATTTTACCAACACTTCATCTTTTCTTTCTTACTGGTTTGTAGGAGTTCTTCCTCTGATTTCTTTGTCTTATGTGGGCCTTGCCTAAGAAATATTTCCCTACCTGATGTAATAAAGATATTTTCTCTCTCTTATTTTTCTTTTTTAGCTTGAAATATAATTTAATCACACTTACTTAAGCACAAATATATTTTTTCTATTTTGCTTACATTTATTGAAGCAATATATTACAAATTAATTTATAATTTTCTAACAGTTTCTTTTTTAATTTTTGATCCATAATGAATTGTGGCTTTGTGTATTTTAAATAATGAGTAAAATCCTATGAATCTTGTGGTTCTTTCCTGACTTTCCCCCAAAAAATTCCTTTTTTTTTCTTTACTTTTATATCTTGAATTTATTTTGGCATACCTCATGACATATGGATTTTAATTATTCTTCTTTTTATGCATATTTAGCTCAGCAAGTCATTCCTCACTGATTTACATTACTTTTTCATATGCGGTGGGTCCCATGTCTATACTGATCTACATTTGAGACTTCTTTAATTGTTTTTATTTTTCCAAGTCCCTGCCAATGCCATACTTTGTTAATTATTGTAGATTTATTTAAAAAATAAATGCTTTTTTTTTTTTTTTTTTTTAAAGGAGAGGTGCCTGGAATGCTTAGATGCTTAGTGGTTGGTTAAGTGCTGGACTCTTGATTTTAGCTCCGGTCATGATCTCAGTGTTGTGAGATCAAATATGTCAGGCTCCATGCTGGGCTTAGAGCCTGCTTAAGATTCTCTCTCTTCCTCTCCCTCTGCTCTTCTTTTCGCTCTCTCTCTCTCATTCCCTTTCTTAATAATAATAATAATAATAATAATACATGTTTAATTATTATAGATTTACATAAATCTACAAAGGAAATAAAGGGTCCTGGTCATCATCAAATCTGGGTAAAAGTCCCCTTTGCTGGCTTCTACTCTGAATACAAAGTGAAAAAGCTCAGTGCAACTAGCCTCCAGCCAGCCATACTACTCCTACCATCAAGAGTCCAGTCAGAGTCCTGAAAGTCCTCCTATGCAAGGCAGTCCACTCTGTCTTGTACTTCCACCATTATCTATCTTAGGACCATCATGAATTGTTGCTTTGTACCTTTTATCACTAATTTTAATACCAGCATACAAAACCGAAGAATTTCAGGTCATCTTTCTTCTCCATATGACTTTGAGTATATCTCTTTTTTGCTTATATCTACTTCCATTCCCAACTGCTAAACTATAGAAAGACACAAAGATTCACATCATTCAAGAATTTTGGAAAATTATAAGACAATATTTCTTCAAGTATTCTCAATTTCAATAATATCTGCTTTTGGATTTCTAAGAGTTCTTACTTTTTAACCTTCTTATATTTTATTCATGTTATTTAATTGCTCTGTCATAATTTTGAAGTCTTTGTATCTGTGTATTTCATATCTTTTCCTCAATTTTATCTCTCAGTTTGTTCATTTACTTAATGAAAATTAACTAAGGGCAGCCCCGGTGGTGCAGCTGTTTAGCGCCCCCTGCAGCCCAGGGTGTGATCCTGGAGACCCGGAATCAAGTCCCACGTCCGGCTCCTTGCATGGAGCCTGCTTCTCCCTGGGGCCTGTGTCTCTGCCTCTGTGTGTATGTGTGCGTGTGTTTGTCTCACAAATAAATAAAATCTTTAAAAAAATGAAAACTAACAGGTTATTGTGCATGTTTTATTTCAATGATTAAATATTCTTTGCTTCTAAAAGTTTTGATAACTTGTAGAGAATATTTGGCATGTGTTTCATATTTTCATATTTTATCTTGTAGCGATAAATTCATTGTTATATGCCTTTACCGTTTTTAGCGTACTTCCTTCTTCTGAGTTCTTTAACAGATTATTTTATTATGCAAGTGTTTGAGAATTACTAATCCTTCTGACTGTCACTCCTAGCACTGGTTTGTCTTATTAACTTCCATTGTGATGATTTTCTTTAGTGGGCTTTACAAGTAGTTATCCTGTGACCTGAGCAATTTTGTGTTTTATTTTACCAAGCACATGAGAGCTATTAGTAGTGCAGGACCAATTTTTATGGTCTTTCCTAGTTTGCACATTTTGGAACTACTGATCACTTCAAACAAGAAGTTTGTAAGATACAGAGTAGGATTATGAATTTTAAGACTTCCTTTTTTCCACCTGAATCCTATGACAGACATACAAATGTTCCTTTTTCACCTATTGGTACTGTTGGATAGATGAGCTTTTCCTCAGTGTATACATTTAGTAATTTAATAGTTCTTTAATTTATTCATATTATGTTCAGACTTCTCAGTTTCAACTCCTTGCATTTCACAGGTGAAGGCCATACCTTTGACTCCACATGACTAAGCCAACAGGGTTAATGAGGCAACTGCCTTTATCTTTCCATGCCACTCACCTTTGTTTTTATTTTGAATTCTTTTGCATTTTCTTCACCCAGTGATTTATTTATTTTTTATTTATTTCTAATCTCAGGTTTGAATGAATAGCTGTGTTGTATATAGTCTTCATAAATATTATGCAATGTACCTAGTTAGTCGCATTTTTGGACTATGAAGTCAAATGACGTTTTACTTAGCTACGTTATAGAAGAATATTAACATGCCAAAGGAACATTTATCCTGATATATAAAAAATTGAAGATTAAAAACCCTAACCGGTATTTTGGCAATTTTAATAGTGTAACAGTGATGTACTATCAGTTGCTTTAAGTACGTAGAAGCCTTTAGGCAAACGTGATTATGGAAAAAAAAAAAAAGGATATCAATCATAGCAAATAGAATTAGAATTTGCTTATAAATGCAAAGAAAATCTTTTATTTCGAAGATTTTATTTATTTATTCATGAGAGACACACACACACACAGAGAGAGAGAGAGAGAGAGAGAGGCAGAAACACAGGCAGAGGGAGAAGCAAGCTCCATGCAGGGACGTGATCCCAGATCTCCAGGACCACACCCTGGGCTGAAGGAGGCACTAAACCACTGAGCTACCAGGGCTGCCCCAAAGAAAATATTATATGTAGAAATCTCTAGCCGATATTATTTAAAAGATGAAATTATAAAACATTTAGTTGGCCTTTACTTTGAACAACAAACACAGAAAATAATTTTTTTAAAGTATATTGTCTTAGTAACTTTGGTCAAAACACCTAATTTCCCTGAGCCTAAGCATTCTTGACTTTAAATAAGAATGAGAATTGTATGTATACTTGATGGATAAATTGTGAGGATTACCTAAGATATTTTAACCAACATAGTTAAAACAATCTCTAACGCATAGTAAAGACAAAAGAAATGCTTGCTATTTGCTGTTATTATTATCTGTTTTGGTTCTGTACAGCTGCATAAGAAACAATCCTATATACATATGCGATGGTTGGTTTTATGCCAGGTTGTTGACTGGATCTTAGAAGGCCCAGATATTTGGCTAAACATTATTTCTATATATGTCTGTGAGGGTTTTTCTAGATGAAATTAACATTTGAATTGGCAGATTTAGTAAAGCAGTTTGCCTTCCCCAGTATGCATGGGCACCATTTAATATGCTGAGGGCCTGAATAGAACAAAAACGTGGAGAAAGAAAGAATTCAGCTCTTCCTGACTGATTATTTAAGCTAAGACATTGATTTTTTTTTCCCTGTCCTCTATGTTCTTGGCCATTGGACCTGAACTGGGATCTACACTATCAGCTTCCCTGATTTGTAAGTCTTTGGACTCCAACTGAATTACATAAATGGCTTACAACTGCATGACCCAGTTCCTTAATAAAAATTTATCCTATAGCTATATGCTATTAATTCTATTTCTCGAGAACCCTAACACAAGTTAGTACTGAAAACAACAACCATTTATTATACTCATGGATTCTCATAGGAAAAAAAAAATTATAGCACATTGTAAATATGACCTGCATCTGCTCCCCTACAGCTGAGGCCTTATTTTGGAAGTCTAAGCACCTGGGATTGACTCAAAAACCTAGAGTCTAGGATTATCTGAGAGTTTCTTCAATCAGATGCCTGATATCTGGGATGGGATTACTAAAGTTTGAGATAGCTGGCTCTGTCAATGGGAGCATCTGCATATAGCCTTTTGATATGGCTTGTAGTATGGTGTTTGGGTTCTGTAAGGGAGTGTACCTGGAGAGAGTTTCCGGAGAGCAAGCACTCCAAGAGACCAAGGTAGAAGCTTCAAGATTTCTTCTGACCTAATCTTGAGAATCACAGTGCTATATCTGTTGTACTTTATGGTTACCATCCCATTGAGATTCATGAGAAAAGGACATGGATCCCACTTTTCAAAGAAAGAATCCCACTTTTCAATGAAATTGTCAAAGAATGCTCGCTTATATTTAAAACTGCCATACTGTCATTTTTGTTAATTGATTTTTCATTTAACAATCTGCATAGAGGCAGGTGCTTTAAAACAAATTAGGTTTTACCTATAAAAGCTTATTTAATATATCTATTTGTATAATGTGTAAGACACTTAACCAAGAATAGGTCTTTTTCATGTACCATTTATTAAGGGTAGTTACAAGTATATCTTTCTAAAATATCAGATGTTTGAATATATATATCATTTCTTAGAACTTTTTGTTCATTTTGTTCTTGTTAAATTTGAAAATTGGGCAGCCCTGGTGGCTCAGCAATTTAGCGCCGCCTTCAGCTCAGGGCCTGATCCTGGAGACCCAGGATGGAGTCCCACATCAGGCTCCCTGCGTGGAGCCTGCTTCTCTCTCTGCCTGTGTCTCTGCCTCTCTCTCTCTCTCTTTCTCTCTCTTTCATGAATAAATAAAATATTTAAAACATTTTTGAAACTTTGTCAAGGTTTTCTAACAGTATCAGTAATTAATTATCAATATATTGTCTGATATATAATTATGTATCAATTATAAGTCTTGATAGAGAAAAATCACACATACTGTGCAATATACTGCATTTCTAAACAATTAATTTAAAGATAAGTGAAATGGCGTTTTTTTTGGGGGGGAAAATAGGACAATGTCACTAGGCAAAAGTTTATAGATTTACTTTCATGAATTTAATACAATCTTGCCCTGGGTCTTGCCCTTGTTCTTTTAGACCAAGAAATTATTGTTTCAGTGTTCCAGAACATAGCTTACTCATGGAGGAGCTGTCATTACCAAATAAATAGATAGGTAGATTGATAGATAGATAAAATAGTAATAGTAAGTAAAAATTAATGTGTAATTCATATAAACAATTTATTAGATATTCCGCAAAATAGACAAAGAAAATATATCCAGTACATTGTCTTCTTAAAGAAGAATTTATAAGAGAAGTCAAATGATTTTCAGACTATGGCTTTGTAAGCATGGGATTTAAACTAAGGAAAATATGTGATACTAATTAATGTCTAGTTACATCAGGCTACAATATCTGGGTATAGCTATTCTACCATAAATTTCTTTCTCTCACAAGGACAGAGTACATCTGGACCCCCCCTTACATAGAAAATCCCAGAGAATCACTGCCAACAATGATCTTCCTGATTTGGTTGTTGGCCATTTCCATATCTTATGGCAAATGTTCTGCCTTTGATAGTTTATTAAAATCAATGCAGCTACGGGTCAACCATTACTCTTTCCTTGGATAGGCAAGAATTTTCCTGTTTCCGGTCTCAATTATGTGTTGATCAAAATGTTTAACTCTTCAACTTATATAAAAGTTGCACTGTTTTCAGAAAGATCTTACTATTCTCTCATGTTACCTCAATTTGTCCAAGTATATCAGAGCAGTATGGACAGATATTTATAGTTTGTATCAATTTATTATAATGCATATTTTAACATACAATGTATTTAACATCTCTATTTTAAAAAGCTCTCCTTTTTTGGTTGTATTAAGAAAAAAAATCTTTTGAATTTTCTTTATATTTTGAAAAATAAAATTTTCACTTCTTCCAGAGTACAATCTCTAAACCTGTTACTGTACTTACTAGGCCCCATCAGTTTATTTCAATTACAGTGGACAAGAAGCACAAAATGTATTTTTGTCAGAAGAAATTTGTTTTTTATTGCTGTAGTCCACTTTAAATATCTCTTTTATTAGACAAATGCCCATAGCTCATGATAACTTTCTGGGAAGTTTCCTTGTCAAACTTTATTTGGAGCATATGTTTCTATTTTACTGATTGATCAATTTTTGCAGAAAGTACATGTATTTGACATTTATTGAGCTCTTAATATGGGCTAGGCATCATCCAAGTATAAGTATAGTTAGAAAGTTGGTGAATACTAACAAAAATTATGTGATTATATAATAAACATATTTTAAAATATTATTTAATGTATTTAACAAATATTGGTTGAGGACTCATTATTTCCGTGGGCTGGATACTTATACTCTGCAAGAAGTTTTCTAATTTATATAGGTAGTGTAGAATTTTCTTCAGTTTAATTATGATTCATTTCCTTTGCATTTTGATAGATAATTCTTGATAACTTGATAACTTACTTCATACTTAAAAACTTACTTTTTTAGTTAAAAACTCCTGAAGTCAAAAAGAAGGCTTAAAATCCACAAAAGCAACTTTACAAATTGAAATAAGCAGTGAATTATAAACAATGCAAGACTTTTTTTTACTTCAAATATTATTCTAGGTCATGAAGGAAATCATTAATAGAAAGATTCTGAAAAAAATTGTGATTCTACATGGGTAAGACTTTCTTTGTTGTGTCTCCACTATAAAGTTTTGCAATTATTATTATTTTAATTTTGAGATTGTTAGTAAGGTATTCACCCATATAATGAAATCTTAAAACAAGACCATAGCATATATTTTCTTTAAGATAGACAGATGGATAAAAGTAGTATAGAAAATCCAAAGCATTTATAACTAGATGCTATTCTGTATGAACATATAGAACATTACACAGAAGCATGTTATATCAATGGAAATTTCAGCCAATAATTAGAAAATTATATTGGAAATATTTTTTATTGACTGGGATAAATAATTGAATCCCTACTACACACGTCATCTGAATACATTTCAAATTCAGGGCACCTGGATAGTTCAGTTGGTTAAGCATCTGACTCTTGATTTTGGCTCAGGTCATGATCTTGGGGTCATGAGATCAAGCCCCACATTGACTCAGTGTTCAGTGTGGAGTCAGCTTCATTCCCTTTCCCTCTGCTCTTCCTCCTGTCATTCTCTCTCTCTCTCTCAAATAAATAAATAAAATGTTTTTTAAAAAGAGGTGAGAACCTGAATACTACAATATTAAGGACATGAGTCCTATAATTTGTATTCACTTTACATTCTTTCTGAAATTTTGTACAGCATTATTGTAAATTAACCAACCCAAGTGATAGGTAAAATTATATTCTTATCAAATTGATTTCTTTATGTTGGAATAGATAGTGTTTCTTTGAAAACTTGAACAAAGTAATATTTCTTATTTCTAGGGTATTTTATTTTATTTTATTTTTTTAATTTTTTATTTATTTATGATAGTCACACAGAGAGAAAGAGAGAGAGGCAGAGACACAGGCAGAGGGAGAAGCAGGCTCCACGCACCAGGAGCCCGATGTGGGATTTGATCTCGGGTCTCCAGGATCGCGCCCTGGGCCAAAGGCAGGCGCCAAACCGCTGCGCCACCCAGGGATCCCTTTCTAGGGTATTTTAATCACTTCCTTACAAATTAATAATTCTATGTTATTTTAAGCGGAACATTATGTAAGTTTAGTCTCTGTGAAGTGCTTAGAATTATTCAATTCAGAGATTTGCAGACTGCTTTTTCGGATCATAGGGATTCAAGATCAACTATGGCAAAGGAGGACCAGGAAGAAAAAAGATAGTGGAAAGGTTGACCATGACCATCTCTGCATCAAACAGGGCAGCTCTGCCTTATGTGTTAAGTATGTAAGATTTCCTTTTTATACTTCATTTATAGAGAGATTTCTAATGTATTAGAAGTAGTAATAGTAGTAGCAGCAGCAGTAACAAATTATCCTACCGTGATAGACTGGAGAATGTCCCCACCCCCAGTGATAATAGATTCTAATCCCCATAACTTATAAATGTTACTTTATTTGGAAAAAGGTTCTTTGCAGATGTGATTAAGGCTCTTGAGATGGGGAGATTATTCCGAAGTATGTAG
This sequence comes from Canis lupus familiaris, assembly GCF_011100685.1. NCBI lineage: Eukaryota > Metazoa > Chordata > Mammalia > Carnivora > Canidae > Canis > Canis lupus. Next base: position 20,709,377 of record NC_049253.1, read on the forward strand.
GCAAGTCCTAAATGTATCACTTGTATCCTAAGGGAGAGGCAGAGGGAGGTTTGGCTCATGGAGAAGGTGACTAGAGATGGACTGGGAGAAGTCCATGAAGAGGGACTAGAGAGAAGTTTGGAGATGCTGGTCTTGAAGATTGGAGTGATGTAGGCCCAAATCGAGGCATACTGTCAGACACCAGAAGTGAGAGGGGATAAGGGACAGTCTCTCCCCTACAGCCTCCAAGAGAGTGTAGCCTTGCCAACACCTTGATTTTTGCCCCAGTGTTAATGATTTAGGGAACTCTGCCTTTAGAATTGTACAATTTCAAGAAAAGAAATTTCTGATCTTTTAAGCTACCAAGTTTTTAGTAATTTATTACCATCCTCAAGAACCTAACAGAGCACCAGTAAAAACCACCAGTCTAGTCCAGCCCTATTCAATCTTCAGTTTGGCAAATTCAGGTCTTGCAGAATTAAACATAATCAGTCAAGGTCACACAATCAACAAATTATTATTAAAACCAAAGGGTGGTGTAGGACATAAGTCTTTGGAGTTTTAGTCCAATCTTTACTCACTGCTCATTGAATTGTGCAAATTATCAGCAATGTTATTAATATGAGTAAAGCTGTACTGAAAAGATGAAAAGGGTCTTTTCCATTAAACAATTAAAATTTTGGCTATTCCTGTTTAAAAAGGGAATTATTCATTCTTACCTTTTTTTTTTCTTTTTAAACTTTAATTCCCCACCCCCCCGAGATTCAAATATGTACTCAAATAACTATATGTATTTAGTAGGCACTGTGATTCAAGTATAGGAAGTTAACATCTTTGCCTTCATGGAAACTGCGGTTATAGTGGGGTGATGGACAATTTGCCTTTCAATGACCATGTGATTTCTGTGATAATAGAACTGTGGGGGTTGTTATTAAAGGCTCTAACGCTACCCAGAGATGCTGACAACTAACCCAAGTCTGACAGGGCTCAGAAGTGTAAGTGTGTGTGTGTGTGTGTGTGTGTGTGTAGGGAAACGGTACATACATAACAAAGTATGTAATGTACAACAGGTTGACTATAGTTAATAACACTATTGCATATTTGAGAGTTGCTAAGATAGTATATCTTAAAAGTCCTCATCTCTCTCTCTCTCTCTCTCTCTCTTTCACACATACACACCCACACACACAAAATAAATGAAAAAAAATTCTCTAACTATGTATGGTGATGGATGTCAATTGGACTTATTGTGGTAATAATTTCGCAATGTATACAATGTAGAATCATTATTCAATATTTACCTTAAATATTGAAATGAATATGCCTGAAATGAGTATAATGTTATGTGTCAATCTTGCCTTAATAAGAAACAGAGACACAGAGAGAGACACAGAGAGATTCCCATCCAACTCCAGAAGTTCAAGGAAGATTTCTAAGAGTAATGACTATAAGCTGACACTAGAAAGATGAAGCAGAACAAGGGGACAATGAGGAGAGCAGCATGTTCATGGAACTAATCTTTAAGTAGCAAGAGTGTGAACTGACTAGCAGGCTAGCAATATTGAAGCAGAGTTGGGCTGCTGGTCTATACAGAACAGAAGACAACAGGAGTTTCTCTTTGGTAAGCCAATTAAGCCAGTCACAAGTTTTTAAAAAAATATTTGTTGCAGATTTGGATTGCAGGCCAATAGTAGCCTGAGCAAAGGAATAGGATCTTTTTAGATATAAGCATCAAGAAATTGAAGAATAGCAAATGTAATTAAGCTTTTCAGTTAGAGGACAACTGTAAATGAAAGAATATTCTTTATAGTTTAGAAACAATGGTGATTACATGACTCTTTTTTCAAAAACAATCCTATACACAAATGGAAATTATAGTTGTATCATCTTCAAATATAACTTCTGTAACAAAATTGTTGAATTTATAGAACACCTTATGTCTATACTCTAGAATACACTGCATAGTGGAGAGGGGCTGATCCTACTTTTGCTCATCTGCCTGAAACCTGGTCTTGAACAAGCATTGCAGTATATCTTTTGTCCATCCCACTAACACTCACTTTATTTCACTGAATCAAAGCAATTCAATAAATATTCATCACTCTTGTCTATTCTCGGTGATTTTGTGAAAATAAGGCTGAAAGGGAATGGTGAATTACATATGAAGTTAAGTAAAATGATTAAGTAAGTGCACATATCATTGCTTTAGAGAACACAAATAAATACCCAGTTTTATAATCTTTAATTTTGGGGGGAACAAACACTTCTGTATGAGTCCACTCCACTGCTTTTTCTTCTCATTTTCAAAGGGATGGGTCTCCTTATTTATTCCTTATTAACATATCATTTTGGAATGTGGCATCATTGCATGACTCTCTTGAAGTCTGTTTATATTTAAAAGTAGCATCCTATTTTTGAGCTGTTATTTTATCACAATATATTTAAAATAATTTTATTTTCAGTTCTAAAAATTTGAGATTGTTGCAAAAATGCAAAATCTGACCCTGGGGCAGATTTGTGGCCATCTGCATAGAAGTTATAACGGAAGCCTCAGTTATGGATGAGGTGGCCTCATGAGGGAATACATTTTGAGTGAAGTTTAAGGTATAGTAGCCCCCAGGGATTCCTAAAATGAGTGGCCCAAGAGACGGGTGGAAGCATAAAGGTGTCTAAGGAGGACTAGCTAGAGATTGGAGGAAAGCAGGACGATGTCACATCATCTGTGCAAAAAGAAGACTGTTCTAAAAAGAAAGGAGCATCCAACGGTGTGAACTACTGATAAGAAATCAAGCAAATGAAGTGTTGCCAGTTTCCAAACATGGCCATGGAGATGAGGAACCAATATCAAGAAGATCAAAGAAAATATCCTAAAGATTTTAAAACCACTTTAGTCATAAGAATGATGAATATTAACATGGAACACTGTCAAAGAATTTACACAGGCAATATAATGGAGAATGTGAAAGAACTCTCTATCCAATATTTAACTTCTTTCCCCCAAGCAGTTTGTTTGTAGGTGAAGGGAGAGATAGAGGACGGTAATTGAGATAGTGGGCTCCAAGAGAGAAATTTGTTTAAACATGTTTTAAGGATGATGGAAAGATTCCAGGGAGAAGTTTGCAAAACAAAAGTAGAGAAATAGTTGGTGGTATAATGGCCCTGAGAAGGAATGTGGGGGTGGTTCCACAGCACCTACAGAAAGTCATTTATGGTACTGTGACCTGTTCCTCTCTTACAGCAGCAAGGAAGGAGAAAAAGAATGAAAAGTATGTTGGTATTTTGGTGGTATTGAAGGGACCCTCTGTGATAAATTTTCTTTTTTTTAATAAATAAAGAACCAAATTACTTGTAGAGACTAATGACAGTTGTTGACTATAGGTTAATGGTTGAACCAATCTATTTATTTTGTAATTATACCCAACAATCTGCAGCTGCTTGGGAGTGGAGCTGGCTAGAGTAGATTTTTGATTCCATTCAGAGCTGTCTTTTTTTTTTTTTTTTTTTTTTTTTTAGGGAAGGAGAAGAAGAAAGAGAGGGAGACAATCATAAGCAGACTCTACCCCCAGCACAGAGCCTGCTACAGGGCTTGATCTTACAACCTTGAGATCATGATCTGAGCCAAAATCAAAAGTTGGACACTGAACCAACTGAGCCACCCAGGAGCCCCCAGAGCTGTCATTTTTGACCAGGTAAGTTTTATGAAAAAATATAGAGAATTCAGGTCATTTAAAACAATAGCCAGAGTGTTCTTGAAATGGTGGTGCTCTTAGGATTCTAATCCACATGTGGTTAGAGTTGAAGAGAAGGTTTGTCTTCCTGCGAATTATGCTGAAACAATGGAGTCAGTGACTAGGCATCTCCTGTAAAGGTGAGTGTAGCTCCAGGTGCAGCATTGCAGAAACAATCTAGAAGGAGTGAGATTCTAGATTCTTAAGTAGGTGAAATTTATAGGTTCAGCAATTTTGGGTTCAGATGCAGCTGTGAGTTCATTGTGGAGACATGAATACTGAGAAATGAATTAATATCTTGTATTTATTGGGGGCTTCTTATGTTCCAGGTAATATCTTAACAACTATTTTTTTCTCTCAACAATCTTAAAATGAGTTATTCTACTATACCTATTCACAGATGAGGAGGTTAAGGTACTAAGGGTTTGGTGATTTGCTTTGGGATTGGTGCTGTCTGCTTCAGAAAATAGGCAGGCAGCTTACACAGTCCACATTTTTGCCCCTAACAATATCTTGGATCACTTTAGCTTGGTAAGGGTGAGTCCTTTATGTGAATGCTAAAGTGATCCAAGATATTGTTGTTTGTGGCAGAAGGTAAGTCTATAGTCAAAGTGCTAAACTCTTCAGTGACTCAGAGTAAGTGGCCCAAACTAAGATAATAACCAGCATGGGAGAAAGAGGTCCACAGAACCACATGGGATGGACTACAATTTATCAAATTTAACAAAAGGAATAATAATATGGAAGATCCGGGAGAGAGTCTGTAGATAGAAGGGGGATATAATCTCAATGCCGGAGGATAAGAATATATAATGATGAGGATGATAAGGATATATACATAATATACATAATATATATATATATATATATATATATATATATATATATAGTAGCAAACATTTGAGATACTTCCAGAAAAAAAAAAAAAGAGATTTTCAAGGAGGATCCTCATCTCAGTTAAGTGAAAAGGTAGAACAAACAAACATGAAATTCAAGATACAGGGGATGTATTTGTGAAAAAGAATGAAATTCATATAGCTCTATGAACAAATTTGGGAGGGAAGTGTAGAAAATGGTTTCGGCAAAATGTAGAAAGCATAATACATTAGGAAAGAGAATAGTGTACGGGAAGATTAAAGGCTAGGGTTGATTAAACTTTGTGTCATGATCAATGAAAACAGGCTCCCACAATCCCTTTAAGGAAGGTGTATAGTGGTTTTAAAAGCAAAAGAACTTGCTTTTATTGATGGGGTGAAGGCAGTCTCAGAATATGCAGACCTCAAGACTACATTGGTAGAAAAAGCCTGGAGTACTTTGCTGATAAAAATTATGAGGTTATGGGGATCCCTGGGTGGTGCAGCGGTTTAGCACCTGCCTTTGGCCCAGGGCACGATCCTGGAGACCTGGAATCGAATCCCACATCGGGCTCCCGGTGCATGGAGCCTGCTTCTCCCTCTGCCTATGTCTCTGCCTCTCTTTCTCTCTCTCTCTGTGTGACTATCAAAAAAAAAAAAAAAAAAACTTAAAAAACTTAAAAAAAAAATGAGGTTATGTTCTAACTCAGCAGGAAGGAGCAGTGTGATTGGATAGATGGCTCAACCAGGAACATGAAAAGAGATGTGGAGAATCCATAGGTGTGCTTGCTAACCCAGATTCATTATTTATCTGGCAATCACATTTTCCATGTGATTTTGGCTCAGGTCATGATCTCAAGGTCCTGATATTGAGCCCCACATTAGGCTTTGTGATGAGCGTGGAGACTGCTTAAGATTCTATCTCTCCCTCTTCCTCTGTTCCTCACCCCATCTTGCATACCCATGTGTACATGTTCTCTCTCTCTCTCTCTCTCAAAGAAAAAGAAGTAGCCATTTTTATGATAAAATATTTAACGAGGAAGCTATTTATAATATACTTTCCTAAAGAAATGTCTCTTTATAAAATATTTTTTCAAGACATTGGATTTAAAATAATGTATAACAATTTGGCTAGGACCAGGGAATGTATAGCACACTCAGAAAGGTTAGATGAGGAATATTAGAAGAAAATACTATTGAATGAGATGGTAAGACACTTAATGGAATCAATAAGAGACATTAAAGCACCCAAAGGCTTGTTATAGCAGGAATATTAATGCTCCTAGGCTTGAAGGGTCAAGGTAAAAAAAAGTGTTACCAGAATCCAGAGAATTAGACTGCATGAATCTAGCTGTGGCAACAGAAAGAACAACAGAATGGCTGACAAAATAGATCCCAACAGGAAGAAAGCTAGAAAAATGAGCACCCTGGCCTTTCTACCAAGATCTCCAACCACCTGCTAGTGCCCTTTTTTTAAAAAGTTAATAAACCTGGGACCTTAGAAATGGCATTCATTAATGTCAGCCTCCTGGAGCAATATCATAAGACAGAGAGTCATCTGGAAGGGCTGCTGTAAAATGCTACCCAAAAAGATGATGTCATGGACTACCACATGTGTTGCACTGATTATGCATTGCACAACCTCAGTCGGCACCATTCCCACAGACAACAGTATTGAGTACAATTTATAAAGCTATTCATTTAGTGTTGCAGCCAATGCCATGATTTATCACTCTTTGAATGTACAACCAGATTGGGGTTTGCTTTTTTTTTTTCCCCTCATAATAGCTAAATTCCAATGGAAGGAGGTGGAAGGAAGAAAATTCTTAGCTGATTTCCCTCTGAGATTCTTAGCTGAGATCCCTATAATAAAAGACAGAATAACAAGAGAAAAACAAACAGAAGTTTACTAACATATAGACCTGATTTATACCTGGGAGATACCTAGGGAAAAGTGAGTTATCCTTTGAGATATGTTAAAATTTAGGCCTAAATAACATTTTCATAGGGAAGGAGGAAAGGAAGTGTAGGCTATTAAGGGGAAAGTGAATGATTTTTAGGAAAGATGAATGGGCCCTTAAAAGAATAGATAAGAAGTATGAGAGTTTGTGACAAAGTCTGTATAGGTATGGCGTCAACTTCTAATTTCCTGTCCAATAGTAAGAGTCAATCTTTCCTGGTTGATAAAACTCTCAGGGAGGAGATCTATGACAATTGAGTTCCTTTTGGAGAATCTGTCTTTAAACAGATAAGGGAAGTTCAGAAAAAACTTGCTGTCTTTCTTCTATCTGCTGTTTTTCAAAAGTGCCGGCAGCTCAAAATAATACAATCAAAGCAGCATATTTGGAATAGCATATCCTGAACTCCTATAGTCATAATGGGGGGAGGTCATATGCTGGTACACTTCAGAAGTTTCCAGGTTATCATAATATGGAGTAACATCTGTCAAAGATTGAGGTTTAATGGACAATTCAGGTTCAGCTGTCATACAGGATAGTCTATTTCTTTCTTATTTCTTTCTTAATGTTTATTTATATATTAGTAACACATGATTGCTTGTAGCCCCCAATTGAACTCTTTTCACATCAACAAATACTTTATTTTCTAGTGATGATATGTGAAATAGACTCCAAAAATTCTCAATGCAATTCTAGCCTTGAGAAGTTTCAAGAAAAACTTTAAAGAACCTTGAATGGAATAGATGGTGTTTGTAAAGTGCATGAATATCTACATCATTGTGATTATACTGGTCCCTTGCAAATAAATTTTAGGTATTTCTAATAGAATAATGATTATAAGTAATGTGACACATTTTCCTTTAGTAACTCAATCAGAAGACTACTTGGGAGAAATAGTAAACGAATGAAGGGGTAAACTGGTGTCATTGGCTACCGATTCAAATTTGGAAACATAATTTTAATGCATATAAGTTGCATAAACTTTAAAAAATAGTTTCAATGGTTGTAAGCACTCATAGTACAGATGACCCTTGAACAACATAGGTATGAACTGCACGGATCCATTTATATGCAGATTTTTTTTCTGTAAATCCAGTACAGCACTGTAAATGTATTTTATCTCCTTCTGATTTTCTAAATAATGTTTTCTTGTCTCTAGCTTAGTTCATTTTGAGAATACAGTATATAATACATATAATGTATGAAATAAGTATTAATCAACTGCTTATGTTATTGGTAAGACTTCCAGTCAACGGTAGGCTATTGGTAAAGTTTTGCGGGAGTAAAAATTATACACAGACTTTCCACGATGCCAGAGTCATGCCCCTCAATCCCACATTGTTCAAGAGTCAACCATACTTAAGTTTTATGGATAAGCACATTCAGATTACATCATTTTGCTAGCTTAAATTCCAGTATATAAACATTTCTACAAAGTATCTTAAAATGGCAGCAGCCAAGTGGGGAGAAATCCAAAATACTGTAAAACTGACCAAGGATGCTTTTAGCTAACATTCCATTGTCTTATTCAACTATATCATGTTGCTTAAAAAAATAGGACTGCCAAGAGCAGAGTACATTTCACTGCATATTCACCTTACTATTATTATAGAAAGAAACCTTATTAGAAGATGGAACAAATTCCATTATCAAAGTTTATGGTGAAAAAGAAACTCTGACTGAGTTTATAGAGAAGCATCAGGGTAAGAAAGGAAAAGCTAATATGCAGAGCATGGGGCATCGTTACCAAAGCTTTTGTTCACTCAGTTACATTACACATTATGTAAATACATGCTAAAGCACTGAAATACTGTTTGAACTACATAATGTAATATTTTAAAACTTTACCTAATAAGAAAATTGCAGAATATGATTTCTTATTAATTGTCATATTACAGAATACGATATGACATAGTGTCTTCAAATAAAGGATATCTGTGACACGAACGCATAGAAACTATGAAGACAGAGAAGTGAGGGGAAAATTTAATGTATTCATATCTCCTGTCTACTTCCTTAGCTAGAATTTCAATTCAAAGACTCAGGGTTTTGCTCAAACTTCTGAAATAATGCAATTGTGTTGTACTGTCATTCCAAATTCCACCACATGTCACTTATGTCTCAAAGTTCAATTAAAGTGACAAGTATGACACACGTCAATAGTTTTTTAGAGTAAAAATGAAAAGTGAGGGAACTTCTAAATGAGATTTAATTATGATCTTATGGTAACAATAATTCTAGAAAGGAAGGAAATGCAACAGAAAGCAAGTTTTCATATTTTGGAATTTTCATCCCCAGAGACAGTTAACCAACAAAAGCTGTAGCAGAGGGGCGCCTGTGTTGCTCAGCGGTTGAGCATTTGCATTAGGCTCAGGGTGTGATCCCAGGTTCTGGGATCAAGTCCCACATTGGGCTCCCTGTGGGGAGCCTGCTTCTCCCTCTGTCTATGTCTCTGCCTCTCTGTCTCTCATGAATGAATAAATAAATAAAATCTTAAAAAAAAAAAAGCTTAGCAGAGTTTGATTAAGTCTGCATGTTGTTCTTGACCTCATTAATGGAGTCAGCTGATGGATTTCCAGATCAATTTGTATGCAAATATAACAGAAATAGGAATGTAGTTTCACAACTCATCTGCCCACTTGCACTGACTACTTTTTTTTCTTTTTTCCCATCTTCGATATGCACTAAAAGATGTTTGTTGGTGTACTCATAACAGTATTTTGATAACTGATTATATATGTTAAAAAAAAGGGAGATGTAATTCTAGACATTTGTTTCATATAAGTGCGTGTGATATTTAAATACAGCCTAACGTTTTCTGAAGACTTTTCCAGCTATAGTATTCTTTCTTTTAAGATATTATTTATTTATTTATGAGAGACACAGAGAGAGAGGCAGAGACATAGGCAGAGGGAGAAGCAGGCTCCCTGTGGGAACTCCAATGCGGGACTGGATCCCAAGACCTCAGGATCATGACCTGAGCCAAAGGCAGACGCTCAACCACTGAGCCACCCAGGTGCTCCTGTGATTTTTTTTTTATTGCTAATTTATTCTAATGCATTCTAATATACTGGGAAGTGACTAGTCAGTAAGTTCAGAACACTGCACAGTTAAAGTCCATCCACTTTATTTTTTTAAGATTTTATTGATTTATTCATGAGAGAGAGAGAGAGAGAGAGAGAGAGGCAGAGACACAGGCAGAGGGAGAAGCAGGCTCCACACAGGGAGCCCGACACAGGACTCGATTCCAGGACTCCAGGATCACGCCCTGGGCTGAAGGTGGTGCGAAACCGCTTAGCCACCCGGGCTGCCCCCATCCACTTTCTAAGGTAAAGGTGGCATCCAACCACAATAAGCAAAATGGGCCAAATAGAGACATTTACGGCTAGCATTGAAAAGTTTACAATTATGTTATGAGAGTTATATCCATTTTTAGGATAATGGACACAGTATCAATATGATTTCCCAATAAATATTACATCATTCACACATGTTTGAACAAGTGTTTATTCAATTAAAGTCAGTCAGTGAATAATCTCTTGTGGAGTACCTACTTATGATATATTTTTACCAGGCATTATTAGAAATGTTTGGATAAAGTTAGTTTAAAGATATATATATATCTTTAAATACATATACATATATATGTATATATATACATTTTTATCTATCTATCTATCTATCTATCTATCTATCTATCTATCTATCTATCTATTAACTGAACTAGATTGATGAGGCAAATAAACCTAAAAAGGGGGAAACTTCAGAGGCTTAAAGGAGGAAACATTTGAAAGCCTTAAACATCAAAGAATGTGAAAGCTCACTAGAGTCAACCACAGATGAAGGAAGACCTCCTCTAGGACACAAGAGTGATTCACTGAATAGCATGGGTGGGTACATTAAATAGCAGCTTAACGAAATGAACAAGACTTTATGAAAAGATGCTTGTATTTCATGTTCCATTTCATTTAGATGGACTCAGAGTATGTGATTTTCCATCTTTCCCTCACTATCCTATTAAAAATGACAGTCAACAACAATGAAAACCGTAAGGTGCACATGAACAGAGACACTGCTGCCACAGACTTGGAATGCGAAATCCTCACTTATTAGGGCAAAAGTCAATAGGTGGTATCCACAGTTACTGAGTTAATTTATAATGCCATAAGCATGTTATCTAGAGTTGTTCAAGTAAGCAACTGAATAACAGGTGTAGACAACTGTTTAAAAAAAAAAAGGTTGTGAGGGTGGGACAGGAGCAGTGAAGCAATAGGACTGTTGTCACTTTCCCTTAGACGTACTGTGAACCTCGGGATTCATGAACCATCTGTGTGCGTGTGTGTGTTATTTTGAGAACACGTAACTCGCCTAAGGGGAAATATAATACTTTTACTGAGCATTGAGTAAATAGTAAATACTCTATTTACTTTAGGTGGGGATTACTAATAAGCCACTTAAACTTCCTTCTGCTGCTTTATAATTTTAGTCAATACTGTACTCTCTCATAGGCATTAGATATTTAAAATATATGAAACTTGAAAAATTAAATGTGATATGGCATTGTCATTTAAATTACATATTAAGGGTTGACTTATAATGTTGAAAACCCTGTAATTCAGATATGTGCTCATTGTTTGCAAATGTGGTACACTTCCATATACCACAGAATATGATGCTCTTTTATATGCCACGGAATATTATATGTAATATATCATAGATATTACATATACTCTATATTATAGAATACATATTGTGCTATGGAATGTAATATATCATATACTTTTATATATAACATCATATGTAGTATTACTGCTTTTCAGCACTGGTTATAGTTTAGATTAGCATGAAAATTTATAAAGCTGCTATTTTGGGGCATCATTATTCAGAATCAGATCATCAAAAATCATTTCAATACCTTTTGAAAAATAAAGAAATACGTTGCCTACTGTTCTTCAAGTGTACTGAAGGATAAGAGTTCTTATTTTAATCCACTTTCTATTAAACCATCAGTCCCTGTAGATTCACAGAAAACCTCCAGCAGCTATGAGATTGAAAAGTAATGCCTAATTTTAGAGGAGGTGAAGGCCCACAAAACCCTTTATGACAAGATGCGCTTGTTAGATGCTCTGATTTTCTTTTTTTTCATTAACAGCTTCACTGAGATAATTTACTCATTTTAAGAATACAATTCAATGATTTTAGTACATTAAAAGAGTAGTGCAAACATCACCAAAACCTTTTAAATTTTTAAACTTTTCTAATATTCCAAAACACTTTGTGTTCATTTACAGTCACTCCTTTTTCCCACCCCGAGCCCAGCATCAGGCTTTTTGACTCTGTAGATTTTATGGTCAGACCTTTATGAATAATTTGTGATGAGATACTGTGTTTTCAGTTAACTAAAAGCTTGGGTCATGTTGTCCAATAAAATATTTACTTAATTAAATAATTCTTAATGCATAATTTTGCTTAGTAACTTTTCAAAAAGCAGAATGGAATCCATGACTACTTTCAAAGGTCACAAATAAATTGTTTGACATTGGGCTTTGTTGTTATTCGTTTTGTATTTTACCCACATCAGTTTAATACACATCTGATCAGAACCGGTTGATGAACAGTCATTATTATAATTGTGTAAATTAACCAGATGAAAATACATAAATTAATAGCATAGTCTTGGGGAAAAATAGTGGTTCTTTGTTAAATTTTCCTCACTCCAGAAACTCAGATCGAGGATTAGATCTTTATCTGTTTGCAATTTGCTAAAAGATTTATTCTGAACACAAATCCAGCAATTCTCATGTGCATATTGGGCAAAAATTCTATTGATAAGTTTTCCCGGAAGAGTTAGCCCAATTATGCCTAAATTTTTATAAACAGTGATGTAACTTTCCAGTACAGTGCTAACAATTTCTGCAAATTATTAGCTAAAACTATTATTTTATAATTTATTCAAATCCCAGTGAATAGTTTGGATTAAGAACAAAACACTATCATTTTGTAGATGCATATAAAATAATATAGAAATATTTCTTTCGAAAATTATTCATTGGTTAGATGATGGCTTTGGCAGAATAAGTCCATTAGCCTACTATCTTTCACCCCACAGCATGAGTAAGAGGAAAGGTTTATCATTCTCAAAGCTGAAATCTTGTCAGCCTTGCTGCAGATTTATGAGGCAATGTTCTAATCCCTCATGATTATCTGTCCTGTTGTTCTCCATTACTGCTTCCTCAAGGAGGTTGTTTTTTTGTGTTCTTCTCATGTCATGCTCAGCTGAAGTATAATTGACTGGAAGACCACCTACACTTATGGTGCATTCACACACAAATGAATGGATGCTGGAAAAGTTGTACAGCCATTAGGCGGAGCATTAGTTTTGATGTTATTCATTTATCTATCAAATATACTTAGACATATGAGTTCTCTGAAGGCTTGTTTACTGAGAAATGGCACTTTGCTCTTAGATGGGGAAATGAAAGATATTGCTTCTGTCAATGAATTTAAAGGCTTTTATGCAAAAGTCTGAAAAATGAGAACACATGTCATTCTTCTATTGTCTCTTTTGAGGTGCTTTAAAGTGAAGTCTTTCAGCAGGCTATTTTCATGTTATGATCAGAGAGGAAACACACACACATGCATGCGTGCACACACGCACATGCATATGCTGAGTTCCCTTATTTTATCTTTAAAGAGAAACATCCAGAGTCATTGGTGACTTAGTTTTAGTGGCATGCAGTTCTTTTTAATAAGTAGATGATTAAAAATGTCAATTTTCATTTATCAGTAAAAGTGAACTATATTTGATGTTGTGTGGCATCAAATGGGAAGTAAGTAAATGGTCAGGAGCATGATCAAATGGGAGGTAAGTAAATGGTCAGGAGCATGATCAATTTGTGACTAAGAAGGAAAGAATGTTATGTAAGGATATATTGGGAACATTAATACTGCTCTGAGGAATCATGAAAGCTCTTTGAAGAAGTGGCAGATAGGCCTGGCTCTGAAAGTTGAGGAAGGGAAGTGAAACAAAGAATGTTTGATATTAGAAATAACAGGTGTGAATAATTCGAGATAGAAAAAGAACAAAGCACCTTTGAAGAAAGAGTCCAGGATCTCTGGAGCACAGAGAAATAGGAACTGTGGGCTGGGCTGGGTGATGTAGGGCCTTGCAGGTTTTGTTAGTAATTTAAGGCTTTATTTTAAGGAAAAAAGTTAGCCACTGAAGGATTTTAAGTTGAAGAGTGATAAAAGTGAATATCAATTCTTTAGAGGGACCATTTTGGCTGTCATTTGTAGAAGAAATTAGAGTAAGGAAGATGAGCTAGTCCAAACTGAGGAGAACTATTTGGCAATGGTTGGTTGTGGAAAATAAAGAGAAGGGTGGGGGGAACAAACCACATCTGGGAGATATTCAGGGGAGGGATATAAAAACCACAGGTATTATGTTAGATGTTTTCATATACATTATCTCATTGAAATCCCAAATAATTGTAAGACCATCATTGTCATATCATTTTTGGATCTGAAAAAATGGAAGCTTAGTGAAAATTGACAACTTGAAGTTCCTAGTATCAGACATGTGAAAGTGTTTAGATTAAACTTGATCTGTATAAATTAAATGTCAACCATCTGCCAAACAATAGTCAACTTTTTAAACATAATCTTTATTTTTTTTTAATTTTTATTTATTTATGATAGTCACACACAGAGAGAGAGAGAGAGAGAGGCAGAGACACAGGCAGAGGGAGAAGCAGGCTCCATGCACCGGGAGCCCGACGTGGGATTCGATCCGGGTCTCCAGGATCACGCCCTGGGCCAAAGGCAGGCGCCAAACCGCTGCGCCACCCAGGGTTCCCTAAACATAATCTTTAAACTAAACTCATTTTAATAAACTTTCTTTAACATCGTCACTAGATGCTTACTAATTCTTAGTATGACACCATATTAACCTCATGCTTTCTAATTTAAATAAATGAGCGACTTCATTGTTTCCTAGTTTCTTTTCAAAATATTAGTGACATTTTGAAATTTGTATTATACAAATATTTCTTTACTTCATCTATATCTGGTCTACGGTCATACTTCATTCTTAACATTTCTTATTTTTTTCCTGCTTTTTTTTTCATTTTAACTTTCCAGTCTAGAATAGAATATCTAGAATTTCTATTTCAGCACTCTTTAGATATTTTGACTTTAATTATTTTAAAAGGTGCCCCACTCTTATCTCTAACACAAATAAAACTACAATTTTGTCTCAGGTTAGTTTATTTCTGCCTTCCTTAAATTACTCTAAATTTATTTTAAGTATAAAAGCATATGCACATTAAAGTTATTTCTTAAAAAGATAAATTATCAATATATTCACATCCTCCATTTTTTCTGTCCCTTTTTCAGTAAGTTATGCATCTAACTGGAGGCAGTTATTAGGTTGTAATACAGTACTTTCTCAATTGGAGTTAACATCTGGCAACTCAACTTTCAGAAAATCTCTGTGAGTTTCCAAGAAGTTGTCCAAAGGTGAAGTCTTTAGTGCAAGAAACTTAATAAACATGATGGTTAGACCATCTGTGACAATTAAACCCTGACCCCAACCTCTGTAGCGATTGTCTGGGGACTTGGTCAACCAATATTAGCTTTCTATTTTTTTACACCCACTTCCAACTAGAACCATCTAAAGAGAGGCAAATATTTCCCAAACCAATCACATAAGAAGTCTGCTTCTAGTTAGCTCATCTCCAGTTTCCCCATACCGTTGGGCTCCAGTTAGAACATTCCTGAATCCTTCTTTCTTTACTACGTGGCTCTTCCGCTTCACTATTTGCCTTTTATATTCCTGCCAAATGTAAGTGGTGGTGGCTTGATTCCCTTGACAAGTCCTGAATGAGCAGCCCTCTGTTTGTGCTCAGTTGATTTTTCTTCTGTTTCCACAAGTGCTAGTTTGGAATTTGTGAGACATAAGAAAGAGGAGGTGGGATTGGGGGACAGGAGTATATAGGGGGCTATTTTCTCGAGACCCATCATCTGGAGAAGAGACCGGGCCAGCAAGGCAGGGGCATTTTGCAGTACCCAGCAGGACTAAACTACAGAGCTTTAAGCTCTGGCTAGGAACTTAAAGATTTCTTTGCAGGAGCAAAGCTCATCTTTCCTAGAGAGGAAAGAGGGAAAAGAGAAGGTCTTACTAAGATGTAGAAAAGGAGGAATGACTTACCCTGAATATACATTTCTGAAAAATCAGCACAATTATTAAACAGGTGATGTTAGATGACCACCTTCTTTAATCAGCTTCCTATGTTTTGTAAAGATGTTGACTCCTACTTAAGTTTGTCCTCTTATATATTTTGAATACAAGATTTTTTTGATCATACATAGATTTTCAAATATTTTCTCTCAGTCTTCGGTTTGTATTTTCATTCTCATCAGCATGTTTTTCACAGAGCAAATTACCAAAAAAAAAAAAAAAAAAAGAAAAATCCTAAACTTAAATTTAACATTTTTTTCTTTTCATGATCTTTGCATACCATTACTTTCTTTTCTCTTTGTGGTACTCCAGCTGCATTTGTGTTATTCCATCTGATACTGCCCCAAAGCTCACTGTGCCCTATTCACTTCGTTCTGCCATCTTTCACTCTATGCTTTATTCAGAATGTTTTCAATTACTAGTTCTTCAAATTTCCTTTTGTTTTTTTTTCCTTATAGCTAAAACTTGAAGCAATCTCTCCACAGAACTCCATAAATCTCTCTAGTTTTCAGTCTCACAAATTCCAGGCACCTTGGCTTCCCCAAACACTTCACTTTGTCTGCTCCACATACCCAGATTATCAGACTCTTGTATTTCCCTCTTTGCACTGTGGCTTCACTTGGTAATCTGAAGTAATTCTAACATTCACTTTGTTTTTTTGGGTTATCTCTAGCCCAAAGGTTGACAATTTATTTCATGTATTTGCTCCAGTTTTAAAGAGTTTAAGGCAGGAGAGTGAATCATATTCTATCACTACCTAGCTGGAAGTGGATTCCTGGTAACTTTTCTTAATGTGTCCAGCTATCTGCAAGCCCTCTCCCTTTTCCCACAAACTGATCACAATTTTTCTTTGACTTTTAAATTATTTGAAAGTTTTCAGATGAATACATGCAAAGCACCACCAGTCATATCTGTAGGTCAATTTTTCAATCGATCAAATGTACCCATCATTTTAATTTAATAGGTTAAAATCATTTTTGCTTTATTGGCAGTTTAATTATTTTTTCTATTAATAGCTTCCTATGTATATACCTTGTTATCAGAAATTTTATTTAAAAATATTTAAAATCACTTCATTTATTTGTTTTATCACATTGTCAAAATTTAACCAGTTGTTACAAAGGTTTTGTTTTATGACTACTAATAGATTTTGACAAAATTTAAAAATTTGGAAAAATGTAAAAATGCTACTTTGTGAACTTAATTTAGAGCTCTATCCTTTTGTTTTTCTGGTTACTAATGTATGTGTGAAAATATAATTTTTGCTTAAATCTCTAATTATATCTAAAGTGCTGGGTGGCAGCAAATTTCCAGTGCTAATGTCTCTGTGACAGAAAGTGGTCAGGGTCAAAATAACAATTATTCCTAGATTCAGCTTAAGATACAGACTCAGTATGAGATGTAATTATTATCACATGTAACTTGGCACGTAACGACAATAAAGTGAAGAGAATAGTTTAAGTATAATTATCTGTGTTTTTGATTTTCTACAATGTGTAGTATTGAACACATGAGAAAAATTATCTCAAACATCAGAACTCTTTTCATATGAGACATAATTCTCTGTATTCTCATATCATGTCAATTATCTACTCTTTGTATTGTTCATAGGTAACACAGGTAAGGAAGGAACCATTATGGTGAATAGAAAGAGTAAATTATGTTTTTAATGACTTACTTCATCATTATTTATATATTACCAGTTTATATGTATATGTGAATATTAATGAATGCATTTGAGGTCATAGAAAATATGTATATTCTATTTCAAAGAATTTTAAGCAAGCACCGAATATAATATTATCCAGTGTATTGCCACTGGGAATTTATGGCAAGTGAAATAGGCATTTGATTTGCATATTGTTATTATCAGTGGCTATGATGTTTTGTTTTATATGTCAATTCACTTAGGCTATAGTACCAGTTATTTAACCAACACTAACCTAGCTGTTGATGTGAATGACACCTATTTTGTAGATGTGATTAATGTCTGTAATCAGTTGACTTTAAATAAAGGAAATTTACTTACCATAATGTGGGTAGACCTCATTAAATCAGTTGAAGGCCATAAGAGCAAAAACTAAGGTTTTCTCAGAGAAGAAAAGATTCTAATTTAAGACTTCTCAAGACAAGCATCAATTCTTGACTGAGTTTCCAGCCCGCTGGCCTGCCCATGGCTTTCTGGCTTGCCAGCATCCAGTCAAATGAACCAATTCCTTGAAATAAATCCATCTCTCTTTCTGTCTCCCATTTCCTGTATCTCTCTTGATTTTCCTGCTTCTCTCTTCTTCTTTCCTCCTCCAACTCTTCCTCTCCCTCCTTTGTATTAGCTCCATTTCTCTATGGAACCCTAGCCAATACAGTGGCTATTAGAATAGAAATCAAAAAGAATTAATGGATGGAAAACATTTTGTCTGTTGGCAAAAAGAATACAGATTGTCAGAATTCCACAATAAAATAGGAATAGAAATCGTAAAGGATAACAAAGGATTTAAAAATCTTATATAATTATTCATATAAATAAATTCATATTTTCAAATTAGGTAGTGACTTTTTCACAGCAATATAGGAGGTGAAGATATTTATTATCAACTTTGTAAAAGTAAATATAGTTCACCTATGCCATCCTAATGCAGAAATAAGAAGAGAGAACAAGATCCAAGAGAAACAAATTATTAGCTTATGTGTCTTCCAAAACTAGAATAAATTTTAGCATTAATGTAAGACAAGCCATTAGGATGAGGAGAAAGCCCAAGTCCCTAAACGATCCTCAGTTTGTAACTATCAGAAATTTTTTAAGCATAGTGACCCCACGTGAAAACAAGAAGGTGGAAGAGCAAGGGTTGTTAAACTAATGAGTGTGAAACCTACAGGTTAATCAGCAGTTAGCCGCTTCTGCATGGCCAAGCTCTAGTCCCCAAATTGTCCATGTTTGGGCCGTGACAAAAACAGATCTTGCATTTGTAAACCTCCCTTAGCTCCATAAGGTTCCAGAAGTTCTTACTCTGCCCTCAAGGATACAGAAAGTAACTTAATGAGGTTAGCAATTTTGCTAAGGGGTTAAGAGAGCAAAGTAACTCCATAGAAAAGTTACGAAATGGGCAAGCAAAGTCAAGAGGAAGATAGTAGAAGTATTAACTATTAAGGAGTTCTTTAACACCAGTAAGAAAAAAATATATATGGCAATTCTCCATAAAGACCAGTAAGAATGAAGGCTTACACAAAACTCACAAACTCTTATATACAGCTAAGAAGTCAACTACCCTCAACCACCCTGCAATGCTAGCTTTCCTTTCCCCATATATATAGATTACACCTCCAGGAAGAAAAAATTGGATATTGGCAGTTGCCTGAAAGAAACTTCCAATATACTTGGAAGAGGTTTTAAATGGAATGAGGAGGAAATACATTGAAATTAAGTTAAAATCTGTAATCCACTTCCATTCCCAGTGGAGTTCATGAAAAAGATGAGACCTGTTTAGAAAACAAAGAAGCTTCATTTTCTTCATATATCTGTAAATTGCTGTATTGAATTTAAACTCCATTAAATTTATAGTGAAATGATTCAGTAGACCATTATTAAAAAGACAATTCTCTGCTATTTGAATATTTTAATTGGTCTACAAGGAGGAAAGAGAATAGTTAAGTTGCACATTCAGTATCTTTTAGAAATTAAGTATATCAACACATAGTTAACATTCCTAGTCCACCTGGTAGAATGTAAAATGTGAGGGGTCTTGTTAAATTCACTCCTGTGATGACCTCTCAAAAATGTATATATTTTCTACTTAGTAGAGCATTCCCCCAACTTTAATGTGATAATAATTTTCATGAACACATGAGAAATTCAAATATCATAAACCAGCTTAATAAGGATAATTTTGAGCTATTTATATTTAATCCTTCAATTGCAAGAATAATCTGCTGTTTACCCAGCCACTGATTTTAACTGTTTTAAAAGACAGTATTTCGATGTCTCATCCTATGTGCTATGCAAAAGTTGGTAATCAACATTAAAATTCAGGACCTCAAAGTCCTATACTTGAGGTTCCCTGTCATCATTACAATAGTAAAAGATTTTATCATTTTGACTTTTCTCTGAAGAACCAAAGCTTAAAAATAACCAATTTCCTGAGTAGCCAGCAGATTATTTTAAAACCAAATAAAAACAAACACCAGATTGATTAACTGTTCAGAAAATGAGAATGAATAAAATGAAATATCATCATCAGGTTTCAAGTTTCAAAAGAAAATTTTAAATAGAATGGCAATAGACAAAATATAAAATTATATTCTGTTGCTGACAATACAGATATACACATTATAACTAAAATCTATAGCATTTAGTTGTATATGACAGTTTATTAAGAATGATGAGGATCTCTTGAAGAATAAAGCAATTTGAACTTTATAGTGTGGGGTGAGAGTTACATTTTATAGCAGTTTATAATTCAACATCTTTCTAATTTTGATTTGGTTTTATAGTAGTGAGTAAATCTTGATTAGGAGAGAAAGATATTGGAAATGCATATGTTTTTTTTTAATAACTCACCATACAATCTTATGATCTTTTTAGGTAAAAAAACTAGAAGCTTTAAAAAGAGAAAATAGAAAACAATGTCTAACAATTTATGTTATCCCTTAGTAAGTGAAGCTCAATCAGTAAGTAGTCAATTTGGTGGAATTAGGGAAAGATACATTGGTTTTCAAATATTTTATAATTTGAATATCTGGAAAAATGTGTTTTTCCAATTCATCTGTATTATTATTATAGTTTCCAATGATATCCTAAAATACTTATCTCAATGCTTATCATAAAGTCATTTAAAATTCCTGAGGAAATTTCATGTTTTTTGATTGGTATTTTATCTGCAACTTGAAGTATAGATCCTTGCTATAATGGTTAAGTGGATTCATTCAGTTTTATTTAAAATAAGCCTTAAAAATTTTAATAAACAAACTATGTATTCAAACTCTGATTCAGGGTGCTGGACTCAACACATGTAGAAGGCAAAAAACAAGATTATATTATTATTATTATTATTATTATTATTATTATTTTAAAGATTTTTACCTATTAATGAGAGACACAGGGAAAGAGAGAGAGAGAGGCAGAGACAGGCAGAGGGAGAAACAGGCTCCATGCAGGGAGCCCGATGTGGGACTCCATTCCAGGACTCCAGGATCAGGCCCTGGGCTGAAGGCAGGCACTAAATCGCTGAGCCATCCAGGGATCCTCAGAAAACAGAATTAAAATGGAAACAAGGCACTGCTGATTAACAAGGCACAGTTGTTATAGTTATAAAAATGTTGAGAAAATTCTGGAAGATATGTCAAAGAAGACATGATTTCTTGAGATGATCAGCACATGAAAGAAAACCACAACCCAACCACCAGATCTATCCAAGTTCCTCTTAAAGAAAGTTGAGACTAGTTTCAAATTCAAACTAAAAATGTTGCACGAGCTGCGGCAACACAATCAGGGTCCTGAGGATAAGGGGATGAGGAAAATAAAAGAAAAGTAAAGAGATGGGGACAGGAGGGACACAGTGAATGATGTCCAAGCAGTGCCAGCTTTATTCAAGGTTTTTTTTTTTATAAATATTTTATTTAGTTATTAATGAGAGAGAGAGAGAGAGAGGCAGAGACACAAGCAGAGGGAGAAGCAGGCCCCATGCAGGGAGCCTGAGGTGGACTCGATCCCAGGTCTCCAGGATCAGGCCCGGGGCTGAAGGCAGCGCTAAACCGCTGAGCCACCTGGGCTGCCCTATTCAAGGTTTTAAAACATTTTATAGCATGAGCAAAACAAAGCCAAGAAGGTGTTTATTTTTAGCAGGTTTGTGAAACTCTCCAAAGTTCCCTTTTCTCAGCATGCAAGACAGACTCACGGGTGCCAGAAGACCTTGGTAAATAGATAAGCTTGTTGCTCCAGATGTGCATACTTCAAAGGAATATTAGGTATGGTAAACAGACCAGCAAGGACAGACAGACCAGGTCTGTCTTATTTACATTTATGACCAGGTCAGAATAAGTTGTATCTATTGTGTTATATGGGGCGATCACGTACAAGCGAGCCCTGAGAACCATTGCTTAAGCCCTTTCTCAAGCGTCTACCAACTATTCACCCTTTAGGCTCTCGAGCCT
The DNA here is from genome assembly GCF_011100685.1 of Canis lupus familiaris. Lineage (NCBI taxonomy): Eukaryota > Metazoa > Chordata > Mammalia > Carnivora > Canidae > Canis > Canis lupus. The sequence goes on from NC_049253.1 coordinate 20,731,278, forward strand.
TTTGAGTGAATGAGGAACGCATGTCCGGGCCTGGTTTGGTTCAGTTACTCCAGCTAGTTCACCGTTCGCCCACATAAAAAAAAGTTTGAAGAATGGAAAATGACTTTAAGACAGTCATCTAGATACTTAAAGAACTGTTTAGGGGCACCTGGGTGGCTCAATCGGTTAAGCATCTGCTTTCAGCTCAGATCATGATCTCATCGAGCCCAGCATCAGGCTCTCTGCTCAGTTGGGAGTCTGCTTGTCCCTCTGCCTCTGCCCCTCCTTCTGCTTGTGCGCTCTTTCTCTTTCTGTCGAATAAATAATCTTAAAAAAAAAACAAAAAACTGTGAAACTGAAGGAATCTTTAAGGCTGAGGTATATACTTCCATATTAAAATGTAAGAGTCATAAAAAGAAAAAGAAATAAAAGAAGATAGTTTAGCCCACATCCATATAATTTTCACTACATTAATCTAATTCCAGAATAATGCCCTCCTAAAGCAAATGAAAGGGTCCTTAGTATGCCTGCCTGTCCACTGACTGGGCACTATTTAGAGAGGCCTGTTCATAAATCCCTTCAAATTGCTTAGAGTGAGTTGCCAGTTGTTTCCTTCGAGGGAGGGATCATTTGTGAAACATATTTTTACAACCTAGAAGCAATTTACACCACATACTTAATTAAACTAGTCTTTCATTCCTAAATATGAACTAAGAATCATTAGAAATTTGAGAGCAACGATGAGCATGAAATAGATGGACCAAAATGAGTACACAGACCAAATGACCCTGAAAGAAACAGATTATAATTCAGGCACTAAAAGAGGACATTAAAAATTCAAATCAATGTCTCTTGAGAAATGCAAGGAGACACTGTATCTCTAAGAAAATAACCAGCTGCTGTGAAAGAGCAATCAGAGAATAAAGAGTTCCTAGAATTTTTTTTAAAAAATGATTAAAATATTTAAAATATTAAACAAACCAAATAATAGACTATATGAAATAGAAGATTAGGCAGGTAGTCTGAATATTAAACATGAAGACACCTTTCAGAAGGCAAAGAAAGAGATAAACACTAATAAATATCATGTAAAAAGCTAAAACACATGGAGCCATGAGGATATATCCATGTAGTTAAGGAGGTATAGAGACAGATGGTGGAGACAAGATATAACCAAAAGAAGATTAGAGGAAAATAAATTGAAAGAAAAATATGTTATTCTTTAGATTTATTTTTTAAGATTTGATTTATTTATTTATTTATTTATTTATTTATTTATTTATTTATTTATTCATGAGAGACACAAAGAGAGAGGCAGAGACACAGGTAGAGGGAGAAAAGGCTCTAAGCAGAGATCCTGATGTAGGACCAGATCCTGGGACTTCAGAATCATCCTGGGCCGAAGGCAGGCACTAAACCGCTGAGCCACCCAGGCATCTCTATTCTTTAGATTTAAAGGGTAAACATCCAACTGAGAAGATAATCTTTCTAGTATAATAAGCCCAAAAATAAAAGGATAGGCTATTCTAAGGAAAGGGCAATCAGATGAAATTTAAACTTCTCATTAGTATACCGAATACTACATTATTGCATTATATTCTTCAAAGTTTGGAAAGGAATTTAATTTATACATAGAATGATTTACCGAATCAATCAAAGTAAGAGAAAAAATATATTTTGGGTCTTAAATTTACTGTCCATTTAGTATATATATGAGTGTGTTCACATGTGTGTATGTATATACACACATCTATATGAAGAACTATCCGTATGTAAACGCATAAAATTTAAAATAATAGATTTTTAAAAGTGGTAATAAATAGAACCAACTTAGAAAAAATAAAAGTATCCAGAGACCCTTAATATTTCAGATATTTTACATATAGCAGCAGAAGTACAGTGAAATGGAGTCACAATTTTATCTCTGTGACCTACCCACAATACTTAGTTTATACTACTCATTTCTATGGTGAATAATCATATATCTTGATGAATGTGACAGTACCTGATTTATCATGGGCACTTCTACATACATGATCCCTTGGTATCCTTGCTCACTGAGCATGCCAAGAACTCTTTGTTACATACAGTGGAGCATACAGTTCTCTCTCAGAGATGGAATGGCCTTGCTCCAGAAATCTAAGTAAGGATCTATGTGACACCTCTATTTCTGGAACTTTCAAGGGAAGAAGGCTACCTTAGATACTTCTGGTATGATGGGATCTATCAGGTCCTGTGGCCCTAGTAAGGGCTGGTTATTCCCTAGCCTAGATCTAGGGAAAAGCTAGGCCAAAACTTTTCTCGAGCCCACTCAAAGCTAGAAGGCTTCCACGTAAAGTTGATGCTAGCAATAGTGTCACATGTACAATATGCCAAAGAAGTCGACCAAACATTATGCTTCTTTCTTAGTGGCAAAAGGTATAAAATGCAATGACTAATTCCTTATGTTGTAGGTTCCCAAATTCCTAGACCACTGCAATCCTAAACATGTCATCCATGTAAAAAAAAAAAAAAAAAAAAAAAGTCATCAATGTGGTAAGCCCTTGAATCTTCGTAGTGCTTAATCTCTCACATTGAGCATGCACATTTTATGAAGCATCACAAGTTCTCATGATTATTGCTCATAGATATGATTAATATGATAACATTAATGTAGTGAACCAAGATGATGTTTTGTAGAATTTCTAGATGATTCAGGTCCTTTTGGATTATATTATAGTAGAGCACAACAATCAGAGAGTTTTATTAATAGCTTAGTGTGCCAGATTCAACGGTATATTCAGGAACCAGGTTAAGTTCTACTAGATAGGCCTGTGGATCTGCTGGACACATTATGAAGTAGACATTGGTTATAAACTCATTATTATTGAATGCTTCTATGTCCATAGTCTAACGAGGAGCAGGATGGTACTTTAGATCTCTGTATATCAGAGTCAATTCAGATACTTTAAAAAACACCTTAAAGTATATAGATAATCCCCTTTCCATTGTGTGGTCACCTGAATCCTTTTAGAAAAGAGTGTTCAATCAATAATGTGTGATGTGTGTATATATTTATGTGTATATTTACACAAACACACATATACAGCATGTATATAGATAGATACTAGGGTTCTTGGTAATATATTTATGTATGTGTATGTGTATATGTATAAATATTAGGGTTTTCAGTTCCATATCTGCATGCTCTGCCTTCAGTCCTTACCTTTAAAGAAGTCAGTCCTGGGGCGCCTGGGTGGCTCAGCGGTTGAGCATCTGCCTTCTGCTCAGGTCGTGATCCTGGGTGCAAGGATGAGTCCTACATCAGGCTCCTTGCAAGGAGCCTGCTTCTTCCTCTGCCTGTGTCTCTGCCTCTCTCTATATGTCTCTCATGAATAAATAAAATCTTAAAAAAAAAAAAAAAAAAGCATCTGCTTTCGGCTCAGGGCGTGATCCTGGAGTCCTGAGATCAAGTCCTGTGTTGGTCTCCCTGCATGGAGTCTGCTTCTCCTTCTGCCTGTGTCTCTGCCGCCCCCCACCCCACCATGTGTGTGTCTCTCATGAATAAATAAATAAAATATTTTTTTTAAAAAAAGAAGCCAGTCCTAAGCTTTAAATAATGTTGTTCCCCCTCACTAACATATTTTTCATTACTTTGGTAAATGGACTGTTCTCTGAGCCCTCTCAAGGAATATAGTTCGCTTTTGAGTTTTCTATTTTTTCCAGATTCATTGAGATATAATTGACGTATAAAATTGTGTAAGTTTAAGATGTATGATGTGACAATTTGGTATAGGAATGTATAGTGAAATTATTGCCACAAGAAAGTTAGTGAATGCATTCTTCACCTTACATAATCACCATTTGTTGTTGTTGTAGTGAGAACATTAAAGCTCTACTCTCATATAACAACTTTCAAGTATACATTATAATATTGCTAACTATAGCCACCATGTTGTACATTAGATCCCTGGAACATAATCATCTCATAACTGAAAGTTATATGTTTAGTGACTGCACCAATTTATAATCCCACCAACAGTGCATAAGTGTCCCCTTTTCCTCACAACCTCAACCAGAATTTGTTATCTCTTGTCTTTTTTACAATAGTCAATCTAACAGGCATAAGATCGCATTGTGGTTTGCATTTCCCTGATGAATAGTGATTTCAGTGATCATAAATAGTAAGCCCACTGTAGCATGCCACTTTTCTGATCTTTTTGTATAATACCAAGGCAGCTCTGGCATCTCTATTTAGTGAAAAATAGCATCTTTTCCAAGCATTCAGATCATCCCTTGTGACAGTATTAAATGCTTTGCCACTAAAGAGTGCCCCAGTATGGACAAACTCTCTTACTTAGTTTTATATTCTGTCCACCAGCTGGCACCCTCAAGATTCCTTCCAGGTTAAGTCCCACTTCCTGCTGGCACATATTAGCCAGAGTCTGCAGCTCCTTTGGCATATAAAACCCCTTCATTCTGATTAGGTCCACAATTTTCTGGTTGAATTATGCTGAGATTTTACCTGAACTAAGAGTCTGTTGCAAGTATCTCACTTGTATGTGCAATTTAAGGAGGCTGAACTCACATAAACAGAGACTAGAATAGTGTTTGCCAGGGACTCAGAAATAAGGAAATGGGAGATATTAGTCAAAGGGCACAAACTTTCGGTTATAAGATGAATATGTTCTGAGGATCTAATACGTGGTATGGTGACTCTGGTTAACAATACTATATTATATAGCTATATATTGCTAAGAGAATAGATCTTAAACATTCTTACAACACTCAAAAATGATAATTGTGTGAAGTGATGGATATGCCAACCAAACTTACTGCAGTAATCATTTTGAAATATATATATATATATATGTATCAAATCATCATGTATACCTTAAACTTACACAATTAGTTGTAAGTTATATCTCAACAAAAATGGAAAAAGTATCCTGCTGGACAAGAGGGGAGTTGGGGGCCTATCTTGAAGAAGGCAAACATTGCCTTGTACATTCTTGCCTTATTTGAGGTTCTTACGTTATTTGAAGCAAGTAGCTAGGAAAGGGGATCTATCTATCTGCCAAGAAGATGGAGTTGGTCCTGAGAGTTCAGAAGAACCACAAGACTTAAGATTCTCAAATGTATCAACACAGATTCTCCTTTCAAAATTTCTGGGGTTTGTTACTTGCACACCAGGTCCAGCCTTGCATAGAAGACTTGCTGAGGCTGAGAATTTAGACTTTTCTGAAGTTCTTTCACTCTTGCAGTTAAGTCCTGGGCTTGAACTTTAGTAGTCCTACCCTAAGACCTCAGGAGATAAGACTCTTTTGAAATGCTGTCAAGAAAGCCTTATAGCACTACCTTTGCTTTAAGATATTGATTAGTCAATGTGAACCTATCATTTTTTTTCTCTTCAGTCTATCAGAGGTGCTTAGAAATAGGTATGCAGTTCTGAAGTTCTTATATGTTCTTTTCTCAACACATCATTCAAGTGCACCAGCTAGAATATTTGCTTCCACCTATTTGTGATCCCAGTTCACTATAGCTATACTGAGACAGGACCCACCCACAACTCCATTGTCTGCCATATGATGGAACATGCAAGGTCATTCGGTCAGTAAGTAAGCCAATTCTAGGAAGTCATTCTTAGAACCCACTTTCTAGGACTACTCCTTACTCTAGGACCAAGCCCACTTCCAGGTGGGAATTCCTAGAAGTGACTGAAATGGGGGATTTTTGTTCTGTGATTTATTGGAGAAGTATACTTGGAATAAGAGGAATGAGGGAGCCTGGACAGGCAGGGAGAGAAAGCTAGGAATGATCAAAACTTAGCTGGAAATTAGCTTTATTCTGAAGCGCAAATTAGACTACAATGTTATTCAAACCTGTAACAATGGGTCTGGCATTTATTTTTTGGCCAAGTTCTACTAGGCAGGAAGGAAGATTCATAGACTCCTATGAGAGGGGACCAAGGGGAATTCTTCAGAGAAATAAGTTACTCTGAGTTTTTATTGCTAACACATCCAGTAGATGGGGGTTTGAAGACACTAGCCTATAAAGTTTGTGCTAAGGATATTTGGACAGGAAACACCAAAAGTATTTACCATGTGCCTTCTTAATGCTTATTTCCTAAATCATCATACAATGAAAAGAGCATGGAACAAGCAGATGAACCTGTTTCCTGTCTAGCATATATTTAATTTAGTATAGCAGACACTTGTTCTACTGAGTAGTTATACAGCACAATTGTCTCTCCTTATACAATTTTATGTGAGCTAATACGAACAGTCAGAATCACAAAAAATGACCAGTGCATGAATATAATATTTCTAGTCAATGATATATTTATATGTGAAAAGTTTACTTTAGGGAATACATCACAATTATGGCAGCCATACATTAAAATGCTGATTATTTCCAATGAGTATATTTTATTATCATCATTCAAATAGTTCATAATATAAATATTTTAAATTACATTGTAGTTTAATACTTGCAGGTTATCTGAACCATTTTGCTAAGTTATAGGTAACCAAACATAGCATTTTTACAAAGTTCTATAATAGGGCACCTGTGAAGGTAGGAAAATCAACTCTAGTACTGTTAAAGGTCAACATCTGGAAATTTCATGTAAATATTTTGTAGCAGGCCTAATTATATTCTTGTTGTATGCCTTCTATTTATTTTGTATGCTCATTTTTTTCATAATATATAGATATAGGATGCCCTTCCCTTTACCTCAAGGACCCTTCTAGAATAGTATCTGTGTAACACAATTTGAAGCTACACTATTCATTCATTTTTCCCATTAGGCAGTGGATAGATCCTATTCCCTCATGCTCTATCATTTTATCATTTCTTCTTTCCTATCCTTTTTATGAGCTCTAACAAGCCTTAGTGTATATAATAGTGAATGTGCTCTCAATTCACAGACTTGGATATTTGCTCTCCTATATTTCTGTATTGGAAATCGTCCAGGAATTGAGCCAAGCCCTCTAGAGCACATCAAATATCAAATAGCCAATATTTTATTTCCCCCACCTAAATGAGCATCACTGGGCAAATTTCCTGTTCCCTGAGGAATATCTGAATGACATATTGCAGACTGTGCAGCCTTTCCATAGACCAGAATCTAAAACACTTACAGATTAGAAAGTAAATAAGCATATAGCATATGCTAATTCTTTCCTTATGAATAGTTATTTGTGTTTTCACTATTTAATGAAGTTATGGACTGTGGCCTTTCTGTGAGAGTACGGCAATTAGGAATCAATTACACTTTATATTGAAACACTAGTTACTCTGCTGCTATGGGATAATTGGGAAATAACTATATTGTCATTTTTATGTACTTTGGCTACATTGAATCACAGCATTTCAGTGGTGAGGCACTGGCAAATTACACATGCATTTGTTCATATTCGGTCATGGATTGTGAAGACAGTGTGAAAAAACTGCTCACTTAGAGTGAACTCCAAAGATAATGTGTAAGTTCAAGTAGCTATGCAAAGATAGTGAGAGCTTCTCAATTAATTTTCATTCCCAATGCAATTAGTGCCTCTTAATAGAATGTGGTACAATATTAGAAAATGGATCTAAATGCCTTGCTGGTTTGTGTATGTGGTGTGTCTTTAATCTGACTACTAAAAAGAACTGAAAAATTCAAATAAAGATTTTTTTGAGAATTAAAAAAAAAAATTATTTAAAAACACAAATGCTCCCACCATTTGCTTTGACATGGATGGAACTGGAGGGTATTATGCTGAGTGAAGATAGTCAGTTGGACAAGGACAATCATCACATGATTTCACTCATACAGGGAATATAAGGAATAGTGAAAGGGATTATATGGGAAAAGAGGGAAAATGAGTGGGAAAAACTAGAGAGGTAGACAAACCATGAGAGACTCCTAACTCTGGGAAACAAACAAAGGATTGTGGAAGGGGAAGTGGGAGAGGGGTTGGGGTGACTGGGAAACGGGCACTGAAGAGGACACTTGATTGGATGAGCAATGGGTGTTATACTATATGTTGGCAAATTCAACTTCAATAATAACAAACAAACAAACAAAAAACCACAAATGCTTTGCGAAAAATGTATTAAAATAAGTAAGTGGAAACACTGGTAAGTTGGCATCCGGTACCTGGTTTTCAATTGGAACTTTTAAAAGAGGAATGATTCTCTTCTTCTAATGTGACTGGGAAACAAAATCTTGTGATATTGGAGAAAGATTTTATTTTGGTTGCTCGTTTGATATTTATTTCTGGCACTGATGTTGCCAATCTGGGCTCACAAGGAAAACTACTGGTGATAGATGTTGAGCCAAGACAGTAATAGAAGAGTCTAATATGGATGTCACCAGCATTTCCACATTAAAGGTAAATATGTTGTTGTTTACACTCTAAAAACAAAGCAAAGGAACTCTAAAGAGTTTTACTTAAGCAACACCTGTGTTAACACAACTGACATTTGTTTTCCTTAGTTTAGAGGACCTGTCTCAACTTTTGCTTGGTAAACTGAATTTGGCATGCAGATGCTTTATTTTTGTCCTCTTCCTTTCTTCCTTTCCTTACCTTTTATTTAATTTTGAAAAAAAAAATATTGGCTCTCTAAAAATTTTAAGAAACAAAAGAGCAAAGAAAGGGAGAGAGAGAAAGATAGAGAGAGAGAGAGAGAGAAAGAAAGAAACCAAGAAACAGACTCTTAACTATAGAGAACAAACTGATGGTTACCAGAGGGGAGGTTGGTGGAGGGATGGGGGAAATAGAGGATGGGGATCAAAGACTTACCATGATGAGATAAAATAAAATTTTATAAAATGATAAAAAATTAGAAATTTCACACATACTTAAAAAATACGTGGTTTGACACTATAGCAACAAAATTTAATTGTAACATGGGTCTAGGAAAGCTTAGCTAAATGATGTTTGCATCTGCCAAAAGGGAACCCTATCTTGTATTTCGGATAATTATCTGGGTTTGCAGCAGCCTCAAACTGAAAGACAAGGAAAGTCTTTCCTGGCTTCCAATCATACTTTTCCATGGTCACAGTTAAAAAATATAAGCCTTTCCAAATACTTGGATCTCAATTGTTTCTTGCAAGCATTGTTCAGATGAAAAGGGATCCCATTCTATGCTTTGAAATGTAGTATGTACTTTTCTCCAATGGGTGAGGGCAATTATGTATAATAGCAAAAGTTATAGTCCTTAAAATAAATTGAAAGCATTGATCCAGAGCTGCATTCAACTAATACCAACCCTATTATCTTCATTCAGACCAGCTCACCAAATGAGGTGGTGCAAATACCCTATAAACATCAAACTGTTCTAAAAGCCTGGTAAACTTGATCACTGATTACACAATTACTTAAAAGGAGGAATCTGAGAACAAAAGTAATTAAGTACAGGAGATTTGTTTTTTAATTATAAGCAAACTAAATTAAGTCAAACACACTTACTACTGTGAAAGAAAGAGTAAGAGAAATGGTCTCAAATGTGCCTCTCTAAAGCATTACTTAGTAGTCAACTGACTTGCATTATTTAACAATAGAAAATTAAAAAAATGGGTACAAATGTGTTTTTCTACTTCTGGAGGTATAGTTAGGCTCTTTTGTTTTCATTTGTGTAATCATGAAATTAAATTTAACTAGCAGTGGAAAAAGTAAAATTATTTTAATGTCTTTTGCTAGAAAATTTTTAACAGAGTAAATAAGCATTATTTCATCAATTTGTACTATATTTTTTTCTGATGCCTAGTATCAGTAAAAATAGATCACTATGAATGCATTGAATAACAGCAGTTTTAGATTCATGTACCCTCTGAAAAGGAAGAACATAGAACATAGTAATAGTTGGGATCCCTCGGTGGCGCAGTGGTTTGGCGCCTGCCTTCAGCCCAGGGCGTGATCCTGGAGACCCGGAATCGAATCCCACATCGGGCTCCCGGTGCATGGAGCCTGCTTCTCCCTCTGCCTGTGTCTCTGCCTCTCCCTCTCTCGGTGTGACTATCATAAATAAATAAATAAATAATTAAAAAAAAAAAGAACATAGTAATAGTTTATGATCATGCAACCTTAAAAGAACCTAGATTTCCATTTTTTTCCAGTAGTTTCTTGAGGTTAAGTTTGGAATATAGGAAGATTTTTTTCTCCCCTGAATTATTCTTTATTTCTATCTGATTAAAGTAAGCTACAGTTTCTACTGAAGACCTGCTCAGGAGCAACTGAAATACAGAATGGAAACATAGCCATCTCTTGCTAATTGAATATTTTAACCTGATAATGGCAGTTTCATAAGGTTTAATCCAAAGTATTGATGAGTATGTGTTTTCTGACAAGAGTCCAACGTAGCAATGTCATGTGGAAGAGAAGATTACTGATACAAATGATCTGTGACTCAGCAGAACACTTAAGTATTTTCATCAGTATCTTCCATCTTTTTGTGTAACCACCCATGATTATCTTTGTATTTTCAAATCAACTCTTCTCCATTCTTGGTAATTGATTTTAGGTGATTTTTCAGTGATAGATGGCATGCCAGGTTTTGAACAAATATTCTATGTATAAATAGTGCTTTGAGTGGAAGGGAGGGATAGGAAATTATTGTCACTAGGACACACATGCCTTATATTTATGATTTTGGAATATACTGATACGTGAATTTTTACTATTTTTATGTATATACTTGTATAGGTATATGTCTACACAGACACACACACATATATATACACATATACACACATATATATACATGTGTGTGTCTGTATATATATTATATAATATTATATATAAAATATATAAATATAAAATATAAATAAATATATTTATATATTATACACACACACACACACACATATATATATAAAACCTCTGTATATAGCTTTAGAGTGACTCAATTTCCTACATCAACTTAGTTCACACTTTCCACATTTTCACTAATGTTATTTTTGCTAGCGCTATTTCTTTTTCCTCCACAGATTAATTCTTTTTCTCTCTTATAAAGCCTTCAATTATCTAGATTAAAACTATAGTCTTTTCTGCAAATTTATAGCCTGTGAAAATAATAACTAAGTCTCAGATGAGTTATCTGAGATCCAAAGAATTTAAGTAGTTTTACCCTTTGTATTACTTATCTATTTCTGCATAACAAATCACCACAAATTTACTGCCCTAAAAACTACCCATTTGTTTTCTCAAAATTCCTGTGTGTCAAAAATTCAAGAAAATCTATATATCAAGGCTTTTCAAAGGCTGCCATTAGGGCAGTGACCAGGATTGGAGTCTGAGAGAAAGCACAACTGGGAAGATTTTGTTTCCAAATTCACATAAATGGTTGCTGGCACAGGTCAGTTCCTTCTGGGCTAGGACTCAGCACCTCTTATCTGGCTTTTGGCTGGACGCTACTTTCAGTTACTTGCCATGTGGACCCCCCACACACACACGGCAACTTACTTGACTAAAGCCAGCAGATGGGAGAGTCTTCTAACATGATGGAAGTTGTAATCTTATGCAACATTATCATCCCATTACCAATGATGTATTCTATTGTTTAGAAGCAACTCTCCAACCCACACCCAAAAAAGGAGATGATTACACAAAGAAGTGAATATTGGGTTAGGATAATTGGTATGGTTTTAGAACCTGTCTTTTATATCTATGTTCCCAGCTCTACTTTGAGTTCTTTTCTATTTCTTTTTTTTTTTTTTGTAAAAATCATTTTAATCCTCATGTCATTTGCATTTGTCTTCATTTTGCCGCAAAATCACAATCTCTATAAACTCAAATGAATTTATGCTCTATATTTGTTTGCACCCCCATCACTCCAAAGTAGAGAATTTAGAATTCAATTACATGAAAATACTAAAAGAAGCACTTGATATTTTGATGTATATTTCTTGTGCCCTACCACGATCCATAGTATTTATGATTTTGAAATATATTATTATTTTTGGACTTTTTTTTTTCCTTATCAGTATTTAGAATAAGGAAGGAATAAGTATCTTGGTAGAATCTTTTTTTTTTTTAAGATTTTATTTATTTATTCATGAGAGACACACAGAGAGAGAAGCAGAGACACAGGCAGAGGGAAAGCTGGCTCCATGCAGGGAGCCTGACATAGGACCCGATCCAGGGACTCCAGGATCACGCCCTGGGCTGAAAGCAGGCACCAAACCACTGAGCCACCCAGGGATCCCCAACTGGGTAGAATCTTGAATTGATAAGAGTGACAAGCAATCACTGTTGGAAACTAGCTACCCAAAACATAAATTGAGTTCTATGATAAGCTGTGGAACAAACAGGATCCCAAGTAACACCAGAGCAACATTATATGTAAAGATGAAAGTCTTAGATATTAAAATTTTCAAAGTGATTAACATGTAGGAGTTAGCTTGGGCCTAAAATATAATTCACTAGAAATCTATGTAAACGTTTCAAGAAAAATTGTAATTGTGACCTGAAGCCTATCATTTTTGTATTTATTATTGCTATTGACATATATTTTCATCAGATATAATTGCCTATTTAAAGCTATTTATAAACTATCTAAAATATATCCTCACTTATTTATGTACACAGTATCTTTCTGATTTCTACTTCAGAATAATAATCCTGGTTTGTAGTTAGAGGAAATGGATGAAAAACATGTTTTTTTTTCTTTTGCCAGGCAAACTTCATGTATATGAAATAAAATGCTTCATGCAGCTAGAAAAATAGAGTTAGCTAGTTAGATTGATAGCTAGCTTGCTACTTACCTAGATTCCTAGAATCCATTGAGCTTTGAAGAATCCAAAATGGCTATATTTATTATTATTTTATCCCCAGTCATCATAAATTCTTTTTTAATTTTTTTAAACAATAAGTCTGATAACTTATTCCTATGTTTGTATGCCATTCCCCAAGATATTTCTGTCTATAACCTATATTTCAATTGAGATAGTCACTATCTTCATATTAATTTGTTTAATACAGAAAATATAAAATATCTCTACCACCTCTCAGATATCACTTTTAGCTTATATTTCATTTAAGCTTTAAGATATTTTTCTATAAAGAATTTCTTTTAATTTTTATTTTGTAAAAGTTATTTAAAAAATAAGATTTTATTTATTCATAAAAGACACACAGAGAGAGAAGCAGAGACATAAGCAGAGGGAGAAGTAGGCTCCCTGCAGGGAACCTGATGTGGGACTCCAACCCAGGAACTGGGGATCATGACCTGAGCCAAAGGCAGAAGCTCAACCACCAAGCTACCCAGGTGCCCATATTTTGTAAAACTTATTAATGTTTTTCTTTCTTTGTAATGTCCCTGGGCTCAAGCACAGAAAGTCCTTACACAGCACACCATTATGCAGGTATTGATTTGTATTTTATTCTAGGAATGGTGTTGTTTTTTAAATCCTTAGATATACAATATTTATTATAGTTTAAGATATAAGATTGAGGTTGAGATTACTTTTCCAAATGACTAACAAGTTTTTAAATACCATAATTTTAATAATTTCTCGCCCCATTACTGATTTGACAGACATTAGAATCTATTTATTTCCACTGATCTGTTTCTACATGAATTCCATGATATCTTAATTTTTGTAGCTTTTCATGTTTAAAATGTGATATGGTAAGCTAAGCACTTTTCCCTTATTTTGAGAAAATTTCCTCATATACCTGTCCTTTTTTTTTAAACTTTAAGTGAAGTTTTCATACTTTTCTTTATATTGACATTTTGTATTATGCCCACTCTATTATCTTGTCTTTGTTATATAATATAGATTTTTTTATAAAATAGATTTTTAAGTAACATTTTAATTTCTATCTCTCTATAAATGTTTAAATATGCCATTATAGGTATGGAAATTTTTTTGTTTATCTGTTCTTTGCTTTATATAAAGAAGTAAATTATTTGTGTGTAGATTTTATCAGGATAATATTCCAATGACTTTTCAGATGTGTGGTTAGTATAGTGGAAATAAAATTTCAAGAAAAAAAGGGAATGATAATTTTTGACTACTAAAAGTTTTTCATATTTTTAAAATTGATGAAAATATACTTAATATTCTCATCATCTGTTATTCACCCTATTGGTGGGGGAAGAATCTCTGCCTTAAATAGTGTGAAATGGTCAAACACCCAGCATCCAATAGGGGACAGATGAAATTGAAAGCAGCTTATTAGTGATATAAACTGACCACCTGAGAGAAAGACATTGCATACCATGTAAGACCACACAAGGGTTGCATTTTGGAGCTCAGAGAACAAGCAGAGGCTGTGAAAGGCAGCCTTTGCAGTGACAGGAAGATGAGGTGCCACCTTGTCTGGCAGAGAAGTGAAACCCTAAGAATGAGGACTGGAGGAGTGCAATGGTCCAGCTGATAGGGACTAGCCAGGTGGAGAGCCTTTCTCACTTAGTGAGGGACATATCTGGTGAAAGCATAGGAACTCACACTTAGGAGGCCCCATGAAGCTCAAAGATGTTAAAAAAAATATACATATGACATTTTAGGTCTCATATTACAATTAACTCCTTGATGCCTTCTTATCAAATATCTACTTTAGTGATGGCTAAAATTTTTCATTAGTAGAAGAAGTCCTTTTCTAGGAAACCAAGGAGATACTTTATCAGAAAGGCCACATGGTGATATGTTGTCAAAACCCTGGACTATGGAAATGTCTCCTTTTGTGTCCAATAAAGGCAAATGAGGTACCTGTGTAACAGTGGAATAGGAAGTACATGTCCCCAGGAAGCATGAATTTAGACTCAGCAGGGGATCCAGTTTCCATCTGTAATGTAAAGAGGAGGTCAATTGGCCTCTTCACTAAACTAGCTGTTTGGATTTATAACAGACGTGGGGTTTCCATTGAATGCCCTCTTCAAGAGCCCTCCATCAAACATTTTGAGAAGTGGAATGAGTGCCTTGTTTACTATTAATGAAGTAATTAATGGGGAATTCCAAAGGGAATTAGGAGTGTCCTGGCAAGACTTTATACCATGGCCCTAATATATATATATATAATTTATATATTTATATATTTATATTTATATTTATATTAACTTGAATGATATATTTTTAAAGATTTTATTTATGTATTCATGAGAGACACACAGAGAAAGAGGCAGAGACACAGGCAGTGAGAGAAGCAGACTCCCTGTAGGGAGCCCAATGCAGGACTCAATCCCAGGAGCCTGAGATCACGCCCTGAGCCAAAGGCAGATGCTCAACCACTGAGCCACCCAGGTGTCCCAAACTTGAATTATATTTTGAATATCTTTGAAGCAAGAGATTCCCAGATTCCTAAAGGGGAAACTTTAGAAGAGCGATTGTTACTGCCACTGGCTGCACTAGACAGCTAGCCATTGGTAGTAGCCCAAAAGCTAGCAAAAAATGTGCTGTTCACTCAGTTAATCCTACAGGCTCCTCAGGTAGCCAACGGGTCTGAAAGACCAGTAACTCCTCTAGTACTGGGATATCTGACAAGGAAATAAAGAAGGGAAGGCCACTCATTCTGCTGGTAGGGTATGCCAAGAGGGTCCAAGTTTGGTTCTAACCTGTATCAAGGTGGTCTTGGTAGCTGTGCCAAACCTGTTGGGAGCCAATTCCCAAGACATGACAGATAGCTCGATATGGAGTGTCACAGTTTCAGGATCTATGCTATTAAAGCCACTAATTCCAGGACAATCCAGTATGTGGCCAGGAATTGTTGTTCTAATGTTTTACAGTGCAGGGATAAGAAAAGTAGTTTCTGCTATCAGAAGCCCATGGTTTCCAAAGCTCTGCAGTGATGGAGTATCTGAGGACAATAACAATAGTCCTGTTGATTTCAACTTGAGCATGTTTTAGGACCTTTAGTTGGAGGAATTTCTGTTTAGGTTGAGCCAATTTATAAGTAACAGCATTTGTAAGATTAAGTAAAATTTGTAAGTGAGGAATATGGTGCCTCTTGAACACAGAAAGGACTGAAATATGTTTTATGGGAGGAAGATGCGAGAATGCAATACCATACCTGTGCTCCTTGAGAAAAGATGGATGCAGTTAAGATATTGCCCGCTAAGATTGTGTGTGATAGCAAGGCTGCAGGTGTACCCCATCATGGAAATCCTGGTAAACACATTTGTGTTCCTTTGAAGGTGTAGGTTTACTATGGTTAAGAAGCTATTGAAATAGAAAATTTTAGCCAGTTCTCTAATACCAGAATATTTCCTGGTTGCTTATTGGATGGACTAAGTGTTTTCAATAATATTGGCTCATAGTGTGGGGGCTTTAATGAATGGGAGCACAATATTTAGGTTGCAGTAATCCACAGTAAGGTATTATCCTTTTTAAGTTTAAGAATAGGCTAAATTGAACTGTTCAATACAGAAGAAGCGAGATTACTTATTAGATCTTATTTAATAAGTTTTAATTCTTAAAGACCTTACTTTAAATTACATTGAGCCATACTATTTCACTCGGGGAGGTGGTTATGAGACCCCATTTTGGCAAACCAATATGTACCTCTTGTTCATTAGATAAAAGTACTTAGGCCCATTAGGGAATATTTTAGCACAATTAGGTGCTATTGATAGGGGAGATTTAAACAATACAATAGTTAAAGCGAGACAAATCTATTTGTTTTCTATTTTATATTCAACAATTCTTCTAAGGTTAAAGGGGGCGGGGGGCTATGTTGCAATTTAGTGGGATCTCCAGGTAAAACTGTAACTTGTGCCTGGCTCTTGATTAAGTCCATGAAGTCCTGCCAGTTGGTGTATTTCAGCAGTTGTTAAAGCTAATTCAGAACCAATATTGTAGAGATGCAAAAGTTGATCATTACCCTTTTATTTTCTTGCTGTGTCAATTATTTTGGCAGATTTTGAATTTCCAGTTGAGTCAAACTGTGGATCTCTTTTAATTATTTTTTCCTTTTGTATCCAGAGTTACATTTTTTCATCCCACCCTCACCTCCAATATATATATATACACACAACCTTTTGGTCACTTGGACATATTTCTTGTGAAGAGTTTTCTTTACCCTTTTCTTACATATAAATTCCTTCCTCCGGAGAACCTTAAATCTGAACCATCAAGGATAGGGAGCTCTAGAATTTCCATGAATGTGTGGTTTAAGAAAACTGGGCTTAGGTAAGGTTAGAATGAACCCCTTAATATATCAGAGGGCTTCCAGGGGAGGTTTTCCTTGTAACTCTGAGGATAGATTCTTTTCTGCACCAAAGGCAGGAAAGTACCCTGGGTCCACCAACCATTCTCTGTGCAACCATCCTCTGTAGCCTGTCCAAGTTTCAGCTTCTAGGTACATATTTGTGGTGTGGGGCTCATAAGGGAGCTAGTCAGTTGAGGAGTGTTTTCTGCTGGGTTGGGGATATATCTGATAAGAGCAAGGGAAATTATGGGCCCTATGACACTCAAAGATGTCAAAGCAGTACATGAATTTTTAGGTCTTGCAATGCACCTCCTCATGTGACATTTGGATGTATTTTAGAAAGTGACGCAACGGTTATAAAAAAACCAAATTACATCATTTGCAATTATATAAAGTTATAATAAAAATTATATCATGTTTTAAACTTTTGAGTGGTGCATAGTTTTTTAAAAAATCTTTTTTGGAAGTACCTTAGTAAAACTATTTGAAGTTCACTCCTCTGAGAAAATAATCTTCTCCTCTTGCATAAACCAGCTTTAGCTTTGTTAACTGTATGGATATTGGATAGTTTTACAAATATCACACTTCTTTTTAAATACATTTTTATCCTGCATAAAGTCTTAGGAAATATGTATTATATCTCAGTGTCTGGTACTGTTGGAGCTTAGTTTTTATACATTTGGACCTGTATTCTGCATACCTTGTGACTTGAAGTTTCCTTATTTTGCTGAAGGATTTTATTTTCTCTATTTTTTTTTCACCTTATTGACTGAGTGAATTTTGAGAAAGGAAGATGAGGCCAATAACATATATAAAACATATGAATATCTAGTATAACAAATAGTATATATTACATATACCATATATATGATATATTTTCATACTCTATTAAATGATTTTTATGAATGGATGAATGTCCTCTGACTTATAATGCAATCAATTTTGTAATATTATCACCAGTTAATACAATAAATATTTTCTAAGCACCTGCTATATTGAATACATTATTTGTTTAGTAGAAGATACAAATCAGTAAAATTAAGTAACTTCTTTCAAATTTGACAAGCTATTTTAGATTTATTAAGATATATTGCTTATCTCTGTGGTAATCCAAAATGTAATTAAAAAGAGAGAAAGTGAACTAATATATCAGCAATAGAGATATTTCTTAAGGTAGGAAGCTATAATTTGGTTGAGGTACTTGACCAACTAGAATAAAATTAAAGTGTGTTTTAACCTCTTGATATAGTTGAGTTTCTCATGGGTTTCTTACAAATAGCCTGTTTTTTTCCTATTAACATTCAAAGGCAACCTAGAGTGATTTTTGCATACTTATTATGTCAAAATATTATTGAACGAAATGTGCTTTTTCTTTTCCTTTTAGGTTTTGATATTAATCCCTATTTTTAAATATTTTATTTTTAATTTTGTTACAAGTTTCTAGAGGGAATAGTATCTTTAATTTACAGGTGAATTTGAGAACCAGAGATACTGGCTTGCTCTGAAACACAATAACTTAATGGCTATGTAAGCATCTAAACAGAGGCTAATATCCAAAGTATGTCCTGTTTTTACTCACAACTAAAGTGTCTCCATAGAAAGATAGGAAAGCTCTCCTATCATAAGCATATCTATTAGGGTTAAATTATTTGATTCCTTTAGAACAGACACTATTAATTGGTCCCACTTTGGAGATATTTATACAATTTATTCATTCATTCAACAAGTATTTATAGAGTGATTACTATGTACTAGGCACTGTTTCATGAACTGAGGAGATAACAGAACAAAACCAAATCTCTGCTCTAAAGGAGTTTATATTCCAGTGAGCAAGGCAAGTTTTATGTAAACAAACAAATATACAATGATACAGCTATAATAAAGGTAGAAAGGAAATACAAGGAAGGAGATGATATCAGGACAAGCCAAGGTTTGGGAGTTTTGCTTTTACTAGGGTATGAAGGAGGGCACATCTGTCAGTCTACAGTGCTTAGGATGAAATTTGTATCATCAACAATGCACAATCTACAAATGGACTCAAAGATACATTCTAGCAAGGGAAAAAATATTACTAGGAGAATATTTTGGCACTGTTTGGAAGACTTTTATAAAGAATAAACTTCCCAAGTTAGATGTGTTATTTCTTGCAACTGCAGGTAATGTGGCTGCAAAGTTAAGTTTGTGCAAGGACGTTGATTTCAAGTCATGGGGTAAAGGATTACTCGTGAGTTTAGAATCATTCAGACATACAAATCTTCCATTCTATTCTCATATGTTATTATGGGCCTTAATTAACATTACTCTTATAATAACAAATCAAAGAAAGCACAGACATTCTAGAATATAGTACACAAGACTCATTCCATTGAAGTACTACATTTATGTTTTCTTTGAAGGCATAGCAGATCCATCATCATAAATTTATATACACTTTGTATAATATTGAGCTTTTTATGGGTACTTTATTGGCTTTAACATTTATGAAATAGTAGCCATTTTAATGCTATATATTCAAACATATTGATTTTTCTCAACCCAGTACTATTGCTACAACAGCATTTCATTTAAAAATTGTAGGCTACAGCAGTCGTCTACTGACGGTTTCTATTGATCATGCATAGAAATTTTAGTTCATAGTAGAACAGAATACTACAAATTTCAGAGTTTTTGTATTGGTTTCCATTTTTAATTGCTTATAGTGTTTTGCCTGTCTTTGAGAATTATTTTTAAAGCAGCATTTATAGAAAAAATGGGAAAATTTCTTTTCGCATGAAAATTCATACATTTTGTTCAATAAAAATTGTCATAAAGACTAAATGAAAACATCAATGAGTATATACTTCATCAAGTAAGAAAAGTATATACATCGTGTTTGAATTAGCCAAATGTTCCTACCAACCTATCTATCTACCTATATAGTATAAGTAGCCAAAAGAAAGCAACTAACCTATAAAAAGGCACAGGCAAAAAGTCACACATGAAGAGAAACAAATTAAAAACATTTAATATCACTAATAATTAAAATAATGCAAATGAAAACAATAAAACATTAAAATATGTCTATTGAATAAGAAAAATTATTAAACGATAGTGTTGCTGAGGCTTCAAAATTATAACTTTATTAAAAATAGTTTCTCAGTCTTATTACACAAATTATTTAAGATCATGTATTAAAATACATAACAGAGCAAAACTAAAATACATTGTTTTGAGCATAGGGCAAAGGGAATGCAATGGAAATATTTGCACCCACCACTGCATTCTGTAGTTTTTGTATATGAGCTGGAGATGGCCAAAAACTTGGTTCAAGTTTCCTAGTGGCCAAAAACAAACAAAAAACACTTTAGATGAAAATATCCATAATGTCCTAGTGCAAAATCAAACTATTGATCAGGATAATTTTTCTTAAAACTAGACTGAAGGGAAGAAATATTTCCTAAGTTTCTCCTAAAGAGTAAACTGGAGTACCAGAGAATATCCTAAACTACATCCCTACAATAACTATAATTCTGGTCCTTAATGCAAACTGATAGGATGAGGCCTACCCTAAATTACTGAATTCTAAAAGTAGTAAAATAAAAGCCACTCAACTGCAAGTTTTATATTGATCCCAGGAATAAAATTGAGAATGTCTAAATAAATATATATGCCACAACATATGCCTTGTATATAATGTTTCTAAAAGCTTAGGAGCAATTCACTTAAAGTTGACAAAGGGTAATAATCCTCTTATTTCTCCAAAATAATCCTACTGATATGCCAACACATCAAATTCTTTCCTTTGGGAATTCAACTAGCTATATTACAAGAGATGAACCTTAATCTTATGAAGGCACTCTACAGGAAACCCATCTGGTATAGAAGAAAACCTCCACTAGGCAATGTGAGGAGTTTGGCACCAAGGAGAACTAAAAAAAATAAATTAAAATAAATTAAAAAAAAAAGAAAATGATTACTGGAGTCAACACAGATTGTTGTAGATTCAACATTTTGCCCATTCAGGTAGACAAGAGTACCTTGGAATATTTGCACCAAGTTATCAGTGATGGGAAGAAGCTCACAGATGAATTGACCAAAGAGTGTCTTGGACAATTACTGAATAAAATGGGATAAGAAAATTGAAGAAGTCACTGTTAGGGTCTGTGCTTTCAGAGAAAAACTAGGGGAATGTTCTGTAAGGATGTATAGTAAGCATATTAATCCAAGTGCGAATTCTATTAATGGAAGATTATTCCCATTTAAACATGTTGAGGCAGTAATTTTCCAAGTATTAGTGGCCAGAAGAATTATCTCGAAAGCTTGGTAATCATATTTTTATGACTCAGCTCCAGAAATTCATTTCTGGAGACCTAGCATGAACTGGGGGTCTCCACTTTATTTAACACACATCTGAAATGACACTGACTCTGGTAACCATATATGGCCTTCTTGAGGAATGTTTTTTCTTTCTTTCTAGATTTATTTATTTATTTATTTATTTATTTATTTATTTATTATTTATTTATTTATTTAACAGAGAGAGGGAGCACACACAAGGAGGTGGAGCAGCAGGCAGAGGGAGAAGGAGAAGCAGACTCCCCACTGAGTAGGGACCCTGATGCAAGCTGGGTCCTGGAATCATGACCTGAGCCCACAGCAGACACTTAACCAACTGAGCCACTCAGGTGGCCCAAGGAATGCTCTTTCTACAGGAGGAAACAATAGACTTTACTGGAGGAAAAAAACATAGTGATTTTGAAAAATTCCTATTATGACTTAAGTCCCAAAGTTAGATCTAGTCTGTTTATTGGAAGTATTGTTTCCCTGTATGACAAGACAAATGAATGAATAGGTGTCTGAAAATGTTCTACAAACTTGGCAATTATTAACTATATTTACAAAGATAATATTAGAGTTACTTGATATATGTATATAATGGTTAAAATTAATAAGCTCAATGTCTAATAATATGAGAATATGTAAATTATGTTTAATTATATCAATTAAATTGAATAAATGACATGATCAACATTATAATTACAATAACATATTATATATAATAATACATAAATATGTAGTGTTAATTGAAACAACAGAAATCAAAATTAAGTGTTCATGAGTACTACAACTATATAAATTATGCATATGTATAAAAATAATCTCAAGGAAACTTCAGAAGAATTAAAATAGTTGTGTTTGGAGTGGAAAAAGCATTTTTCATTGTGGAGTTTCATAATTGTTTGTAACTATATACTTTAAAAGTGTTCACAAGTTAGTGTTAAAATTATTTTAATTATGTGAAATTATAATTATAACTTACATGCTTTCTGAAAAATTAGGATAGGTTAGTACTTTGGTTAAGCATATGCTGATATATATATATATATAACACTTGGGCAAAACGTTGTTACCTCTTCAGTTTTTTTTAATGTTTACTATGAGAAGCCCACAGAAAATGTATGTTTATGACATTGTATATATTTTATGATATATAAATTAAATTATAATTATATAATTATTATAATCACATATAAAACTATAGATATAATTTTCCCAAAATTTCTGGCTGCTTATATCACTAATTTGAAGAAAGAGTTTCCATGAAACCTTAATGATTATCTTCCATAGTTGTAGAAGTGATTTTAATTATGTATTGAAAAAAATAAGGGCGAGACCCTCCAAAGCATTGAGATTTTCTGTACGAAGGCAAGGGTCATTGACTGCCAGCAGATTTTAGTTGTTTGAACGGGATATTCTGCTCTACGTCAATCATTTCAAAGTCACACTTTTGTATCACAGTTCCAGAGCTTACTTTTTAGGTAGGTTAGGAAGGAAGGTCCAAAAATTTAAAGCTTGTTTAGGTCTATCACAAAGTATGATCCACAGGCTGATACCATATCATATCCAAAGCACAAGATACTCTAGAGAGAGCTGTATGACAATCTTGTAACAGAAAGTAAGATTCTCAGCATAAAAACTGAGTATTCCTACTTTTATTTTCTCCTCCAATGATCCCTTCCATTATCTTTCATCAAAGACTTAAAGTTATTTTCTAACCAGTCTTCCCTTTTCAATCTATTTTATGTACTGTTGCTAACATTTTTCTTCTCTATGGTCCAAAGGTGACATAGAAAGTGAGATGATTTTATTTCTGTTGTATTCTCGTCTGAGTTTAATGTGAAAAAAGGCTTTTATATTTTAAAATTGCATTACTAAAATGATTTATCTAATACTGACTGAAGAAATACAGTCCCTAGAGAATTTGTTATTTCTAGTCTCTTAAATATATTCTGATAAAAGCCAATAGAATATTCCTTAAGTATAGTCTTGGGTATTGTATTGTAATATCAAATAAACAATAAGATTTTAAAGTACCCAAATTTGATTTTTATGGTGAAAAACACCCACTTTTTTTAACTTGTATAATATGCTCAGCAACATTTAGCAATATGACAAGTAGATGATTTTAAGAACCCCTTTGTTATTGTGTTATGTTGTACGACCACTGATACCATATTCAGATTACATAAGAAAATTAATCACCATTTATACATGAGTAACTTAAAACAATTTTTCATAAGGTCATAAAACTAAGTTTTTTGACCTGTTAATAATAAATGTCTATAGGTATGAGACTGTCCTTTATCAAGTGATATGTGCATTATCAAAGAACATTTGACACTTCTTTGGCTCATGTTTTTAAATTGTCCCTAGAATAATGATGATTTAAAATTCTGTTATTTTCCTTGTCCTATTTCCAGAGTAAGTTGTAATAATATTCTGAAATAAAAATATTTATATTTCTTCTGTTTTGAATAGATTTTGAAGAAATTACTCTAATGCATTTCTTTCCCTGGTGAGCAGTTCTAGGCATGAGCAAGACTTGTTTCTAATAACTTCGAAGAAAATAGAATTTGTTTTGAGTTTACCTTAAATGCTTTTATCTACATAAGCAAACAAAAGTTTTGACTTCTGTCTCTAGAATATATGTAGAGTTTCAATAGGGTTACATTAATAACAATAAACAATATTTAGGGGGCTCCAGTCTCCACCAAATTTTTTTTGCAAATGTAAACAAGTCATTGTAAAATATCTCCATCCAATTATTTTTTGCAATCCCAAGAGGGTATCTCATTTTTCTTATCAGTATATTCTCCATTAATCATATCATGTGCCCAAACTCTGTTCTCTTACTCTGGCTGCTGCTGTAAGGATATACTTTGTGCAGAATGATCTAGTCAGTAGGAAGACAATCAAGCCAGCTACCACTTCTATTGCCTTTAGGCAAGGATATTAGAGCCACTCTACCACTCATTCTAGTGACAATGTGTTCATTCTTTCATTTATTTAAATACATTTAATAAATTTTTAATATACATGGGTTGCTGCACGAATCACTGCGCTGAGAGTACAAAGATGAGTCTAACCAGGTTCCCATCCAAAAGCAGTAGACTGTCTGTTTGAGGGAAGGGGAGAAGAAAACAAGATGATACAGTATGAAAAAAACAAAAGAACAGATCTATACCCCATGTAAGTACAGAGTGCTTCAGACACCTGGGAGGAGAATTAAGCCATTTCTAGAGGTTAGGAAAAGCTACCAATGAAAGGTGATGCATAAGATGAAATTTGGATAGAAACTAACTACATAAAAGAGTGTATGATATGTAAAGGGAGTACATAGTAGTAAGAATTATTAACATTTATTGCACTTTTAATAACTCCTGACTCACTATTTTGAGACTTAAAGAAGATAATGGGTATAGAATTTTCAGATGAGCATGGTTGTCATATTGTAAATCTTCCAAAAATGTCAGATATCACCATCTTACATCAATCACTATAGAAAATATTAATCTCTCATTTATCCTTTATAATATATCATAACCACATTATATAATAAAATGTAATAACCACTACCTCCAGTTTACCAATGAGAACAGAAGGATTCAATAGCATCGATTTCTTGTGTAAGGTAGTATAGGAAGTAAGAGCTGTAGCCGCTTCCTAAACCAATGTCTGCCTGATTCCATAGGTTATCATTGTTATACTAAACTTCCTGAAAGGAGCTGTCCAGCTAGAAATAAGGAAATAAACTGAAACTAGAGAGTAAACTCAGGGAATCACAAGTTGTTTTCCACAGGTTGAGGATAGAGATGAATGAGGAAAACATGAAAGGTACACAGAGGTCTTTAAGGGTAATGAGTACCTTTCAGTTTCAATTTATATTTCAATATCTTTACTTTCTGGTTCTTGTGGGGAGAATAAATTAGAGAGGCACAAGAAAGGATGCCAACAAACTAATCAAATAGACCAACCATTCATTTGATGGCAAATAGATGACATTGGACTCCTTCCACTAACAGTTATAGAGTTATGCCAAACCAATAATGCTGCGTGGGCTACTGCTGTGGTGCCCGTCATGTAACAGCATCACCACTACCTGAAGATGACATTTGTATTGTAAGTGACAGCCTCTGTGGATCCCCAGTACCCTTATGCTGTTTCCTATGGAATACCTCCATGGTGAAAGCTAGAATACTGAGTGTCTCAGAGTTGCATTGTGTTTTCTTGATCTCCAAAGATTGGAAGCTTCATGGAAGTCTTTTAAAATGAAGGAAGTATTGTCATTAATTTGGGCTATAGCTCACTCCACAGGTAACTGGCAATATGACTTTCCGTTTTATTGGTTTGCAAAGCTTTTAGCAATATACATTTTAGAGTTTTATATCACAATCCCATTTTTTCTATATCCAATGCAATATTGATCTTAAAATAATAATTTATTTCATAGGTTAATTTATTTCTATTTATTATTCCTTGCTATCAATTCATTACCCTTTGTATCCAGAATCCATTACCACTGTAGTTTTATAAGTTTAATAAAAATATCTGTGAATATACATTTTTGCAAATAATGCATATATATATATATTTGAGAAAAATTTTTGTTGTTTTGACACAAAATTATTTCAGCTGTCAGCATCTTATTCTGTTCCAAGTGACACTAAATAGTTAGCCTTTTGTTTTTTCCATAAAAACATTTCTTATTTTGTTCCTGTGCCATGATAAAGACAAAGCATATCACATGTGGTCAGAATTGCCAACCAGTACTGGATCTAATCAGACCTGCTAAATCATAAAGTCAGATGGACTTAGTAGGAATCCGTTACACAATGGAAATGGTACATTCAGAATTAGAAGCAGAGAGCTCCAAAGACCACAACAAGCAGTTTGAAGAGGTAGACAGACAGATCCTTATCTTACCAGTCCATATTGTACTGACTCCTATCAGCTCACACGTAAGGCTCATGGAGAGTTTCTTCTAACTAGCTGACAGAGAATGAAAATAACTTAAGTTTGCTTCAGGATGGATCACGTGGCAAGATAAAAATGTCTACTAGTATATTAGATCCTCATATAGGAATGTCCTGAAAAGAGAATGGTAAGAGAAAATTCTCCCAACAAGCAGAACTTTGAGCATTGTGACTGATCATCCAGTTGTGTAGTGAAAGTTGTGGCTTGAGACAAGATTATGCCTGGATTCATAGGTAGGAGAATGGCTTAGCTAATCGACTGATTTCTGGAACAACTAAGATTGGGAAATCTTTGAGGAGCAAGTTTAGGTAAGAAGTTTGCAGTTGAATCTGTGGAAGTGGACACAAGACGTGAGGATCATGTAAGTCCCACCAGAGAGCACCCAAAGCAGAAGGCCTTCTGAACAACTAAGTACACAAAATTATATGGCCAATAAATGTAAGCCAATTTCTGTTCTTGGCCATTGGACAGCGGAATTATAAACAAAGTAGACATGATGGCAGATATGGGACTACATTAGAACAGAATCATGGCACCCTCTCATTGATATTATTACTTCCACTGTTGAATGTTTAATCTGCCTGCAACAGAGATCAATGCTATGCCTGCAGTACACTATTAGTTTAAAAAGGGACCAACTTAACATTTTGTGGCAATTGATTAATAAGATCCCTTCCATTCTGGAAAGGGCTGGCCAAGGTTCAGCCTAGCCAGCCTAGCCAGGACTGATCATAGTTGGAGTGTGAGTTTGATTTTCTTGTTCACTGTGCTCTGGCAGCACCACTCTGGTGAATTTCAGAATGTGAAATCTACTGATATGGGAAACTAGATAACATTTTATTAGACTAAGGGATTGTTATATGGCAAAGAAGCACAGTCAGTGATGAATACATTACTGTAGGAATCATAGGTCCTATCATATTCCAAACTATTCTGAAATTGCTAGCCTGATAGAGGGGTAGACTAGATCCTTGTAGGCAGTGTTGAGGAACCAGCATGAGGATGACAGCCAGTAAAAATGAAGCAATATCTCTTAGGATGAACTCTATACCTTAAGCCAATGGCCACTATACAGTGATATGTTCCCAATAGGTAGACTGAATGGGTTCAGGGACTAGTGGGTTAAGATAGTGTTGGCCTTGCTTACTATCACTCACAGAATCCTGAGTTTGGTGGATTTGTGCTTCTCATCCTCACAAGACTTAGTGTCTAGAGTCTCAAATCCCCTTGGGTCAAAATTTCCAAGAAAATACAAGTAAGGGTATCTGTAAGCTATGTCTGCCTGCTGGTTTCACTGAGTTCCTAATCAGCAAGCAGGGGTAAATTACTGTATTATCAAGGGAAGATAGGCTGCTGCTATATTATGGAGAAAAGGAAGAATGTTTAGAATTCTGGTGACCTTCTTGCATATCTCTTGCTATTACCAAAGTGAATTTAAGCCACAAATGAAGAAAAGCAATGGAGGCCTGATAAGGGCATCATAAAAATGAATTTAGTCCCCTTTGACTTGATGATATGGATCAGCTGCAATGAAAATCACAGAAGTGCTAGCCAAGGGAAAGGGGAAGCTAGAATGGATTTTGGCAGAGAGTTGATGAATATCAATTACAGCCTACAGAACAACTACAGCATCAATAATTATAGTTTGCCCCACTATTTACACCATTATCTCTACTCTTAAATATTTTCTTAGCAATTGTGATCAATCATAATCCCTCCAAATCTGTGCCTGGCTGCAGCAATTTAGTGTGAAACATAAGTGGGTTTATGCCTTCTGAAGTGTGAACTACAATGCTAGATTCTGCTGGTGATGTAGATTCCCTTCATCAACCAGCATCACCACACCCCACATATTCAGAAGTTGAGTTGCTAAGGTTTATAATTGTATCATTCCCCAAAGAGTAACCCCAACTGAAGAAGACCACTTGTACCACTTGTCCCATGGGGATACAGTTTGTGTTCAATGACTGACTGACATTCAAGACCTAGAGTTCCTCTTGAGAGTGTACTGAAAGTAAATTCTAGCTGAAACTACATCTTGCTTAGCTACTTTCCCTGTTCTGTACTGTTTCTTCATTCTCTTTCTCCTGAGAGCACTCCTCCAACATAGCCTATGAACCTGTTTCAGACTCTACATGTGGGGAACCCAACCTAAAAACATGGTGAAATACTCTTTATGTATTGATGTTTCCTTGAGGTATTCACTATTTCCACACTATCGATGTGTGGGGAAAATAGTACAACTCTTTACAAGGCAAAATTGTTACATCTTTATTTTTTTTAACTCAGACATAAGGAAGTTTCCTGCAGAAATAGTCATACAAAAGTTGAAATAAATATATAGATAAATGATTTTTTTAACGTTGTTTTCAAATGGCAAAAAAAGTGCTGAATGGATGTCAATATGGGAATGGGTTTAATAAATAATAATATATCCATACATTCAATGACACATGGTTAAGTAAACTCTTTTGTTGTAACAGAAATACGTGCAACACACAATAGTAGTTAAGTCAAAGAGTTTAAGTGCATGTACTTTCATGTTGGCAGACCTGAGTTATTTAGCAAGCACTGCCTCTTATTTACTGTGTGATGGTGAAAAAAGTACTTAATGTACATAAACCTACATCTCATTTTCCTCACTTTAAAAATTATTGTTAATAAGTTATCTTATGCAAAGAACTTAGCACATAATTAATGGTCAATATAAATTAGCTATATTTTATTATTATTGTATTTAAGGTGAAAATGTTACCTAGAAGAACAGTGACTCATTGAATGTATTTAGAGCATGAGATAGCACTCTATAATATAGTCTAGACAGTATAAAATTTAAGGCATGGGCTGTCGCCAAATTCCTCAGGCTAATTCCTTTTTACATCACTAACCATTGTGTAACCTTGAGAAATTTCTTAAACTCTCTGAACTCTATTGTCCTCATCAGCAAAATGGATTCAGAGAATACTTCCTTCTTTTGGGGACTACTACTCTAATAGAGTTAAATGAGATAAACATCATAATAGCTAATGCTTTCTGAATAGCATCTATCTAAATGTCTCCCCTGTATTTGCTATCATAGTAAATATAACCTTAGGAGGTAGACCTTGTTTTTATCCTGTTTTATAGATGAGAATATAATAGCACAAAATAATTAAATAATTTGTCAAGAGTCATAAGGCTAGTACAAGGTAAATTGGGAATTGAATTCATTCTGTCTGCTAAATTTTGCAGCCTGGAACAAGAACTACTTCGGTAAAATGTGATTCCTAAGATATACCAAGGGTTCAGCAATGGTGGATATGATATTTGTGTAAAATATGTACGAAGGGTTCAACAATGGTGGATATCATATTTGTATAAAATATATATAATATATCAAATATATATGTATAAATTTACATTCATACATATATACACACATACAAATGCATACACATGTGAGTGTGTGTGTGTTTAAATATTCAAGGGAAAGAGTTTAAGCAACTGTCATTACATCTGGGAATGTGTTTCAGGGAGATTAGAGGAGGATATTCACTTTTTAATCAAAGTTTCTCTATTCTTCAGAATATTACAATAAGCACACATTCCTTTAAAGAGAGAGTAAAATGTAGTTTTAAATTACTTTAGTTAAATCCTAAAATAGACTCTCAAGTAAGATCAGTTAAAATTTGTATACTTAGTGATAAGAGCCAATTGCAATTAAAATTTCAGAAATGATCAGTAGATAGGAAAAGTAAAAAAATAAAAATAAAAATAAAAAAAGCCAAGGTATCTCCTAATCATAGTTCACTGGAGATGGAATGCGTTTATTATGTTGGAATCAAATTTAGGGGACAGAGAGTACACAGTGTTCCTTAACTACCCAGTTCATTGCCAGCCTGAAGGCCTATACATCATTGCCTGGCTCCACCTAGGACACACCCTCTCAAAGACTCAACTAAGCAATATGAGTAATGGTGATAGACAGGCTCTCCTGTGCCTCATTCTTCCCCCCTTTAAAGGTATGCAGAAATTATAAAACAATTCGACATGAAAACAAACTGCAGATTATTAAAAAACTGGGAATATCTCTTTTCATATTCCCAGCCTATTATTGAATTTTTGGTCCTAATCAACACATTTCAAAAGGACTCCAGATAATGAATATTTGAGTTTAGGAGAGGAATGATAAAGAAAAATTAAAGGAGAATACACTCAGTGAGAAAGAGAGTAATTTAGGCAGTATAATCTATACAAGAAAATAAATTAGGCATTACTGGGGTGGGGTATTGGGTTTGAGTCGCTGTTGATAACTACACTTAATGTGACACAGAGAACTAAGTTATCTTTCATGGTAGGGATATTTCTAAATAGCTTGAGCTTACATTGTATTGGATAGTCATAGACAGCATAAGGTGCAATGTGATTCAAAATGAGTTTCATTAGCACAAAGAAATAAATTCTATAGAAATAGAAAGATATATCCTATAAAGTTCCATAATGGATCATTCTCAAATATCCACTAGTCTATTGAAAAATTAAAGTAGTCCAAGGATGGTGTGGCTCTCCTAGAGAATATATCTGCATCATGGTTTCCCTGTAGCTAGAGATGCTCTTCTGATATCACAGAATTGGCTTGTTTTGCCAGAAGTTCTGATGTTGTAAAGAGTACAATATAGAGGAAAAAAGGAAGGACACAGAACTCAAACTGGCCAGGACATACATCTTCTCTTTACACCAGTATAATAATATGCTTTGGGAAATTTTCTGAATTTCTCTAATTCCCTGATTTTCATCTGGCAAAACTAGCCATAAAGGGTTGTAGTGAAATTACTGTAACAATAGAAATGACAGTGTGGTATATAACAGGTAATTATAAATTATAACTATTATTAACACTTTTGTATCCCTCCAAAGTTTATTTATATCCCTTCAGTGTCTTTTTGAAAATCACAATTTCCCCATTCCCAGTATATTGAAACAGCTGGGTCATAAGTAAGCAACCAAATTCTACAGAAAATGGAATTTTTAATTAGCCAATGGAGGAGCTGGAAGGCAAAAAGCAGAGTTATACAGAGAGAACAAGAGATGGTTTATTATTTCTGACTCTTGGATGACATTTCCTCATTGGACATGAAAAACAACGAGAATGTAGGGGGAAATAGAGCTACCCCATTTGTGTTTGTGATTTTTATTTTCACTGTGAATTAGGTGCAGCCGAGAGGCAAGGCCTGGCAGCGTCAACACCTGCAGTGGGCAGTTCA
This sequence comes from Canis lupus familiaris, assembly GCF_011100685.1. Classification (NCBI taxonomy): domain Eukaryota; kingdom Metazoa; phylum Chordata; class Mammalia; order Carnivora; family Canidae; genus Canis; species Canis lupus. The sequence goes on from NC_049253.1 coordinate 20,762,905, forward strand.
GCCTGTTCTGATAAGCCAAGTAACTGTTCACTCCATTGAAAGGGAAACTGGATATGTTGATGTAGTCTGCTTCAGAGCAAGCCAAGAGCCAAGTGCAGGGAGATACAAGCAGTTCAGTCAAAAAGTACACAAAAGGATCTGACAAAGGGAAACAGTTTCAGGGTTGAATGCACCTTAACTGATCCAGTACCAAGAGTTTTTTTTCACAGTTTGGACATGAAATTGCTTCTGCTCTCATTGAGTCTGGTGCTTGATGACTTTACGGAGGCATTTTAATAGCATTGATGCATGTTGATTTTCTTTCAAAATGTAACCTTTGTCACTTTCAGTTTTCTCTTTTGTTTAGAGAGAACTAAGAACTTTTCTGCCATGTACTGGCTATTATAATATTAGGAAATCACTTTATGTAAAGTTCATTCTGTCCTTTAAAATGCCAGACTCAGACGCCTGGGTGGCTCAGAGGTCGAGCATCTGCCTTCAGCTCTGGTTGTGATCCTGGGATCCTGGGATCCTGGGGTGGAGTCCCACATCAGACTTCCTGCAGGCAGCCTGCTTCTCCCTCTGCCTATCTCTCTGCCTCTCTCTCTTTGTGTCTCTCATGAATTAATAAATAAAATCTTTAAAATGACAGACTCCTCATTAGGTGCTTGGAATACCAAAGTGGTTCTGGCAACATTGCTTCTTTCAGAGAAGTTCATAGTCTAGTGGGGGAAAGAGATGTCTGAAAACATAATTTCAATAATGTGAGGAAAGTGGCAATACTCACATGCATATAATGGAACACTTCCCTAAGAGGTTTAGCAAAGGCCTCCTGAAGATAGTAACAACTTAACTCAGACTTTAAGGATAAGTGGGCATTTTCCAGCTTGAAAAAGCAAAATGGACATTATAGAGAATGTCATAGGGTGTTGACTCCTAGCTCATTTAACATATGTAAGGTACTGAGGAAAATACTGTATATGCATTAACACATGTGTGCCTCCAACATTTTTCCCAGGGAAATTTGTTATTACTTCTTGATACATAATTGGTACAGGATCACGTATAATGATATTAGGACACTCTCATAACCGCTTCACTGGAACATCTTTGCATAAATGTATTATCATACCACTGTAGAAAAGTACAAAAGACAAACCCTGGAACATTAATTAATTAATGAGCACCTCTTCTATGCCAGGCACTGGACTGGGGTAAACTGTACAGAGAAAAGTTGATGTTGCTCTATTAATAAAACAATGAGGCCAAAGAAGTAAGTATTGAGAGAAAAAGTAACTACGGGCATTTCGTTTCTGACAGTAGATTAGGGATGAGAGATGGACTGACATAAATGATTGATAGTATTTGCTTAAAAAATGGAGTAAATGTGATGACATAATATCAAGCAAGTAAAACATTAGGAAGAAAAACTTGGAGAGAATAGGGAATTCATTTTCAAGCAATGGGTTTCCCCTATGAAAATTAATCATATTATCTGCTTAACTACTTCTCAGTTTGATTAAGAATGCCAAATTAGGGGATCCCTGGGTGGCGCAGCGGTTTGGCGCCTGCCTTTGGCCCAAGCGGTTTGGCGCCTGCCTTTGGCCCAGGGCGCGATCCTGGAGACCCGAGATCGAATCCCACGTCGGGCTCCCAGTGCATGGAGCCTGCTTCTCCCTCTGCCTATGTCTCTGCATCTCTCTCTCTCTCTCTCTCTCTCTGTGTGTGACTATCATAAATAAATAAAAATTAAAAAAAAAAGAATGCCAAATTATTTAGTGATTCTTTTAGCTCCATAACACTATGCAAATTCTAAAACAGCTGTCTTACTCCAAGAATGAAAACCCCCAGGGGTATAGACTCCTAAAGAAATTCTAGGACAGTCCTTCAGGGAGGTAAATGGCTACTCCAGCAATTGGATACACAACAGATGCTAAATATTTGTGGAATAAAATAATAAGTTAATGAATAAATGAATGTGCAGATCCATGGTGAGGTTATTTACCTAGAAAATTTACTGGTAGAACAGAAATGAGAGAAAATGGACCTGAATTAATGCAAAAGAGAATTGAAACTGATAAATCGTGAGTAAGTTAAACTTGCAGTGTTACCCCAGGAGATGTTCCATAAAGAGAGAAATTGTCTTTGCTAGAGAGGTTGCTGCTTTCTAACTTGGTAGTTTATAGCAGGCCCATACAGAGCTCAACAAAGATAGGGTGGAGGAGCATTGTTTACTCTGGAGAACCAGCCCTGAAGATTCAGCTAAGCTCATATGCTCTCTCACCTTTAGTGGATGGAAGCGTCTACTTATCCTGAGATGTGTGATTGGTCCTTGTGATTTTATCATTAATTCTCTAATCTAATTTAATTTTATTTAAATATACTATTTCTAAAACCTCAGCTAAGATTCTCTACCCATTTTTATGCAAAGATTAATGTTAACCTTCTTCCTTGGTCAAAGTTTACTTGGGTTCAAAGTCATAAGGATCTTTTCTTTCAGTTGTATTATTTTTACTCTCATGACCCTTCCACTTCAATATCAATCCCCCCTCATCTTCTTTTAATGTGTTTGCAGTCATGGCATCTGTTACTGTTATTTGCACTTGGAAGCAGCAATATATAAACTCATTTTTTTTGCATTCTCTCTTTGCTTATATTTTTAGCTATTACTTTTATTATGCAATAATTTTGATTTTATTGCATCATTTTTACTATCTGTATAGCCTTGTCAACATATTTTTATTATATTGCCTTAATAATAGTTTCATATACTCATTTTAAGTGTGTATTTTAATGATAAACTTAAGAGCCAAATTATACCTAAAACTGTTTCAAAAAAATAAAATCTATTAATTTTTAAAAGCCAAAAAATTAAATAATTTAACTTAGAATTGAATATTTGAACTATGACAGTCACAGTTAAATTGTATTCATATAATAAAGTGTATGAATACATCACAATATGAAAAATTGCCCACACTGAATGCTTGGTTGGTACTGCTTGACAAGCTAATAATTGGAGATATAATAGTTAATAAGACAAGGATGGTCCCCATTCTGAAAGTTATAGATTAGAGAAAAATACAGACAAATAAACATAATATAAATACACATATTTGTATATATGTATATGTATGCACACATGTACACACATATATTCCATAATATGCATATATATATATATAAATCAATAAAATCATTTTCATTTCATCACTCTATTGCTGTCTGAGTATGAGGTTGAGTTCAATGTAATGACTTACAGGTTTCCAAATTACAGATATCCACTCCATTGATGATATATTGTAGAATTAGAACAGTATTTTTAAAAATTCCTGAATGGATCATAAGCAGTTGTTATTAATTCAATGATATTTCAGATTTGTAACACATACGAATGGTTCTTCCATTCAAAAAAACACATTATTAATGTCATTAGAAAGGATGTAAATGCCATGTTCATTTGCATGAAACATACTTTAAAATGTAACCAGATTATTTTTTTAAATTTTCATACATTACAGTCTTTGAATTCTGATAAATGATAAATAATATAACCACATTAAAATGGCTTTCAAGTCATTTTATTACAACCTAAGAAGTATAGCAAGATAATAACATAAAACATCTGATTATAAATTAAATATCTTTCAAGAAGTAGCATTCGGAGGACAAAAACTCTGTTTACTGTCTCCATTGCAATTTCCCACAGGGTCTAGCAAAGAACAGTAGGTGTTCACCAAATATCGATGATAATTTTACTTCAAACTTAGTTTTGATGAGCCTCTGAACTAGATAGATATCCTCTACTGGCCTTTCCTTCTCTGAAATTATCTTATTTCATAAAATAATACTATATATTGATTTTACTCCATCAAGAAATATAAAATATATAATGCTTCCTAAGTAAGAATGATCTGTTGAGTAATCAAGTGATGCAACTTACACATTACTCATGCTAGCATTGAGGACAAAAATCTCAGACACGTTCTCATCAGGAACGATTACTCCCAGATTAGCAGACAGTGAGTTGAGGCAGGCAACTTCATTTTTTTTTTAAAGATTTTATGTATTTATTCACGACAGACACACACACACACACAGAGAAAGAGAGGCAGAGACACAGGCAGAGGGAGAAGCAGGCTCCATGCAGGGAGCCAGATGTGGGACTCAATCCCAGGACTCCAGGATCACGCCCTGCGCCAAAGGCAGACGCTTAACCACTGAGCTACCCAGGCATTCCAACTTCCATTTTTTATTTAAAAAAAATTCTAGTTGAAATAAGACTACAAGTGAAACTATTTGTTGGCATATTTCTTTTAATTTCTTTTGTCTTTTCTTAGTAGAAGACATATTACATGTCTCTTAATGATCAGGGTTGAAAATAAGATAGTTGGAGAACTTCATATTGATCATAAATGCTGATTTATTAAACCCCTATTGAGAGTTGCTTAGTGTTGCATAAGCAACTCTAAATAGTACTGATGCCAAGGATGCCCAGAAAAAAAAGTCTTTGAATGGTTTTCATTATATATTAGAGTTTTCTAAGCTCTCTTTAGTCATTTAATTCCTGTACAATATCCTAAATGGTGAATGAATAAAACATCCAAACTTAACTAGTTTGAAAAGCTTTTTTGACAATAAAAGGCTTATATACTTTTAGAAATGAACACATGTCAAAGACACTGTGTGTAAGTCACTGTCAAATAAATGAGAAATAGGAACTCTTAAGATTTTTTTTAGATTGAGGAATCAGGTTAGCTTTACTGTAGTATGGATATTGTTTGGACGGGCAGAAAAAAGTGGATGAGACATACAGTAAGAATGAAAAGCCTTTTTAGTAAAATCTCAGAAGCAGACAAATGAAAGCTGAATTCAGTAAAAGTGATAATGTCACTTAGTCTGACACAGAGATATGAGTAGGCAAGAAGAGCGGGTTGTCAATGGATGCAAAGGGTCTGACTCAGATTAACAATGGAAGATGGACTTTAACCAGCCAGAGGCTCAATCAAGGTGTCTCTGACTGTCAAAATCCTCTGAGGCAGAATCACTTTGCTCACTTTCTCCCAAATCAGAAAAAAGGGATGGAAAATATATCTCCAGGTTTTCACAGAAATAAATTATGTCCATAAAATGTCATGCAAAGCATTGAAACTCTACTCCATAGTATAAGGATAGATTTATGCAGACTCTCTGAAGTAGTATACATCCCCATAAGCTTTGTAAACATTGTAAGGTAGAAAAGTCATTTTATTTTTACTAGGTATATATATTTGTCTGTTTTTATTGAGGTGTTTTAAAATGCAGGTGGATATAATGAGATCATTGGATGGTAGAACCTAAAAGCAAAAACCTGACTCTCCAGGTCTGTTTTATGAGTTCACAAGTTCTATTCTATAGGTTTGAACATAGTGGCAGATAGTGGGAGTAGAAGAAAGAAAAAAAAAAAAATGTGTGTTGCCAGGGAAAACTATAGACTTGAAAGTCAAATAGACCTAAGTTGTAATAAGTCTACCTTTCTTGATATGTGACTTTTGAACTCTATTTAAGCTCTCTGACTTTGAGATTTCTCATCTATATAACAAGGACAATTATTTCTATCTCATGCTATTGATGTGTAGGGTTTCATACTTGGCACAGAGGCAGCACTCAAAAATTTTAGCTCTTATCCCACAAATGTCATTATTTTATTCATGGTGGATTTTCTGTTAGGCATAAAAAGACAATGTCAGCAATCTTTAAAGTTCAGTATAAGCTTGTGTTGTGGCTCTTTGAAACTTTTTTTTTTTTTTTAATTAACAGCATCATTAATTCTGTACATCTTTTTCCTGGGTTGTGATCACTGCTGTCGATGTTAAATATTCAGTTTATGATATGATTCAGAGTTCAGTTAAAGAAAAGAGAATCCCCCTGATTTTATTTTATTATTTTAAAAAGATTTTATTTATTCATGAGAGACACAGAGAGAGAGAGAGAGGCAGAGACACAGGCAGAGGGAGAAGCAGGCTCCACGCAGGGAGCCGGATGTGGGACTCGATCCCGGGACTCCAGGACCACGCCTGGGGCAGAAGGAAGGTGCTAAACCGCTGAGTCACCCAGGGATCCCCCCTCTTGATTTTATATTAACAAAAAGGAATTTGTTGTTAAGCATTAAGTGCTTACAGAAGCTTGAGAGGGGCTGAAAACAGTCTCTAGCCTGATTTTTCAGAAACTATTAACAGAAAGATGTTCCAGAACTGGGCTGCCAAGAAAGCCACTATTCTTTCTATAATTGGTAAGAAAGCTACATTCAACATCAGGGAGTCACTGCTATGGCTCCACCATTACTTCTCCTGTAATCTTTGTGTGCAACATGGATGTCTCAAGCAAGCTCTGCTCCTTTTCCATTATAGTTTAATCTAAATGCAAGTTTGGTCTAGTCTGTCTGATTTGTGGTACCTGGTTCATTTTTAAAATTCCAGGTACAAGAAAGATTAGAAAAGTAATTTTTAGGCATTTGAGCTTCTTCAGTATAGGAATTTTCATAGAAGACATTTAGAATGGATAGTTATCAAATTAATATTGTGTGTCTACTACAATCCAACAATTGCTAGTCAGTACCCTACTTCCATCCTTAAATTTTTAAATAACAATAGTCAATAATAAATGCGCCTTCCTAATAAATATAAACATCCTTTAGTCAGATAAAATAGCATCCGAGTTTTATTAAAAAGGCACATTATGCATGTTTTTTCTCCCTTAATTAAATTAAAATCTCATCATGATAATTATTACATATAGTTAGGGGATACAAGTAAAACTAATATATCCTATTTATGATAGTTGGGTAAAGGGAGAGAGAAAAAGAAATTTGATTAATAAAAAGATATATAAGAAGAATATACAGGTAGCTACTTTAGTCTCTATATTTGTGCAAAGAAATAAGATTTTCAAGTTGTTTTTTCTCCTATTCATTCTATATTTCCTTTGTTCACAGGAGTAACTGCTCTTTGGTATTCTTCATCTGTTGGGTTGGCCCAAAATTTTCTTTCTAAAGTATCTAACCCTTGATGCTCCTACTTCTGTGTGCTCACTGCAGTCTTCATTAACTAACACCACCAGATATGGCAGTACAGCAAAACTACTCTTGACCCCTATTGTATTAAAACAAACTAGTTTGACTGATAATCAGAACCAGTCATCCAGTTAACATAGTATTATTTCCCCTTTATGGGGTTGCTGATAAGGCAGCATGAAAAGCTCAAAATGACCAGGTGGTAATCTCAAGGACAAGTTCAATGACTATTGTTTCACTTGGTAAAAGCATTTACTTAAGAATTCTAAAGCAATAGAACTCTGATGCAAGGAAAAGAAGATAATATAGTGTGAGTCAGTCTTCAGTATAAGAAATATTACTTCTGATCCACCTGGTGATTCCAGTTCCATGTGTTCTGCCTATGGGAGGACTAACCCAGTCTCATATATTGGTCACTGATACAGAGAATACTTTGTCTCCTCTAGGATACCATATGTTCAGTGGGCTGTTTCTAACTAGTACAATAGCAATCTTTAAGAGCTCATTCAACCAGTTACTTTCAGGTGATAGAATAAAATTGATGACTTCTATGAGTATAAACCAATTGCCTCACTACTTTGGCTGGAAAACAAGCACAGTCATAAGAAACAGAATATTCTGATGTTGAATAAGATATCTGTAAATTTATAATGGCATTGTCGGAAGAAGCATGGCAAGCAGACAAGAATAAACCAGCATAGATGTCTCTTCAAGTAGGAGAACCTTTTATATTTGACAGGTCCCAAGTTAACTAACTGCTTGCCTAGAGATATATTGCTTTGTGGAGGCCTTAGTATTGTTTTCTGTTGCTGGCCTTGGGTCCTCCAAGTGGTATATCCAGATAAGGCCTGGTAAGAGGAAAACTGTCCACTCCTTCATAATCTCTATCCTTACCAGCATGATCATTTTTTGCCCTAGGTTCTTTAAGCAAGTATGGATGTCTAGGAAAAGAGGCCACGTAATATAAAAATGCTGTCTTATTGGGCAGCCCAGGTGGCTCAGCGGTTTAGCGCTGCCTTCAGCCCAGTGCATGATCCTGGAGACTCCGGATGGAGTCCCATGTCGGGCTCCCTGCATGGAGCCTGTTTCTCCCTCTGCCTGTGTCTCTGCCTCTGTCTCTCTCTCTTTCTCTGTGCCTCTCATGAATAAATAAAATCTTTAAAAAAAATGTTGTCTTATTTACCGAGGGTTTTTCTACTAAAAGAAGCACATAACACACAAACATCCTCTTATTCTGTGTCTATTTTGAGAAGCTCATGTCCATGAACTTCCCTTTCCCCAAATATTTTCATAGCCCACCTATTTTTACTTTTTCTTTCTAATTCCCTGACCACCTGGCCAAACTATTGCCCACTGTTTTTGAATAACTGTTAATCCATACTTGCAGCCAGCTCTTTTTTTCACGTGATGTAACATATGTATCATTTGAATTTTTGCCAAATGACAGAATCTTCCCCATTCTCTTTCCAGCCAGTAGACTATTGCAGCATTGCAGGCACATTTTGAAATATTTATATCATATATTAAAGGACCATTTGTAAACAATATTCTTTTTATCCCCTCAGTTTCTCAACCAGTGGCTCACAGGGAGTACTGTATGTGGGCAGGCACAACTGTGGGTAAGGAGGGTGCCAGTGAAATAGAGATAGAGGCAGAGTTCAGAGTCTACTAGAATGTCAATTTTACCCTTCCTTACTATTCTAGAATATGTATAGCTATAAATAATATGTTCTTCAAATAAATGTAGTATAAAACATAAAGATTAAGTATAAAAAAATAGACTTTAGTGGGATGTTCCTTTTTGTAAACCTTTGCCATTCCATAAGCAATTAGTTAGCAATTCTGATTACTGTTACTGTTACCTATTATGAAAATCATAATGCCCTTGCTTCTATTAAATGTTTCTATGTGGCCTCTGAATCCTAAGATCGCATCATACTTATTAAAATCAGAAGCCTATATCAATACAACCATAATTATCATACTGTGAGTAACAAACAGTATGCTATGTCTTTCCTCACCAATGGATTTTTCAATAACATGGTGGAAAGTCTCTCCTTTGGGCTTTCTCTGGAGTCATAGTTACTGGCTGTATAAATGAATCATCCATGATTAAGGTATTCTAACAGTGTTAATTCCTTCAGGTATTAGGATCCCTTCTTCTATGCTATGCCTAGGAAATTTTAGCATTTTGACAATTTAGTATAAGCCATATTTAGGCCCATATTTAAGAAGCCAATCAACAAAACAGAAAGATTCTCAAATTCCTCAGGTAGAAACCAATGCTCAGATTTGCTTGTTAAGTGCAGCCTTATAAGCATATTTACCCATTACTAAATTGTTGTCTTCCCATATTCATGTAACATATTTGTAATTAATTCTCACAATTAGTCCTCATTTCCATGTTAATATATGTTAGCAAAATCTTTAATTGACTATGATGAGCAAACTTTATCTTCAGATCATCCTAAGAACTCTTTCTACAAATGTCTGTACTATAGGAGGTAGTAATGGTAAAGCTAGAGAATAGGTGGTTCCTCGAGGTAACCACTGCAGATGACATTATCCCAAGTCTTAAGGCAAATCAAAATTAGCCTCATCGGGGGAAATAAAGCTACTCTATGGGCAAGAGAAGATCACTGGGCATTCCAGGATTTCAGAGTGAATTAAAACCACCACAAATGCCCCCATTCTAATTTTTTAAAGGTCTTATTATTTTCCAATAAATATATGCATTTTCTTATCAGACATAAGTCAAGACTATAAATGTTTCCAGTACCTTAATGTATCAATCGATAGCATCAGACTTTCTGCTCAATTGTGATCATTATTACCACTGTTCACTAAACATTTATAGGTTTTGCTTCTCTAGACATGTCCTAAGCCTATACCTACTGACCCCCTTGAGGTTGGGTAGAACTATATTGGTATTTCTATTGAGTCAGTTGTGAGTTGAATTATGTGTATAACTTCTAGGGCAGAGCATTTAATTTCTGATATGAAACATTCCAGACTTTTCAGTTACAACAAATATAGCCACTGTGTTCAAGAAAAAAATACAACATTCTGAATCCCTTAGAGACTATGAGGGGAACCTCTCACTCACCAGCAATGGGTGTGTAGTTTAATTATTTTTATATTGAACTACCCAGATATGGGGGTTAATTAATGCAGCACAGCTTAACCCATTCTGATTAATACACTGATTATCATGGTGTTAGGCTAATGCCTTTAACTGCATAAGAAATTATAATTCTTTCAAGGCATTTATAAAAATTCCTTGGGGTTGGGACAGTGTCTGAGTAAGACTTTGAGATGTAGGTTTGTCCTTTTCCTATTCTCTGTCCTGTTCTATCTTTCAGTACAGTTGAAGTAGTTCACTCACCCCAGAATTCATGCATTCTTTATTTTTGTCATAAGTGTATATTGCAGCAGCTAATAATCTCACCAAATGTTTCCCTTCAATAAATATTTTCTCCCCAGAGACTACAGATAATCATTTGATTTATTGCTTTGATATAGCATATGATGGAATGACAGTGTTCTGTAACTCTGATATTAAGAAGGATCCTCATTGGCTTCAAATACAACCAAGTCCTATACTTAATACCAGGGGCCCATTTCCTTGAGGCTTATTACCAAGCACAAACTGTTGTATCAGTTAGGGTTTAGTAGCAAAGATGGAACACACTCAAGTTATCAGGTGCAGAAAATAATGCATTATAATAAATGTAATTTCTTACTGAATCAATGGGAGGCAATAGGAACAGATTCTAGATTGAGACGCCAAAAATAACTTCCAAGCCAATGATAACTGGTCTTTGAGAGGGAGGCTGCTTTTCTTTTCTCTTTTATTTAGTTTTATTGTGGTAAAGTATATATAACATGTTTTAAGGCTCAACCATGTTGTAGTATGTATCAGAGCTTCATCCCTTTTTGTGAATGAATAATATTCCATCATGTGGATATACCAAAATTTGTGGGATTTTTGTTTTTATTTTTTTAATTGAAACCACACACAATGTTGTATTGGTTTCAGGTATACAAAGAGTGATTAAATCTTTATATACATTATATATATAATAAACTGATCACAATAAGTGTAGCTGTTATCTGTCATCATACAGATTTGTTACAATATTATTGACTATATGTCCTATGTTGTACATTACATTGCAGAGGGACTGCTTTTCCTACCATAATCAAGAAACTTCCTGTTGAATCAGGAATTCACTACTACAGCTGTTTGCTTCACCATATTACTTATGCTATATTACACCACACACACACACACACACACACAAACACACACACAGACACACAGACACATAAATGGATGTCTTATAGCTTTCTTTGCTTTCCACAACTCAGTTTTGAATTCCAGTCTTCTTCAAGTATGCCAGGTTTGGAGAATCTAAAACATAACAAGGAATCTTGTATTCTTGCTTTGTTGTTTTAGTAATTCAGCATCTGCAATACAAGAAAGCATGTTAGAGAAGGGTTGGAATGGATATTGAACTGCCTGAGCCAATGCATCTGCCAGTTCACTTACTTGGTAGTAATTTATGGAGCGAATGCCTAATTGTGAAAAAGCCTTAGAATTAGTACTTCAATTTTGAAGTGGTCCCTCAAGCATTTACTCTGTAGAATTGTTGCCAAACTTTTAGTTCAATTCACAACTCTAAGTATATAATTTGTGCCAAGATCTGGAGACACAAAGAATAATTATGTCAGTTCCTTACTCTTAAGAGACTAATAGTCTATAATGTAGAATAGACCAATCAATGGCTATAGTTATTCAGGTATTAACACTTTACTAAGAGATAAACAACATGCTGTGGGATTAATTTAGCTTTCATTGCATATACAGTAGATATTTGGGTATTCCTACATCGATAAATTTAAACTATACCTTAAAGAATTTTCTCTAGTCTTAGAGGAGAAAGGAAATATATTATTTGAGGAAACAAGAACATGAGAAAAGCGTGAAAATATGAACCTTTATATGGAAGTATATGATCCCTGACCCGCAGCATGTGTAGAGTAAGTATTTGTTAAAGTAAATGAGAAAACACTTAGGATGCAGAGGTCATAATAAAAGTGAACAGAAAGTAGATCAGAGAAGTAAGGATCTTCAGATTGTTACAGACTTTTAAATCCTGTTTTGACCAATGAGTTATAAGTATAAATCAAGAGGTATCACTTTCAGGCCAGAGCATTTGATTGCTGGTACAGAATCACACACTGTTTTCTCCCTTGCAAAGTCACTGATGTCCAGAAGGAGACTGTTCCAATCACAGGAAATGTAAGGAAACAGAGCTCTTTTATACAAAGAAATCTGGAGTCAGGAGCTTTATAATGGTAACCCTCGAAGTACTGAGGAGGATAGGTTTTACTGCACACGGCTGGAGTCAGACAGATCAGATAAAATGCTGTGTGAGAGTCTATATCCACTGTAGCAGAAGCACTAGTAAAGATGAAGAAGATCATCTAAGAGACATTAAAGGGAGGGAAATGAAAGAACTTAGTTGAAGCAAATATATAGATGAAGAGGAAAAGGGAGAAGTCAACAGCAAGTTTAAGATTGCCGTCTTAGATCCCTGAGTGAATGGCAATATCTTAGTTAGAACACAGACGTTTAATGTTCACCAAATATCTAATGTGTGTTCCCATGCTGCCCATGCCTCTTGCAGTAAAGTGGGATCACGTAACCACTTCTTATCAATGAGCTGTGAATAGAAATGGCAGGTGTTCCTTTGAGGGGAAAACAATTTGTGGTGTGCAACTGTGTGCAACTGTCTGAATCTTCCCTAAACTTGATGACAATGGAGATCTACAGATAAGATGGCTGAACCACTTAGGGACTAGATATCTCAATTAATGAGATAGAAGCGACGCTAGAATGGCATCCAATCCTTATTACATGTTGAGTTAAGTAAGATATGAACATTTTAATGTGTAAATTAACTAAATTGCTTTTATGACAGCTTAGTTTACCATGACTAAAACAGGCTAAATAGATGAAAAACAGAATGTTTTAGAGGTTAATAATGATAAAATTCATTGAATATCATATGCTAGTCGCTGTTTTAAGCATATTTATTATGTGTAATAGCCCATTTGCTTCTTGAACAGCCCTCTAAGAAAGTGCTATTTTACTTAATTTTGAAGATGTGGAAATTGAGGAACAGGGTAATCAGGTCATCTGATTTCATAAAGCCAGTATGCTGTGAGCTTGAAATTTTGGACCGGATATTACACAGGCTGAATTTGAGATGAGAATATCCAATATGCATATAGAGATAAAGAAAAAGAAGACCAAACTAGTAAGAATACAAGGGTTGGGTTTTTTTTGTTGTTGTTGTTGTTTTGTTTTGTTTTGTTTTTTCTTTTAGAACTGAAATCCTAAAATGATAAGAACACATGCAAACACAGAAATATTAAGACTGGAATGTCTCTCCCTGGCCCTACGGTCTAGCTCTTGGTTTTATCAGGCTGCCTACTCATACTTTTAAAGCCTGGGTGACATGGGTGGCAGAGCCAGAGAGTACTGCATAGAGTTGGACTTGACCAAAGGGATACCATCATTCTGCAGAGCTCTTCTCCATGAGGGATAGTGATTTTAAGTTTCTGTCTCTGCCCTCAGTCTGGGAGGATTGAAAGAAAAGGGGAACTTGTACTCTGATTGCTTTCTCACTACAAACCCCCAGGACTTGGGGGCAAGCAATCGCAATCTACTACCTTAAAATTTCAAACAAATAATGAAAAATAAAGTGATCCAATAAAAAATGCTTCTCTCTTCGGAAGAATCTCTTGCAATTGTCCAACTTCAATGTTTACTTCTCCCCTTTTTCTCTATTATTATTTCTGAGTGCTGAATTCTTTTAATATTCTTAAACTATCTTTCTCCTACTACTATATATATTATTATTTTCTCATGTCTAGCCACATGTGTGACCTATGGGGGCCTTATATTTGAATATTTGATTTCAACGACTATATGCATATAAATATTCCCCAAATCTATTTATATTTTTATGTCAGTTTATGTTTTTAGTACTTTCTAAAAGTTCTCATACCTGGATATCTACAACACACCTCTAATTAGTTGTTCATACATTATACAAAGAAAATTAAGTTCATCCGATAGTTAACATTTCCCAATGTTCCTATTGCTATGAGATTTCTGCAAGGCAAAATATGTTATCAGGGAGACTATATGTTGCTAAAAAGGAAACCTCTGGAGTTACAGTGTTCTTTGGTTCAATCTTGTGTCTGTTACTTATTAATACATGAGAATGTGGATCTTCTAAGCTATAAATTCTGAGATTCAGCTTTCCCATTTGTAAACCGGGGATAACAGCCTGTTTCACCTGCTGTGGGTATATAATCAAATAATCACAGAAAAGCACTATATACCTACTATATAGAAGGCTCTGTACAAAATTTAGTTTCCATCCTACTAGTTTGCGTTTTCAATGAGATTTTCACTACCAGGAAGCCAATTGGATCTATCTTCTTTGAAATCATCCTCTTGGAAAACTTGTTTAGTTACAAGTTTTTGATAATTTGAATTTTAAGACAACTTAGAATCTGTACTAGGATGGATACTTTTTACTCAATAATAGTATGTATACCCTCCTTTAATTGGATGGAATTATGATTATATTATTTTAAAATAATTTCATATGTATTTTTAGCCTCTGTACTTTTGACATTGCAGTAAATTTTTCATTGACAATCATGAATATTTTAACCTGTGTATTTTTCCACTTCCATCCTTTAAAAATGCAGTTCAAAATATTATTTCATGAAATTCTCTTTGTTAATAAAATTCCATCTTCTGACACAAATTAATTATCCATTCACTGTATTTTGTAAAACTCACAACCCTAGTTTGTAATGATCTATGTTCACATTTTGAAGCAGTCTCCCCATTATGCAAACTCTGTCTGTATGTGGGTGTGTATATGTATATGTGTAGATAAAAAATAATAAAGAAATTTGGGGAATGTCTCTTAAGAGTGTGATTTGAGATACAATAGAGATTTCTTCATGCTTTTTATGTGCAATGATTTTGATCAAGTAATGTTATTTATGAAAATATCTTGTGGTTATTTTACTTGAGAATTTTCAATCAGTTTTCAGTTTTCAATTGTGACTTTTTCTGATAACCAAACATCTATTGAAGAACATCAGTAATTTTGTACATAGAAATTGAATAGAGAAAAATTATTTTTACTTCAGTGGGAAGTATCCTGACATTCAATTGCTTTTCTATATTTTATTGTAAACCAATAATGGGAAAAAAAATGTTCATTGCAAAGGTTATTCTTAATTTGGTAAGTGGAATAAAGATTCTCCTTCCAACCTTCATCTATGTAAGATAACAGGGAAATATTGTATTTGTTCCTTTTCCTTTTGGTTTCTCATTTTTACGTCAAAATGCTAATAAATAAAGTTTACATCCCAACTTATTATTATAATGGCAGTTGATATTGTCAATATAGCACATACTGCAGGAAATTATATTTCAGTGCAGTAAAAGCTAGTTAACAAACATCTGTTTAAAAAAATTTTTTTTTTAATTTTTATTTATTTATGATAGTCACACACAGAGAGAGAGAGAGAGAGAGAGAGAGAGAGAGAGGCAGAGACACAGGCAGAGGGAGAAGCAGGCTCCATGCACCAGGAGCCCGACGTGGGACTCGATCCCGGGTCTCCAGGATCACGCCCTGGGCCAAAGGCAGGCGCCAAACCGCTGCGCCACCCAGGGATCCCCTAAAAAAATTTTTTAAATCATAATCTATTTTCAGTTTTGTTTAACTTTACAAATTATTTCCTACTTTGCAATTTTACAGTGAATATAATTTGAAAAATAACCTGATGTTTCATATTTGTGGTTTATGCCTAAATGAAAATTACACACACTTATCCCACATAGATACAGAGGACACTCATCTGAAAATCACAATGTTTGGAAGAAGGATATCAGATGGAACATCCCTTCATTCATTTACTCACTCATTTAGGCTTTACTGTCAGACAAGTGCTGGATAAAAGGATGAGAAACAGACTTCACTCCACCTTCATGGAGACTACAGCCAGTCAGGTGACACAGAGTTCAAGCATTTCTGCCCGTTCCCATATACAACCTTTACTCATTAGAACTGTTATCCCTTGAGTCACACCTCGCAAACAAGCTAAATGGGCTTGGTGATCAAGCACTGTGGCTCACAGCTGATTAAAATAAATAAATCAGGACTAAGTGAACCCGATACATGACAAAGATATTAAAAAGAAATGAAAACATTTTGGCTATGGAAGTAGGTAGAAAAGTTTTCCCCGCCTTATATTCCATTTATTCAACCACAAGACAGCTCACTGTCTTATTCAATTCTTATTCATTCATTTAATGTTTATTGACAATCTATTATGTGCATGGCTTTGGACTTATAAAAAACAGAAGTAAAATGTGGTCCTTAGACAAAACAGACTCATAGTATTGTGCATATGTATGTGTATCTGTGTTTCTGTGTGTGTACTTTTGGCAGGGAGATGAGGATAAGTAAATTAGGTTTCAAGAGTCAGAAAAAAATCAGAGGGGACATGGTGTCACCGGAGAACTTTTTACTGATATAAAAATTACTTAAGAGGGACACCTGTATGGCTCAGTGGTTGAGCATCTGCCTTCAGCTCAGGGCATGATTCTGGGGTCCTGGGATCGAGTCCCACATCAGGCTCCCTGTGAGGCACCTGCTTCTCCCTCTGCCTATGTCTCTGCCTCTGTGTGTGTGTGTCTCTCATGAATAACAAATAAAAAATCTTAAAAAAATTACTTAAGAATAAGTGTTAAGTCTCAAATTGCTGACAGAAAAGGTAATGAAACTATTACAAAGATGGCATGATGGCAATGGTAAGGGCAGAATAAGGACACTATCAGAGCAAAAATGCAAGGTATCTATCCTGCTGTGATAGCTGAGAGAAGGAAATGGGTGAGGAACTGGGAACAGGAAAGTACACAATGCAGTGTACCTTTGCTTTACTGTTCAGCAAATAAAACATTTCCTGCCCCACTATAGGCAGAGTCTACTTACATATCTCATTGATTTGAGGCTTGATATTTTAGCTTTTGTGCCTCTAGCCTGAGCTGCAAAAGAAAATAGGTTGAGCGGAGTCCCCCAACCAGCCTGAACTCCTGTGGAGTGGTCTTGAAAATATATGAGAATTCTCACTGAAACTAGTTACTGTTGCATGCCACTAAATTTGGGTATGTTTTGCTATGTACAATAGCCAAGTAATAAATTGATTAATATCTAGAATGGGGATGCTGCATTGTGAAACATTTAGCATGGTTCACATTGGCTTTGAGATTGAGTAATAGATAACAAGAGAAGTCTTACTAAAAGTCTGCATAGTGAACCATGATGTGTAATGGCAAAATATATGATAAAATGTTTGCTTGTGGTAACTTGGCAGATAGAACAAATATCTAATGTCACTGTGATATTGGGCAAGAATGTTTTGAATTGGATGAGGTAGATGCTAATAGTTGCATTTGGTAAGGTACAGCAGGGGAGCAGGGGGCAGAGATGAGTCCAGAAAAGAGCTGGGCAGTTTGAAGCATTTTTTTTTAATTTTTTTATTTATTTATGATAGGCACACAGTGAGAGAGAGAGAGGCAGAGACACAGGCAGAGGGAGAAGCAGGCTCCATGCACCGGGAGCCTGACGTGGGATTTGATCCTGGGTCTCCAGGATCGCGCCCTGGACCAAAGGCAGGCGCTAAACCGCTGCGCCACCCAGGGATCCCGAGCTGGGCAGTTTGAAATCAGAATTTGGAGGGTATATAGAAAAATCAGAAATCACAGGGTTAAAATAAAAAGCCTAGTCATTACAACATAGCTTTGGGAAAAAGACAAAATTTAGAGCATGAGGTAAGAACATAACACTATTTGTTAATATATGTCTAAGTAAATTAAACTGGTCTCTAGTTATTTCTTAAAGCTGGATAAAGTGCCACTGGTTAAATACAGAAATCTGGCCCTATAGAAGCCTGATAAGTAAAAAGAACTATAAATATGTCCAAAGAGAAAGAGCAGCATGCCTAAACAAAAAGCAACGATCCAAAAATGTAGTTCTGTCTTTTGGCAGTTGGAGTTCATTGGTGTCAAATACATCAGAAATCCACAGAAAACTATATTAACAAAATCACTGTCAACTTGGAACAAATGGGATGGTTTATTTCAACGTGAAAATATCTGAGAGCCACCAATTGTCTATAGGCAAGAAGTAACTGAGAAAGCCACTTAGCCACCAAGCAGTAGTGGCTCAAAAGTAGCCAAGGAGTATTATAGATAATGAAAAACATCCCAGAGGGTAGTACCAAGAGTGGAAGAGATCAACAGAGTATGAGTAGTAGTTTCCAGTGAGCAAATCTGGAGTTGAATCAAGGAACATTCCCTACCCTCAGGGTAGAGGCATCTGGCAACATTTGCCTGGCAGGAATTTGGAATTACTGTGTACTATTAACTATCTCTTCCTTTTATCCTTCTTATGGAATGAAAATATTTCTTGTGGATATCCTTGTTTGCTTCACCATTGTAACTTGGTTGTGTGGACAGTCAATGACTTGTTTCTTTGGTTCCTAAGTCTTTAGATCAAGAATATCTGCACCTGGGATTCCTGGGTGGCTCAACGGTTTAGTGCCTGCCTTTGGCCCAGGGTGTGATCCTGGAATCCTGAAATTGAGTCTCTCATCAGGCTTCCTGCATGGAGCCTACTTCTCCATCTGCCTGTGTCTCTGTCTCTCTCTCTCTCTCTCTCTCTCTCTCATAAATAAATAAAATAATAAAAAAAAAGAATATCTGCACCTGGACAGAATGTGGATTATAAGATTCTTGTCAGAAAGTCCGCTGCCACTGTAACAGGTATATCTATCAGTGGTCTTTAAAAAAAGGAGTACGTGTGTTTTTGCATACAAGAGGACATAGGGGATATTTGTAAAGAAGATAGATTCTGTTTGTTAGATGATTGTACAGCTAATATTCACACCACCCTCCCACCCTGTCCCAGTTCCTACTGTGAGTGCAGTATGCTTCTAAACTCATTGATTTTAGATTTAGTCATGAGATCTGCTTTGGTCAGTTGAAATGGCAATGCAAAATCCAAGAATAGACTTTAAGACACATTGTATGTTCCTGTGGGTTCTTCTTGGAGCTTCTTATCTCTATGATAAGAAAACCGTAACATTGAGGTATCCCTTGCACCACCAACTTAAACTCCTAAATAAGATATATTTAGGAATAGTCTATGGGGCAGCCTGGATGGCTCAGTAGTTTGGTGCCTGCCTTCAGTCCAGGGCCTGATCCTGGAGACCCGGGGTCGAGTCCCACATTGGGCTTCCTGCATGGAGCCTGCTTCTTCCTGTGCCTGTGTCTCTGCCTCTCTCTCTCTGCGTCTCTCATGAATAAATAAATAAAATCTTAAAAATAAAAGGAATAGTCCATAGTGACCTATACATAGCAGACTAAAGTAAGCCATATGGTGCTAATCCTTAGCACCACGATAGGTGACCAATATATCTAGGAGCATGAGAATAAATGCTTATTGCCACTGTTTCGTGGCTGTTTTGCTATTAGCTGACTAATACAAATAGGAAACTTAGTTCTGTGAGATATAAGAGACAAAGATATCTGCTGACAATAGTATAAAAATGGCATGATAAGAATAAAGACTTGAATTATCTTGAGTAGTTATGAGAAATGGCAGAGACATAAAAATCCAAGTGGAAAAAAAATCTAAGGCAATATTGGAAAAAAACTTTTTTTTTTTTTTTTTTCCCCATAGAAAAAGGAGTCTGCCACTTGCTGGCCAACCCACAAAATGAATTCTTCCTTAATCCCAGTGCTCTCTTGCCCTTTTAGAGACATATTGTTATTTTGTATTTCTTCACTCTCATATATCTTCAACTTCTCTCTTTCATAACTATAAGTTTACTTAAAAATCCTCTTCAAAAATTTTTAAAAACTATGTATAGTTTTTAGCTATATATATTATATATAATTACATGTATAATGTATATAATATATAACATAACTATATAACTATAACTATACTGCATATATAACTATATACTATTCTATACATACTATACTATATGGTATATACTATATATAACTATAAACAACATATATAACATATAGCATATATATAACATATATAACAGAAACACACAAAAAATATCATTACCCCTTTTTTTAAAGATTTTATTTATTTATTCATGAGAGACACAGAGAGAGAGAGAGGCAGAGACGCATGCACAGGGAGAAGCAGGCTCCATGCAGGGAACCTGATGTGGGACTCCAGGATCACGCCCCAAGCCGAAGGCAGATGCTCAAACGCTGAGCCACCCGGGCATCCTTATCATTACCCTTTTAAGGCAATCATAGATCACTAAATTTTATAAAATCAAAATATTTTCAAAGAAGTAGAAAAGATCCTTGAGATTTTGAACAAAGAGACTTACTATTTTTGCAAAAGGACCTTTTTTAAATGCCACTGTTAATAATAGAAGGTGTGTCACTCACTACCAAAGAGATTCATTGGGTTTATCAAATACCTTGCATATTTTCTCAATTTCCCATTTTGTTCTTGCAAAATAAACCGACTAATATGATAGTATCACTGTTCTTATCTTAAATTATAACCTATCAAGGTGAGGGCAGCCTTTAATTCAGAAGTAATATTCATCAATGTTTCTTACATGTCGGCTTCCTCATCCCTAAGTAATACTTGGTATTCCGTATGCCCCTCAATCACCTTCATAAAAGTTGAACATTCCTAAATTCTTTCAAATTACCAAAGTACCAGATGCCAGATTACATTCATCTAGAAGTATCTGTAGTATTAAAGTCTATGACTTTTATTTCCTTTCAAATATTCTACATTGGCTTTCATGACTTTATGTTGTTCAAGTCTTTTGCTTATCAATTCTTTATAATGTCTTCCATTTACATGTATTCCTCACGTCTTCCTTTTGTAATTCAAACAGATCCTATGAGTTTTTATATTCCTTCTGATATGCTTCTTTCTCCACATTTTACTATAGAAATCCACACACTTGCTTGCTTTTGATGCCCAACACTATAACTATATTTCCATTTTCTCCTTCCTTTTTGAACTTCAGCTCAATTCTCCTCATAGTCTCAACTGTAGCAATTGCTTATTTGTAATTCATGGAATAATATTTAGTGCATTGCTTTCTGCTTGTGTTGAAATTGCACATTCTTTAAAACACTATGTAAGTTCATTATGGATAAATCTGTAGTCTTCATTTTTGGATCCTCTCGGAACATATTGTAGTGTTTGAATATGAATGATCAGTAAACATATGTCATTCATTAGCATAGAATAAATTTTTTTAAAGCTCAGTGAGAGCCATTTAGGGCCCGGAATGCCTCTTAAGATCCCTTGAGATAATTATCTTAATTCAAGACAAACAAACTAGTGCTTATAATGGTGTCTCATGAACCAAGAGAATTTAAATATTATGACAAGTACTCAGTCAAGAAAGAATATATGGAAAATAAATCTATCTGAATTGTACAAACCCGTTAAGTTCTGATCCTAAAGCAAATAAACATAATCTGAACATTCATTTATTTTAGATACCTTTCAAGATAGATTTCATATAATGTTGCTGTACTAAGAGTACAATTCACCAAGTAGTCTTTACCTTATTCTACATGCAGAATTGTTAGTATCTCATCATCACAGAAGAACTTTCTTAACTATGGAACAATTTAACAACTTTTTCTCTAGAGAGATCATAGAGGTCTATACCCAACAATATGTGTCATCTACTCTGAAGGAAAATAAAGCATCCAGAATGCATTGTTTTATAATAAAATCATCTTCCATAGTATTTGATTTATCCTGGACTCATTCCTCAGAGTAAAATCAATGTAATGAGGCAACACATCTTTTGGAGTTCTAATTTCTTTTTAAGTCATATTCTTTTTAAAGACGTGAAAATACTTAGATGGCTTAAAATTAAAAAATAATAGTTAATTATTTTGAAAATAAACCTACATGTTAGAGGAACTGACTCTAAAACTGTGTTTTACCTTGTTTTAACAAGTACAGGGTATTTATATTTAACCTGATAGGAAATTGATTCCTCACTTTAGTTGCAGTGAATAATTGTCATTAATTCACAATGTTAATTTCTTAACATTATAAAGAATAGTATAAGTTTTTAAAATAAATTTTAAAATGCATTTGTTTTAATGTCTTCTAGTAAGTATTCATATTATGACTAAAGTTATATATTCTAAGTTTATTTAAGCTACCAAGGAGTCTTCGCTTTTACAGAGGAATATTTGATAAATTTATGCTATAATATTTAACTGAAGGAATAGGGTATAGTATGATCATAAATGGTTCTCAGGACTTTCACCTTTGTGATGCATATCGGCAGTCCCATTTGTTTAACTTGTCCCAAACATCACACAATTTCCCAATGCCTATTTTCTAATTTTTATACCTGATAATTTCCAGTTAACTTTTCCTCTCATTAAGGAATAGAAATTAGGAAAGCCCTGCTTTTAATTAATGTAGCAAAAGACTTTGAGACTTTATCTCAAATTTGATTTTTTTTTACTTCATTTCTATGTGGTGATAAATCTAAAAATGATATGAATTATATAAAGTGAAAATTGATTCTTTTTAGTTTTTTAATTCATTTGCCTTTTAAAAGAACAGCAAATGAGTTTGCATTTTTTTACAGAGAAATTCTTGGTTTTCTAGGACTTCCCTGAGAGGCTGAAATGAAAATATAACATTATTAGAAAGCCAGAGTATGGAGACCCCAGAAGTAAATCTGCCAGTTGTAACTTACAGTTCTTTAAATCATGTTTAAAATATTATTGGGGGTTTATAAAGCAGTTATACGGGACAGAAAAAGCTCCAAATGTGGGTCTCAAGGATCAAATATAACAATGTTCATTCTAAAGTATCTCCCTACTTTACAGATGCATTAAGATTGTTGACTGAATAATGACCCTTTGTTCAATAACATGTGTAAGTTCCCTCTCCAGGTCACTGTAGGAGTGGGTATCATTGTTGCCCTCCTAAGTGACTTTAAACATTATAATGATATCTTATTCCCATTCTAATCAAAATATCATATTGATATACCATGTGTTAGGAGGCTGAATTTTAGTAGTAGTTGCCTAAATTCAGCTATTTCTTTCATCATGTTTAAACTTCAATATCACATTTACATAAATAATATATACTTCCTCGTATGATTCTACATTTTATTTACCTTTCTATAGTCAACTTCAAATGTCTATGTAGATAGTGAGATCTAGAATGTTGTTTCCTTGTTCTGAAATTTTGGTAGCCATCAGCTTCTAGGAAGTAGGAATTTTGTAAAAACTACTTAGGCTGACTTTCTTTTCATTGCTCAAATACATGAGCGAAACAGACAATTCCTTAAACCTAGCCTAAGAAGAGCAATCTGTTTATGATATATTGAAACGGTAAGAGTCACCCTGAACACTCAGCTTCTTTGTTTTCATTATCCCACCTTATTTTTGCCCTTTACTATATAGCATCCAGCTCATCCTATGTTCGAAGGGTTTTATATTGTATTTCTTACCCCCTCCCATTATCAATGGTTGCATGTAAGTGTTGCCACCCACCCAATAGTTATCTTTTTGTAACATGATTACTGATGATTTTAACCTTTGAACATGTCAGCAGTTTAACTAAAAACATAAATCCAATAATGGTAATAGTTTACAGATATTGTAATTTAGTATCATGAACACTTTCTGTGAATGGCAAATACAACAACAGAATGCTTCTATTATGATTAAAGATGATAAAGAAAGATGTTAACTACAGAAGTTAATACTTTTTTTTGTTTGAGGGTTCATTTTTGTTATCTTTAAATAGTTAATTTCAGAAAAGTTACTTAACCAATATTGCATAAGTTTTCTCATCTCTAAAATAGTAATAATAAAGCAATCTACTTATAAGACATTTGAGGATTAAATAGGACAATATATAGGAATTGTCCAGAATACCACCTATCACACTTAATTAACAAATAATAGCTATTATTATCTAATAACATGATTTGGGTACATAAGATATTTAATGGTGAGAATTAATGTCTTAGTAATACAGCCAGTATAATTTGTTTCTTAGTATATATTAAGTAAGTAGAAAAATTGATTAAGTTTAAATATGATATGGTTGAGACTAATTTTTTAAATATTCTTCTTATCAATGTAGAAAGTTCAAATCTTCCTCTATAATAGTCAATAAAGTTAGAAAATAACATTTGAAAAAATAACTGTTGTATGTTATCAGAACCAGGACACTAGTTCATGTTTTGCTGCTGCTGCTGCTGCTGCTGCTGCTTTTGCTGCTTCTTCTTCTTCTTCTTCTTCTTCTTCTTCTTCTTCTTCTTCTTCTCCTTCTTATCTTCTTCATCCTCTTCTTCTTTTTAAGATTTTATTTGTTTATAGCATTTTATTTAAATTCAATTTGCAAACATATAGTATAACACCTAGTGATCATCTCATCATGTGCCTTCCTTAAGGCCTGTTTCCTTGTCTTTCTCCAATTGACTTAATTCACTCAACATAATACCCTCCAGTTCCATCCACATCAATGTAAATGGTAGGTATTAATACTTTCTAATGGCTGAGTAGTATTGAATTGTGTGTATATACTATATCTTCTTTATTCAGTCATCCTTCAAAGGGCATCGTGGCCCCTTCTACAGTTTGTCTATTGTGGACATTGCTGCTATGAACATTGGGGTGCAGGTTCCTGTCGTTTCATTGCATCTGTATCTTTGGGGTACTCAGGAGTGCAATTTCTGGGTCATAGGGTAGCTCTATTTTTAACTTCTTGAGGAAACTCC
This sequence comes from Canis lupus familiaris, assembly GCF_011100685.1. Lineage (NCBI taxonomy): Eukaryota > Metazoa > Chordata > Mammalia > Carnivora > Canidae > Canis > Canis lupus. The sequence continues at coordinate 20,787,878 of NC_049253.1, forward strand.
ACACTGCTTTCCAGAGAGGCTGCACCACCATGCATTCCCACAAACAAAGTAAATAGGTTCCCCTTTCTCCATATCCTCACCAACATTTGTTTCCTGTCTTGTTATTTTTAGCCATTCTCACTATGTAAAGTAGTATCTCCTTGTAGTTTTGATTTGTATTTCCCTGATGGCCAGTGATGCAGAGCATTTTCTCATGTGCATATTGGCCATGTCTATGTCTTCCTCTGTGATATTTCTCTTCATGTCTTTTGCCCATTTCATGATTGGATTGTTTGTTTCTTTGCTGTTGAGTTTAATAAATTCTTTATAGATCTTGGATGCTAGCCCTTTATTTGATATGTCATTTGCAAATATCTTCTCCCATTCTGTAGGTTGCCTTTTAGTTTTGTTGACTGCTTCCTTTGTCATGAAGAAGATTTTTATCTTGATGAAGTCTCAATAGTTCATTTTTGCTAGTGTTTACCTTGTCTTTATAAAGTGTCTGGCAAGAAGTTGCTCTGGCCAAAATCAAAAGGTTGTTGCCTGTCTTCTCCTCTAGGAATTTGATGTATTCTTATCTCACATTTAGAACTTTCAACCATTTTGAGTTCATCTATGTGTATGGTATAAGAGAATGGTCCACTTTCATTCTTCTGCTGGCTGTTCAATTTTCCCAACACCTTTTATTGAAGAGATTGTCTTTTTTCTAGTGGATCTTTCCTGCTTTGTCAGATATGAGTTGATCATAGAGTCAAGGGTCCATTTCTGGGTTCTCTATTCTGTTCCATTGATCTATGTGTCTGTTTTTATGCCAGTACCATACAGTTTTGATCATCACAGCATTGTAATACAAGGTTGAAGTCAGGCATTGTGATGCCCTCAGTTATAGTTTTCTTCTTTCTATCTATCTTTATTCTTAAAAAAAGAAAGATTTATTTATTCATGAGAAAAAATATTTATTTATTCATGAGAGACACTGAGAGAGAGGCAGAGATTAGGCAGAGGGAGAAATGGGCTCCCTGTGGGAACCCAATGTGGAATTTGATCCTAGGACCCCAGGATCGCACCCCGAGCCAATGGCAGACACTCAACCACTGAACCACCCAGGCATCCTTGGTTTCCTGTTTCAACATTCCTCCAGTTATTCGGGGTCTTTTCTGGTTCCACACATATAATAGTATCATTGATTCCAACTCTATGAAGAAAGATCATGGTATTTTGATAGAGATTTCATCAAATGTGTAAATTGCCCTGGGTAGCATAGAAATTTTCACAACATTTATTATTTTAACCTATGAGCATGGAATTTTTTCCCTACCTCTTTGTGTCTTCCTCAATTTCTTTCATAAATATTCTATGGATTTTAGAGCACAGATCTTTTACCTCTTTGGTTAGGTTTATTCCTTGGTATATTATGGTTTTGGGAGCAATTGTAAATGAGATTGATTCTTTAATTTTTCTTTCTTCAGTCTCATTGTTAGTCTATAGAAATTTAATTGATTTCTGTGCATTGTTTTTGTATCCTGTCACATTACCGAATTGCTGTATGAGTACTAGCAATTTTGGGGTAGAGTCTTTTGGGTTTTCTACATACAGTATCATGTCATCTGCAAAGAGGGAGAGTTTGACTTCTGCTTTGGCAATTTAAGTGCATTTTATTTCTTTTTGTTGTCTAATTGCTGAGGCTAGGATTTCTAGTACTATGTTGAATAACAGTAGTGAGGGTGGGCATCCCTGTCCTGCTCCTGACTTTAGGGGAAAAGCTCTCAGTTTTTCTCCATTAAGAATGATATTCACTGTGGGCTTTTCATAGAAGGATTTTATGATATTGAGGAATGTTCTCTCTATCCCTACACTTTGACGAGTTTTAATTAGGAATGGATACTATGTTTTGCCACATGCTTTTTCTGCTTCCATCAAGAGAATCATATTGTTCTTGTCTTTTATTTTATTAAGGTAATCTATCACATTGATTGTCTTACAAATGGTGAATCACCCTTGCATCCCAGGGATATATCCCACTTGGTTGTGGTGAATAATCCACTTAACGTACTGTTGGATCCTATTGGCTAGTATCTTGGTGGGAATTTTTACATCAATGTTCATCAGGGATATGTCTGTAATTCTCCTTTTTGGTGGGGTCTTTGTCTGGTTTTGGGATCAAGGTAATGCTGGCCTCATAGAATGAGTTTGGAAGTGTTCCTTCCCTTTCTATCCTGCGGAACAGTTTTAGTAGAATGGGTATTATTTCTTCTTTAAACGTTTGGTAGAATTCACTTGGGAAGCCATCTGGCCCTGTACTTTTGTCTTGGGAGGGTTTTTTTTTTAAGATTTTATTTATTTATTCATGAGACACAGAGAAAGAGCGAGAGGGAGAGAGAGGCAAACACAGTCAGAGGGAGAGAAGCAGGCTCCATGCAGGGAGCCTTATGTGCGACTTGATCCCAGGTCTCCAGGATCATGCCCTGGGTCAAAGGCAGGTGCTAAACCACTGAGCCACCCAGGGATCACATCTTGGGAGGTTTTTGATGACTGCTTCAATTTCCTTGCTGGTTATTGGCCTGTTCAGGTTTTCTATTTCTTCCTGTTTCATTTTTGGTAATCTGTAGGTTTCCAGGAATGCATCCACTTCTTCTAGATTGCCTAATTTGTTGGCACATATTTGCTCATAATACATTTTTTTAAATCATTTGTATTTCCTTGGTATTGGTTGTGATCTGTCCTCTTTCACTCATGATTGTATTATTTTTGAGTCTTTTTTCTTTGTAACAAGTCTGGCTAGAGGTTTGTCTATCTTATTAATTCTTTCAAAGAACCAGTTCCTGTTTTGTTGATCTGTTCTATAGTTCATCTGGTCTATTTCATTGAGTTCTGCTCTAATCTTTATTATTTATATTCTCTGCTTGGTTTAGGTTTTATTTGATGTTCTTTCTCCAGTTTCTTTAGGTGTACATTTAGCTTGAGTATTTGAGATTTTTCCAATTTTTTGAGGGAGGTTTTTATTGAAATGTATTTCTCTTTTAGGACCACCTTTGCTATAACCCAAAGATTTTGAACAGTTGGGCTTTCATTTTCATTAGTTTGAATGAATCTTTTAAATTCTTCTCTAATCTCCTGTTTGACCCATTCATTTTTAGTAGAATGCTCCTTTACCTCCAAGAGTCTCAGTTCCTTCCAAATTTCTTACTGTGATTGAGTTCTCATTTCAAAGCATTGTGGTCTGAAAATATGCAGGGAATAATCCCAATCTTTTGGTATCAGTTGAGACCTAATTGGTGATCCAGCATGTGGTCTATTCTAGAGAAAGCTCCAGGTGCACTTGAAAAAATTGCCTATTCTTTTGCATTAGGATAGAATGATCTGTATAAATCTGTGAAATTCATTTGGTCTAGTATATCATTCAAAGCCCTTGTTTCTTTGGTGATCTGCTTAGAAGATCTGTCCTTTGCTGAAAATGCCACTTTTAAGTCTCCTACTATTAATGTATAATTATCTATGTGTCTATTTACTTTGGTTATTGATAGGTTGATATAATTGGCTGCACCTGCAATTAGAGGCATAAATATATATAACTGTTAGGTCTTCTTGTTGAATATACCCTTTAAGTATGATAGTGTCCCTCTTCATCTCTTAGTACACTCTTTGATTTAAAATCTAATTTATCTGATATGAGGATGGCTAACCCTCAGACTTTTTTTGAGGATCCATTTACATGGTAAATGATTGTCCATCCCCTCATTTTCAGTCTGAAGGTGTCCTTAAGTCTAAAGTGAGTCTCTCTCGTAGACAGCATATAGATGGGTCTTGCTTTTTTATCCAGTCTGATACCCTGTCTCTTGACTGGATAATTTAGTGCATTCACATTCAGAGTAACTATTGAAAGACATGAATTTAGTGTCACAGTATTACTTATACAGTCTGTGTTTATGCATATTATTTATTTGGGCTCCCTCTTTGCTTACAGTGTCCCCCTTAATATTTCTTGCAGAGCTGTTTCATGGTCACATATTTTTTTCAGTTTCTGTTAATCCTGGAAGTTCTTTATCTCTCCTATTTTGAATAACAGCCTTGCTTTATAAAGTATTCTTGGCTGGATATTTTTTTCTCATTTAGTACCCTGAATATATCATGCCAGCCCTTTCTGGCCTGCTAGGTCTCTGTAGATAGACCTGCTGATATTTCTCCCCATATAAGTTAGGAATATCTTGTGTTGAGCTGCTTTTAGGATTTTCTTTTTATCTCTGAAATTTGCAAGCTTTACTATTATATGTTGGGGGTATTGATCAGTTTTTGTTGATTTGGAGGGGTCCTCTTGCATATGAATGTCTGTTTCTTTCCCCAGATTAAGGAAGCTATCAGCTATGATTTGTTAAAACATAGTTGCTGGTCCTCTCTCCACAACATCTGGAATCCCAATAAGATGGATGTTATTTCTCAAACTATCACTTAATTCTTGGAGTCTCTCCTCATGGGCTCTTCATTATTTTTCTCTTTCTCAGCTTCTTTCCTTTCCATTAACTTGTCTTCTATGTCACTATTTTCTTCTGCCTCATTTCCTTAGGTGTTAGAGCATCCAGTTTAGACTACATCTCAGTGAAAGTATTTTTAATTTTGGCCTGATTAGATCTCATTTCTGCAATAAGAGACCCTCTAGAGTCTTTTACGCTTTTCTCCAGAGCCACCAGTAATTTTACAATTGTATTCCTGAATTCTACCTCTGACATTTTACTTAAATCCTAATCCATTAGATCTGTGGCAGAAAGTATTACTTCTGGTTCTTTCTTTTGTGGTGAATTCTTCTTTCTAGTCATTTTGTCCAGTGGAGAATGGCTATATGAGTGATCAGAGTAAAAAACATCAACCACCACCAAAACAAAATACGCCCTAGACAATTCCAAAGAGGAACAGGGACCAGAAAATAAAAGAAAAAAGACAACAAAAATGAAAAACAAAGTAAAAAATAATAAAAAAATTAAAAGGGGGAGGAAATAAAGGGGGAGAGAAAATATAGTCCCACAGAGTGGACTAAGATGGTGATCCACTTGGTTCTGTGTATTTTGGTTTGTATTTTAGAAGGCACTAAATTCCAAATTTATATTAAAAAGCAAAACTTACATAGAGAAACAACAGCAACAACAAAAAAACAAAAATGAGAAGAAAAAAAGGGAGGTGGAATGGGAAGGAAGAGAGAATATAATCTCACAGAATGGACTAACACGGTGCTCCATTTGGTTTTGTGTGTATTTTGGTCTGTATGTTAGAAGGTACTAAGTTCCAAAATTAAAAAAAAAAAAAAAGAACACACAAAACATATATCTACAAAAACTAAATTGAATACGTTGAAAGGAAGCCAAAAATGAAGAATATATCTATGACATGTAATTGTAAAAATATGAAAGTCAAAAAGGAAAAAAAAATGCTCTGAAAAATGAAGAGTTGATAAAATATTATAGTTAAGAAAAAGGAAGGAATATTGGAAATTTTTAACCTGAAAAATAAACCATAAGGAAAAGATCTTGAGTTTTATATTGTATTTTCCCTCAGTCCTAGAGTTTTCCAGTCCTGTTTGATCAGTAAATTTGCTGTTCCCTTGTCCTTCTAGCTGGTCTTCTACAAGAGGGGTCTGCTGCACTGATTCTCTGTGCCTGGGTGGGGATGCCCCGGCCTTTGCCAGGTGGCTGAGCTCAGTGTAGGCATTTTGCCTTGTCGTGTCTTTGTTCCCTGGAAGCTGCAACTCTCTTGAGGGTCTAACAACAACAACAACAACAACAACAACAACAACAAATAGTGGGGGCCAGATCTCCAGCCCCAGAGCCAAGAACTCCCAGAATATACCAAATTGCATATTCCTTTAGGACTCACTGGCTCAGATCTTCCAGGGGGCAGGCAGGGGTTTGGGTGAATAGCAACAATTCCTACAATTCCTTTCCACCTTGCAGCAGGAAAGCTTTCATCATCTTGAGTGATGAAAGGCTCCCTCCTTCCTGGAGAAAGCAGAGATTAGCCTGTTTTTCTCTGCTGCCAGGCCCTGGGTCCCCTGGGTTGGAGAGCATTCACCCTGTGCAGTGGGCACCTGCTCCACCTCTCCTAGATACAGCAGAGGGTTGCTGCATTCCAGTCCTTGACAGCAACCCAGCGCCGACAGTGGTCTCCTGATCCAACCATGGTTTGCATTTTATGGCACAAATTGAGCTTTCTCCCAGGCTCACTGACCTAAACCTATTTCTCAATCCAGTGCTTGGGAACTTTCCCAGCTTAGGCACCCCTGTTCTTTCTGACCCTCTGGAAATACTGAGACCTCACTGCCCCTCCTGCAATTCTGCCCTGTTTCATCACTGAGCACTTTTCAGGCAGGGAAGACGCTCTCAGGAGCAGATTTCTAAAGGTCTTGATTGTGCACCCCAGGGCTCTATCACTTTCCTGCAGCTGGCTTGCAAAGGCTCCCTCCCACTCCCCTCTTCTCGTCTCCACACTCCTACCTTGGCAAGAAGTAGTCAATTTTCTATTTGTAGCATTCCAGCTGATCTTTCTTTACACTTCATGTTGAATTCATAGGTGTTCAGGATGGTTTGAAAGTTACCTAGCCAAATTTGAGGAACCAGATAAAATTAGGACCCCTATTTTTCTGCCATCTTGCCTCCCTCTTGTTTTTTAGATTCTATTTATTTATTTGATAGAGAGAGAAGCAGCAAGCACAAGCAGGGGTGGTGGCAGGCAGAGGGAGAAGGAGAAGCTCTTTTCCTGAGCAGGGAGCCAGATATGGGCCCTGATCCTAGGCCCCAGGGATCATGACCTGAGCTGAAGGCAGACACTTAAGACTGAGCCACCCAGGTGCGTGCTATGTTTTGCTTCTTACTGGACATGTTAGTTTAAATACATAGTTTAAAAACATATGTATGTTTAATACATATCACATATGACTAAGATATGAACAAACTGATCTGTCCTCATAACAACCATAATAACCTCATAACAACTGTAAACTCTGTACAAAATACAACCACCAGAAGGCTCTGAAAGTAGAGAAAGCAAGAAGATTCTGGAGGGACTTTGAAATTTGGAGGAATGGACCAGCACAGGTGGATTTCTCATTTAGGGATAGTTTCTAACAGCTTTTTAGAATTATATTAATTACAGTGATATTTTATTTTCAAGTGGTCTCCTTCAGATCCCCTTTCCTCCCCAGAGGCTCTGCCATTGAAACTGGTTGTAGCAGAATTATGTGTATAACAGCAAAACATAAAGGCCTCCAGCTGAGACATCATGCTGGGCTCCCTGGTTCTGAAGTGTTCTGTGCACACATTGGTGATTCTTTATAGGAAAAAGTGCTTTCTGACACAGCTTTACAAATGGAGGACAATAGAAATCTTCACCTGACCTCTCTGGTCTCTTTGCTCTAAGACCATACAGCTGTGATTCACATCCTTATTTTAATATCATTGCTATATTGTATCATTTTCCTTCAAATAAGTGTAGACTTGGAAGCATCATCTTTGTGGGTTCTGTGAGAATTTTTTAACAATTGAACCCTATTTATCTATCATTGTTATTGCATGTATATGTTACTGGAACATAGATATAGGTATAATTTAATAAAGAGAATTATGATTGCAATTAATTAGCACAAAACTATGCTCAATTGATGAAAAATGTCAAGCAAGCATTTTGTAGGAAAAGCATGACCTGTGAATTCAAATGTAGATAAATAATTGCATTTATTTCTTTAGTTCCTTTTTTTATTCTTCACTATTAAGCTGTGTTACTGGTCTTTGACTTGTTTGGTTGATCAGTGGGAGATTACAGTGAATAATTACAGGAGTGCAATATTTGCAAAATTATGCTATGTCACTAACTCTACATTGACTTTCCACAAAATGACCTTTTATTAATCAATATATAAAAGTCTGTGTTTTAGAATAATATCTGTTAATTTCTTTTTTAAAATATAGTTCTATTTTGTGTTTTCATTGCACATTAAAATATATCAATATTCAAAGAACTTGGACAAATCAATCTCTGAGATGCATTTGCAAAATACTTCGTTTTGATAAAACATTATGAAATGTGGTCTATAATTTGATACTTTGGTCAGTTTTATTTTCTGTTCCATTGTTATGGAATAAAATTAAGTAAATTGTTATTGTATCTGATTATATTGTGTGTGTGTGTGTGTGTATGTGTGTGTGGTTGCTCCTGATAGTTAATAGCCTTGGTATCCACTATAATATGCCTATGTGACCAGCAAGGCATAAAAACCCCAACTGAGACTCCATTTTGGGTCCTTCACTTCTAAAGGTTTTGTGTACATGTTGGTGGGTCTTGATCTTACAGACAATTTGTGTTCTTACAGACGGAGGATAGTTTCAGCTCCCACTTGACCTCTCTAGAGTTTGAACCCTCAAGGCAGTTTGGCTGTGATACATTTTTTTTTTTTTACCTTTAATGGAGTTCCCTGGTCCTAAAATAAACTAGATTTGTCATAATCGTTCTGTTGGAACTTCCGAGTTACTTTTAGACATTGAAGCCTATTTAGCTGCAACTATTAGTGCAAAACCCCATACTTTTTGGCTTGAAGAATTGGAAAGCATTTTGAGGGATCCGCAGTCTCTTGAAATTAGGGAAAGAATCCAATTCTAAGGATAAAGTTTGCCTATATCCCTGCTGATCCCTAAGCCATGTGTGTAGGATAGATGGCAAAGAGTAAATCTTCAGGAAATAAAGAATTGAATTGAAATTTGAGCTTCTACACAAGGACACTGCAGCTTGAATCCAACCAAGTTAACTGCCTACTAACACAATAAAAATCACAAAAATCAGCACTATGCCAATGAAAATAACAGAGTTCTTATATCAAGTGTCCATAGTATAAGATCACAATAAGCAGGACACAATACAACATAGCACTGTATTTTATTCTACAAACAAAGAATCAGAGAAATGTGACCTTTTTTTCAAAAGAAAAAAAAATCAGTGTAGACCTCCCTCTAGATGACCCAGATGTCAGAATTAGCAAACAAGGACTTTAAGCAACTATTATAACTGTTCTTGAGGTAAATAAAAATGTGCTTGCAATGAATGAAAGAATGAAAACTTAAGGAAGTTTCAGCAGGAAATAGAAACTACATTACAAAATCTTTTTTTTTTTTTTTAAGATTTTATTTATTTATTCATGATAGTCACACAGAGAGAGAGACGCAGAGACACAGGCAGAGGGAGAAGCAGGCTCCATGCACTGGGAGCCCGACGTGGGATTCGATCCCGGGTCTCCAGGATCACGCTCTGGGCCAAAGGCAGGCGCCAAACCGCTGCGCCACCCAGGGATCCCTACATTACAAAATCTAAAGGAAAAGTTCCTTGCAAAATAAAATGAACAATTTTTAAACCATTTATAAAATGACAAATTATATGATTGAATTGATAAACAAATCCATCTGTGTGGTACTTTCTCATATGACTAAAATGGACCCTGTTCTCTGCAGTACTTTGACTTTACTTGTGTTTAAATCAATGGTCCCATTCCAAGCAGAAGCCCACTTTGAGAACTAAGGAATTTCTTTCCTACAGAAATCTATAAATCCTGATGGACCATAAAGACATCATAAAGCAACAAGGGAGTATTCCAGGTATCATATATCATATAAACCTAAATATGCTGAAAATCAGAGAATTCTTGTCCTTTAAAACACCTTCATTTTCCTAATATTTTTATATTACAATATGATCATCATATTGTCATAGACATCACCTTTGCCAAAAATTACAACAAAGTTAGAGGATCTTTGGAATGTATAGCCTCATTTTACTATCAGCAGTTTTGGGTTCCCACTTGTAATATTTAATTGTGTTGGAGTTACATTTCTAGTTTAATCTATTTCCTATGTCATAACAAGAGTCAAGTCAATACTCATTTTTATAAGCAAACATATTTTGTAATTTAAAAACAGTAGGAAAATGAAATATAAGCTGTATAATCCTACTTAGGTATTTGCGAGTAAATATTTGGTTTTGTCAGATGGCAAATTAGTGTGTATCTGTGCTAATGTAGCACAACGTACTTAAAATAATTATAAACAACATATTTTTCTTTAAACTGAGCAAATCGATTTGTACAAATGAACATGTGCTTTTAAAGTTCCGTGTTAGAAACACTTTTAAATGTGTTCTGAAGGGTCAGTTTGTGACAAGATATAACATATTTAACACAGTGGTAGATCACCTCATGATGAGCTAGGTCATTTGAAGCAATAAAACCTACGGTATTGCTTTTTTACTTTGCTTCACCAAAGAGCAGCATGGAAGCATAATTGGGGAATTCAAAATGATGCAGTTCTCTAAGACCTGTGGTGAAAATGGCTATGTTTTCATTGAAGATTTTTTGTTTGTTTGTTTTGGCTGCTATTACTAATCCTTTTCTTTTTATCTACTTGCTTGCTTTTAAAGGATTTCTTTTTCAACCAAACTACCAAGCAACACTTTCTGCTTCAGTTAATCCAGCTTCTACTTATGTTTGTAGGTGTTTTTATCTTTTCAGGTACTCAGATCTTCCAAGGTTTATTCAGTCCCAGGCCTACATCCCTTTAGTTGGTGGTGGACAGTTTCTTTTATTCTGTGAAAGAATGAATAGTCACTTTCAGCCTCTAATAAATTTTATCGTCATTCAAGTCAGTAAAATGGCTTTTAGGCTCTGTGCTTGTAAACTATAGAGTACACATGCCCAGCTTTCTGGGAATTAGTAGAACTCTTTTTAAAAATGATTTTTTCCCTATTTGCTAAAAGTCAGTTATAATCTTGATGGATAGCACTTTTCCTATTCTGAGGAAATACTTCTTCATAAGTTAAATCTACCCTGTTTTCAGTCATCATTCTGGCCTGCAAGATGAGATAATGTTATATGAAGTAATGCATTATGAGGGCAGAAAAAGGGAAAAGAAAAAAAGAAAAAGAAATTTTTCAAATAAAGGAACTACTATCTTGACATTTTATCCCAAATAATTAAATCAACCAAAGGGAATGAAAAACTGAGCTTATAATTGTACAGATAGCTGATGGATACCATTTTGCAAAGCTAACTACAGCCTTATCTCAAGTCTCTTCTTTAATTCCTTTAGATATTATCTTACTTATGTTTTACAGCAGCTGTTTTATTATATGTTACAATAAAGTAAAGGTATTAATAGAGCAAAGTGGAGAGCACATAATGAGCTTAAGCTTCATCTAGAAAACTTAATGTTTTCCCATGCATGAGAAAAGAAGCTCAGAAGTAACATGACTTCATGACTGACAGGGCCTTTTCTGGTTCTAAGAATCATACCCTGTGGCAACACAGTTCCTGATTATTTGCATAAAATAATGCTTCACATATACTTTCATTTTTCATATATTAATCTGACCTGAACATGTGTTCATCTTGTAATTTTTCCTGAATAGGTGTATATGATATTTCCTAATATCAAAAGGCAAAATACATATTCTGTTCAAAAAGAGAAAAAAACTATCTTGTTTTCATTACTATTCAGTCTTATCATTATGTATTTTTAAAAACCTATAAGGAATGCTTTTGTTCTCATTTTGGGAATATATTCCAAAATAGTCAAGTGTAGACATGAAGGTTAGGAAACCATATGTCTGATACAGGGTTCATATCTAAAAAATATAGGGAACTCATATAACTCAAAGGCAAAAAAACCCACAAACAATCCAATTAAAAAATGGGCAGAGGCCCTGAATAGACATTTCTCAAAAGAATGCATACAAATGGACCAACGGATATGTGAAAAGCTGCAAAACATCAGTAATCATCAAATAAATGCAATTCTAAACCACAATGAAATATCAACTCACACTTATTAGAATAGCTATTAGCTAAAAGTCAAGAGATAACAAGAACTGGCAAAGATGTGGAGCAAAGGGAAACCTTGTACACTCTTGATGGGAATGTAAATTCATGCAGGCATTATAGAAAACAATATAGAGGTTCCTTAGAAAGCAAAAATAGAACTACTATACAGCCCAGCAATTTCATTTCTTGTTATTTATCCAAAGGAAATAAAATCAGTAATTTGAAGAATAAATGCCACTTCCTTATTCATTGCAGCATCATTCACAGTAGCCAAGATATGGAAACAACTTAAATGTCAATGGATAAATGAATACAAAAAAAAAATGTGCTGTGTCTGTGTACTTGTGTATATGATGGGATATTATTTAGCTTAAAAAAAAAGAGGAAATCCTGCCATTTGTAGCAACATTGATTAATTGGAAGACATTATGCTAAGTGAAGTAAGCCAGACACAGAAAGAAAAATTACTTCATGATCTCACTTATATGTGGAATCTAAAATACTCAAACTCATAGAAGCAGAGAAGTAGAATGGTACTTGCCAGGATCTGTGGGGAAAGGGAACTGGAGAGATGTCTGTCAACAGATACGATGTTTCAGTTACACAAAATGATTAAGTTCTGGAGATCTAGTGTACAGTGTGGTAAAGATAAGAAGAATGTATTGTATGCTTAAAATTGGCTAAGAGGGTAGATCTTAAGCGTCTGACAAGAAAGAAGAGAGAAAGAAAGGAAGATAGGGAAGGGAAGAAGGAAATGATCATTATGTGAGGTGATGGATATGTTAACTAACCTGTTTGCATTGTAAACTTTAAATATACACAATTTTATTTGTCAGTTATACCTTAATAAAGCTGACAAAAACTAGTCCATGTGTAAAGGCAATAAATATGCTCAATGTTTGAGTAAGAAATATTCACAACGTTGAAATAAAAGTGTTTGCAAAGGAAAATTGCAGTCTTTATAATGCACTGTTTTAGTTTATCTGATCCTGTAGGGATTCTGTGCTTTCCTTTGCCTTTATTTTTCAACTTAGTGATTTGTAGATAATCAATAGCAATGCAAAATAATTTGTGTGTGTAGGTATGCAAACAAATTCTGTCACATGGAGGTTCAATCTGATTCTTTCCCCAACTGTATTAGAAGTCAGTCTTGCATTTGTTTGCAAATTCATTTCAATATTCCAGATCTATAAAAAATGTCTGTTCTTTGGAATCCTCCTTGATCCATTTGTAACTTCTCATCAGTTCTCTCATTTAATTAATGGGTTACTAAAATCTTTGCTATGTGTTCATTTTATCAATATATCAGAGCCATGATTCTTACTTGAAATTTATTTTTTTTTACCTTGGTAAATTCCAAAATCATTAAAGGCATTAGATATTTATATATTTGAAGGTAGGAAAAAAAACAAAAACATGTTATAAACCTCAGCACAAATGTCTTAATCACCAAAAACATATCGAAGGAGACTGGAAGCTAGAATTGGGAAGTGAAAAAGAGTGCTTAGGGATTGTCTCCTTTGGTTTGTTCTAATCTATCTATATGTTTCTTATCAAGAAAGAAGAAATAGGGATGCCTGGATGTCTCCGTGATTAAGTGCCTCCCTTTGGCCCAGAACATGATCCTGTAGTCCCGGGATCGAGTCCCACATCAGGCTCCTACATGGATCCTGCTTCTCTCTCTGACTATGTCTGTCTGTCTGTCTGTCTCTCTCTCTGTGCCTCTCATAAATAAATAAATAAAATCTTAAAAAAAAAAAGAAAGGGGAAATAAACAATTGGTCTCAAGTGCAGGCCTGGAAGGTTTAAAGATGAAGAGAGCAGTCATTCTGTTGTTGAGCAGAATAATATAAAGATTGCAGGAAATGGGCTGGAGACAAGATAGCCAAATAGGAACTGGAGCTAAAGAAAACAAGTAGCATTAAAGAAACACTTAAGAAGTGTTATTTCTTTCTTTCTTCTTTCTTTCTTTCTTTCTTTCTTTCTTTCTTTCTTTCTTTCTTTCTTTCTTTCTTTCTTCTTTCTTTCTTTCTTTCTTTCTTTCTTTCTTTCTTTCTTCTTTTTCTTCATTCCTTCCTTCCTTGGGTTTTTTAATGTAATTAGTATATAATTTTATATTAATTTCAAGTGTTCAATATAAGGATTTAACAAGTCTATCCATTTTCAATGCTCATCAAGATAGATGTATTCTTAGTCCCCTTTAATCTAAAAAGAGATACTTTAAATTATCTAAATCATCATGAATTTGCCTGACACCATTGATTCCTGTCACACATATATTTCAGTTAAGGAAGTGTGAAGTGTGGTTTTAAACTCAATATTGTGATCTCTGTTAGGATGTTCTCATTCATACATAAGTTATTATGAGACATAACTAATGTGAAAAGTGGATATACAAAGAATATACTAGGAAACCTTCTATTCTTAGGATAATTTTATTTTTTTTCTTCCCAACACTTTTTCTAGATTTCAAAATTTTTTTTTTTTTTAAGTTTTTTATTTATTTATGATAGTCACACAGAGAGAAAGAGAGGCAGAGACACAGGCAGAGGGAGAAGCAGGCTCCATGCACCAGGAGCCCGATGTGGGATTCGATCCCGGGTCTCCAGGATCGCGCCCTGGGCCAAAGGCAGGCGCCAAACCGCTGCGCCACCCAGGGATCCCACTTTTTCTAGATTTCACATGCTACACTTTAAAATCTGTATTTGGCATTAAAAATTTCAACTTTCTTATACTTTATAGTTTGACTGACTTTTTAAATAGTAGGCTGATACTTGGATAAGATGCTTCTTATTGAGAAAATATTATGTACTTGGCAATCTGGTTTCTGGTTTATAGTTGAATTCCAAAACTGAACATATCTATTGTGTCTATGTATAAGATGATTTTTTAAATGCCTATATTTTATTATAAATGCATCCAATATTTTAGGTTTATCATCCCAGTTATAGTTACTCCCAACCACAATTAGAATTCTTGAAAAATGACACAAGAGAAAACTAATGTATTATGTGATGCTAGCACATTCAGATTTTTTTTAACATGTGTGAGCAAAAGAAGGTGAAAGCAATGACTGTTCAGTGTAAAAACTGATGCTTAAAAAGTAGCAAATATGCTAATCCAAAGAGGTCTACAAGATATCTATCTTATTCCTCTAAATTCAGAAATATGAAAGAGAAAGCCTTTAATCTAAAGCACAATTTCCAAGGACAGTGGTCCAGATACCTTTGCTGTCTGCATTTCTTCCTCCACCTAGCACATCTCTATATCTATTGCAGTTCACAGTGACCAAAGAATATGGATAAGGAATTAGGAAATGGAAATATTGGTTTTGGTGATGGAATTTGAAAGTTGTACACTTGATATTGAGACCAGGGTTGGGATAGGAGTACTCCTGATAATATTTCATAAAAGGTACCACAGTTATTCATATATTAAATTATGTTGAATAAAAAAGTAGATAATGAAATATAAAATATTTCTTAAACCTAGAAAAATATTTGTAGGCAAATTTGTAGAATGATATACTTTAACCCATGCTCCAATATTTTGTCTGAATGAAAAGCTAGTATCACCCAAAGGATACCAACTAGGGATAAATGCCATTTTTAAAAATAAACAGCCAGTCTGAAGACTCTTGTCTTGGTTGAGAATGATTTAAGTTAAGAAATGAAAAACAACAATATAAGTATATGAAAATAAATTCAAACATTATGGAAATGGATTACGGATAATCCATATGGCTGAGAGGAAAAGTATATCGTTGGCCCTCATTTTGAAAAGAAAAGCAGCCTTCATAATTACCACATTTTTACTTTACATATTTGAAAATGTGAAGTCTCTACTAAAAAAAAAAACAAATCTCAATGTTTTACTTCCCTGAAGAAATGTGGCAGATTCAAGTATATATTCCAGATATTTAATACTTGAATCAAATATATATTACCAGTACTAATTTCAAAGAGCATCTTTAATATTTACTAACAATATTACAAGGCTCACCTCTGCTGCTCAGTATGGGAAGGTGTTTTCTTTCCTATGGGAATATTATGAGATATTCTTGCCTATTTTGGTGTCAAAGTAATTCTTGGAATGGGTGTTAGGCTATAAAAGTTTACAAAATAAATCTTGCTATTTTTGTGAGTTATTCTGGAATTTAATAAAGTAAAATATAGAATAAATTACAACACTAAGATTTGTTTGGATGCCTACAAATTAGAAATAATTCTACAGAAATAAGAAGCATAGGTAGGGAGAACATAGTCTCCATAATATAAATGAAAAGACAATCAAATGGGGATGTGACAAAAAAAAAAAAAAAAAAAAAATGTAGAACCACAGGATAGAAGGATCCAAAACTAAATATCATGATTTGGTTTCTGGAAATGACAGATTAGTTTATATCGAACTAACTTTCCTCCAGATCTTAATTTTTAAATATGAACAAATATTTTCCAAAGCAACTATGTGAAAGCACCAGAGAAAAAAACAATTATCAGGCCAAAACTAGAGAACATTTGACTCTTGAATGAAGACACTGTGCTGGGGGAAATTGACATTTCTGTAACTTTTCATTAGAATCATTTTAAGCCCATTAGGTATAGAGTAGCTCTACTGACTTGAGAACTCAAAGAATGAAGTGTAGCACAGCAGTATCTGGGATATGGTGGTGGAGAGGAGATATCCCAAAGAGAAGGAACTACCAAAGAAAGAATGCACAAAATCCGCATTTTAACTCTGCCCAAAGCTTAGCTGACTCCAGAACAGGATGTGTGTGGTCATGCCAAGAACCATGGTGAAATCAAAGGCAGGGGCTGAAAGAACCACAGGAGGTACAAGTTTGGAGTTTGAGTCCAGCTAGATTAACCGTCTGTTTGAAGAGAAATCAATACTCTTCAGGAAGATAAGTAAATCTAAGTTCTCTACAACACACCAATTATAATATGAAGCATAAAAGAACAGCATGGTAAAATTTCAGAAAATCAAAAAGAATGAAAAACTTGGAAGCAGGTAGAAAAATTTCAAAAGCATATTAAATGTGAAAGAGTACACATGACACTTGATTTTCTCCTCAGAAGCAATTAAGGAGATAATAAGGAAATTACACCTTTAAAATGCCTAAACCTTAAAGAAGAAGAAGAAGAAGAAGAAGAAGAAGAAGAAGAAGAAGAAGAAGAAGAAGAAAACTCTATCAACCTAGAATTTGATATCTAAAAAAAAAAAAAAAAAAAAAGCAAGACCCAAAGTTCAAATAAAAATTTCAGATAAACAATAACAAAAAATAAATAAAAAAAAAAAAATTGAGACATATAGTTGCAACAGACTTTGCACTTTAAGAAATGCTAAAAATGATCTTTACATTTAGGGAAATGTCAACATGTAGAAACTATGATCCACAGAAAGAAAAGAAGAATACTAGAAATTATAAATATGTGGATAACTTATGACTATATACTTTTTACACCTTTCAATTTTTAAATAGATGAATGTTTAAAGCAATATTCTATCCATGAATTGTGGTATTTAGAATATAGGAAAATGCAATATATATGACTACAGTAGAACTTAAGGCAGCAGTAAATAGAAATACAAAGTTGTAAGTTTCTTACATTGTACATGAGATGATGCATTAGTAATTTCAAGTAGACTGATAAATTAAGGTTGCATACTGTAACCCCTAGAGAAAATATTATAAATGTTTCAAAGAAATATAGTAAATCCTATTATAGATTAAAATAAAATGTTAATAAGAAGTTGATATACTGAAAGAAAGGCAGGAGTAAGAAGTGTGCAAACATCAGGTGTGGCAAACTGAAATAAATAACATAGGAAAATTAGTTTCCATAATAGTTATCGGGCAATATTGACTTCAAGGCAAAGAATATTTCCAAAGAATGGCAAGTTCATTGAAGACATAACAATTGATAGAGAATGGAAAGTCTTTTTGAGAAGTGGTGCTAAAACAACTGTATAGGGGACGCATGGGTGGCTCAGTGGTTGAGCGTCTGCCTTTGCCTCAGGGTGGTCCTGGAGTCACAGGATCTAGTCCCACATTGGGCTTCCTGCATGGAGCCTGCTTCTCTCTCTGCCTACGTCTCTTTGCCTCTCTCTGTGTGTCTCTAATGAATAAATAAATAAAATCTTTAAAAGTAAATAAAACCACGGTATACTGATATGAAAAGAAAATCATGTTTATTTCCTACCTCACAGAATACACAAAATGAATTGATCAATCATATATTTATAATGTAAAAGTCAAAATAATAAAAAACTTATAGAAAAAGTAGGAGAATATTATCACACATTGGGTGGGGGTAGCCAAAATATTTGAGCAATAACAACAGAAAACCCCAAAATAAATCCTAATAAATTAGAAGAAAAAAGCATCTGCTTGACAGAAGATATTGTTAAGAAAACAAATAAGGAAGCCATAGACTGGAAAAATATTTGCAAATATTTTTGAGGATTGTGTCCAGAATACATGAAGAATCCTATAATTCATTATTTTTAAAGTAAAAAAGCATGTAAAAATCAGAAACAATTCTCATATAGACATGTCACGAAAGTAGGTATATGAATGGGGAGTGTATTACAGAGTCCTTTCCTTCTCTGAGCTTACTTAAAGCTAGAAGCCTTTTACATCACCAGATATTTGGGCCAGAGCAGTATCCCTTTTGTACTGTTTCCAGAAACAGAAGAGGATTATCAGTTATCAGGCATTGTACTTCCTGCCTCATGGCAGGAGGCACAAAATGCAGGATTTTATGTTTTACTTTGGAGGGGATGTCCTAACTCTTTCCATGAGGACTTGGATCCTAAAAATTGTACAAATATAAAAAAGTTCTCTGTATCTTACTGAATATAACTCCCACTCTCTTGTAGGGTATATGTCTTACCAAGGCTTCTTGTTCATCTGATTCATTAAAATAATAGATCTATGTGATGCTTTGTAGAATAACACAGGACAAGAGATTTAACAGTCTTGGGACAAACTATAATATATATTTTTAACTAATATATCTGAATATGGATGATTATGATGCTTTTTTGTTTTCGTTTTTCTGATGGGGATAGTTGAGAGTGTATTCTCCAAATTTTTGGGTGTATACCATGTATATTAATCTGCTCTTAAAGATGGCATGACACTGCAATTGAAATTACTACTTGATTGAACTTGTGGTCATCTAGATATTATGTGTCCAGAGCCATTCAGTTTCTGTAAGGGCATGACAAGCCAATTAAAGGAAGATGTAAAAGTGAGTACTGCCTTTTCTTCCTTTCAATCCTTCACAGTGACATTCATTCCCCTCCCTACTTCTCACCACCATATTTTTTTGAATTTCCTCTCATGGAGAGAAGAGAGAGCAATTTTAGAGACTTCATGTGGCTTTTCCTATTATTATAATTATTCATACATATACACATCAAGGTCTTAATATGGGGATTGAGTCAATTGCTAAATATGCCAATCCTAATTAAATATTCAGGTACCAGAGAAGTAACCATCAGATAGTTCACTGAATGTAGGAAACACACTGTAAGCTAGACATTGTTCAGTACCATGAATTGTTGCCCACTATACCCACTTTAGCAGGGGGGCTGTGATGACTTTTCTCTTCCTCAGATAGTAATATCAATGCTATGTTTAAAAACTCCTAAAATCATCTAGGTATTCCACTTTCTCCTATACATAGAAAACCAAGATATTAGGAAAATATTTTCTATAAATGACACCATATGCTATGGTGCTGCGGGTTTCTTACTTGCAGGAAACTGGTCACCTTTCCCTCCAAAGGTTTTGGGTTTGCAAACTAGCTTACAGCCATGAACGGAGTTCATTACTTGATTTCATCTTCATATGCATTCCTGGTTATCTCTGCACATACAACATAAGTATCCTTGTTGGCTGCCCATCCATTTTTTTCCCAAGAGGCATCTTGGCCTATCAACCATCTGCAGCTTTCTGCACATGGTGCATCTTTGGTTGTGACTTTAGTCTTGAGGGTTACTTGCAGTGAGTGTTTGTGAATCCCTGGCTTCTGATGATTAAACCCTGGAAACCCTATAATTTCACAATATCTTTTTCCATGAGAGAGCCAGGTTCTGTAATAGCCTTCCCAATCATCAGCCTTGGCATTAAGAAGAGACCCACCACTGCACATTTTAGTGACACTGGTGACCCTTTCACCTGCATACTTTTATGGTATTGGTGAATAATGCATGCTCTGGGTATGATGTGGACCATAATCATCTGGTAGGTCTTTAGCTATACATCTTATCTCCATTCCACCAATATCTAATGTGGCAAATTTAACTTTGCCCAGAGTAATTTCTTTTTTTCTTTTTCCATCAGTTTAGAAATCATCCTAGTGGTGAGCTGGCACTATGTTTTGGAGTTCTCTATCTCAGGAAAGTATTCTTAACTCAATAAATCCTTCCTATCCAGTTTATGTTCCAGACCCCTTATATAGACATCCTCAGAATCTCATACCTCTTGTTTCTTTCACTAATGTTGCTTAGGTCAACATTTTAAATTATAACCTCTTTCTTCCCTTAGAAAATCCAGCATATCCCCAGGGGGGGTTATGCTACAAATGAGTGCCAGTTTAAGGGTTAGCAGACAGAAGAGAAAATTGGGATGGGTCTTAGGAGGGAGGATCACATATTGTTTTACAAAAGACAGGCCTCTATTCTGTCTTCTAGCAAGGGTCACAAGTGATGGCTCTTCATGAATCAGTGCCGTGTCAGAAGTTTCAAAGGAGAGCACCTGGGTGGCTCAGTCAGTTAAGTGTCTCCCTTCAGCTCAAGTCATGATCTCAGGGTCCTGGGATCCATTCTCGCATCAGGCTCCCTGCTCAATGGAAAGTCTGCTTCTTCCTTCCCCTGCCCTTGTACTCTGTCCCTCTGTCTCTGTCTCTTTGTCTCTCTTCCGCACCCCTCAAATAAATACAATCTTTAAAAAAAAAAAAGGTTCAAAGTACTCTAAGGAATCAAAATATTCATGTTATTCATGCAGATGCCTTTGTCCTGTGTGTCACAGTTCTAAATCAGGTCCCTCACTTGGCATAACAGCCTTGCTGGAGTTGTACAAGCTGGATTGGCTTCCACCCACCAGCTGGAGAGTTTCTTTGTATGTAACTACAGAGGCTCTTTGATTTTCACACTTGGCTTTTAATTGTCTATAATTTATTCTGAATTGTTCATTATATTTCTACTGAACATCAGTGCTACTAAACAATAGCTTTATCCATGTAGCTATTTTCTCCACACATCTCAAAGTCTGATACAATGAAGCTGCTATTTCATTCCCTCACAAGCTAGTACTTTTCTATCTACCCTCCCAACTCTGGACCAGTGAGTATTTTAACCTGGACCAATGCCTTGTGCTACAGGTGGTTTGTGCTTCACCTATTATTAGTGACTATGTATTAACACCAGATTATAAGTGATCTTATTATCTGTTTTTGGACCACTTCCAGGACCAGCTGTGATAGGTTTAGTTCCTTAGAAGCATATGCCAAAATAAGCTTTAGAATGTGAACTATATTTTAGAATGAAGATATATGGAGAGAAGGGAAAGGAAACAGAATTGAGGAGAGGAAGCATTAGTACTCTAATGTATGCCAAATGAAGTCTTAGCGAACGTATGGAGGACAAAGAGCAAGTACTAAACATTAGATAGCCCCCTATCAGGTTAACAAGGCCTAGTCTTCTTCTTCTTTTTTTTTTTTTTTTAAAGGATTTTATTTATTTATTCATGAGAGACACACAGAGAGACAGAAACATAGAGAGAGAAGCAAGCTCCTTGAGGGGACCCCAATGTGGATTTGATCTTGGGATTCCGGGACCATGCCCTGAGCTGAAGGCAGATGCTCAACAGCTGAGCCACCCAGGCACCCCAACCTAGTCTTTAAAACAAACAAAACAAAACAAAACAAAACAAAAAGGACTTTTATTTATTTATTTGAGAGCGAGAGAGATCAAGGGAGTGGGACAAAGGAAGAGGGAGAGAATCTTAAGCAGCCTCTGTGCTCAGGATCTCACCATCCTGAGACCACGACCCTGAGATCACCACCTGAGGCATAATCAAAAGTGGGATACTTTAACGGGCTATGCCACCCATGTGCCCCTGAAAACACCTGGTCTTTTTACTCCCGCCTTATTCAGTCAGTGAATGTGAGCTGCTCTGTAAAGAGAATTAATCAGGGTTCTCCAGAGAAATAGAGTCTGTGTGTATGTGTGTGTGGACAGGGGAGAGGTGAGGGTAAGGGAGAGGCTTATTATAAAGAGTTGGCTCTTGATTCTCTTAATGATTCTAACTGAGCAGTTAAGGAATTTTAACAAGGATAAATGAAGGGTACGTGGTCCCTGTGAGTTTCAAATATGGATAGTGGGAAAATGAGTGAGGGTGCTGAAGTTGAGTTTATGGTTATCATATGGGTAATTAAAAGTGTAATTTTGAAGTGGAACAGTCAAGATGAGTTAGGGCATGGCCATGATAATGGGTATCTAAAGTAGAAATTGGGAAAACAAGGAGCTTTTCTGTGGTTGTTTGGATAATCTCTAGGCCTTTTGAAGATATTGGAGATGGTAAGAGGATTTGGAATAGAAAGAACTATCATTAAAAAGATGACAAATCTCCAAAGCAGGAGGGGTTCTAAGCAGGTGAGCAGTGAGCAATCATGATAAAATGTGGTAGAAAGCTGCATAAGCGTCAAAGTAGGAAGCTTTACTTGTGAAGGTAAATATGGAAAGCTTTCAATGTAGCAGTGGTCACAAGGAAAAATTTTAATCTTAGGAACTAAAGTATGGAGAAATGAGTAACCTACATACATCTGAGGAAATGGAAATATTCATCACAGAGGAGAGTTTGGTTTTGTTTTTGTGAAATATTCATCACAGAGGAGAGTTTTGTTTTGTTTTTGTTTTTGTTTTTTAAGCCAGAGAATGGGGATTCTAGAGGGTAAAGTAGGACAAATTAGAAAGGAAGAAAAAATTGAATTTTAGTATCAGAATGAGGGGTCAAGGCATGAAAGATCAATGGCTTAGACAATGTTCCCTACCAATAACAGTCTGGGTGCTGTGTTATTGAAGCAGAGTCTTCCTTGCCTGTATGGTAGGGACGATTCAGAAGAAGCAAAGACAAAAGTTGGTGATAATGTTAGAGAATTTTGGAACACCGCCTTGTGGACTTCACTGTCAGTTTAGCCACAGCAGACTCATGTATTTACCAGATCAACTCCAAAACACATGAGGATAATGTTACTATGATTGCAACATGTCACTATCTATTTATTTTAATCTTGAGAGCATTTGTTTCATCTAGAACAGCCAACTTATATTTTATATCTCTAGATTGAAACTGTCAATCATGGTAAGCTTGTGACTCAAATTTCAGAATTTTCTCCATAAACAAATCTTACAAGATTAAAATGTAGATGCCACTCCTTTAGCACTTTTCTGACTTATTATTTTTAATTCTTTAGTACATCTCAGGTATAGGCTATTTGCTGTCTGGATATCACAAATTTGACCTACAAGTTAATTGTCGGTAGGTTATTATTTTTCTTGGTTCAGTGTCTCCATCAATTCATCTCTCATGCTCTTCCATACATGTGTTTTCATGCTGCTCTCCTCCCTTTTCTCTTCCATCTTTTCCTTTCTTTACCTTGCTTGTGTCTTCTTCATTTTTCTTTTTTATTTATCCTGTAATTTATTTTCCTTTGCTTTTCGTCATCATCTTTCTTTTTATCTGATTCTTTTAAATTTGCGTAATACCTGTCTTTCGTACTGAAGTGTTAAATAGCTCTTGTTTGGGGGCTTGTAGGTTCTTTATGAGATAATTCAGAACTTTAAAATAAAGTGAAAAAGGAAAATTGTTCACTATATTGGTGATAACAATACAGTCGGAGATCAACAGCCAGAAAAGGACAGAAAGAATGACGGAGAAATAAAGGGGAAGAGGTCAACAAAACGTCATTGAGAATGAAACATTTGCACTTAATTTCCATGAAGATATAATGAGTGCCCTGTAAGAAACAGAAATTGCAGTCTGGATTGAGGAGAAAATAATGGTGATGAAAATAGAAAGTTTGCCATAGAGTAACTCACTGTACAATCCAAAACACTAGTATATTTAGTCACATCCTACTGCCCCCTTAGCATATGGTTTTATGAGTATTAATTCTTATCTAATTACCTGATTAACTATAGTTTATATCTTGATCTGTTCTAAATATTCAACCTCCTAAAGGCTGACTCTGTTTGGCAAAGCCACAGTAACCTACCAGGGGAAAAATTATTCTTTCAGTGAAGTAGCAGTAACTGGAGAAAATATTACCCATGGGATATGGGAAATAAAGTTAAAGGCCAGTGGAGAATGAGCTCACTGTGTACAGTGTACCAAAAGGAAAAACTATTTTGAATCTGCCAATAGTGGAAATGTTTGGCTGTCAATTTGTTGAAAGTTTAACCCCATAGATAGAATAGATAGATATAGAGATAGATAGATAGATAGATAGATAGATAGATAGATAGATAGATAGATGGAAGATAGAAATATCTGTATCTGATAAGGTAACTAGCTAACAGCTATTTTGATTTTGAAAATTCAAGAGTATGTTTTTTTTGAAAAATATATTTTTGCATATCACTATAATATTCAATATATATAACATTTTTTCATTATAACATGATTATAAAGCACAAATACCTTGATATGCAAAGGAGTTGAGTAAAAATGCTTTGTCCACGATTTTTTAGACATCTAATTACCAATTTCTAAGTAGTATTTAATTAAAAGATTTTTAATTTAGAAATGTAATTGAAAATACAAATTATCCTATTGAAAGAACTTAAATAGCTCTTTAATGTCCCACTCCCATAAATTGAAACATCTGCCTATGTTTTCTATTCTCCGATAATGTCAATATGAGATCTCTAGTCCTAAAGCTAAAATGTTTAGAGCTTCTATGATTTCTTTCATTTATTAACCTCTCCTTTCAATAAGTTGTTGAGTCTGCCTCCTATGTATCTTTCAAATTCATCTCAGTTGATAATCCAAAGGCAAGTTTTAGCGGCCTATATAATCAAGTCCATATCCTTAGTGATACTCTCAGTTTTTTACCGTATTCTTCTGTTCTAGCTTGTCACATCTACTTTAACCCAACAGTGGACAACTAATATCACTATGTTCTGTCCACTAGAAATATTTGTCATTTAATGACTGTGCACTTTCAAAATTTGGTTTCAATGTTTATGCCTATGTCTTTCCCTGTAATAAACATTTCCCATGATTTTAGCTGTCAAAATCATAGAGTTCTCCCCCGACTTTTAAGTCTCTTTTAAAAAAAACTTTTCAGGGTGACAACCAATTCCTGCAAACATTGCTACATTCCATGATCAGGACACATGCCATATAGCATGTACAGGATGAATTAAAGTTGGTAAGGACAGGAGAACAGGAAGTCTGTGTGCTTGAGGAAGGTAGAGAAATACAGAGAAAATACGTAGAAGAAATGCTCTGGATAAAGCACAATTCCCTGAAAGCAAAGAGTCTTGTCTATCTTTTGAAATATTATATTGTATTCTTGAGAATAAACTTAAGGTCTAAGTGATTTTTAAAATTTAATTTTCTTAATTTAAACTTTTAATGAAAGCCTTGAAGATTCACATGCAGTTTTAAGAAAAATACAGAGATCCAGTTTACTTAGTTTTACTCAATAGCAATTTACAAAACCCTGGTATAATTTCAGGACAGGGTTTTTTAATTTTTAGATTTTATTTATTTCTTCATGAGAGACACACAGAGAGAAGCAGAGACATAGGTAGAGGGAGAAGCAGGCTCCCTGTGAGGAGCCCAAAGTGGGACTCCATCCCAGGACTCTGAGATTATGCCCTGAACCGAAGACAGATGCTCAACCCCTGAGCCACCCAGGCATCCCTCAGTAAATGATATTGACGTTGATAAAAAGTACTGTTTTTATTCACATTTTCACAGTTTAATTTATACTCTTCTGTGTGTGTGTGTGTGTGTGTGTGTGTGTGCTTAGTTCTATACAATTTTATCACTTGGGTAGGTATCTGTATCTACTACTACAGTTAAGATACAAAACAGTTCCATAACCAAAGATTCCTCAGGCTGCCCTTTATAACCACATCATCCTCCCACCTAACTTATTCTCATGCCTAACCCTTACCAACCAGTGATTTGTTCTCCATTTATAAAATTTTGTAATTCCAAAATGTTACATAGGTAGAATCATAAAATATGAAACCTTTTGGAATTGGTGTACCTCAGTATTATTCACTCAGGAAATTCTTGTTGGAACAGCCTGTTCAAGCCTTCTCATTCAACCACTGCAGTTTGCTATTCCCTGGTTATTCGTGCATCAATAACCTGTTTCTTTTTATTGCTGAATGGTATTCTGTGGTATGTTTTTTGTTTTGTTTTCTGTTTTTTTTTTTTTCTTTTTATTCCATGGTATGTTTTGACCATAGTTTGTTTAACCATTCACCTGTGAAAAATATTTATTTCTGTTTTTTATTATTATTACAAATAAAGCTATTATGAACAGTCAGGTATATGTTTTTGTGTCAACATATATCCATTTCTCTGAAATAAATACCCAAGAATGCAATAGCTGGGTCTGAAGGTATTTGCACTTTAGTTACAAAAAAAAACTACAGAATTGCTTTTGTAGAGGCTGGAACATTTTCCTTTCTCATTAGCAATGTATGAATGGTCAGTAAAGTCGACCCCATTTCATATTGTCAATATTATTTTTTTAATCGTAACATTTAGATATATATATCAAATGATTTCTAACTGTGATTTTATTTTGCATTTCCCTTATGGCTAGTGACGTTAAATCTATGCTCTTGTTTTTTATTTGCTATCTTTATATCCTCTTCAGTGAAATTTTGTTGTTTTCTTTCACCTTATTTTTCAATTGGATTATTTTAGATTTGTTTCTCTCTCTCTTCCTTTCCTTTCCCCCTTTTTTTCTTTCACTCTTTTTGAGATTCAACAGTCATTTTTATATTTAGATACCTGTCCTTTGTCAGATACTCAATTTGCAAATATTTTCTTCCAGTCTGTGGTTTGTAACTTCATGCACTTAATAAGATCTATCACAGAGAAAATGTTTTTGAATTTGGACAAACTTTAAATTTACCAATTTTTCTTTTTATTTGTTGTATTTTAAGATCAACAGTTATCTATCTAGCCCTAGATCTCAAATATTTTTCTCTAATGTTTATTTCTAATAGTTTTATGTTTTTACATTTCATGCTTAAATATTTATTCCATTTTAACTAATTTTCATATAAAGGTGTAAGGTTTATGTTGAGCTTAATCTGTTTTGCTCCAACACTATTTGTGAAGTATTGAATTGAATTGAATTGAATTGCTCTAAATGAAAAGTTTTTACACTATCGTCAATAATTAGTTAAGAATATTTGTGTGGGCTCTAAATTCTAGATTTTCTATTCAGTTCCATTAATCTACCCATTCTTCCTCTAATACCACACTGTATTAACTAATATAGCCAAATAGAAAAACTTAATATCAAGTATAGTCATTCCTCTCACTTTATGTTTCTTTGCCAAAATGAATTTTGCTACTCTGAGGGCTTGCCTTTGCATATCATTTTTAGAATAAACTTGTCTCTACAATAAAAAAATCTTGCTTCGGTTTGACAGGAATTGCGTTAAACCCATAGATTGATTTGGGAAGAACTAATACTTTTGCTATGATAATTATTTCAACGTATGAACACAGTATATCTTTCAGCTAGTTCAGATCATCTTTTATTTAATATATGCTTTATAATTTTTAGCATACAGATGCAGTTTAGTTTGTGTTTTCTTAAGTGTACATCCCAGGATTTCCTTTTGCTTTGATATTTTGTTTTAAATTTCAGCTTCTGCATGCTCATTTTTAACATATAGAAATACAAATGATTTTTGTATGTTGATCTTATATCTTGAGACTTTTACTAAATCCACTTTTAGTTTTATGAGGGTTTACTCTTTTTGGGGGGAGTCCTTGGAATCTACCATGTAGATAGATAATCATGTCTTCTGCAAATAGGAAAGTTTCCTTTTATTAGTTTGCATATCTCTCTTGCTCTCTCTCTCTCTCTCTCCATCTCTCCCTCCTCTCCTCTTCTCTGTCTTTGTCTCTGTCTCTCTTCTTCCTTATTGCATTGGCTGGAATTTCCAGTACTGTAGTTGAATGAGAGTAGTCAAAACAGAAATCCTTTCAAGTTTATCAGTCTTTTTCCATTTGTAAAATGTTAGCTGTAGGTTTTTGTAGTTGTTCTTTATCAAGTAAAGAAGGTTATCCTCTGCCCTGCACTTGCAGAGAGGTATTTTTGCTTTTGTTTTTTGTTTGTTTTCTGAGTGTGTTTTGGATATTGTCAAATGCTTTTTCTGTATCAATTGAAATAATCATGTGATTTTTCCCTTTTAGTCTATTGATATTGTGGGTTTATTGATTAATTTCGGAATGGTGAATCAGATATAATGACCTAGAAAAAAATCTCATTTGGTCATAGTGTGTCATTCTTTTTTAAATTATCGGATTTGATTTGCTTTTATTTTCTAAGTTCATGAGAGATACTGGGTTATAGTTTTCTTTCTTTTCTTTTTCTGGGGGGGGCTATTTTTTTCTTATTTTGGTATTAGGGTAATACTAATCTCATGAAGTTGAGATATATCCTCTCCTCTACTATTTTCTGAAAAGGACTGTGCAGAATTTTGTTAGTTTTTTGTTTTGTTTTGTTTTAATGTTTGGTATTCTGCAGTGAAACAATCTGAGCCCAGAGGAATTTTCTCTGGAGCTTTTTAATTATAAATTTACATTCTTTAATGCTTATAAAACCATTGATTTTTGGGGTGCCTGGATGGCTCAATCGGTTAAGCCTCTGCCTTAGGCTCAGGTCATGACCCCAGAGTCCTAGGATGGAGCCTGGCATTTGGTTCCCTGCTCAGCAGGGAATCTGCTTCTCAGTCTTCTCCCTGTTCCTCCTCTCTCTAGCTATCTGTGTCACTATTTCTGTTTCTTTCTCTCTCAAATAAATACATAAAATCTTGTTTTTAAAAACCTATTTATTGTTTTATTTAATCTTAATTGATTTTCAGTAGGTTTTGATTTTTAAATAATTAGTCCTGTGTCAAGTACATTGCCAAATTTATCAGTATAAAATTGTTTATTGTAGTCCTTTAATATTCTCTTAATAGTTGTAAGATCGATAGTGTACCCTATTTCATTCTCAATATAGCTTACTTATTTCTTCTCTTTTTGAATTTTTCTCCGTATTGCTGAATGTTTATCAGTTGTACTGATTGTTTTGAAAACCTAGATTTTTGTTTTATCTATTTTATGTTTTTCTCCTATTTTAATTTCATTTACTTCTGATGTCATCTTTATTTTTTTCTTCCTTCTGTTTGCTTTGGTTTTATTTTTCTTCTCTTCATAATTTCTTGAGGTACAGAGAGTTTATTCATTTGAGATCCTAATTCATTTATAACATAACTTGAAGTCATAAATTTCACTCTCATCACCATTTTTTAAAATTTTTATTTAAAATTTTGTTAAATTTTTATTTTAAAAATTTCTCTCAGACTTTCCTTTGGACTCATGGATTATTTAGAGGTGTGTTATTGAAGTTTCATGTGTTTAGAGATTTTCCTGTTGTCTTTCTGTTATTGATCTCTAATTTGTTTCAGCTATCATCAGACATTACACATTGATCTTTCTTTTTTTTTTTTTTTAAATATTTTTTTCTTTATTTATTTATGATAGTCACACAGAGAGAGAGAGAGAGAGAGAGAGGCAGAGACATAGGCAGAGGGAGAAGCAGGCTCCACACCGGGAGCCCGACGTGGGATTCGATCCCGGGTCTCCAGGATCGCGCCCTGGGCCAAAGGCAGGCGCCAAACCGCTGCGCCACCCAGGGATCCCACACATTGATCTTTCTTGATGAATGTTCAATGAGAACTTGAAATCAAATGCATTTTGCTGTGGTCAGGGGAAGTGTTCTATATATCTGAATTAGATCTTATTGATTAATTTGGTTGTTCAGATCTTCTATCATCTTGCTGCTTTTCCACTTAGTGATTTCATCCATTGCTGAGAAAGGTATGTTGAAATTGCCACATTAGTCGTGAATTTTTTTTCTCCTTCCATTTTTATCATTTTTTGCTTCATATATTTTATGGTTCTTTCATATAATGCCGACACAGAAAAGATCATTTTGTCTTCCTGGTAGTTTGATATTTTTATCATTATCCATTCTTCTTTGTCTTAACTAATTACTTTTTCTTTGAAATTTAACTTATCATATTTTAATGTAATATATTTTTCTTTCATTTTTTCAGAATAATGTTATATCTTATATGTTTTTCTATGCTTTTACTTTCTGACTACTCTTACCATTGAATTTGCAGTGAATTTGTTTTAAGCAGCATACAGTTTAGTAATTTAAAAACATCCACTGCTAATCTCTCACTTCCGATTGGTATATTTAGACTATTTACATTTAAATTAATTATGGACATGTTAGAGCTTAAGTCTGTCATTTTATTATTTATTTTCTATTTGTTTTCTCTGGTCCTCATAATGTTGTTCCTCTTTTCTTGTCTTTTGATAGACTACTTGCACTTCTTATAAGAATTCTAACTGATTTATTTATAGTGATTTTGAATATACCATTTTGTAATGTTTTTATGGCTATTGCTCTGATATTTTGTAAATAGCTTATTGCCATCTACTGGTATCAATATTTTACCTTTTTGGGTAAAGTTTAGAGACTTTCCTCTACTTTGATCCTTGTTCTTTATTTGATTTAAATATCAATCTATTGCATATCAGAAAGAACAATATATTGGGGTACTCCAAGAATCCTTCTTTATATCATTTCCTTTCTGCTTGAAGAATTTCCTTTTGGCAATATTTTAAGAGTGTGTCTGCTAGGAAAAAAAATTCTTTTAGTTTTCCCTTATTTGAGAATGACTTGATTTCCATTCATTCCTGAAGGATAATTTTAATTAAAATGGAATTGGTCATTGACACTTCTCCCCCCCCCCCCCCCGCCATCACCTGAAAAAATGTTATGTCACTTCCTCTGGCTTTTATGGTTTAAGGTGACACATATAAATTAGTGTCTCTCTATGGGGACATTTTCTTTTTATTTTAAAGATTCTATTTATTTGAGAGACAGAGAAAAAAGAGAGCATGAACGGTGGGGAGGGGTAGAGGGAGAGGCAGAAACGGCTCTGATGTGGGGCTTCAATCCCAGGACCCTAGGAGGATGACCTGAGCCAAAGACAGTTGCTTAACTGACTGAGCCATCCAGGTATCCATCTATGGGGACATTTTCTGATATTATTTCTTCTATAATTCTTTCAGCTCTGCTTTCTTTTTCTTCTACTGGAACTGACCTTATGCATGTTGGATTTTTAATATTGTGTCATAGTTCCCTGAGAGTCTTCATTTATTTTGTTTTAATATTTTCTCTCTGTTGTTACATTCAATCAATTCTATGTTCTGTCCTATGTTCTGTCCTTAATTTCACTGATTCTATCATCCCCACTATGGTGTTTATCCTCTATTATTTCCACTCTACAATTGAGTCTATCCAGCAAGTTTTACTTTTTTTTATTTTTTTAAAATTATTTATGATAGTCACAGAGAGAGAAAGAGAGGCAGAGACATAGGCAGAGGGAGAAGCAGGCTCCATGCACCGGGAGCCCCATGTGGGATTCGATCCTGGGTCTCCAGGATCGCGCCCTAGGCCAAAGGCAGGCGCCAAACCTGCTGCGCCACCCAGGGATCCCCTCCAGCAAGTTTTAATTTAGCATTGTATCTTTTAATTCTCTAATTGTCATTTGGCTAGGTTTGGATTTTGGAAATCTTAGGTTTGAATCACCTTCTGTTGAAAAGGAGACACAGGACACTCTAATGCTGCATTTTTTTCTGTAGTCTCAGGGTTCTAAATCAATATATATTCCTCTGACCACCTTTCAGAGATCATCCTTGATTGCCTCTTGCAATATCTCTAAGGTTTTTAGTTGTACATACCTGGGAACAGCAGGGAAAAAGGAGTCTATATGATCTCGTCTAGGGTCCTTATATTATTTTAATTCCAGTGATTTATCTGAACTTCACTGGAATTTAATATATGTCAATCGTTCATAAGAAATTTATAGGAATTCAACACTAATTATTAGACTTAATATTGTACATGGCCTATGCATATAAGCATGGAAAAAGAAATACCAATCCTAGGATTTTCATATTTTATAATCACCCTATTAACATTACTAACTGGATCCAATAAACTAATGAGCAGAATACTCTTGTAGATATCTATACAGCATTTAGTTTAGGAAATTTAAAAATGTACAGTTTGGGCAGCCCGGGTGTTCAGCAGTTTAGCGCTGCCTTTGGCCCAGAGCATGATCCTGGAGACCCAAGATCGAGTCCCACATAGGGCTCCCTGCGTGCAGCCTGCTTCTCCCTCTGCCTGTGTCTCTGCCTCTGTCTCTTTATTTCTATGTGTCTCTCACAAAAAAAAAAAATAAATACAATCTTTAGAAAAAATGTACAATTTTACTTTATGACTCTTTATAAGCAGAGAGCTATAACAAGGGGAGCTATAATTATGAAGGTAGAGATGAAATATATAAGATTGAATCAATTTTTTCAACGTTATGAACAGTGAAATGAGCATTTTGATTCAATGTTCTTTCTAAAAAATAATACTGATTTGATTATTATTATATATATATTTTTTAATTTCTTGGTCGATAAAAGTAACTCTGTGTTCATTTATTTAGGAAGCCAAGTCCTAGGGTGCCTCAGTGGGTAAGTTTATTACCGTTTGACTTTGGCTCAGGTCATTATCCCACAGTCTTAGGATGGAACCCCACATCACCTTCCCTGTTCTGTGGGGAGCCTACTTCTCTCTCTCCACTCTGCCTCCCACTCACTCCCCTTGCTTGTGTGCTCTCTCTCTATGTCAAATAAATAAATAAAATCTTATGTTGATTAACATAATATTATTATTGTCCCAGGAAAGTAAAAATTGTGAATAAGGTTATTATACATTCCAGGGACTTCCTGAAACAGCCACGTTCTCTTCAATAGAAAGTGTCAAATTACAATTATTATCTGATGACTCTGAAACCCTTACTTCAAAATTCACATCTTAACTATGTCTATAAATCTTTAAATTATTATACCGTGATTCGTTTTCAATCCTAACCAATCCCCATTCATTGAATGACCTGCCTGAACTGCCCTTAAATATCTTAATAAATGTCCTAGCTTTGTCCTCTCTTTGGATGGTACTAAGGGTGTATTACCACGGTATTCTCCTTTCTGTGGTAGACAATAAACCCAGCTTTGTCTTTTCAACAAGTTGTATTGGTGATATTTTAAGTAGCAAGCACTTGACAATATTTAAGAATGTCTATAAACAATCGTTCAAAAGAATTAGTAACCATAAATCCCTTTTGAAAGTGTTTCTTGAGCATGAGCTATACTTTAGAATCTTCCTTGGATAATAAAACTTTTTCAGTGATAACCTTTGTACCACTCATCATTTTAGGCTATAAAGCCTAAATGTCTATAGACATTATGTCAGTGATGGAAAGAGGTATGTACTATTATTACGATCCCCATTTCCAAATCTGTAAAGTGAAACTTAGAAGGGTGAACCAATAAGCCCACATTCATCAGAGGCAAGATTTGGCCTGAGAATATCTAGTTCCAGAGCCCATGTTTCCAGGTCCTTTCTTAATCAACCCTCCTCCAGGTTCTGTTATATTTTTAAATGCTGAATTTCATTCAATTTTCACTGCCATCCCCATTTTGCAAACAAGGTCACTTAAGTCTAGAAGTATTAAATTACCCAACATACAGTTTGAAAAAGGCAGGATTTAAAATTTAGAAAAATTCACTACTTTCCCAAGGTTATAGAGAGTTAAGACTTGAAGGTAGGAATTTGAATTCTGAAATGAGTAATCTTTCCCCTAACCACTGCTAAATGAATTTAGTTTTTTAAATGAAACATCCTCAATGGTTATTGAACAGGCATGTGCCTACTTTAAGAGTCTATGAGTCAAACTAATGCTTTTCTACTTAAAAATATAAAGGTGGTAATCTACACAGGAAATATTTTTAAAACCAATATTACAGAAACTTCTAGGTCTTCTTGATTAATTCTTTTCTTGTTATAGCCTTGTGTTCACAAAGAAATGCATGTCAAACACTACTATTTCCTGATTTCTTAAACTTTAGAAAGAACATTAAGTGCTGTTTAGTTACTCACAGAAGCAATACCCCATTCATCAGCTTATTTATTAGGTGTAGCTAGTAATGCTAATGGTAGTGACTATAAAATAACAAAAGCCCAGAGCTGATATTTCTCTCTTCACATTGGAAGGGCAAACTTAGTAATTACCTTATATGCTTCATTTAGCAGACTGGCCAGAGAGGACAGGAAAAGATTTATTCAAGAAATTCCACATAATAAGGGTGGGAGGTATCTAAACTAAGGACCTTCTGTTTGATTTTTGTCTTTTATATAGTTCCACTTATGCCATTCCAAATTATTTCAAAAATTCACATATATTAAGTTATTTTCTAGACTTGTATTTAGTAGCACAAATCCTGTGCTGTCAAGTTCCTCTGATATACTCTTTTCTTTGAATTTGTCATGAGTTCACATGTCATCTTTTTCTTCAATTTGCTGCACTTAGAAAAATGGTGAGAATCGCTACATCTTGAATAGCGATCTTCCAAATTTAGGCACATTTATAGGTGTCCCAGATAGATGACTTCTCTTTGTTCAGGCTCAAAGTAAATGTGCATAGGCTTCAACCTCTACCATTAGAAATTTTGAAGAAGGGTGCTTATGCACTTCAGGTATAGAAGTTTCTTAGTAAGAACAGCTGTGATAAATCACTATAATTTTTTTTATTTTCTTTGTTCTTATTTATACTGTTTATGAGTGGAGATTATTCATCTTGAAGGATAGTTTTGATTTTGATGAAGAAAAACTAAAGAGAGCCTAAACTTTTTCTCTTCTTACTAAAATTGACTGTTACTTTTAAAATGTGACAAAAATTCTCTCCTTAATCAAACTACTCAGGCTCCTCTGAACTCTGTTTTCAAGTAGGCTCTGAATTTGAGCTTCCTTGTTTGTCTCCACATTATTCAATTTTAACAAGAAGCCTCTTACATTGGTTTAGCCAGAATTCTTCATCCTTAATATCCAATCACCCTTGTTGTCTTCTGGGGTTCCTCGCCTGCCACCATCCCCCAGGGGATGACCAGTGATCGCAGTCTGCCTACAGCAAGAATCCTATTAGTTCTGTATACCAGATTCCTTCCTACCCCTGATGTTTCCTCTTAATAATTTTTCAGCCACTGTTTCCCATCCTGCTTCTTGGCTATAAATTTTCCCTTCCTTGTTGTGTTCAGAGTGGAATGCAATCTCTCTCCCTGACAACAAAACTCCATCACAACAGTGGTTCCTACACCTAGAGCAATGTTTCTGAAAAAAGTCTACCTTACTCTTCTTTAATAAGTATCATGAATAATACTTATGTAACAAATAAAGTCATAGATTCCTCAATGACATAGAAAAAATACGATCCACTTTGCACTTTTTCCAAAAGGCATAAGTTTTACTAAAACAGGTACACAGAAAGTGTCCCATGATTAAATGAAAATGTGTGGCTCTTATTGGCCATGTGGAGAGTTTTCTGAGAGGCATTCAGCAATGTACTGCTTAATTCAGTAGACCTGCGTGTGACATTGCTTTTCTTTCTTAAAACAATAGGTCCTGAAGGGTTAAGATATTCATCTGGGTATATATCCATCTAATTTGAAGCAGAACAACAATGTTGTGCCTCTGAAACAGAGCATATGTTTGGTGGACTTGTTTTCTGCTTGCATTGGCTGGAGATAAAAGAACCACACAGGTGAGATACATCAGAAAGAGGAACTTTTAAGAAGGCAAGGAAAAGAGAAAACTAGAAATACTTTGGGATTTGCAATAAAAAACATTCAAGTTCAGATGTCTAGACCTTCACCTTTTCATTGAACTTTTTAAAAATTAGTTCTGGAAAAAGTAGTTTAATAAAATAATGCATGACATTCCGTGGTAGAATGAGGCAAAACTTGTAAAAACACACAGTATATGCTAAGCATTCAATAAACACCCTTTCTTTAAAACACAACACGAAAAAAAAAATTTTGTAATTAAAAAAATAAAATACAACATGCTTTGTCACACTTAATTACTTAATTATCATGAAATTCTTATAAAATACAAATATATTTCAGATAAAACAATTGAAAAATTAAGTGAGCAATCTTGCCTTAGTAGCAGTTTTAGCTTATGAAAATGAAGAAATTAGGCTATGTTCTTCCAACTTTCTCTTATAACAATGGAAGTTTTTATTTCTTTCAATCAATTTAACAATGTTTATAAACATATCTATAGAAAAGTAAAAGTGGATCCTGGCCCTTAATGGTTCTTCTGTGGGGGTGGATATAAAAAACACATGGAAAATCATGTGTGATGCATGTGTTGACGTGTCAGCTAGTAAGATGTTAGCGGGCCAGCTGTGGAAGAGGGGACATCAGGCAGCATTAATGGTGACTTGAGGGCCTGGACTACTCAGAGATTCATATTTACCCTTATAATGAGCAGCAAAGTGGGAGGTGATGCACATCATTTAGACAGACAATAAAGGAGGACGTATTTGCACAGGACAATATATATTTTTACTTCTGTGGATTTTGAGTCTCTAATTTATTATTGGAAATAAATACTTTAGTCAGTAGGCTTTGGGTTTTGCTGCCACAGAGGAGAAGTGAGGATTCAATATAATGATTTGGGCCTCTTTTGGAAAGGTCATACTTAAATAATATAAATAGGAAAAGTATGGAGAAAAAAAAAGGGGGGGCCAACGAGGAAACAGTATTCCTAGCATGGAGCCCCAGATCCATGATCACTCATATAGCAAATATCAATAAACATTAGTTAATTGAAGGAATGATAGGACCACTTTATGTTGCTATTGCTACTGCTATTGCTGTTGCAACTAATAGAAGAAGCAATAAAGTGAGAAAGACTATTAGTTGCAACAGCAATAATAGTAGTAGCAATAGCAACATAAGGTGGTCCTACCACTCATTCAATTAACAAATGTATACTGACCATTTGCTATTACTACTACCAGTGTATTCCAGTCAACTTTCAAGTATTTAGCTTTTATCTCTGTATTTCTCTCTCTCTCTCTCAGATCTCAGAGAGTCACTTTTCCTCCCTTATCTTTGTGGAAGAAAATGACCAGTTTCAGGATGGATATTGTCATACTACAATAATCCTCCAGACGCATCTACTGGGCTATTTTTCATTCCTCTAAATGAGGTAGGATCAGGACTGGGAAAAAGAGTGAGATGATCTAGCTTCAACTGATCTCTAGTCACTAGAGGCTAGCATTGTTCACAAAGAGCATTTGACACGTTGTACAGCAACTATGATTGTGCTAGTATCTAGGATAATTCCAATAGGAAAGGGAGAACATGGAGCAACCTCTTCCACAATCAAGATAAAATTGAACCAAACCAATATGGCAAGGCAGCATCACATGACAAGATCTGTGATTGTTGGCAAGTTATTTGACCTCTCTCTGTCTCAATTTATTTATCTATAAAATGTAGATATGACTTACAGAGTTATTGTAAGAATCAAATGTATCAATACACTTGGAGAAGTATTGGTTAGTGCCACTCATACATTTCCTTGTTTATTCTCAGAAGAACTCTATGAGGGTCCCATGTTGCTCCTGAGACATAAGCTTAAAGATGTGACTTAATCAAGGTAATTCAACTAACAAGCAAGAGGCAAGGACAGTTTTTGAAACTAGATATGTATTTAAAGAGGAAATATAGGAAAATGACACAAACAAATATTGACTGTTGACCTCCCAAAATCTCACCTCCCCAAAAATTTTTGATTAAATGAAACTACTTTTGTTAGACTTATGCAGTAAGATAGAACTCCACTGTAAAGAGGTCTTAATAATATTTTAGGGAAAGATACTAAAAAGGATTTTAGTGCCTAGGTTGGAGGATTTTAAGGTGGATCTTGACAAGTAGGCAACTGGTTAGTATAGGGAAGAGTATATAACCTAACATTTTTTGGTTGGTAGCCATGCTGTTGGAGTGTCCTGAAAGAAGTACTGGTGAGCAAGCTCTTAGATAATTGAACTGCTGTTTGGTTCACAGTCTTCTAGGAACAGTTAGTTTCTTGGAGCAAGCAGGTGGGGTATTTTTGTTTGGTTTCAGCATTCTTTAAAAGAGACAGGAATTATCTTAGCTTCAGCTCTGAGAGGGGAAAAAGCAAAGTAACAGGAGGATACCAGCTAAAAGAGTGTCACTAAAGGTCATCTGGGGAAATCTATCTTAATTTATAAATGTTCATCAAGAAAATACACAAGTTTTGATATAAGAATAAAAATCTTGCAGCATAGTTCTTTCATTTTTTGTAAGACTTTTTCTAGAGGAATGGAAAATAAAAATGATTTGAGTTCTGCTTTGACATGAGAATCCAACTCAAATTGGAATTTAGAAAAATGAATGACTTACAGAAACCCTCAATAGCATAATTCTGAAAGCCAATTTAATGTTAACTACCAAACTGCTAGTACATAATTTCCCCTTTTTAAATTTATGTCTTTTAATTTTGTTCTTTTATTTCTTATTGTTGCCACTCCTTACCCTATTTCACATACAATTAACTTATCATCAGGGTAACATTGTCGA
Source organism: Canis lupus familiaris (assembly GCF_011100685.1). Lineage (NCBI taxonomy): Eukaryota > Metazoa > Chordata > Mammalia > Carnivora > Canidae > Canis > Canis lupus. Next base: position 20,826,547 of record NC_049253.1, read on the forward strand.
AGTTATTTAATTTTATATTTAAAATACTGGTAAAATACCTACTAACATTGTTGCCTTTTTGAAAAACTTAGACTAATGAACTTGAAAAATGAATAAACAACATCCACTAATCTCTCATGTCACTGAAGCTCAATGACTTACCTTCATGAATGCACAAATGGATTGAGCCTACATTTTATGGATGACAGATAGGGGTGAAGGGAATGAGGTAGAAGAGGGAAGGCCACACACTTTATTCACCTGTGATATTAAAAATTCTCCCGAGAAATTTAAAATTGACAAAATAGGCTTGATATATTTAAGATAATCCAGTGGTTTCTTTTTTTATTTATATAGTGAGCTTACATGTATATGTGTGTGTGCATATGTGTATATTTGTGTGTGGTATGTTCAAAATATTGTGTGTGAAATACTAGGTTGAGAGGTAAGCAGGAATGAAGATTACAAAAAATGATGTTGGCTTTCTAGAAAGTCTTTTTTTTTTTCTTTTTCTAGTGAGATCCTTTAAGTATGTACACAATAACACAAATAACATCTAGATAAAGAATTGTATGAAAAGTCCTGAATGAATTGCTCACATAGGGAATTCATTAGAAGCCCAAAGGCAGAGGGAATCTTCTAATTATAGGTAAAGTTGGAGAGTTATGAAATGTTTAGTAGTATTTCTGTAGGTAATCTTTTCTTGTGTTGTTCTGTAGCATTCAGAATTTAATGCTATTTATTCAACAATCTATATGTAGCAAATGTTATTAAATCTACTACTGAAAATCCTTGGGATATAAGAGTGGAATAATAAAGGAAAGTTCATGGACTTCACCATCTAATGGAAAAATTAGAAATTAATTGGAGAACCAAATTGTATAAATATAAAATTATCACTGTAGACATTACTGCCCAGAAGAGATACTCCCAAGCCCAGAGGTATTGATCACTAACCCTATTTGGGAAGCCAGGGAAGCACATTACAAAACAAGTGGAGATGCATCTAGGATTTGGAAGAAAAATAGAAATGCCACGGTGCAGATGGGACAGGGTGGAGAAGGAAAGATGATTTCAGGAAGCGGAAGGGAGTATGGTGAGTTTCAGAGACATAAGAAGTACAGTGAGGCCTGATCACAGAGAGTAAGAAAGAAGATAGGGCACAGAAAGACTAGAAATGGTTAGCAGTAGAATTGTTGGACTTAATTCTCATCCAAAAAGAAAATACATTAAATGGGAGATTATGGGATTAAATTTACATTTCATATGATTATTCTGGTCGTAGTTTAGATAATTGGTTGGGAAGTGCCATGAATGCAAGGTACTCTGTTTAAAAACTCTATCAGTCCAGACAACAGTAACTTGGACAATGGAGATTGAAGTAGATGGATTGCTTCCTGATTTATTCGGGAGGGGTGGTGAGGAATTCGATACATAGGGCAACTGGGGGAAAGGTATCTAGGATGACTCTTGAATTTATGGTTTGTCTAGTAAGGTAGTAGTGCTAACTTCACTTCAGTAGAGGACAAGGTTTGGAGGGAGATCATGAATTTAGTTTGGAAATATTGATTTTCAGCTACATTAGAGATATTAATTAGATATTTATTATAGGCACATAATTTGCTTAACAAATTGGAAGATGATGAAACAACGAAACAGTCTTAAAAAGGCATGGAATGGAAGCTTTTTTTTTTTTTTTCCATTAGGAATAAATACTGGAATCAAATACAAGCAAGGATAGTTTTTTAAATTATTTTTTAATTTTACTTCCGGTATAGTTAACAGGTAGTGTCATTTTAGTTTTGGGTGTACAATATAGTGATTCTCTACATTACTCAGGGTCATCATGTAAGTGTACTCTTAATCCTGTCCACCTATTACACCACTTCCCACTTCCCTTCTGTTAACTATCAGTTTGTTCTCTATAGTTCAGAGTCCATCCTTTGGTTTGTCTCTTTTATTCTTGTTCTGTTTCTTAAATTCCACACCTGAGTGAAAGCATATGTATTTGTCTTTCTCCAATACTTATTTCACTTAGCATTATACCCTCTAGATCCATCCACGTTGTTGCAAACAAGATTTCATTCTTTTTATGGCTGAGTAATAATCCAATATGTATATATAATATGTATAATAATATAATATATTTAATATATAACATATATATTTATTTATATAAAATCACATCTTCATCCATTCATCTATCAATGGACATTTGGGTTGCTTTCATGATTTGGCTATTGTAAATAATGCTGCAATAAGCATAGGGATGCATATATCTTTTTGAATTCATGTTTTGGTATTCTTTGGGTAAATATGCAGTAGTGGAATTCCTGGATCAAGTAATAATTCTATTTTAAATTTTTTGAGGAATCTCCAACTGTTTTCCACAGTGGCTGCACCAGTTTGAATTCCTACCAGCAGGACACAGGGGTTCTTTTTTTTTTTTTTTTTTTCTTCTCCACAGCCTTGCAGATATGTGTTGTTTCTTGTGTTGTTGATTTTAGCCATTGTGAAAAGCATGATGTGATATCTCATTTTGGTTTTGATTTGCACTTCCCTAATGGTGAATGATATTGAGCATCCTTTAATGTGTCTGTTATATCTTCTTTGGAGAAATCTTTATGTCCTTTGGCCATTTTTTAGTTGGATTACTTGTTTTTTTGGGTGTTGAGTTGTATAAATTCTTTATATATTTGGATACCTACCCTTTACCATATGTTATTTGCAAATATATTCTCCCATTCAGTAGGTTGCCTTTTAGTTTTATTGATTGTTTCCTTCACTTTGTGGAAACTTTATTTTGATGTAGTCCCAATAGTTTATCTTTACTTTGTTTCTCTTGCTTTAGTAGAGATATCTGGAAAAATGTTACTATGACTGATGTCAGAGAAATTACCACTTGTGTTCTCTTCTAGAATTTTTATAGTTTCAGATCTCACATTTAGGTTCTTAATCCATTTTGAGTTTATTTTTTTGTATGATGAAAGAAAATGGTCCAGTATCATTTTTTGGCATATACCTGTCTAGTTATCCCAACACCAATTTTCAAAGAGACTGTATTTTTCCTATTGTAAATTCTTGCTTTTTTGTCAAAAATTAATTGACATATGGTTGTGATTTTATTTCTGGTCTCTCTATTCTGTACCATTTGTATGCAGGTCTATTTTTGTGCCAGTACTATATCTTTTGATTATCACCACTTTGTAGCATATCTTGAAATCTGGGATTGTGATAGTTTCAGTTTTGTTATTTTTTTTCAAGATTGCAACAGTTATTTGGGGTCTTTTGTGGTTCAATACAAATTTTAGGATGTTTTGCTTTTGTTCTGTGAAATATACTGTCGGTATTTTGATAGGGGTTGAACTAAATCTGGTAGATTGCTTTAGGTAGTATGGACATTTTAACAATATTTATTCTCACAATTCGTGGACAGGAAATCCAGATTTCTATTTATTTGTCTCATCTTCAATTTCTTTCATCAATGTTTTAGTTTTCAGACTATAGGTCTTTTACCTCCTTGGGTAAGTTTATTCCTAGGAATTTTATTGTTTTTGGTGAAATTGTAAATGAGACAGTTTGTCTCCAATTATGTGATTTAAGATATTCCTGTTCTATTAAGGTAAAAGCTGCAAACTTTGGTAAAATTAGAAAAATTAACAAATCCTTCTAAAAATACAAAACTGAAAAAGAAAAAAAAATAACAAAAACACGACCAAACCCTAAATTTTATTTTATTATTTTTAAATTATTTTTTAAAGATTTTATTTATTTATTCATGAGAGACACAAAGAGAGAGTCAGAGACATAGGTAGAGGGAGAAGCAGGCTCCATGCAGGAAACCCGATGCAGGACTTGATCCTGAACCCTGGGATCACGTCCTGAGCCAAAGGCAAATACTCAATCGCTGAGCCACCCAGGCATCCCCCAAACCCTAAGTTTATAGCTTTCTTGGTACATATACAATACCTACAAAAAATTGATTCAAAAAAGTACTTGTCTTCTTAATTTCTCTTTCTGCTTCATTATTAGTGTACAGAAATGCAATGGACTTCTATATATTAATTTTGTATCATGCAACCTTACTGAATTAATTTATCAGTTCTAGGTTTCTTGGTGGAATCTTTAGGGATTTCTGTATATATAGTCATGTCATCTAAAATAGTGAAACTTTACTTACCAATTTGGATGCCTTTTATTTCTTTTTGTTGTCTGATTGCTGTGGCTAGGACTTCCAATACTCTGTTGAATAAAAGTGGTGACAGTGGATATATTTACTTTGCTCCTGACCTTGGGGGAAAAGCTCTCAGTTTTTCACTATTGAAGATGATGTTAGCTGTGAGTTTTCATATATGGCCTTTATTAGTTGAGATGAGTTCCCTCTAAACCTAGTTTGCTAAGGATTTTTTTCATGAATGGATATCATACTTTGTCAATGCTTTTCCTACATCTATTGTAATCATCATATTTTTAAAAATCTTTTTTCTTGTTGATGTGTCGTATCATGTTGATTGATTTGCAAATATCAAATACCTTTGCATCCCAGGAATAAATCCCACTTGATCATGGTGAATTTTCTTAACATATTGTTGGATTTAGATTGCAAATTTTTTGAAGATTTTTGCATCTATGTTCATCAGAAATATTGGCCTATGGTTCTCTTTTTTTCTCTTTTTTTTGTGTTTTTATCGGTTTTTCTATTCGAATAATGCTGGCTTCATAGAATGAAATTGGAAACTGTCCTTCCTCTTATTATTTTAAATAGTTTGAGAAGAATAAGTATTAACTTGTCTTTAAATGTTCGGTAGAATTTGTCTGTGATGCCATCTGGTCCTGGTCTTTTGTTTTTGTTGGGAGTTTTTTTGATTACTGATTCAATTTCATTGCTGGTAATTGGTCTGTTCATATTCTATTTCTTCCTCATTCGGTTTTGGGAGGTTATATGTTTCTAGGAATTTATCCATTTCTTCTAGTTTGTCCAATTGATTGACATATAATTTTTATGATATTCTCATAATTGTTTGTGTTTTTGTAGGGTTGATTGTTTTTTCTCATTTTTTTTATTATTTCTCATTTTTTGTTTGAGTCCTCTCTTACTCTCTCTCCCTTTTATTTATTTATTTATTATTTATTTATTTATTTATTTATTTTGGTGTGTCTGGATAAAGGTTTATCAATTTTGTTGATAATTTCAAAGAATCAGCTTCTGGTTTCATTGATCTGTTCTATTATTTTTATATTATTTTGTTTCTGTTTTTTAATTACTAGTTCATTTATTTCTACTCTACTCTTTATTGTTTCCTTCCATTTACTGATTTTGGCTTTTGTTTGTTCTTTCTCTGGTTCTGTTAGGTGTAAGTTTAGGTTGTTTATTTGAAATTTTTCTTGCTTCTTGGAGAAAGCTTCTATTGCTATAAATCTCCTTTGTAGTATAGCTTTTGCTACACCCCAGATTTTGGACCATTGTGTTTTCATTTTCATTCATCTTCATGTATTTTTTATTTCTTCTTTGATTTCTTGGTTGACCCATTTAGTAACATGTTATTAAACTTCCATGTATTTGTGCTCTTTCCAGATTTTTTCTTGTGGTTAATTTCTAGTTTTATAGTGTTGTGGTCGTAAAAGATGCATGGTACAACTTAAATCTTTTTTTTCATTTTTCAAGACTTGTTTTATAGCCTAACATGTTATCAATTCTAGAGAATGTCCCATGTACACTTGAAAAGAATGTGTATTCTGTTGTTTTAGGAGGGAATGTTCTGAATATATCTGTTGGATCCATTTGGTCCACTGTGTCATTCAAAGCCACTGTTTCCTTTTTGATTTCCTGTTTGGATGATCAACTCATTTTTTGTAAGTGGTGTGTTAAGCTTCTCTACTATTACTATTTTACTCTCCATGACTTCTTTTTTTTTATGATTTATTTATTTATTCATTCATTCAGAGAGAACGAGAGAGAGGCAGAAACACAGGCAGAGGGAGAAGCAGGCTCCATGCAGGAAGCCCGATGTGGGACTGGATCCCAGGTCTCCAGGATCACACCCCAGGCTGCAGGCGGTGCTAAACCGCTGCACCACCAGCGCTGCCCTCTCCATGACTTCTTTTATGTATTTTATTAGCCTCTTTATGTATTTGAGTGCTCTCAATTTGGGTGTACATTTATTTATAATAATTATATCTTCTTTTTAGACTTTTCCCTTTATACTTTTATTGTAACCTTCTTTGTCTCTTGTTACAGACTTTGTTTTAAAGTCTATTTTGTTTGATATAAGTACTGCTACTCTGGCTTTCTTTCCACTTCCACTTGCATGATAAATTCTTCTTCATCCCTTCTCTTTTAATCTGCATATGTCGGGATCCCTGGGTGGCGCAGTGGTTTGGCGCCTGCCTTTGGTGGGTGGTGCGATTGTGGGAGACCCGGGATCGAGTCCCACGTCAGGCTCCAGATGCATGGAGCCTGCTTTCTCTCTCTTTCTCTCTCTCTCTGTGTGTGACTATCATAAATAAATAAAAATTTAAAAAAATGTTTAATCTGCATATGTCTTCAGGTCTTAAAGGAAACTCTGTAGGTAACACATAGATGAATTGTGGTTTTTTTTTTTTAATCCATTCTGTTTTCCTATATCTTCTTTTTTCCCTAAAGGTTTTATTTATTTATTTATTTATTTATTTATTTATTTATTTATTTATTTATTTTTAGTTTTTTAAATTTATTTTAGAGAGATAGAAAGAGTGCATGCATATGCTGGAGTGGGGGGAAGGGCAAAGGGAGGGAGAGAGACAGGAGGAGAGAGTCTCAAGCAGACTCTGACTGAGCTTGGAGCCCACCATGGGGCTCAATCTCATCAGTCTGAGATCATGGCCTAAGCTGAAATCAAGAGTTTCAGCCTTCACCAACTGAGACAATGAGGCATTCTTTTGATTGGAGCATTTATTCTATTTACATTCAAAGTGATTATCGATAGGTATATACTTATTTCCATTTTATTACTTGTTTTATGATTGTTTTTGTAGTTCTTCTCCCTTTCTTCTCTTGCTTTATTCTCAAAGTTTGCTGTCTATACTTTGATTCCTTTCTCTTTATTGTTTGCATGTCTATTACTGATTTTTCATTTGTGGTTACCATTAGGATAAACGTAACATCTTATACATATAGCAGTCTATATTAAGTTGGTGGTTGCTTAAGTTTGAACCCGGTCTAAAAGCACTAAACTTTTATTCCTTTCTCTCTCCACATTTTAGGTATATGTGTAGGTGTCATACTTTACATCCTTTTATTTTGTGAATCACTTGACTGATTTTTATATATACTTAATTTTACTGCTTCTGTGCTTCCTGCTTTTCTTTCCTACTTATGGTCTACCATTCTTCTCAAAAGAATCGCCTTTAACATTTCTTGTAAGGTTGGTTTACTGGTGATGAATTCCTTTAACTTTACCTGCCTGCTCCTCTATTTTTGGAGAAGTCTCCCAAAGATTCCTTCCCCTCCAGTCCTTGCTCTGAGATCAGTGAATAAGTCACCTTCCCTTATACCTCGGGTGTTTTTCAATCTGCTTCTATGCTGTATCTCACTGGGATTGTTTGTTATGCTGTCTCTTTAAGAGCAGAGACTCAGTCTTGGATAGCCCTCTGACTGTCTCAGAGCCAAGCCCATTGATTTTTAAAGTTCCAAGGGTTAACACCCACTGATTATGAGGACTTGCTACATTTGGCCCTTCTGGGTTTCAAAGCTAAATATTATAGGGATTCATCTTCTCAGTACATGTCTCCTGTGCCTGGGGTGCCTGTTATGAGGTCTGCTTCTTTTCCTTCTCTGCACCCACATCCGGTTCTTTCCTACACAGCCCTTTGGGTTTGTTTAGCTCTGAACTACTTACTTCTTTGCCATTCCTACCTTCTTCAATGTGGCTTCTTTATATTTCACTGTGGTGAGTCTGTTCTGTCAGTCTTCAGGTCATTTTCTGGGTTATTTACACTAATGTAGTTGTTTATAGGGGTATCCGTGGCACAAGCTGAGATGAGCCTAGAATCCTCCCTCCTTGCCATTTTTCCCACAGGACTAATCTATTTCTTGAGTCTGGTGGCCAAGAAGTCAGATTATTATTACAGGTTGTAGATCACCAGAACAGCTAATACTATGTACTGTTGTGGTTCTAACTTAGTTTCGGCAAAGTGATTCCATTTGCAACATTAAATTAACATTGCTAATAAGAAAGTAGTTGGTTTAATTATTTTACTTATCAATAGGTAGAAATATTGCTGTCAAAGTTCTTAGAATAGGGATTGATTCGTGTAGTGACTACACAAGTTTCTATTAAGTAAATATAAAATTCCATTTATAATATGAATTTAGTTTCTGAGGGAGACAGAAAATATAAACAGAGAGAGTTTAAACGTAGTCTCTGTTTTTTACATTTTTAGAAAAACAAGAAAAAAAAGTCTTACTTGAGAATCTGTCCAAATTTCCCATACTTAAAACAATCTACACAACTGTAAGTTTTAGAGAGATGCTTCACACAAGTTTTTTGGAGTCTAATTTAAAAATACGAGCAATGGGGTACAAACCAGGAGATGTTACTTCAAAGCCCAGATGAACAAGTAATTAACTATGTGACTTACATAAAATTCACTTAACCACTGTACTCCACTTCCTCATTTGCAAATTGAGATTTGAACTAAATAATCTTTAAGGGAAAGGATCCCAAAATATGGACTATTGACCACCTGCATTGGCATAATCTATAAAAACAAAAATAAAGTTCCTTTGCAAACATTCTGAATTAAAATTATACGAGGCAAGGTACTGGAAACCACCCTTTTAACTAATTCAGTCTTACTCTAATTTTAAGATTATTTCTCTGAAAATTATTGCAGATTCAAACTTATGTCTCTCATTTAGTACTTTACTATCCAGATTCCAGTTCAAAGCTTTCAAGGAAGAGCAATTTCCCACCTCACAAGGCAACCAATGAAATTTGAAAGCATTTCTAATTGTTCCATTTATTGAGCCAAACAATTGTGTTTCTATGATTTACAAACTCTCAAAGCAGTTGAAAGTGGAAATTACAATAATGGTGGCAAACAAAATATTAACATAAGGATAGTGTGAAATTTTGAACTCAGGGTATTTACTGCAGACATTAATGCTTATTATCATTTTAGAATAGATATGTATAGACAAGTATATTTATAAAACCACTGAAAGCCACTGGATTATAAGAACAAAAGCATGAATCTTTTCTAAAAGTAGAGAAGAATTTAGAGTCATCTATATAGTGTGAGAGGAAAGAAATTTGACTACTAACAAAATAAGAGGAGCTTTTAGTGAATGCTTTCTGTTGGAATATAAGTTGTTCTTTAGCCTATACTAAATATAATCTTTAAAGACATTTATTCAAAATAATCCATGTATTAACCACTTGATGTCATCAAGAAATCTCCTGTATTTTAGATGGATTATAAACTATTCTTGAGACAGATATTTTATCTCATAGAATGTGAAACTAAGAAGGAACATGGAAAAGGAGATTATTAGTGTGATATCAGTACACATGTTTTGAGTATCTTAGAAGAAATTTTTTATTTATAAGTAGCAGTATATGCCATTACTGTCACTATTTTTATTTTGTTTTCATAACATTACAGTGCTTCTTTATGTTCGAAATATTATAAAACTTGATGAATTTAAACCATACTATTCATTGTTTTTTTCAGGAAAAAAGAATTCTCAAGATGATAAATTTATAGGTCTACATATTGTTTACTTATTTGTGTATTCTATTTGATTCAACTTCACCTTAGCAAGCATCATTCATGTCTCCAACAAGTTATTAATAACTATTTCACGGTTGACCTTACAAAACCCAATATTGTCCCCGATACATAAACTTATATTGTTCAATGCAAGTATTTACAAAATTGAATACTAATCAAATCAGAAAAAAATACTTGTCAGTAGTAGTCAATTTAATAGGCTATCTATTCCTTCATGATTCAGAATTATATGCACTACATGTAAACACAACTACAAATTATGTATCCTTTCAGCAGGGACAATTTCCTAGTAAGAGTTCTCTCCTCTATCCACCTGTGTAATTTCTCTCATCCCAAGAGAAAATAATTTGAAAGATTGACCTCATTATCTGAAATGTCAACCACCCTGAAAGTTGTGTCCTTCTCACTTATTATTGCTCCTGACCCATTGCAGCTGTTAGAGGTCTTATTTTATTTTATTTTATTTTATTTTATTTTATTTTATTTTTTACATTTTTTAATTTAAATTCAATTTGCCAACATATAGTATAACATCCAGTGTGAGATCTAGACTATTTTATAAACTCAAATTTGAATGTTTTTAAATGAAATAGGAGATAAAAATATTCTATGGCAAAAAACAAAACAAAACAAAAAAAAAAACAAAAAAAATTCTATGGCTGCATAATCTGTGGAAATACAGTAGAATAGATCATCAATCTTAAAAGAGGATTTTTTTTTCCTTTTCCATTTGTTTCTTTCTTGGAAATATTATCTGAGCCATGCCATTATGTACCGTGTTAACTAATAAGGTTTGTTTCTTACTATTGAAAATAGAATCCCTACAGGTATTACCTAAGCTAAACCCAAGGCTTTATTTATTCCTGTAAGTTAGAAAAAAAGAAAAGAAAGAAAAGAAAAGAAGAAAGAAGAAAAGAAAAGAAAAGAAAAGAAAAGAAAAGAAAAGAAAAGAAAAGAAAAGAAAAAAGAAAAGAAAGAAAAGAAAGAAAAGAAAAGAAAGAAAAGAAAAGAAAAGAAAGAAAAGAAAAGAGAAAAGAAAAGAAAAGAAAAGAAAAGAAAAGAAAAGAAAAGAAAAGAAAAGAAAAGAAAAGAAAAGAAAAGAAAAGAAAAAAGAAAAGAAGAAAGCACATTGTAATTTGGGTCACATTTCAAGTAATAGTGTGATTAACAGATCTTACCTTTCATTCTAATCAGATGTGTATGACTTCAATGATTGTCATTGAAGGAGATGCTTGCAAATACTAACCAAAACTATAAAACTAACCAGATTTTCCAAGGAATGTAGACTTCTGTGATTTTGTTAAGGTCATTAAACTAGAAAGTATTGGGCTTTTGAAGCCCTTACATAGCCCCTTCTCAAATATCTCAAATATGTTTTTAGAATGCTTTTAGATATTTTCAATCACGATATACTAAACTGTATAGACTATTTGAATACTACTATCTCTGCCTTCTAAAAATTACTTCCTTATTTGGTACCCAAATAAAACAATATTCCACTGAAAAAGTTGGCACATAAATACTCTCAGCAGGGTCTGAGGTAACATCCCATAACTAAACATAATTGCATTTCCTCTCAGCAAAATGCATGAATAGCTAGACTATATGGGATTATTATAGGCTAAACATAATACCCCTTCCCATCAGTTCAGTTTATATTTTGCCACCAACTGTGTTTGCCACATTCTTACCAAAGTACTTTGGATTTTTAGGAATTTTTGTATTCTGATTCTATGAATAATGGATTGTTGTGGTATTCCAATATTCTATAAATCTTGGCCATTCATGAATAATGAATATGCCTCCAGGGAGGAACTTTGGCACTGGGGAGTCTGGATGCTTCTTGAATTCTATAAATAGCTGCACTTATTGGCCTGCACCTAAACACAAGGGAATTAATTCTCTCTATAAAATGTCCTCTGTATAATTTTATAAGCAATATACCTTTGTCCTAGGATTTTGGTTCTTTTTGTCAAAGTGAAAGTTGTTTTTAACATAAATATTTAACTTTCCCTTGCATCTCTAGTGACTCTAGCATAAAGAAGTAAAGTTCATTATTACAGTACAGAGTGTGAAAAGAAGCCTGGAAAGTCAAATAAGTTAGACATGTTTCTATTGATTATAACACTACTGAGAGTAGAAGGAGATAGATAAAAGCTAGAAAGTTAGAATTAGTTTGAAATTATCTCTCTAAGGACTGAGCCTTTTGGACAAAGCAGTGGGTAAATTACAAGCTGCATTTTAATAACCTTCAGGACAAAATTATGGATGTGCTATATATTTGTATGTGTTCTAAAAGAAAACACACTTGTATTGTTATCTATGTCCTATTCTTTAGAAATATTTAGTAGATATTCTAAGGAAAATTGCACAAAATGTCTCACAGTTGCCATAGTGGTATAGTCAATATGTTTTGGATGTAGTGAACTCAACCTTGTTTTGAAAAAGAAAAAAATATGTAGCCTTGGTATTCCTATGAAACAGCACTGGCCGGTAGAACTTTTTGTGATGGTGAAGATATGGTAACTACTCACCACATGTTGGTATTGAGAATTTGAAATGTGGCTCCTGTGGCTGACAAACTGAGTTCTTAATTTAATTTGATTTCACTTAATTTAAATTTACATGTAAATAGACATATGTAGTTAGTGGCTTCCCTATTTGACAATATGGCAATTTAAAAAGCATTAAACAGGTGAGCTTTCTCCTACAATGTTAGTATTATGATTTGTTAGGATAAACCTATTCTTTCTAAAGATTTATTCATTTTTTTAGAGAGAGAGAGAGTGCATGAGAGCTAGTGCAAACAAGAAGAGTGGCAGAGAGATAGGAGAGAGAGAACCCCTAGCAAACTACATGCTGACCATGAAACCTGACCTGGGGCTTGATCCTAGCACCATGAGATCATGACCTGAGCTGAAATCAAGAGTGGGACACTTAACCAACTGAGCCACTCAGGGTCCCCACCATTTTTTTAAAGATTCATTTATTATAAGGATAGAAATATTTTTAAAATAACAACAATTCTAATTATTTTATACATGTTTGAACATATTAGAATCTGGTTCTGGTGTCCAATAATAGTGTTTAATTCATGTCATATTAAATAGCACAATCGAAGAGTATTATGTGCCCCAGTGTAAGCATAAATCATAGTTACATAAGTCTAAGCTGCATCTGTGTTCCTCAAACTTGACAGTACGTAAGAATGAGATGGAGCACTTACTAAAGCAGAGATTCTTATTTGATAGGACTAGGGCAGGACCTAAACATTTACATTTCTCCCAGCTCCAAGTGATGCTGCTAGTAGTGATTCATGGACCACAAGTTTGATTAGCATTCAGTGGTTTCTTAGTGCGGCAGTCCTCAAAATGCAGATTCTAGATGAACCTTCATCAACAGAACTACCTGGAAACTTGTCAGAAATACAAATTATCAGGATTTACCCCACATCTGTTAAATCAGAAATTCTAGAGATGGGCCTAAGAAGCTGGAAAGCATGTGGCTGATTATATGTTACTAATATAGTTAGGGCATGTGAAGTTATATTTTTTACTGTGATTCTACTGAAAATCAATCCATTGCCTTACATGTATTTAATAAATGATGATTTAATTCTACCAAATGCAGAAATAATCAATACTTAAAGAAAAAAATTGTGTTGTCATGACAAGATTTTGAATTTTTTAATCTAGTTTTTTTTTCAATTTCATAAAATGCTTTTTAAAATTATTATTTATTTATTTATTTATTTATTTATTTATTTATTTATTTTAGACAATGAGACAAGGAGAGAGAGAGAGAGCAGGGGAGGGAGGAGCAGAGGGAGATGGAGAGAGAGTCTTAAACAGACTCTGTGCTGAGGATGGTGTCTGAGGTGGGGCTCCATCTCAGGACACTTAGATCACAACCTGAACCAAAACTAAGAGTCACTTAACTGACTACACTACCCTGATGCTCCTCATAAAAATGCTTTAAACATGAAAAAAGTACTATAAGCCATGAACTACTGAATTTTAATACGTGCTGCTTTATGATATGTTTACGTAAAGATGGTAGTCTCCTAGGTGCTTTCCAGAAGACTTCAAGAATATCTATTTAATTCTCTCTTCTTTATGCATTGCAAAATTTAAAACACTTGCATCTGGATAATGCGTAAATCTCAGAAAGATTTACTTAAGAGTGGTGACTAAATAATTATTCTACTCAATATCCTGCTTGGCAAAAATGTGGGGAATCATGTACTCTCAGACAAAACTTAGGGATATAAGTCAACATAGAGACTTTTGGGGGAAATTTGGCAGAATATATTAAAATGAAAATGTATGGGGCAGCCTGGGTGGCTCAGCGGTTTAAGCGCCTGCCTTCGGCCCAGGGCATGATCCTGGGGTCCCGGGATCGAGTCCCATGTCAGGCTCCCTGCATGGAGTCTGCTTCTCCCTCTACCTGTGTCACTGCCTCTCTCTCTCTCTCTCTCTCTCTTTCTCTCTCTCTCATGAATAAATAAATAAATCTTTTAAAAAAATGAAAATTTTCTAGAAAATCACTTATACATATGCATGAGAAGAATATGTTATATATAATCAGGAAAATTTGCAAACAACCAAAATTTTTACCCTGAAGAAACTAGCTAAATAAAATATGGCTGAATCTGCTTATGGAATATTATACGGTAATTAACAAAAATAAATAAGACATTTCATTAACAACATCTAAGACAATTAATGTGTTGGGTGGAAATTACAGAAATAGGCAGTATAAATGATTCATATAAAAAACAATTACAAAAGTAATGGATTGGTCTCTGTATTTGTTGTACATGAAATAACTTCTGAAGTCAAACTGATAAGTATTTGGGGGGATTTTGATATATAAATAATATATTTTTAAAATTTTATTTATTTATTCATAGACACAGAGAGAGAGAGGCAGAGACACAGGCAGAGGGAGAAGCAGGCTCCATGCAGGGTACCCAATGTGGGACTCGATCCCGGGTCTCCAGGATCACACCCCAGGCTGCAGGTGGCACTAAAATGCTGCACCACTGGGGCTGCCCTATATAAATAATATTTACATGAACAAAATTTAAAAGTAGAAGTCAATACAAAATCTTTTTTTTTCAATACAAAATCTGATTCTTGCTCATCTCCAATATAAGCAAAGCTCCTTGTAATATGATATCTTTAAAATGTTAGTAACGTGTAGGCTTACAGAATTGTAATAATCCCAGAAGCATTTACATATCTGCAGCCTACAGACCAGTTTGCTTTGAGAAGTTAGATCATGATCAAGGTCTAGATAAATGCTTTAGTATAAAAAATTTCTTTTTATACCTTTACTACATTTCATAGAATTATCCTTTTATATTTTTTGTGAGTTTTCTCTATTTCTCTTATATGATAAACTTTCTCTGAATTTATTTGCCTGTATCAAGCATTTTTAAATTTTATTTTAGTCCTTGTATAATTTCAATAAATACTTTTCACATTTAAGACAAATGTAATTAAGTTCTCTATTTGAAAATATCCTAATTGTAAGAAAAACTAACTGAGTTAGAAAAGGGTGCTCTTGACACATTTAATCTGATATATTATTATTCACTTTACCTTTCTACAACATGGATGAATTATTCATTATTCTACCAGTTAGGTGCTCAGAGTCATCAAGTATTTGCCTTAGTGCAATATACACTGAATTTGCACATAGAGGTTTGTATAGCATAGAAATAAGTAAATGTATAAGATCCTCTTAAAAAAAAAAACAAAAAACATTCTTCTTAACATTTTAGACATAATAAAAAATGTTGTACTGTCCCTATGGCATGTAGTATTATTTTAATATTGAAATTAACTCTAATACTACTTAACCGTGATGATCAGTTCAGTTTTATGTGTGAGTTTGGCTAAGCTATAGGACCTAGTTATTCAAAGAAACACTAATCTAAGTGTTGCTCTGAAGCTATTTTGTAGATGTGTTTGACATCTATAATCCGTTAACTTCATGTAAAGGAGATTATTCTTGATAATCTGCATGTGGCTGATCTCATCTGTGGAAGGCCCCCATCAGCAGATCTGAGGTTTCCTGGGGGAGAAGTTCCTCCTGTCAACTTCAGTATTGGTTCCTGCCTAAAAGTTTCCAGCCTGCCCTTCCTAAATATATGAAAGTGGCTTTGGAACCAAAGAATGATAGGGAGTGGAAAAATTTTGAGGCTCAGAATAAAAAAAAAAAAGCCTAGATGTCCTTGAACAGAATGTTAGCAGCAGTATGAACATTAAAACTGCTTCTGGGGCAGCCCAGGTGGCTCAGCAGTTTAGTGCTGCCTTGAGCCCAGGGTGTGATCCTGGAGACCCGGGATTGAGTCCTGTGTTGGGCTCCCTGCTTGGAGCCTGCTTCTCCTTCTGCCTGTGTCTCTGTCTCTGTCTCTCTCTCTCTCATGAATAAATAAATAAATAAATCTTAAAAAAAAAAAAAAAAAAACTGCTTCTGGTGACCTCTTGGAAGTGAGAAGCATAGTGGAGAAGGTTTCTGTTGTTTTAGAGACTACCTGTGTTGTTATGAACAGAATGTTGAGAGGAATGTGGACATTAAAAGGCTTAGAAAGGAATGAGCAACATGTTGTTGAAGCTGAAGGAAAGATGGTCGTGGTTATAAAGTGCCAGAAAACTTATCTAAATTGTGTTCTAGAATTGTGTGGAAAGAAGAACTTACCTGTAATGAATTGCAATATTTAGTTGAGGAAATTGCCAAGGTAAGGGTTTTATGTGATCTTGTTTCTTACTGATGTTTATAGGAACATGCAAGAGGAGGAGGTTAAATCGAGGAAATAATTTGTGATATAATAAGAAAGATATTTAGTTTTTGTTCCAGTTCCTGGCACAGAGCTCCTAAAGCCCCTTGGAATTTCCTGAGTGATAAGGATGATAAAAGTGTCTCTTGTTCTAATAAGGTGACTCCTGGCTGGGCCTAGCTACTTTGGGGGGGCGGGTGCTGTTTGCAAGAAAAAAACAAGCTTTGATTAGAGCTTGGAACTTTCAGTCTCATGCCCTAACCTCCAGGATAGGTGTAGGTCTGAGGAATGACTGAATTAGCAATAGCATGATCATGCTATGGAATGAAACTCGAATAAAAACCTAAAAGAAAGGGGTTCAAGGACTTTCTGGGTTGGCAAACACATCCATGTCATGGCAGGATGGTATACCTCAACTCCCTGGGGATAGAGACTCCTGTACTTGGAACCCTTCTGGACCATGTCCTGTGTATCTCTTCAGCTGGGTACTCATTTGTATCCTTTATAATAAACTTCAATAATAAGAATATAGCATTTTCTTGAATTCTAAGAGTCATTCTAGAAAATTATCAACCTTGGTGATAGATTGTGGAAACTTCCAAACTGGTAGTGATGTTGGGCAGAAGTATGGGTGACTGGGGGGCCTGCTACTTGCCACTGGCTTCTGAAGTGAGGACAATCTTGTAGAACTGAGCCCTAAAATCTTTGGTGTCTGACCCAGACTCCAGATGGGTAGTATCAGAACTGAATTGAATACTAAGACACTCAAAAGTTGGTATGGGAGACTCAGAGAACTAGTTGGCATGAGGGGGAAACAAACAAAACAAAAACCCAAACCTCTCAGAACTGTTAAGCAAAACGGAACTAGTACTTGTTGATTTGGTAAATTCTCAGCCTACCAGATTGTAAAAAAAATGCAAAAATGAGGATAAACATAAAATAGATTACAAATAATGGGTAAAGTATTTGGGGAAGCTGGGCCAGTGTGAATATATTTAGCATGTGCAAGAAACATGAATTTTGGATGATAAGGCAGATTGTCGTGGATTACATGGTGGCCTAGCAAAGATATGTTCACATCCTAATCTGTGAAATCTATGATCATTATCTTGTTTGGAAGAAAGTGTTTGCATCTGTGATAAAGCTAAGGGTCTTGAGAGGAAGAACATATCCTGCATTGTACAGTTGGGCTCTAGATGCTGCCACATGTGTCTTATGACATAGAGGGAAATTAGATTAAGAAACACAAAGGAAGAAAGACATAAACAAGAGGAGGCGGCAATATGACCATGGGTGCAGAGATTAGAGTGATGTGGCCACTAGCCAAGGGAAACCTGAAAATACCAGAAGCTGGAAAGGACAAAGAATGGAGTTTTCTCCAGGGGATTTAAGGGTGCACAGCCCTAGCCACACTTTGATTTTAGACTTTTCATTACCAGAAGTGTGAAAGAATAAATTCCCTGTTGTTTTCAGACATCCAATTTGTGGTGATATGTTATAGTAGCCCGAGGAAACTAATACGTTAACTAAATCTAATTTCATTTTAAGAAAGTTGCCTTTTGTAGGTACAAAAAAACTAAATTAAAAAGATCAAATACATATCTTTCCTCTATTAGTGCCATTTATAGTCTACTTGCCTCTTATCAAGTGGTACCAGAGGGTAGAAAATGCTACAGAAGCATAGATGATCTTGTGTACCTCCCTATGTATTTCCTCTGAAGTAGAGAACAAATAGAAAAAGTGACAATGTAACAGAATTTGACTGATATACTCATGTATCTGAAAATTGAAACCTCTCATGATAGGAGCAAAAGTAACTATTATGATCCTAAAAAGGCTAAAAGTGTAGTCACAATTTCTCAAGTTAAATTTTTCATCACTTTTGGAAAGCCAATTTTAAAATTATAAGTATGATCACCTACAAGGATGCTCTAACACTATGTTGGCTGTTAGATAACATAGCACCTATAACAGTGTGATATTTTCTAAGTTGAACATGTAAAAGAGATGAAATCTGGTAGGTCAAGACAGTGATTCTCCACTTGGCAGAAGTAAGTAGAGGGAATGACAGATTTATTTGTTTAGTTGTTGTTGTTGTTTCCAAATTCCTCATGTACTTTAAGGATCTCATAGATCCTCTTTAGATGAATATCCATCACTGTATCCAAGAAAATCACTGCCACTATGAGCTTTTTATTTAACAGGTTGTACATTTTTCTTCAGATGTGCTGCAATAAAAAATATTAGCTAGGGATTAGTGTCTTGTTTATAAGTTATCATTGTGGATTTGAAAATAAATGCTAAAGTGATTCATCTTTATCCCTAACATATTTACCATTTTTTGTATATATAGAGAATATTTGTATAATATTTGCTACTCCTAGATTTTGCAAGATCGGTATTCAAAAGAATGGTTATTTCTTCTTGGGCCATTTGTTTGCATTTTAGAAGACAATTATATCAGTAAAAAAGGCTATGGCTTCATAGTTTTAACAGTTAAGTTTGCTGTGGTTGAAATACAGAATTCAAGGTTTTTCCTAACACCACTTCACAGCACTTTGAATTTCTTTCTTCATAAATGAAAAATAATGGTTCTGAACTTTGTGTGATGTATAATGATAAAATTCGAAGTGGAATGACAGCACCTTTAGTAATTCCATTAGCAGTTTTTAAGTCCCATATGCATGCACAATAGGACACCATATTCATTTGGTTGAGTGCTTTGAGTATTTTTTCAGGCTTTGTCACTAGATTGGGAGCAAGAGTAGGATTTGGGGAGCACTGAAAATTAGTGAGTGATGAACTGAGAAAGAAGAGGTCAGGAATTGATAATGGCAACTTCACAGTGCTGAAATTACCTCCTCCTTAATCCTTTTAAGCACCACCTGTGAAATGGCAGGAATAAACAAGTTCTACTGGTATAATAGAAAATCAGAAAAAATGCTTCATTCTAAAGATGAAATTTTATGTACCACAAATCAGGAGCCTTGCCACTTGACTATTAATATCAATGTTGCAAAATGTAGATAGTGTAGGTTGACAAAGTTGTAAAGTTTTAATACTTTTTGTGATTCTCTTTCTAAATTGTTCATAATTCTTTTTAAAATATTTTCTTAATGTTTATGTTAAAGACATGTTTGAGAATCAAACTTTGTGTTTCTGAACATGAGGTGTAAGATGAAAGAGGATGATTCTAGGCTTGGATCTATGGTTGCTTCTAATATGTTTGGTAATAATTGAAATCTTCAAAGTCAATTCAAAGTAATGAACCAAAGCAATGATGGAAAAAAAAAAACTGCATCAACAATAATAAGAACAAATCCCATTTTTACCATGAAAACTAGAGTCAATTATTTTTACACAAGTTGACAATCCTAGTTATCTAATTGTATTGTATATCGAGGGTTGCAAACAATATCAAAGAGAGGCAAGTTGAGTGAAAAGGGACCAACACAAACCACAGTCTCTTGACAAGGAAAGGTATTAGAAATGGTTCTTAGAAACTTAAACTCAGCAAAGATTTCCTAAAAAAAAAAAAAAAAAAAAACTAGTTGTATTCAATGAAGAGTTTCAAAAACCCAGTTATTTAGTGATGGGAATTATTATCCCAAAAAGGAAAAGTCACATAGTCAGTAAAAGCATAATGATGGAAATACATAAAATTATAGCAATAAAATGCTAGGTTAAGAAGCAGTTAGGTAAATAGAAGACCCCATTCTCTATTGGTATAGTAAGTTGAAAAAGTGAAGACATATCACCTAAAACTGAAGAGATTTGAGAGTAAATAAATAGAAAACAACTCTTTACAGATAGATAAGTAAACAGATTTCATCACTGACTATCAAGTCTTAGTATTTGGAAAAATTGTCAATGTTGGTCAAATTCACAAACGACTTTTTCTTGCTGCAACAATAAAAATCCAAGATATATTTCATGTTTTGTCTTCATATCTCGAAGGTTCTGTCCAGGAAGAACTGTGTCGGTTTCTTTACTAATGTTATTATATTAGTGGTTGGCTCCATGAGAGGTTTTGCTTCTTGTTATAAAATAAAATCTTGACAGGGTTATAATACACTGCTTTGTTCCCAGATAAATGCCAAAATATTTGGAGAGGAAATGAAAACCAAAATGTCTGGATGATGCTACAAAATGATTGATTTTATTAAAGGATGATCCATTCCCTTGAGTATGTTAAAAGATATGAAAAACTGGGACAAAGAGCGCATAAGTCTTTTAATACATATAGAAATCTGCGGTCATTGTAGAGAGAGTTCTCAGCAAAATGTTTCAGCTGCAAGGTGAATTTCAGTAGCACATTTAAGGAAATATCAAGCCAAATTTTGTCGAATGCTTTGAAAATAATGTGACTGTCCATAGTAAACTAATTAGCAGTCATTGTTTCCTCACATGAACTAGGTGAACAAGTCCCTGTTAGGCTCTGGACTGACAGGATTCTTACACTTTATTATTTATTTATTATTATTTATTTATTTATTTATTTATTTTTTGATTCTTACACTTTAAAAGGAAATTGTATCTTTGAAAAATCATGATGGAAATGAAATCTTTAAAAATTTCTATTTTTGCTTGGGTTTGCCAGTGAAGAAGGATATCAACAAATATCATCTCAATCTCACATTAATTAAAGGTGGTATTAATCATCTGCCAGCAGAAAATATCTTCAAGAAAAACCTAATATCCAAGGCATTTGCTAATGTTTAAAGTGTCTTAATGGTATTGAGTCAGTTATATCAGTGACAAAATAAAATAACTAACAACCTAGAGAAAAAAAAAAAAAAAAACATAGAAAATATGACTAGAACAGCCCGGGTGGCTCGGAGGTTTGGCGCTGCCTTCAGCCCAGGGCTTGATCCTGGAGACACAGGATCGAGTCCAACATCGGGCTCCCTGCATGGAGCCTGCTTCTTCCTCTGCCTGTGGCTCTCTGCCTCTCTCTCTCTCTCTCTGTCTCTCATGAATAAATAAATAAATAAGTCTTTAAAAATTAAGATAAAATAAAATCCTGAAAATCTCTTAAAAAAAAAAAAAAAAGAAAAGAAAAGAGGACCAAACCATTGAGGTAAAAGATCATGCTTTTAGAATAAGGTTAATTTATATAGTCAAAAATATAGAAAGGCTGGAGAATTTTAGAAGACCTAAAATTTACCAAAAATCACATGAATACTCTGAAGTTGAAAAATAAAATGGTGAAAGTATAGTTCAATAGACTTTAATAACACACTAGACAGAGCAGGAAAGAAAAGTAGTAAAGTAAAATGTAGTTTAGCAGAAAATGTCAAATTGAAGTCTGGAAAGAAAAAAATAAAAGGCAGATGGCCTTAAAAGTTATAAAGCATATGAAAGAAATAGCTAATTTTCAATAGTTGGAGTCCTATGTAGGGAGATAGAATGAGACAATTCATAAATGGAGGGAAAAATTATTTAAAAATTAAGAATTGGGGATCCCTGGGTGGCGCAGCGGTTTAGTGCCCGCCTTTGACCCAGGGCGCGATCCTGGAGACCCGGGATCGAATCCCACGTCGGGCTCCCGGTGCGTGGAGCCTGCTTCTCCCTCTGCCTGTGTCTCTGCCTCTCTCTCTCTCTCTGTGACTATCATAAATAAATAAAAATTAAAAAAATTAAGAATTGAATGCAGGTGTATTAAAAAAAAGTCATGACAAAGTTGATTTATCCTACAAATTCAAGATAGGTTTAACATTTAACATTTAACATTTACAATCCTCCACATTAACAAGGTATGGGAGGAAAATCATGACTATAATGATAGATGCCAAAAAAAACATATTTAACAAAATTCATCAACTATTCATGAATTTTAAAAATAATTAGCAGACCAGGAATAGAAGGGAGTTTACTTAATACTGAAATTCCTATAGTAAACTGCCTATTTAATGATGATATATTATAAAATTTCACTGTGAAACTAGGAATGGTAAAGGTTTCCTTTTTTAAGAGTTTATTTATTTATTTTGGAGAGAGAAAAAACAGAGAGAGAGAGAGAGAGAGAGAGAGAGAGAAGGAGCAGGGGAGGGCCAGAGGAGAAGCAGACTTCCTGCTGAGCAGGGAGCCTGGCTTGGGGCTCCATCCTGATCCCAAGACTCCAGGAACATGACCTGAGCAGGAGGCAGATGTTTAGCCAACTGAGCCACCCAGTCACCCCAGGTTCTGAGAAGGTTTCTAACACCACTTTTACTCAACATTTTCATTGGAGGAACTTTTGTGATGAAGGAAAAAGAAGTAAGAGATACAGGGATTGGAAAGGAAAGAATAACACTGTTATTATTCACAGATAGCATTATATAGTATATAGGAATCCATAAGTATATTAGAAAGAGAGTTAGTGTGTGACTTAAAAAAGGTCATTGGATTAAATATTCACATATAAAAATAAATTGTATGTTTTTACTTATAAACAAGAAATGCAATTTTGAAGATATTATTCATTAAAAAAAAAATACACTAAGAAACTAAGACTATTACACTAGGAAAAATATTGAGATGGGGTCACTGAGTGGCTCAGTAGTTGAGCATCTGCCTTTGGGCAAGGTTATGATCCAGGGTCCTAGGATCTAGTCCTGCATCAGGCTCCCTGCAGGCAGCCTGCTTCTCCTTCTGGTATGTCTCTCCCTCCCTCCCTCTCTCTCTCTCTCTCTCTCTCTGTCCTCATAAATAAATAAATAAATTATTCTAAAAAAGAAAAATATTGAGATAAAATACAGATTATTCAATGGAGAAGAATCCACCTGTATGTCAGCTTGTCATTTCTTTCAATGCCTTCTTGATAAAAATCTCAGCATGTAAGTAGAAATGAGATAATCAAGAACAGTAAAGATAACCTTGAAGAAATGAACCCTGTTGGAGGATATAATTCTTATTAAGACCTGGTTGGCTTAGTTAGTTATATAAGGGCCTGACTCTTGGTTTTGGGTCAGGTTGTGATCTCAAGGTCCTGAAATGGAGCCCTGCCTGGGGCTCTGCCCTCAGCTTGGAGTGTGCTTAAGACTCTCTCCCTCTCCCTCTGCCACTTCCCACTTGCACATGCTCTCTCTCTCTCTCTCTCTTTCTCTTTCTCTCAAAAAAAAAAAAAAAGACTTATAGTAAGGTTATAGTTATCAGTATATATGTATACTATATACATATATTTTACATAGTGCTATATTTACTCAAGGATAAGCAAATAGCTAAATGAATAGAATAAATAGTGCAGAAACTGGCCCTACATAAGACAAAGATGCATCTACCATATACTAAGAAAAAATGCTCTTTTCAATTAAGTGAAGCTGAGTTAATTATATACTTGCATAGGAAAATATAAACCTACTAACACCATACCCTACAAAAAAATTTAATTGCAGATGGATTTAGACCTATTCGAATGATAAAGCAATATTTCTATAATAAAACATATAAAACATATATTTATGACTTTGGAGTAGGCAAAGAGTTTTTAAATTGGCTTCAAGAAGCACTAATCCTAAAAAAATATTGATAATTAACTCCATTAAACTTAGAAATTTTGTTCATGAAAAGAAACCATTAGGAGGGAGAAAAGGCAAGGCACAGAGCTGGATATATTATGTTGGAAAAAGTATTTGTATCCAGAAAAAACAAAGAATTCCAAATATCAACAAGAAAAAAAAAAGACAACTTTACAAAATAAAATTTGAACTTATTCTTTGCAAAAAGTGATGTCCAAATGACCAAATAGTTCTATGTAAAGAATTTTAATCAGTAGTCATGAAGAAAATAAAGAATAAAGATTCAATTAAATGGCACCATGCACCTACCAGAACAGTGGCAAAATTAGAAAAAAAAAAAAAAAAAAACTTAAGAAAATATAATTTCAAGATTTGATGAGAATATGGAGCAAATAAAAAGCTCATTTATTCATGTTTGGAATGTAAATTGGTGCATTGCTTTAGAAAAAAACATTTGCTATATTTATTAAATCTTAGTGCTCTCTCTCTCTCTCTCTCTGATCCAGACCAAGGATATAACTGAAATGTCCATGAACAATAGAGAACTATTGCTAAAAACAACAATGTGATAAATCTCACACACTTAATGATGGTGAAAGAAGCTGGACACAAAACAATATGTACTATTTACTTTCATTTGTATAAAACTCAACTATGAGCAAACCAAAGTAATGAATTGCTTAGCACCTTAGGAGGTGCTAAGAAGCAAGATAGGACAAAATGGAGACTTCTGGGATAATGGTAATGTTCTGTACCTTCAGCTGAATTATAATTCTATATTCACTTAGTAAAGTATCACTGCAATGTATAGTTTGTAGTCCATGTACTTCTCTATGTGTGTGCCATAATTCAATGAGCATTTAAAAGAGTAAATTTAGAATTAAATAAATAAATGCCCTGCAAATAATTTTTATAGCCATGCCTATGGCTTTACCCTTTATTATTCTATCTTTTCTGTTGATTTGTGAGACTATGCATGTAAAGATCCTAAATTATTTTATTTTATTCTTTTTATTTTTAGAATAAATTTTGATTTAGCACTATCATTTCCAGTAAGGTCAAAAATTGGTGTTTATTCAGATTACAGTTTTTAGTATAGACCTCATTGAATTAATACCGGTTTTCCTAGCTAATGATAGAATATGCATTACCATTTGTTTATATTTTTTGTTTTATATTCTTAACTTTCTTAATATTTTATCTTTTTTATTGTCTTAGTAGATGAGTCTATTTTTATTTATTAATTTAAAAAAACTGAATAGAGCTAATACACGCACGTTATCTTAGTTTCAGGTATACAAGAAAGTTATTCAACTTTTCTACATGGTATCTTATGCTCACCACAAGCATTGTTACCATCATTATACAATGCTATTACAACCTCATCAACTATATTTCCTATGCTGTGCCTTTTATTCCAGTGACTTACTCATTCTATAACTGGAAGCCCATATTTCCCACTTGCCTTCATACATTTTGCTCATCCCCATATCCCTCCCCTCGGCAACTATCAACTTGTGGTCCTTTAATTGGTATTTCATAATGTTTTATTTTGGAAAAACTACTTTTCATTAAAAAAATTAACCTTGTAAGTAGCTCCTTGAGCACATTCTCTTATAACGTGAAACTATTTTGTTGTTGTTTTTCTTTGGCATCTAAGTATCCAATTCGATCATCTGGAAGTTGTGGCCATTTTATCTATATCCAAGCTTTCTATTTCCAATTTCTTGCTTGTTTCTTTTTTCTTAGTGTACTGTTCACTCTGCTTATAAAAATAATACATATTTTATAAATCCTTGATGAGAAATCCAAGGTCATTTGTTTAGAATCAATCTGAAATAGATAGCAGGCTGAAAATTAACAGGTCCACCTTCTATGATTTTCTGGTAAAGCATTATGTGGTAAAGAAGAGGTGAAAAGAGAATTACAATCATTACAGTAATTATAGCATTTGCCAGAAGGAGTGAAATGAATTGTTTAAAAATTGGCTATTTTCAGTCTAGAAGTACGTATTAAAATTAGATTAATCTATATCAAAACTTCTGAGTCAGAGAGGCACTATTGGGGGAAATTGAGTCCTGAAAATAAGTTTGTTTTCTAAAATCTCATGATTAATCACCATAAGGGGCAGATTTCTTATCTCTCAAACTAGTATCTGGATAAAGGTGTATTACAAAATCATTTCATAATCTAAGAACAATTAATTAATATAAATTAAATACAGACATTTTGACAAAACATAAGATTTTAATCATCTTTAAAACAATGCTTTTCAAAAAAAATGCTTTTATTTTGAAATAATTTTGGCTGATTTTTTTTTGTCCAAAATAAAACAGGATTTAGCATCCAATGTGTGCATGAAATAGTAAAAAACAGATAGAGTATTAGATACACAGAACTATTTCCTTTCCTTATCTTTGAATATCTATTGATAATATATTAAAATTTATAACTGCAAAAATGTAAAGTTTTCCTCATTCTGAGTCCTGCTTTTGAGCATCTTCACAAAGAAAAAAATCTAAAAATGCAAAAAATAGGTAAATTGCTTTTCAGGATGCTGTTTATATTTAGTTTGTTTTAAAGATTTTTTTATTTGAGAGAGAGAGACAGAGAAAGCAAGCTCATGAGAGCAGGGGTAGGGGCAGAGAGGGAGAGAAAGAGATGCAGATTCCCTGCTGAGCTGACTCAGAGCTCCATCTCTGAACCCTGAGATATGACCTGAACTGAAATCAAGAGTCAGATGATTAAGCAACTGAGCCACTGGGCACATCTGGGGATCTGTATATTTAATTATAAATAGAAAACCTAACCAATCATTTTGATAATGGCATTTTTGTTTCTGTTTTTGTTTTTCTTTCATCTCTTTCACAATGTACAAAGGATGTAATAAACTCACTAAAATGAGCACTAGGTCATGAATAGTGATGGTTAACTTTTCTGAACTTGTCTTTCAAGAATAAGAGGTTTATAGAAGAAATAACATCATGCTTTACTAATTAGCAAAAATATTTATTTGCATTTGAATCAAAATTCTGTTAACTAATATAAAACAAAATTTGGTAACATTATGAACACTGCACGTATTTGTCATTTTGAAGGTAAGTCAAGATTGTAGAGATTATGGTAAAGATAATGGCTAAATTTACTTGCTGTTGGACATCTTATCAATGAAGATTGAATCACTTGTGTTTCACCCACTTGTGTGGGTAGTTAAATTGTTGACATTCTTTCCCCAACCAAAATATTCTTATGCTTCTGTGCTTGGGAAAGGTAGATAGCCAATTTCCATTTCTCTAAGCAATTTCTTTCTTCCTTCATCCTTTAATTATTTTGACCTGGAAATTTAGCATTAATTAAAAAATAATTTATATACACTGGCATTTGGCAAGCAATGGATCAATGCTACTGTGAGATACATATATCATAGTTAGACCATTTCCATTCATAAGTAGTTCAGTCATTTAGACTAAAAAAAGCTTTACTTCATGGATGACTTCGTAGTCAAAAATGGCAAATTAGTATATGTTTGTTTTAATTGTCTTGATAGTCAAAGGCCAGAGAGGTAAAATGAGTGAAAGAAGGTGAATGAAATCAATAAGTCATAGGGAGTGGTGGGGAGTGCAGCCAACCAAAGAACAAAGATTCTGCATGAAGCCACTCACTGAGTACTGCAGATTGTCACTATACAAGAATATAAGGAAATTGTTTCCATCTTTCTGTTTCTAAAGAAGCTGATAATACGAGATCTTTGTTTGGACCCAAAATCACTCTCTCTCTCCCAATCTCTCTCTCTTAACATAACCTCAAGATTTTATTGTCTTCTTAGTATAACAAAATATGAAGCTTAGAACTGGATCACTTGGCCCTTTTTATTCTATCTCTTCTCAACTCAAAATGCTTTCATCTCTTAATAGCCAGTGTTTTCTCAGATTGCAGTTGGGCTCAACATATTCAAGCCTCAGCACAAAGTTAAATCAGCTTAGTCTGCCCAGCATAGCAATTCTGTTTCCTGTCAAAAGGCTACTTTCCCTGGGCATGAAGAGAATCTGCCTTTCTTGTACTGTGTCACTTTGTGGCATTGGTGCTTGCCACACTTCTCGGAGAAAGTCAGGCAGGTTCAAGGAATATTCATCTTGCTTGTGAGAGAGCTATGGGCACGGAAAAAAAAAAAAAAGGAAAAAAAAAAAAAAAGCTCCTAACCCTTTTTTGTAAGAAAACATGGTAGACAAAATAGAACATATCTGTAAACCAGATCCAAACACTTTGGGCTTTAACTGGCCGCCTCTCTTTTTGATAAATGAGAGCAATATTCAAATATTTACTTCAACCAGTCTTAAGACAAATAAGACATGTTTGTAAGTTCATTGTATGAGCTTACATTTTAGTCTGTGAATGGGTGAGGGTTACTGCAAAAAATTACCCTTGGCTGGGGACTAGTTTGTCATAAAAACATGATACCTAAACACAATTCTGCAGTGCTGGCTTGCCAGGGAAGAAAATAAAAATTGTCATCCTAGTCACTACCAGTGGTGGGATAACTATTCCCTACATATATTTTACCAAGGTATCCTCTGGGGTTTTCAATCACTTGCTCTTAGAAGCCCAAATTGAGTGTACCTATACTGGCATAAGGGGGACTTTCTATATATGTAAATATGTATATATGTACATATGTATATATGTAAATTTTAAGTCTTTTAAGAAAAATTTCCTCTCTTTTTCATGACATATTTGTTTGCATATAAAAATATTTTAAGGAGTATTAACATTACTGTTCCAAGAACATGTGACAATTTGTTTTGTGGCTTCCAAGAGGAGAAGTCTTACAATCAAAGAATTACTTAGCCTGTGTGGTGGATTGGAATAGTCCATAAGGTGCCCCCTAAACACTGATCCAATAGAGTGGCCAAAGACACTCTACAGACAAACCATACAATATCAGTAATATTTTGTAGCTCACATCTGCATTTCAATTATTTTTCAAGTTCTGAAGAGAGCCAGACAATCATTAACAATATGTTATTTCCAGAAATCAGTCACAAACTGAACACTACTAGTCCACAACTTAATAAATGAAGCATAGTTTTATTGCCTCCATTGTCACATTTATTACAGACAGTGGTAGTATACATGCCAGAATTATCTCATATAAATAAATAAAAGTCTAAAAAGTATGCACTTTTATAAGTTCTTAAACACTACACCCACAAAAGGAGAAATTAATATAAGCAATATTGTCTTTTAAGAAAAACAGGCTCTAGCAACTATTTCATAAGGCTAGCAACCTTAGTTTTTATTTATTTCAGTCCCCTTAGCTGTTATGAATTATTTAAATGATATATATTTATACTGTATAAAACCTGATTGTGTATTTATCTAGAGGCAAATTAGAAGACAATGTATTTCATGTGGAAGTCGACTTTTGACGTTCTATTTTTCACACTAAAATTCTTGAAGCAGCATAGGTCAATAGTCTAAAATCTGTGCTAGTCCTTTTTATTACAATATAAAATTTGGAATCTTTCTCTGTTGTAGGCAGAAGGCGAGTAATCTTTTAGAGTATGCACAAAGATTTTTCTTTTTTCTTATATACTTGCGTTCCTCAGCTTGTTTAGATATGATAAGAGTAATGACAAAATAACATCTGAGTGTGTTCACACTGTGTATGACATGACTTCTTAGAGAATATAAAATTATATGTAATAGTATATAAGATAAATAGTTCTGGAGTTAAAGTGAGTAGTTTGTCCAAGTAACTGACTTTGAATATTTACTATTTGAGTGATTTTGAATGTTATCTAACCCTTCCCAGCCTTACTTTCTTCAAATGTAAAATGATAAAAATGATAATTTCTATTCCATAAAATCGTTACCAGAATTGAGGCAGATGATCCATTTAAGGTACTATGCATTTGCTCCTTGTTTGCTCCTATTGTTATAATTAGCATTCGGTATTGATCTGAATGAATATAGGCAGTTGGCTTTATTGAATCAGTTAGTTATAATGTCATTGTCAACTCTCAGCACTGAAATTTACTGTTTTCTCAGGGAAGTTGCTTAACCTCTCTGAGCCTCAATTACTCATCTGTAAAATAGTGCTAATAGTATCTTCTTTCTTGTTCTAGTGTATTGAGGATAAAGGAGATAAAATATGTCAAGCATTCAGATCTGGGTAGCACATGGTAAACACTCAGTGAGTGTTTGTTAACATCATTCTTTATTTTCCTATTAAAAGTCTCTAATCCTTGGGCAGCCCGGGTGGCTCAGCCGTTTAGTGCCTGCCTGCAGCCCAGGGCGTCATCCTGGACACCGGGATCCAGCCCCACATCGGGCTCCCTGCATGGAGCCCGCTTCTCCCTCTGTCTGTGTCTCTGCCTCTTTCTCTCTCTTTCTGTGTCTCTCATGAATAAATAAATAAAATCTTTAAAAATAAATAAATAAATAAATAAATAAATAAATAAATAAATAAATAATAAAAGGTTTAATCCAATGAATTGGGATTCAATATTTTCATTTAATTTCTTCTTTCTTTTAGGCTCTTTTCCAGTTTCAAAGAAATTTCTTACATAAAAGTTAATTATCTTTATATATACACATCGTTATTTTTTCCCTTATATCAGCAACTAAATTTTCTTTAATACTAATAGATAAAAAACTGCATATTTGTCTTTGCTTTCTACTTCAAGGCAAAAAGTTGTCTTTTGGTTTTGTTTTGTTTGCATCATAGAAGTTTGGATGACTGGGTTGTCTCTTTACTTCTGGCATCCTCCATCAGTAGAGACACATGAATTGAAATTCGCAGAAGACCATTGTTCTTAGCTAACAAAACACATGTGGAAAGCAAACCATTAAATAGCTATTATATATGTCAAACCAAACAAGCTATTGCTTGAGTGGTATTGATTGGTGGAAACCCTTGGAAGTAAACCCCAGCACTTGCTGGCCCTGTTGGACTCATGAGTCCTCTAATGGCAGCAGCTCCACGACCTGTACAAAGTCACTGCCCAGCACTGACCAGCATACCTCAGAGGCTCTAAGGACAACCTGAGTATGGGTACAAGGAAATGAGTCAGTGTCTATTGATCTATAGAGATTGCTTTTAGTACTTGACAAATCTATTCATCCCTACCAATCTTAATACAAAAACATCTCCAAGTGATAATACCAAAGCCCATTTTGTACGTGTTGTTTTAATCTCCAAATCTCAACATTTTATCTTTTTATATATTTCAGTGGTCTTTCTCCACTATTACATTATATCTTTCATAAATAAAAATATATATTTGTGACTCTATACAAATTAAATATTTACAACAATGGAATTTGTATTGCTTTCCAAGCTATACTTAACATCTTTGAATATAACAGCAGGTAATGTTTCCCTTTAACTTTTTTTGTCTGTGTGGGCAAGTGATAAAAGAAACATGTGGGATGCCTGGGTGGCTCAGCAATTGAGCACTTGCCCCTGGCTCAGGGCGTGATCCTCGGTCTCAGGATCAGTCCCACATCAGGCTCCCTGCCTGGAGCCTGCTTCTCTCTCTGCCTACATCTCTGCTTTTCTCCTTTCTCTCTCTCTGTCTTTCATGAATAAATAAATAAAATCTTTAAAAAAAAAGAAAAACCATGTAATTCTGTGAACTTAAAAGTAACCTATCATGTTTTACTTCTTTTATCTTTATGTTATTCCTCAAAATAATCCTTTCCCAATATTATATGAGTTATTGCTTCATATTTCTCTTGCATATATCCTTTAAAAAGTACGTAAAAGGAACTACTCATACTCCATGCAATGTATACTTTAATTCAAATTCCCAAATATATTTGCAGAAATTAAATTGTCAGCAGATATGCCTGATCATGACGGTGCAATTTATAATTTCAATGATTTTTAATCATGTCTATTTGTTATTAAATGTTAATTTGATTGCTCTATCACTTATATTTTTTTCAACCAATGTACAATGACAATTAGCACATAATCTGCAAAATGTGTTAATTTGCACAGTATTTCCTTCTATTTTCTTTTGTAATATTATTTTATGCCTCAGGTACTCACACATTACTTGTGCAAATATTGATAAAAATATTCAGAGACTAAACATGTGCGGATTAATAAAAGAAGCAGATTGCCATTACCTTAAGTATAGTATCCCTGTTTCTTGGCAGGGGCAAATGACCTTCCCGCCCTCTTTCTACCTCCTCCATATCCCCCTGCCTCTCCTTAGAACAGGGAAGTAAAAAAGACCCAAAGTTTAACTGGCTTTAGCAATTTAGGAAAATTTCTTGGTATGTATAAGTCCCACTTTCTTCATTTATGTAAAGGAAATAATACTCCTTTCTTCTCAGGTTTGCTCTGAGTCTAAAATGAGAGGATGCATATAAAATACATAGCACATAATAGACACATTTAATTCTCCTCCTTTCTCATTTTGTTGAACCCAGTAATTAACAGTCACAAGAGGATCCCTTAAATATAAATTTAATTTGAGATGCAATTACAAGGATATGTTGGCCCTCTGAAAGCAAAATTGATGCTTGATGAAGGTGATTCTTCCTGGATTGAATAGAATCGCATGGAAGATTAGTCTTCAACGTCATGAGTGTAATATCAGCACATCGGTTCTTACAAAGACAAACAATGGCATTTAGGGATTATGATACTAAGAAATTATAGATTAATTGTAGATTTTAGAAATACTTTGGAGAAAACTAAGTACATTTTTTAAATGATAGAGAAAAGGGAAGAGAGAATACTGCTTTTTGATGATAAATTTAACCAACTGAAAAAATAGAGCTTACAAAAGCATTGGCAAAGTTAAATTAAATGTACACTGACTTTCTCAAAAGCTACGTTGGATTTTTGGAAGAAAACTCCATGATTTCACATCATTCAGGACTACACATGTTAGAGTGAGGAAGTTAAAAGAATGAAATATGTACCATCTAAGCCATGTCTAGTGAAGAGACACACCATTTGTGACCAAGTTCAGTTAAAAGGCCAGGTAGCAGGGTAGTACCTGGAATCATGATGTGTTCCAAAAGAAAAGCCCAATTTTAAAACTATTATTATAACCAAGGAGAATGGAGGGAGGCAAGTTAGGGTGGCAGATGGACAATTTGGGGGAAAATAGAATACAAAGATATAGAATATAGGAAAAAGCATTAAATTTTCTTTATATTTCCTCACATAAGTATATATATAGAAAGACATAAGTAGTATGAAATATGAGAGACTCATACACGTGTGTAAAATGTCTTTGAAGTGAAAATAGTAAAATCTGCTTGGAAGAGGTAATCTTCCAAATCTGAAAAATGAATTGCTTTCTCAGTCCTACTTAGACACAATACAGGGAGTACCCTTACCAGCAACAAACTAGTGATATGTTCCCTCCACACACATACACATACAAAAATGTCGGAAATTTTGTTTCGAAGTGACAGGTCAAGGCCAACCCTTGATAAAGTCAAAGGAGGGCCTCTCTGTTGGTTAATCATTGTGAGCTGACCTAAATTGTCTCCCATGCTCCACTAATGCAGAGATAGGGCTACAGCATTTCTTTTCATTTAAAATAGCAAACTGAGTTTGGAAATACTGCATGATTTTAGAAGATGCAGGGAAGGCCGCTTTTTATTCACTGCATAAATGCTGCCTGTTCAGCTGTAACAAGCCAGTGAAGCTGGAGGTTGCAAATGAGAAAGGAGAATCACAGGGGTCCCTATTAAATTCAGCTTCTGCTCTTCATTCAGTTTTATCACTGGCTAAATAAAGCTTGGTTTTCGGTGATTCAGGTTTTGTGAGTCCAGACCAAGTTCCTTCTACTCAATGAACCGGGTCAGTTTGTGACCAGTCTAACTTAAAATCGATGAGTATGACTTGTTTAATCTGTTGTGTAGATTGAGAGTCACTGAGGATTCTAAATCTTCACTTACCTTTCATTCAATAATGCTCTGCTATCTCCAGCATGAGAGGAATTACCTCACACACACTGGAAGCTCCAGATGGTTTTGCCTCTAAGATATATTCATTGTGTTTTGGTTCCTACATTCATCATTTCATACTGTCCTTGATTGAAACTGGACTTGAACAGAACTCTCCTGAGTTACCTCAGAGCTGAAAAGCTTAATCTAGTCACAGTTTATTAATGGCGACAGTAATACATAATGAAATGTCATTAATTCACACGTGTAATATTGGTTTCTAATTTGAGGCATCACATCTAATTATCAGTAGATTAGTTACTCAGATTCATAGCCTGGTGACAATGGGGAAAATGTGCCTACTTCTACTACCTGAACTGTCAGAAAATAGAATGATGTCTATTTCTTATGAGGGCAACTAGGAAATCTCTGAAGCCTTCACATCGTTATAGATTTATGGCTCAGTCCATAAAAAGCTCAGGAAAATCAGCTCTGCTGCTTGTTATTTCTCCGCAGCTCTCATCCCAGACTGTGCTTGCAAAGAGCTTCATCTTAGAAAAAGCACTTTATTTCAGTGCAACAGTTAGAGGCCATTATCCCGCTGGATTTGGGAGTAAAAGGGCATCAAAACATGGCAGCCATAATTCTAAAAGCCCTGACTTCTGAAAGTATAAAAGAGTTCAACATTTGATCAACCTTTTAGGGGGCATGCTTCTTATTCATGGCATGAATTCCTAACCTCTGACTCTGCGTTTGCTTAGCTAACATGGAGCGTTTGCACCCCAGAGCAATCTTGCTTCCACTTACAACTATTGTGTAAGGCTAGTTTCAGAAAGTGCTTTTGAATTCTGGGAAACTACAGTCACAGGCATATTGAAGTCACAACTACATATTCACAAAGACTGGCCTCTTTACAAAGGACTCTAAATGTTTGTAGCAAACATTGTCTCTATTGGCTTCAAAGCACCCACAGCCAGTCAGCAGGGAAATATGAGGGTGGCAGGTAAACATAATCAAACCATTTGTGGGAAATGTGAGAGAAGAAAGAGGAAGGGTAATGAAGCATAGATGCAGCAAGGCTGTTTCCCATTCTATTTAGTGAAATTGTCTCTAATTGTTTTTCTCCCTGGAGGTAAAAAAAGAAAAAAAGAAGAAAAACAACAACAACAACAACAAAAACAAAAACAAAAACAAAAAAAAAAACAAAACAAAAAAAAAAAGGAAAAGGAGAGAGAGAGAGAAAGAGAGAAAGAGAATTTCAATATGATAAAACTAAGCTTTATCCTTGCCACTTTCAATTCCTTCACAAAGAAATATGTACGTCATTATAGTTATACCCAATAGCAAATCTGTAGCCAGGGATTTGTCAGCAGTTCCATTACAGTCCCTTATTTTTGAAGATTTCTATTTCAAAGTAAAACATTAGCTTTAGGGTAAAATTGGAATGAATATTCTCAACCTAGGAGCATTTTGCTTCGCTCCCTATTGCAGGAAAATCTTAAAAAAATTGTTAGGGGGTCCCTGGGTGGCTCAACAGTTTAGGGCCTTCCTTCGGCCAGGGCATAATCCTGGAGACCCAGGATCGAGTTCCACATCGGGCTCCCTGCATGGAGCCTGCTTCTCCCTCTGCCTGTGTCTCTGCCTCTCTCTCTCTCTCTCTCTCTGTCTCTCATAAATAAATAAATAAAATCTTAAAAAAAGTGTTGTCAGTTTTTTTTCTAGAGACTTTCATTTATATCATACCTAATGTGAAGATTCTCATGATTAAGATTCAATTATCTAGATATAATTATAAAAAGTGGTAATATCTTAAACTCAAGTTTTTCTTTCTATCATGGTGAATGTAGCTGAATGTGAACCATCTATGCACATGGGAAATAGGGATGCCTGTGTGGCTCAGCCTCTGAGTATCTGCCTTTGGCTCAGGGTGTGACCCCAGGTCCAGGGATCCAGTCCCACATTGGGCTCCCCACAAGGAGTCAGCTTGTCCCTCTGCCGCCTATGTCTCTCCCTCTCTCTGTGTGTCTCTCATAAATAAATAAATAAAATCTTAAAAAAAAAAAAAGAAAATGGGAAGTAAGAGAGGCATGGTGAAATAAAGCACCTAGTAAATTCTGAATGTCATGTAACTAAGTTGTTTTCTTCTTTCATTTTCAACAGCCTCATCAGCTATCAATCAGACTCATAAACTTGACCAAAGATAGTACGTACAGTTTATACCAAATTTCAGAGATTTATTCTATACTATTGAGCAGGAAAATGGGCATTATGAGCAATGAAAAAGAAGAAAATTCAACAATGATCTAAAAAGAAGCCTATGCCTCAGGCTCATGGACTGACTTTGAGGAACTCCACAAGTCCCTGATATTTATTTAACAGGTTTTGTGTATGTGCATGCATGTATATATAGATATGACTATGCAGGAACCTGAAAATAAATATATAAATATATAGATAGATAGATCTATATACATTCTGATAAATATATACTTTTTTCTGACAAAATCCTATATTGAATGCCAATGATCTAGAAATTCCATTAAATAATTCGTTAACAAGTAATATATGACTATAATCCAATGGAATCAACCTAGTACGATTTAGTACATAGTACTTATAAAAAGTACCTTTTAGGGATCCCTGGGTGACGCAGCGGTTTGGCGCCTGCCTTTGGCCCAGGGCGTGATCCTGGAGACCCGGGATCAAATCCCACGTCAGGCTCCCGGTGCATGGAGCCTGCTTCTCCCTCTGCCTGTGTCTCTGCCTCTCTCTCTCTCTCTGTGACTATCATAAATAAATAAAAAACATTAAAAAAAAAAAAGTACCTTTTACCTCTACTAAAGCCTAAGGTAATCTGAAATGTTTTTCAAATGCTAAGTATTCACCATTTTATGCAAGAAAGAAAAATAGTGAGAATTGGAACTTGTAACTTAATGTATTGGACAAAGAAAGCACCAGTGAAAAGAACCTTGAAGATAAACCTTTACAAGAATTACAGTGAATGGCAAAAAATATGTAATTAAAAATATATATATCTATGTATCTATATCCTCATCCCAATGGTGTGACTTTGGGCAATACCAGATTTTTCTAGGCCTCATTGTTCTCATGTGTAAAATAAAGTTGCTTATGGCTCTGAGAATATATTATTGCAAAACTTGATAAATCAATATGGGTATCCATTCTTTTACCATTTTGTGTTTAAAAAATTCAATGAAAAGGCTGATCTTAATTAAATTTGTTCAGAAATATTCAGGCACATTTTCAATCATTTTGGTTGTAAATTCTGATGAAAGTTGGGATTGGTATCTTATTTTGCTTTTCTTTGCTTAATTATTGTTTTGTCCTACTACGTGAAAGCAGAAAATAATATTTGTTTCTATATAAAGATTAATTGTGTTACGTAACTGACCATAAATATCGCAAAGAGTCAGATATAGGGCATACTAGAGCTAACAGAATTGTCTGTAAGTCTTTGAAATGTTAAGGGATACCACAGAGGTGCAAGGATACATTGGAAACTCAGCGTGATGTCTTTGAATGAAACTAGAAGGAAGAAGCAAGGATGAATGAGTAGAAGCATTAAATAAATATGTTCCCTTGGACAAGTTACTAAACTTCTCTGTTGCAATTTATACATCTGTGAAGTGAGAATAACAGTACCTAAATCATAATGTTATTATGAGAAGATAACATTATAATTATAGAATAATTATATAATTAGATTTGTTACTTTGATTCTCATACTCTTAACTTTGTTCTGAAAGTTGCAAGATTATTTCTAAAGAAAAACCAATTCATGTAGCCTTTCTAGAGTGGCTTCCTTCCCTTGGTAATATGTATGTCAGCTTCCTCCATGTCTTTTTTTTTTTTAATATTTTATTTATTTATTCATGAGAGGCACAGAGTTTGAGGCAGAGACATAGGCAGAGAGAGAAGCAGACCCCATGCAGGGAGCCCAATGTGGGACTCCATATAGGAACCCCAGGATCATGCCCTGGGCTGAGGGATTCCTTGTTCTGAAGTTTTGACAATAATAAATAGAACTGCTATAAACATCCGTGTGCAGGTTTTGGTGTGATAATATGTTTTCAAATACGTTAGATAAATACCACAGGGCATGGTTGCTGCATCATATGGTAAGAGTATGTGTAGTTATGTAAGAAACTGCCAAACTGTCTTCGGGAGTGGCTATACCATTATGTATCATCACCAGAGATGACTGAGAGTTCATACTGCTCTGCATTCTCACCAGCATTTGATGTTGTCACTGTTTCTGATTTTGGCCATTCTGATTAGGTGTGCAGTGGTATTTTAATGTTTTGATTTCCATTTCCTTGATGACACATGATGTGGAGCATCTTTATAATTTTAACTGCGTGGCATTCCAGAAAAGACAGAACTATGAAGACAGTAAAAAAGATCCATGGTTGCCAGGGGAAGAAGCAAGGTATAAATAGAGCACAAAAGTTTTTTAGGGCAGTAAAATGACTGTATTATATAAAGATGATGGATATATGTCATTTTATATTTGTTCAAACCTATACAATATTAAACACCAAAAGTGAACACTGATTTATTTTTTTTGAACACTGATTTAGACTCTATGACTCTTGGTGATAATAATTTGTTGATACAGATTCATCAGTTATAATAAATGTACCAATATGATAAGGGCTGTTGATAAAGGAGAGGCTATGCATATGTGGGGCAGGGGTCCCATGGGAAATCTCAGTAAGTTTTGCTGAATTTTCCAGTGAACTTAAAAATGTTCTAATAAAGCCTGTTAAAAAACTAAGTGACAGGTAAACATTAAGCTTGTTGTTACATTCATGATTTTAGTTGTAGTTGTTTAGTTGTACATGTTTGTAGTTGTAGTTGTTTAGTTTGTAGTTGTTTAGATTTAGTTGTAGTTGTAGTTGGTTATAATATGAAGGTTTCCAGACAGACATCAGGCAAATCAATGAAGAATATGTTCCAAAAAATGAGCTTGTTCATGGAATGGCAGATAATTAGTTTGCTCACAACATAGGAGAACAAAATTTGCAATTCCGAATAGCTGGACTGCCCAACAAATAGTTTAATGAGACTTATGTTTCTTCTTATTATTTAAATTGCAATTATAGGATTTTATATTCTTAGTTTTTAATCTGGTTTTACTTGAAAAAAAATTCACAAATAATTATTGGTGACACTGAAAGATATTGAAAGCATGGCCTTTGAAAATATATATTGGAAGAAAACTAACAGAACAAAAAATTAAAATAAACGAAACCCATTTGCTCTACTTGTAGCATCTTTGATGTAGGGTAGTCTGCTCCTTCCTCCTTCACTTACCATGTCTACATTTTAGGAAAATGTTTCAACTGGATGTTAGTTAGTGCATATTTGCTTATGCAGTCATATTTCAGATGCTTTATATTATTAAGTATTAAGAAACACGCAATAAGATGATTGAAATGGTCTGTTCCCAGAGCAAAGTGTAATCTTTGCATGAATTTTTAAAAATTCCTTGTATTCTATACATTGAAATTTTGATACTACTTAGTTTGTAATTCTATTTCTGTCTATATCTGAATTCTAAGGACTTCCAACAATTCTGAAGGCACATAGGAATGATTATAAACCATCAAATCAATGATCTTAGTATTCAGAGTTATTTCAACTCCACCCTCAACCCCCTACTCAGCACTGTTCTATAAAGCTCTCACAGTAAGAATCATAAAAAGTACATTAAAATTTCATCTGATGTTGATTTTGCTTTTGAGTATATATATCTCAAGCAGTTTAGATGTTTATGGTTCCTTGTGCCTTATTATATTTAGTTAATGCACTTAATCACTTGGCTGAAAACGCATGTAATGCTCTAGGGTTTTCATGGGAAGTAGTCCTTATTGTATCCATCATTATTTTACTTTTTTGTTAAAAAGCACATCCATTATCCTTTCCTTTGTGTTAAGTTCAGAGAACACATGACTCTCACACATTTATTTCATTTCTCTCAGATTTATCTCCTCAGTGCATTTTTCTCCTACAATTTCTCTTCTTTTTTACTTAAATCCTTTTCTATGAGGAATGTATAAATGTAATAATATATATAGTACATATTTTAATTAAATATACAAATATATTTGATGACTTGTGTGTTTTATATTATATATTTATAAATTAAATAAAATAAATGTATATATTTTATGAAATAAAATATAAATAAAAATTTAATAAAATATGAAATTAAAATATATGCATGCATACATCCATCACCTATCATCTCTCTGTCTAGAAGTTTACCAATATATGTTATCTATTGCTTCAGAACAAACTACTTCAAAACTTAGCATCTTAAAACAACAAATTAACTCTCTTACAAAATTTCTAAGGTTTTATATAATTCTGGCTCAGGGTCCATCATGAGGTCATAATCAAGCTATCAGCACAGGCTTCATTTCTCTGAAGGCTTGACTCATGCTGAAAAGTCCACATCTCAGCCCTCTCATATAGCTGTTGGAGGGGACTTCAAATTCCTCACCACTTTGTCTCATCTTGCCATGCATGGCATGACTGGCTTTCCCAGAAGCATTCATGCAAGATTGAAAAGGGACCACAGTGTCTTTATAATCTAATCTTGGAAGACACATACCATCATTTCTATTGTATTTTATTGGTTAAATAGAACAAATTATATAGCAATGAACTATATAAGGATGTAAGTAGGGAGAGGTTTCATGGTTATCTTAAAAGCTAGCTTTAAGCCAGCATTAAAACCAAATATTAAGATAATAACTGGATTTTTCTTTAACATTTTCTGCCTTGTAGGGAGAAAAAAACACGCTTTTGGTTGTGTGTTTGTGCATATTTTATGAGATAATATTCACATACTATAAAGTTCACCCTTTTAAAGTGTGCCATTCAGTGTGTGTGTGGGGGGGTTCTTATTGTTGTTGTACATTCACAAAGTCATACAGCCATTGCCACTATGCAATTATGGCACATTTTTTTCACTCCAAAAGAAATTCTGTACCATATAGCAGTCACTGCATAACCCTTCCTCTTTCCAGTTCCTGGAAACTATTATTCTACTTTCTTTATTTATAGATAGAGCTTTTCCATCATTTGATATAAATGGAAATACACAATATGTGTCTTTGGGGGTTATTATCTTTCACTTAGCATATTGATTTCAAGGTTGTATATTGATATACATAACGCCTGTAAGTACTTCATTTTTAGAATATACCACATTTTGTCCTTTCATCAGTTGTTGGGCATTTGGATTGTTTTCACATTTTTGATATTGTTATTTCACATTTTAATATTCATACTGCTATGAATATCCAGGTACAAGTTTATGGATGGGCATATGTTATCAATTCTTTGATGTGTACCTAGGAGTGGAACTGTTGAATTAAAGTATACTACTTTGAGGAACTGCTAGATTGTTTTCCAAAGAGAGTATAAAATGCTGCACCAATGTATGCTCTCATAGGCAATGTTAACAATTGCCCCTTCTCTACACACTCAACAACACATTAACAATTGCCTTTCTAATTTTAGCTGCCCTCGTGGGTATGAAGTGGTATCTTACTGTAGTTTTGATTTCCCTTTCTCCTTATATGTGTCTTTTGACATCTGTGTTAAAATGACATGCACTTTTTCGACCAACAAAGGAAAGGAAGGAAAGAAGAAAGAATGAATGAGTGACAAAATACTGAATTCAAGATACACATGCTCACATGATCATACCAATGCATTATATTTCTTCAATAAGAATCCTCCAAAAATTGAGGTGACTCATATGTTAAGTTTCCAAGTAATCAACATTAGACTGGAACTGATACTCAAGACATATTTATTGTCTTAAATTAAATGTATTAAATAGAAAACAAATGATATTACCATCAATCCTGAGTTCTAAGCCAAAATCACAGTTGAACTTGTTGGGTTCCAGTAGGGTGAAAAGCAGAACACAGTGTATGGGTTAGGATCATAGGGTTAAGATTTAATTCTCCATCCTGAACAAGAATCCATACTGAACATACTGAACATACAGAAACAAATGATATTGCTACAAGGCCGGGGTGGCAGTTTCAAACTCAAGTCAGCCATGATGGAAATTAGGAGAAAAAAAGTTTACTTAGGAAGAGTCAGAAAACCATCTGAGGATCAAATAGAGGGAAAAAGGTTAAAAACCAGTGGAATAAGACTATGGCTGCCAAATGTGTGTCAAAGACTGGCAGCATGTGTGTGCACCACTTGGATCTCCCTTCACAGAATTGGATAATCAGCTGTGAGGAGTTCAGTTCTCTGACACCCACCACCTGCCTTTGAAATATAGTACAGCATTTGCCTGAGGCCATGCTGTCCCCAGGCAGCCCCCAGCCAAAGGGAAAGCATGGTGGCAATATTAAGCCCAACCAATTCTGCCCCATGCAAGACTCTTCTTCCAGCAGACTTTGTGTTTGAACTCCCACAGGGACTTGTTGAAATTTTTTTCAGAGCTGCAATGCAGGCTGAGATTTTGCTTATCCAATAGGTATCAGACCTGTAGAATTATCTGAAGGATTTCAGGAAGTCTACTCCTTTTATAGCCTTCTCCCCTTATCGCTCATTAGTATTCCCTCCAATAAATTCCTTGCACTTCTAACTCTGTCTTTACATTCTGATGTGCCAACTGGAGGAACCAACAGGTACAAAACCAGTTTTTTTGTTTGAGACCCTCTAAAATTTGCTGTCTTCCGGGGTGGT
Organism: Canis lupus familiaris; assembly: GCF_011100685.1. Taxonomy (NCBI): domain Eukaryota; kingdom Metazoa; phylum Chordata; class Mammalia; order Carnivora; family Canidae; genus Canis; species Canis lupus. The sequence goes on from NC_049253.1 coordinate 20,869,249, forward strand.
GGTATGGAGTAGAGCTTTAGAGATACTGAAAGGGATGACCACACCATAGATGGGGAGCTTGAGCTTCATTGGAATCCTTATATTTCTAACACCACCATATATTTTTATACTATTTTAACCACTTTTATGTAAATATTCTTAAATAAAACAAATATTTATTTTATTATAAATAAATAAGAAAATAGACCTCTTAATCACTCTGAATCTTCTTTTAAAGTCTATATTATTGTATTGTGTGCCATCAGGTTGCTGAGAAATGTGAAGCTCTTTTTTCATGATAATAATGCTTACAGGCTGCAGTTCCAATGATGTCACCTTTTTCACTTCTTATTGATATATATTTCTATTCTGGTCCTACATGTCTAAACAGGTAAAACATGTGATTTGGAACTATGGCAAGTCTGAATACCCAATAATTAAGTTTAGTTTCTGTTGTTAAATCCATCCCCAAATCAGAGACTAGCTTTGATGCCTGATTCCATTCATACAAACTCTCTTGTTTGGGTTTATTAGGTCAAAAATATTTGCTAAACCAGAATGGATCCAGAGGAAGAGTGGTAAATGGTAGTAAAAATATAGATTTTAGACTTGATAAACCTTACTATTCGCATGTCTTTGGGTAAGGAATTTCACTACTTGAGACATTTCCCTTAACATCTATAGAATTCATTTAATAACAAAATATATACTCTGTTACTTCAAAGTTTAAAAAATATAAATGCTTACAACATTCATCAGCATGCTGCACAGTCCTTGGTACATATTATATTGGTCCTCTTTAACTTCTCTACAGGAGTGATAAATTATTTCAGAAGTTAATGAGGGACTTTATCAAATAGATATTTCTTAGCCAGCTATGCTTGAGCAGTTTGCCTGCAGGTTGTGCTTAACTAAATGTAATTTGTAAGACATAAATCTTAAATAATTAATATTTGCTGTTAGAACCATGTATGTGATTATGTCATAATCATATCTAAGCCTTAGTATGTCTGATTTTGTGAATTTATTTCCCAATCAGTATTTCGTGAGTGGAAGTCACAGGAAAGTTGAAAACATATTAGTTTGGAAGGTGGGTGGTATCAAGTAATGGAAGCCTACACTAGCACTTTTGAATTTCTATTTTAAAAATCAGTGCATAATTTCAATAATATAAATACTTTCCCCTTTAATACAGAACAGTTTTAGAGATAAAGTGTACATTTACAGCTCTTAGGGGAGATTGAATGAACATACTCAAGACTCAGACTTTCAGATTTTTTTTCACATGGTGAATAGGAATTTGGTTATAAATGGTTGTGAATATCATAATTTTATATTGTCTTTCTTATTTCTTATATATTGTTTAATTGCACTCATAAAGGACAAAAAAGCAAAAAAAAAGGTAAAACAGATAATCTGAAAATAATTTGAAATAAAAAAGTTAATAGGTGACGGGCACTGGGGGTTATTCTGCATGTTAGTAAATTGAACACCAATAAAAAATAAATTAAAAAAAAAGTTAATAGGGACATAAAACAATAATAAATCTGCAATCAAAGCTTTATATAGCACAGGGAGTACGTAACTATTTGGTAATACTTAAAAACCTTTAAGACAAAAGAATAACAATTCTATTTAACTGTGATTATATTCAACATTTAACATTGATTAAATTCAATGTGGATTTTTATTTCTTTGGAATGAAAGATATCAATAGAAGTAATGTCTTTTGCAGAGAAACTTTGGCATAAAGCACGTTGAAGTGCTCTAGCTTTTTTTGTCATTAAAACGAATGACATTGGACCCCTTTCTTACGTGATACACAAAAATCAACTCAAAATGGATTAAAGATTTGAATGTAAGACCTGATATCATAAAACTCCTAGAAAAAAAACATGGGAGTTAAGTTCCTTGCCATTAGTCTTGGCAATAGTTTGGGGTTTTTGTTTGTTTCTTTGGAGTTTTTTTGGATTTGACATCAAAAGTAAAAATTAGCAAGCAGGACCACGTTAAACTAAAAGGCTTCTGGACACCAAAGGAAAGCATTAACAAAATGAAAAAACAATTTATAGAATGGAAGAAAATATAAAACATGTATCTGGTAGAGGTTAATATCTGAAATATATAAGAAAAATTCACAACTCAAAAGCAATAACACACACAAACCAATAAAAAATATATAGGTAGAGGGACTGAATAGACTTTTTTTTCCAAAGATGATGTATAAACAGCCAAAGGTACATGAAAAAGTGCTCAGCATCACTAATCATCAGGGAGAGGAAATCAAAACCACAATGAGATATCACTTCACCCCTGTTAGAATGGCTATTATCAAAATGCTAAGAAATGTGTTGATGAGGATGCGAAGCGGATGTTGGTGGGAATGCAAACTGGTGCAGCCCCTATGGAAATCAGTATGGAAGTTCCTCAAAAATTAAAAGAACTAATATATGATCTGGCAATACCACTTCTAGGTATATATCAAAAGGAAAATTAAAACAGGTTATCAAAAGTTATCAAAGGTTATCAAAGGGATATCTGTACTCCCATGTTCATTGTAGCATTATTAACAATAGCCAAGATATGGAGACAACATAAGTGTCCATTAATGGATAGATGGATATAAACAATGTGGAGAAATATATGTATATATTTCTCCACTATATATATATATATATATATATATATATATATATATAATATATACATCCATGAGTAAAAAGAAAATTTTACCATCTGTGACAATATCAATAGAACTTGAGGACATTATGCCAAATGAAGTAAATCAGGTAGAGAAATACAGATACCACATGGTATTACTTATATGCACAATCTTAAAAAAAAAAAATGTCAAGCTCATAGAAACATAGAATAGAAAAGTGGTTGCCAGAGGCTGGAAAGTGAAGAAAATAGAAAAAAAGTTGGTAAAAGGGTACAAACTTTCACTATATGATGAATAAGGTCAGAGGGTCTAATATATAACATGGTAGCTATAGTTAATAACAGTGTCTTGTACAATTTAAATTTGCTAAGCAAGTAGAACTCAAATGTTCTCACACACACAAAAAAGATAAATATGTGAGGTAAAAGGTATACTTATTAACCAGATGGGGGAAATCCTTACACAATGTATACATACATCAAATCATCATGACATGCACATCTCAGAATTTTATTTTTCAATTTTAAACATCTCAGAATTTTATTTTTCAATAAAGCTAAAGTTGAAAAATAATAAAAATGAAATACATATAATCTGTTGGATACTTAAAGTAAAATGCACAAATTTCAATAATCTATTTTTTTAAGATTTTATTCATTTATTCATGAGAGACAAAGAGAGAGAGGCAGAGACATAGGCAGAGAGAGAAACAGGCCTCTCACAGAGAGCCTGATGTGGGACTCGATCCCTGAACTGAGATCACGCCCTGAGCCAAAGGAAGACACTCAACCGTTGAGCCACCCAGGTGTCCCAATAATCTAATTTTTAAGGCAATTTTACTTCTTTCTAATGTTGTAGCACAGGTAGATGAATTTATTATATTTTATTGTATTTTAAATTAATTTTTGTTATAAAATAATTTAAACATACAAACTAAGGAGAACTTAATATAATGAATACCTGTATAATAATTTTCTAGTTATATCAAAAACATATACATCTTTTTCTTTTTTAAACCAAGTAAAAACTAAAGATATAAGTAAAGCTACTTACAGAACTTTTTTTTTTTATTTTTTTTATTTATTTATTTTTTTTTACTTACAGATCTTTTTTAAAATTATTCCTTACCTCTTAGAGTTAGCAGTTTTCATAATTTGCTGTCATTATTCTCATATATGAGTTTATACACATACTTGTACATTCATAATTAGTACACATTATTTGTTGTTCTTGCATTTTATATAAATGATGCAACTTTGTTGTATATCTACAACTCCTTCATTTACACTCCAGGGGAATACATTGACTTATTATTCTTCAATTTATATATACCTTGTCTTATTAATGGACATATAAAGTGTTTCCAAGTATTCTTAATTACAAACAGAACTGCAATCAATACTCATCTATTTCTTTCCTTGAGCACATGCCTGAGAGCTCTTTAGAATAAACCTACTGGTAAAACCACTATGTGGTATGGTACATTTCAGTTTTGTCAATTTATATTTCATTGTTCTGTATGAGAGTTGTCTGATTTCCACACCCTCTCTAGGTAATAATGGTAGTCTTTTAATTTTTTCAATCTGATGTATATGAAGCATTATCTCGTTTATTTCCATTTGTCTGATTTTGAGTTGTTCTAATAAGACAGATCACCTTTTCATATTTTTACTCTTATTAAGGTTTTCCTTTCTGTCAGTTGCTATCCTAATTCTTTGTCATGTTTTCTTGTTGGACCTTGTCTTACATTGATTGACTTAACATGGTCTTTTAAAATACTAAACATTTTTAAATCTTTTTTTTTTAATTTTTATTTATTTATGATAGTCACAGAGAGAGAGAGAGAGGCAGAGACACAGGCAGAGGGAGAAGCAGGCTCCATGCACCGGGAGCCCGACGTGGGATTCGATCCCGGGTCTCCAGGATCGCGCCCTTGGCCAAAGGCAGGTGCCAAACCGCTGCACCACCCAGGGATCCCAAATACTAAACATTTTTAAAGTCAAAGCCATATATATGGCTTATGTAGCATTTCCCAATCTGTGGTTTATTTAATTTTATATGTGGTCATTCTATTTATAAAGAAGTTTTAAATTATCATGTAAAGAAATGTGTCTTTCTTATCTTTATGGATATTATTTTCATATATTTTAACTAAAATATTATCTTACCTTGAAGTCACAATGATATCCTTCTATATTTTTCCTTTAAACACTTTAAAATTATATTCATGTTAAACATATGTTTGTATAAGTGATTTATGTCGTTTGTGCAGCAGATCACTGATAATATTTGTTGAGTTCATACGTGTTTCAGGTACTATTAGAAGCTCTTTGTATTATTAACTTGTTTCCTTTTTGAAGTATTACATGATGTACATGATGTTTTCTGCTCCATGATCCAACTAAGGAAACTGAAATGAAAGGAAATACAACCTGCCCAATAGCAAGCCTGTGATGGAGACACATGGCTGACTGGGATTCAAACCCAGGCATTCAGCCTCTTCTGAGTCAAATCACAATCCTGATTTTTAGTGTTAACTCATGCCTCAAATCCATCTTGAAGTGTAATTTCAAGGTTCATTTTTGATAATCGAGTTTTTTTCTGCATAAAGTAATTAAATACATCGTTTACCATTTGTCCATATGTAATAAATAATATTACACATTGCATTAAAATGAATTTAGTACAACAATCTTCAGTACTATTATAATTGATTTAATTCATTAAATGTATTGTATGCCATGAAATACAATGGAATTATTTTTAAATTTTCTAAGTAGGGTGCCTAGGTGGCTCAGTCATGATTCCAAGGTCCTGCTTCTCTCTCTGCCCTTCCTCCCTGCTTGTGTGCACTCTCGCAAATAAACAAACAAATAAAAACCTTAAAAATAAATTAATTAATTTCCTAAGGAGATTACAAATTGTATATTAAAATGAAAATTATTTAGGACTTTTTTTTAAATTTTATTTATTCAATAGAGAGGCATAGACATAGGCAGAGACATAGGCAGACGGAGAAGCAGACTCCTCTTAAGGAGCCTGATACGAAACTTGATTCCCAAATCCCAGAATCATGCCCTGAGCCCAAGGCAGATGCTCAACTGCTGAGCTACCCAGGCAACCCTGTATGACTTAAAGTTTAAGAAACAATCCTCTAAATATTCCCCTATGGGGCGGGGGGGCGGAGGGGGGAACACCTGCCTTCTCTTATCTGCTCATCTCCACAACTTATTCTGTCCTATCAGTAAAAGAATTGCTGAATTGCTATGTAAATCTTGAGATTTCCTCTTGAGTTTATATAAATGGGTGATTATATCATTAGTTTAATTTTCTTTTCTGTAGTTTCCAAGTGTACTCTGGTACTGTGACTTTATATTCTGTAATAACAGATTAATTTTTAAAAAGTACTGTCCAGTACGTTTTGTGGCTCAGTGGCTTTCAAATGCTGCCTATCAAGACCCATCCTCCCCTATTCAGCTGTGTGCACTATACCTTGTTTGACTGACATCCATGCTGATGATTGAGAATCTTCCCAAGCCTGTTTCTAGTTATCAATTCTAAGTACAGATAGACATAGATGGAGTAGTTCAAAAGTACAGCAGTTTATACAGGGTCAAAAATGGGTGTGCTTAGTACCAGGTTTCATTTTAATTATCAGATCATTAATACTAAAGACAGTTGACTACTTTTATCATTCTAAAGCTAAAGTTGGGTTTGCTGTTACTTTTATTGAACCATTGCAGGATGAAGCTACCAGTAAAGGAGTGTGCAGAATTCAGATCTGCTATAAAATTTGCTTTAAAAACATAAATAAACCATTAAGTAGGGTACCTGCAATGGTTTGGGGTTCTAAGAGGATTGATAGTTAACACTTAAAATGTTAACATTAACATCCTTCTTGTAAGATTTAAACACAAATCATGGGTAGTAGACTCAATATACTTACTGGAAAATGAAGGGTGTCCATAGCCGTTATGCCATACTCTCTTTAAACTTAAAGTAGCAATTTTGGCCATAGGATAAATGTATAAAGGAATATAAATGTATAAGGAAATATACATTTTCAGTTTTAATTTTTTCCCCTAAAACCAGAAAGTTAAGTTTGATCCTCTCAATAAAGTGCTAAGATACACAAAGTTAGCTAGGTCAAAATTCAGTGCTAGAACAATACCTAATTTTACATGGAAATATTACAAAATGGTTCCATGATTCTGAAAACTCTCACTCCCACTGAAGGTATTTGGGAATGGAAATTTGAAGAAAGAGAATTTCTCTAGAGATAGCTGGGCTGGGCTTGAGCTCCCCTTCCCTTCTCCAGGATCCAGAATCCCCTTGTCCTCAAAATGATAGGGGAAGTCCTCATGAGATCTCTCAGAGAATTTGACATTTGGTCTGTGAAGTAGGGTGGATAAGGTGAATCTGGGTTGAGGGCATAAATAAAGGAGAGGAGACCACTTTGGTTGGTAAGTCCTTACAGGGTATGTTGGATATACGAATATTTCTTTTAGACCTGATTCAGAGAAAGAGAGAGAGAGAGAGAGAGAGATTTTATCCAGTTATAAGTGAAAAAAAGCCCCAGTTAAATGGGCAGGATGAAAATACATAGAACGTGGTTATGACTGCATCCCACGTGTGGTGCTTTTTCACTCTTTACATTGCACCAGTAAGCTTGCTTTCCTTACTTCCCAGGTGTGTGTTTGGTTACTTTTCTATATACCTGTTTAGCTTTCTCCTCTTTTTCAGTATTTTTCTCGACTTTTGTGTTTTCTGCTTTGCACTAACATTATTTGCAAATGTCTCCTTAAGCAATTCAGTTTCTAAATTCAGCATCTGCTCTCTTTATATTCAGTGATAAAACCAGCAAAGTTGCAGCATCAAAGTAAAATTACTAGTCAAAAGATTTGAAATTGTTTCCCCTTAAAATGAGGTGTAAGAAACCATGATCCTTTTTGGAAAGCACCAGGGTATGAGCCTGCTTTGAAAAAGACACCTGCTTGCAATTTATCCACTGCAGGTTCATGAGAAGTGTGCTTATATAATATTACTCAGGACTTCTAGAGAACACGGGCTGGTAGAGGATCAGGATTTATTTTCTAGTTAATCTTAAATCCCAAGGGAAAATATCCTAAAAATATGTCTAAAAGTATGAGTGGTTTTTTATCACAACAAACTAGTGTGGTTTCAAGCATCAACTAAAATATTCCAAATTAAACATAAATAGCAACAGATCTCTAATATGAAAAGCCACTAAATGTATGCAAAACTTCTTTAGCCTGCTTACTTGATATAAATTCCTAAATCCTGTGTGATTTCACTTCCAACTTTAGTGATGTGTTTATGGCACTTAAACTGGTTTTTCCTTTCAATTATTTTGAGATATAGTTCAATTATTGGAGAAGGCATAGAAAAATGTTAAGCAAAAGTGGAAAATAGCTTTGAGAAGAGATTTGGCTGTTCTTTTCTCACTGCTCACCCATCACAGCCCAATCCTGCTCTGTGGGGCAGTAGCAGGGGCAGAGAAATCATCTAAACACAGGCTGCCACAGATGCTCTACTGTAAGGCTAAGTTGAAAAGCTACCAGTAGAACATGGTTCTCTGAGTCAGTAAGTGTCAGTTAGCTGCCAGTGCTACCATTTGGCAGAAGTTTGAGTGCGCAATAATGAACAGAAGAGAAAAATCTAAGGAATCAAGAGGAAAGTAACCATATTAAATAGTGGATACAGAAAGGGTAAGTTCAAGAGAAAATCAATAGGACAGCAGCACTTGGAGAGAGACAGAGAGAGAGAGAGAGAAAGATGAAAGAAAGAAATAGGCAGAAACTGTAAACTATTCACACAAAATTGAATGGGTCTAATCCTACAAAGTAAATTTATTCGAGAAGAGCTAAGTTTTCTGTAAAGGCAGCAATGCCCATTCTTCACTCTGGTTACCCTGGCAACACTATTCTTTTCTTAAAATAATGCCATTATAATAAGAAAAAAAAATGAGCAAAAATGATGTGAAAAGTGATTAGAGGGCAGGTCTCAATCCACCTTAGAAAGTGCTCCAGGGAAAAATTTGAAAGCTATTTGTTTCATAAAGGAGTGAAATCATGAGGAAATTCACTGGATTAAGCGAAGACAAGTAGAATGTGTTGCCTTCAAATGTTTTCCCTGTGTGCTGCACAGTTCCACCCTTGGACTGAGGCTAATAGAAATCCCGTCTGCTTTGTCATGCACTAGAAGGGGCCACTGAATCCTTTCAATTTCATCTGCCTGAAGTTTGGGGGAGGGGGGGAGCGGGGAGGGGGGTGGTGGGAATTGCTGGGCCTTCTGGGATATGGGCACTCAGAACCCATGCATCACTTTCAGACCATGGGATTGGTTCCACACACACTGGAATTTGATGCCTAAATGGTTCCAAGTCTGTTTTCAGGATCTGCCTGAGTCTTATATAGGACAGATTACTCACTGTAGTGGGTGCCTCCAGGTTCAAGTGTCAGCCAAGGGGAGATTATTTGTGAGGATTTAGGACAGATTTGGAGGTCCAAGTTGGAGCGCTGAGCTTCACAGTATAGGATTGAAGCAAGGCTGGAGGACAACAGAGGCATACTGTGCAGCCACATTTAAGCACTAAATTTTGAAGAGTGCTGTTTTCAATGTAAAAGATAAGAGCATATTTAATTATTTGTTATTTTCAGTTTAATGTAATATTTAAGTGTTCGACATATGGAATTTGAGACTTCATTTCTGCTCTTGTCCTGGTCTTGCAAATATCAAGGGCAGACCTTATGCTGTTTGTCATAGATTATTGCACTTAACATTTGTGTCGGCAATTCTTTTTCTCTGTAAGTGCTTTAAAGGCAAAGATGAACAATAACCTACACACATTATGAATTCCCTTGGAATATGATTTGGAAAATCTGTAAATACAGAATTAAGATGATTCATCTTATTCTTGTGCATGCACAAAATTCCATAAGGCCTTTTATTCATCCTCCCATCAAGGACCATAAAAATGAGCAGACCAGGAGCCAAGGGAGAAAGTATTTGCAGAGGTAGCCATGTGGATCTTTAAAAACACATTAAAGAATTAAACAGAAGAGTTAGCATTGTGAACATAATTCAAGCAACATGTAAAATTTTAAAATATCAAATTATTTTCATATTTTAATCTTAAAAATCAACTCTTAAAAAGTGTGACCTAATGTTTCTCAATAGACTTCTTGAGTTGGTAACTTCCTTATTATTATTTTTTGAAAATATGAGTGTTTTAAAAATATTGTTCCCACCAGTTGATCAAAAGAGGCAAAGAATATGAAAACATTTTGAAAGTATTATATAAGCTTAAATAGTTTTATATGCGTTAAACTAAATCACTCAAAATAATTGTATGTGTACATATTGCACAGTGAAACTGTATTATAAAATATAAACATTAACCTAATTATAGTGAACAGTTATGAAAATAATTTTGAGATAAATTTTGCATTGTTACCATTGATTTCGATTAGATGGTAAGTAATGATAATAAATGTCTAAGGCTGAAATGTCAAATCTATTTCTCCCTCACATTTAATTTTAGTATTTTAGTATAACCTTCTTTGTTCAAGTAATTTGTCTAATCACTACCTTTTAGAGTCAAGTTACAAAGCATGGTAGCATTCGCCAAAAATCATGTTGCAGAGAGCTAAATGACACTGGGCAGGACTCTGGGGACACATGATGAGCAAGTACAGAGGAGGTTCCTCTTCCAGTGAAGCTTACAATCTAGTTGGGAAAAGGTAATGAAGAAGCCCTATATATTAATAAACATGTATAATTTCTCTTATTCAGGTAAGTGGTTTGTGTGAAAGGAAAATGATGTATAAGAGCATCTTACAAAGCAGTGGTTCTCAAACTTTAGCACACATCTTAATATTTTAGAGGGCTTAATTTACTGTATTGAAACTCTAGAGCTTGATTTTGCACATCTAACTACTTTCCAGGTAAAGCTGATGCTGCAGGTCATTAACAAACAAAAAAAACAAACAAACAAAAGTCAATCCATCATAAACAAAACAAAATAACAACAACAAAACACCTCACCTAAAACCTAGATCAGGAGATTACCACTCTTACATTTGTCTCTAGAGTGCAAAACAATTTAAGCTCAACAATTATTGAATAAATATCTACTGATTTAAATTACATGCTCTGTAACATATTCCACTTAGTAGATATTTCATACTGGGAATTTCTTTCTTCTTATGGCCATTTCTTCAGAAATAATCCTGAATTTATTATGATTACTACAATCAATTGGGCAGTAAACGAACAGGTAGTAGTTTTATGACACAAACTACAAACTCTGTATCTTCTCCTTTCCTTTTTTGTGGTTATCATTTATAAAATTACATTTTAAGGTAATAGGAAGTGCAGAAAATTTCCTATGAGAGAAAATGAAGGTGGTAATTCCTATAATGGAAGCAGTAAGATATTAAAACACAACAAAATATGTGTAATACTACAAAAATAATTTAAATAAATCCTGTGCCAAGATGCCATTGATGTAAAATCTATGGTTTGGTTTAAGCTGAGGAAATTATACAAAGCAATCATTAGAAGTTACACGGATTCAAAATGTCACTATGTCAAAATATCGCAAACTACATCAACATAGTTGAATGATGAATAATTAATATTTGTAATATTTTTCTACCCTATCTTTCTTATCTTTGAGTAGGGATATTCCCACTCAAACTGAAAAATGAAACACTAAATATTAAAATAAACTGAAAAATTAAGCATTATGTGAACATAATACTTTATAAGGCCTAATGTCTGTTCTTTCTATAATTATATAGATAGGAATACAGAATTAAAATTTAATGTGGTTATAATTGTATAATTGTATTTATATACATTTTTATAGTAATGAAATGAATGATTATAACAAAGAAATTTTAGAAATAAAGTAGTATATATATTATTAAATTATTCACTATTTTCCCTCTGGGCTACAGCTACCCAATGCAACAACACTATAATTTTCAAGTAATGGAAGAAATGACCTTTGTATGCATTTAAAAGAAGCTATTCCTAAATGTTTCCTTCAGGCTATTATGCTGAATTGAAATTCTTCAACCTGACATTTTTGAGGATTCTACTTGCTTCAATAAATTAAAGTTTATTTGTTTAATCCTAAATAGCAACTCTGAAAAAGAGTAACTTAATGCTTCTCAAGAATAACTTTGCTCAAAGGATTTTGGCTATAATAATTTGTATTAGCTGGCAATTAGTCATATATTGACTTAGCATGTCTCTCCAAAAATATAAAATAACATATGTGCCAAAATATAAATAAATCAGCATAGAATGGACAATAATTAATACTTCTTACATCTACACTGGATAACTAAATAAAAGCAAAATTGGAAATAATTTGTATGTTCTTGGAACAGTTTCTTCTTTTATTTAACATTTTATTTTTAAGTAATCTCCACATCCAACATGAGGCTTGAACTCACAACTCTGAGATCAAGAGTCACATGTACTACCAACTGAGCAGGTCAGGCACCCCTGTACAATTTTTGCTTCCTGTTGTTACAAAAATTTGCAGGAAAAATGGCTTAACTAATACATTAGACCTAATTCTGATTTGAGTAATTTGTCTTTTCTATATAACCATGACCTGTAGTAGTTGGAGTGAAATGCAATTAGAAATCATGAGACTCAAGTTATGATTAATTTTAATGTAAGTAAATGTCCTGAAAGAGGAAGCAAAGCTTTATCAAAATTATTAAAATAAAGGTTATGAGACTCAGCTATATTGCCATCTCCAGAAAATTGTTTCTTGATCCAAACATTAGACATAGAATGGATCACATGTCCCCTCTTCAGTAGCATCCAATGCTTGACTGTGGTGTGATCTACTAATCTACCTCCCTACATGCCATTGATAATGCTTATTCACTTATCTCTCCATTCTTTTTTTTTTTAAGATTTTACTCATTTATTCATGAGAGATACAGAGAGAGAGAGAGAGAGAGAGAGAGAGGCAGAGACACAGGCAGAGGGAGAAGCAGGCCCTATGCAGGGAACACGATGTGGAACTCGATCGTGGGACTCCAGGCTCATGCCCTGTGTGGAAGGCAGGCACTAAACCACCCAGGGATACCTTACCGGTCCATTCTATTGAACTGTAAACTCTTTAGAGACATCTTGAATGTGTCTTACTCATTTTTCCCCTTCCCTTTCTTTTTTTAACTTTATTTTTTGTACTAATGATGTTGTACATTCTGTGGGTTGGAGAAATGTATCATGACATATAACAAGTATTATGGTGTCCTATGGAGTATTTTTGCTGCTCTGATAATCCTCTGGGCTATGCCTATTGATCTTCCTTCATCCCACTCCAGGCCTTTGTAAACTACACTGATATTTTTATCATCTCTAGTTCTGTCTTAACCAGAATGTCGTATACTTGAAATCATGCAGTATGCAGCCTTTTCATGCTGTTTTTTGTTTTGTTTTGTTTTGTTTTGTTTTGTTTTTACTTAGTGTTATGCCTTTAGTTTCCTCCATGTCTTTTCATGGCTTGATAGTTCATTTCTTTTTAGTGCTGAATAACATTCCATTATCTAAATGTACCACAGATTATTAAGCTATTCCCCCCCAAAGGACATCTTGGTTTCTTTCAAGTTTTGGCAATTATAAAGCTGCTATAAACATCCGTATGCAGGTTTTTGTATAGATATGTTTCCAAGTCCCTTGGGTAAACACATGCATTTGCACTCCTACCAGCAATGAATGAGAGTATTGATGTTCCACATCCTCACCAGCATTTGATGTTGTCAGTGTTCACGATTTTGATCATTCTAATAGCCATATAAGTGCTATCTTATTATTATTTTAATTTGCATTTTCCTGATGAAATATGATTTAGAGCATCTTTTCATGTTTATTTGCCATCTATATCTCTTTTTTGGAGAAATTTTGGCTCATTTGTATATCAAGTTATTTGTTTTCTTATTGTTGAGTTTTAAGAGTTCTTCGTATATTTTAGATTAACAGACCTTTATCGGATACTTCTTTTTGCAAATATTTTCTCCCAGTCTGTGGATAGTCTTATTCTCTTGACAGTGTCTTTTGCATGGCAGAAGTTTTTATTTTAATGAAGTCTAGCTTATCAAGCTTATTTTTTATGGATTGTGCCTTTTGGTTGGGTAGCTAAAAAACCATCTCATCTCCATAAACAAAGTTATCTAGGTTTTCTAGGTTTTCCTTTATATTATCTTTTAGGAGTTTTATAGTTTAAATTTAGATCTGTGATCCATTTTGAATTAATTTTTTTGTGAAGGGTGTAAGGACTACGTTTAAATCCATTCCTTTTTTTTTAACATGGACCTATCTCATTGTTCCAACACTATTTATTGAAAAAATAATCTTTGATCTATTGTATTTATTTTGCTCCTTTGTCGAAGAAGGGTTGACTATATTTATGTGGGATTGTATTCATCTCTACAACTCAACACCCAGCACTGTGTCTGGCACAGAGTGAGTTTTCACCATATTTTTGTTCAGTGAATGAATGAATGAATGAATGAGCAATCTTAGATTAATATTATGTGGCTATAATGTTTTATTTATTGAATTTCTAGGTTTCTTAAAGGCAGTTAACAAAATGCACACTAAGATAAAAAAAAGTAAGTGAAAGTGAGCACATTGAAAGAAAAATGATTAGAATAATATTAGTAAGCAGGGACGCCTGGGTGGCTCAGCAGTTGAGTGCCTGACTTTGGCTCAAGGTGTGATCCTGGAGACCTGGGATTGACTCCCACATCGGGGTCCCTTGTATGGGGCCTGCTCTCTCTCTGCCTATGTCTGCCTCTCTCTGTGTCTCTCATGAATAAATAAATAAAATCTTTTTTTAAAAAAGAATAATATTAGTAAGCAAACAGAATAATGGAATTTTTTTAATTGCTAATTCTAAGTTAAATTTTAGATCTTAGCATCTCATTGGCTACCTTAAAAAAGGGGAAACTGTCACAACTATATAACATTCTGAAAAAGGCAAAACTATGGAGATCATAAATGATCATTGGTTGCCAGGTTATTGGAGAGTGGGAATAGGAAGAGCACAAATAATTTTAAGGCAGTAGAAACACTCTGTATGATAATATAATGGTGGATACACACCCTTATACATTTGTCCAAGCCCATAGACTATACAATACCATAGGTGAACTGCAGTGTAAACAATAAAATGTTGATTATAACATATCAATGGAGGTTCATCAATTCTAGGAAATGTACCACTCTGGTGAGAGATGTCGGTAATGGGACAGGGGTGGTCTATGCACATTTGGGGACAGAGGAGCATATGGGGAATCTTGGAACCTTCTCTTCAATTTTGTGGTGAATGTAAAAACTCCTCTAAACAAACGTTTAATTTGCTTTAAAAAAAAGTTGATTAAAAAAAGGAAGGCTGTTGATAAGAATGAACTCTATAATAAATTTAAAAATTGCCAATTTGAAGGAAATACAGTTAATTAGTAAACTAGATAAAATAACAAACTTAATATGTGGTCAGTTATAAGTGAATGTTGAGCTATCAGAGTCTCATAAACTAAAGCAAAGAGAGAAACATAATCAAGATTTGATGCAATCAAAAAACAAGTTTTTGTATATTTTGAAAATAAGAAACTAGAAAAAATTCCCTGATACCTCTTGAAAGAACACTGCGTGATATGGTAAGCAGTATCCTTTTAAAAATCCCTATTATAAAGGCAAGATTTACATAATGGTTCCTACAGCATCTTCAATCCAAGCCGAGCACATGATGCCACAGGAAAGTCCAATAAAAGAAGGTAAGATAGCAAAGCATTGAGGTCTAAGTCCAGAGACCCTAAAATAGAGCACCTATGAAGGTACTATTCTCCACATCAAGGGTGACACATGATTCAACACATCCTCCAAGAGTAACCCCATTAATAGCAACCATGGGTTTTTATTGGTTCATTTTTTATTTGTTTTTTATATTGAGGAAGAAAGAGTATGAAATTATAGTCTATGGAAATCTAGATACCTGATAGTCATTCTGATGATCAAAGGCAGGCCTATGGGGTACCTAAGTGGGTCAGTTAAGCATCTGACTCTTGGTTTTGGCTCAGATCATGATCTCATGGGTCCTGGGATGGAGCCCCAAGTCAGGCTCCATGCTCAGCAGGAAGACTGATTGAAGAATCTTTCCCTCTGCCCCTCACCTCACTCTCCCTTTCTTTCTCAAATAAATACATAAATCTTTAAAATTAAAAAAAGCTAACCTATATGCTTTATAATTAGTTTTGAATGGTAAGGATGGCTGATAGCTAAAATGAAAATTAGATTTCAAAACAAAGAATTTTGTCTAAGTCAGTGGTCCACTCCATCCTTGGATAGAGACAGCAAGAGAAAATATAAAGCGTCTTATATTTCTTAGCAAATAAGTCTGCATTTGTTCCAAAATAAAATAAATAAATGACTGTGCCCTTAAAGACTTACACCTCACTAGATGGCCTCAATAATTTTATCCTGAGAAATTTTCACAACAAATATTATCAGTCACTCACCATGGCCTCTAAAACATTGCATTTTAAGCGATTTGACTTCTCAGTGAACCATTAAAAGCTAAATTAGTTGTAAAATATACCCTGAGGTAACTAAACATGTTAGCATGCTGGATACAATTGTTAGATATAAGCCAATTAGACCTGGAGAACATGTGCCAAAAACTGATTTCAGTTTCAGAGTAGTTGATTCTACGTCATTTCATCTGATAGCAATTGCCAGCTACTAGATCATGATAATGAAGTCATGTTACCAACATGTTGTGGAATACAGTATCTTTATTGTTGGTGCTGTTGTTATTTTTTAAGTAAACTCTCTCCTCAATTGGAGCTCGAACTCATGACCCATGATCTACCGACTGAACCAGCCAGGTACCCCCAGAACATGTTATCTATTGTTTGTCTACAGTTGTGACAACCAGTCATTCAGTTTATCTAAGATCAATATTAAGTCATAAATACAAAATTAAGAGGGAATGTTAAAAATTCTGATTTTGAGAAACTGGGCTTTGGTATATTTTTCAACATTATATCACTGGAAGATTTGTGGGTAATAAAATTATGTATCCATATATTATACCCATCTACATTGTAAGCATTATATTAAATAGAATTCAATGTACTGCTTGAAAATGAAAGTTATATGTGTAAAGCTTTAATGATTTAAATCACTTGAAATCTACAAATTCAGACAAAAATTATCATGATCAAAATTGATTATGCTATTTTTCAACCATCTACATTTTTAGTAGATGTCTACATTTCATCATGTTTAAACAGAAGAAAAATTCCTTATGATTGAATCTGAGAAGAAATTTAAAAAGTAAAATATCTAAATTGTATATTTATCATTGTAAAAAAATTTTGGTTTTAAAATTGAAACTTGAGACCAAAACCATTTTCCTATGTAAGATACTTTCTTTTAAAAAATTTTTCAGATATGTTTATTCATTTATTCATCAATTTATCAATTATTTGTTAAATGCCCATTAAATCAATACATTTTACTTCTTAAACTTGCACAATGTTAAATGTTGATTATATCTCAGGAAAGAAAAGAAATAAAAGAGAAAAGAAGAGAAAAGAAAAAGAACATAGCCCAGTGATGGACAAAGAAAAAACAAATCCCAAGCTTTAAGACCTCTGAGTTCAGAGGTGATATAACAAGATTACCACATAGTTAAAAGCCCAGGCCAACCTGATTCTCATCTCTTCCCCCTTGAACTAGTTGTGTGACTTACTTAACAGAATCTTAATGTTCTTACTTAAGATGACAATCTTAGAGGCAACAATTCTGCTTCCCAGAGTTGCCTTGAGAATAAAATGAGATAATGTGCATAAACCCAGCAGTGGAGTAATGGCTTATGGTAACTCTTTACCAATAACTTCTAAATGTTGTAAAGGTGCATGAAAGATCAGAATGAGGCTTAGCCAGGCTTTTCAGTCTAGGGGTAGTCAGATCTATAGGAGGGGACAAACAGGACATTATTCTGGAAGTAGCCCCAAAGAAGAAACTGAATTAAAAAAAAAAATTAAGCACCTTCTATGTGCTAAGACCTGAAGAGATTAAGGAGCTGAGGTCCCTAACTGTCATGGAACTTATAGTCAAAAATAAAGCAAACATCTGTCTCTATCTCTGTCTGTTTTTGTGTGCATGTATGTGTATAAAAATGTAATTTAGAAATGATTACAAAGCTTAATCACTATAATGAAAATTAAGATGCAGAAAAGGGATGCTCTGAATAGAAGAAAATATATCAAAAGTATCAAATAAAATTTCATGATGCTGTTTCATTTAAACTGAAGTCTAAAATGTAAAATTAGGAAATGACTACTTGAGGAAAATACTAAAATTTCTATGGAATTATAAAAATTACATGATGTTTCTGAAAAATAAAAGTATAGAGGTCTTATAAAATTATGGTAATTAAGACTCTAGTACTGGCACAGAGGGATCTGTGGATCAGAATAGAAACCCTAGCAGTAGACTCACACATGTTTGGAACATTCAGTATATGACAAGCGAGCACTGCAGATCAATGGGGGAAGAAGTGTTCTTCAATAAATGGAGCTTAAAATAAAATGGTAACCCATGTGGAAAACAGATAAAATTGGATGCCTAACTCATGTCATGAACCAAAATAAACTTTGAATACATTAATGTCAACAACAAAACTAAAACATTGAGCAGAAAAAAAATTATACATTTATAAGATACTGAATTAAAGAATAAATTCTAATTCTAAAACACTACACAGAAAAGAGCATTGACCATAAAAGAAAATATTGGTAATACTGACTATAGTATACTACAATTAAGAAAGTGGATTCTTTCAAATATACTATAAGAAAGTAAAAAAAAAGAAGTTACAAATTGTAGATGTTCAAAGAGCATACAATTGGGAGTTATTAGTATCAAGTATCAAGATATTAGTATGAAGTATCAAGTTTCTTAATAAGAAAATCACAACCCAACCGAAATAAATGGGCAACAGACAGGAATAGACACATCTTAAAAAAGGAAACACATATAGCAAAACAACTTAGGAAGAATTATTTAATATCAGTTGTGATGAGGGAAATGCAGAACAAAGGTGTAATAACATATTCATTCAACTAGCAAAAATTAAGAAGGCAGATAATATTGTTAGAAGTCATGTTACTCCATTTTTTTAATTGAGGTAAAATTGATACATATCATTTTATCAGTTTCAAGTGTATGATTTAGTATTTGTATGTACTGTGAAGTAAATACCATAATAAGTTTAGTTATAATCTGTAGCTATACAAAATTACATTTTTTTCCTTATGATGACTTTTAAGAATCACTCTCTTGGCAACTTTAAATTATGCAAGATAGTTTTAGACTATGGTTGTCATGTGGTAGATTATATTCCTATGATTTATTTTTTATCTGGATGTTTTCATCTCTTGACCCCATCACCCATTTCTCCTAACCCCCAACTCCTAACCCTAATCTATTCTCCTCTGGCAACCACTAATCTATTCTCTGATTTATGAATTTTGTTTTGTTTTGTGTTTTTAGATTCCATATATAAGTGAAGTCATATAGTATTTGTCTTTATATGACTTATTTCACTTGTTTAGCATAACAACCTCAAAGGCCATTCATGCTGCTGCAAATGGCTAAGACTTCCTTTTTTTATGGCTGAGGAGCATTCCTTGTGTGTGTGTGTGTGTGTGTGTGTGTGTGTGTGTATAAAATCTTCATTCATTCATCCATTGATGGACACGTAAAGCTGTTTCCATATCCTGGTTAATGCAAAAAATGCTATAATTTATGGAACATAAGGGTGCATATATCTCTGAATTAGTGCTATTTGTTTTACTTGATAAAGGCCTAGTAGTAGACTTGCCGGATCATATAACAATTATGTTTTTAATTTTTTGAGGAACATCCATACTGTTTTCCACACAGTGGCTATACCAATTCACACTCCCATCAATAGTGCGCCAGGGTCACCTTTTCTCTACATCCTCACCAAGCACTTATCATTTCTAATCTTTTCGAAAAGCCGTTCTGATAAGGTGATGTATCATTGTGGTTTTGATTTGCATTTCCCTGATGATTATGATACTGAACACTTTTTCATGTGCTTAATGTTAAACCCAAGCTGTGGATTTTATTGTATTGAGATATGTTCCCTCTATAGCTACTTTGTTGAGAGTTTTAATCATAAACAAATGTTGAATTTTGTCAAATGTTTTTTTCTGCATCTATTAAGATGATCACATGCTAATTATTTTTAATTTTCTTAATGTGGTATATCAGTTTGACTGATTTGCAGATATTGAACCTTCCTTGCATCCCTAGAATAAATCCCACTTGGTCATAGTGTATGATATTTTTAATGTATTGTTGAATTTGGTTTGTGAATGTTTTGTTGAGTTTTTTTTGCATAGTAATCTTTTATGATCGTTTGCATTTCTGTGATATCAGTTGTAAATTTTCCTCTCTCATTTCTGATTTTACTGATTTGAGCCCTTTTCCTTTTTCTTGGTGAGTCTAGCTAATGGTGTAATTTTTATCTTTTCAAAGAACCAGCTCTTAGTTTCATTGATTTCTTTTATTGTCTCTTAAATCTCTAGTTCATTGATTTTTTTTCTCTGATCTTCATAATTTCTTTCCTTCTAGTAACATTAGGCTTCATTTGTTCTTTTTTGGGTTACTTTAGATGTAAAGTTAGATTATTTATTTGAGGTTTTACTTATTTCTTGAGGTAAGTCCATCTCTCCATGAACTACTCTCTTAGAACTGCTTTTGCTACATTCCATAAATTTTGTGATAATCTATTTTTATTTTTGTAGGGCATTTAAAAAATTTTTTGCATTGATCCATTGGTTTTTCAGTAGTATGTTGTTTAATCTCCACATATTTGTGATGTTTCCAGCTTTCCTCTTCTGATTGAATTCTTCCATACCATTATGAGTGGAAAAGATGCTTGGCATGATTTAAGTCTTCTTGATTTATTGAGACAATTTTGTGGCCTAACATGTGACCTACCCTAGAGAATGTTCCAAGTGCAGTTGAAAAGAATGCGAATTCTGCTGCATTTAGGTAGTATGTTCTATACATATCTATTAGGTCCACTTGGTCTAATGTGTTATTTAGGGCCAATGTATTTTAATTGATTTTTTTGGTCTAGATGATCTATTCATTAATCTAAGTGGGTATTAATGACCCCTACTATTGTTGCATTGCTATAAATTTGTCCCTATAGATCTCTTAATATTTGCTTTGTATATTTAGGTGCTCCTTTGTTTTGTGCATAATTATTTATAAATAGAATATCTTCTGTTGGATTGACCCCTTTATCATTATGCAATATCCTTCTTTGCCTTTTATTATAATCTTTGTTTTAAAGTCTATTTTGTCTGATATAAACATAACTATACCACCTTTATTTTCATTTCCACTTGCACAGAATGTCTTTTACTGTCTCTTTACTTTCAGTTCATGCACTTACATCTGAAGTGAGTCTCTTGTAAGCAGCATATAGGTGAATCTCTCTCTCTCTCTCTCTCTCTTCTTTTAAATCCATCAGCCACTTTATGCCTTTTGATTGGAAAATTTAGTTCATTCACATTTCAAGTAATTATTGATATGTATGTACTTACTGCCATTTTTAAAATTCTTTTCTGGCTCTCTTTGTAGTTCTATATGTCCTTTTTTTCTCTTGATATTTTCTAATATGAGAATTTCTTTAGTGTTATGTTAGATTCCTTTATCTTCTTTGTCTATCTACTATAAGTTTTTGCTTTTTAATTATCATGAAGTTCACATATAAGAGACTATATGTACATAAAGCACTCTATTTTTTTTAAGATTTTATTTATTTATTCATGAGGGACACCGAGAGAGAGAGAAAGGCAGAGACACAGGTAGAGGGATAAGCAGGACTCCATGCAGGGAACCTGATGCGGGACTCGATCCTGGGACTTCAGGATCATGCACTGGGCTAAAGGCAGGCGCTAAACCACTAAGCCACCCAGGATTCCCCTGAAGCAGTCAATTTTAAGGTGAGGATCTCTTTGGGTTCATCTTATTTAGAACTCTCTGTGTTTCCTGCTGCTGGATGTAGGTTTCCTACTTTAGGTTAGGGAAAATTTTAACCATTTTTAAAAACACATTATCTTCCCATTTGTTTTTCTCTTTTCCTGCTGAGACCCCTGTAATGCAAATATTATTCTGCTTGATGTTATCCCATAGGTCCTTAGCTGTAATCTTTACTTTAAAATTTTTAAAATTATTATATATTTTTTTAATTTGCTGCTCTGGGTGAGTTCCAATATCCTGTGTTCTAGATCTCTGATCCATCATTTTCTTCTTCAATTAGTTTGCTATTGAACCCTTCCAGTGAAGTTTTCAGTTCAGTTATTGTATTCTTCAGTTCTATGACTTCTTTCTGGTACTTATGTTATCTATCTCTTCATTGAAGTTTTTATTTTGTCCATTCTTTTCCCAAGCTTGGTGAACATCTTTAAGACCATTACACTGAACTCTCTATCATTACTTATCTCTGTTTCATTAATGTCTTTTTACTAGATTTAATTTTGTTTTTTGGTTTGGAACATATTCTTTTTTTCCCCATTTTGCTTCACTGTCTGTGTTTATTTCTGTGCATTAGGCCAAGGTACTGTCTCTTCCAGTCTTGAAGGAGTGACCTTGTGTAGGAGATGAACCTTATCATTCAATTTGCTTTTGCTCTTGATTGTCTCTTGATTTTGTAATTGCCTAAGCAGCCTGATTAGTTCTTGACAAGTCCCAGTTTTTGAGGATTTGCCAACATTGTCAATGTTCCAAAGGGAGGGATTTCAGTCAGCACTTAGCTTCAGGCTGCTTGGAAGTCAGATCCTCAGACACTAGTTTTTAAAGTTATTGAGATTTTAAATCATCCTGTGGGAATGCAATCATAAACCCTGATGACCTCCAACTAAGATCTGGAGGTGTTCTCTGGGAAACAGTTGCAAAGATTTGGACTTCAGGGAAGCTGAAGGCACCCATAAACTGTAATATGGGCAAGGGAAAGCACGATGATAGTGTTGCCCATCTACATTTCCTGATAGAACCTCAGTACTTTCTAGATGTATGGGAAACCTGAAGCCTGTCCCATTGTCTGAATTCAAGGCCAAGTAAACCGGCCTTATTCACAGGGAGTCTAGGAATGTGTTTCAATCTGCTGTCTGTGTAATGCTCTGGGAGTGGTAGCCTGCCGAGAATGATCTTTCTGATTTTTAGATTGCCCTGGGTCTCAGGAGTGCAAGACCCCAGCCACTATATTGTCAGGAGTCCAAGGGTCATCCCTATGTAGACTGCATTTATCTATCAGTTTTATGTAGGCAATGGAAAACTGTTGGGGACAGAGCATGCCAACAGGCTTTAAAAAGGTAGTGGGAAACTGCTTTGACTGTGTGTATCCACCAATCCTAGCAAGGCCGTGTCAGAACACTGTGCCTGAGTACCTCATCAGCCTTAGCAAGGCAGCAGGAGAATGCTGTGATTGTGCATACCCATCTACTGGCTTTAGTAAGACTGTGGGAGAGTGTTGTGGGTTCACATTTCCCCCAGCTTTAACAAGACAGCAGAATAATGCTGTGATCACTTGCCTTAGCAAGGCAGAAGAAGGGTGCTATGTCTGCATGTGTATATCTGCACTAGTAAGGTAGAGGGAGAGACACAAATGGCATCTGCCAGTGCCTGCATCCCTGGAGGGAGTCCCAACTGGTCTCTGACCCTTTGGCAGATGCTTTAAGATTAGCAAATAAAACTGCTTGGTGTATAGTCTAGGCAAGCTGTTGTTTTTGCACTGAGTCTCAGGAAAGTGAGCCTGAACAGGAGCCTTTTAAAAGGAATATCTCAGTTCCCTCCAGCCCTTTGGGTCTTTTGGACATTAGCCCATTGACTTTCAAAACCAGTTGCTTTAGGGGCAAGCTTCAAGACAAGGGTAGCCCAGGTCCCAAGGGTATCAGGACCTAATGTGGGGCACACACCCCTCATTTATCAGACAGAAGCTCTAGACTTGGGAGATCCCTACCTATTGTGGGTCACCATATGGGGGGCAGGTTTTGGTGAGACCACATCTCTGCCTGTCCTACAGTCTTGATGTAGCCTTCTTATGTTTTGTTGTGGAAGAGCTGTTCAGCTAGTTTTCAGGTCTCTTTCAGAGATAATTCTTCCGTATGTAGATGTAGATTTGGATGTCCATGGCAGAAAGTGAGTTCAAGATCTTTCTATACTACCATCTTGGACTACCACTAAAAGTTACTTTCTTATGGTTCTTTTTGATAATTTAGAACACATGACACACAGAAAAAAGAATCAAGGAAGTCTAGACTAGAATCATTTTCTGCCATAAACTTAAGAAATCATAACTACGTGGTTGATATTATTCCACATGAAAGAATATTTGGAGAGCTGGAGTTGTATAATGCAGACATGGATTACTCATGTTAATGATGTAGAAAATACTTGAAATAGCTCATTATTTTCCAATCCCTTATACATTAATCCTGGACATCTCTATATAGCCAATGAATTTAACTTAAGGAGATTGGTCAAGACAGTCTGTCCTGAATAACATCCTGACCGGACCACATTCCGGACTTTATAGAATGAGGGGAAGTAGACAAATGGAAAGTAGCATCTGCTCTGTTTCCTAAATGAAGCTGGTATAACAGAGGTTTCCATAAAAATGATAACATCACGGAAGCATTTAAACATAATTGGATTACTCTCAGTACAATTACCCCTATAAATGTGCTTTGAGTCTTCCTATGACCTTCTCTATCTAACTGGCAAAATTTAGTAGGAGGATAGAAAAGCAATAAATACAAGATGTTAATTTAAGTGTTTTAGCAGCATAATTGCTACTTATTAACCAGTATTTATCTTTTTTGGACCTCACTGTTGAGTTTCAGCAAGTCTTATAATATTTATAATATTTATGCATATATTTCATACATACATATGAATAATATGTATCCTATTATATTTTATATCATTTAGTAACACATTGAATTAGTACTTATATAAATAAATATTATTTCTATATATTTTCTTTCTAAATTTTTGATGTTTTTCATAAAATTAATATGGAAATAATCTAAGATTCTGGTGTTAAGTGATTTAGAGACTTAACAGTAAAGCATGACAGAGAGTAAACACATAATGAGGACTTATAAATATATGTGTACAAATAAGTCTATTTTAGTTTGCCCTATGTTTTATTAGGATAGTGTTGCTGCACATCTCGCATACCTCTCTCAGGAAAATTCAGATTAAGAAGACTTGGTTGAATTATAATGTCAAATATTAGAGATTTGTGTGCAAACTCATCAAGGTAGTTGTCCAATTACAGTCCCTTGAATACTGCACTTAAAATTGAGAAGATAATTGATTTAGCAAAATTTATCACATTTTTAAGATAAATTATATAACTGTTCTATTTAGCCAAAATTACTCTAATGAATCCATGAAAAGCAATTATGTATGCAAAATATCTGGTAGATACGGTCTTAATATTTGTTATTCTTCTCTGTAGTGAAGCAAAATTTCTTACAGATTCATCTCCAACCATAGGTATGACAATCACTACTATAAATCCATGCTAAAGCCTCTCATTATTCTTTTGCTATGTTGATGCTTCTGGGAACATTTTTTAACTTTTGAAGTCATCTGATAGTCTATAATTCTCTTAATGGAAATTCTAGACCTTTTTTTCATTCCCAATTTCATTCTTTTAGTTAGTGCTTTCAGTACTTGAACAGGCCCAGTGCTTCTGCAAGAATGAATTTGATGCCAATACAGCCATTAGAAAGTACTGAATTCAGATACAGTCACAATGTCAATTACAAGCATGGTTAGAAATAGAATATGGATGGAAACTGAGGATGCATATAAATAAGTTACCATCCATTTTTTGTATAATATTCCACACATAAGCGCTAAGAGACTCTACATTAAAGTTATCATGCTGAGCTATAGATCCATTTCTTTTCTGCTTGTATGTTACAATATCTACATGATTTTTCTGATAGGCTTTGAAACAGTGACCACTGGGCAATTTGATATCTTAGCTGACAAATGATTAGCAAAGAGGATCTTAATGTGTTGTGAGTAGAACAATATCTCATATTATATAATTTTGTAGCATTAAGGTTGTCATATACTGTAAGATCCACTTGTAGAAAATACATAGTGATTTTTCAGTTATAGTGAAGTAGGAATTGCTGCAATGGATTGGAATATGCAAATTTGAATTCCACTTGAATGAGCTTCCATTAGAGTCAAGTTTTCTGCCAGAACAAAAAAAAAAAAAAAAGCATTTATAATACAATGCTTACAAAATGTTTTAAATAATGGTCTGATACATTTTTTTTACTAAATGAAAGCTCAGTTTTTTTATTTGTTCAGGCATGGACAAGTTGAACTACTTTGAATTTTGTCATCTATGGACTACTACCTGCTGAGTCAATGATTTCTCTGAGCTTTACTTCTTTAACAAATAGCAGCAGTGATAACAAAAACGCTGCTATTATTAAAGCAATTAACATTAATACTGTGTCTAGGAGATATACAAAAATCTTTTTTAAGTGTAATTTTTTTTATCGTGAATCCCTTAAGTGGGACAGAAGTTAACATGAAACTAGGCATTTCAGGGGAAAAAAAAAAAACACCTTTATTAAAAAAGAAAAAAGTAGGTCAAAAAACAAAGAGAAAAAAAACAAAGAGGAAAAATAAGGGATATTTCTAGACTACATATTTCTATGTAACAAGTCAATATATCAGTATTGCATTACAATATAAAATAGAGAAGTAATAGGGATTGAGGAATCTATATTGTTACAAAATCCTCATAACAATCTATAGGAATAATTTGCTCCCTGCTTTATGAGCAAATACTAAGTTTATATGTATGATTTTATATCACAAACCATATTCCATAAATCCTAAAATAATTATTTTGTTAGTATATAGGAAGTTACTAAAACAAGACAATGCATTCATCCAAGGCAGCATATTACTGAAAAGGTACTATTGTAAAAGCAAATATTTTCTTTTGAGAATCCTGTATGTGTCTGCTTTAGCAACACAGTATGTATCTTTCAGGATAATCTAGGTTATGCTGTGATAAAAACAATCCAAAAATCTCAACAAAAGTTTATTTCTTTTCCATTTTCCATGTCCATCAGTATTGACTGCGGTCCTGCTGCACATAGTCCTCAATTTTGGATCCATGCTTAAAGAGCATTCACCCACTAAAACTGTTACTATGAGAGAGAAAGAGAAGATAGTGAATTATACCAGCTCATAAAGCTCTGGCAGCATGAAACATACTGAAAAAAGCAAGTCTTATGGCCACACCTCACTTTAAGAATACAGGGATTGCCATTTACCAAGTGCCAGGGAATAGAATTAGAAATATTTAGTTTATAGTTTTAATGACTTATATAGAAGAATATATATATTTCACATACAAAATCTGCTGTTATACAAGTCTGGTTATGAGAAGATGATAGACTAAATTACGTTATTACATATAGTAACATAATTATATATATATATATACTATCAGCTTAACCAAAATGAAATCAAACTATATCATCATCATCAAAAAACAAGTAAAACAGTATTTGAGAAGGATCACAGAAATGATTTACAATTTTTCTTTTTTTTAATAATAAATTTATTTTTTTATTGGTGTTCAATTTGCCAACATACAGAATACACCCAGTGCTCATCCGGTCAAGTGCCCCCCTCAGTGCCCGCCACCCAGTCACCCCCACCCCCTGCCCTCCTCCCCTTCCACCACCCCTAGTTCGTTTCCCAGAGTTAGGAGTCTTCATGTTCTGTTTCCCTTTCTGATATTTCCTTACAATTTTTCTACTGAATGTTATAATGTTTTTATTCCTTTGGAAAAAAAGAAAAGGAGAAAAACAGGAAAAAAAAAACATAATAACTATGGTTAGGTTCACCCTTAAGTTCATTTTGTCTTAAACATGCAGTATAAGTGGCATTATTTTGTTAAGTATGACAAAGTTAGAAAATATTTTTGATTATTTTCATGATTGAGAGGAAATACTGTTAAGAGAATGGATTGCGGGATCCCTGGGTGGCGCAGTGGTTTGGCGCCTGCCTTTGGCCCAGGGCACGATCCTGGAGATCCAGGATCGAATCCCACGTCGGGCTCCCGGTGCATGGAGCCTGCTTCTCCCTCTGCCTGTGTCTCTGCCTCTCTCTCTCTGTGACTATCATAAATAATAAATAAAAAAATTAAAAAAAAAAAAAAAAAGAGAATGGATTGCCTGGAGCTAGACCACCTGTGTTTGATTTCCAATCTTACCATTTACTAGCTGTGTAACTTTGGACAAGATACCTAAACAGTTTGTGCTTTTGCTTCTGCATCTATAAAGTGAGCATCAAAATAGAAGTCATAGAGTTCTAGGCACTGGACAGCTCAGTGGTTGAGCCTCTGCCTTTGGCTCAACTTGTGATCCTGGGGTCCTGGGGTCAAGTCCCCATCAGGCTCTCCCTGGGAAGCCTGCTACTCCCTCTGCCTATGTCCCTGCTTCTCTCTGTGTCTCTCATGAAAAATAAATAAAATCTTAAAAAAAAGAAGTCATAGAGTTGTTAGGAGGATTAAAATAACTAGTACAGAAAAGGTCCTTAGATCAACCCTGTGTGCACTAGTGGGACTCAGTAGAAGTTAACCAATTATGTTGCAATCTTCTCTCTCCTCTATTTAAAATAAAGAGGCAGAGCCAATTGGGATTTTATTATTTTTTTAAAGATCTTATTTATTTATTCATGAGAGACACAGAGAAAGAGAGAGGCAGAGACACAAGCAGAGAGAGAAGCAGACCACATGCAGGGAGCCCGCCATGGGACTCAATCTCGGGTCTCCAGGATCACACCCTCGGCTGAAGAGGGCACTAAACTGCTAAGCCACCTGGGCTGCCCGCCAATTGGGATTTTAGATTATGCACCTTGCCCTTGTCATCTCACCATACTGCTAAGAGGTTTAAGGAAGAAATAAGGCAACGAGACAGAGACAAGTTCTAATGTGCAAGACTTGAGACTAATCGAACTACCAAGATGCTCCTGAAGAGGAAATTTTGGGGGGAGGGTGGGAGGCTCTCATCCCCTTATGGTGAATTATAACCCTAGTGGATGCACAGTTAGTACACATATAATCTGATTTTTTATATATTGTTTTGAAGCCTATTCCATTTTTCCCATTCCCTGACTTCTCTCTGTAACATTTATACAACTGCGTACACACACACACACACACACACACACACTCACAACATACAGCCAGGCATGAGGGATGTGAGTGTGCCAAAACATGTACTAGGAACAGATAGAAAAAACCCTGGTTTATAAGTGGCAGCTCATTTATTTACAATTTTGCTCATAAATTATGCACTCTTCCTAATATAACTCTTTTCCTTTTATATGTAGTTAGTTTAAGTGTCCAGTTTGAGTAAAATGTGTAGACTGCTTAGAAATCATTTTTATAAACTAATTGGAATAAAATTTACAATAAGAACTGTATAAAATGTGTTTCTTGTGTGAAAATTTGAGTTTTTCCTTATCTTTAATTGTATAAACTTTAAAGATTGACATTTTATTGCATGATGTATATTCACAAATGTGTATGCAAATGACATAAACCTATGTAACCTATGTAACTGTTTTACTATCACCCAGATCAAAACCCACCATTCATCAGGACACCAGGAGTCCACTTTAGCCCCTACTAATTCTAAAGCCTCTTCTCCCCCTGAGATAACATGTGTATACACACATGTTATATATACATGTATACTGATATATATACATGTGATATATATGTATACTGAAGTAAACTGAAGTTTACTCCTTTTATTTTTACTTGTCTTCTATGTAGAAATTTCTAACATTACTGTTTAGTTTCTCTTGTTTTATTTTTTTTTTTTAATTTTTATTTATGATAGTCACACAGAGAGAGAGAGAGGCAGAGACACAGGCAGAGGGAGAAGGAGGCTCCATGCACTGGGAGCCCGACATGGGATTCTCTTGTTTTAAAATCGTGTACATGGGATCAAATTGCATGTTTTCCTTTCTATCCTGTATAATTCACTCAATATTATGTAGACAAAATCATCTTTATTGTTACTTGTAGCTCTAGTTTCATTGCAGTGTAGTAATCCCTAGCATGAATTCTATTATGTGGTTTTGGAGGTATTTCTAAGTATATTATTGCACACATATCAGTGATCCACAAGTACACAACCATTTGTATGTATTGAATATATATATATTACATATACATATATATGTAACTAATGTACATATATGTATGCAGGTATACATATAAATGGTTTTAATTGCTTAGTTATGTATATTTCAATTGTACTAGATAATGCCTGATGTTTTCTAAAATAGTTGTATCAATTTACAAAAGTATATGAAAATGTACAATGCTCCATATTCTTGGCAATGCTTGGTATTATCACACTTCATTTTCCCAACTAAAGGATGCGTTTTGAAACCTCATTGTGGTTTTAATTTACATTTGTCTGATAATTTATGAAAGGGAATGACATGTAATGTCTGTTGGTCATTTTGATGTCCTCTTTTATGAAATAGGCATTCAGATTGCTTGTTCATTAACAGTCTTGAGTATTAGTGGTTAGTAGGTTTGTTTTTTTATTTAATTTTTTTTAGTCTTTTACAGCTTCTAAAGGGAAACATTTAAACATTTCAGCACTAAATAAATTGTTTAGGAATTGTCTACCTACAAATTATTAAGTGTAGGTAATCCCCCTATATTCCTACCTGACTAAAATTTTATGTAAATACTGAAACATTTGAAACATTTTGAAATTCATTAAAAGCTTTTTTGTGAATCTATTGAGTTGCTCATTAAAGTGCTCTTTGAATATGCTATGTTCTTCATTAATCTGTTAATATAATGTATATTATGTAAATGTGATATGTAATATGTTAAACTAACCTCCATGAATATTCTTTATGTGTTGCTAATTCTGTTTAAAATATTCAAGAATATATTTATGAGTCAGAGTATTTGTAATTTTCACTTTTGTACTGCCCTTTTAAGGTTTGAATATTAGGATTTCTCTAGATCCAGAAAACTAGTTTGGAAGAGTTGTATTAGTTTTGCATTTTGTTTTCTTTGTTTGATAAGTTCTCTGGACCTGATCTTTTTTTATTGGGGCTATATTTCCACTAGTAATATAATTTTTAAATGTTTAAATGGTTGTTCAGGCTTTCTATTATTGCTTTGGTTAACTGATATTTTTTGAGGTATTGTTTCATTTGTCCTTAATTGTCAAAAGTTTAGACCATTGGTTTCATAATTACATTATTTTGTTTTTAAAGTAATATTTCCTTTCCAGTCTTAATATAGGTTATTAGTAACTTCTCTCTCTTATTTATCATTATCATCATACATTTTTATTTTAATTAGTTTTCATAGGGATGGCTGGGTGGCTCAGTGGTTGAGTATCTGCCTTCAACTCAGGGCATGATCCTGGAGACCTGGAATCAAGTCCCACATCGGGCTCCCTGTATGGGGCCTGCTCTCTCTCTGCCTGTCTGCCTCTCTCTCTCTGTGTCTCTCATGAATAAATAAATAAAATCTTAAAAAATAGTTTTTATAATATGCCAACATCAGTCTCTCTTGCTATTCTCAACTAAGTACTTTGTTTCCCTTATTATTTATCTTATTATTTTTATTATTTCCTTCTAATTTCTTAATATCTTATCCCTTTATAGTATTGCTTTCTTTAATTTATTGAGGTGTTTTAATTTTAACTTTAGTTATTTGCAAAATAGACATTTGTCTATAGATTTTCTCTGTATCTTACAGTTATGACTTGTGTTTCTTAGTAATTCAAAATAATTTTAAATGCATATTATGATTTATTTTCTCTATAGGTTAACTAGAAGTATTTCCAGACATGAAGGGTTTTAAATAATTTATTTATTTATTCAGTCGTTCATTCACATTCATTTGTTTATTCATTTATATCTTCATTCATTTATTAAAATGCATCCAAATCTAAATTGCAGTATGGTCAAAGAGCACATTCTATATGGTTTCAATATTTTGAAATATTTGCTTTCAAAATATTATTATTAGAGTGGCTTTACACTATACAATATTGGCAACTTTTATAAATGATCTATATGTTCTTGAAATCAAGTGTTTAAAATAGGAGCATTGCTTAATTTTTTTTCTTTTTTTAAAATTAAATTCAGTTAGTCAACATATAGTACATCATTAGTTTCAGATGTAGAGTTCAGTAATTTATCAGTTGCATATAACACCCAGTGCTCATCATCTCTCATGGTTTGTCTCCCTCTCTGATTCTTCCCATTCATTTTTCTCTCCCTTCCCCTATGATCCTCTGTTCTATTTCTTATATTCCACATATGAGTGAAATAATATGATAATCGTCTTTCTCTAATTGAATTATTTTGCTCAGCATAACACCCTCCAGTTCTATCCATATCATTGTAAATGATTTCATCTTTTTGATGATTGAGTAATATTCCATTATATCTCACATCGTTTTTATCATTTCATCTGTAGAAGGACATCTAGTCCCTTTCCATAATTTGACTATTGTAGCTATTGCTGCTATAAACATAGGAGACTAGGTACCCCTTTGGTTCACTATATTTGTATCTTTAGGGTAAATACCAGTAGTGTAATTGCTGGGTTATAGGGTAGCTCTATTTTTAACTTCTTGAGGAACATCCATTCTGTTTTCCAGGGTGGCTGTAGCAGCTTGCATTACCTTCAACAGTGTAAGAGGATTCCCCTTTCTTTGGATCCTCACCAACATCTGTTGTTGTCTGACTTGTTAATTTTAGCCTTTCTAGCTGGTGTGAAATGGTATCTCATTGTGGTTTTGATTTGTATTTCCCTGATCCCAAGTGATGTTGAACATTTTTTTCATGTGTCTGTTGTCTTTGGAGAAATATGTCTGTTCATGTCTTCTGCCTATATATCAAGTTTCAATGCATTATGGTCTGAAAATATGCAGGGAATGATTCCAATCTTTTGGTACCAGTTGAGACCTGATTTGTGACCTAATATGTGATCTATTCTGGAGAATGTTCCATGTACACTTGATAAGAATGTGCATTCTGTTGCTTTAGGATGGAATGCTCTGTATATATCTGTGAAGTCCATCTGGTCCATTGTGTTATTCAAATCCCTTGCTTCCTTGTTGACCTTCTGCTTAGATGATCTGTCCATTGTTGTGGATGAGGTGTTTAAGTCCCCTATTATTATTGTATTATTATCAATATGTTTCTATAATTTTGTTATTAATTGCTTTATATAATTTGCTGCCCCCAAATTAGAAGCATAAATATTTACAACTGTTAGATCTTCTTGTTGGATAGACTGTTTATGTCTATAGGGTCCCTTTGCAAACCTTATTACACTCTTTGGCTTAAAATCTAAATTGTCTGACATAAAAATTGCTACTCCAGCTTTCTTTTGATGTCCATTAGCATGATAAATGGTTTTCCACTCCTCACTTTCAAGCCATAGTTGTCTTTGGGTCTAAAATGAGTCTCTTGTAGACAACCTATAGAAAGGTTTTGCTTTTTTACCCAATCTGAAACATTATGTCTTCTGATTTAGCATTTATCCCATTTACATTTAGAGTAACTATTAGAAATATATGAATTTAATTACATTGTATTACCTATACAGTCACTGTTACTGTATATTGTCTGTATTCCTTTCTGGTGTATATTATTCTTGTGCTCTCTCTTGGCTTAAAGGATCCCCTTTAATATTTCTTGCCAGGCTGGTTTATTTTATTTTTTATTTATTTATTTATTTTTGCCAAGCTGGTTTAATGGTCACAAATTCTTTTAGTTTCTGTCTGTCCTAGAAGCTTTTTATCTCTCCTTCTATTCTGTATGAAAGCTTTGCTGGATAAAATACTCTCGGCTGCATTTTTTTTTTTCTCATTTAGCATCTTGAATATATCAAGCCAGCCCTTTCTGGCCTGCAGGTCTTTGTGGATATATCTGCTGCCAGCCATATGTCTCTACCTCTGTAGGTTTAGGAACTTGTATCCTCGGCTGCTTTTAGGACTTTTTGCTTTTTCTCTGAAATTTTCAAGATTCACTACTATGTTGAAGTATTCACCTATTTTTATTGATTTTGAAAGCAGTTCTCTGTGCCTCCTGAATGCCTGTTTTCTTCCCCAGATTAGGGAGATTCTCAGCTATAATTTGCTCAAATACACCTTCTGCCTCCTCCCCTTTCCTCTTCCTCTGGGGCTCCAATTATTCTAATATTGTTTCACTTTATGGTATCATTGATCCCTTACATACTCCCCTAAGGATCCAGTAGTTATCTCTTTTCCTCAGTTTCTTTACTCTCCATCATTTTATCTTCTATGCCACTAACTTAATTTTCTATCTCATTTATCCTAGCAGTTAGCATCTACATTGTTGATTGCATCTCAGCAATACCCTTTTATCAATTTTGACCTGATTAGATTTTAACTCTTTTATTTCTCCAGAAAGGTATTCTCTAGTGTCTTTAGTGCTTTTCTCAAGCCTAGCTAGTATCTTTATAATTGTTATTCTGAATTCTAGCTCCAACATTTTACTAATACCCATATTTATTGAGCCTCTGGCAATTAGTACTGCCTCTTGTTCTTTTTTCCTGGGAGGAATTTTCCATCTTCTCATTTTGTCCAGAGAAGAATATATAAGCAAGGAAACAAAAATATCAACCACGACCCCAGTGAAATATATAGTAGACAGGTCAGAAGAGATCAGAAACAAACAAACAAAAAAAGGAAAAATGGAGAGAATATATTCAAACAGGTGGACAGAACAGGATGATACACTAGGTCCTGGGTGTATTTTGCTCTGTTTGTTAGAAGATGTTAGATCCCAAAATTATATAGAAAGAAAAAGTTGGGGATCCCTGGGTGGCTCAATGGTTTAGCTCCTGCCTTTGGCCCAGAGCATGATCCTGGAGTCCTGGGATTGAGTCCCACTTCGGGCTCTCTGCATGGAGCCTGCTTCTCCCTCTGTCTGTGTCTCTGCCTCTCTCTCTGTGTCTCTCATGAATAAATAAATAAAATATTTTTAAAAAGAAAGAGGGCAGCCTGGGTGGCTCAGTGGTTTAGTGTCGCCTTTAGCCCAGGGCCTGATCCTAGACACCTGGGATCGAGTCCCACCTCAGACTCCCTGTATGGAACCAGCTTCTCCCTCTGCTTATGTCTCTACCTCTCTCTCTCTCTCTCTCTGTCTCTGTGTGTGTGTGTGTCTCATGAATAAATAAATAAAATCTTTAAAAATAAATAAATAAAAATAAGATAAAAAAGAAAGAAAAACTTATGTATATACAAAAATAAAATTGAGTACAATGAAAGGAAGCAAAAAAATGAAGAATATATATATATAGTGTAAATGTAAAAATGAAAATTTTAAAAAGAGAGCTGATAAGAAACTAGTTGAAAAGGAGAAAACAAGAAAAAGAAAATTTTAAACTAAAAGATTAAGGAATCATGAGAAAAAAAAAAAAAAAAAACCTCAAATTCTGTATACTATTTTCCCCTCGCACTGGAGTTTTATACTTCTGTGCTCAGTAAACCTGATCTAAGCCAAATGTTACTTTTGGTTTTCCGGGGGAGAGGCCTGTTGCACTGATTCTCAGGTGTCTGCCCAGGTAGAGTTGCATCTCCCTTGTTTCTGGTTGCTCTATGTGACCTTTGCTCCCTGAAGGCTTTCTGCACCACTTTAGAGGATGAAAACATAAATATATAAAAATATTGGTGCCCTCTTCTCCAGGTGAAATACTGAAAGATTGGGGCTCCCCCTCTTCAGTGCACCCTCAGGGAAAATCAGTCAACCACTTTTGTCTCTCTGGTTTCCCCCATACTCTGTCTTCACCCAGACTGTGACCAAGCATTTTTATCTCAGGCATGCAACCTTGTTTCGATTCTCCAAACTCAGCAGACTCCTTCAGCCTGAGTCTCCAAATTCTGCGGACTCCTGGGAGGCATGCACCCACCCTGATCCTCCAGAGGAAGGAGGGTCTCATCATAATTCTGCTCCTTGCTGGGCCCCTGCTGAGAGAGTGGTCACCCTGTCATGCTGTGGTTCAGAGTCTATGGCAACACTTAGCTGAAAGCCCACTTCTGGGCGAGCTGATTGCAGCCCACTTCCCTGCTTCAATGCTTGGGAACTCTGTCACACTCAGGCACCCCTATTCTTTCTGTGACCCCAGGGAACCTGAGACCACACTGTCCCATGTAGGAGTCTGCCCTCCTATGCCACCAGAGTGCCTTTCAGGCAGGGATGTCCCTCATCAGAGCAGACTTCTTAGAGGTCCAATTTTGCACTCCGCTGCTATATCACTTTCCAGTCGGTAGCCAAGTGAGACAGCCTTCCTCCCCTCCTAATACTGGCTAATAAGTTTTGCTTTTCATATTTATGGTATACCTCTTCTCATCTTTGTACTTTCAACATTTCTATAAGTTTTTATTTTAGATGAATCTTCCCATATGTTGCCTTGGATTCACTTCTCTGCACCTCCTACCCCATAGAAAGTGGTCACTTTTCTATTTGTAGAATTGCAGCAATTTTTTTCTTAAATCTCAGGTTGAGTTCACAGGTATTCAGAATGATTTCATAGCTACCTAGCTGAATTTGAGGGATTAGATGAAACTAGGGTCCCCTAATCCTCTGCCATCTTCCTATAATCAGAAGCATTATTTTATGTAAATATTTTGTCAATTATTTTTCATATTTTTCAAATCTCCAATGATCTTACTCATACTTTCTCTGCCTATTCTATTATTTTGAATGTTGCATTTAAAATCCCCTTTCTGGGAAACCCAGGTGGCTCAGCGGTTTAGCGCCGCCTTGGGCCCAGGGTGTGATCCTGGAGCCACGGGATTAAGTCCCATGTAGGGCTTCCTGCATGGAGCCTGCTTCTCTCTCTGCTTGTGTCTCTGCCTCTCTCTCTCTGTGTCTCTCAAGAATAAAAATAAATAAATAAATAAATATCAGTTTAAAAAATAAATAAAAAATAAAATCCCCTTTCTGATTTGTTTATTTCACTTGTACTTGAAAAATTTTGGTTGTTATATTTTGGTGCTATGCTAACAGATCATACAACTTATAAAATGTTACATATTGCAGATGAATTTAATCATTTACCATGTTAAAGTGATATTATGTATATTTTATCTTAAAATAAGTTGTGTCTGCTAATATTATATTATACTAGCTAACAAGTTTTCCTTTTTTTTGGTATCTCTCCTCTCATCCTTATATTTTCAACATTTCTATAAATGTATATTTTAAATATATATTTTTTAAATTTTTATTTATTTATGATAGTCACACAGAGAGAGAGAGAGGCAGAGACACAGGCAGAGGGAGAAGCAGGCTCCATGCACTGGGAGCCCAATGTGGGATTCGATCCCGGGTTCCAGGATCGCTCCCTGGGCCAAAGGCAGGCGCCAAACCGCTGCGCCATCCAGGGATCTCTATAAATGTATATTTTCGATGAATGTCTCATAATTGCATATAACTGAATTTTTTATTTTCTCTCATCTGACCATCTTGGCCTTTAACTTGTAGCTGTAATTAATAAAATTTAACTTTGCATTCAATATAATCATTGTTCAGTTTACTTCTACTATCTTGTTTTGTGCTTTTAATTTTTCTGATCTGCTATTTATTTCTCATTTTTCCTTTCTTTGGTTTCTCGGAAATATTTATTCTCAAAAAAAAAGAAATATTTATTCTATTTTCGTCTTTGGAAGTTACATAACTTGTTTGTATTCTACTGATGAGTACTATATAATGAATTGTGTCCTCCTTCCAAGAAAAGATATATTAAAGTGCTAACCCTCAGAAACTCAGAATGTGACCTTATTAGAAATAGGCTTGTTGCATACACAATTAGCTAAGATGAGGTCATACTGGAGGAGGTAGGGTCCTACTCTAATATGAATGTGTTTTCATAAGAAAACCACATGGCCCTGTGACAATGGAGATGCACACAGAGAGCATAAGTGATAATGAACACAGAGACTGGACTAAGGTAGCTCTAAACTGAGGAACATGAATGATTGTCCACAAAATACCAGAACCCAGGAAAAGTTAAGGAAAGATTCCCCTACAAGTTTCAGATGGAGCATGGCCTGCTGATACCTTGATTTTGGACTTTTACTATTTTGCAAGGTAACAGGTTTAGAGAGCTTTAACCTCATTTACTTTCCTCATGATTTCTATATTACTTTTGTATGGTATTTTAAGTAATATTAGTTTAGGAGTGCCTGGGTGGCTCAGTCAGTTAAGTATCTGCCTTAGCTCAGGTCATGATCTCAGGGTCCTGGGATTGAGCCCTGCATCAGGTTCTCTGCTCAGCAGAAAATCTGTTTCTCCCCCTTCTTCTGCCCCTTCTATCCCTGCCCGTGCTCTTTCTCTCTCTCTCTCTCTCTCTCTCTCACTCTCTCTCGCTCTATTCTCTCTCTTTCTCTCTCTCTCTGCCATTGTCTTTCTCTCTCTCTCTCTTTCAAATAAAGGAATAAAATCTTTTAAAAATAATATTAAATTACTCTTAGAAATTCTAATCCTTATAGATGCTTCCAATGTTTATTTTGTTAAACATTTTAAGAATGGTTATATTGGTGCATCCATCTGTTTTGTTTCTATTTGATTTTATTCCTGTTGTCTCCTTTTCTTTCTAGTTATCTTTGACTGATTTCTGGTCATTGCCACTAAAAATTTTGACAGAGAGTAGGAGTTCCAAGGCTAGAACTGACATTGTCCCTTTCAGGGAGGTGGTGCATTCTGTTCTGCAGATCCCTGAGAGCTCTATCATTCAGAACCATCTCAAATGAAGTTAATCATTTGAGAGTCTTTAGTTCCTCCAAGGTCAGAAAAACACAGGATGCAAATTCTATCAAATTTTACATCTTTTAGTCTTTTCTTCCTTTGAATAGAGCCAATGTGATTTGTGTGTTATTAATCTGGTGGTGCTGTGGGAGCAGACATTCTTGTGTAGGTCCTCCTATTTATATTAAATAAGTCATATTTTGGGGTTATACTTTAATATAGGGAAAGAGGCCTAACTGAATCTTTACCTCAAATAAGCTCAAGTCCTAACTTCTGCCCTAGCCCTGTTAAAGTCTCAGAACCAGAGCCCAGGGCATAGAGGTATCAAATGTTCTCAAGCCATAGCTGGTTTGATGCTTCTGTATCACAATTTTATCTTTAGTCATAGGCTTTCATCTCAAAGTTGGCCTTGGAATTCTATACTGTGTTTAAATGTTCTGTGTTTTTTGTTTTTTTTTTTTAAATCAAGCAGGGTTTTGTTCTGTTTTTAGTAAAACCATTTATCAAAATAATCTAGTCTATCAATAATATAAGCTAAAATCTTTTACCTTCTTTATTATTTTTATTCCAATATTTTTAATTTTTGTACTGCATACAAATGTAATTGAGTGGGATGATAAGAAACTCTTAGTATACTTTCACTGGTCAAGATATTAAACATATTTCATATTTACCATAAGGTGTTTCTTGTCACAATTTGTTTTTAAAGAATATTGTTTATGTAAACTTTTAGCTTTTGGTTTATTCACTCAATCTGAGTGTGTGCATTTCGTTGAATGATAGGAGTCTCAGGTTAGACTATGAATAAAAGAAATCTGTGTAGCTATGTGCACTTACTTTTAAAAAGAGAATAGTTTAGGGGGGCACCCAGCTGGTTCAGTTGGCTAAGTGTCTTCCTTCAGCTCGGATCATGATCCCAGGTTCCTGGAATTGAGTCCCTCATCAGGCTCCCTGTTCAGTGATGACTGCTTATCCCTCTCCATCTGCCTCTCACATCTGCTAGTGCTCTCTTTCTCCTTCTCTGATCTCTCTCTCTCAAATAAATAAAATCTAAAACGAGAGAATAGTGAGTGTTCACTCAGAAAACAAACAAACAAAAAACATATCAGTAGTGAGAAGAAATTTATATTGATAATAATTCATTGGTAGAGTACAGATAATTACATAATTGGGAAAATTTTGTATGGAAGAATTAACACCTTCTCATTGACATAGACCCTATCCTTATCCCTGTAGAATATGAAACTCATTTCATTATCACTCACTGTCCTTCACTGACCTTCCTCCAACTTCTGTACTTACATATATTAAATATGATCTTATCCCTGCTTGAAAGACAAGCTGATATATAATTGCAGATAATTACATTGATTTACAATCAATTTAATTTAGCATGTTTCAACCCATTTCCTTTAAATATATTTTTGCATTATTTAATTCATAAGTTTTCTCCAGTCTATGTTGCTGTTTTTCAGTGTGTTTAAAATATGACATGGTGCCATGGTACAAAATATAACAGATATAATGTCATGGAGCACTGTGGGAAAGAGTAGCCCAGTTACCTGTAATCTTACCAGATTTTGACTGGTGCAATCTAAAGTTCCATTAGCTGCTTTCAGAGCATTTCCAAAATTCTTACTCCTAGTATGATCACAGTCAAGTTAGAAATCTGAGATCTTGTACATTAATGACTGATAAATTAGATATCTCTGATCCAGTTAAATATCATTTGAAATATAAGATTTTATACTGATTTAGTTAATTGATCTCCGTTCATTTCAGTCCATTTCTCTGAACAATTGAAAATTTTCTCTATCTAAATGTTGTCACCTTACTTATGTATTATATATTTCTGTAATCATTTTCTGCTGCTCCTCTGGAAGCTTCCCATATTTTAATGGCTTGAAACAAACAAACAAAAAATTATCTTGGGATGCTGGGGTGGCTCAGTGGTTGAGCGTCTGCCTTAGGCCCAGGGCTTGATCCTGGAGGATCAAGTCCCGCATCTAGGTTCCTGCATGGAGTCTGCTTCTCCCTCTGCCTATGTCTCTGCCTCTCTCTTTCTGTGTCTCTCATGAATAAATAAATAAAATCTTTTAAAAAATTATCTTATGCTTCCGTAGGTCAGAAGTTGGACATGAGTCTCACTAAGGTAAAATCAAAGTGTTTGCAGGACTGTATTCTTTTCTGGAGACTCTGGAGAAGAATACATTTCCTTGCATTTTCCAGCTTCCATAGGTCACCCACATCCCTTTGTTCATGACTCTTATTAAAGCAATTAAATAGAGAGGACATTAGTTTGAGATTGTTCTAATATCTTGGTAGCCTGTGTAAGTAACCCAAAATCTAAGCCAGAGTCAAAGTACTTGAATTCAAGAAATGAAATTAGAAATAATGAATCACAAACAGCCAACTAAAATTTCCCAGATAGAGTGATTCCTAAGTTATAGGCAATCAAATCTTTTTTTTTTTTTTTTTTTTTTTTTGCTTTGTTTCTATCTCTTCTCTTTAAAAACTTCTACCCTAGCTCCTACTAGTGGAGCATGTTTAACCAATTTCCAGTTGGTACTGCCCAATTTAATTTGATTTATACTTAAATAAACTTTTGAAAAATTTAATATGCCTCACTTTATCTTTTAACATCCCCTTCCATTTTGAAAGCCAGAAGAGTGATTCTGTGATTCTTCTGTTGTCTCAACACTCTGGCCACAGCCAGGAAAGGGTTTCTGTTGTTAAGGACTCAGATGATTAAAACAAATCCACCAAGATAATCCAAATAATCTCCCCGACCTTAAGGTCTTTAAACATTATCCTTTTCTCATGTAATGTAACATATTCACAGGCTCCAGAGATTAAGATATTAAGACATGGATATCTTCAGGGAGCAATTATTCTACCTAATGCAATACTTTATTAATATTTATTTATTTATTTATTTATTTATTTATTTTTGCCTATTTATTAATACTTGATATTTATTGAAAAAGAATGCAAAATGATTTTTCCAGGTAGTATTGAAGAACCAGGCTGAGTGTCTGTTTTTCTTTGTATTGTTTTTAATATTTTGTCCAAATACACACATCTGTAAGACTGCTACAATTATGAAAGAAAAAAGATAGTTGTACAAACCGGTGCAGAGAAGAAAAGGAATTTTGACAGTTTGGCTGCCAGGCACTCTAGGCTCCTATAGCAATCTGGTGGAGCAAGGGATGACTCTGGGAGTAGGTTGGGAACTAACCAGATTGAAATATTAACTCCTTCAGGATTTTGCAATCACTTATTTGACTCAGATAATAACCAATTTCTGAGTGGATGTCAAACGTCTATGTAAGTACTCGAAGCATTTCAAAAATTATAATAATCAATTGAAATTAGCTCCCTGTTTGGACTTAGTGAATGCTGCTACACCAGTAAATAAATCGTTGCAGTGACCAAAGAAAGCATGATAAATATTTCTTATTAACAGTTTGACAAACAACATAGATGTAGTCCTTCACTTTTAGATTTTATCATCCATGAGAGATATAAATATTAAACAAATAGACACACAAAAAATAATTACATATATTTGAAACTGC
The DNA here is from genome assembly GCF_011100685.1 of Canis lupus familiaris. Lineage (NCBI taxonomy): Eukaryota > Metazoa > Chordata > Mammalia > Carnivora > Canidae > Canis > Canis lupus. The sequence goes on from NC_049253.1 coordinate 20,911,465, forward strand.
TCTTATGAGAACATACAGAAGTGAATGACAGGAAGTGACTCAACTGGCTGGTTTGAAATGGTTCTCTGAGAAAGTAGCATTCAAATTGAATCCCAAGTATGAAGAACTCATTAGGTAAGGGAAAATAAGAGTACTGAGGTGTATTCCAGGTAAACAGAACAGTCCAATGTAGAGCACTGAGCTGGAAATGAGCTCAGCACTTTGTGAAAGTATGAAAGACCAGCTGGGCTGGGTCTTGTGAATGAAAAGGGCAGGTGGGAATGCATAAGCCTGGCAAGTCATTAGGGTTTAGGGGCCTGGAAGACCAGGTTAATCATAGGTGCAGTAGTAACTCAAATGAGAAATGGGATTAAAAAAATTATTAGTGAAAGCATAGCCAATGGGGATGGTGGTTGAGAAGAATTGATTTTGGACATGGACATTGAATAATGAGTAAGTATTTATCAGCCATACAAGGGAAAGAATGACATTCTAGACAGAATGAATAGCATGCACAGAGGCAAGGAGGAAAGAAACAGCAATACTGTGCCGTGTAAAAATTTTATGAGCACGCTTTCTTGGCTGTAATTAATCTCTTCAATAAAGAAAAATGGAACATCAAAAGGATGGGAGCAGAAGCTGCATTATTTTACTAGGGAAGCCTATCTAAATTGACATTAATCTATTAATCTGCCCTTTTTGTGTAAATTTATTTAGCTGTCATATATCTACTCAACTGAGCAGGAAGTTTCAGGAAATAGGCCTGAGTTAATTTCTTGTTTACCAATATATTTAATCAACATATTTAACCACTTCGGACCCAATTCCACTTAGTAATTTTTATATTTATCGATACTTATATATTTCTCCATGGTAGTGATAGTATGTGTTAAATATTACTGATAGACAGTCCATGTTTACCTGTTTTGCTTTTATCCCTCTCTATATCATTACATATAAAGCACTCCTCATTTGAAGATACAAAATAATATTCAGTTCTCAAATTTGCAGAGTCTGTAATGGGGATAAGTCATAGATACAAGAAAGTGTAAGAGAGATAATTATATTCCAAAATTGGCATAGGTCATATAGGAATTTAGAATAAGCAAATATTAATTATTTTGAAAATTTCAACAGAGGCAATGGCCTTGGATGATGGGAAGAATTTGCAGTTGTTCAGGGAAGGGCTTTCTTTTTAGAGAGAAAAGCCAAAATAAAGGCCTAAAAGTGTAAAGGGAAGATAGAAAGTTAACCACCTTGCAGGGAGATCAGGGGATCTTCACATTTAGACAAACTGTGAGGACAGCTATCTTCTTTGCAGTCTCAGCAATACGAGAGTCTGCTGTTGCAGTGTTCCTTTCTTGTCACTTAACCTTGTTTTCTTTCACTTATCCACTTAGTTTATAGCTTTGATTTATGGGTGTCTGCTTTTGGCTAGGTGTTGTCATCTGGTTCCTTCTCTTGTTCAAGATCATTCATTATTTATCACTTGGGACTCAACCCTTACCTGTGGTTATAACTGTCACTAAATAGCTCATGATTTAATTTCTCTCTCTCTCTCTCTCTCTCTCTCTATATATATATATATATATATATGTGTGTGTGTGTGTGTGTGTGTGTATGTGTATATATATATATATATATATATATATGGAATTTTTAGAGAATATTGTTATGATATTTACCTCCTTGGGAAAATGAAGTCTATTTTATTATTAACAATGCTTAGTTTAGGAATCTAATTTTTAATGAAGAAAGTGAATAATCTTTGCTTGATGGGCATATGTATTTCTCATTCTAAAATATGATTATTTTTTTCACTAAGAGAAACAATACAATTTAGTTATCATGTTTAGAAACAATTATAAAAACATAAGACATATTCATGTTCATAGACTGTCCTACAGTTGGGTATATTAAGTTATTTGTGTATGTGCATGCACAAGTGTATGTGTGTGTGGGGGGGAGGTAAATGTGTGGTTGCATGTGTTTTTAATGACTTCTTGAGATGTAACTCTTCAAATTTCTTTAGAACAAGAACCTCAAGAATTTGTCATCCACTTGGGAAAAGTTAAATTTGGATCATATGGCTGACACCATAAACAAAATTAATCCTAGATGGTTTGATAAGCTAAATGCACAAAATACATGTAAGTAGTAGAAGAAACTATATTTTTAATGTTTTTTAATCTTGGGATGGGGATGAGCATGGAATCCAGAAGCTATAATAGAATAAGACTTAGTGATTTGATGATCAATTTACATTCTTAAGCTTCATATAGCAAGTATACCAATAAAATTACCCCTTATTTTCAGTATCATATTATTTCACTCATTATAGAATTTAAGAAGAAAATAAAAACAAATGAACAGAGAAAAAAAGGCAAACCAGAAAGAAAGAGAGAGAGAGAGAGAGAAAGAAAAGAAAAGAAAACAGACTCAACTAGAGTGAACTGATAGTCACTGGAAAGGAGGTAGGTAGGAGTATAGGTGGTAGGTGAAGGGGATTAAGAGTTCATTTATAATGAACACTGAATTATGTGTAGAATTGTTGCATCACTGTATTGTACACCTGAAACTAATATAACACTGTACGTTAACTACACTGGAGTTATTTAAAAAAAGAAACTCAAAATTTCAGGCACGGGTCAGGAAAAAGCATATCAGATTTAAAGATTTCTGCTATAAAGCACTGGGCATTTACTGAGCTTTGTATTGATTTCAAAACGTTCTATAAAGTTTGCTTTAACGAATTCATTTAAAATGTATTATACTCCTAGGATAAGGTGCTATTATTTCCTTTGTATAATTGAGAAAACTGAGGCAATGAAGGCCACAGAGATTTGCCCAAGTTCACATAGTTACTTAAGGGAGAATCAGGAAGCAACTCTAGAGACTTGTATTCAGAGCCTTAACAACTTTCTACTGCTCATTCTCCCCAACATATGATGAAAAGAGCTTGAGATAGCAAATTATGGAACTAAGCACAGGAAAGAGGAGGCAAGGAACATAAAATCATGGCTTGAATAGTTTGCCCTTATGGGTAAATCTTTTAGTATTGTGGGTATTGGGTCGGTATTTTTGCAGTAAAAATAACTAGATATTTATATGAACATAGGGTAAGAAATAGAAATAAAGGTAAAGATCTTACTCAAAGACATTAATGACCTAAAGTCTTACAACTAACTAAAATAATTCACAAAACATATATTCAGTGACTTGAGTTCTGTTACAGCTCAAAATTTGGGGCTTTGGTCCTAGGACTGGTTTAAGTTTTGGATAGAACAGCATACTTTTTTTCTCTCCTAGGACACCTAAGTTACCTAGAATTTTGTTGACCTTTGTATGTCTTTTGAAAAAAAAAAAAAAAAGTCCTCTTTTTTCTTGATTCTTAAGAATTTGGGCTCACTTAGAACATCAATTTATCGCAATGGCTCTTAACATAATTCTTTTTCCAAATACATATCTTCTTCAATCTCATGACTACAATTGGTATTAAGTCCTTAAACACTGCTTTAATTTCATTCTGTTTCAGTCATTTGCAAAGTGTTTATAATAGGCCATTTATTGGAGCTACAAATTCATACCAACTATTTGGGGAACACAGTTCTGGGGAAATCATTGCCCACTGCTTCTTTGCAATGAACAGGAAATTTACATCCTCAGCCACAGATGACCAGACCATGGAATGTAGAGGAAACAATTCATAAGCTGTTTTGTGATTTATGACATGCAGGTCAATTGATTCAAATCTGAAAAACTAAGAAACCATGCTATTTGTTGATAGAAACCAGCCCCTGAAAATCATATGGTGAAAGTGAGATCTAGGACATGGGAGCACATTGAAGTTAAGAGAATGTCTGTCAAGAGAAATAGCATGTAAAAAGATGTGGCTATGGAAGGAACCATATGTCACTGAGATGTGGAGATAAGAGGTTCCTTATGTCCCAGAACCTTGGACCCATTCAGCTGAGGATTGTGTATCTACTGCTTCAAAAACTAGAGAATCCTTGAAATTTTTGTATTTTTTCATCCTTCTAGTTTTATTGGAGATTAATGGAATGGATTATAAGCAAACACAAGCCTTCATAGAACAACAAAACTTTACTTACTGGCAACAGCTTTTCATATTTCTTTTGTGGTAAAAGTGTCTTGGGACTATTATAAGATACAAGTATAAATGTACAAAGTTAATAATCTTCATGTGTATATTCAAAAGGTAATCAAGATTTTCAAAGTTATTCAAAAGGTACTCATTAACAGCCTTAATTTTTCCTCAGCATTCTTCACTTGCTTTCATCATTTAATAACATTATGGACATATACATATGCATCTAAGTATATGTCAACAATTTTACATTTAATTCAATATCTTTAAAAGCAGCATATTCCGAGTAATGATTATGGTACAATTTATTCTGCATTTGTCTCACTGGAATTAATAAAAAAAGCTAACAAAAGATAAAAATTTTAAAATGTATAAAACAATTTTTTTTGAGAAGTACAAAAAAAGATACAAACTCTCACCTGCCTTGACTAAAATCAAAAGACAAGGTAAAGGTATAATTGGTAATGGGACAGAAAATAGAATAAAAGTTGAAAGTGATTATAAAAATATTTTAAGAAACTTCAAAATTGCAAGGAAATTTGTAGCATTATATAGAACTAGTAGGTCAAAATTCACCCATAAAGAAGTAGAACACATCAAAAATTGTAAAAGAATCAAGAATCAAATTAAAGACCAACTACTTAAAATTGCAAGAGTTCCAGGTGGTTTTGGAATTCAGTTCTAATTAACCTCTAACAAAGTGATAATTCAATTGTCATTTAAAGTAGTCCAAAACATGAAAGTTTACATACATCTTATAATGCTAACATAATCTAAATGCCAGCACCTAACACGGTAGAAACTACTGATAATATACAGTAAATATTAAAATAATGTGTGTAAACATTGGATACCATATTTTATAATATAATACCATTTTATAAAATTAATTATAATTAATTATATAAAGAAATTATATAAAGAAAAATACGTTGAAAGGAGTAAGCCAGTATGAAAAAGTACCAGTATTTTCAGCTATGATGTCTTCACAGAGTGCCATGGTTTTAGTACTGTAACTAACATAAATTTCAAAGGTAACCCGATTTGCTGGAGCTACACACTAAATATACAACATCACTTATTTCTGCACAAAGGGATTATTTCAAGTAGCACAAAAAGTAAGGTTTTCTTCCTTTCTTCTTATTATTCCCGAGTTGATGAAAACTCCTAATGTCTGATGCAATTGCAAACTCAGGCATTTGGGATTTAAGTCAAATTTTATGTAAAAAATGTGCATAAATTTCCTTGTATGAGAAAAATGACTGCTAAACTTGGTAAAGAATGAGTCTCAGACAAAAATCAGCATATGATAAAAAACTAAGGTGACACAATTTGAAATTGCAGAAGGACCAGGACAGAACCAGGTCTCTTTATCAGACATTAAATTTTTCACTCCACCCTGTTAGGGAGAGTTTTAACGTTGGAGCCACTCTGAATATTATTCTTTGGGTAATTGTTTTTTAATTGGTAGCTTAAAGATCCATACCCTTCCTCAGAAATTTTATCATACTATCCTTAAAGCCTAAAATGACTTAAATATTTCCAAAGCATAGGGTTAATGAAGCTAATACCTGTAGCTTTTTCTGTCAGTTCATTTAAACTGTTACATTAGCCATTATTCTGATTTTTTTCTTAGGGGCTCTCTTTTTTAGTGTTAACATTTTATGTTAGCTTTTATATATGAATTTTATTTCATTTAATGTATTTAGTTGATGTTAATGCTGAAAACTCTAGGATTTTCTTTTATTGTTTTGACATATTTTAGTTTTTAGAAGAGTTAGGAGAAATTATTTTCATTATTCACCATTTATTATCTTTGTGGCTTATTGGATTTTATATTAGAAAATATCTTTAAATTATAAAATTAATAGCTATTATTTCCTATACCCTATAACCATTTGCATAATGTAAATTGCTAAATAAGTTGTGAAATCAAGTTAAGAATGATACCTTTAATACAGTTTAAATGAGTGTATTAAAATCTGTCCTTACCTTAAGATAAAATGTATAATCTACCAGTAAATATGGGTTAAATGAAATTCATAATCTTGAGACATTGAATATTAAAATTCTAGAGCTAGTAAAAGCACTGAAGTCATATTGATTATGTTTAATGAGTCTCTTAAATTAATGGGTCACCTGCTGATTCAGGAGCTAGTGTAGACCTCCAAGTGGGTAAAAATGAGTATTGTTAAGTTGATTTATTGCTCCTGAAATCAATGATGAAAACAAGAATGGTAACAGAGCTTTCCACCAAATGATTTAATGAACATAATCAAACATTCAAATTATGAATATATCTATTATGAGCATACTTTTTGGTACTTGGGTTCATTAGGAGCTACTTCATTAAAAGCATACATAAAAATCTTAATTTTCCTCCATTTATTTTTCATTTTGTAATGTATAAAATGTCAATATGCTGACATTGAAATGTATGATAACACAATTGACCCAAAAGTCTGTGCATAACTGATCATTTGTATGTTTTTTTTTCACTTGTATGTTTTTATCTAGTAATAACAACAACTCCAACAGCAACAAGAGAAATATTACCCATAGAATTTTCTCATTTGTCGAAGTTTCTACTTGGTACAAGTAACTGTTAAAAGCAATTGGATAGCAGTGAACCAGACAAACAAGGTAGAAAAAAATATAATTCAAAAATACGTGGACCAGATACTTTCAGATAGTCATCGATGTCATAAAAATTCCATTTGGGTAGCTATACACAGTTTTCAAATCATTTTCATTTCTATTAATCACATTGATATTCACAACAATGTTGAGTGAGGAATATTATTGTAAATTTACACCTGGGAGTGTGAGGTTCAAAGTGAGGATAGAGAGCTGACCTAAGACTGAGGGAGAGAAAGAAGAATGAGAGAGAAGGCGGACAAGGTGGTGTGGGAGAGTACAACTTTAAACTTAACTGTAAAGACAAAACAAAAAAAAACCACAAAACTTAACTGTAGGATGGAAAAGTCAATGGACCATATAAAACATAAACCTGCTTTCTAAATACCATTCTTGTCAGGTTCCAAATAAATGGAGTAGGAGCATTTAAAATAGAAAACGTTAATATCATTTATATTATATCAGTAACTTTTTTCTTCTATCCCTTACCCTTCGTACCGCAAATACAGAAATCATTATTTTTGTTAGTTTTCATTTAAATACCTTTTCAAACTTCAGTAAAATATATTTATATTTTTATTTTTAACAAATTTTCTTAGAGTTTTATCTCAAGAGCTTGGCTTTCTACTAAGAAGTATGATAATTTGTAATTTTCTTATTCTCGACATTTGAGTTTAAGGATCCTGGAACCATGCACCTTAAATTAGTTCCTCCAATATATACAAATATGTTCCTGAGTTAAATGACTTCTGGATATTTTGAAGGAATTAGTCACCTCTGAAGTAAAAGAATATATATATACTTTATAATGAAAGTATCAGTTATTGTGGGACACCTGGGTGGCTCAGTTGTAGAGTGTCTGCCTTTGTTTCAGGGCATGATCCCAGGGTCCTGAGATCAAGTCCCTCAACAGGCTTCCCTCACCACCCCGCCACAGGGAGCCTGCTTCTCCCTCTGCCTATTCGTTGCCTCTCTCTGTGTCTTTCATGAATAAATAAGTAAAATCTTAAAAAAAATAGACCATTTATTGTTCTAATTCCAGTAATATCCATTTATTTCATGAACTCAAATTATTAAAAGTATTTATAACATTTCACTGAAACATGCGTCTATGTAAGGTCTCCCAACATGTTCTCTTTCATTTGAGAGTACTGCAAATTAGAGTAAGGTTGTCCGGGATATATATATATATGGTAAATGGCAAATGTCTCAGTCTATAAAATGCAATGAAATTCCTAAATATTAGTTTTAAAAAACAAAACAGTAGTAGTATAGTATAACACAATATATAAGCAGTTTTCACACACAGAAAATAATTGTGTATACACTATATGTAATATAAACTACAAAGCATTAACTGTATGTGTATTCATATATGAATATATGAATATCCATGTATACATATATTTTCCCCTTGAGTGTCAAAAACTGTCATAAATTCCCTATATTATGACAGGTGAGATCTTCAAAACATTAAGGATACAGACCTTAAATGATGGATATATAGATTTATAGATGTTGTAAAAACTCAAAGTATACTGTGGCCATCCCTAGCCCCAGGATCCAGAGCTTAGGAGCTTCTAGTATACTGGAAAGACTTTGGAGTCAGACAGTTCAGGCTTGAAAGTAAGTCTCTATCATATATAAATTATATATATATATATTATTTTTGACATTATACTTACTCTCTTAGTCCCCATTTGCTCCTATGTAAAAGTGGAATGTGACCTATGAAGGGTGCCATGACAATTAAATGGGGAAAGAATAGTCTTTTTTTTTTTTTTAGGTGAATTCTGCCTCTAGTGTGGGGCTTGGACTCACAACCCTGAGACCAAGGGTCACATGCTCTACTGCCTGAGCCAGCCAGACACCCTGGAAGAATGGTAATTTCCACAATTGTGCCAGGACAACTGTATATCCCCATACAAGAGAACGGTGTTGGACCCATAACTCAGCCATATACAAAATTCTACCACAAAGTATTCATAGATTTCAATGTAAAAGCTAAAACTAAAATGCCCTTGGAAGGAACATAGGAGCAAATCTTCTTTTCTCTGGATTAGGCATTGATTTCTTAGATATGCCAGCAAAAACATAAGCAAAAAAGAAGAAATAAATAAACTGAACTTTGTTAAATGAAAAATTAGTGTTTCAATAGCCAAACTGTGGAAGGAGCCTCAGTGTCCATCTAAAGATGAATGGATAAAGAAGATGTGTCCTATGTATACAATGGAATATTACTCAGCCATTAGAAATGACAAATACCCACCATTTGCTTCGACGTGGATGGAACTGGAAGGGTATGATGCTGAGTGATGTAAGTCAATCAGAGAAGGACAATCATTATATGGTCTCATTCATATGGGGAATATAAAAAATAGTGAAAGGGAATAAAGGGGAAAGGAAAAAGAAATAAGTGGGAAATATCATAGAGGGAGACAGAATATGAGAGACTCTTAACTCTGGGAAACAAACAAGGGGTGGTGGAAAGGGAGGTGTGTGGGGGATGGGGTGACTGGGTGACGGGCACTGAGGAGGACACTTGATGGGATGAGCACTGGGTATTATGCTATATGTTGGCAAATTGAACTCTAATAAAAAATAAATTAAAAAAATAATTAAAAAAGAAAAAGAAAAATTAGTGTTTCAAGGAATACCATCAATAAACAAAAATACAACCTACAAATAGAGAAGAATTTTTTGCAAACTACAAATGTAATGCAGAACTTGTATCCAAAATAAGTAAAAAAAAACACTTATAACTCAATAATAAAAAGAAAACTCAATTTAAATAATAGCCAGAGAAGTTGAATAGACTTTTCTCAAATAAAACATATAAAAGGCCAATAAGCATATAAAATATGTTAATTTCTGAAATGCAATGCAAATAAAAATGAGATACCGATTCATTCCTACTAGGATGGATATAATCAGGAGGACAGACATTAATAAGTACTGAGGAAGATTATACTCAGACATTACTAATGGGAATCTAAATTGGTGTTGCCAACATAAAAGAGAGTTGTTCATTCCTCAAAAAGTTAAATACAGTGTTACCAAATCTTCTAGCAATTACATTTGTAGGTGTATATGAGGAACATATGTTGACACAAAAATTTAAACACAGATGCTCATATCAGCAACATCAAAGCTGAAAAGTGAAACCAGTCCAAATGTCCATCGCAGATAAATGTATAAACAAATTGTTAAGGCCATAAGATGGAGCATATTATTCATATAATAGGTGTGGGGTTTCTTTTGGGTGTGATGATAATGACTTAAAATTAGTGATGATGATTGCACAATTTTGTTTAAACACTGAAAAATGCTGAATTGCATATTTTGAATGATGAATGTATATGTGCATGCGCATGTATATATGTATACAAGCTATTATAAAAACCTAAAGTGTGACATTTAACTCTGGGATGTTCTATACACATTAAAGAACATGCAAATGTAAAATACCTGTTATATCATGCCTTATAGCCAGAAAGTACTCAGCATATGGTTATTATTAATATCATTACATAAATAATATTTGAGGCTTTAAATGTCTTGACACTAACAAATGCATCTGTCTTTTGGAAGAGGATACAGGATACACATTAGCTGAAAGGAAAAGATAATGCATGTTTTTATTTTCTTTGTAATTTTCTTTACTCGTGGCCTGAATAAAATAAACTTAGGCAGATGCCTTTTGGTATGCTGTACCACATTATGTAAAGTTTTGTTTCTCACCAATCATTCTAATTCTAGACATTCATGAAAGCATAGTAACTAAATCTTCAAAAATAACTACTTCAGATAGTACTATATAAAAATCTTTGTTCAGGGCAGCCCACGTGGCTCAGCGGTTTAGCGCCGCCTTCAGCTCAGAGCCAGATCCTGGATACCCGGGATCGAGTCCCACATCAGGCTCCCTGTATGGAGCCTGCTTCTCCCTCTGCCTGTGTCTCTACCTCTCTCTTTCTCTCTCTCTCTGTGTCCCTCATGAATAAATAAATAAGATCTTTAAAAATGATCTTTGTTCAGATTCTGTTTTAAATTTAGTTTTGGGGGAAAAATTTTCTCCTTACAATATAAAGATATTAAAATGTGGTATATGCTGGTCCATTATATAGAACATACAAATGGCTTGGCTTGTGTGAGAGCTCATTAGCAACTAGGACTAAAGTCTGTGTTTTTAAAATACTTTTGATATGAGATATAAGTTCTATTCTTTCCATATTTCTACCTTAACTAAAATTTCTATAAAGTCAAGGGAAATCTCAGATAGCGAGTGTACTTATCCCAAATGTGCTAATGTTAAGTACATAGAGGGAAACTTTATTCCACTTGGATTTTCTTTTCTTCTTTTGCTTATCAAAATATCTTCTAATTGAGAGGGAAATGAATGTATTATAGTGTTATATATTAGTTTGGCTGACCTTTAACTCCAGTTTTTCCTGGCACACGGTAAGATTATATATCCCTATATGGAAGTTAAAAGTGTTCTCACTTCTTGCTTTTTCAAATGTAATATACTGCAAAGAATACGTGTAACTTTCAAGTAGAGGCCATTAAGAGACAATGCGTAGTATATTGCCTTCCTCTGCCATGGCGACCAGGTATATTCCAGATAAAGGAAGTTCCATTTATCTGTGTCTCATATGAGGAAAATCTGGGATGAATTTATAGCCTTAGAATATACCTTTACTTTTTTTTTTTCAGGTGTTTAAAGCCATTGAGATTCACAGTTGGCTATTACCACAAGATAGCCAAGACTGTCTTGGTTATGACTTAATGGTGTTTTAAAAATCCTAAGGTGTTAATATTATACTTAACTTTTAAACATGTGGTCAAATAAAATATTAAATGCCAACATATGCACCCCCACATACGTCCTTACAATAGAGTCACATAAATTATGCATTATTCAGAAAGTTTAGAGATACTTTTTGAGTTAAAGTTTTAACTTGAATAAGCATATTGATCAGTTTTATGGTGTGAAATGATGTTCTTAAGTACAATGTGTCTATGGTGAAATGTGTTATCCAATATGTTCATTACTTATAATTCAGATTTCTTCACACATTTGTTTCATGACACCTAAATGTAGTTTACAAAACTGGAAAAAAAGTGGCTGTTTTAAATCAAGTAAAACTCACTATTAATACACATTTTCTCTATCCAAGTGAAGTGAATGATACTAGTAATTTTTCAATCTCGATAACAAGAAGAGTCTCTTGATTTTGCTTGCTTGATACAAGTTATATCTGCCTTCTCTCTAGTACTACTGTCACCTGTTTAGTTCAGACTCTGACCATCTTCCTCTGGGATTCAGGAGAATTGCTCCATTGGTCTATGTGTACTTCTTATAACCTCATTATTTGCATGGTTTTAGAGCAACTTTTATTAAGCCTTCTCTTAAGGAATTTCAGTGGCTTCTTTTTGCCCATAAAATGCAATCCTCAGTCTTATGCACAACGACAGGATCTTGCTACTATGACTATAGTAGGTGGGTTCTACATGAGTGTGGTCTTTTTCCCTTCTCCACTCTGCATTCACCATACTGAGATAGTTGCAGCTTTCATAGGAAACCAAGATTTTTTAGTCTTCTGAAATTCTGTCCATCACAATTCCTGTGTTAAAAGTACCATTTAAAAAATAATAATAATAAAATAAAATGTAAATATCACTTTCAAAGAAAGCATGTCAATAAATGCAGCAGCATCACCCTAAATATTCAGCCATTATTTGTACCACAAGTAAGACTAAATTATCACCTCACTATCTGCTTCCTGTTCTTGTACCTTTTCTCCAGTTGTTTTCTTTAAAATTGGACTTTCATTATTCCAGCCCTGTCTCAATTTTGATATAAATCTCTGCTAACTACAAGATCAATTTAAACTCTTGTACCTGTGTCATTCAACATTCTTCCATAATGAGCTGCCACCTACTTTTCTGGGGCTACCTCCCATGCCTTCACTACATGTTGTCAGCTGAACCACTCACCATCTCCAAATATGACTTATCCTTTTGGAGCTCGGTTTCCTCCTTCATACCCATTTTCCTGAATGTTATCAATGTAGTCTTCATTATTTATATAGTAAATTGTATATCTACATCTGCATTTTTTAATGTTTGCAAGCATATTAAATGAAATTAATATTTCTCATTTCTCCCTTCTGCTCCTTATCCAGTCCCCAAGAAATTTCCCCAGTTTACTATATCTATCTTTAGTCTGGTGATTATGACCAGTTTAACATTTTTAATAGAATATGAAATTTAATAGGTTATTCTACTGTAGGGCTTACTGCAACTTAAAGTAAATTAGCTATTGTTTTTCAGGGTTTTTTTTGTGATACGTTTTCATCCAATTGTTTTCATTTATTCCTTTTCATTTCATTTGAAATAAAAAGATCATGTGTTCTCATTGTAATAAGTGAAAGGGTACACAAATGGTGTAAAAGTTAACAATGTCTTCTAACCTCCATTCCCACCTCTGTGGTGTAATCAATCTGAGCAGATTGCTGTATGTCTTTGCCCATTTATCTCCAGTCATACAGTCCCATGAAACATATGTGCACATCCATAGGAGTGGCAGACATTGTTAGTCACTCACCCAATATTCATTTTTTTTCTACTTTGCAAATAAAAACTACTTTTTTTTTTCAGTGGGGGATGGGAACAGTTGCCAGTGTGCCCTGTTAAAATATTTACCATGATTGCCTTCCTTTCAGATAAGAGCACGATGTGATACACTTCTCAGCAGTAAAAAGAATGTAGATGTCAATGAGGTGGGCTTTTGGAAAAGTTTTTAAAGGGAAAGCGGCTCAGTTGTCCCCTAGGCTTGTCATTTAGACTTTACTATTGCCAGTTACTTTTGATAATATCTAATCTCTGGAGATGGCTTGGTAAAACTTTTCTCAAATGGGTGGAATATTCATAAATTGAGAAAATATTTGGGAAATTGTTAATAGCTGTAAGAAAAGGACGTAATTCATCCTATCTTTTTCACAGGGATCAGTATCTTCCTATTACAGCAAAATAGAACATAGAACGATTTGTTTGTTAAATCTATCAACTGCATCCACTTTTTGTGCATTGTAGAAAGATGAATCACAGATTAAATAGAATCTTAGATGACATTCACTTATGATTTCTTGGATTTAAAGTTATAAGGCTGGGATCCCTGGGTGGCTCAGTGATTTGGCGCCTGCCTTCGGCAGGAGGCGTGATCCCGAAGTTCCAGGATCAAGTCCCACATCAGGCTTCCTGCAAGGAGCCTGCTTCTCCCTCTGCCTGTGTCTCTGCCTGTCTCTCTGTGTCTCTCATGAATAAATAAATAAAAATCTAAAAATAATAATAATAACGCTATAAGGCTTGGCATCTTCCACAATTTCTTATTTCAATTATTTATTTAATGAACAAAATTACATCTTTGCTTTGTGAAATTCAAAAAAAGGATTTTACTGTATGGTGGGATATTTAATGTTGAAATCCTGTTTAATGCTCAACATTAGTTAAGTGTATAGTTCTCTTTATTTTAATGACAACTTTAATAAAGGAATGGATACTCAGGTGTTTCATAATTATAATTTATTAAAAGCTCTATTCATTTTTACTTGCCTCTAATTTCTCAACCTTTTTCCTATGACTACTCATACTTTCCATGTAAGGAATAAGGTAAATTATACATTTTCCATTATGATAATTATTAGATTATAAAGATGTTTTTTTGATACTAGAGTATAACTCAGTCTAAATGATATATTTCGTCATAAAATAATTCATCCTTTGTAATTAAACGCACTTTTTTAAAATGAAGGTTTTTAAAAATGTAGTGGTGAAGGATAAATGTGAGCTAACAATAGTCTTAGACCTTCAGGCAAGGAATGGAGCATTTCTTCGCATAATTTATAACTTTAAAAATGTGGCTTCTAGTATTTATAAGTCACAGCCAGCAAATTTCAAGTTGATATCATCTTGAAGTGAAGTCAGCAATTTTTCTTCTAAATTTAAGTAAAACTTTTTTCTTCTCCCTCTTTTATTGCTGACATTTGTTTCTAGCATAGTTTTCTTATCTATTTAACTTTTATATCTTGACTTGTGGTTTATGCTCAGCTGCTACTTTTTCTAATAAACCTATATAATCTTTATTTTATACTTTTCTTCAAATCCTCTTTTTTTAAAAAGTCAGGTGCATGGGTGTAAACTTTCACAGTTCTAACAAGTCAAAGAAGTAGTTTTATTTTGCTTTTTGCACTTGGCAAATCAAATCAAACTGAGCAATAATTGAACTGATGACCCGAACCAATGAAGAACTCATGGAAGCCACTGTCTGGTCATTCTAATTTGAGAATAATCCAAAAATCATCAGGTCAAAATCATAAGGCTTCAGTCAAAGCTATACTAAATCTGGACGTATACTAAATCTCACTGGTTGAGCATCAGCCTCAGCTCAGGGCGTGATCCCAGGATCCTGGGATCTGTTCCACATCGGTCTTCCTGCAGGGAGCCTGCTTCTTCCTCTGCCTGTGTCTCTGCCTCTCTCTCTCTCTCTCTTTCTCTCTATCTTTGTGTCCATGAATAAATAAATGAATAATAAATAAAATCTATTTTAGAAAAGCTATACTAAATTGGGCAGATGACTGCTTAGCTTCTGAGCAAAAGTATCTTTATTTATGAACTGATATCACTAAAACTTTGCTGAATTCTTGAAGTAAAATAATAATATATAAAAATGCTTTATAAATTAGAAAATACTCCATATAGTTTGGAAATTATTTTTCTTATTAAAAAGACTAGTTTATGAAAAAAAATAGTCAACTAATGATATTTAGAAAGTCATTTTATGTATGCTAACTAGATCCTTAGTTCTGGTAAGACAGTTGTAGGAGAATGGTTAAGAGAATCAGCTCAGGACTCAGGCATAGGGGAGTACTCAACAGTTAGCTTGATAAATCCCAGGGCAGTTAAATGCAGTCATATTGTCTAGTACGGTAGTCAAAATGCTGAGATGACCTTAAATCAATCATGCAGGCTCTTTTATAATATGCTCTCTTTTGAGCGTGATAAAAGCTGGCACTTGCTTCTAGCCAATAGAATATGACAAAAAAAAAAAAAAGGTGTCACACCCCAATTAGATGATATAAGACCTCAATTAAAATTAAACACACAAACACACACATACACACACAGAACTCTCAAAATAACTTACAAAAGAATTACAATGTTTTTTTTTTTAGATTATTTATATAGTTGAGTATTTAGGAATATATTAAGTGGCTACTGCAGCATTGATGGTATGCTTTTCTGTTTAAGAATCCATTATTTATGGACAGGCTGGGTGGCCCAGCGGTTTAGCGCCACCTTCAGCTCAGGGCATGATCTTGGAGACCCCAGATCAAGTCCCACGTTGGCCTTCCTGCATGGAGCCTGCTTCTCCCTCTGCTTGTGTCTCTGCCTCTCTCTCTCTCTCTCTCTCTCTGTGTGTGTGTGTGTGTCTCTCTCATGAATAAAAGAGTAAAATCTTAAAAAAAAAAAAAAAAAAAAAACAAGAACAACACTATTTAACCTAGGAAACACTGGAAATAGAAAGTTAAGGAAACCAAGCATAGACAGCTACTCTATCCAAATCCTTTCATTAAACTTAGACCATGTTTTATTTAGAAAATCAAAGTTATTATCATTATTTTAAAAATTTTGCTTTAAAACTATGAAATAACACTCCACACATTTCTTTAAATTTGTTCCAGAATTTTAAGTGTGTGTATGTGTAAAGGGTGGAGAACTCTTAGCTAATTTTCCTTACCAAGTTAATGGAAATGTTTCTACTTTAAAATAATCACTATGCCGAGAATGCTGTAAATTGAATATGTTAAAAGTTTGCTTGTATTATATGTGATATTTTTTGGAAAAATCTTGGATGCATATATCCATCAAATGACATAAACAAACCAAAACTTCTGAACTAATAACTCACAACTAAGAATCTATCTTATGAAAATATCTAAAGTTTTCTGAATTTATTGTAAGTACTGTTATTGCTCTATAATAACAAAAAAAGTGTTTCAATCAATCTTAACCTTTAAATATAAGGAAATTATTAACTCTACTAGGTGTTGAGAAAATTTTACAAATAGTTTGCAACTAGTGGATTTCTTTCTTTTTTTTTAAGATTTTGTTTATTTATTCACGAGACACACAGAGAGAGCGAGAGGCAGAGACACAGGCAGAGGGAGAAGCAGGCTCCATGCAGGGAGCCTGACACGGGACTCCATCTCACGTCTCCAGGATCACACCCTGGGCTGAAGGCGGCGCTAAACCGTTGAGCCACCCAGGCTGCCCTCTAACATCTTTAAATCTATTCTCTCACATTCTCAGACAAAACTGGGGTTGTGGTCTACAAACTCATTGACTTTCCATTAGGCCCCTCCCATTTCCATGCCTTGCTTTGCCCTTGTCTGTAGAGCCAACTTCTTCTTTAATAAAAAGCAAGATTTAATGATTGTTAACATTTCTGAACAATATAGCTTTTTGTTTGTTAAGTTTGGACCATGTAAGAGAGTGTATTGCATGTGATGACCTCAACAAAAACTGTGAGCTTTGGGAGTAGGAGACTTGGTTCAAATTTCATTTTCTTCCCCAGTAAGCCAGAGCAAAAGAATCACAGTTAAAGCTGCAGGTGAGGGGCACCTGGCTGGATCAGTCAGTAGTATGTGATTCTTGATCTCGGGGTTGTAAGGTCAAGCCCCACATTGGGTGTTGAGACTACTTAAAAATAAAGCCTTGGGAAGGAAGGAAGGAAGGAAGGAAGGAAGGAAGGAAGGAAGGAAGGAAGGAAGGAAAGAAAGAAAGAAAGAAAGAAAGAAAGAAAGAAAGAAAGAAAGAAAGAAAGAAAGAAAGAAAGAAGGAAGCTGTGGGTGATTACAGCTGAAAGGAAAACAGATGAATAAATCCCTGGCATCAGAAAGTAGAAGGGAGCAGTACGACTTGGATGTTAGCTTAGGAACTGCAAAGAGTCCTAGATGGTTACATCAGAAAGAATGTCTAGGAGAATCTCATTTCTTTCTTCCTTCCAAACTGACCACTTCTACCCCAAAGCTCAAATGAATTTCTTTTTGTTGGAGTCTCTCTCAATCCTTGTCCCTAGCTCCAAGCCTTAAGATGTATGAGCAGTGGACTGAAAATGAGATAATTTTGTTTTCTCCTTTTCTGGGTGAGAAAAAAAAGTATAAAAATCATTCTACCATTTCATGTCTGTTTCTCCTATTAAGTTGTTTAAGCAGTTGAGCTCTCCAAGAAGGTCCAAACAATGAATAATTAAATCTAGTAGACTTCTACTTGCCACTTATTGTCCAAGTCATGCTATATATTTCTTCTAACACATGGTATAGACGCTGACTGGTAAACAGCATCCAAAGCAAAATAAAAAATATACCTATAAAACATACTATTTCTTTGAAAGTAAAATCACTCACATTTTCATATAAGCAAGTTAGAAGCTTAGTTGTTTAAATTTTCTGTCTTTATGAATCTCAAATTCTATACATTTCTTGCTCTATAACATTCTTTAGATTTTTCAAAATAAAAATATAAACATTATAAATTATTTTTGGGAATATAAATTTAAACCAAATAATGAGAGAATGCCATTAGTGATCACATCCAATATTTATGCATCATATATAATTTTTTATATAGCTTTAATCAAACAAGTACAATTTTTATGCAAATTCAAAGTTGGACAGTGTTGTTATAGGGATATTTTTCAATTTGTTAAAAGAGAGTATGTGCACTCATTGGTATTGACACCTGGGGAATATTGGATAGAAGTAACTCATTACATTGTGTATAGGTATATCCCTCAGGTAGAGCTAATTATTACTTTATCTAAACACAAATCATAAACACTTTGAACTCAGAGTGTTCAAATTATTTTCCTTTTAAATGTGCTATTAAAATGATGAATGCTCTAAGTACACAACTGCTTCAGTAAAATATAGTTTGTTCAAGTATTCATTTTAGATACAAAAAATCCCTTCATCATGTAAAATTTAAAGACATAAGCCTAACTGAAATTTGTTAATTTATTCTTTCTGAGATGGTAGCAAATACTATTACATGTTTTCTAAATTGATTCATTGGTTTAATTTATTTAACTATTTATTTAGTACCACCTTACATTAAAGGGTAAGCTTCAAAAACTTCTTGGTATTTTGAAAGAAATAAAATTTCTAGTTATTCTATATTTGACTCAACCTATCTGTTTAACTCTTTTTTTTTTTTTTTTAATTGATAGCTATGCAGGACACTGAATAGCCAATGATGTGTTCTGGATTTAGCATTTAAAGAACATTTATTAATACTCGAGTCTCTTAAGAAATAAGTAAATAGAGAAAGCCTTGTTTTTCCAGAATGTGATCTTGAAAGATTCTAGCCCAGAACCTTCATCGAAAAGTCAGCACTTAACATAATTTGCATTCATCATTTTGCTTGTTTATTGTACGTCTTTCCACTAGAGGGCAGAGCCTTCTTAGTTTTGTTAACCGCTATGTCCTCATGGCAATTAGTAGGTGCTCAAAAAACAAAACAATAAAACAATAATAACAGAAAACAAAAGCAAATGAACTGATTAATTCATTGGATTCATGCAAGCCAACTTTTCGGATCCTGCAGGAAATGACAATGCTTTACCTTGCCCATGTTCCCTCTGAACTGCACTGCTTATACCACATTCGATAGAGATTTCCTGTTTGGCTTCTGAATTTTTGCTCTGGATATGTACAAGTTATCAGCTTCTGTGAAGCTGAAACATCAGAAAAAGGCCAAGATCTCAAGCCAGTAAAACAAAACCTTTGTGAAGGCTTTCTGGCTAGAACTTCTGGATTTACAATCAACTAGTTTTATCTACACTGTGGTATTAGCAGCAGGTATATCAAAGCATTAGTTGTCCAATCAGGCCCCTGTGAAGATGGCATGCAGCTGGCTAATTGTACTAAAAGTTAAAGCAGAGATGGTGCTAAAAGGACAGCGAATCTGTTAATAAAATCTCCTCCATTTCCAATATATTTTATAAAAAATATTGTATTTTCGGATATGCTAACATTTTAGCTGAAAACTACTCTTTCCATTAAAATTTCCCCTGAAACCACTGAAAGGACCCTAAGGAATTTCATATATAGTAGTGAACTATCCATATTCTCTTCTACACATAAGCTTAAAAGAAAACAGCTGAGAAAAAATGTATATTCATTTTACAATTTTGACTTTCTTTATACCTGTAGTCATGCAATTCTTTGTATCATTCTCTGTATTTTGTCAATATGATAAACAGTGGGTCTGAGGAACTAAAATTTCACTGTCAGAAATGAGTAAAAGTCATACACCCACAAAACAAAATTAATGGAAAACTTAGTCTTTATCATGCCAAAATTATAAACAGTAGCAAAACTATCAGCTGCTTGCATTGCTATACAAATTTTTAAATCATTGCTATTAAAGCATTTTTTAGATATTACTTCAAAGATAATGGAAACAAAAGCAAAAATAATCAAATGGGACTCTATTAAACCAAGAAGCTTTTGCACAGTGGAGGAAATTGCCAATAAAGTAAAAAGGAAACCTACTGAATGAGATTTACAAATCTTAAATCTCCTTGGAGATGAATATCCAAAACATATAAAAAACTCGTATAGCTCACAACAATAAAAAAATCCAATTAAAAATGGACATTGGCTCTTAATAGACATTTTTCCATAGAAGACGTACAGATGATCACCAGACACATGAAAAAATGCTCAATGTTATAGATCTTCAGGGGAAATGCAAATCAAAGCTACCATGCAATACCACCTCAAACCTGTTAGAATGTCTGTTATTAAAAGGACAAGAAATAACAAGTGCTGGCAAGGGTGTGGAGAAAAAGAAACACTCTACATTTTTGCTGGGAATGTAAATTTGTGCAGCCACCATTAAAAATAGTATAGAGGGGACACCTGGGTGGCTCAGTCGGTTAAGCATCCAACTCTTGATTTCAGCTCAGGTCATGATATCGGGATTGTGAGACTGAGCCCCAAGTCAGGCTCTGAGCTCAGCACAGGGTCTGCTTGTCCCTGTCCCTCTTGTCTCCCCATCTTCTCTCTCTCTCTCTCTCTTTCTCTCTCTCACTCTCTGTCTCTCTCTCTCTCTCTCTCAAATAAATATCTTTAAAAGTAATATGGAGATTCTTCAAAAAATTAAAAATAGAATTAACCAGCAATTCCATTATGGGTATTTTTCTGAAGAAAATGGAAATACTATGCTTTCTCGTGTTCATTGCAGCATCATATACAATAGCCAAGATATAGAAACAACCTCTGTGGGGCACCTGGGTGGCTCAGTCGGTTATGCATCTGTCTTTGGCTCAGGTCATGATCTCAGGGTCCTGGGATCAAGCTTACTGTCGGGCTCCTGGCTCAGTGGGGATGGGGACTGGGCAAAATGAAGGGGATCAAGAGATACAAACTTCAGGTTATAAAATAAAGAAACAATTAAGATATAGAACATGATGTTGTAGTCAATATTTTATTGCAAAATCCAAAGTTGCTAAGAAATTAAATCTTAAATGTTCTCATCACAAGAAGAAAAACTTTTTTGTACCTTTGTGTGATAGTGGATGATGATTAGACTAACTGTGGTGATCATTTTGCAATATATATGGAAGCATAAATGTACTTGTTTATAGGTATTTAAGTTGTATGACATTCTTTCAGGAAACAAATATATCATCCACTTGTAAATGTAAATATCATCATTATTAAGTTAGGCTTTTGTTTCAGTTGATTTACTTATCTCTATATGTCAAGGCCACAGAAAAACTAGAGATGTCAGTCTTACATGCAAACATCTAATATATTACCAGTAGTGCTTCAAAAAAATCTCAGGAAAATAAGAGAAAATACTCTCCCAAGTTAATTAGGCTGCCACATCAATGCCCCTAAAATAGTCTAAACCAACTTCCAATTTCAAGTAAATATTCTACCAAAGACTAAGCTAAACACATTTTCTTAAATTTATTTTATTTTTAAATTAATATGCATTGCTGAGACAAGCAACAATTATTTAGGAGGGTTTTTCCTTTAACGCACTCAGCATGAGTGTACAAAACCTGAAAGAGGTGTGGGTACAGCTGCTTTGGATTTTGAGAGAAGCTTTTTCATGCAAACAGTATAAGTGTAAGGGCTCTGATGTTTGGCCTAACATGTTTGAGGTACAGCCAGGACACCAGTGAGCAGGAGCTGATTATCGAGGACAGGATAATGCACAGAAGAAAAAGGGACCAAATCATAGAATTCTATAGGATGTGTACTCTAAATGAGACGGGATGACAGTGGAGAGTTTTGACAAAAGAGAGATGGATCTGCCTCTGTTAGGAATAAGCCAAAGGCCAGTGAGGTGGAAGTAGGGAGACAGGTTAGACAGGTATTGCTGTAATCTAGGTAAGAGAATTCTTTTTCAAATGACAAACTAGTGACCCAACTGCTTCTGTTGAAAAAAAAAAAATCTACATAATAATAATCTTAATATAATATTAATAATAATTAATAATAATATTAATAATATTAATGATAATTAAGACAGTCTGACACATTTGGGACGCTTGGGTGTCTCATTGGTTGAGCATCTGCCTTCGGCTCAAGGCATGGTCCTGGAGTCCCCAGATCAAGTCCCACATCAAGCTCTCTTCATGGAGACTGTTTCTCCCTCTGTTTATGTCTCTGCCTCTCTCTCTGTTTCTCTCATGAACAAATAAAATCTTAAAAAAATAATAATCTGACACAGATGTATAGAGACCAGAAATAGATCTAAGACTTATTAAGTATAAAAAATAGTATTTTAAGATTTCAACTGTAATGATATTGAATAAAGTGTTTAGTGAAAATGGGCAGCTTTATAATATTGAGGCTTGTCATCCAAGAACAAACCATAATCATTATTTTATTTTTGTGAATAATCATACCACAACAATAAAACTAACTTTTTTCTAATGCTTACCTATGTGCCATGTGCTGCCATCAACAGAATATGCCTTAACTCATTTAGTGCCCACCAGAAAGTAAGGCAGACAATGTTACTATCATTCCCATTTGTAAAATAAGGAACAATAGTAAACTGTGGCTCAATAGGTTAAGTGTTTTGCCCAAGACCATGCAAGGAGCTGGCAGGTCAGAGTCATCTGCCTTTCATAGAGCATTTGTTCAGTCTTATTTCCATCACCTTATCAGATATTTTGTTGATACTTCCTTATTTTCTTTCCTTTGTGTGTGTGTGTGTCCTGCTTTTTGCTATGTGGTCTGTTTGTTGTCTCATAGAAGTTAGAAACTGTTCTCTCAGGAATATGTTTTTTCCTAACTTAAATTCCTTTCCTATTTTATTAATTTCAGGGAGGGAAAATCATCTGATCCCCTGATGTAGAAGGTGCTAAAGTTGATAAATTAATGAACACTTTCTTCAACCTCTCTTTCCTCATACTTAATGTAACTAAAATATTCAGGGATTTTTATCGTAATCACTGAAAATAGCCAATAGCACTTATTATCTTTTACATTAATTATATTTTCAGAAAATAAACTATATTATCCCTTTCTCAGTACAATCATCATAATTTAGTTAAGCCTTTATCAGACTGAATGTCTTTATCTCTATCAGTCCTTTCAGACCATAAGATACCAGGTAGGATGATCTTGGAAGTGAAATTTTGAAAAATATCACTTAAATTGCCTTAAAGATTTAGGAAATATGTCTTCCATAATTAGAAACCTACAGATGAGGCAGGATCCAAGAACATTGCAATAAACATCAGTCTCAGTAATGTTATCAAAAGTAGTGTTTCTTTTAGCCTCAAGACTGAGAGCAGGTAGTTAGAGAAACTATAGATGCCACATCCAAGACACTAAACAAAAAAAAGAAGAAAATAGCTAAGTGAAGAAGAGGAAGTTTGTTTCTTGATTCTCTCTTAGGTGTAGAGACACTTTTCATAGAAGCCATTAGCATACTTTTCCTCCAGGGTTCTTGGAGGTCCCATTCCTACTTTTGGGATTTTACTGGGAGGAAAACTGGAATGAGTGTATTTAGCTTAAATTAATTACCTGATTTTTTGAATGTTGGGAACTGTATCAAAAACCCCTTAAATATTGTTCTCTGCATAAATGAACTATTCCTTTCTATTCATCTTGTGAATATCCATAATATTAATGAAGAACCGTATTTCCTGATTTACTGCATACTGCACAGATATTCCTCATGTCTTTATAAATAAAGAACATGGGACACCTGAGTGGGTGCACAGTTGAGCATCTGCCTTCAGCTCAGGGTGTGATCCTGGAGTCCCAGGATTGAGTCCCACATAGGGCTCCCTGCCTGGAGCCTGCTTGTGTCTCTGCTTTTCTGCATCTCTCATGAATAAATAAATGCAATCATAAATAAATAAATAAATAAACAAACAAACAAACAAACAAACCACAGCATCCTGGGTACGCAATTTAGAATTCTCAGTATTTTCCTTCATACTCTATAAACATTGCTCCGCTAACTCCTGACACTAAATAGTATCCTTTCTCTCTGTAAGCTCTGCCACATTTTCCTACAGGCCTTATCACTGTTGTATCCTATTGTAACTTCTGATTTTTTGGTTGCCTTATATTTTCTATGCAAGTTTCCTTTTATTTTATCAAATGAAAATGATGAAATGATGTCAATTCATTCTGTACTCTTTATACCTGACCTTTTATAACTTACTTTGTCAATTGCATATCTTTAATTTCCAAGAGATAATAAATGATTACTTTCTAGAAAATTTCTTCTATCTTTTAAGATATGTCTTCTTCTAGAATAGAATTTTTTCAGTTTTATTTGCATTACTGTGTTTGTATGTTCTACTTTTATTCCATTTTTTCTATCACTTCTGTGGCTACCCACAGGGTATTTATCTACATTCAATTTTTGTAGAACCTGTATATCTTTGTTTCTGTTTATTTACTATGGATAGTTACTTCCATCAGATGCTCCCCTCGCCAAACAAAATTTTTTGCACCAGAATTGACTAAAGTTTTCCTTTGACTCTCTTATCTTTTTCTTGAGGCATTGCCTGACTCCTCTCACACAATCATTAATGTGAGGATTAGAATATAATAGAATTTTGTATTTTTTCTTTGGCATCTCTTTAGATTACTGAAGATCCTATGACATTATTCAAGAAGTTTTTGCATTCTGTAACTTTGATTTGTAAGCTCTAAATCAAAAGGCGTTTAGCAAATTAACAATACATAGTCTGTATAGTGTGAAGGGCTTTGTAGCCTTAATGATTAGATTTGAAGTGAACAAACACTTTGATGGAACAGAGCATACACAATTAGATTTGCATGACCCTCGTTGCAGAGGTTTAACTACAAAAACTACTTTTTTCCAGACTTCTCTTCTGTAAGGCATATACATTGTAATAGACTTTATATTTTAGACCACTTCTGGGCTCACAGCAAAATTGAGCATATACATATACAACCTCTTCCATTATCAACATTCCTCACCAGAGTGGTATGCTACAATTCATGAACCTGCATTGGCACACCATTATAACCCAGGTACATAGTTTACATTAGAGTTCACCCTTGATGTTGTACATTCTGTGTATTTTCACAAATGTATAATGATATATGTCTACCATTATAGAATAATTCAGAATATTTCACTGCTCTAAATATCCTCAAGTCATCTAGATTTCTCTCTTTTGTCATCTTCTGGGAGCTTTATAGTTTTGCATTTTACATTTAAACCTGTAATCCATTTGGGGTTAATTTTTGTGAAGGGTATAAGGTCTATGCCCAGACTATTATTTTTTTACATGTGAAAGTCCAATTGACCCAGTCCCATTTGTTGAAGAGACTGTCTTTACTCCATTTTTGCTGTGTTGGCTTCTATGAAAAAAGATCAGTTGACTATTCATGTCGGTTTATTTCTGGGGTCCAGGGCATATTTTTTACAAAGCAAATTTTAGAGTATTTTCATAATCTAGATGGACTTATTTTTTTCTGGTTTAAGGGGATAGATGAAGCCTCACCTCCTGAATCCTTTCAGGTTTCACCCCAGTGGCTGCTCAAATGGAACAGGTGATATTCTAAGAAAATCACTGCAATAACCTATTTAACTAAAAAATACAGATATATACTACACACGCAGAAATACACACATACTCACAGCCACAGAACTTTAAGCCTGTAGATCTCCATTCTTTTCAAATAGCAAAGTAAGAATCTAATCAACTGTGTAAAATTCTCAAGTATTTATAATGTAATTTGCATGGTATTTCTTTTTCACTCTTAAAAGGTAGAGTTCTGATTAATGTTGTGATTATCTTTGAAAGTATTCTTTTCTCAAAGCTTGAATATTCTTAAATGTTTGATTGTTTAATATAACAATTCAGTGAAAAGGAGAGCATCCTCTCCTTCATCCCTTAGAAAGTATGAACTCATTTTTCAATGTACCATTGTCTTCACTCTAATAGCTCTGGTGGATCTCAGTGTATCATGATTAATTTAGATTAAATGGAAATCAGAAATCTGCAACCTAATGTAAACTTTTGTAATGAACTACATTTTTGGGATCTAAATCATCTAGGCTCAGTAATTTGAATTCTAATTAGTAAGAAATTTTATAAATTAAGTTGAAATCATTTGGCTGAAAATCAGTGGTAACTTAAATCCTCACTAATTTGACTTGTCATTGTTATGATGAAAATTAAAGTTAAGATAGACACTATAGTAAACTTCTTGAATACCAGATCTATAAGAGACAGGCGGACCAGAAGTATTGATTAATCAGTAAAGAAGAAAGCCTACTTTCTAGTGGCTCAGTCCAGGTACAGCTAGAAAGGCAACTGTTTTAGTCAATTTGTCTTCTCCATATTTTATTTAGGAAGACTCAGATATGGGGAACGGTATTTAAGGGAGAGCTCCGGGGGCCTTCTGATCGAAACCATCACTGCATGATTGATCCTACTGTGGCCAGTTGAGAGACAGAAAGCGACCTCAGAGAAAATATGTGTGCCTGCCACTTTCTAGGGATCCTAAAACATGAATCAAAAGGCTGTTGGATACAGAGGGGAAAAATACTAATCTCTATGTCTTCTGGAATTTGCTAAGCTATGAAAGTATAACTGGTAAAACGGAATTCTATAGTATTCAATGTCTGTGTTTTTTCAAATAAAATATAGAGAAGATTTAACAAATTGATCAAAATGACTGCCTCTCTTTTCTTACCTATATTGAGTCACATAGAAAGTAGGTTTCTTTTTTGACTGTATAATTGATACTCTTAATCATCCTGTCTTTTGTAGATCTGGTATTTAGGAATTCTACAGCAGTTGCAGTTCTATCCTAATTCTAGTAATAACCATTACAAGCCATGATAATTGCACTTTATCACTAGCTCCCATTTAAAAAAAAATAAGTTTTAGAAATTCTTATTTTTTTCCTAATCCTGTGACTTCCCAGTCACTTCAGATGACTACAGATTTTAAAAGTCTTCGGCCCAGGGTGTGATCCTGGAGACCCAGAATCGAGTCCCATGTCGGGCTTCCTGCATGGAGCCTGCTTCTCCCTCTGCCTGTGTCTCTGCCTCTCTCTCCTTCTGTGTTTCTCATGAATAAATAAATAAAATCTTCAAAAAAAATTAAAAATAAAAAAAATAAAAGCACATCAATGCACACTGCTTTTTCTTATCCTTTTCTTTATCTGAGGTGACATCTAAGTTCTGAAGTTGTTTAGTGGTTGTGGTAAGTTATGGCAACTGAATGTCTGGACTATGGCAGTGTCTGGTGCTGCCCAGTGCATCAAGGCTGGTTGATGTGGTCTGAATGTGTGCCCCAAAATTTGTAAGTTTGATTCTAAACCTGAAAGTTGATGGCAATAGGAGATCGGGTTTTTGGGGGCCTCTGCCCTCGTGAATGGGGTTAGTGCTCTTACAAAAAGACTCCACAGAGATGCCTCAACTCTCCCACTATGTGACAACACAGAGAGAATGTGCTATCTGTGAACCAGGAAGAGAGCTCTCACCAGAATACAACTATGCAGGTGACTTGATCTGGAACTTCCAGCCTACAAAAACTGAGAAATTTCTGTTATTTATAAGCCACTCAGTCTCTCATGTTTTGTTATAGCAGCTCAAATGTTTTAAGACACTGTTCTATAGCACAACTCTTATACACAGTTCCATAAAAATCCAAAATAAGTGTTTACAGGCATCTATCTGTACAAGGGGATAACAGTAGTACTACTTCTAGTGGTGTTGTATTAAATGAGTTTAAATATGATAAGTATTTATAATGACTGTCATGTACAAAGTCTTCTAATTTATAATCATCAATGCTATTATCACCATTATTTTTTTTGTTTCTACTATTATTAAGTACATGTGATTGTTGTTCCTAATATCTGTTTCTACTACACTTCTCTAAAGGAAACTCAATAAATCTGTATGTACTTGTGGCAGGAGCAAGAGATAGCAGTTGGTGGAGTAAACAAGAAGGAGCAAGAAAGAAAAAAAAAGTATGATTTAGAATAGATAGACCTAGAAACATAGCATCTAAATGCACTTACATGCACGTGTACACACACACACACACACACACACACACACACATCCAGAGAGGGCTGTCAAAAACTGGGAAGGCTGTGAGATTTTATCCTACTTGCAAGCTAAGGAGTTAACATATCATGCTGAATACATGCCAGCAGACTCCTGGGTCAGAGATAAAAGATCTTATGGTACAGCAGGCAGTAGGAGCTTCATTTTCTCATTGGTTCCCTTTGCTCTCCAAGTAAGAAAGAGATGGGCCCTTTTGAATATTAGACATAAGTAGCTTATTTCTCACCTGTGGAAGTCCAGAACTAGGCTATCTCTAATCTTTTAAAGGAGCTGTTGACTCTTTGCCTCCAATAGGGACATTATTTTTATTATCCTGGACAGCAATCTAATTTATCCTCAGCCCTAGAGAGAGATCCTGTATCTTGTAAGGCAGTTTAATATTTAAAAAAAAAAATCTATTTTGTGTTTCTTTTTTTATTTTTTAAAAGATTTTATTTATTTATTTGGCAGAGAGAGAGAGAGAGCACAAGCAGGGGAACAACAGAGGGAGAGGGAGAAGCAGACTTGCTGTTGAGCAGGGAGCCCAATGTGGGCCGGATCTCAGGACTCTGGGATCAGGATCCAAGCCGAAGGCAGATACTTAACCGTCTCAGCCACCCAGGCACCCCTAGTTTAATATGCATATATTCTTGGAAAAAAGAGCTCATAGCAAAATCTGATACTATACATGCACAAGTGGCATGGGAAATGGCCTTCCAAAGAGGACATTGATTGGAATGACACCTAGTTGAGCTCTTTCCCCTCTTTCCCTTAAGATACATGAGGACTTTAACATTGCAGGGAACTTATAAAAACACATTTTGATTTATGTTACTTTTATTATATTACCTTCATTAAAGTACTGCTGTGATGACCAATAAACCTTCAAATCCAGTAGCCTATTTTGACAATTATAAAATATATCTATTGGTATGGCAAATGAAACTTAAAATGAATAATTCTTCATCAAGTAGTGGCACAAGAATTCTAGCTTATTCCATATTATGGCTCATTATGATACTTCAACACAAGGCACTCAAGTTTGCCACAGGTGTGGTCTTTCAGCTGTCTGAAAAAGGAAATAATCTCAGTGTCTCATATGTGGGAAGGTTTATGGACAGAATTATAAGTGACACACATTATTTTACCCACATTCTCTTGTCTGTCATATGGTCACATGGCCACACCTAACCACGAAAGAAGCTGGGAAATGTAGTCTAGCTCTGTGTATAAGAGGAGAAACTGGTTTTAGTAGTCAGTTTGGCAGTCTCTTACACATTCAACTTAGATAAGTGAGTTCTAAATTTAGGCTTTTAAAAACATATACCTAGAAAAAAAACATTTAAAATATACATTTAGTTTCATCTTGAGTTTTTCTGTGTGCATTGAGTAGATCCACTAACTGTGTTAGAGAATTAACTTCAAATTACTTTTCCACAATTGAAAGTAATTTTGATGTGACACAAATACATTATTAGTTAATCCATCACATCAGATGAAGAGATTTAGAGGATTAAAAGGATTGATTTAAAGCCAACTCCGAAAAATGTTTATGCATGCATGATTACAACATTGCCATAAAGCAGCAAAACTGAAAGAATCAGAGTATTGAAATGTGTGTGCCAAAAGAAATCAAAATAATATCAGGGAGTTAGGGTCTGCCTAAAATATTGTCTAATATTTAGAGACTAGCAGGAGAATTTGTTTGGATATAACTGTCTCTGGCTCGACTGATTCACTTGTGCTGCATGCAGAGAAGAAATGGAAAAGTAAAATAATGCTTGTCAAGGTTAACTGCTCTGAGTCCTGGTCACATGGAGAGAAGTAACGTGGGTAGGTCAGCTTCTGAGTAGTAAAATATGACCTGGTGATGGCTTAGATCTCTAAACAATTTCACCAGAAATTCCTCCTACCTTGGGAGGAACATAAACACTTACTAATATTGGGAGCAGAAATAGCAGTTTTTTCTGGACCTATATCTTTTACCCTGAATTAAATTTAAATGGTCTTTTAATCACTTCATGTTAGTTTCTCATGTTCGTAACTTCACTCTGACAATGGCATTGTGTAAGTATTCTTTATGCATGATCTTTGCTTTCATCTCTCTATATTTTTCAGCATTGTTCAGTCACCATTTTCCCTTGTTGCTATGTGCAGTTTCTATGGTATCCTTTGCCATTAATTTTGTTTCTTAAAATAACCTCCACTCTTTCTCTTTGAGAAGTATCACAGAGCAAATAAACATCCCTAATCCAAGATAATATCAGAAGATTTTAGTCTTAAAAATTGAACAGGTGTCATTATTCCCAAGTTATTTTGTTTAATGATAATGTTGCAGAGACTCCCTTTACATACATGGTTTGAATGAAAATATAAAATTTGAAATTTTAGAAAAATAGAAGAATTATATGTATTATCTTCATTTGACTCTCCTTGTTCAAAATCTGCTATAGTATGTTGGTCCAACAACAACAACAACAGCTACCATTTATTTAGAGCTTACTATTTGGGATTCAAGGCCAAGCACTCCTTTCTCTTCCACATCAGGGTTCTGGCTGAGGGATATAAACATGATGATTTCTAGCCAAACGAAAAGCAAATAGCAATTTTATTAATTTGCACAAGTAACTTAAAATACCAAATGTAAGGCTCCCTTTTACATGCTGTAATGAACAACAGGGGAAAACCTTAGATCAGAGTCTGAAATGGCATCTCCATCATAAGTGAACCTGCACCTTGGAATCTTCTTCACTCGTGTGTGTGCCTCAGGGAGAGCTGGGTCTAGAGAGGTCCACATTGCCATAGGGGAGAGAATTACAAGACTGAACTCCACTCGGGTATGTATATAATAGGGAAGAAGAATACCGACGGAATGCTTTTTATGTATCCTTGATAAAAGGAATAAAAAATGAGGATGTTTGAACGGTTCACTTACATGTAATGTTTATTCCAAAGAATGTCCAACTCAGACTAATCAGATTAGTTAGTAGGTGAACCAATCATTTGCCTGTTTCTTCTCATATCTATCTTTAACATTTCTGTGCTCTTCTTGTTCTAGAGAGAACTAACCCTTACAGGTTACATTTTTAAAACTGCCTTGAAGCAGGCAGATCAAAAGCACTCACAGGACATGGGAGAACAAGAGAAGAGATCTTTGGTATTTATCCTGATTTGGGCTGATTTAAGTGGAATATAGTGCAGTGTGATGGTGGCTGCACCTTCTTCATGGTTCCATTTCCCTTGGAAAGTCCCTTTTTCTTTGGTCCCTGCTTCTGATGGGAAGCTGTCTTTTCTACTGGGTGGACCCTTCTCTAAGATTCGAAGCAGGCAGCCAAGGATCTTGGATGTCATATTATCTCCATCTTTTATCCCATCAGCCTTAAGTGTAAAGAGGACTTTCCTTAGTTCATAATATTTCTGCTTTACCTCTCCTTAATCTGTTTTCTTCTACAGTTTTTTATTTAGGTGACTAGTTCCAAACTTTCGGGGCTCTTATTTTTGTTGAACCGTGTGGTATAGGTTCTAAATTCTTCAAATGAATATCAGGATGTTAAGCCTAGATATCCGATACTTAATTGTGAGATATATTTTGTTTCTGAACCTAATTATACATTTTAGGCATTTATCAAATGGTCTATTACATCCAGAATTCCTATAGATTATGCATATATTATTTTTTATTTGTTACAGTGTATGTATAAAACACGAATAGAAAATTTAGCCTAATGGTAGGGGGAAAGTGAGCTTATGTATTTATTCAGTCAACAAATATTCTTTATATTGTTTGGAGTACCACCTACATGTCAGTTATCAAGGACAGATAGAACATTCACCCAAGTCATGCTCATCACCCTCTCCTGTGATAGACTCTGGGACCGCAGGGGTGGCCTCTGCCCTCTGAGGCACAGTGGGCAGCTGGCAACCTTCCGTGTGGCTTCTAGGGAGCTGCTGCTATAAGAACGTTAGTGCCACATCCCACCCTGGTGTGTTTATGGGCCCCGCAGGTTGTGTCTATCACACTCATGGTTGACTTGAGGGCCAAAATTTAGGACATTGTACAACCACATCATGTCCCTTAACACCCATCTTCAAAGGCTAGTGAGATCTTTTTGGCTATGAGTGTGAAATTCTCTTCCTGTTTCAGGTATGTCTGATCCACATAGAATGGGTACAGCACACATTGAATGAAAGTTTCTGCCTGCTTGGTTGGTGATTGCTGGGGACAGAAATTAAAGGCATTGAAGATGCTGATGAAAAAAAAAATATATATGCAAGCTGAAAGAATTTTACAGTGAATACCCATATACCCATGACGTACTTCTGACTTCAATAGCATTCACTATTCTTATTTTATCAACTGTCTGTCCATATATTTCTGGCTCTGTTCATGCAAAATAGAATCTTTTTTTGGATGTACTTTAAAATAAATTATAGACATCTGTACACTTCTCCCTAAACAGGTTAGCCTGAATATCATTGACTAGTTAAAAAATTTTTATGGATATTTGCCTTGCGTATAAAACTTACATACAATGAAATGCATACATCTCTGTTTTATATTGGCGGAGTTTTGACAAATGTGTATACATCAAAATTTTAAGGTATAGAACATTCCAATCACTGTAGAAAATTCCTTGATATCACTTCACAGTCAATTTCTATCTTCTCTGAGTACTTCACTGTTCTGATTTTATCTGTTATAGTTAACATTTGACTCTTCTAAAACCTCTTATAAATAGGATTATACAATATATATTCTTTGTGTAAGGCCCCTTTCATTCAGCATTATGGTTTTGAGAATCGATCGTGTCATTGTGTGCTCCAATAATTCATTAATTTTGTTGCTCAGTAATATTTGTTTGTGTGAATAGTTCTTAGTTTGTTTATCATTCACCTTTTAAATAACACATGGATTCTTTCAAGTTTTTGGCCACTATGAATAATGCTATTCAAAATACAAGTTATTCAACATCAACAAATAGAACAATAGAAAATAATGCTATGGCATTCAGCATTACAAATCTTGCTCTAGGCTATATGTTTCATCTAGTATTGAAAATGCTGGTCATAGAGTATGTGTATATTTAGTTTTGTAGGAAGGTACTAGATCATTTTCCAAAAAGTGTTGCACTTTACCTACCCACCAAGAGTATATGAAACTTCTGGTTATTCCATATCCCCATCAAAACTTGGTATTATAAGTTATTTTAATTATTGCTCTTCTAATCAATGTGTACTAGTGACTTAATGTTCATTTCTCCAATGGTTGAAAATGCTGTGCATTTTTTCATGCATATTGGCTATTTGTATATCTTCTTTCATGAACAATCTTAAGTCATTTTGCCAGTTTTTAGTGAGGTTGTTTATGTTTTTATTACTGAGCTGTAGGAATTCTTTATATATTCTGGAAGCCAGGATATATGTTTCACAAATATTTCTTTTAATCTATTGAAAGGTTTTCCTCTCATTTTACCAACAGTGTGTTTTGATGAGTGGAATGTTTTATATTTGATGCAGTTATTAAAAACTAATCTAAATTTACTTGACTAATTTTTAAAATTTCCAGGGTTTTATTTAAAAAATAATTGTATATCCCTGAAGCATAGAGATAGTCTCCGTGTTTCCCTCTAAAAATGATATAAAGATAGCTTTTAGTTTTAGTTCTATGATTGATCTTTAATTAATTTTTGCATGTGGTGAGAGGCAGAGAATTAAGTTCCTTTTATAGGTAGATGGATGATGATAGATAGATAGATAGATAGATAGATAGATAGATAGATAGATAGATAGATAGATAGATAATCCAGCACAAGTTGTTGAAGAGACATCCCATTTCGCATTAGATTGCTTTAGTGTCTATAATGAAAATCACCTGACCATGTAAGTGGGTCTCAATTTCTGTATTGCCTATTCTTTTCTGTTATTCTATTTGGAAAACACACAGTTTTGATTATCATACCTGTATAGTAAGTTAAAAAGTTAAGTAGTATAAGTTATCCAACTTAGTTCTTGCTATTCAAGACTTCTTTGGAGAGTCTTTATTCATTTTCACATAAATTTTAGAATTAGCTTGTCCATTTCTTTCTAAAAAATTAAAAAACTCTATTAGTATTATAATTATGACTGCAATAAAAGCATAGATTAATTGGTGAAGAATTGACAACAATGTATCTTTCAATTAATGAACCTGGTATATATCTCTTCATTTGTTCAGGTCTTTTTCATTGTTGCAAGCAATAGAATTTTTGTGCATCATTTGTTTAACTTATAAATTTTTATATTTAGTGTAATGGCAAGAATAGTTTTTAAATTTCATTTTAAAAGATTGTTGCCAAAAAATAAAAAATAAAAAATAAAAAAAAATAAAAAAATAAAAGATTGTTGCCAGTTTATATATTATGATTTACTTTTAGATGTTTAACTTTATATCTGATGACATTCGATTAAAACCAGTTATTAGTTTTAATAGTTATTTTATTGAAATTTTGATTTTTTAAATGAATACAATCAAGACATCTTTAAATAGAAATTACTTTACTTTTCTTTCCAAACTTTATGGGTTTATTTCTTTTCTTGCCTTTTCCTTCTTGCCTTTCCTAGTACTTATAGTTAAATATTGAAAAGAAGTGATAAGACCAAACATCCTTACCTTGTTTCCAGTCTTAGAGAAAATATATTTAATTAAGTATAACGTTAACTGTAAATTTTTCATTGATGCCTTTTATGGGATGAAAGAGTTACCTGCTGTTTTTAGCTTTGTTGAGTGTTTTATGAGTAGAAATTTTATTTTGTCAAAATTTACTCTGCTTCTATTAAAATTATTGTGGAGTTTTTCTTTATTCTGTTATGATGAGGCATTATTTAATGCCTATATGTTAAAGCAATCTTGCATTCCACAGATAAACCCTATTTGGTCATGGTATATTATTTTTTGTATGTAATACTGGATCTAATTTTCTAATGTTTTATACAGATCTTTGCTTCTGGGTTCATAAATGATATTGTCTGTATTTTCCTTTTGTGGGATATAACTAACATGAATTGGTATGAAAGTGATGCTGATTTTATAAACAAAGTGGAAAGTGTTCTTTCATTCTCTATTTTATGAATTATTTTTTATACAAAATTGATTTTTTAAATATAATTCACAACAGAATCTTCTGGGCCTGGGTTTCTCTTTATGGGGTGATTTTTTAAAATAAAATCAATTTATTTTATAGTCATAGACTTATTTTCATCTTTTATTAATTGTGGTAAGTTTTACAGCTTCATTTAACATTTTAGTAGTGTAGTATGCTGGTGATTCTTTCTCTTAGTTACTTTTATCTAAGAATATATTCAACCATTATTCTTGAAGGATATTTCCTTTCAATGGAGTTAGGATGCTAGGTTAATATTTTTTTCCATTTGGCATTTAAAATTATTACGCATTTTTCATTTGGCCCTGTGGTTTTTTGGGAAGTCAGCTACCATTGGAATCATTTTTCCCTGGATGTAATGCATAATTTGTTTCTGGATACTACCAATATTTTTATTTATTACTGGTTTTAAGTAGTATTACTATGATGTTCTAGGCCCGTTATTCTTTTTTTTTTTTTTTTTAAGATTTTATTTACATATTTGAGAGAAAACACATGCGTGGGGGAGGGGCAAGGGGAAAAGCAGATTCCCCACTGATGAGGGAGCCAGATGTGGGGCTTGATCCCGGGACTGTGGGATTCCAGGACCCTAGAATCATGACCTGAGCCAAAGGCAAACTCTTAACCTACTGAGGCACCCAGGCACCCCTAGACTTGTTATTCTTAACTTTGATCCAGTTTGGGAATTTTTGATTTTCTTATTTTTTCAAATGTATAAATCAGCCAAATGTGAAAAATTTCATCCATTATTTCTTCAAACTGTTTTTCCTGACTCATTATATGTCCTCTTTCTCTCTTTGGTTTCCAATTATATATATGTCAGTGTTTATTTATATTAATTGAACAATCTAAGCTTATCCTCATTTTTCCCCAATCTTTTCATTCTCTATGATCTTCAAATGAAATAGTTTTTATTCATTTATTTTCAAGCTCACTATTTTTTATTCAATTCTAAGTCCATTTGATTGACATTTTTCAGTTCTTTCATCTCTAGTTTTTCTTATAGTTTTAATTCACTGCTGAAGTTATTATTGTTTATTTCATCAAATTCACATTTTTAAAGTCTAATTTATCATAGGTATATTAGCTGCTGGTAAATCACTATTGCTATTTCTAATATCCTGGGATTAGTACCTATTGACTATCTCTCTCTCTCTTTTTTTTTTTTTCTCTAAAGAATGGGTCAATCTTCTTCATCATTCGTGTATCAAGTGATTTTATTTTGGGCCAGATGTTATGAATGTGTTGTTAAGGAGGCTATGCATTCTGTTATATTCCTGAAATGAATTTTGCCATTTTTATTATAGATTTTCTCTACTGGAGTTTTTATATGCCCTAACCATGGTCTACTCTCAGGTTACCGGCCATAAGTTTTGGAAACTCATTTGACAGTGTTCCATTTTTCCATATTAAAATTCCCTCCATAGTGTGACAGCCTTTCTTTTTTCACCATACCAGAGATTTTTCCAAAGTTCAAAGGTTTTATTTGTGGGATGATCAGTTTGTTAGGTGCTTACTTGGCCATCCCAGATACAAAACTTTTATTTTATTTTTTATTTATACAGAATATTTTCTTTCTTTGGAGTAATGTGCTACTCTTTGTTACGTATATCTGGTAATTATGATTACTTATTTAGTAAACCTTTACTTTGTGTTTAAGCTATACTCTAAACACCAAACTCCTAGCAGTGTATAATATAGGGTTTTTCCCTTCATTCAAGATTAAGAAAAAAAATTAAAGTGTAATTACAAATTATGGAAAATGCTATTTTTTAGAGAAAGAATACATGATGTTAAGATAGAAAATAGTGGGGTGCACATGG
Source organism: Canis lupus familiaris (assembly GCF_011100685.1). Taxonomy (NCBI): domain Eukaryota; kingdom Metazoa; phylum Chordata; class Mammalia; order Carnivora; family Canidae; genus Canis; species Canis lupus. The sequence goes on from NC_049253.1 coordinate 20,948,799, forward strand.
GTGGCTCAGTCAGTTCATATCCAACTCTTGATTTCAACTCAAGTCATGATCTTATTATTCTCAGATCACCCTGTGCTGTGCTCAGCAGGGAGTCCACTTGGGATTCTCTCTCTCCCTCTCCATCTGCCCCTCCCTCTGTCAAGTTCTCTCTCTCTCATAAATAAGTAAATAAACAAACAAACAAACAAACAAACAAATAAGATCTTTAAAAATAGGGAATATCGAGAGGGTGGCAAATCCTGGCTATAAAACTTGATTGAATATGTTAATATGGGACCTTTGCACTAATAAATCTAGTAAGCAATAATGGAAACTCTAGCCAGAATATTAAACGTATGAGCTAATATTTTGTCTGCTTAGAGAAGTAAGGGCTGGATAATGGAACTTACTGGCAAAGTATGCTAATGCCTAAAGGATGATAAGCAATGTGGTTATGGGCTCATGTGAGGCGATGAGCTAGAAGAGAAACTTGAATTTTATACTTCATGTTGGGCCTCTAAATCAGCCCTTTCTGCAGAAAGTAGACTGGAAAATCTATCCATTGATTCAAGGAAAACTTGGCTGTTCGTGGCATTGTGTATGGAGAAAAGATTTCCCCTGAAAAATTCTGATTCCAAATGGAAAGCAAATTTGCACTCTCTCATATGCTGAATCTGAAGAAGTAAGTATAAAGCTTATCTATAGGATATTTCTATAGCTAACAGTACCCAACACTCCCCATGTAGGGCTCAAACAAGATGCAACTTTTTTTCTTTTTTAAGATGTATTTATTTATTCAGAGAGAGCAAAAAGAGAGGCAGAGACACAGGCAGAGAGAGAAGCAGGCTCCATGCAGGGAGCCCGGCTGGGACTCCATCCCAGGTCTCCAGGATCACACCCCAGGCTGCAGGCGGCGCTAAACCGCTGCACCACCGGGGCTGCCTGAAAGATGCAACTTAATCTCACCATCTAAACAATAGAATCAAAACTTTGAAAACAATTTAAAACATGAGTGAGTCAGCAGACACCAAAAATGAGATTCCTACTAAAGTAGTTTAACTAACAGACTATAAATGAATGAATTATAAAATATGTATAAAATTATTTAAAAAGTAAAAGAGAAACGAAAAAGCATAATGACAGAATAGAGTACCACAAACATAGATTTGTAAAGAAGTAGATATTCTGGAGACACCTGAATGGCTCAGTCTGTTAAGCATCTGCTTTCTGCTTAGGTCACAAATCCAGGGTGGCTCAGGTCATGATCTCAGGGTCTTGGGATCAAGCCCCATGTCAGGCTCCCTGCTCAATGGGGAGTCTGCTTCTCTCCCTCCCTCTACAGCTCCTCCTACTTATGCTTTCTCTCTGTGTCAAATAAAATAAATACAATCTTTTTAAAAAAAGAAATAGAAATTCTAGAAATCAAAATATTTATTAAAATTTAAAAATTCAATGGAGAAATAAAGAAAAGTTTAGATGCAACTTATCAATAAGGAAACTAGGATAATTATCCCAAATTCCCAAAGACATATATGAAACATACAATAGGGATGATAAGAGAAAATTATCTTCTAGATAATTTTGCACTAGAAAAGAATTAAAGAAAAAATATGAAAGACACAATATTTAAAGATAATATCTCTGAGAATGTTCCAAAACTGATGAAAACAATGTCTATGGTCTGGAAGATCAGCAGAAGTGCAATTAGAGACTTAATGAATGAGGTAAATCTACTCTAATGGAAGCCAGGGAAAGAGCTTTCCAGGCAAAAAGAACAACAAATGCAAATGGGTTGAAGTGAGAGAATTTAATATTGTCTTGGAATAGTCCAAAGGCTAGTTTGGCTGAAACTTAATGAGCAATATGAGAATTGCATTAGATGAGACTGGAAAAATAAGCAGGGGACAAATCACACAGATGCCCTGCAGATTTTGTTAAGGGAATTGGATTTAATGTAAGTATAATGGGAATCTATTGAAGAATTTTTAGCCTGAACTGCCTCATCTTGAAAAATCTACATCTTCCAGGGTCTAAATCAGCTCTGCTCAAGCCTCATACATAATGTTTAAAATGCACACAAAATCTACCTGCTACTCCACAGCATGTTTTTGTAGGCTTAAGCTAGAAATAATTATGTGAAATGGGATAATGCTACCAGAGACATGTTAACTTTTAATAAAAGTTATTGTAAAATATTTAGCTACAAAGAAGAAATTAAAATTTTAATTCAGTTAAAACTGAATCTTAAAATCTTTAAATATCATTAAATCTCTTTGCTAGATGAAGTCTTTCTCTCCTACTCCATCCCATAGTAATTCCTATTTTTCTGAAATTTCAAAATCAGCATACACACACCGAAACTTGAAATTTAGATGTATTAGCTTCCTTTGTTCATGGGAGATAGTTTTAACTCTTTACCACTACTGAAGATTCCCTGGAGACAAATATCATGTTGTCATGCTATGTCTTTATGCACACGATGTATGTACAAGAAATTATCATTAATTAATTCACCTAAATTGAATAACCATCATAAGGCAGACCTTTTTGTCAAATTTTTGTAACCAATACCTTATTCTGATGAATATAATCACATATCCTATTTATCAGGGCTTCTGATTTACTTATCTAAGAAGGTTACTCAGAATGCCCTTAAAAATCCTTTTCACTAGCAAAAATATTTTATCAAGCCTTTTTCTTTTGTATTTTATATTTATAAAAATAGTTTTCCTCATTAAAATTTATTATGGATATCAAATGATAAGTCAGACACTGTGAAGGATTTGAGCTTTTACTATGCTTATAAATTTACAAGTTAGTCTGATTTTACATGCATACGCACACACATGCACACACACGCACATGCACACACGCACACAAACACACACCAAGAGAAGAAATAAAAAGGCATTAGATCCATGGATCATAGGCAAATAATGTAAATTTATTACTCACAGTAAAAGCGGGAACTAAAACAACATTTGAACCCTGATTACTCAAACGTCTATTTTCATAGGGTGACACAATAGGGAGCATATACTACCTGCAAGAGAGAGGCCTAGGTCATAGGAGAGAAACTTAAAAATTAGGAAACTCTAAACTTATTAGGTCTGTTGGTGACCTGACTGTCCTACCTTCCAGAGAGAGAGAGAGTTACCTTAGTCTTACTCTGAAATGTAAACAAATGTCTCTAGTGAGGTGAGGAAGGATTTTTTTAATTATTATTATTACTTTGAAATATCTCTGGAGAGACAGAGGTCTTTAAGTTTACTAATATGAAATAAATACTTTCTTATAGAAATATTCTTAGCTTTTCTTTAAATGCCTTTGCTAAGAGAATCAGCAATATGCAGAAAAAATCAGTTATTCATGGATAATTTTTCTCTAGCCATAATTACCTTGTCTTTGTAACCAAGTGCCAGTACTTGGCTCCTGCCATCCTGGCATTCCATTATCTCTGTGCATTTAAGGACCCCATTTGATGGCAGCATTCCCAATTGAAATTTCTAACCTGCATAGAAGAATGACCATCATACTCTTTAGGGATGCTGGGGCTCCTCTCAAAATTGTGGTCATCATATTTATCATGAAAGGTATGTCTATGGACCCTCCTGAGATGACTGAGCAGTTCTTAACCTGATAAAGAGACTCTAACGTTATAATCTCTCTAAGCATTTGGACATCCTCCTTTATGGTATACTAAGACAATTCTGAAACTTCATCTTCATGTAGAATCAGTGCATTAGGATCCATGTTTCAACAAGCAAAACAATTGTTAGAGCCCTTTCTAACATCTTCAGTCAAACACTGACTCCAGAATCTTTGCTTAGTGGGACTGTATCAATACATTTGGCCTGATCTAATTTTATGTTCTTTCCACCATTATCCCACACCTTTAAAATCCATTCCTATACATATTACCCAGATTTCAGTAGGTATGTATTAAAAATAATCATGCAGTTTTTTCCATGGGTCACACTTTGTACCTTATCCTTTGGACTTTCTAATGATTAAGTCTAGTTATAGGCACATTCTATACTAGTCCAATCTAGTTATAGATCTAGGAACAAGAAGACATAGTGTAACCTTTCATCTTCTTGGAACTTCTTGTTTTCAAAAGGAGCTGACTCTGCCACTCCCCATTCATGCTTTTGGGGCCATTATGCAGGTGTGGCAAACCAGTCTTGTAACTCTATGCTCTAGTAACCGATACAGGGAAGGGAAGAAGGTTCATTTACTCAACAAATATTCATAACAAAATTAGACTGGAATTTTTCCAGGGACATAGCCTCATTGCAATGGAATGTACCATTCACCCTGGCACTGATAAGCTATTAGGAAGTGAATCTGGTTCTGCCAGGAGGCTTTTCATCAATCACATGGATGGAATGTTTCAGCATGAAAGAAACATGGCCTTGACACCATTGATTTCATGAAGCCAGTAGTGCCCAAAACCATAGACTATGGATTTCCCAGTTATATGAGCCAGCCAATTTTCCATTATGTTTAAATTTGGTTTCCATTACTACTATCTAAAAGATTTTTCAATAATATATTGGGTATATTTGAAGACTCGTAGAACTTAAAACAATAGAGACTATAATAAGACTGTGTCTTTGCTAAAAACTATGGGACAAGGACTTTATGTGATTTTGGGAGAATAGTGTTGGATGAAAGTTTGAGAAAATATCTTCATATTGTAGCATATAAATGTGTTTGTAAAATTGTGTTTTATTCTGTAAGACTTATGTCTGGTAAATTATTTACACTCAATAAAATGTTTTAAGATTCTACATGAACACACTGAGGTGACTTACCCAAGGTTACAGAGTGCCAGGACCTGTTCTATGTCTTGATAAATAATAAATCACATTAACTCTCAAAAAGAATACAGACTCAAACATTTTCAATGTATACAATAATGTATTCAGAAAACTATCCACTGAAGCTTCAAATTAGTCTTTTCTTGTTCACCTTAAAAAATACATATGAAATAACATTTTTAAGTGAATATTATACTAGGATATTCTATATATACTAGTATATATGAACATTTATTTAAAAACCTTTAAAAAGAAGGCATCTCAAAATTGTTAAATAGTAAAAAAAAGGTAAAATATTTTGGTTTGTACTAAAATTAGATCCTTTCATTCATTTTATTTATGATAGTTTCTTCACTAGTATTATTCAATGGAAGTAGTGTATTTAGAATTTTAAATACTGACATTACAAATAACAAGATTTTTTTCTAAAAGGAAACCAAAAGGACTTATATTTTGTAAAAGTGTTTCTTTCAATCTGCAGAACTCTTCTTTTGCATGTCAAAATAGCTATAACTCAAAGGTAAAGTGATATTGATAAAGCATTTATTAATTTATTATTAAACTATGGTAATTCCAGAAGGCATGCTTTTGTAAGCACCCTAATGCATGGACAGTTTCCAAGAAGTGTTCTAAAGTCTAATAATTATCATCCCAGATGCCTGATTGTGTCTGCATGGGACGAGCTGAATGTGCTGTCACATCCGACAGAGTTGCCAATCTTAAACCAACTATGACTACTCTCCATACACTTCTCTCTCTGGGGCATTAAAAAACTCTTAATTAGCTTTTGTTTCCAAACAGAGCTTCATTTTTCATGATGTTACTTCATTTTGCTGGTATTATTAGATTCAAATTGACCTTGACATTTCATCTATTACAATAAATGCAAATATTTATACAATCTTTAAATTCAAGTTGTTAGCCTAAGATAAATTCAGAGGGTCATTTAAAACATAAAAATCCCTTTAGTAGTGAAATAGGAATTTTTTTATATACAATCCAGAATCATGTTGAGATATGATAAATTTATCAAAAAAAAAAAACAAAGTTATTCTTGGGAGACTTTTGATGACTAAAAATTTCATACATATGAAAGATAGATACTAATATACTTCTCAATGGTACAATCTTGCGTAAATCTATAATTCCATGGTGGCAAAAAATAAATACAAATACCCAAATTAAGAATGTATTCTTATTCTAGAGAAAATTAATAAAAACTCCCATATGATGCATTATTCCAGAGTGCTTTGAGTCCTCAAGGGAGAAAATATCATACCAGTACAAAATATTCAGGTATTGTGGAAGGCTTGGTATTTTTTAATAATTTAACCTACACGTATTTTTTTAATAATAAATTTATTTTTTATTGGTGTTCAATTTGCCAACATACAGAATAACACCCAGTGCTCATCCCGTCAAGTGCCTCCCTCAGTGCCCGCCACCCAGTCACCCCCACCCCCCGCCCTCCTCCCTTTCCACCAGCCCTAGTTCGTTTCCCAGAGTTAGGAGTTTTTATGTTCTGTCTCCCTTTCTGATATTTCCTACCCATTTTGTTATTCTACAGTGTCAATTTCAACTTATTTGAAATTTGTCACACAATAAATTTTGATTTGGGTATGTATTTTCACTTAGAGTTCAGCATCAGTTAAAATATGCAACTGCTTAGGAAAGTAAAGAACCGATTGTCATTTACCTTTACAGATATTAATAGTGTGTTTAACAAGTAACAATATGCGTCCTCCTTTTAGCAGAGATGCTGCTTACTAATGACATCTCATTGCTTCACACAGCATGGGCTCTCATTCTATTTGGGCATAATGACAGAGCTAACATCAGTTTTTAAGAATGTATGTTATCATTATTCATTACAATACTGCACTGAAGCTTCTCTGGGAGGCAGTAAAGAAAAAAAAAAGTATATTTTAAAGACCCTCATTTTCCCCCTAAATGCTCGAATTAAGCTACAGTCTGTGGTGTTCAGAGAATTGAGTTATGTCCTAAAGCAATGCTTCTCTTGGAGTTCATCACGCCTGGAGATTGGGATCTGATTAGCCTCTGAATTTTCTAATACAGTCTATTGATTTTCTGCTACTGTAGCTGCCATTGGATTTTGTGTGCTGGCACAGGGGTTCTCTCTTTTGCATGAGAGAATGATGAATGGTTGTCTACAAGGCTCCAAGCACATACTTACTTCCTCTTCAATAAGGGTAACTGTCAATATCATTTAAGCAGAGAAAAATGCTGAGGAACCCAGCATGCTTACGGAAAGATTTGGGTTTTCTTCATATTCATTGTTGATTGCATCGACTAAACTGTACACGTTCTACAAAAAGTTGACAATCTTTTTTCATATTGTTAAATTCCCTTACTCTTATGGTGGGAAAAGAATAAACCTTGTTTTAAAGGTAAAATTGCAACTTTTGTGAAAGCATGTTATGGAAGTGATTTCATATTACTTTCAATAGGCAACAACCTTGATTTTAAATATAAACAGACTAGGACTAAGAAATAAACCAATACCCTGAACCCAGTCTTTAAAATTTTTCATTTTATTTTATTTTTTTAAATATATATTTTTTTAATTTATTTATTCATGAGATACAGAGAGAGTGAGAGAGACAGAGACATAGGCAGAGGGAGAAGCAGAGGGGAAAGCAGGCTCCCATCAAGGAGCCTGACATGGGACTTGATCCTGGACCACAGGATCAGCCTTGAGCCCAAAGCAGATGCTCAACCTCTGAGCCACTTAGGTGTCCCTAAAATTTTCATTTTAAATAAATGTGCAAAATTAGAATCATCTGGAACTTCCTCAATTTACACTTAAAAAGCATCATTTTTCTTCATTTTCCAGTGAAAATACCAGATTATCTTATACCAAATTCACTACAAGCAGAATTTGAGAAACAGATTTCTTGTGTAAGTCATGTATTGGAGAAGTAGTCTTGATGACACCTGCAGCAAGTGAGGAAAGCAGAGAAGGTCAGGGAAAAACTAGGTACAGATGTCTGTGCAGGTAAAGTCTGGCCTTAAGTGCACTTCACAGGAGTCCTGGAGTGGGAATGAGATCATTTAGTTGTACCACTCGAAGCAAGGTCACAGCCCCTTTTTTTCACCCTTATGGGTAAGGCATTGGTCACCGGCTGCCTGGGAGGTACAAGGGAAACATAATTTCCTATTTCTGTGCCAAGCAGTTCCCATTAGCAGAGGGCAAAATTCAGGGGAAGAAGCAGCTGTGAACTACTAGCAGCCAGCACTCACAGCAACAGAGATTGGGTGCGTCCGCTCCCAAAGGGGATCGAAGCAGGGCAACAGCAATGCCAGATATACAGGTCAATTCAGATTCACCATTCTGATCTGACTACCTCCCACATAGATTTGCAAAGATTAAACATAGCACTCATTCCAATTAAAATGGGGATCTGTGGAACCAAGGTACAGCTGGCTTACCAAAGTGAAGAATGATTTGAATTATGATTTAGCATGTAAACTGATCAGCAAAAAAAAAAAAAAGAAGAAGAAGAAAAGAAAAACATTTGCTTTATAACTTATGGATAACAATCAAAAGGCTTCCTGCACTAATTGAATCAACATTTTTACACCTATCTTAACTGTTTTTTTTTGTAATTTGAATACTCAGTAGACTTAAAATATATAATATGATCATTGTGTTCCTGTTATTAGTATTTGCTCTTCCAAAGAACTCTCATAAAATTCATTGTACCACTGTTTAATTTTTATGCAGGAAAAGAAATGCAAAATGATCTATTTTTTTCATTTTTTTCCAATTTCATTTAGGGGATGAAAAAACTTTAAAAATAGTCTGATGAAAAAAATAGTCTGATGACTCAACAAAAAGTATAAAGTATGACAATAACTGAAATTTAATTACACTTAAAAGAATGCCAACTTACTTTTGGAAGAGTGAGTTTCATAACTTCATAGAATTATCATTCTAAAATATCAAAGTTCCTTTTTTTTAATATCAAAGTTCTTAAATGATACATGAATCTGGATTTATCCACATACAAAATCCTCAGAATAAAATCAAATTACATTCTAAGGAAAAGATAAATAACTCCTTTTAAAGTAATCCAGTGGGCAGCCCGGGTGGCTCAGCGGTTTAGCGCAGACTTCAGCCCAGGGTGTGATCCTGGTGACCCGGGATCGAGTCTGGTGTCGCGCTTCCTGTACGGGAGCCTGTTTCTCCCTCTCCTTGTGTGTCTCTGCGTCTGTATGTGTGTGTATCTCTTGTGAATAAATAAATAAAATCTTATTAATTAATTAATTAATAAAGTAATCAGTAAAGTAACATATATGTGAAGAAGTATAGTTTTGCTACAGGGAGAGGTTTTTTTTTTGCTTTTTGTTTGCTTTTCTGAAAACAATACTGTAGCATTTTTTTTTAAAATAACTTGAGTGTTTTTTTTTTTTTTTAATTTTCTTCTTTTCTTTCCATCTGTGAAATATTTGGTGTTTTCTTAGTTCAACTTCTCAAATTACTAGAATAAGGTTCTTGCAATAAAGTGTTTGAAAATGTTAGTGGTGTCAAATACTCTAATCTAATGATACCAGAACGTGAAATTACTGGCTATTGTAAATGATAGATTCTGGAGTGATTTCAAATCACAAAAGGCTAGTGAATGAGCTTGTGCTTTTAGATCTTTCTCCAAGCAGATGACTGAAGTGTATATATTAATATCAACCCAGTTTTGCCTTGGCACCTTGGTATTTATTCTATGCAGGAATCTCTAATATTGATTACAAGTTATATGAAATTAGACCGATATGCTTCTTTCCATCTTCTCTCCAAAAACTCCAAAAAATTAGGCCAGAAATTCAAGGTTAATGGAGCAAGCTCAATATAATACACCTCTTTGGGGCATTCATTTCACGTTAATTAAGTAATTGATAATTAGACAGGTTGAAGTACACAGTGTGATGTATGTGTGCACATCCTTGAGTTCGGTCGATGTGAAATTACAAGAGCAGGCTAGAATGAAAAATTCTGCAAGAATCATATGAGCCTAACTATGCTATAGTCTTTACAACCTAGAATGGATCTTTCAGTAACACCAGGAAAGTATTCATTGAAACTTTAAATTCAATTCCTCATTGAACTGGAAATGGAAACATGCTGATGGACTGCCTTTGTTTTATTCGTTTGTTTGTTTTTTAGAGACTGAGAGAGAGTGAGAGGTAGGAGAAGGGGCAGAGGAAGAGAGAGAGAGAGAGAATCTTAAGCACACTCCAAGCCCAGTGTGAAACAAGATGTGGGGCTCAATCTTACAACCCTGAGATCATAACCTGCCCCCAAGTCAAAAGTCAGTCGCTTAACCAGCTGAGCCACCCAGATGCCCCAAATGCTCCTGGACTGTTAAGTCTAATAAACTTTAGGGACACCTGGGTGGTTCAGTTGGTTAAGCATCTGCCTTTGGCTCAGGCCATGATCTCAGGGTCCTGGAATCCAGCCTCACATCGAGCTTCCTTCTTAGCGGAGTCTTTTTCTCTCTCTCTCCCTCTACTCTTCCCCCCTACTTGTATGTGCTCTTTCTTTCAAATAAATAAATAAAATATTTTTAAAAAGTCTAACAAACTTTAATGTGGTAGATTATCAATAGTCAACTTCACTCCTATTCAGCTAGTAGAACCACATTAGCATAATAGCATTTTGTGAATTCTTTTTTTTAAGATTTTATTTATTTATTTATTTATTTATTTATTTATTTATTTATTCATTCATTCATTCATTCATTCATGAGAGACACGGGGGGGGGGGGGGGAAGAGACACAGGCAGAGGGTTCTCAGGCTCTCTCTCCCTCTGCCAGGTTCTGCAGGCTCCATGCAGGCTCCATCCCAGGACTCCAGGATCACACCCTGGGCCGAAGGCAGGCACCAAACCACTGAGCCACCCAGGGATCCCACATTTTGTGAATTCTTAATTAATCAAAGCAAACTTCATAGAAAGGTAATATATATCCATTACTAATTAAGATCAACTGTTCTGATGGAGCTTGGGAACAATCTAGTAATATTAACTAATTGAGTAAGGTATTTATACACACTTTGACGTGCTACAGAGCACAGACTGGGGCCACCTATAAACTTGACCAAGTTACTTATTTTTTTTTAATAAATTTATTTTTTATTGGTGTTCAATTTACCAACATACAGAATAACACCCAGTGCTCATCCCGTCAAGTGCCCCCCCCAGTGCCCGTCACCCATTCACCCCCACCCCCTGCCCTCCTCCCCTTCTACCACCCCTAGTTCGTTTCCCAGAGTTAGCAGTCTTCATGTTCTGTCTCCCTTTCTGATATTTCCCACACATTTCTTCTCCCTTCCCTTATATTCCCTTTCACTATTTTTTATATTCCCCAAATGAATGAGACAATATAATGTTTGTTCTTCTCCGACTGACTCATTTCACTCAGCATAATACCCTCCAGTTCCATCCACGTCGAAGCAAATGGTGGGTATTTGTCGTTTCTAATGGCTGAGTAATATTCCATTGTATACATAAACCACATCTTCTTTATCCATTCATCTTTCGATGGACACCGAGGCTCCTTCCACAGTTTGGCTATTGTGGACATTGCTGCTAGAAACATCGGGGTGCAGGTGTCCCGGCGTTTCATTGCATCTGAATCTTTGGGATAAATCCCCAACAGTGCAATTGCTGGGTTGTAGGGCAGATCTATTTTTAACTCTTTGAGGAACCTCCACACAGTTTTCCAGAGTGACTGCACCAGTTCACATTCCCACCAACAGTGTAAGAGGGTTCCCTTTTCTCTGCATCCTCTCCAACATTTGTGGTTTCCTGCCTTGTTAGTTTTCCCCATTCTCACTTGACCAAGTTACTTAAACTCGATATGCCCTAGGGACCTAGTTTTTAATATAAGGATAATAATAGTACACTTCATTTGAAGATAAGAGATGTAAAATATTTAGAACAGTATCTGGGATGTATGGGTATGAACTATTAATGTTCAGCAACTCCACTTTTATTAATAATCCTAGGAAAATTATTAAGGATACACACAAACCTTTTGCTGCAAGGATATTTAATGTAACATTATTTCATATAGAGGAAAATATTAATAATAATCACATAATAAGATCGAGGTTTGAATGATTAAGGTAAATCCTTAAGATGGAACTTTATAGAGCATGTAAAATGGCATAACAGAAATACATTTATTAATTTTATATAATTGAGATAAATTAAGCTAAAGACAGCAGATGAACTATTATTCTAATTTTATTAAATTTTAAAAGAAATACATACAGATACCCTCAACAATTTTGATGTTGCAAACATAATGTTAAGATTAGATATCTTAGAACATAACTGTCTGGATAATTTCATCCTTTTCATTTTCTCACATTGGTCTCTGGATGTTTTCCATGAGACAGATTTCTTTTTTTTTAAAAGAAAAGACAATTAAGTGAAAAGTTTAAAAACTCCCACAAATTGTTTAGAACATCAACTTCTACCCTGCTAAGTGATCTTGTAAAGTTAGACTTCTAAATGTGACCTTTTTTATATAGATGATGTATACCCAGCAAAACTTGTGCTACTTCTATATGAGATAAATGCTTTTCACAGAATGTCTCCAGTTCTTAAATGTAATCAATGTAAAACTCTATAGGAGATATTACCCACATTATTGGCCTAAGATAATAATGAAAAATTATTGACTGACTACATATGTCTTGAAGCAATAAAAATACCCCTTTTACATTACTCTCAGCAATCTGGAAAAGCAGAAACCTGATAAAGCTTTTAGCTAGACTAATATGTAACCGACGGTGCTCAATAAGATGGCTTTTCTTTTTTGGCAGAGTGAGTGATGATTTTCAAGAATATTTGAACTACTTTTTTTAAACTTATAGACATACATCTTTGATGATTAACTCCTGAATTTTTCATACGCTCTTTTCAATATTGTAAGAGAATATTGTTTTACAAGAAATAGTTTTATTGCCTCCAGAAAAATTTTGTGATGTGTCTAGTACTAAGAATCTAAGCGTACTTACATAACATTGCTAGAATACATTGAAAAGGCAATTAATACTTCATGCAATCAAAAGTGTACTTGACACTAGTTGTTTATAGAAGAGAAAATTGTGGTTTGCCTGAAAGTTAATGACAGAGAATGTTATTAAAAAATGATTTTACCTTGAAACACAAAAAGGAGAAGAAATCCATCTATGAGAACTGTAATAAAATTTCCCAGCATACACCTCAGAAAGTACTGGTTGACATGATCTGAAGCAAGGGTTATAATAATCACAGCTTCATTTGTTATTTTATTTATTCGTTCATCCATCTATTCATTCATTCATTCATTTACTTATCTGTAGCAAACTCTTGCCAGTTAAAAAAAAAAAAAGAACAACTCAATTATAGGATCAAAATTTACAACATGTCACTAGGAATTGCTGCCTAATTCTTCAGAGTATAGATCTTGGCAGCAGATAAAGAGCACCTATGTTTTAGTTTCCTTAGAAATGAAATAACAAAGCCAATTAAAGGGGTGGGGTGATGAAACCAAAAGCCAATGTCTACTGATTAATTTAAAAAAGTATTTGATTTTGCTAAAGATGTAAATATTAGGTAATTTCTTGAAGTTTAAAACTTTTCCAAGTCTTAGTTTCTTCCTTCCATGCCTGCCCTGAATCCTGAGTGTGACTGGCTAAGTGATGCACACAGTATTTTTAGTTGCCAAATACCTGGAAGCACATGTCAGGCATGATTATCAACAACCTATGCTCATGCCAGTCTATTCCACAGGGGCCCTGGGATTCTGTCCATGTGGTTTGTCTGCAGTGCCAACAAACCATGTGTAGCCAGCAAACAGAAGCTGATCCTTCCTCAGATCTACTTACATATTTTAGTATGTGACTTTGTTGTTTGTTTCTATATCTTGTATTTCAGAAATAAGTTTATGTTTAAGGAAAAAACAGAAAGATAAAGATGCTGGGTCTGATCATATATCATTCTGGGACTAATTCCCAAAAACGATATACTGAACCTGAAAATCTATTCCCAAAACAGTAATTCCCAGACAGCCAAATGGGCAAAAATCATCTTGTTATTAATTCACACCTTAAAAAACAGATAAGAAACATCCTTACTCATCTTTTAATGATCACCATCTAATATATAATTGCCAACTCATTATCTTCCTACCCAACCATAAGCCTTCTTTCACAGAAGTACAAAAGTCTGGAAAACCCCCCTCTGAAGTGTTTCCTTTAATTAATAAATAATTTGTGAACTGCTACCTTCTTCATGAAATTTTTAAAAATTGAGTATATTGAATGTTTTCTTATAACCACCTATTCTTAGCTTTCAAGACTCCTAGTTCATGTTTTGCTAAATTTGCAAATTATGTAATTACAATGGGTCTCACTTTATAGATTTACATTTGTAACAGTTAAATTTCTCAGTTACCAACACATTTGTAAATCCTCACTTATTAAAATTTCTATTTTAATTTGCAAAGTCTGAAATCAAGGAGGTTGAAATGGAAATAAATTAATTGATTACTTCAGAAATGTTTACAACATATATTTACTCATTTACTTGAGCATCAAAAAATCTAGTAAGGAATCACCAAGCTTAAAAGTATCAGAGAAAGTAGAACAAATCAAAGCAAAAGCAATCAACCAATCAATCTGTGATCTATCTCACCTTATTATTATTGCTTTTTTATTATTATTGCTTTTCTATTCTGTCAATTTAAATTTCTCTGCTCACATTCATATAACTGAACTTGAGTTATTTACTTAACTTCTATTAGCTTTAATCCTTCATTTCTTGAGTGGATTATATAATAAGAGTTGTTGGAAGTCTAAATTAAATAGGGCATGTGAAGTAGTAAGCACACCGTAGATTTTAATAAATGCTCGTCAATATCTTTTATTTCTCCTGTTCGTCATCTCAACCTTATCTCCCCCTTCCTGGAGCATGCAGCTCTAGATGCAATGTTATGATGAGTGTGGTTTTAGTGAGTCAAGGTTTGTTTACTTTTCTGCATATCCAACCTCCTTATTCCTAATCCATCAATGGGGCTACTAATTAATATTCAGCCAAACAATAAAGAACTCTAATTTAAAAATATTTGTTTATTAATTGATAAAATTCCAAGTTAGTCATCTATGAAATTCAGTATTCTGGTTCTTGTTTTGTTTTGTTTTGTTTTTTCCCTTGGTATCCCACTTACATTGTGACTAACTGCAAATAGTCAGATGAGCTTTGTCTGAATATAAACAACCTCAAATGCTTCTCTCTGGCTTGAAAGTTTCCAGCACCTGTGGGAAATGATATACTGAACAGATCATAAGGTTTTTATTATTTATCTAAGTGATGTGAAGAGTGCCTATAAGGGAAATTGAGTTATCAAAGCTGTTGTATAACTGTAAAGGACAACCCATATTCCAAAGGTTAGTCCTATGCATTTTTTTTTTAAACAAAAGTCCAAATCTAATTAAGGCCATACAAGTCAATGAAAAGAAAAAATCAATAATAATGTAATTTTAACCCTCTCTCAATATCACATTTTCCCCTAAGATAAGTGGAATGGGGACATAAGAATGGGCTCCTAACTACAGCTGTGTAATTCTGGAGAATTTACTGAAACTTCTTGACTTCAGTTTCTGAGTCCAAAGTTTGGGGTAAGAACAGCATATCATGCTTGATTTTATCATTATTTATTAAAATAATATTTAAGTACTTGGAGGATTATCACTATGCAATAAAGTTAAATGTCAGTAAGGGAAAAATACAAAAATAACACGAAGAAAATAACCTAGGATCATGAGGTTTAAGAAAGTAATATAGGTATATAATTATCAAACACTAAAAAGTGCTTCAAGAAATGCCCTGTTAAAATTTCCATCTGCTTGTCTTTTTTAAAAAAAATATTGAATGAATAGCCAAAATTTTAAGAAACAATTTTGATTGAATATAGGCTGTGTTTGAAGCACATATAATATTGCTTTATTTTTCATGAAGTATGTCAAAAATTTACCTGTTGAGATTCCAAAAAAACTGTTGCATGCTTGAGCATGGGATACACCCTTCCTAATCTGAGTGTATAAGTTTAAGATGTCAATGATTATATAGATATGTGACAATTCCAAAATACATTAACAATTAACTTTCTCAATTACTATGGAGCATTTTGGGATTATTCCAAATAGCCCTTTTTATTCTACATGTGTAATGTCATGTTGTAGAACCTAAAAGTAAAAGGGCAATATCTACGGGAATGACTAATTACTTAATACTGTGCCAAAATATCTTAGTCTAAATATCACCCATTGCTTGTAAGATGAATACATGTTGCCTTATGAAAAATAAAATATAAATAGCAATTGGAAGGCTAATTACTAAGTAAAGCTGTTAAAACTCTGAACATGTGTTGTAAAAAAGAAGTCCCTCTCTCACACTCTTAGCTGTTAATTTTATCTTCTTTTTTTTTTTTTTTTTTTTTTTGCAATTTGATATTGAACAGGGCAAAAGAGGAAAAATTAAAAAAATAAATTTCAAGTGAAATTCCACAGACTCCATATTAACCTTCCTAAAATCATGAAAAGTTATTTTTTATAATTTTATTGGACTAGCGAGTGCTTATTTGGTCATCAAATGCATTGTAAAATTGTTAAAGGAATAAATACACAGCAATGATTATTTCTACAACTCATTTTGGATTTGTGAAGCATCATGATTATTGAAATGTTTCCACATGTATCTATTTCACCTCTTAAATTACAGTGAAATATAAGGCCATTTAAGCTAGAAATAATAGGTAATACTATTTATATATTATCTACTCTCAACTACATCCCAGTTTCTGGCTTTCTACTAAATCATCATTGAGCTGTTTTTCCTACCTGAACTATCAGATGTTACATCACTTAACTGTACTAATTACTTAGTCAGCTATGTAGAAATGGGATTTGACCAAGCTACATTCAACAAATGACAAGAAACAAATTAAATAACCTTGAAGGTCCCATTCTTTCACTATTGATAATGAGCAAGAAGGTAAAAATCCCTTGGATCAGTCCATCTAGGGCAGTTCGATGAAGAACTGGCTGGTAACAAACACTGCACACTGAGGATGCAGTCTTTTTATCAAGACATTTTTTTTTTTCTTTTCTTACCAAGAAAGTTCCTATTCCACATTAGTGGCAATGTTCTCTGCCTGTTGGTTGTTTTGTTTTGTTTTGTTTTGTTTTGTTTTGTTTTAACAGGAAGTTCTCTCATCTGGAGAATTTTCTGTGATACATCCAGTCCAACCATAGCTGGTCTCAGGCTCCTTAGAGCTTATGGATATTGTGATCTGATAGTTCTTTGCTCATAAAATTTCCCTCAGTATACCCTATTTTATATTTACACTACAGCAAGGTGGTAGGTAATGCTATGTGCATCTGTGTCTTATTCTCATGACAAGGGATGTAGAGGCCTATGACTTTAAGTTTAATATGAGAGAACATTCACATTTCTTAAATACTTACAGGAAAAGGTACAAAGTCTTACATATATAATACTTTCATATAATTTGTTTTGTTTTTTGGAGACTTTTAAGATAGGGAGGGGTGGTAGGATGGAGCAAAGGATATCTTGGTGAATTTCTTCAAAAAGTGGCAACACCTTTTTATTGAGAATATACTGCAAACTTTTTTGGAATCAGTTGGGTTGATGTCTTAAAATTAGGAAAGTAACATTGAATATAGAAATAGGATTAACATTCACACAGAAAACTAATATGCTAACAAAAGTCCTTCAAGAATTTCTTTACATTTTTATATATCTTTGTAGAACATGCTATCAGTACACTTTTAGAACTTTTTCACTAAATACATTATACACATGTATATCCTTTTCTTATAAATATCATTTATAAAGTACACATTGCTTTATCACAGAGAATATTTAGCATAAAGACAGTTTATTTCTCAAAAGTTTAGTATAGTCTATCATGGTCACTGATAATTGTCATTTTTTTTTTAATTTTTATTTATTTATGATAGTCACACAGAGAGAGGGAGAGACAGGCAGAGGGAGAAGCAGGCTCCATGCACCAGGAGCCCGACGTGGGATTCGATCCTGAGTCTCCAGGATCGTGCCCTGGGCCAAAGGCAGGCGCCAAACCACTGCGCCACCCAGGGATCCCGATAATTGTCATTTTGAGCTACAGAATAATTGACAGAAAATCTCATTTTATTTCTTATTCCTCATATTATTTATTTAAGTGAACCATATTTAAGGGTGAAAATAGGTCGGTTTAAGACATGCCTATAACTATCCCTGCAATGGCAATTTACAAAGGAAAACAGATTTAGCTTTCCAACAAAAGGAAGTATTTCTTTCTGATGGCTGGAGTTTGTCTCTTGAGACCAAAGGCCACTGTATTACTGCAGTCTAAACAGCTGCGGATCTCTGACAAGGAAATAAATAGTCTCACTTAATGTTACAGATCTCTTGTGATTTTTAACACTACAACTCTCATATAAAAATTGAATAAAACTACCCATCATTTTAGGTTACATTACAGACTGATTCCAGTTAAGAACTTGGAAGAATATATGAGTTGTTTGCTGAATCTCTTTCAAAGTAAGTGATTAAATCCAAATCCCCTAAGAGGATGTCCAAAAGCCTCCCACAATGTGGTCCCTTTGATCAATCTCATTCACGTTCTTCAGGAGAATGGCATTAGATTATAAGAAATATACTCTTTTTGCACTACTACTGTGCTTTTTCTCAGGATTTTCTTTCCTTCTGGAGTGCCCTATTTCTTTCTCACTTACTCTTTTCTCTGTTCAAATATTGTCTACCTACCAACCAACACCCGGGAAAAGCTGTTTCTTCCCTAAAAGCTTCCACTGATATTTTGTGACCCATCACTATACTTTACATTCCTGAATTCCTCATATTCTACCTTCTTTGAGAGATATTAGGACTTATGATTTATTCCCTTTACTTGATTGGCAGTATTTTGATGGTATATATCGTGTATCTCACAACATCAATCTCACCACCTCATATGTACTGCTGCTCCGTCATTGTTTGTTTACTTGGATATGTGTAATCAGTAGGTGGCAGAGAAGTTGAATGATAGCTATGCTTATGAAATTCTAAGTGAAAAAAAAAAAGAAATTCTAAGTGAAATATCAGTGATAATTTGAGTGACTATATTCAAAACATGGAATTGACTTTATCTACTACTTTTATTTTGGAGAGGATTTTATTAAAAGAAGTGGAACCTTGAAAAAATTACTAATCATCCTTGTTTTATTAAAAACAATGACATTGGGGCACATGGGTGACTCAGTCAATTAAGTGTCTGATTCTTGGTTTGGGCTCAGGTCATGATCTCAAAGTCATGAGACTGAGCCCTATGTCAGGCTATCACTGAGCATGGATACTGCTTGAGATTCTCTCCCTCTCTCTCTTCCCTTCTCCCTATTTGCATTCATGAACAAGTGCTCCGTCTTTTTTCTCTCTCAAATAAATAAATACATAACATATTTTTAAATGACATTATTTTTCTATGGATAAATAGAATACCACAAATAAATAAAATCCAAAAATTATCCCCAAATCCTAATCTCTCCTTGTAGAACTTCCTTGGATTTGTAAAAGTTTCACTCTGTCTTTCCCAGACTTACCTAACAACAACAGCAAAAAGTCCAAGTAAACAAAGTCATTTCCATGAGAATGGCAATTTCAGAGCTAATAAATTTGAATTGTGTTTTAGTTATTTACTGTGGTAATTAGGTGCAAAAGATAGAGCAGGTCAGGTCTGGCCCTACCCTATCCCCTCCATCAATGTATTCTATAATCCTGGCTCAATTTTAGTTTGCTCTTCAATAAAATATAGAGAAAAGACCCTACCCATAGGGTTGCTGTGAGGATAAAAAGAGATTGTAAGTGCTCAATAATGTGGTCTACTTACCTTACTCATTCTTTGTTCTTACTAGTCCTGATTAGCTACAGATGTCTCTCCTAAAAGAAAACATCAGCAAAACCGAATTATGACTTTCTCTACCTACTGAAAATCATTTAGCCCAATCATGTTTCAGGCAAATGAGCATATTTTCAATTGGCAACATTTTCTTCTATGGAATATTTATTTACTAAACCACAAAGTTTCCTTTTAGGGAGGAAAATGCAAAGCATCAGCAATAGTACTTAAAGTATACTTTATGCCAATATCCATTAATTCTTTGTTCCAATTTCTAGGAAGTTAATGATTTTCAAGCAGGTCAGGAAAGGGTGGTAAAACAAATAAAAACATTTGTTTCATTCTATTATTCAAGTAAGAGTTCCTCTACAATACATGCCAAAAATAAAATAATTAGGTGTATGGCTGTCTGTAATCTAGGGGATAATATAAGTATGCTATTTAGCATAGAGATAATGGCAATCTGACTTTTCAATTATATCCAAAATGCTGACATACCAATTCTGTTGCCTCATTCATATCACTAGATAAATTTGTGCTTGACTGAATTGCATGGAGACATCTTCATACATTTTGAGAAATACACCTTCTATTAATGGCACCAATACACAATCTATTGAAGAATTTTCTTGAGAACTAATAATTATTTTTTATGCATGTCTGTTTGGTAAATGATGCCATAAATGAACTCAGACCAAAGCAATTATTAAACAGAAGAGATCATGAATCTGTCCTTTCTTAGGATTATAATATAAAAAAGTAAATGATGTCTAATCATTTGCTAGCATCAATTGAATTTTATAGAATGCCTGTCTCTCTGCCAAGGGTGTATAATTTAAAGCTTTCTGTATATAGAAAAAGTATTTCCAGGGAGTATTTTATTCTTTAAGTCTTCTTATTAATTTAAAAATGATTTCTTCCTTCTATCCTATGTTCTACAGAACAAATTTTATTCTAGTACTAACTTCCTTCTTTTTTTTTTTAAGGATTTTATTTATTTATTCATGAGAGACACAGGCAAAGGGAGAAGCAGGTCCCTGCAAAAAGGCCGATGTGGGACTCAATCCCAGGACCCCAGGATCACAACCCGAGCCAAAGGCAGATGCTCAACCAGATGCCCTATTTGGTAGGTTTTAAGGGGACCTACACTTACTGACCAGCCAGTCCTCAGGAATAAGTTCCATTCTGGAAGACCCTCACAACAGACCATCTTTGCCTTTAGTAGAAGGATCTTTTCTGAAGAGACCATTGCTTTCTAAGTCAGATAAAGAAGAAGAAATAGTATTTCTTAATTCATAATTCAGAACCTTGCTTAAGCCAGTTTCCTTAAAAAATAGATATGCATTATATACACAACTATATTATATAGTTTATAATATATTTTAATATATACATGAATACACATGAGTAGGGGTATTTGTGGATCTCTACATAGATAATAAATATATTTAGATCTGCATTTACTATGTACTAAAGATTCTGCAAATAAAAAAGAAACAAAATTCCAACATGCAATTCACAGGAAATGCTTTTGTCAAACTTCTAACATAAGACATTTTCAATGTGATCATTCTATAATTCTTTGCAACTTCACTTTAATCCAATATATATTTATGGAAGTCTTACTATGAAATACAACTTATGGTAGATACCGTGGATGTTAGAAAAGAATAACATGTAGTCTCAGGTCTCAGAGGACGTGTAGTCTAATGGTTGAGAAGAGTAAATAACCAAATAACTGATATAATCTAAAAATCCCTCAAGAGAGGGATATATAAAATGCTATAGGAATGCAAGCACCCAATTAAATAGTCTTTTGTTGTAGGGAGAATTTCAGAGGAAACAGAAGAACTGAAGATGCACTCGATCTCAATTTTGAAAGAGGGATAGGGATGAACCAGATTAGCAGGAAGTTTGTGCCATCAACAAGAGGCAGTAAGATTCCAACGTGATACCAGTGGATGTCAGTACGGTGAGGCAATGAAGGTAGGCCAGAGCCTTGCTTCACAGTCAGGTGGATAGAGCTAAACAAACATCAACCTTTCTCTTATTTACTGTGTGTCTTTGGTAAGGCAGTTTGTCTAATCTTGAAAAAATTGTATAACAATGTCTCTCTCAGAATATTATCATAGTACAGAGCCAGTATAAATGGTAGGATTCCCTCAGTCCTCATTTGACATGACTAAGTGTAGGCTTCTTTCTATAAGCAATGGGGATTCATCAGAAATCTTTTTTAAAGATCACCATCACAGCAGAGTAGAAAATGGACTGTAAGAGCAAGAGGTCAGATGCAGGAAGACCATACCAATTGTCCATGTACTGCATGAAGAGGCTGAAAAGAAGACAATGGGAATGGAGTGAAGGAGGTGGTTGCCAGGGGAGTTTGAACGTACAGAGATGGCTGGACTGGTAATCCAGTTTCCGATTGACAGGATTTAAGAGTAAAGGAGAAATCAAGTGTAATCATAGGGTTCCTGGTTTAGACAACTTATTATCAGGGATATGATTAAAGAGAATGAGTAATATGAGAGGTAAGTAGATCACTGGGGAGATTTTTTTAAAGTTTTTTAATACTTCTTAGGATTAATTAATGAAAGAGAATACCCTCTACTACAATGATCATCTTCATGAATTTTATGTCCCCTTTTCTGATAAAAACTGTTCAGTAGTGAACTAGGAAGAGACTTATTCATAAAATATCTAACTCAAAGACATATATGTGTGTAGCTCAAAGAAGTTGTGATATTTTATTGTTTTCATCTCACTATTTCTGTAGTTATAAAAGCCTTGCCTCATAATGTCAAGCCTGTATCTTGTACTGTTGAAAATGCTCCTTGAAGTCTGTCCGACGTGGACCAACATACCTTGAGGGGCGGAATTTGTCTTCTACTTGCTTTGAAGTCCCCCCACAGTGCTTTGTTGCTCTGGTCACAGTAAGTGTATTATCGAACAGTCATCCCATAATCTTTAAATGCAGACATTTCTTAAACTCTTGTTGCCAATTAAGGTAGTTAATCTCTAATTTGGTTGACAAGAGCAAATTCAAGAGACTCTTGGTTTTCACAAAGGCCCCAAGAAATTCCACTTAAAGATTATAATCCGTTCTGTCTCCAATATAAAACACAGAATATGAAGCAGGAGGCCTGATCTAACCTTCCAGCTCATTTGAATCAGTCAACTAGAACTAATTAAGGTGTGCTTTCGGGAGGCCTGGCCCTGTGCTGGATGTGGCATAAACAGCAGCCACCTGGTCCAAGGCAGCAGAGCTAGCGAGAGGTGAGAAACATTTTCTTCCCTGAGGTCTGACGGATAACAGGCTGTGCTAATCATATTTTGCTTGTGCCTCACTTACCCAGGTTTTTTCCTCTATCATCATTCTCCCACTTACAGCCTCCTGGTAAGGTTTTCCACTCCGTACCCCAGCTCTAGACAGTTCATTCGCAGTGCGTGGCAGGGAGAAAATAGGAGAATGGTTCTCATTAGCAGCAGCAGTTGTGTGTCCTGCGGAAAATACCCACAGCAAATTATTAGGAGCACAAGGGAAAAGGAAGGAGAAAGACTGAATGCTAAAAGCCCCTGAGGTAATCTATGCAAAAGATAATAAAGAGAGAACAGTTCCCTGCCCTGAGAGCAACTGCCTGAGGAGCTGACTCCAGGCAGGTCCCCTTACTGTAGAGTATTACACATGTTCTGAAACTTCTCATACTAATTCTTACTCATTAGGCTAATTTTCTTTTCAGGAGGCTGTAAGGCAACTGGAGAACTAATTTCAATTTTGTACAGATCTTTTTAAAAATAAGTCATCTCAATAGAAATCATTGTTATAAATGACTTTTTAATTTTTTACAAAATAAAAGTCTAACTTTTAACTCAGGTTTGAGAAACACTCATCAGTGGGGGGAAAGGCAAGGACTGCTGGGTGGGTATACTAATAAACCACTCATAAGGTCACCAAATGGCATTTTAAAAATACACAAGATACAAAATCATACTTAAGGAATAATACTGTCTTTCTGTAAGTTAAATTAGAACTTTCCCATCTAAATTTATATAAGAAAAATAATGTTTTGGGGGACCTGGGTGGCACAGTCTGGCTAAACATCCTAGTCTTGCTTTTGGCTCAGGTCATAATCATGGATGGGGTCATGAGATAGACCCCAGGCTATCATGAGATAGACCATCAGGCTCTGCACTCAGCAGGGAGTCCGCTTAAGATTCTCTCTCCCACTCCCTCTGCCCCTTCCCACTGCACTCTCTCTCTCAGATAAATAAATAAATCATTAAAAAAATAAAAAAGAATGCTTTATTACCTGATATTGAACAACAAAAATCAAAATAATGCAAACAGAAACAAGATTATAATTAAAAGAATATTACTATAAATAAATATTAATATATAATTAAACAATATGTTTTAATAAATATTTACTTATACTGCAAAACCCAGCATCTTAAATTGTTCAGGCTGATGCCTCATTTAGTTTCCTGATGAAGGAGGAAGATTTGTGGGAAGGAGGCAGCCGTATATGGGGCATATAGGAATCAGGCTGAAATCAGTATTACTTTTATTATAATTTCCCATTGCAATTTCTACTTTCAGTTCGCAGTGTTAAAAATCTACATATATAATGACGTTTTAAGACAGTAGCTATGATATTTTCAAAATTTGCCAAATGAAACTTATTTGAACTAAATAATAAAAATGGTACAGATGTATTACATAAAGAGCTCGAGGTTTCTTTTTTCATTGAAATTTTCTTATATATCAAATGTTTCAGGGTTTCTGCCAAAATACAAATCTAAAAGATAATAAGATCTTTTATTTCCAGCAACATGAATCAAGAGCAAAAATAGGAGCACCTGGGTGGCTCAGTCAGTTGAGCATCTGACTCTTGGTTTCTGCTCAGGACCTGATCTCCTGGTCGTGAGACTGAGGTCTGCTTGGGGCTCTGTTCTTAGCCAAGAGTCTATTTAAAGATTCTTTCCTTCTGCTCCCACCCTCCTCAAATAAATGAACACATCTTTTAAAAGAAAAGAAAAAAATAGATTTTTTAAAGGGGGTGTATTCTTAGGTCAGAGGTGGCAGCAGAGAACCAGAGTAGCTTAAATGAACATTGGTGATGAATACCTACCTACTCTCCCTGAAGGAATTCTTCAATGACGTATTCAGGTTCCCAGCATTTCAGAGTCCATGCAGGTCAATGTAATGGATTGACACAGTAACACCTCCAGTTAGTTCATGTTTCCCTGTAATAGGATTCCTTAGAAGTTCATTTTGTACTGTGACTCTGAGCATAGTCCTATGATTTCCTTTGTTATAGGAACAGTAGTAAAAATATTGCAAACTGATAAAAAAAAAGTGCTTGAAAATTGGATCTTGCCCTGTTGCTTCTATTGGAACCCTGTCACTATGTGAACAAGCTCCAGCTAGCATGAACAATAACAAGCCACCTGGAGAGAAGGCCCAGTTGTCCCTGTGGTAACATCTGAGGCCATTATAAATTACCCAGCTATTGCAGACTTACTTGCTGACCACAGATAGAGGAATGAGTAAAACAGATTCGTCAATTCCAGACCAAACCAAATCAAACCAACAACACACAAGTTTCTGAACTACAGATTTATGAGCTAAAGAAAAGTGTGCATATGTATGCATGTGTGTGTGTTAAAGCCTCCAGTGTGATTTGCTACATGGTGATAGCTAACTGATGCAGACAGGATGCCAAATTGGAGAATTTCCCACATAAACCTGGTATTCTGATACTAATAACAATGCTAAAAAAAAAAAAAAAACCCACAAACAAACAAACAAAAAAACAATGCTACTGGTAGTACTAAAAAGGATTAAAATAATAATGCCTTATCACCTAAAGGATAAATTCTTATATCTTTAGCGTGTCAAGTCAAATAATATTCTCCATTATCTCACCTCTGCCTTGTTTATTTTCCTAATTTTTCAACAATCTCATATTTTCTATCCTAATTTCAAGAATAAAAATTCATATTCTGGGGCACCTGGGTGGCTCACTGGTTGAGTATCTGCCTTTGGCTCAGGTTGTCCTGGGATAGGACCCTAACCCATCCCAGGGTCCTGAGATTGAGTCCTGCATCAGGCTCCCTGCAGGGAGCCTGCTTCTCCCTCTACCTATGCCTCTGCCTGTCTCTCTATGTATCTTTCATGAATAAGTAAACAAAACCTTTAAAAATAATTCATATTCCTCCATGCATAAATATAAGTTTGTCCATAAACCACAGCCTCAGACTTCTACTCTGTTTCAGAAATGCAGAAAATGATTAAACACTATGGGCATTTTCAGGAAAGAAAATTCTCGACAAAAGACCGGATATTCAAGTAAGTTGAAACTAATAGGTGAAAACACAGGAAAATCTGCCTAACTTTCCTGAAAGTAGTCCTCCAAGACAACTTCAGCTAACTTAAGTATGAATTAAAATTTAAAATATGGGAATGGAACTCTTTAATATTGAATGAATAATAGGGTAAGTTAAAATATCATGTGCTGATTAAGTGTCACACAGTATAAGAATGTGATGAATAAGCCAAATAAATACATATATGCACAAACATATGTATGTGTATATTTAAGTAATCAAACTTACACTATTAATATTTTAGAGAGTGGGAAATAGGAGAGGAGAAAGTGAACATCTTTCACACAAGTATTAAAATTAGCTTCATTAACTTAATTTAGAGAAAAATCAGCTACGTTATTTATGAAAAAATCAAAGTTGCAAACAATTCAAAGCTGGGTAAAACTGAAACTGAGAGAAAATAGGATTTTATAATACAGTCAGGGTAAAAAGGATCCCTACAAATAGGTGAAAGAAGTTTAGTCTGATCCTGAGCTCTACATTTAAAACTAAGTAAGCTAGACAGGAGTAACAAAATATGCTCAAATTTCTGGGACAAGAGAAATTGTCAGGTAGGAATCCAACCCCCAAGTATATTTCAAGTACAAGGATTAAATAAGAAATTTTTTAATGAACAAAAGTTGGGATAATTTACTATGTTTCCTAAAACAACTTCTAAAGGATGCATTACAAGAAGTAGTAAATGACCCAGCAGGCATATGGGAGGTTCAGGATGTATGGGAAGACTGCAGATCTTCGTTATGTGGGTGGAGGAATGGGGGCAAAGAGGGAAGAGGATTAGGGAGAGAAATGCAATGTGTTGCTAGGAGACTGGGAAGTGTCTGTTTATCAAGTTCAATGGTTGTTTTTTGTTGTGACTCAAAAATTACATATAACTTGTATTCATTCTCATCGAAAATGCTATATACACTTTTAAATAATAAAAAAGGAGAATTATAATTGACTCATCTGGCCTATTTTGTTTTACAAGAAGCATAAAGCTGGACAACACAATGAAGGAGTTAGGCAATGAATGAAATATTTTAAATCCTGGATGTGAAAATTTATAATTAGTGAATGAAATATAATTTTCTAGTAGGAATTTATAAATTTTGAAGAAATTTAAAGATATTATTTACCAGAATAATTTTATTCTATTTAATAACTACCTCATCTTTCAGTATAATATTATTCTTCCAAATTTCTTTCTTCTTCTTTTTTTTTTTTTCCTCTTTAGAAAGGGAGAAAGGGAGAGGGAGAAGAGAGGGCATCCTAAGCAGGCTCCACGTTTAGTACAGAGCCTGACTCTGGGCTCAATCTCTCAACCCTGAGATCATGACATGAGCTAAAATCGAGTCAGACGCTAACTGATTGAGCCCCCCACAGCCCAATTCTTCTAAATTTCTTGTATAGAAACCTTCACATTTTCCTTCTCTCTTTAGTTTTATTGCCAGTTCATCTCCAAACATTGTTCAGATTTGACCTTACTACTTCAATTTTATTATGAATATCTACATCTTCATCATGTCAAGTAGAAAGTATTTCAAAAATATTAAACTGTTTATCTACTTCTGATAAATTTGCAAACAACACAGAAAAGGCACACTACAATGTTTTTATCAATTTCTCCAACCCATAAAAATCTCCCTTTCTTCATGCCCTTAGAATATAAAGTCTGAATTTATATTATCCTAACCCTTTGGTTACACACAGAAACTTAGTTTCTTTGCTTTTTCTTTAAAGTGAGAGCTGAAGATTCATTAGCTCACAAAACTAAAGAGTCTGGGCATAATTTAAGGTATAGCATGGTTCACATGCTCAGATCATGTCATCAGGAAACTGTGTCCTTCACCTCCAGTTTGGCTTTCTTCTGTTTTAGCTTCTTTCTAAGGAATGATTTCACCATGAGATGATATATATATATATTCAGAATTAATCCCTGACTAACATTCTGTGAATTTAGCAACCCTTGTGAGAAGGTTTTCTAGGAGGTTGTAACTCACTGATTTAACAGTTTATTAAGGAAAAGTCTCAAAATTGAGTCTGATTTTCAGAGCTTGGAATATAAAATCATCCTTCAAAAATTCTGGACCATGAAATATTCTCACTGAGCATATATAGGTAATGTGCTCCATCCTTAGAACAGAATAGGGAATATGGTCAACTTCAATCAAGTGGTGAGAGTGTGAGAAAGGAATTATTATTGTCCCTTCTTAAAATAAGGTGTTGGTAGAAGAAAGAAAGAATATGTCCCTCTCTGGTACAAAAAACATTTTCTCCTAAATTTTGAGGAACTTATCTATAAGCAAAATTTTATTCTAAGTAATTCAAACTTGTTTCTTAATAATTATTATCCTGAATCTCCTATCCCAGTGAGGCAATCTCCTTAATGAACTCCATACATTTCACACTCATAACCACCTACACCAAGCCAAAAATAATCAACTTGGCTGGGATGCCCCCCGCCCCCCTTACCTCTTGGCTTCAACCAGTCCTTTTCTGAGGTAGCTCTACCAATGGATATGATGCTGTATATGAAAGAATATGTCATAGTAAATATTCAGCAATTGTTTCTTTCTCTTTTTTCTCTTTCTTTCTCTCTTTCTCTTTCTTTCTTTCTTTCTTTCTTTCTTCCTCTAGTATTTCATCTTTTATTTCTTTTCTCCTTTCCTTCCTTTTGATTCATTTCAATTTTCTTTCTTATTTTATAAGACTTTGTAAAATAGCCTCTTCTTAATGACTCCACAGTTACTAAAAAACACATATTTATTGAAAAAAATAGTTGTTTAAATTTCTCTTTTCCCCAACTCTCTGTGCACGTGCTAACTAAATTAAACAATTAACACTGCAATTTTACACATTCAATTTCTATGGCTTTAATGTAACTTCAAACTAGTTAGGACTTTAAAATATTCTACTTTTACTTTGTATGTTGTGTGAAAAGTAGCACAGTTGTGGGTGGCAATAAACCACGAAAGAGGAAGCTGGGATAGAAACAGAAAACCTAAGCTCTAGTTTTAATTCCATCACTTCCAGGCTGTGTAATCTTGAGCAAATTAGTTTTGCTCTTTATATAAAATTGTATTCTCTTATCCCCTAAATGAGGATACAGAAAGCTGCCCTGCCTACATCACACATTTACTTTACAGACCAAATCAGTTGATGTATGAAGAAATGTTACTGGCAGTGAAGAACTGGTGGCCAATTGTTACAGCTCTTCCAAAAAACTGCCTGGAGCAGGATAGAAGCAGGACAAAGGTATGCAGAGAATGCCCTACTGTCATGCTGTCACAACAGTCTCCATAAAAGAATCACAGTTACATCAAATGTGCTGAAGGGCATTGGCAGGTTGGAGGGCAGAGAAAAACAGTGTTTTGTTTGTTCTCCAGGAACAAGATGTCTATGAGTACATAAGTTTGCTTATGATCCTGACACTGTAAGAAATTGTCCAGGTACCAATTTCTCTCACGATATAGAAGAATGGACTGAAATGTAATCCCAATGAAAAACCCTATTGTGATGATTTTGTAGTGTGTTCTGAGTTAGCCAGCAGATATGATTACTTCGTTACTGAGTGGAAAACAGAATGAGGTATTAGAAGGAGTGTTTAAGATATAGACCAGAAATATAGTAAATGCTTTCTAAGATAATTTATATCCCATGGACAATTTTTATTGTTTTTATATTCTGTGAAATGTGTATGGATCCTTTTTTTACCCCCTAAAACCAAAGAGGTAAGTCAGCATCTGTCCTGAATGGCTCCTTGTATACCTGTGGCTATTGAGAAAGGGATTCCTTTGGGAATCATATAGGAATCCTCTAGGATTTGCTAATTTTCTTTTCTGTGAAGGTGAAGTGACTGATCATAAAACTCCTGAGCTAGAGTCACCCATTTTACACAAGCTCTGCCCCAAGACGGATCAGGACTACAGTCCAGGGAATGTGGTAGATGTTTATGGCAAGCCCCTCATTACAGCATCAGAAACTTGCCCACAAAAAAGAAACTCCTCATAGCTACATCACTTGTAGTGTTATTTTTTTTTTAACTTTGCTACTGTCCACCTTGTTGCAATTACTATTTCTGTGCCTCCCTCCTCATGCTTTAAGTGAGGCATGGCCCTGTTCCTGAATTATGAGTCAATAATTGGTAAGGGCTCTTCTGCTTTGGGAGCTTTTTCTTCAACTTTAATTGCTGTCTTGGACTTTTACATACCCTCTGTAAAGCAACACCATCTTTTGTTGCTGTTGCTTTACCGTTCTGCTGTATTAGCTATACCATGTAAGGAGTTAAGTCCCTATTTAGACACAGCAAGTAAGCATAGACATTCTCTTCCATACTTTCTTGGATATTATGCTGAGAAACCTTGACCTGCTAATTTGGGGCCTCTTTCTTTCTGACAAATCTCACTCACTGACTTCTCATATTACCAGGTCAGCTGCACATTCTGGAATCAGCAGAAATGCTCCTTAGGATACCCCTAAGGTGCTGGCACTGCAGGTATAAATCTGTGCTTTGTCTCCTCCCCATCGCTCTGCTCCTCCTGCTGCAACCCACTTTGTAAATGAGCTTGTTTAGGAAACTGGAACATTAACATGGTCTTTCACGGGGCATGACTAGAGGAAGAGCAGGTGCATGGTATGTGACAAGGGCAGCACAAAGTCACATTGGACAGCTCTATGGCAAAGAGAAATTGATCCTCGGAAGTGATGTCAAATAACGATCTCCTTATGACAATAAAATAATAGTGGCTGCTTTCTTATGACCATCATTGATTATTTACCTACCATTTAATAGGCACTCTGTTCATTTCATACATATATTTCCAACTTTCACAATACTGCACTTGGGCATTATTGTCTTGGCTTTCTAAATGAATAAACCGAGGCTCAGTCCTTTCATGCACCAAAAATTATATTACCACTATAGTTATAAGAGTTTGGGATTTATCCTGGACTTATCTGACTACAAAACTTTTGCTGCTTTTTGCTAAGCAGAAATAAGCAAAAATGTTCTAGGACTAAGTAAATAAATTATACATATAGTGTGTGTGTATATATATATATATATATATATATATATAGAGAGAGAGAGAGAGAGAGAAGTATATAGATATTTAGAGAAAGACATAAATAAAGAGAGAAAAAGAGTAAATTGTCATTACCTGAAGATGAGATTGGGAAACTGGTTAGTAGGGATAGAAAATTATAGATTGGAATGAGAGGTCATGGATTATTTTTTCTATAGGAGTGTGTTGATTTCTATGCATACTGTATTTGACCCAGCAGTAGAACTTACTATATACCCTGAGAATTAAGGAATATGTTTTCACAACGTATTTCCATCTTTAAGCGATTGTTTTAGATTCAAAGGTAAAACTAGACAAATCTCTAAATAATGGTTTCATGCCTAGAATTGCTCTTGTAAATGTAGAGCTCTCTAGTAAACGGCATCACATCACTTCAGTACAATGCTGATCCCTCTGTGGAAAAACCTTATAAACATGCTGCAGTGTTGGAGACATCTGGTTGAAAGTTTTGTTAAATTTGACATTACAGTAGAAAAGCATGACATTTGAACTATATAGAATATTCAGTTGTGGCAAGATGAAGTGAGTACTGGCCTATAGAAAAATGACAACCTGGGCTTAAGCCAGACTTAGAGCAAGTTGATTAAAATATCAGAGTCACAGTGATTTCATTTACAAAATAGCAACATACTTAATTCTCAGTATGACTGTGAGAATTAAATGAAATAATATTCATACCCACCCTACTGGCCTTCTGCTATGCCTTATTATCATTATGTTATTTAAAACATAAGACAATATTGCATTGTAATGTTCTATTGTGATGGCTCCATTGTATATATAGGTCTTTAATATAACCCCTTATGAATCATAATGAGGAATGTTGAGTGATTGTAAAAAATAAATATGAATAATTGTTTTTCAGAGAAATATCGGCCACATAGTTACATAACCTCTGAAAACTCACCAATACTTTAATTATAGAGAATGCCTAATAAATATTGTTATTTGGCTTGTTGTATATATCAAATAACCAAAGACTAAAATAGAAAATTCAATTGTACAAATAAGTCACTTTATAAATTATTCGCTTTTGAATAGTTGAAACTGATTTAACAATGGCACACTAGGTTCTTTGACAGACCCAGACTCCAGGCTAAGGGAAGGTTCAGAACAGACATCAAAATGGGAATCATTTTGTTAGTTTTAACAAATAACTATCTGAAAGTGACTTTTGGGGAAGCAAATAAAATTATGCAAAAACTGGCAGAGCTAGCTTGATACCAGTTTTTACTCATTTGTATTTTCCATTGTGGCTTGATTTCCAACACACCAGCAAAAATTTAGATGACAGAGCTGACTAAGTAATTACTGGCATTGAAACATAAGCTAATAGAGACCAAAATCTTATTTACATTAGTCAGAGGTGTATTTATATTTAGGATAAACAGGAAGAATAATCTTAGATATAAACCATGAAGGGAATTCATAAGAGGGACATTTTCATTGAATACTAACAGAGGATTAGAAACTGACTTCACAAATTATGCTTTTCATATTAAATATGCATCACTTTATCTGTAAAGAAAATAACAGAAAATTATTTCTTTTTTAATTTGGATTTAAAACAAAATATTTTTTTTTCCTCCTCCTGCTGCATTGTACTATGACTTACTGGTTTTCTCTATAAACTCTCAGAAATCGGGGGAGGAGGGGCAAGATGGCAGAAGAGTAGGGTCCCCAAGTCACCTGTCCCCACCAAATTAGCTAGATAACCTTCAAACCATCCTGAAAAACTACGAATTCGGCCTGAGATTTAAAGAGAGAACAGCTGGAATGCTACAGGGAGAAGAGTTCGCGCTTCTATCCAGGTAGGAAGACGGGGAAAAAGAAATAAAGACACAAAAGGCCTCCAAGGGGGAGGGGCCCGCGAGGAGCCGGGCTGAGGCCGGGGCGAGTGTCCCCAGGACAGGAGAGCCCCGTCCCGGAGGAGCAGGAGCTGCACCGACCTTCCCGGGCGGAAAGGGGCTCGCGGGGAGGTGGAGCAGGACCCAGGAGGGCGGGGATGCCCTGTGCTCCCGGGGACACTAACAGACACCTGCGCCCCGGGAGAGTACGCCGAGCTCCCTAAGGGCTGCAGCGCGCACGGGGGACCCGGAGCAGCTCGGGGGGCTCGGGGGCGGCTCCGCGGAGGGGGCTGCGGGGCGGGAGCGGCTCGGGGGGGCTCGGGGGCGGCTCCGCGGAGGGGGCTGCGGGGCGGGAGCAGCTCGGGGGGCTCGGGGGCGGCTCCGCGGAGGGGGCTGCGGGGCGGGAGCGGCTCGGGGGGCTCGGGGGCGGCTCCGCGGAGGGGGCTGCGGGGCGGGAGCGCGAATCCAACAGCGCAGGCCCCGAGGCACAGGGCGCGGGGACACAGCCCAGGATCCGGCCTCCCCCGGGACAGGCAGAGGCCGGGAGGGCCCAGGACAGCGAGGACGCTCCTGCCCCAGCTGAGCAGATCAGCGGCCCCGCCCCGGAGCCCCCAGGCCCTGCAGACGGAGAGCTCTGGAGCTACTGCGGGGGCTGACTCCAGGGCTCCAGAGCTGGCCCCGCCCCTGCGGTTGTTCCTCCTGGGGCCTCACGGGGTGAACAACCCCCACTGAGCCCTGCACCAGGCAGGGGCAGAGCAGCTCCCCCAAGTGCTAACACCTGAAAATCAGCACAACAGGCCCCTCTCCCAGAAGACCAGCGAGACGGACAAGTTCCAGGGGAAGTCAGGGGACTTAAAATATACAGAAGCAGAAGGTACACCCCCGTGGTTTTTTTTCTTTTTTTTTTTTTTTGCTTTTTTATTTCTGTTTGCTTCCCCCATCCTTTTTTTCCCTTTCTTTCTTTTTCTTTCTCTTTTTCTTCTTTTTTTTTTCTTCCTTTTTTCTGTTTTCTTTTTCTGTTTTCTTTCCATCTTTCTCTCCTCTCTTTTTCTCCTTTTCCCAGTACAAATTGTTTTTGGCCATTCCGCACTGAGCAAAATGACTAGAAGGAAGACCTCACCTCAAAAGAAAGAATCAGAAACAGTCCTCTCTCCCACAGTTACAAAATCTGGATTACAATTCAATGTCAGAAAGCCAATTCAGAAGCACTATTATACAGCTACTGGTGGCTCTAGAAAAAAGCATAAAGGACTCAAGAGACTTCATGACTACAGAATTTAGGTCCAATCAGGAAGAAATTAAAAATCAATTGAATGAGATACAATCCAAACTAGAAGTCCTAACGACGAGGGTTAACGAGGTGGAAGAACAAGTAAGTGACATAGAAGACAAGTTGATGGCAAAGAGGGAAACTGAGGAAAAAAGAGACAAACAATTAAAAGACCATGAAGACAGATTAAGGGAAATAAACGACGGCCTGAGGAAGAAAAACCTACGTTTAATTGGGGTTCCCGAGGGCACTGAAAGGGACAGAGGGCCAGAATATGTATTTGAACAAATCCTAGCTGAAAACTTTCCTAATCTGGGAAGGGAAACAGGCATTCAAATCGAGGAAATAGAGAGATCCCCCCTAAAATCAATAAAAACCGTTCAACACCTCGACATTTAATAGTGAAGCTTGCAAATTCCAAAGATAAAGAGAAGATCCTTAAAGCAGCAAGAGACAAGAAATCCCTGACTTTTATGGGAAGGAGTATTAGGGTAACAGCAGACCTCTCCACAGAGACCTGGCAGGCCAGAAAGGGCTGGCAGGATATATTCAGGGTCCTAAATGAGAAGAACATGCACTCAAGAATACTCTATCCAGCAAGGCTCTCATTCAAAATGGAAGGAGAGATAAAGAGCTTCCAAGACAGGCAGGAACTGAAAGAATATGTGACCTCCAAACCAGCTCTGCAAGAAATTTTAAGGGGGACTCTTAAAATTCCCCTTTAAGAAGAAGTTCAGTGGAACAATCCACAAAAACAAGGACTGAATAGATATCATGATGACACTAAACTCATGTCTTTCAATAGTAACTCTGAACGTGAACAGGCTTAATGACCCTATCAAAAGGCGCAGGGTTTCAGACTGGATAAAAAAGCAGGACCCATCTATTTGCTGTCTACAAGAGACTCATTTTAGACAGAAGGACACCTACAACCTGAAAATAAAAGGTTGGAGAACCATTTACCATTCAAATGGTCCTCAAAAGAAAGCAGGGGTAGCCATCCTTATATCAGATAAACTAAAATTTACCATGAAGACTGCAGTGAGAGATGAAGAGGGACACTATATCATACTTAAAGGATCAATCCAACAAGAGGACTTAACAATCCTCAATATAAACTATAGAACACTTCTGAAAGAAATTGAGGAAGACACAAAGAGATGGAAAAATATTCCATGCTCATGGATTGGCAGAATTAATATTGTGAAAATGTCAATGTTACCCAGGGCAATTTACACGTTTAATGCAATCCCTATCAAAATACCATGGACTTTCTTCAGAGAGTTAGAAGAAATTATTTTAAGATTTGTGTGGAATCAGAAAAGACCCCGAATAAGCAGGGCAATTTTAAAAAAGAAAACTATATCTGGAGGCATCACAATGCCAGATTTCAGGTTGTACTACAAAGGTGTGGTCATCAAGACAGTGTGGTACTGGCACAAAAACAGACACATAGATCAATGGAACAGAATAGAGAACCCAGAAGTGGGCCCTGAACTTTATAGTCAACTTATATTTGATAAAGGAGGAAAGACTATCCATTGGAAGAAAGACAGTCTCTTCAATAAATGGTGCTGGGAAAATTGGACATCCACATGCAGAAGAATGAAACTAGACCACTCTCTTACACCATACACAAAGATAAACTCAAAATGGATGAAAGATCTAAATGTGAGACAAGATTCCATCAAGATCCTAGAGGAGAACACAGGCAACACCCTTTTTGAACTCAGCCACAGTAACTTCTTGCAAGATACATCCACGAAGGCAAAAGAAACAAAAGCAAAAATGAACTATTGGGACTTCATCAAGATAAGAAGCTTTTGCACAGCAAAGGATACAGTCAACAAAACTAAAAGACAACCTACAGAATGGGAGAAGATATTTGCAAATGACATATCAGATAAAGGGCTAGTATCCA
Source organism: Canis lupus familiaris (assembly GCF_011100685.1). Lineage (NCBI taxonomy): Eukaryota > Metazoa > Chordata > Mammalia > Carnivora > Canidae > Canis > Canis lupus. Next base: position 20,985,077 of record NC_049253.1, read on the forward strand.
AGATCTATAAAGAACTTCTTAAACTCAACACCAAAGAAACAAACAATCCAATCATGAAATGGGCCAAAGACATGAAGAGAAATCTCACAGAGGAAGACATAAACGTGGCCAACATGCACATGAGAAAATGCTCCGCATCACTTGCCCTCAGGGAAATACAAATCAAAATCACAATGAGATCCCACCTCACACCAGTGAGAATGGGGAAAATTAACAAGGCAGGAAACCACAAATGTTGGAGAGGATGCAGAGAAAAGGGAACCCTCTTACACTGTTGGTGGGAATGTGAACTGGTGCAGCCACTCTGGAAAACTGTGTGGAGGTTCCTCAAAGAGTTAAAAATAGACCTGCCCTACGACCCAGCAATTGCAGTCTTGGGGATTTACCCCAAAGATACAGATGCAATGAAACACCGGGACACCTGCACCCCGATGTTTCTAGCAGCAATGTCCACAATAGCCAAACTGTGGAAGGAGCCTCGGTGTCCATCGAAAGATGAATGGATAAAGAAGATGTGGTCTATATACACATGGAATATTACTCAGCCATTAGAAATGACAAATACCCACCATTTGCTTCAACGTGGATGGAACTGGAGGGTATTATGCTGAGTGAAGTAAGTCAATCGGAGAAGGACAAACAGTGTATGTTCTCATTCATTTGGGGAATATAAAAAATAGTGAAAGGGAATATAAGGGAAGGGAGAAGAAATGGGTAGGAAATATCAGAAAGGGAGACAGAACATAAAGACTCCAAACTCTGGGAAACAAACTAGGGGTGGTGGAAGGGGAGGAGGGCGGGGATGGGGGTGAATGGGTGACGGGCACTGAGGGGGGCACTTGTCGGGATGAGCACTGGGTGTTATTCTGTATGTTGGCAAATTGAACACCAATAAAAAATAAATTTATTATAAAAAAATAAACTCTCAGAAATCAGTACTGACCGCATTTGAATATTATAAACTGTGGCAAAACCACAACACTATACCATGTAGAAAATCATTTTAGGAATTATATTCTTCAAAATCACCTTGGTGACCTAACATTGTGTTAACTTTATAGAACAACAGTGCTTCAAGTTCTGACTCACTAGCTCAGGTAAAGTCTAACATATTTTTAATGGTGGATACATTCTTGAAATTATATTGTTAATCTATAGATATGTTGTAAAGGTTTTATTTTATGCTCATCTGTTCTTTGAATTTTTCTCATAACATGATAAGCAGTACTAGTAATATTGTGTTATAGTTAAGCAATAGCTTCCTGCCATGGGGATCATGCTTGATACTCACTTGAGCCAGTTGAAGCAAACTCAGTCAGAGGAATGGATCTCTATTATAAAGTTAGACTAATATCAATCTGCAAATGATAGTATTTTTTGCATTGCCACCACATTTTTCTCTTGAAACCTCAGATCTAGTTATGTGACACCCATTGATAATATCATTCTGAGACTCCTTACAACAAACAGTATCAAGCCACATTTTGGATATTACTTGATTTCTATCTCAGTTCTTAAACCTTAGTGCATGTCAAAATTCCCAGAGGGTTCATTCAAACACAGATGGCTAGGACCCACTCAGTGGGAATGAGGTGCAGCCTAAGAATTTACATTTTTAACAATTTCTCAGGATGCTGACAGTACAGGTCCAGGGATCAGTCTTTCAGAATTGTTCTAGCAACATATTGTCTCCTGCAAGTGTCTCCTATGTCTTCAATCATTATTGCTTATGATATTCTCTATGCCCAGAACAAACCCATTTTGTCTTTCCCATGCTTAATTCTCAGTTGTTATTTGAAACAGACCATAGAACATTTCTGTTTTAACTCTTCAGGCTGAGTCAGAGACCTTTATTCTGAGCTTTCAGAGAATCCTCTGCATGTCTTTATTAATTCGTAAAGCATGATGTACTGAAAGAGCTTTTTTTGTAACTCTTCCGTTGGATTTCTCAGGGACAGGGACCACTTAGAGTTATCATTTGCATCCTCAAAACTGCTCTGCAATGGGACACTCCAAAAGTATCCATCGATTTGGAGTGCCTTTTTTACGTTTCCATCTATGAATTTTTATAGGATCAGCAATATTCAGATAACAAGAAAGAATTAAGAATAAAGAATATCACAGATATAATCAATAGGAAGAGGATGGTAGAAGTGGAGTATCAAATTCAAGCTCAAGTCACCTGACAGGTGTTACCTAGAAAAAAAATTTAGTTTAAAAGAAGGTCAGTGATCTGCTGAAATTAGCTGAAGATAGTTATTTTGTCTAGGACCTGATTTGTAGATATGACTCTCAAAACTGGGTTCTGAATACACCTTCTTTCTTCAAGAATATACACTCCTATAGAGAAGAATATAATAAATTCGAATGATTTTTGACTACAAAATAATTTTGTTTTACTCATCTCATTCAAGGGTTTGAATATTATTATAGTTTAATAATATCTAAACTGTATTTGAAGCAGAGAACATATTTCTTTTTCATAGACTGATACTATGTGTCTCATACCTGGATCTTGACTTCAAAAATGCTCAAATTAACATCATTTCATTTCCAGAATAATGGAAAGACCACAATCCTATATTATTTATATTTTAAACTGCAATTTTATTATTCCACATTGGAAGGGTGGTGAAGGCTGTAGGGAGGGAATGCTGTAGTTGGTTCTGTACAATGCAGACTTTTATAAGAAAAAAAAAAAAAAACAGAAAGCAAAAGAGGGAAAGGTTCAAGAAAATAAAAACCTAGTGACTTATTAAGATTGGTCATGTTCAACTTATGAGACATAGATAGTGATAGCCGAAAAAATAAAAACTAGGTATATAAAATTTTCAATGAAGTGTCCTTAAGGACACTTCAAAAATACCACCATTCAAAAATACCACCCAGGGCAGCCCAGGCGGCTCAGCGGTTTAGTGCCGCCTTCAGCCCAGGGTGTGATCTTGGAGACCCAGAATCAAGTCCCGTGTCAGGCTTCGTGCATGGAGCCTGCTTCTCCCTCTGCCAGTGTCTCTGCCTCTCTCTCTCTGTGTTTCTCTCATGAATAAATAAACAAAATCTTAAAAAAAAAAAACAAAAACAAACAAACAAACAAAAATACCACCCAATCTCTCTGGGGAGTTTGATTGCTGGACTGTAATTTTTTCAGAGATAATTAGTGCTCATAAGAAAGCAATGTGGTGATCAATAAAACTTTATGGGTCATACTTACCCTATAATTATATCCTGGAAAACAGGAGGGCAAAATAATGGTTCTCGCCACTGATGGTGTTGATGGACCCCTTTGCATCTCTCTACTGCCTTCTTTGCATTTATTTCTAGCAGCTGTCTTAGGGCAGTATGTACACACAATCCATATCACCCAGATGTCTGCTGTTCATAGAGAGTCAAGACAGTGGTCAGAGAGACTGTTACAGACATGTGGCTTTGAAGAATCAATGGACATTGGACACTTTATTCCTAGTATTATAAAATTAGAAATGTAACACTGGCTCTGAGGTTGAAGGTATGAGTGCAAATGGACAAGGACATGGTCTGTTTTGTGCCTCATATCCACTCATAGACCCTGAAGCAACAGGGTGTTACTTTAAATACCTTTTTCAAGCTGAGAGAGCAAATAATAAGGATTAGGCAGTGAGTGTGTATGTGTGTGTGTGTGTGTGTGTGCGTGTGTGTGTGTAGGGAGTTGTTTGGGAAAATTAAGAAAAGTTCACAAAGGAGAAATGATGCAAAACATCATAGTAGGAAAGCATAAGGTCTTTTGGCTTCCATGTGCCTTCAGATAGGAAGGTTCTTTGTGATGCTCATTAAAATAGCACCATATTAATAATTCAAAAAGATCACAACTTTATATTTTTTCAGCTATTCAGTTCTACTTTTATTGAAGAAATCTACTATTTTAATCAGCTGCTAACATAACTATTTAATATTCCAGCCTACAATAGAAACTAATCTCAATTCATTCAGTTAGAATGAATCAAAGGAAAGGAAAAAGGCATGTTTAAAGAGATTAAATTATTGTAACTGAAAAAAGAACATTATGACTGAAAATGTCAAGGAATATATTGGAATATTTTAAATTTGTCATACTGAAACATGTTGTTTTTAGCCATATACATTTTACTTTATAACGTATGCTGGCTACTCTTGGTATTGGTCCCATTGCTCTTTATTTTGTTTTGTCTTGTTTTGTTTTTGTTTTTGTAAAGCAGCAGGCTATTGGAAGGACTGCCTTTAAAATACAGCATTTTGTTTCTTTGAGAATGGAAACCAATATAATTTTTGAATGAAATTGCATGATGTTTCTTTCATAAGCTGTAGGACGAAGACATGAGGGAGAGGTAGAAATGGATTGTATGTCAAAAAATAGTGAGAATATATTAATATAAAACTCAAAAAAAATTTCCTCAAGTCTTATTTCAGAAAGTTCCAAGTTTTATCATTCACTTCAGTTTCTGAGAGGTTGTCTGTTTTATTCATTTGTGTTGAATCTGCCAGTAACAGACAGATAGATTGATGACATCCTTACTACTAACTTCAATTTAGGAATTGGTCCAAGAAACCCACGATATCATTAATGATGAAAATTCAGGGTCAAACTTTAAAAGCAAAAGCCATGTCTCCATATTCTTTTCTTTATTTCTTTCCTTTACATCAGAAAGTTTGACTCCCTTCTGTCCCATTTATGGTTTCTTCAAACCAGAATAGTCTTTTCTGTTGATTGACAAGAAATGATGAAAAAATAAATGACCTACTTTGGTATTCTGTTTTATTTTTTCTTTTTGTTCTATACTCACTCCTCCTGCCCCCCACCCAGCTATTACTTGTCTTATCTTTCTGCCATAATTGTCTAATGCCTCAATTCAGTTATTACTTTTCATACTGTGCTCAAAAGATGACATGGCTTATTTTGAAAAAGCAGCAATTATTGTGCAGAACACAGTTGCATAGTTTGGAACAACTTCAGTAAAATCAAATCAAATAAAAATATTTATGAGCACATATAATAGGAAAGGCACTGTAGTGAGTACATTTGAGGATACAAAGAAACAGAAGCAATTTCTGCTTTTAAAATGCTGAAGATCCATTCATTTGGAAATTTAAGGCATAAGTACAAAACTTACATATCAGCAATATGTAGAAATGAGAATGAAAGCACCACTAAAGGCGGAAACAATAAAAAATGAGTGATTAATCGCAAAAAAAATGTGGTGAACACAGTAGGCATTCAGAAGACAGAAACATTATTTTGAGATCATGAGAAAATTCAGGACATCAGATCACATCACAGATTTTGGTAGGCAGTGATGGTCAGCCCCAGAGGGTATGGTAAGAGGAAATCTTCTTCATAGTGCATATCAGTTGTAGTATTTTGTGGGCAATGAATGTTTGGTTTGACAGGAGAGATTATATATAAACATATCAAGAGTCTAGAAATTATCTTCTTGTCAGTGGGGAGTCATTGATTCAGAGACATTGTATCTGAGCAAGAAAAGTAACATGTTTACTGAATATTAATAAGATATCACTATGCATTGGACTATTTGAATGACTATAAGGACGCTCCTGAATTAGAAAACAGATTTTGAAGGTGGGAGGGACGTGTTTCTGGTATTAGGGCTTTTTAAAAGCACCTGACACACCCAGGTTTCAATCCTGAAGGGCTGTGAAGTGGAAAAGACAACTCCTTCCTATTTTGTCCTTCACTAGCATGGAAAGCTTTTGCAACTTATGAGTTACTCAAGTATGAACAAAAGCAAAAATAGTTAAGAACTAAAAAGCTGAAGAGTGATATTTTCATACTTCATTTCATTGACATTTAACTTCTAACAGATGAAAACTAAGAAGTGACACAGTAGTAATCCATCCCCTACATACACATATACACACACCTACATAAACACACACGTATCTGTTTCCAGATGGCAAGAAGAGGTGATGCTTTAACTTCCTTACCCCGGATATAAGAAAATAGGAACAACTATGCATTAATAATTAAAATGAGGTGGTATATCCATATACATGCCAGAAGCCTAGAGAACACTTTACAAGAAAAAAAAAATAAGAAGCGAGTTAGAGAAGGGCCAATCACATTGGGAGTAACCACACATGAAGGAAAAGTTCATTCCAGCTAAACCCAAACGGTATGACAGAGATGTTGGACCTGGATCTAAGGCATGCAATGGTTGAGTCAGTGGTGAAAGTCCCCAAAATGTGGCAGACCCCAACACACAGCAAAGATGACCTGTTAAATAAAAGTTTAGAAGAAAAGGAGCAGTGTTAGATGTTGCAGTGACTTTCGCCAAATGAGAAAGTTGGGAGAGATCAAGATAGGAGTCCCTTACACGACTAACTTCAGATTAAAATAGAAATGGGGAAATCAGTCCCCCACACAGTAGTTGTCTCATGACAGAAAAAATGGGATATTTGAATGAGCTGGCTGAAAGACAATTATGTTCCATACACTATTCCAGACCCTAAAGTTATTGCAAAAAAGCAAATATGGATATGGCTTTTGTTATTCTGGAATTTACAATCCAAAGGGGGAATATATAATAATTAATCTCATAAATGTGTAATTTAAAGCAAGATAAGCTGTATGAAGAAAATAAGAGGCAGCCCTAATAGCATTTGTCCATGTTTCATGCCTCATGAAAAAGTGATGTGTCAGGAAAAATTCCCTGAAAAATGGACATTTTAGCTGGACTTTAAGAATGAGTAGATATTAACTAAGTAAATGAACCTGGAGAAGAGACTTTTGGAAAAACGGTTGAAACATATGCAAAGTCACATGGGAAATAGCACTGATATATTTGGATACAAAAAGAAGGCAGATTTGGCTAGAAAAGCAAAAAGAAATCAGAAAAGTGGCATGAGATGAAGCTAACAAGATGGACTCTTAACTAAAGTAAGGATTTATGGAATTTTATCCTTACCCTTATATACATTGGTAACCAGTAAAGGATTTTAAGGAGGAGGCATTATGGGGCAAAGCTTGTGCCGTAAATTGTGGTTAATTTTGGTCATTTTCAGATCTTAGCACAGCAGTAGCTACCCATCCCCACCTATGCACCTGTTCCTGGATGAACCAGCACACACCTTGTGATAGTCAAGGTGGGTAAAAAGATCCCGTCCTACAAATATTGGGGACCTTTGGTCTCAGTGTTCATTGCTGCTTCTGATCAGAGAAATGCAGACCAAGAAGTGGGCAACCATTCTTGTTGTGCTTCCTTCTATTAATACAAGCTCTCCCCCTGGAGCTAATGTGATCTTCAAGGGACTTAAAGGGGTATCGTCCTTCATCCACACTTCACGTACTCTCTTTTTCCTCTGGGAACCAGACATCAAAGACTAGGATATTCAAATACAAGTGTATATATTGGAATAATTAGAAAATTACTATACATATTCAAGAAAAGATGCAAGATGAGAAAAGATACAAGAATACTAGGAAATCAAACTTGAAAGCTTATTAAAAGTATTATACTACATGACCAAGTGGGCTTAATCTTGGAATGCAAGTGTGGTTCAATGCACCAAAATTGTTTAATATCACATAACATGTTAAGAGAATGAGGGGGGAAAAACCATATGACCGTCATACTTAATGCACAAAAGGATTTGAAAAGTTTCAACACCCCCTTCATGACAAAAAAACACTCAATAATTCTGTGTTCATACAGTGGTACACTTAATATTGTTATGATATCACTAGTACCCAAAGTGATTTACAGATTCAGTGAGATCCTCATCAGAACCCCAATGATGATTTTTGCCAAAATAGAAAAACTTACCCCAGTTTAAAAAAAAAAATGAGGGAGGGAGAGGGTACCACAATGAGAAATCACATCCATTGGAATGGTAAGAATAGAAATCTGCCTGTACAGAACGTGTTGACCAGGATATAGAAGATCTAGAACTCTGAAATACTGCTAGTGGGAATGTAAAATCATAAAAATACTCTGAAAACAGCTCTTCAGTTTCTTAAAAATGTAAATATGTCAAATGATGCAGACATTTCATTCTTGCTATTTACCCAGAATAAATGAAAGGATATGCCTATACAAATAATGAATGTTCATAGCAACTTTATTTGTAATAGCCCCAAACTAGAAATAACCTAAGTGTCCATCAACAGGTAAATTAATAAATTACAGTATAAATAATATTCAGCAATAAAAAATAAAATAAATTAGTTATGCCTGTTCCCTAAGAAGTTGAAGAAAAACAAGAACAAGAAGAAAAAGCAGCAGCAGGAAGAGGAGGATGGAGGAGGGAGGGGAAGGAAGAAGAAGGAGAAGAAGAAGAAGAAGAAGAAGAAGAAGAAGAAGAAGAAGAAGAAGCAACTTACTGAAGTTGTGTAGTTGAGAGGTGATGGTGTTGCTGGAAATAAGTGAAGGCTTTCAGGAAGCATTTGGAAAAATACTCAGTATCACTTATTGGTTCCCTATATATATATGAGTGGTAAAGTAAAAAGAAATTTCTGGGGTTACTCCTCAGTTCTGACTTATACAACAGAATGGGAGGGATAATTCATTGATACAGGAAATCATAGATTAGAAAGAACAAGGCTTTTGTTTAGGGAGTGGGGGAGTTTTATAATTTCAGTATGAACATATGATGTGAGGTGGCGCCTGTGAAACAACTCAGTAGTTGAATGGGTCTGTACAGTATGGAGGATCAAGTCTCACTCCAAATACAAAATTGAAAATTGCCATTATTTTCAATGATATGCAAAGGCAGAGAAGACTATGATAGTGTTTAGTGAAAGGAATCTAAACATAGTACTGAATTCTGAAAAAACTCTGGCATTTTATATTGGGGAAGTGAAGCATGAATCTACAAACTACATTTAAGCACAGATGAGAGGAAAACCCAACAGTGCGCTGTTGTAATCTAAGGGAATAGAAGGTGTGAAAATGGATTTGTCAATAACAGCATCTTTGGTTGAGAAGTTAAGTAGGAGAAGAAATGAGTAGAGTCCAGGGAATTAGTCCATGAAAATATTTTGTGGCTCTAATTTTTTTTTAAGTATTATACAGTAAAACTGACAGGTAGTATAAAGTTTTATAAATTTTAATACGATTATACAATCATGAAACCACTTTGAAAATCAGAGTACAGAACAATTTCATCACCCCTCAAAATCTTCATGCTATCCCTTTAAAATCACACCCTTTTCCCAATCCCACACCTGGCAAACATTGTTTCTTTTTATTACCAAGTGCTAGTCTATTTGATGATGTATTACATTTTGTTTATCCATTTATCTGTTAAGATAGTTGGTTTGTTGCCAGTTTTTAGGGATTATAAAAAGAGCTGCTCTAAGCATTCATGTACAGAATTTTGTGTAAGAAAAAAAAAGTTAATTTCTCTAGGGTAATACCGGGAATAGGTTTATAGAGTCATATGGCAGGTATTTGCTTGACTACAGAAGAAACTGCCAAACTTCTCTGGAGTGGCTGTACCATTTTGCCTTTCACCATCACATGAGAATTTCAAGTGTTCTACATCCTCACTAACACTTTGTAGTATCAGCACTGTTTTATCTTTAACTTCAGTCCTACCGGAGTGTATAGTGATTTGTCATAGATTTAATTTTGTATTTATCTAATGACTAATGATACTGAGCATATTCTTACTATCTTATTTATCATACATATACTCTATGGTGAAGCATCTGTTCAATTATTTTTGCCTATTTTTGATATTTTGTTTTCTTAACATCATTTTGAGAATTCTTTATATGCTCAGGATGGAAGTCATTGTAATATATGGGTTTTACAAATATTTTCTCCCACTCTGTAGCTTGTCTTTTCATTTTTACATTAGTATTTTTAACAGAGCAAAACGTTTAATTTTGATAAATTCTAATGTATTCTTTCTTTTCCTTTTGTAAATTAAAATTATGGTGTCATTTGTAAGAATTCTTGCATAATTTTATTTTAAGTTTGATTTATTTATTTGAGAGAGAGAGAGAGAGAGTAGCAGCAGGAGGAGGGGCATAAGGAGAGGGAGAGAGAGACTCTCAAGCAGACTCCTCATTTAGCATGGAGCTCAATGTGGGGTTTGATTTCCACCTTCCCAACATCATGACCTGATCCAAAACCAAGTTGGACACTCGACTGAGCCATCTAGGCACCCTCTGGTGTACAATTTTATATTTAAAGAAATATATGGAGTTATGTAACCAACAACATAATAAAGATACAATACAGCTCATGATATCTCCTCACCATCCACTAATTTCCCTTTGCTACCTTCTTAGAGCTAATCCATTTTACTACACTAAAATTAAAAATATTTTTAAAATAATAAACACGGGCAGCCCAGGTGGCCCAATGGTTGAGCACCGCCTTCAGCCCAGGGTGTGATCCTAGAGACCTGGGATCCAGTCCCACATCGGGCTCCCTGCATGGAGCCTGATTCTCCATCTGCCTGTGTCTCTGCCTCTCTCTCTCTCTCTGTGTCTCTCATGAATAAATAAATAAAATCTTTTTTTTTAATTTTTATTTATTTATGATAGTCACACAGGGAGAGAGAGAGAGAGGAAGAGACACAGGCAGAGGGAGAAGCAGGCTCCATGCACCGGGAGCCCAACATGGGATTTGATCCCACGTCTCCAGGATCGCGCCCTGGGCCAAAGGCAGGCGCCAAACTGCTGCACCATCCAGGGATCCCAATAAATAAAATCTTAAAAATAAAATAAAATAAAATAAAATAAAATAAAATAAAATAAAATAATAAACACATGTGGACTTTCTCCCAAATTAAAAAAAAAAAAATGCTTGTAGTATATTGGGAGAAAACTACTGACTCTTTCACATCCTAGAGTTAAACACTATCCTGACTTCTGAGATTGTGATAGTCTTACTTCTTAGTATTTCTCCTCAAATGAGCATATCCCCAAGTAATATAGTGTTTGAATTTGTATATCTTGGAACTGTATAAATGTAAACATATTTTATATTCTACAAATTATTTTGTTCAGTTTGTGAATTTAGTACAAGTTTATGGGGATAAATGCAGTCCATTCGTTTTTGCACTGCTATATAGAATCCCATTCCATGAATATAGCACAACTTATTTATCCATCCTTTTTGTGTGTGTGTAGACAATGGTTTCTTTGATTTTATTATAATTAAACTATGCTTGTGGAACAAACTAGATAGACAGTTCAATGTTGCCTGATAAATACTTGCAAGAATTTCCCCAGGACATATGCTAAAGAGTTGAGCTACCATGGAGTTACGAAGTATACATGTGCTTTACTAGATAACTTCTACCAATTCTCCAAAGTAATTGTAATACCATATATTCCCACTAGGACTGTATGAAATATGTAATTATCTTTATAAGATTTAAACATTTTACAAATATAGTGATTATGATGGAATCTCACATATTTGGCAAAGGAACTATTTGAAGAGATACACACATAACTGTTAAAAATTCCTTCACCATATGTGTTCTATAATTCTGTATAGTTTGAAATTTTTATTAAATGAATTTTCTGCTTTTTAAATAACAACAAAAGTAAAGACAAAAATATAGATGAAAGACAGTTATAAAATTCAGCTATTTTTAAAAACCAGTTTATCATATAATGAGCAAATATTCTTTGACAAATTCAGGAATGAAGAGTATGCAAGTATGCAGCAAAATCTTATCCCTAGGACAAAAGTAGACATAAATATGTATTATTTTTCACTTTAGCAGCACAGGCAAAACAATCATTTTTTTTTTATAATTGGCAGTTTTCCAAATACTGGGCTCCATGTAAATAGCAATATATGGTAGTGAAAAACGTCCAAATTAGTTTTAACACAATTCCATTTCTCAAGACTTTATGATAATGTAATCTCTGTCAGTGGATTAAGTTGCTGCCTGCAATGATTCCATGACATTTTGTTCAGCCATTGTTGGGGGTTCTCAGCTATGTTGGATTTTAATTTATTAATGTACCTATCTACATTCCCCATGGATGTTTTTGAAATCATACAAGAGTTTAAATCCCAATTCTGTAACATATTAGTTATTTACATGTGGATGATAAGTTCTTGAGCTTAAAAACCTGTTTCTCTGAAGTGCTACCTCTAAGTATTATAATACTTATAATCCACTTTGATTACTCTCACAGTGAAATGGAGCTTGTGCTCACAGGCATCTCTTTTTTGTTGCAAGTACAACTTTAAAAATTGATAGTAAGGGTCACCAGAGGGACACTGCAAAAAGAGGTTTTCTTCCTGGTTATGATTTTCTTTCTTTTGTTTCTTTCTCTTCTTTTGCATGGTTACCTTAGCAAGGGAGAAGATCATCCAGTGATGTTGACCCCCAGCTGTGTGCCAGAATGTGCAATATGTCAGGGAGCTTGAGTCCTCAGCTCCAATATCTTGGTGACCAGATCAAAGTGGGCCACTTGTGCAGACAGTGAACTACCCTAACCTTGTGCCATCCAGCCAGTGTGAGGGTTGTCAGGGTCCAGAATCCCTCTGTACATAAATCTGCCAGTCTTATTTCATCTGCACCTTAGAAAATTGTTTCCTGATTGCCAGTCCCAGCTGCCATTCCCTGCACATCTGTATCCTTCTCAGCTGTGCCAGTCTCAGCCTACTTGGGCTCTCAAGAGGTACTTCCACCTTGGGCCATGGTTCCCTGCCTTCTTCTACCTTTACTCTCCACATCATAAAAGATATTTCCCACTTGCCCAGTTACTGTGGACAAATACCGGCCTGGGGCAACCCAATACAGTTCTCTATCATCCAGCACGTTGCTGGATCCACACCTTCTCCAGTGAGTTCTGAGTCCCCAGCCTTGTGATGGGAAATCCCAAATATGTTCCTTCCTTGGTTTTGCTACTTCAGCCTTAAGAGAGTTTCTAGAGTGCTCTTTGCCCTTTATAATTGCTCCCTAATCATAGTTAATAATACTTTGTATTACGTTCTCCCTGTCCAAAACATGGTTTCTAGCTCCTAATATGTCTCTATTATTATAGGATTGAAATTTGGATTGAAAATTATGGATTTGTAGTGTCCCCAGTACAATGATCTCTTATGATATCCAATACCCTAGGGAGACAAAAGATTGTCCAACATGGGGGAAGTGAGTCAGGCAGATGTGATGGAAGGTCAAGAAGATGGAAGCACTGGTGGAAAAAAAATAGTACCTGCAAAATACAGAGACGTTTAGTCCTTGGTCTTTTTTTTTTTTTTTCATATTACAATATCCAAATCACTATCAAGTCCTGTGAATTCTTTCTCAGCTTCTATTTTGAATACTTTGTACTTCTTTCCATCTCCACGGCTGCAATCTTCATCCTTGCAGTTGTCATCTTTCATTTACATGTTGATTAAACATTCTAACTAATTAAACCACTTCCTTTCTTGTGTTCCTCCAAATTACTCTTTACATATGAAATGATTTTGAATTCATAACATATTTCAAACATTAGTTTTATTGAAGTTTTGTTTACCTGTATCTTGTATGCTTTGCTATTGCTGGAGTTTGGTTTTGGGTTTCTAAAATCTATAAAGTATTGTCAGTGTGGTTTGTCATTATATCTGTAGCTCTGAGCAAAATGCTGGCATAGAGATTAGGTATCCAATACAGGTTTGCTGAGTGGATGAATGAATAGTAAGCAATTAGAACTCTATTTCTGGTGAATTCTTTAGGTTGATATTTAAATCTTCTGAATAGTTGAATGCATTGAAAAATGTAAAGGCATTGTCCCTAGAAAAATTGGTGCTTATATAATAATGGGATAAGATGACATATACTAGAATAATTTCCAGTTAAGGATAGAATGTGATGTATCTTATTGTTTGGATAAATCAAATTGTCTGACAGTTCAGAAGAACAGCAAGTATTAGAGAAGCCTCAAAATAAAATAAAAAAAAGAGAGAGAGAGAGAGAGAGAGAGATACTTGAAGTAGATTTTTTTTTTAAGAGTAAAATATCAAAAGTAAGCAATCAGGTAGAAAGAGCAGAATAAGCAAAAGGAGAAATGCAAGAAGTTCAGGCTGTATGTATGTATTAGGAATCATATGTCAAGATGACCTGATCACAGGCTAGGTTAATAATAAAACAAATAGCTTTTTAAAAGTGAGGTATGGGACGCCTGAGTGGCTCAGCAGTTGAGCATCTGCCTTCAGCCCAGGGCATGATCCTGGGGTTCTGGGATAGAGTACCACATTGGGCTCCCTGCCTATGTCTCTATCTCTCTCTGTCTCTGTCTATCTCTGTCTGTCTCTGTGTCTCTCATGAACAAATAAATAAAATCTTTAAAAATAAATAAGTAAATAAATAAAAGTGAGAGAAAGGGTGCCTGGGTGGCTAGTTGGTTAAGCATCTGATCTCCACACAGCTCTTGATCCCTGTGTCGGTGAATTCAAGCCTCATGTAAAAAAATAAATAAATAAAAAATAAAAAAGCAAGGGAAAATCAGAGAGGAAATTAATTGCTACTCTAGTAGATATCTGATACTCTACATTGAGTTCAGCTTTTGAAACCCTTCCTATCCTTGGGAAATCCACTGATTTGTGAAGCAAAGCACATATTCAACTATAGAAGCAGAAAATGTCAGATGATTCCTCCCCACATTTCTCTTGAATGTAGGGTTTAGCACAGGATGTAGGGCAATCAGATATGCATATCCCAGTTTCTTAATATGAAATGGATGACCAGCTAGGTATCATAGTGATGTAGTTTTGCAATGTTAGGTCCAGAGCCTATGGCCAAGAAAGAATTCTTGAGACATCTTTAGCACAAAAAGGTTGATTTTATTAAAACACAGGGACAGGACCCATGGGCCAAAAGAGCTGCTGTACTGGGGTTGTGAGGAATGGCTGATTTTATACTTGAGAGTTGTTGGGGGCAAGGAAAAAGGGAGGTGTCCAAAAGGAATTTGATATACTACACTAAAGAAGACTCTCAGTATACTGGAGGCCTTGCTATTGTCAAGCTAAGGTTGTTTTTCCCTCTAGTGAGGCATTAACATATAAGACAGTTGGTAGTTAACCAGAGCAAGGAATACCTGCCTGACTCAAGTGTTTGTCATGGGGCTACAGGTTATAAGGAAATTTTATTTTATTTACTTTGCTTCCCACATCAGTATGGACGCAAGGGTGATTTTAGCAAATTGAGTCTAAGGGTTTCTGAAAGTTAGGCTATCGATAGGAATGTTTTTTCCTTGTAAATCACCAAGACATTTGTAAACTGATGGAGACTCCAGTCTTGCAAGACTGTGATCTCTATTAGTTAACCATTTGTTTTTCCTTCCCTTAGTTTTAAGGCAGCCAAGAGTACCTGAGGAATATCAAACATTGTGGGGTGTCAGCTTGTGTTTTGATCTCAGCTTGCCTTCTGCTCCCTTATCAGTAGTAATGGGATCAGCTTCACTTATTTTCCAAAGTTGGCCATGAGCATAGATCCGTTGACTCTATCTATTGGTAATATCAGAGCAACATTACTGGTTATCTTTAATGAAATGGGTTGGTAGCATAATTTTAAGTATTTTCTTTCCCAAAATGCATGATCTTTAGATACGGTTCTCAAGTCTTACCATAAACTGTGAGTTTCTCAATATCCTTCTAATAAAATGCATTTCTGCAAAAATCATTTAAATTTCTGGTTCCTAATACTCATACCCAAAAACCTTGACTAGTACACTAGACTAAGGGACTTAAATTCTATTCAGTTTAAAAATCAACAATAGTTTAAAGTATTCTAATTGGCAATTATTCTAAAGATGTGAATTGGTAAAATTAATTCAGAAACAATTTATAATCATCCTAGAAGCCAAAAGAGCCTTGAAGCAGTGAGACAAGAAGGGAAAAAAAAAAAAAAGAAACAAAACAAAAACAAATAAAAAGTATGTATAGGGATACATGGGTGGTTTAGCGGTTGAGCATCTGCCTTTGGCTTGCAGTGTGACCCTGGATTGCCAGGATGGAGTCCCACATCAGGCTCCCTGCATGGAGCCTGCTTCTCCCTCTGCCTGTGTGTCTCTGCCTCTCTCTCTTTCTGTATGTCTCTCATAAATAAATAAAATGTTTTTTTTTAAATATGTACAGGCATTTCGCAGAAAAAAGCAATACAAATTACTTATACGAATAGATGCTCAATCTTATTCATAAATAAAATGTAAAATAGAACAACAATAAGAGAACAGATTGGCAAATATTAAGGAATGATAGCACAAGGTTTAGGAAAACTGTGATGAAATCACATCTTCGTACATTGCTAGACAGTATGTTCAGTATGTTCATCTTCAAGTACTTTGAAGATGATTTGGAAATACGATTGCATGCATAAATGATGATTTTGTAATGACACACATAAAACTGGTAAAAAGGGAATGGCATATTCATGCTGAAGACAATTCAAATTCCATTGTGGTTTATTTTTTACTATGGATAAAAATTATTTTGATAACCAAAAAAGGATTAAAAAAAGAATGTTAAGGCCAGAGAGGAAAAGAAAAACATCTTGAATAGGGAAAAAGGGAATTGATAGAAAAGGACAACATCAAAATATGATTCAGAGAAAAAAATGATTTGGAAAATGATTAAACATGGAAAGCGAAGAGTAGAGGGAAATAAAATGTTATTTTATTAACATGTGGAGACTAGACAATTGGGAAAAATAAAATTATCATAAGCCAGATAAAAGAAGAAATTAGAAAAAAAACGATTGTTTTGAAGAATAAAGTGTAGATTGTTCAAAACATGACATGTTTGAAGAGTCTATTAGGATGTCCAGCTAGATATCACAATGGACAATAAAGGTTGTAGACAGGATAAGTCAAGAGATCTCAAGGTTCAAATTTCAGAAGTACTCACAAATATAGGATGTTGTAACTCTGGGACTGCCAAAGAGAGACCAGTAGAGATGAAAAGAAGCATGGCCTTGACTCTTGTAACACAACTGTTTGGGCAGTGGAGAATCAGGGAGAGTCAATAAAGAAAAAGTGAGAGGAGTAGGCTGTGAATAAAGAATAGTATATGTTCATTAGAGCTATGGGATGACACAGTTTTAAGAAAACAGCTGTGTGGATAGTCACAGATAGATCGATAAAGTTTTAAATGAAGAAAGAATCACTTGATTTTGTGATTAGATGGCCAGTTTCAAGTTATGTAGTAAGTAGACAACTGATTGTAAACAGTCCTGATGTACAAGGCAGTGGAATTAGCAACAAAAACTATCCTTTTGAGAAGTCAGTCACAATAGAAAAGGAGAAAAGAAAAAAAATGTACTCAGAAGATTAGAAAAGCTTTAAAACAAAACTTTCCAACAAGTATATGAGCATATCTCTTGTGAAGATGTTAGATATTTTCCTTTGTATTCAAATATTAGTCTTTTTTAACAGCAAAGGAAGCTACAGAAAGCTAACCTTTGGAAGAAATAGGTGGGAAATATTCCTTTTTGTTGTTGATGATGATGCTGTTCGATTCAATTCAATTCAATTCAATTATCTCTGTATTCAGAAATTCAAAATGTAGGTACACTTGATAGTAGGCATGGGTGATACAGTTGAGATGGCATCTCCAGCTTTGGATTACACCAGAGTGAAGGGGTGGTAAAAAGTGGGCATTCCAATCAGAGTCCTTAACTGGGAATTATTAAGTCTAAAAAATAAACCCTTTACCTTTGTATTTCTCTTTAATGATATATGAATCTGTACCAAAGCTGTGCTTGTATCTTCTAGTTTCATCTCAGCTGTGTTACAGGGAATTAAGAGAAGGGTTCTGTGTTTTCTTTTAGTTAAAACATTAGAGGATCATTACTCTACTTGGTTTGGGGTGTCCGGCATCCACCAGAGATTAACCTTCTGGTCCAATAATCCTGCCTAGCAGTAGTTAATATCTAAGATAACCCTCAAAGGTAGAGGAAGCTTTGGAACAATAGTTTGGACTGTGAAGCCTAGATAGCCCTCCTCCTTATGAAAAATTCTTCCTTCATTGCTTGGGAATACTGGGGTTTGATCTCATTTATACTCTTGGCTAGTACATTAAAAGCTAATAGAAAATCTGAGACAGGGATCCCTGGGTGGCGCAGTGGTTTAGCGCCTGCCTTTGGCCCAGGGCGCGATCCTGGAGACCCGGGATCGAATCCCACGTTGGGCTCCCGGTGCATGGAGCCTGCTTCTCCCTCTGCCTATGTCTCTGCCTCTCTCTCTCTCTCTCTCTCTCTCTCTCTCTCTCTCTCTGTGACTATCATAAATAAATAAAAATTAAAAAAAAGAAAATCTGAGACATATCTTGAGTGTAGGAAGATATAACACGCTCATTGACAACTAAAGAAGACACTAGTAAAAAACTTGACAGGAATATGCTGCATACAAAATGACAAGAAGTTTTTGTTTTTAAGTGGAAAAGACTTTTTTTTCTGTAATTTTTATCTTCAAATGGGCAGAAGAATATTTTTAACTGTTTTAAAGACAGCAAGAGGTATCACCTTATGACCAGAGTTACAGTATGCGGTTATTTAGTAAAGAGTTTTTCATGCAGATTTATTAAGAATGCATTGATATTTTTCCCAATTCAATAAGATACCACCTACAGAGTTGACAGATTTGGTCAGCTTCATCTCACAACTGGGCAGTTACTTGGAAGAAAAAGTAATCTATCAGATCAGTTACTTGTAGTCCAATCAATCAAAATTCTGGCTGTTTGCCTGAAATTTTCAATTTTTAATGTTTCCTTTTGGCATTATGCAGTCATAGCCACTTTCAATAATATTTTATACTTATTTAAGATAACTGTTAATTTTACTATATTTATACTTCCTGATACGTGCTCTCCCCACATGATACAATAAGAATCAAATCACCTAATAGGAATGAACATTTTGTTGTTTTAAAGCATTTAATTTCTAGCCAGTAAGATGACTCTGTATACAGAGAAGAGATATTTAAATGCCATCTTTATGAATATTCAACTTAATTCACATTAAGCTTTCCCATTAAGGCAAGTGAAGCAGAATGCTGACTATACTATGAAAACCCCTTTAAAAACTACTTTTTGGGTGATGCCATATGTAAAAAGTGAATGTTAACGCAACTTGGGCAGCTTGTATTTTTTCTTATAAAGGTGATACACTTTTTATATCTGTATTATTCCTATGTAGTCCTTAAAATGACTGTCACAAGAAAGCTTCGAATGCTAATTTACCAGAGACAGGAATACACATTTATATCTATGGCACTTAAAAAGTACATTTTTCCCCGTATAGTGACACACTATAATGATGTCAAGGTCCTGAAAAAAGAGCATGACATTAACAAGATGGAAGGCTAACTTAATGGAAGTTCCATTGATAAAATGCCATCTTCACAAAGCTAGTAATTGTTCTTTGGCTATTATACTCTTACCAAAGAAGCAATATATCAGATGCCTGCTCATCTAGGCATAACTCTAAAAGATTCTGAGACACTGTAAGTTGTATATCACTAAACTGTGGAACATTAAAAGCAACTAACTTATTCATTAATTATTGTATCTTACTGACTAGAGTCAAGAATTATGACAGACCATTTAATCGTTGAAAACCTCATGCATAGTTATTCAAAAGTGTTGTTTTCTTTTAAAATGAAACACATTCTTAGGAAAAAAATCAAAGATTCTACTTTTCATGCACAAACAAATAACCATATAGCACAGGAATGCAAAGTTCTTAGGATTATGTTTGTGTGTTTTATTGTGTTTTTTATGTTACTAGATCCTCATATGAAGCTGAATGTGATTTTGCAGTATAAAAGAATCAGTGCTCATCATAATAGCAGATGAAATAGTTTCAGTACAAATATGTTTCACCTAAAGTTGAAATTAAAGCTTTAAAATTGAAAAATGCAATTTTAATATTTTCATTTGCCTTATCTGCATTGCCATTATTCGAGTGTTTATAGACCATCATTTTGCCATTCTTGCTCCCTTTACACTGAGCTACTCAAGTTACCTTTTGCATCATCACCTATCCCAAGAGATTTTTTTTTAAGATTTATTTAGTTATTTATTTATGATAGACATAGAGAGAGAGAGGCAGAGACACAGGAAGAGGGAGAAGCAGGCTCCATGCCAGGGAGCCCGACGCGGGACTCGATTCCTGGACCCCAGGATCGCGTCCTGGGCCAAAGGCAGGCACCAAACTGCTGAGCCACCCAGGGATCCCCCTATCCCAAGAGATTTTTCAAGTGATTACTACATTTGGTCTCAGAGACCATGAACGGCTACTGTGCAACAGTAGAATGATAGAAACGAAGATTTGCCCGATATGGTAAAATTTCTCTATGTACCTCATGCTCCTCCCTCTCCCCCACATTTAAAACTCACTTCAGAGCATCAAGTGGTAGGTTGTATGGTTTCTAAGAAATTATAGTCATGAACAGTAACAATTCATTCTTTCAAGGAAGAAAGAAAGAAAGAATCAAAATGATCAAATTTATTTAAATCTCTGAACCAAGGATTTCTTCTTTATCCATTTTACTTACTAGTATTCATTCGTTGTACAAGGGCCAATCAGCCATTGCCTTCTCACCCACTTTCATCAGTGAAAAGTGAACTCTCAGGAATCGACTGCCCCTGAGTGCACATGGCAACTTCAAACCCATAGGCCATCTTCTAAAGGCCACAGGGATACTCAGACCCTGGGAATAGGTTCACAGATAAAGTTAGCTAAAGGAGGATCCCAGTCAGTCTGGCAGAGCCACCATGCTGTCAGCGAAATGATTCTAACAAGAAACAGTAATTTTTTCTAAAAATATTTTTATAGTGTGTTTGAATTTAAGATACAAACCCAAAAATTAAAAACTCAATTTTTTGGTATTTAGAACTGCTACTGATAATAGTTTAAGAACTAACACGAGTTAATCACAAAAAAGGCCAGCCCATACCAAGTGGTTTACAAACAGATGATATATGGCCTATGGAAAACTCAGTTTCATAGTTGCTAACACTTGTCCTCAATATCACCCAAATATATTTTCTTTAAAAAAAATTCTCCATAAATGTATATGGATAAGAGCCATTTTGGATCTGCACATGTAAAACCCATATGGCTAAAGGCTGCTAAATGCCTGGAAGATTTTCCTGAGAAGTTCTGCAGTTAGTTTTATATTCACTGCCTTCAGTGTTATTTTTGTAATTGTAAAATTGAAGAAGAGTAAATGGAAAGAGATAAAAGGTATTATAACTACTCCTTAATTAGTATGCTTTAAGTGAATTTGAATCTTTGTAAGTAGATACCAAGTTGTTTCAGTTATTTAATGGGAAATAGATGACGAAAGAAAAAAAATTCTCTGATATTCAGGCTTTTTTTTTTTTTCCAAAGACTATTCAAATAGAGGTTTTATCCAACTGGCTAAGCACCCATCTGCTGGCCAGATAATAATTCTGATTATGTGCAAACACAGCAGATATCCATTGTAAGACATTAAGTTATTTATTAGTCTATATGTGTTGGCTTCTTTCCCGATTACATAAAAATTCTGCAGTGTAAAAGACACTTTAATAAAAGCTCAATAATATTTGTACTCATGCCAAATAATTCTGTTAAGCCAGTAGTCTTTAAAGAAACATCTTTGAGGAATTGGGGTGGGAAAGTTTACAAATCTTTTTACATATGGAAACATAGAAGACTGAGAGTGAACTTACCATATGCAAAATATGCCCTCATTTTTAGAATAACAAAGCTTAATTATGAAGAAGAAATTTCTGAAGTATTGCATAATGGACATACTTTTACCCCATGGAATTCTCTTTTGTAGTTTTAAAATAAAGCACCACTTACATTCAGGTTTAGTCACCATTAGTGTACCTGTTTAAAGCTGATAGAAAGGAAAAGTTTTCTTACAAAGATGAGTGGCAAGACAGTTTGAGTATTCATTATATCTTACCTGTGTGTAAAAATAATGGGTTGAATTGATCCCCTTTGGCAATTTTCATCATTAATATAGAGAATGATGATGGCAGGCAAAAGGAACCTATATTGCTTGTTTCATTTCAGAGCCAATAGACTTAGTCTTCATTTTTCGTTCACCTGGAAAATACAGTAGAAATCATGACTTGTTAATGGTTCCATATCATCTCTCAACTAACGTTTACATAACTTTTTAAAATAAAGTTTGCAGCTCTCCACCCCATTCAATTTAGCTATTGTGTGAAGGGGGAGTGGATAAAAAATTAGACATACAATGTGAACAATGCCATTAGGCTTATTGAAGGGTGGTTTTACCATATCCTCATTTGCATAAAAATAGGTCTAAAAACAACATTAGGGATCCCTGGGTGGCGCTGCAGTTTAGCGCCTGCCTTTGGCCCAGGGCGCGATCCTGGAGACCCGGGATCGAATCCCACATCCGGGCTCCCGGTGCATGGAGCCTGCTTCTCCCTCTGCCTATGTCTCTGTGTGTGTGTGTGTGTGTGTGTGTGTGTGTGTGACTATAATAAATAAATAAATACATTTAATAAAATACATTAAAAATAAAAAAATAAAAGCAACATTACCAAATAATATGAGTGATTATACGTAAATCATTAAGTAGGCTATCACTGGGCTCACTTCATATTAGGATATTACAGAAAGTAAGCAAGCTAGATCTGGAGGGCAGATTTCTCCAAGCAGATCTTAAGCTTAGCAGAAAGCATATGAACTCACTCTCTTAAAGTTACAAATACTTAATTCTTTCATGCAACACTGCTCTCTGAATACATTCTGCAAAATGCCACAGCAGGCAAGTGATTGATTTCAAATATTTTGCTTCTTTACAAATGTTCTAAGTTCTGGGCATATTAGGGTGATGTAAATAACCTTTATTTATGTTTATTGACTTACTCTTTTTTAAAACAATCCTGATAAACATTCCATGTAATTATTGCTCCCTCTGCAATTATTCATACTTTGCTTCTAAAACTTGGACATCTGAATGAAATAATGAGCTTTGGCTGTATAAAAGTGAGAATATTAATGATAAAGATTTTAAGGTAAATGTATGGGTTATCATGTAGGTTTATATACATACCATCAGCTAAATAATATTTAATTAATATTTGGTAGTGGATCTGTTAAAATTGTTGACCTACAAAAAAAGACAATTTCCTATGAGTCAATACAAGCCTTATTTGACATACTCTCTTGTCAAAACCAGGGGAAGAAAACTTACCAGACTTCTTGTTTCCAGGTTTCATAGTGTTCTTTCTCGGTATGTTCAGAATATAATAAACCTAATAGGGTCTGGCTCTGTCCGTTAAGCATCTACCCTTGACTCAAGTCAGGATTCTAGAGTCCTGGGATCAAGCCCTGTGTGGGAATCCCAGCTCAGCGGGGAGCCTGCTTCTCCTATCCCTCTGCTCTGCCCCCATGCTCTCAATCTCTCTTTCAAACAAATAAATAAAATCTTTTAAAAAAGAATACAAATCTAACACAGTAACTACTATTACTAGTGTTGATAATAGCAATGCTTTACGGAGTGCTGTGCTATGCTGGACACTGCCAAAGAACTTGAAATAAATTGTCTAATTTTATTTATAGGACATACACATTGAGGAGACTAAATAAACAGTTAGAAATGATCAGACCACATGTGCAAAGGAATTCTGACCCATAAATAGCAGCCACTGGTCCAAGAAGCCACACAATTCCTATAGCAATTGGCTTAGAACAACAAGGACTTGGTCAGTGACTTCCAGCTTCCCATTTTTGGCACTGTTTTCAACTCAGGTCCAGTAGAGAAAATAAAACAATCTCTCCAAACTAATTACATAAAGTGCCCTGTTTCTAATTAGTCTGCCTCCAGCTCCCCCATCTGAAAGCTTCCCATCAGAGCATCTCTGAAGCCATCCATTTTTTTTCATATAAAGCTCTCCCAACTCCACACCTGCTTTCCCACAGTCCCAAAGGCAAGTGATTGTTCTGAAAAAAATAGCTACTATTTGCTCTCATTTTCAGTTGTTTCTCTTTGACAAGAAGCTAACAGTTCACTCAAAGCAGAAATTAGCCCTGTGGTTTCATTTTTGACTTCCAGACTAGGGTTATCATGGTGGGGATGGAGGCAGTGTGTCAGAAGTCCTTGGCTGTTTTTTGTAATCCTTCTGCCCTCACCTTGCTTGGGGCCTGGGTGGATAGGCCATGAGATGTTACCTACATGTAATTACAGCCTCTTCTGAAGCTGTATGGTCATCACCCTGGTGGCTCTGCTGGGTGGCTTGCAGGTGATGCTCTGCAGGGCAGCCAGTTGCCATCCACTTCTCTCTTCCACCAGTACGGAAACACCATTGTTTCCTCTGCCATGATGACAGGTAAAATGCAGGATGCCAATTCAATCTGAATTTCATTTTTTTATTATGAAAATAACTCATGCTACATTTGAGGCATATGCAAACCTATGGTTTTGTTTATCTAAAGTTCAAACTTAATAGAGTAATCATAGCATAAACAATATACTATATACATATCATATATACATAACACGTGTTGCATATACATATGTACTTGACATGTATCCATATTATGTATGCATATGTATATGTATGTATACATACACAATATTTGGAAGACACTTAGACTAAAATAAGCATTCGTTGTTCACCTGAAATTAAAATTTAATCCGGAGTCCTGCTTTATTTTTGCTTTTGTCTTTTAACTAAATCCACAACCCTATTTCTATGTGCAAGTCTGTGAAAGGCAGTGCCAGGAGCTGCCCAGATTTTTTTCAGTCATCCTTTTCTTCCTAGTGTGCAATTATTCCAGGGGAATGTAGACAGACCACAGGTGTGTGTGATGGATTGATGTGAGGGAGGGTTACAATGGGCATTTCACAGTGACACAGCAATCTAGCCCCGCCTGCATGCTCCGGCCTATGCCAAGCTTTTGTGGTCATGCTCTAGAGTCCTGGGCTTCTTCCTTTAACTCTGGCTTCTGTAACGGGTGCCTAGGTTTTCAGAATTATCTGTCCATCCCTGATCCCCCACTGCAGATCGCGATCAACTTTTCAGTTGAGCTCATAAACCATATATTTGCATTCTTATTTAACAAAGAGAATCTCTAAGGAAAAGGACTGCTTAACTCCACCCAATGTTCTTAATTTTAGTTCTTATCTAGCTGGAAAGATAAGACATACCAAAAAAAGGAAAGGAGGAAATGGTGGTTGGTCTCAGAAGTCAAAGTTTTCTTTGTTGCCAGAGCAACAGATACAATAGATAAAGTTAATGTAAAATAGAAAATATTGGAGCATAATTATGTGTGTATGAACATATGTAACTGAGGTGAGATGATACGGAATTATAGATAAAGAGAATAATAGGTTATTCTATCTAAGAATAGCAGTTCTTGTTGTGAAGTTTAGCTTAACCATCTAGATCATGGTGAGCATAGTAATAATAGAGAAATTTATATTTCATTTTGGATTATGGACTTTATTTTTTAAAGATTTTATTTATTTATTCATGAGAGACACACAGAGAGAGAGAGGCAGAGACATAGGCAGAGGGAGAAGTAGGCTCCATGCAGGCAGCATGATGTGGGACTCAATCCCGGGTCTCCAGGATCAGGCCCTGGGCCAAGGGTGGGCACTCAACCACTGAGCCACCCAGGCGGGTGGGCTCCACCTGGCTTATGGACTTTACTTTATTTTATTTATTTATTTATGATAGTCACAGAGGGAGAGAGAGAGAGAGAGAGAGAGAGAGAGGCAGAGACACAGGGAGAGGGAGAAGCAGGCTCCATGCACCGGGAGCCTGATGTGGGATTCGATCCCGGGTCTCCAGGATCGCGCCCTGGGCCAAAGGCAGGTGCTAAACCGCTGCGCCACCCAGGGATCCCTGGCTTATGGACTTTAAATGTAGGTTTGAGGTGGTGGGAAAAAAAGTAACACCATTAAAAGAAGGTTTGAGGTAGCTTGCTCAGCTGTTCCTATATAAGATAGATTGAAGAAAGGAAGGACTGCCAGAGCAGGGAGTTCACTTGGAAAGCTGTTATAATAATATAGAAGGGAGATGATGAATGCCAAACATAGAAGGAAATGATACAGAAAGAAATGATGGTATATAAAGAGAAAGTAAGAGTTGACACTCAGCTTGGAGCCTGGATCACTTAAAGAATAGCAACATTATTTATAGGATTTAGAGAGACACAAAAAGAAGCCAATTTTTCTGGGAAGATAATGACTTTTTAAAAGCATACAGAACCATGGAAGTTTCTGGAGTGAGCCATCTGAGTCAAAGTATACTATCAGCCACAGAGGCCATGAAGATATTGAGAGAGCAAGAGAGCAAGAGACCAAAGTTAAGGGTTAAAAATTATAGGTAATTATTAAAATCTATTATTAGGATGACTTATTTCTTCTGGAGAATAAAGAGCTGAGTGAGAGTAAACAATTAAATTCTTGGAAGTGTTTATGCAACATGGAAAGTAAAGAACAAGAATCAGTTAAGTGACATAGAGACGATGCAATCAGGACCGGTGTGTGTGTGTGTGTGTGTGTGTGTGTGTGTGTGTGTGTGTGTGTAGAGAGAGAGAGAGAGACAGAGACAGAGAGAGACACAGAGAGATCTACATGGGAAAAAAGAACCCCACTTGCAGAAGGAGCCTGTGACGGTTTTAATGCTCTCATATCCTGATTTTGACATTATTATTTTTTTATATCTTTGAACTTGTGTTTTGTAAGTCAAGTCTGATAAGAAAACAGCATGTGCACGAACAGGTGAGATAGACTTAATTTTAGCGCACACAAGGGTAGGTTCAGGGCTGACAAATATGGACAGCCGAGGTACACTGAGTCTAGCTGACTACAACAAACTTTCAAGGCCAAAGCTGCAGGCCGGGGCCATGCAGCCAGAGAGACAGCAGCAGGAGCAGCAGCAGCAGCAGAGGCCCACACTAAAGACAGAGAAGGTTCCACAGTGTCTCACATGCCCTTGGGAGGCTGACTTGCCTGCCAATCTGTGACCCCCAGTCCTTGGTATATGCACAATTTTTAACTCTCTGGCCAGAGCCCCAGAACAGGAACTGGTGGTGCTCAGGTAGCAAACTTTGTCGGGTAAATTATTACAAAATAAAGTGTATACACAGTCATTGCAGTAAAGCATATTAGGGTGATATTAAAATTTTCAGTGTTTAGAATCTGTGATTGTGAGAACTGCAACATTGCAAAACAAATGTCCACAGGCTTAGGAATAGATATTAAATTTAAAGATTTGCCACATTCAATGAAAAAGAAAACTGCATATGAAGCTTCAAATGAACAAATTATTAAAAAGGATGCCAATTTTAATTTTTTTCTTATAATGGAAAACACAGTGGTAGAATGAATAATTAGGTATCTTGAGTTGTATACAAATTTTGGAGCCACTTTTGGTTTCTTTTACAACTTCCACAAGTGACAGGAAATATTAGAAGAAACATAAAAAGCCATTATATAAATTCCATTTAAAAGTGGACGCCCAAATGGCTCAGACCCTTAAGCGACTACCTTCAGCTCAGGGTCTTGGGAGGGAGCCCCAGGTCAGGCTCCCTGCTCAGCAGGGAATCTGCTTGTCCCTCTGCCTCTGCTCCTCCCCTTGCTCATGTGCGCACCCCTCTCTCTCTCTCGCTGTCTCTTTTGAATAAATAAAATATTTTAAAAATATATTCCAGTGTTACAACAGCCTACAAAACAGATTTAATAGCTTCAGTAACAGTCATACCAATAGAAGAGATCTTTCCCCAAATTAGAAAGTATTAAACATTATTTAATATCTTGAGCTTTAACATTGAAACATTGAGACCTTACATTTGTCAGGAAAAACCTGACATCATTTCTAATTATATCAATTAAAAATAAACTCGCCTTTGATGACCTAATAAATGAATTTGCAAAAAAAGTGAGTCAGTAAAATCCTATGACGAATCAAGATATCACATTAACAAAGCATTATTATTTGTGTATATTTATGAAAACATTTTTGCAACTTTAATTTTTACGCTGTTATTCGTGTATAATTATTACTCCTAATATGTTTGAGAAGTAGTAAATTATTTTAAAAGAAAAAGCCTTACATTGTAGTACCTTTAATGACACATTTGTCCTCTTTGAAAATGAGGCCATGCATTTTTGCAAGGGGCCTGGTATATTATATAACCAGTCTTGAATTTAGTAAAAAGGAAATAATTCCAGAAAATCAGGTGATTCCTCTGCCACAGTAGAAAAAAGGTAAGTTTTATCATTATTCAGGTGCAGTGAGGCCAACAGATCAATTGACAATTGCCACTGAAAAGGTAATGTTCAGCTATTCCCCCGAGGAGGTCAGCCACACAGAGGCACGGCCACAAGGGAGCACCAGCATCAGTCTGGAGGCAGAGGGAGCCAGGGGGAAACAGGGACACAAGCCTATGGTGATTCCTATGATGGGAAAGAATGAATGAGGCCAAGAGGCAGGCTTAGAATTTCCTAGTTTTAATAATTTCAGGTTTTAATAATTTCAGCTCTGGGGCTCTAGGCTTCTCCTAGCTGACTGGTATCTTGCCCTGGGATGATTAGTTGCCAGAAAAGAAGGCTGACCTATAAAACTAACCTAAAAAACGAGGCTATTGGGGAATAAGGGTTCTTGATTGAGTAGTTTGCATATGAAAGGCACTCTCCTCCAAGGAGAGTCCCTCCAGGGTCAGCAAGTTTTGAGATGTCAAAATATCAGAAACACATGATTAATGCAGGGGGTTGGTGCACAATGACAAGCACTGGGTGAGATTAAGGAGATGCAGAATTTCCCATGGATTTACAAGGCAGGTCCTATTGTATTATCCTTAAGAAGGACACTTTCTGTAGTCCTTTAGGTGGGGAGAAAAGGCAAAATGCAGGCTGTCAAAGCAGGAACCTATCAATTGCTTATTTAACCAAAACATATTGTATACTCTGCAGATATGTTGAAAGGAAGTGCAAATAATGAAAGACAAAAAAAAGACAGGTGTATAAACTATAAAAAAAGAACTAAAAAGATAACACTACTTTTAAAAACTAGAGGGATACAAAGACAATATTTCTGATAATAAGGATAACAAACACCTTTTAGGATGATAAGACTTAGAACACAGTATTACAGTGCAAAGAACTAGCAGCAAGAAGAAAGTACTTTAAAGGAAAGAGCTGTCTGAAAATAATACATACAATGGAATTCACTTATGAAGACAGATACGGAGGATAAATAGGAGTTTGGCAAATGAAGAAGAGTGGCTAAAATAACATGGAAAACCAATGAACAGATGGGCTGCATTCTGTGCTAGAACTGCCACTGTCATTTTATTTTATCGCATTAGGACACATGACCTCCTTAATCCCCATCCTCAATTTTCCCCATCCTCCCCCACCTCCTCTCTGGTAACCATCAGTGTATTCTCTATAGTTGAGAGTCTGTTTCTTGGCTTGTCTCAATATCTCTCTCTCTCTCTTTTTAATCTTTTACTCATTTGTTTTGCTTCCTAAATTTCATATATGAGTGAGATCATATGGTATTTGTCTTTCTCTGATGAACTTATTTTGCTTGGCATTATACTATCTAGCTCTATGTTGTTGCAAGTGACAATATTTCCTTTATTTTTATGGCTGAATAATATTTCATTATACACAGATACACACACACACACCAAATGTTAATTAACTATTCATCTATGGATGGGCACATGGGCTGCTACCATACTTTGGCTATTGTAGATAATGATTCAGTGAACATAGGGACGGATGTATCCCTTTGGATTAGTGTTTTCGTATTTTGAGGGTAAATACCCAGTAGTGTGATTCCTGGATTCCTGATTGGTAAGTAGGTGTATTCTTAATTTTTGAGGAAACTCCATACTATTTTCCACAATTGCTGGGAGGAATTTGCATTCCTCCCAACAATAAGATTCCTTTTTCTCCACATCCTAGCCAACACATATTGTTGATTTTAGCCATTCTGACAGC
The DNA here is from genome assembly GCF_011100685.1 of Canis lupus familiaris. NCBI lineage: Eukaryota > Metazoa > Chordata > Mammalia > Carnivora > Canidae > Canis > Canis lupus. The sequence continues at coordinate 21,015,000 of NC_049253.1, forward strand.
TGTGAGGTTATATCTCATTGTGAACTACAGCTATTTCTATTGGACTAGAGTATAAATTGAGGGTCAAGGAGTCTGACAATTAAAAAGATAATAATGAGTTAAATTTTAAGAGACATCCTATAATAAGCTAAGGAATTTGGAAATTATCCTGTGGGTAATGAAGATGTGAAAAGTTTTATTAATGGTAAGATATAAGTAAGTGTATATTTTCAAAAGATCACTCTGGAAACTGTGTGGAAGATAAGTTTTAGAGGGGTAAACCTCCATTGGAGGCTCCTGAAAATTAAAATATTGGTGGAGGAATGGCTGGGTAGCTTAGTGGTTGAGTGTCTGCCTTTGGCTCAGATCTTGATCCTGGGGTCCTGGGATTGAGCCCTGTATCGGGCTCCCTGCAAGGAGGCTGCTTCTCCCTCTACCTATGTCTCTGCCTCTCTCTGTGTGTCTCTCATGAATAAATAAAATCTTTAATAATAAATAAATTAAGTAATTCAGAAAAGATTGGTGGAGAAGGAAAGATGCATTCAAATGAACAAATACTGACTGAGCAAATGCCATATGACAGAGACTGTTATTATCAGAAACATATATATGGACATAGGTCAATATAAATATATTCTAATAAAGCTTACAATATGGCGCAAATGCATAAAACATAAACAAATAGTGTCAGATCACTTCCATGTTACAGAGAAAAATTAAGAACTTCTGTTAAAATATTCATGGAAATTCTTCTCAGTATAGGATAACTTAAGAAAAATAAAGATTTATTTATTTATTTATTTGAGAGAGAGAGAGAGAGAGAGTACCTGTGTGCATAAGCTGATGCTGGGGGATAGGAGAGGGAGGATGAGAAGCAGATTCCCCAAGGAGCTTGGAGCCCTTTGGGGAGCCTGACATGGGGCTTGATCCCGCAATCCTGAGATCATGACCTGAGCCAAAATCAAAAGTCAGACGCTCAACTGGTTAAGCCACCCAGGCGCCCGCCCATCAACTTATAAAACTTAAAAAAAAATGTTTTAATGAACTTTTGAGTTGCCATGAGCATTAGGAAAATCCTGTGATATCAGATCTACAAGATAGAGAAACAATATAGCTGAAGGGGTATACAGGCTTTCAGTTGTTTTAGAGTCTGGGTTTTAAAAGATCAAGAATACTAGGGATGGAGGATAAATCTAGACTTCCTAATAGGATTCCCTCACATGGCTCCAGCCTCCCACAGCCTTCCTCTTGTAGCCCCATTAGATAAAGCCCCTGTGGAGCTTAACACCTGTGTTTTGGTTTGAATTGACAAATATGTTCTTAGCCTGGAAACCCCAAACCATTCCATCCATGGACACTAATAAAGGCATGCACCCAAGGTTCTGTCTCTCTTTGCTTACATCCTACCTTGACTACCTCATTTGACTCCTCAGAGGTCTGCTGTGTATTTTCTCTAGAACCTATGAGTAATACAATTCTCCATTTCAGTTTCTCTAATGATCTGTTGTTGAACTCTAGCTCCCCATTGGGCACCTCGTGCTCCACTTAAAAATGTTTAATTAACAAAGTCATAACAATTGCCACCTACAGAGTGGTAAAGTGGTGATTGCAGTGAAGTGGAGGGGATGCCTTGTAGCTGCAAATGGCTGACTAACTTGCTCTCCCTGAAGGTAATTCTATCATGAATGGTCTTCTGCTTCCAGGCATTGCTTTATGCTATAGAGTGCTTCCTTAGCTTCCCATTCCAAGTGGAAGCTCCAGAGCAAAATAAAGTCTTCTGAAACTTTGGAGCACTGCTCATCAGAGCTCATTTGAGGTGCCATGCATATGTCTTCTCCCTATTCATACCATCTGGAGGATAAATCCCCCTAGTGGGTGCATTTCCTGACTCTAAACACAGACCCCACTGCCAGCTAGTAGAATTGGCTAAGATTTTCACAAGGTACTGTTGAGTTAATTAATGGCTAGGACACAGGAGTGCCACCCTTAGCCTAAATGTGGGCAATGGAGAATGGTATTGAGCAGTGTCCTTAAAAGAAGGAGAGGGAGACTCCCCTTCTCTGACCTCTGTGTTGTGGGAGGCACCAGGATACTCTTGTCAGGGACTCCTAAGGTAAGCCATGGTCAGCCTGGCTCGTTACCAAGGCATTACTGGCTCCTTGCTCAGGCAAGTATGGATGAGGCCAAAGGTATATTGCTGCTGTCCCACCTTATCCTCTATTCCTATGGTCTCTCCCTTGGTGTATAGTGGCACAAGATCCAGTTGCCTGATATAAATGGCCTAAGCACCTCATGCCAATGTCACCGAAAACATGCAAGGTAGTCAGCATGCTCCTGATTAAATATAAACTGCCCATAGCAGAGGATGTGGTGCTGCTCAACAGGGCAGCATACCAACAGACCAAGGCACTGGTTCTATACTCTCAGGATCCAGGGGCAGGCCCTAATGATTCTCTGCCATTGCAGGAAAAAGGGCTGATCCCTATCCTAGTGAAGTAGATCAGAACACCCTGGTGAAGGAAGCAGCTGCCTATGAATCCAGCTACTGAGGTCATCTACCTCAGATCTTTCCAGTGACAATTCATAAGGTCAAATCAAAGGGAGGTAATAGAGAATTAGAAACTGAAAACTTGGAACACCTAGAAAGTGAAACTATTTTAAAAGATGTTATATGTCAGGAGAAAGGGAAACGGGCCCACTGCTTGTTGAGAGTGTTGAGCACTGGCTCTGAGCTGCTACATGAGACCACAAATGAGGCAACATGTTGGTATTTCCAAACCCTTCCAGGGCATCACCTTTCAAAAGACCCCTGGAGCTTGAGGGCCAAATTCTTGGGAGACATGGGTGACCCTGATCCTTCACATATGAAAAGCTGCCCAACACTGAAATCACTAAATAAATAAGAATTAAAGCAAGAGCTGCCTCTGTGGATAGTCCCAATGCCATGATCTAGGCTTCCAGAGATGAAGGAGAATCCAAAACCAAAGGCACTAGCCCTAAAGATAAATAGAGAGAATCTCTTTCCTTGCTTGTTTAGATTTTAACAGTTTGGCCCAGAGGTCCCAATTGACCTGAATCCATAGAATTCTTCTTACAAAAAATGCCCCCACCACCAAATTACAGGGCCACACTCTTCACTTAATAGGAATAGACATGGTAGGGATAGTCCTGAAGATAATAAACATGGTGGCTCACTGGAACTCCCAGATTTTATAGAACCAAGACTGCAACTGCAAAGTCAGCCTTCAGGTATTAGGCCCACAACATACCTCCTGGTCCTGGTGTCCCCATGCCAAACCCATCAGGAAACAATGCCTGGATGATGCAAACCAGCTCTACCAATTGGATGTCTCCAGTGATTTGATATCTGGACAAGCTTGATGCCAGCTCCTCTCTTTAATATAAATATTTACCTTACTATATAGCCCAATCTCAGTGGCCTCTTCAGCTCTAAACAACTTCCCTGACCTATAGCTAAGTAGCCTCTAAAGCATTACCCTAGGGACTTGGCAGCTCCCCAGAGCTTGTCCTATACCTTCCAGGGATAATCATCCACTTACAACTCTGATAGTCCACTATAACACAGACAACTCCCAGCTATTCCGGACTCTATTACATTCAGGAGTCCAAGTCATGGTAATTCCAGGGATCTCCTCTAAGCTCTTGAAGAAAGAGACATAGCAGGTAAAACTATAAAGGAAGTACAAATTAAGCTAGATGTGTCTATCCGTACCACATTTCTAGCAATTGCCAGTGATAGTAGCTCTCCTGGTTCTCTCTTTTCCTATTATAGATATGGATGCCCTACTTAGTGACATGTTTGATGAAACAAACCCAAATTTGTGGCCTTTCTCAGGGGAGATGCCAAATGGAAACCTGTTCAACTGTCTTGTTTATTAAAAAGAGTAAACACACCATAATACCTGCTGAAGCAAGGTACAGAGGGCTTTCAGTCCACCTTTAGAGACATGTTTGGCATCAGGGTCTTTAGGCCTTATCTGACCAGTGTTAAAACTAGCCACTATGAGTGGAAACTAACAATTGATTATCAAAAATAAAATGTAGTTTCCCACCATTCAAGTTCCCATTCCCAGTACTACAGATGACGGATGATATCCAAAAGGCTCAGGGTACCTACTTTGCTGTTCTAGATTTAGGCAATTTGTTTTACTAAGTCCCAATAACTGAAGCCTCATAAACTCAATTTACTTTCAATTTCAAGGGCACCCAGTCTATCTTTGCTAGACTGACCATGCTACTGCACATACCCTGTGCTGACAAGATCTAAATGCACCTAACCCACTGCTGCCTTTGGCATTATATAGATGAACTCCTGTTATGGAAACTCTCTGAGGATGCCATCTGGGAAGACTGACACCTAATAACATTTTCAGCATAGAGAATGGGCCATAGCCCTGCATAAGTTCCAGGGACCAGTACTGCTATCAAGTTACCTTGATATAGTGTGTATATACCTTGGTATAGTGTGGTCAGCAGAGGGCTGCAAATCTCCTCTTAGTGTTTAATTCCTCACAATGCACCCTGCCACTAGATTACAACAGGACACAGCACATATTAGGTCATTTCCCTTTTTGCAGACAACACATTGCACATTTATCCATTCTACTTAGACCTATTTATGCCATTATAGGCAAATCAGTCTCTTTCCATTGGGGAATACCCCAACAAACTGCCATACAGAATGTCTGCTTTTCTGGGTTTAGACTCGTCACTGAAAGTACTGGAGCTGCCTGATTGTGTCTCATGGAGTCTCTGGACAAACCCTGACTCCACCTGGTTGCCCATGGAAGTTCTGGAGCAATGCCTACCCCAGACAGCAGCCTGATACATGCCACTTGAGGGCCAGCCAAATCTTGACAACCTACAGGCCCTTTTAGAAAGAAAGGTATTAATGGGCTCACAGCCTCTATAACTTCACAAACTAGCCTTCATCCTGCCTTGGATGAAGGACTCAATCTTGTCGAGGTTCAGCCAAGGGGCTCTTAGTCTGGTCTAGACAATGTCTAAAGAGTAATCTCATGATTCAGGGAAAGCATCTCAGGAAATCTCCATTTGTAAACAAATCGCTAATTCACGGGTAGTGACCTTAGTCACTCCTATCTTTGCATACACATGCGAAAAAAAAACCAGAAACACATTACAATACTGTAGGTTCCTTAACCAAATTGCACACCTATTCTAAGGTTCTACATGAGCCACCTCCAGAATACCAGATACAGCCCCAGACATCACTATTTCTCTGGAGATGCCATACTCAATAGCAGTGTAGACTCACATCAGGCCCTGGAGGAGTGACAACACTCAGATTTGGCATGCAGTGTGGCCTCTCCCTTCCCCCTAGCTCTAGCCTAAGTGGTAAAAATTGCCTCCTTTGCTCCACAGTAAAACTCTGGAAGACTCCACATGGAAACGTGCCCCTGAGGACAGAACCTACTGGTAGGGAAAATTGGTTTTATCAAACCACTGGTGCATTCATTCTGCTAGAACTACTAGGTGTGTACCCACCAGAGTCAATACCTTTACTAGGCTTATGCTGGCTGCTCCCTCCAGAAACAGTGCTTCCCACCATGTAATTTCCTTTTTAACCAGGTATGTGTTCACTCCCTCTGGCCTACCAGATATTATAGATTCATATCAAGGTACCCATTCACTACTCAAGCTGTTCTGTCATGGGTTCTAGAGAATGGAATATTGTGGAATTTTCATCTGGCTTACTGGCCCCAAGCAGCTGGACTTACAGAGAGGCACAGTCACCTTACTCAAAGACATGCTTATCATCAGGCTTTTAAACTGTAAGTGGCTCTCTTAATGGACAGAAGTTTTATCCTAGGCTCTAATATTGCTTAATTCCCAATCTTCAGGTCTCTAAATGCCCCACACCACCAAGTCTTCTCCAAAGGCTCCTTGCTAGTTCTTACAGGAAAGTCCCACTCCTTTGACATTAGAAAGAATGTCTTTCATATCCATTTACCAGGTAAATGTTCCTTTTACCATTTTGATTTTTTTATTATCTCACCATCTTCCACAAACTGATTGACCCACTAGAGGGAAGATTGTACAATATGACCCTCTTATAAGAGAGATTCCAGATGACAAACTCCTCCTAAATTGCTCAGCGGTCATGACTGTGCAGATTTTCTTGGTCCAAATGATGGCTCAATACCAGCTATGAATCTCAGGCCACAAGTTTTGCCTTGTTATTTGGGTTATAAAGCCCATCTGATTAAGCCAAATTGATAGAAAATCTTGCAGGAGTTTGAAATTATAGCTCCAGGACTCATTAGCAGAACTTTGTGCATCTCAGAGAGAAGAAAGGAGGCCCTCTGCCTGGTGGATGCCAGTCACATTAGGAAATGAAATCTGCACAGCGACCCCAAGATCTACTGCCACTGTGTCACACAGGCCAATTCCCCACCCCACCTTAGATGAAGAGGTAAATGACTTTGTGATCCGAAGCATCTTTACTTCATCCTTGGTCAGTATCCAGATTGCTTGCCAGGATACAGACCATGTATGATATAGCTAAAATATTTAAACAAATACCCACATATCCTGAGGTCCCTGAGTTATTCTCATGGCTCTCCATATCCAATGGGGAAATGGTTAAAAACAATTTCAAACACTAGTGAATCTATTCATCATCATCTTCATCATTGTTCACTTGATTGAATGTTCTTTATAATGGCTTCAGAAAGCATTACTTAGGTCCTTTAATATATCTGCTGCTCAAATGAATGCTATTCCTGATGCTGAGGCATCATAAGAAGGATTGCCAAGAGTTTAGCTAAGCTACTCCATGGTTTGCTGCCTCAGCATTCATTTTCTCTGGTCAAGAGACCTGGAAGGACCTTTAATTGACACTAGCCACTCATTCAAGTTCATTCCCTAGATAACAGTCCCTAGAGTCACAAGCAAATGTAAGTTCCTCCTATGACTTCCCCAATGGGCCTTGATATGAACAGTTTCCCCATCTCCCAGATCCTTCTCCTTATGTGACCTTTGGTAAGACCCTTGTGCTGCTTAGCAAAACCCTGGTCTTGGTTTGAATTGACATACCTAGCCTTTACCCAGGAACTCCAAACCACTCCACCCAAAAGCCCTAATAAAGTCATGTGCCCCAGTTTCTATCTTTCTTTCTGCCTACATCTGGCATTGACTTCATGCAGCCCTTGAGGCATGCTGTGTACCTCCCTCAGGATCTGTGAGTAATAAACTTTTCTGTTTCGATTTCTTTTGTAGTCTATTGTTGAACCCTGGCTCACTATCTGGCACCCTCTACTTCACTTAACAAATGTTAATTTAACAAGTCATAACAACTGTAGAAAACTTAAGATTGTTGAAAGTAACCTTTCCTTTCCACTAGGGAAAAAAAAAAACTGCATACATATGAGTATGAAAAATATTACTGTTATTTCTAGCTCTAGGCAGAATATAAAGAAAGATAAGACAAGGCAAGGCAAAACAAAACAACACCCTGTCATGATATTTCTGCGCTTACATGGGTCAGAATTCATATATTGTATCCCTAACCATTTCCTACCAAATGCCAAAGTTTAATTTAAAATCTTTCTTCAGGGCAGACCCGGTGGCCCAGCAGTTTAGCGCCGCCTTCAGCCCAGGGTGTTATACTGGAGACCAGGGATTGAGTCCCACGTAGTCCCACGTAGTAGTAGATTACTACTATATCTGCAAGGAGCCTGCTTCTCCCTCTGCCTTTGTCTCTGTCTCTCATGAATAAATAAATAAAGTCTTTAAAAAAATAAAATATTTCTTCAGTTGTTTTTTGTTTGGTTGGTTGGTTCGTTAGTTTTTGGCTTATGGGGGGGGGGGATTGTTTTTTTTTTTACTCCTAGGTGTTCTATATAAGTATAGAAATCCAAGGAAGACACTTGCAGCCAGATGACAAATAGTTTCTACAGATAAAGTACAATAGAAAAGAGCTCACACTACAATGTACATAAAAAAAAGAAAAAAAAAACTAAAAAGTCAGTAAAGTACAGAGTGAAGTTCAATAAAATCAAATGTTTTGAAGTTGTAAGATTTAGACAAAACTTTCTACTGTTAAGATGCTTAAATAAAAATAAGTAGAACTGTCAACTAAAAAGATTTAAATCAAGCTTTCAAAACTTAAAAAGTTCAGTGAAGACTCATGGACAACATAGAAGGCATATTACATTTCATAAGAATTAGTGAACAAGTAGATATGAATAAATTAACTTGAATACAACTCAAATAGAGATGACAAATATAAAAATGAGTTTAAGAAGCTCTGAGGAAAAAGAAGAGTCAGCAAATGCTTGAGATTAGAATAACATAGATACTCAATTAATAGTTGCTAAATACCTAAATAAGGAAGTAGAAAAATGAAAAAGAAGCAGTAATCAAAATAATAATGACTCAGATTTTTACTAGAATAAAAGACACAAATTCTCAGATTCCAGAACCTAATTTATCCTAAGTATAAGATGAAAAAAGCAAACGAATAATATCATCAATATGAATTTTTTTTTTTAATTTATTTATTCATGATAGTCACAGAGAGAGAGAGAGAGGCAGAGACATAGGCAGAGGGAGAAGCAGGCTCCATGCACCGGAAGCCCGATGTGGGATTCGATCCCGGGTCTCCAGGATCACGCCCTGGGCCAAAGGCAGGCACCAAACCGCTGCGCCACCCAGGGATCCCCATCAATATGAATTTTTATGATCTCAATAGAAGTAGAATTCTGAAGTGAATAATAAAGCAATATCATAAAGAAAAGTAAGAATTTCAATTATATTGAAAATAAACCCATAAGACTATGTTTTTCAAAATATATCATAATGATATTAAAAAGACTACCCAAAACGGAAGACATCTGTAAACATAAAATTGACAAAGTAGTATCTGTAACACATAAAGAAACTTATTAATGAACAAGAAAAAGATATCTCAATATAAAAATAGGCCAAAAAGTGGATAGGATTTTATTAGAAGCAAAAACAAAGAAGATGATCAACAAGTGCTAAGAGATCAAAAACTAAAACTAAATTAAGATATGATTTAGCCCACAGGATTGCTAAAATTAGAAGTTTGGCAATATAAAGAATTATTGAGGATGAAATAAATGCAATGAAAATGATTATGCACTACTGGTGAAGGCATAGGCCAGCAACTCCCTCTTAGAATTATATCCTTGAAAACTCTTGCACATATGAACCAGAACACATTTTAAGAATATTTGCAGCAGTGTTGTTTATAGTACAAAAATCTGGAAACCAATCAAACATCTAGCAAGTATAGAATAAATAACCATGCTATGCTTATACCCAGGAGAAAATTTTTGAGAAATTGTTTTATGTTTCTATACATTTTGTGAGGGAAGCACTGACTACTCTTTGTCTTGGACTTTCTTTTCAAGAAGGCTGGTATAGCCAGAAACATTGTTATATATAATGTTTCCCTCTACTATAGAAGACCGGTGTGCTTACAGCCATGGAATAAAGACATGTTGCCTCCCACCAGAGGAAAAGGCAGGCCTTTTTACTGCCCAGAACAATGATGTCTCCTTGTATAGCTAATTATCCATCATAAAAGATTTGTATTTCATAATCTCAGGGTTTCTTCCCTGTAACACAATCTACTGTCCATGTGGGTGTCACCTGGCCCTTTTCTTGTCATTCTGTGGAAACTGAGGCTCAGGGTACTGGGAAAATATGCTTATGCTCCTGCTTCTGACTATGCATGCATAATAAAATTCTTAGTCTCTGCTCTAGGAGTTCTGTGTCTTCTAGCAGGACTCATGAAACAGTGACAAACAAACTGATTAGCATACAAGAAGGATAAAATCACAGACCTTTCAGAATTCTTAATACTCAGATAGATATTCATATAATGGTTTAAGTAATATAATTTAATCTACTGTAGCCATATGCATCAACATGGATGAATCATAAAAAGCACTTTATTGAGCCAAAAAGCATAAGTTACATAAAAGTATTATTTCTTTTATAGAAAACAGAATAGATACTCTATCATTTGGGTAAGGTATACATACATTTGGGATAAATCTATTTAAAATAAAAGCAAGGAACTAAAATCAGAATCCTAGTTACTTCTCTTGAGGATGGCAGGGAAGAGGATGTGGTACAAAGTAGACTCAATCTGTGAAGGGTGCATCAGTGCTTCACATGTGTTGATAAACTTCTATCTCTTCTGTTGGGGGTGGGTACATGGGTATTTATTTTACTTGCCTCTTTAAACTCTACATATATATTTTTACATTTTTTAATATGTTTGATGTTATCATACTTAAAAAATATAGGAAAAAACAAAAGGAAAATAAATAGTAAAGAGGAATGACAGTGATGGGGTTAGAAAGGGCAACACAGTTCTCCCTGATAAGGTGATGTTAAGCATGTATCTGAAGGAATTTGGAGTAAAATCTTTGTGACTCTTTAGGGGAAGTGGTAATATAGGTAAAGGAAGAAGAGTTGAAATTGTCCTTAGTTGAGACATATTTGGTGTCTTCAAGGAACATCAAGTAGGTCAGCATGGCTGGAGTACTGTGATCAACAGAAGTTGTAGAAGTTGAGTTTAGAGGGACAGTGGGTGTGGGACAGATGTTACAGGAGCTGGAGGATCATTGAACTTCATAGAATAGAGAGTCACATGATAACACTGTATTTTAAGATAATCTCCCTGTCTGTTGTATGGAGAATAGACTGTCTGGAGTCAAGAACAGGAGGGAGATAATTTTAGAGATTACTACTATATCTCAGGCAAGAGAAAATGGTAGTTCTAAATAAGGAAATCAAAGAGGGGATGTTAAGAAGAGGTCGTAGTCAAGATGCATTCTGAGAGTAGAGCTAAGGGGATTTCCTGATTAATTTGGTTTGGGTAGTTAATGAAAGAGGAGCATCAAAGATGCAAATCAAGAGGGAATGCACAGTCTGATCAGTACATTTAGAAAAAGTATTTCTGTCTTCTTCATGACAGAAATACTCTCCCATCAGTCAAACTGCTTTATCATTACTTTTAAAACAATTTAAATTGTTGGATATTTTTATTATGTCCTCCTTAAGTCCATCACTTTCATCGTTACAGTGGTAGTCTACTTATTTTATTTTTGTCATTCTTCCCTTCAAAGCAAATTCTTCTGAATAGAATTTTATCATTAAATGTGATTACTTAGTTGGGACAACTTACAGAATTTAAGCAAAATTTATTAAGGAATATATGTAGTAATATTAATTCTGGAAATCATATGAGCTTAATGAAAAATTATATGCATTTGTGATAGATTTTCAGAGATGAATAAGGCTAACTCAGCTTCCAAAATAACTGAGAGGAATTGAGCATGACAATCTAAACCTCCTTCCTTTAGGCTCCCAGGTCAGCCTGGGTGGAGTGAACTAATTGAATGACAAGAGGACTCCTCTACTTCTCTCCTGTACCCACTTTGCCTCAGACTTTGTTTCCTTTTTCTCTTCCTTTCTTCCTTATTTCTGCTTCCATACTTTACAATCATCAAATGTCAGAGAGGTTAGGAAATGCCAGGATTCTGCACAGATGCAGCAAAGTGCAGATATAAGCTATGAACTTGTGACCAAAAAAGATCAGAAATATATTCGAGGAAGAGGCCTATGGTAGAAATGTGGATCAACAAATACTCCAGTGACTGCAGGTCGGATAACAGAGGTCAGGAAATGTAAGTGAGACAGGAAACAGGTAAATAAACAAAAGTAGGGCCTGGGCAGAGGTCCTGCCTGAATTGTTCCCCTTCTATTTGTCGCCCAACACAAGGTCAGCTCTCAAACCCAAATCCTTAGAACTCTTTCTGGTTTACGACAATATTGTAAATTTCTATAAAAGCTTGATGAAGTAATTATGAACACATTGTGAAAACTCTAGCAATTAGCTTAGGTTTGTTAGAGAGTAGAGACAGATCTAAAAATCCACTACAGGAGTTGCACGTAGTGCTTTCCTACATTTATTTACTAGGTTGTATCTTGAACCTGGACATTGTTTCTATCTTGGGGACATTATTCGTGGTGTCATAGATATCCTCAAAGTGCTTCTCCTCCATGGGAGAAACTGCCCATACCTTATCAGTAAAAAATGCATTTCTCTAAAAAGCTATAAGAATATGGCACTGAATCTGTTTCTTGCTTTGCCTTGACATTTTGAGAATTTAGAGCCAAATTTTGTTGTCAAATGAGAGGTCCTAATGATACTCATTTTAGTGTGTTTATCTTTTACCTTGCTTTTATTATTATATAATATATTATTCCTTAATTATCTATTTTTAGCTTTCTAATTTTATGCATTTTGAATTTTAATTTATACAAATTCTTTCTAGAGTAAGTTGAAACCAAATTAGTAAATCATTGTTGAAAAATGCATCACAGGTATATTTTATAGTTTTATCAATAAGATATAATTACCTATTCCTCTCATCCTTTTAGCACATAAGCACTGAGTGCTTTCTCCTTCAAAGACATCGAGTATTTATTGCTATAAGTAATTGAGAATCACATGCAATTCCCAACTATGAATCTAGTTTATAAAACTTCCCATCTTAAGTAACCAAAAAGTACAGTGAGAGATCCAACACAAAAGTGTTCACTATTCTCTCCAAATCCTCCTCTTTCTGCCCCATTTCAACTCTGCTTCCTATTAATCTCATTCTCTGAATGTATCTCCAGATTGAATGTTCCAGGGGACCAAGTCTTAGATAACTTTATTTAGCATAACCTCCTCCCACAAGATCTCTGTTAACAAATAAAAACCTTTCCAGCATTGGCTATGGAAAAGTTCCAGCCATCATATTCTGCAACCATCTATCAAGGGCCTTTTCTGTTTTAACACAGACTGGCTTAAAATAACAATGGTAAAAAAGAAAACACATGAAAAATTAAGAAGAAAGAAAGATGGATATTTAATATTCTTATAATTGATTGAATTTTGTGCAGGTGACACTCCAAGAATAGCACATTGGATTCTGGAAGAGGCAAAGGGCGTTAAAGCTAACTTATTTCATGCCCCACCAGCACTCAGGAAAAGAGGAGAGGGAGAGAGGGAGTGAAGGGCAAACATGTACTTAAGTAAGCTTGAATCAAATACTACACCGCTGAACATGATGTCTACTTCTGGAGGTTTGGTGTGGTTAATAAATTCCGGAGTCAATTATGACTTCTGGAAATCAAAGCATTACTGAAATGATCTAATCAAGTCTTACTGATCTCTACAAAAAGAGATTTTCAGGAAATTAGGAGTTGGCGATATGGGAAGAGGATAGAAGAAACTGCAGAATTTGGGGGAGGGGCTGAGAGATGTAGAGAGAGAAATCTGTAATCACCAAATAAATTTTTAAAAATCTTTAACCAGATTGATGGAGTGATGATATTAATAATGATATTCATACCTTGGCCTCACATAATTAGCTTTAAAGATAGGGCTTTGATTTAATGGCATTAGTCATTTCCTTTCTCCTGAAGTTGCAGGAATTAGCTACAAATTCAGAGTTTTAAAAAACTGAAGAGTAAAAGTGATCATTTTTCTGAATATAGCATTTTATACTGTCCATTAAAGATATAAGATTAACTATAGAAAATGCTATTGGCACAGGCAGTGAAAAGATACAGAGAAGTCCTATTAACAGATTGCAATTATTTTAAACCTTTTCATGAAGATTTTACATGTTGACAAAGCAGTAATTACTGAAGCTATGTGTACAAGGTGAAGTGCACGTGGAGTGGGACCAGTTAGAAAGAAGTTCAGGTGCGCATACTCTCAGACATTGAATTGGTGTCTATCAGGCAGGTCATGGTGCTACATGTACAGGTTTTCAAAGCACAGCTGCCCCTCATTTGGATACATATTGACATGGATGCCTTTCTCCTGAATTGCTTTGTCCCTTATAACATAACATTAATTCTATTCTTCCCTATATTGAATAGGGTTTATATAAAGTCAGAAATACAAAAGGGAATTTCTCTATTTTCTTTTATATAAACAAAGAAAAAACTGCACTGGCTTCAGTTTTTTTGTTGTTGTTGTTTGTTTTTGTTTTGTTTTGTTTGTTTTGTTTTTTACCTTAAATCAATTCAACTGTTGAATTTTTAAGCTATGGCATAATATAAGATCTAGCACGATTGCAAGAGAATCTCCAAACATAAATGCATTTTGGCTGGGATAATCATTAAGTTCTAACCTACTCATTCTTTGCTTTGTTTTTCTACTCCAATAGAGTAAATGGAGTACAGAGCTTAAAAGCACAATCTCTAGAGCCAGCTGGCTTGTGTTTAAATCCCAGCTCTAACACTTATTGGCTGAGTGAATTGAGATAAAGTATGCCTCAGTTTCCTCCTCTGTAAAAATGAGGATAAAATTATAGTATCTCTACTTTTATAGATACCCTGTAAAGATTGCAAAATACTTGGAAAGATGCCTGGATAATAATCTGCAGAATTTAAATGTTTCTTCTTCTTATGGTTTTCTGCCCAGATTGATATGTATTTGGAATGAAAATAATTACATGCTCATATTTCTCACAATCTATAGCATCCATATTTAAAAATAAAACTTAAAAAAAAAACTTACTCTGGTCATCTCTGAATTAATGGAAACACTACTGAAATACAGTTGTCAGAAAAGCTTTAGTTTATTTGAGAAAACCTCAATAATGCATTAAGTACATCAGTCTTTATGTAACTAAGTGGATAAACTAGAAAATAAATATAGAAAAATCAAAAGACAGAATATATAAATAAATATAAAGCTGTTACTTTCAATAAAATAATATGCTACTTATAAAGTTAGATAGCTTAAAGTTTTAAATGACTTCAGATTGCATATTTAGTATAATTTTTCTAAAAGAATAAGATTATATATTCTGACTAGAGAATTAGTTCATCTATGTGAAATTTATTTTATATCACATAGTCATAATGACACAGCACTATATTTTCCATTTTAAGTTTTTTACATGTAATGTGCAATGGTTTGTAGCCAACACTTTGCTTTTAATATATTATAAAAATTCAAAAATGACTATAGAAATAATCCAGTAAACTGAACTTAATGTTTTACAGAAGTAGGTATATGAGAATATCAGTTATAGATTTATTGAGAGAATATTCCAATTCTCTAACAATATGTAATAAACCACACAAAATTAGTGGTATTATACAAAAATGGATTCTGTGGGTCATGAGTTCAGTTGGTTGGCTAATCTCTGCTTCATAGTGTTTGGGACCTTAGCTGCAGACCAAAACACCTGGGCATGTCTCAGATAATGGGACCCTGTGTCATTGGGAGGCTTCTTTACTCACATGGCTGATGCCTGTTCAGGGATAACATGGAAATTGGCTCATCTGAGACCTGTTGATGTAATACCTACAGCCCTCCACATGACTGAAGTTTTTCAAAGCATACCAAGTATATTCTGAGAGGGAGCATCCCAAGGGGGAATATATTGAAAGTCAGGGTTCCAATACAATAGACTAAGGCTAGAGCCATAAGGGTTCCTCTGACCTAGTCTTGAAAAATATGTGGTGTCATTTTCTCCACATTCTACTGATAACAAGTGAGTTAGGAAGGCCATACCAGATGCAAGACAAAGTTAATTTAAGTCTATCACTTGATGGAGGACTGCCAACATCACATGGCTGAAGAAACCGTGATTGTTGTTACTGGTGTTGATACCTTTGGACAAATAGAACCTGCTATAGGGATGATATGACATAGAATTATAAGCTCTGTCTATAGAAATTTAAAATAAGCATAAAAATAACCAGCTTAATAAATATAAAATAATTCACTCTATCTACAAGTAGAAATTTTCAAAAGGCTTCTCAGGGAGCCTGGGTGGTGGCTCAGGTGGTTAAGCATCTGCCTTCAGCACAGGTCATAATCCAAGATCCTGGGCCTTGCACTCCCTGCTCAGTGGGGGTCTACTTCGCTCTCTCCCTGGGTCCCTCTCCATCTCCCTGCTCTTACTCTCCATTTGAAAGAAGAAAGAAAGAAAAAAAGAAGAAAGAAAGAAAGAAAGAAAGAAAGAAAGAAAGAAAGAAAGAAAGAAAGAAAGAAAGAAGAAAGAAAGAGGGAGGGAGGGAGGGAGGAAGGAAGGAAGGAAGGAAGGAAGGAAGGAAGGAAGGAAGGAAGGAAGAAAGAAAGAAAGAAAGAAAGAAAGAGAAAATCTTTAAAAAATCCTTCTCTTAAAATCTCAAAGTTATACAGCTTAAATTTTATTCATGACTTTAATTGTAAGTAAATAGTATTACTAAAACAGAAGCATATCTAAAAATATTTTAAGTATAGTAAAGGTTGCCAAAGTTATATAAACCATTTTGTTACACAATAAATATTATCATAAATTATGAATTATTATTTCCAAATCACTTTTGTTTAAATGAATGTGATAGTATCAACAGTCTATGGAAACTTAAATTATAATGGGGTAACGCAGTAGATTTTTAAACATATAAATATAATACACAAGAAATCCTTCAATTAGATATGCCATCCAATTACTTTGAGAAGAAAAAAATTAAAATTAGTGGACAGCTATGATAAAAACTCACATATTGATAGCTCAATGCTTTTCATAACCCTAAGTCAGTTATATATAAAATGTGCGATTATATAGGATATATACTTATATTTCAGTGTCACAGAAAAATGGATAATATTGGGTAAAAATAGTAAAGATTGTTTTCTTCTTTAGAAAGGCCTGTACTGAAAATTTCTCTTTCTATGAGATTAAAATTATAATAAAAATCAAACTATTAAAAAATTTTTTGAGTGTCTACTTACTAGTTGCTGAGGATATAAAGATCAATGATGTCTGCCATTTATATGACAGTAATTAAATGAAGTAATTTGCTATATTTATCAGAGATTGAAAACAAAATCTAAATGAGCCTTGGGCCCAACTTCATCTTTCCTTTGTTTCCTCAAAAGAAAGAAGAGAAGTATGTATTTTGACTCATCTCTGTAGCTAATAGCCAAAATTATGATTCATGAAATATGAATCATTTTCTTTTTTAAGTTCATTTTTCATGTTTCTTTAGTACACATGTTCCTGTGATGGTAATTTCCAAACATCCATGTTCTGGATACCAACATTTGAGCAAGGATGTGTACAGTCTCAATAAAATGTTGATATCTCCACCATTGATCCATTTTTTAAAGTGATATAATCACTTTAATTGTTATTTTCCTATCCTTTGGCACAATAAAATTGTGCATTCAAGAAAGACTCTTGGGTTAATAAAAAAACAACTTAGTGGTAGTTTGTGTTATTCTTCCTAATGGAGACACTCTAAGAGCATTGGCATATTTTTCTTAATTGTTTTTATATAATCCATTTATAATCATTAATCTGCTCTGGGTATATTTCACAAGATTTTCTCTTAAAAGTAGCAAATGGATCTTGGTGTCTAATATGGGTGTTAATGATTGACTGATAAAATGTAATCCTGGAAAGGACTCTCCCAGTGCTGTCTCATTAACCAGATGACCTCCAGACATTGTCAGCGCAACCCAGCCAAAGTGATTGATCACCAGAGAATAGAGGTTAGTAACTCTCCTCCAGGTATTAATGTATAGCATCTTCACTTACCCCCCTCTCTCAGGCTTTTCCAGTAAAAGATTGATTTATTATGGAGCTTCAATGGGGATTTGTCAAACTCTTAATCAAGGAACCCTATATTGCCACAAGTAAATCAATGACACTTCTAGGTAAAATGACTCTCACGGCACGTGAAAACATTACTCTGTGCACAGGTACTGTTTGATAACAGCAAAATATGTTCAGATATCAGTGAAGTAGAAATGGACCAATGGAAGGAAAAACAACACACCCGTTCTTTGAGAAATGCCATTGTAAAGTAAAATGCTTTTTGTTGTTTCCAGGAATGAATCAACACAATCCAAAGCTCTGGGACCAGGTAAAAGGAAGCACAGAAGGCAGAGGTGAAATGGCTAAGGAAGAAACATACTTTAAAGATGGAGTGTTTGAGGTATATATAAAGAAAATGATGTGGAAAGAAATCTCAAAGCCTGACTGTTTTTGATTACCTGTACTCTTTAAATGTCCCCAGGGATGGAGCAACTAGCAGGTGTCTCGTTGATTTCGTGACAAACGTTGTGCTTGGAATTCAATAATCCACGGTTTATCTTCAGACAATGACTAGCATTCTCATTATTTGTCAAACCTAAACAATGTGGAGTTAGAAGAATGTAAATAATGCAAAGTAAAGACACCAAAGTGTCACTACCAAAACAAACAACCAACCAAACAAACAAAAAAACAAAAAACAAATAAACAAACCAAACCAACAAACCTTCTATTTATGTCTGGGAATATATTCCTCACTTCTGAAAATATTTTTAAAATAAGTAAACTTTATTCTCTGTTATGGGTTGAACTGTATCGTACACAAGAAAATATATTTTAATCTCAATCCCCAGTAAGTCAAAACTTGACTTTATGTGGAATAGTCTTTGAAGGATTTAATCAAGTTAAGATGAGGTAAGTAGGGTGAACCCTAATATAACACAACTGGTGTCCTTATAAAAAAAGAGAAATTTAGACAGACACACTACAGAGGGAAGATAATGTGAAGATGATCCTGTGATTACAGGTAGAGATTGGACTAATGTAGCTGTGAGCCAATGAACACCAAGGATTATCAGCTACCACAAGAAGCCAGGAAGAGGCAAAAAAGGATTCTATGCAGTTTCAGAGGGTTTCCTGTCAACATCTTGATTTTAGACTTCTAGCCCCACAAACTGTGAGACACTAAATTTCTACGGTGTTTTTTTTTTTTAATTTTTTATTGGTGTTCAATTTACTAACATACAGAATAACCCCCAGTGCCCGTCACCCATTCACTCCCACCCCCCGCCCTCCTCCCCTTCTACCACCCTTAGTTCGTTTCCCAGAGTTAGGAGTCTTTACGTTCTGTCTCCCTTTCTGATATTTCCCACACATTTCTTCTCCCTTCCCTTATATTCCCTTTCACTATTATTTATATTCCCCAAATGAATGAGAACATATAATGTTTGTCCTTCTCCGACTGACTTACTTCACTCAGCATAATACCCTCCAGTTCCATCCACGTTGAAGCAAATGGTGGGTATTTGTCGTTTCTAATGGCTGAGGAATATTCCATTGTATACATAAACCACATCTTCTTTATCCATTCATCTTTCGTTGGACACCGAGGCTCCTTCCACAGTTTGGCTATCGTGGCCATTGCTGCTATAAACATCGGGGTGCAGGTGTCCCGGCGTTTCACTGCATCTGTATCTTTGGGGTAAATCCCCAACAGTGCAATTGCTGGGTCGTAGGGCAGGTCTATTTTTAACTCTGAGGAACCTCCATACAGTTTTCCAGAGTGGCTGCACCAGTTCACATTCCCACCAACAGTGTAAGAGGGTTCCCTTTTCTCTGCATCCCCTCCAACATTTTTAAGCTACATAGTCTGTGGTACTTTGTTGTAGCAGCCCTAGCAACCAAATACCCTCTCTATGCCTTACATATAGGAGAGCCATTGACCTGGTTGGGGGAGACAATGCCACCTGGACTGAATCAATACATGCAAGTATCAGCTCACAAGGTTGGAGAAATGAGAGATTTAGTGAACAGAGCCTAGATGTTTCATGCCATGGACAGGGCTGTCTGTGCATGGGAACCAAATGGATAGAAATGAGACTACAATTTCCCTTGTAGGAAGAGAGTCATCCCACCTTGATGACAATGGGCATTTTATGAGGAGGGACAGAGGTTGCTCTTCCTCTTTAAGTCTGATACAACTTTACATATAGCATTAAAATCTAGTAATCATAGGAATTGTTGTTTTTGTTTTTTTAGAAGACAAAACCAAATTTGATATGATTGCTAAAAGAAAGCATTCCGTATATCCAGTCACATAGGCAATGATGAGGTCTTCTTCACAAAGCCAGTAGTCAAATTATTCAAAAACCCATGAGATTTGGGGTCACCTGCATGGCTCAGTCGGTTAATCATCTGACTTCGGTTCAGGTCATGATCAGGGTCCTGGGATCAAGCCCTGCGTTGGGCTCACTGCTCAGTGGGAGTCTCACAACCCCCACTCATGTTCTCCCTCTCTCTAAAATAAAAAAAAATAAAAAATAAAAAAAACATATGAGATTTGTAAGTCACCAGGGACCACACCACCTCTCAAGTGTTTAATATAATGATCTTCCAATAATTCATTTGTTTCAAGAAATTGAGCATGCCACGAAAGCAAGGGAAAGTTTAAGTGATACCAGGAATATATCCTTACTGCCGAACTGGTCATTATTTTATAACTAAGACCCAGGCTTCAAGGGCAAAACACTATATCTAAAGTAGAAAGTACCATTTTCACTACAAGGAACATTTCATTGTGACATTCCTTTAAAGAAATCTCACTATCTTAGAGGAATAATTTGTCTTTGAGGAACTGCAAGGATGTTTGAGAATGACTTGGAAGTTTTCTTTCTTTAAAGGTCTTATAAATAGATATGATGACCACATACTAAGGTCTTTTGTTGAAATAGTATACGTCAATAAAAATCTCTTGAGTAAGAATATAGATTATATTTAGAGAGTGATTACCACTAGCATACCTCCTAATGAGTCTATACCAACTGCCAGACTTTGCATTCTCCATATCACTTCATAGCTAACTAACCTTATACTTAAGAATTTATGTCTTTTTTGCAACCAAATAGTTTGAACCATTGATTCATCTACAACTATTTAAATATTAAAGCTCCGTCAGAACAAGAAATCAAGCATAACAGATTTTGTCATGATGTAAATTGGAAATATATTAATATGAGATGCTTTACCTTAGAAAATATAGCCTAATACAGGGGAAGAGCAAATCAGCATTTTATTTTATTATTATTATTATTATTTTTTTAAATCAGCATTTTATAATGGCTTACTCCAAACTTATTAAGAATGCACATTGCTTTTATCACAACATAAACATTTTTGAAATCAATCATTTTAAAGAAATTCCTACTTAAACTCGGTTTTGGTAAATTTCACTTAAATTGAGCTGACAATATCTTTGAATAATCCACCTCAATTACAGCTATACAAAGGAAGAAAGCAGTGACTATGGACTTAGACTTCACAAAGTGAAAAGCTTTTGGACACATATGACAGAATGTACTAGAAGAAACTCCCTCTCAAATGCAGAGCCCCCCAAAATGACCTTATTGATTTGCCCTGGGACAATCTCCTTCCAGCACAGGGTTTCATTTCATTGAATGGTTGTCCTTTGAAGTCAATTAAACTTAGGCATGGTGCTCCTAGGACTGCCAGCACTTTTATAGCTGAAGGAAACAGCTATTTGACAGGGTGACATGAAAATCAGATTCCCGATGTGGAGCACTATTTTCAATCTTCAAGCACCTGGGAAATCTAAAGTAAGGGTATTTATTTGATATTTAAAATCGAGAGGTTTCAGGGCTTCAGAGAATAAATATACAAATTCAACTTAACTCTTCTTAACTTTTTCTCAGTTCAGGCTTACAGTTCAGGCTCTGTTTCCAGCTGCCAGTCCTTCTCATAACCACTTGGCCTAGCCCACATTGGTAAATAAGATCCAAGAACTGATAGAAGAAATTTCAACAACCACAGATACCAGAAATACCTAAAGGTGGATCATCAGGGCCCATTTATAAAGAGAAACTTTGATTTGGTTCAGTTGTTTGAGAAAATCTTTGAGTGGTACCTGATTATTACCATTTGACAATTTTATAAGTCTGGTGATGAGACTAAACTGCTAGATCAGAATAGCCTTGTCGAGGCATGAGCATTATTTTGCTTATACACTAACATAAGCAATCTTATCCGAGGAAAGAAAATCTTTTTAAACATTCATCCAGATCCACAATGTGTAATTCACAATTAGATTAAAAATTAAAAGTTAATAAGAGCGAACTTAGTTTATATATGTTACCTTCTCAATGGAAATCAGCTAAATAAAATGTAAAGATCTCAAGAAATTCTTTGATGATTCCATTCCTCTAAATTTCATAGGAAATAGAAAAATACCTTTGTTTCCATTTATGTATGAGAAAAATAGTAGTTAGCTATTTCCTTTAACTGTGGGTACTGTCTTCCCATTTCCCCATGAAAAGAAAAATGTAGACAACAAATTGTATATTCACTTTGGCTAATAATGTAACTTTGCTCGTACTGTGTTTTTTTTTCTCTTAGGTAATGCTATCTGATATCCTATACTAAATTAAGTTTAAAAGTAAGTTTTAAAAATTACTAAGGAATCAGAAATCTTAAGAAACTATTAGAGAATATTCCATTAACAAATTTACATATTGTTATGGGAATAGCTGGTTTTTCCTTCTGCTTGTATTAAATAGGAAAATATAGTAAAATTCTTAGGAATCTTTACATGAATCAAAAATATATATATAATATTTCATTTTAACTTTACAATTACCAGTAGGAAAAATAGTTCAGAGGCTCAAAGATTTCTGCTAATTTGTGATCCCATGTTTATTGTTATTGTCCTTATATTTTTTTTGCCAGCATTGAAAAATGTGACCTATTCATCTAGCCAAAGACATTTTAACATTTTTTCTATATATTACAAGTGCATTTATTTCTACAACCCAGTTGGAAGAAAATAATTAGAATGTTGGTTACTCAAGGTAAATATTCTGAAGTGATATCAGAAAACACCTTTATTTAATAAAATGAGAGTTTCCTTTACATTGAAACTCTTCCCCTGTTTAGCATCATTTCCCCACATTCTCCCAATGGCTACAAATGATGTCACCAATTGTTGCTTTGATTGGCTCATCTTACTTCTGACATCCTTATTGCTAATTTTAAGTTTGTCAAGCAATTCAAAGTGCTCACCCACTGTTCAAAGTTCTGCTATTGTTCAACATTGAAAAGCTTTCTCTTTTTTTTTTTTTTTCACTCTCTTTAGGATTGCTGATTTAACAGCATGTGGTTCAAATTTCTCTTTTAATCACCACCTTGTGCCTTGGTAATCCAAGTGTATGGCTTAGGCAGGTCATCTCCTGCTACAGGCTTCTCACTTCATCCAGTTTGGAAGACTACATTCTGCAACATTACCAAACATTTTCTTTTGCTAATAAGCATCCAAAAATTCATTGAATTTCTTCCTCCCCTGTTAATGATCCTTACATTGTCTCTGGATTATTATGGGCTTATATCATTAAAATTATATTCTATAATATTAATTATCTCAGGAAATACATGTCCATCTTTTACTCAGTGTGTCACTTTGAATCAAAAAGCCTTTTATCCACTATTAAAATCACTCCAATTTTGTTTCTGTCCATACTTCTCCATCGTCATTTATTTAGATTCTCAACAATATTTTACACAGTTGTCTTCTCCTTCCTTGTTACTTTTCTCAGAGCATATGGGCCAGGTTTCAGTATTCTCCAATTGCTACATATTTCTGAACTCCGGGCTTTTGTCTTCTCTCTTTCCACCCCCTCCATGGCTGACTCATCCAAGGCTATGGCTTTAAATATATGACCCATGTCCTCAAGACAGGAATTCCTATACATCCTCTAAAGCTCTTCTAAACCCCATTTTATTTGACTACAGGATTTGAGCAGCCCTGGTGGCTCAGCGGCTTGGTGCTTTCAGCCTAGGGTGTGATCCTGGAGACCCGGGATCAAGTCCCACGTCAGGCTCTCTGCATGGAGCCTGTTTCTCCCTGTGTCTGTGCTTCTCTCTCTCTCTGTATCTCTCGTGAATAAAATCTTAAAAAAAAAAAAAAGAATTTATGTCTTCACACTGATATTCTACTAGTCTTCTGAAACAGAATGTATATGGAAATAAGGTCTTGATTCCTCCCTCCATTCCCAAACTATCTCTTCATTAGTCTTCTCGAGTTCAGAGAATGTCAGATCACATCCTCAATTATTCAAATAAAATCCCCAAAGTCTTTCTTGACGTCTTCCTTTTATGTACTCCAAACATTTCAGGTTATCAGCAAGTCCTTTTTTTAAGTTTTAATTTAAATTCCAATTAGTTAACATAAAATGTTATATTAGTTTAGGTATACGAGATAGTGATTCAACAATTCCATACATTACCAGGCTGCTCATCACAAGTGCAGTCTGTAATCTAGCACCTATTTCACCCATTCCTCCACTCGTAACCGTGTTTGCCCTCTGTAGTTACAAATCTGTTTCTTGATTTGTCTCATTCTCTTTTTTGCCCTTTGCTCATTTATTTTGTTTCTTAAATTTCACTTGAGTGAAATCATATGATATTTGTCTTTTGCTGATTGACTTACTTTGCTTAGTATTACACTCTAGCTCCATCTATGTCATTGCAAATGACAAGATTTCTTTCTTTTTTATAGCTGAATAATATTCCATAATAAAGATATATATCACATCTTCTTTATCCATTCGTCAGTAAATGAACACTTGGGCAGTTTCCATAATTTGGCTGTTGTAGATAATGTTGCTATAAACATCAGGGCTCCTGTATTCCTTTGAATTGGTATTTTTGTATTCTTTGTATATATACTTAATAGTGTGATTGCTGTATCATAGAAGTAGTTCTATTTTTAACTTTTTTGAGGAACATCCATGCTGTTTTCTACAGTGGCTGCACCAATTTGCATTCCTACCAACAGTGCAGGAGGTTTCCCCTTTCTCTACATCCTCTCCAACAAGTGTTTCTTACATTGTTGAATTTATCAGCAAGTCCTTTGATAAATATTTTTATGTGTTTCATTTCCTTTTCTCTACATTATAACTCTAATTCAAGACACCATCACCTTGTTTTAAGACTATTTTCATGACTTCTTAATTGGTCTCCCTGCTTCTACCCTAACATCCTAAAACCTAGTCTTCACACAGTTACCATTATAAAACTTATTTCCATTTATGCTATTTCCCTGCATAAAATGGCCCAGTGATTTTGCAAATTCATTACAAGCATCAATGGTACAATCTTAGATATTTCTTGGACTGCTCCTTCCATGCTTACTGTACTCCAGAAACATTTGCTTCCTTCCTTTTCATTTAGTTGCCAAGCTCTCTTCTGCCTCATGGTCTTAGAATTCTCAGGTTTTTCACCGCGCCTTTTTGTATAGCAGGCTCCTCTCCCCATTCAGTTCTCAATCTTAATGTCCCTTCCTCACTTCCCCTTGCTACCCAAATAAATTACTTCATTAACCCAAGCTTCCTTATTTATACAACGCTCTTATTCCAGAAATGTTTGGTCTAAAATTAACTTACTGGGTGCATAAAACAAGAGCAGTGAGCTTTTCGATCTCATTCAGCATTTCCATCGATCTCTTAGAAATGCATGTAACAACATTAGATGTTCAATTTGTATTTGATGCATAAATAAAAAGATGAAAAGACAGATAATCTGTTCATATAGAGCTTATTTTTCAGTAGACTAAGAACAAAGGGAAGGTCCAGATAAAGTGCTATGTTAGCCCAGAAACAAGTAATTACATCCAGTGTTTGAAGAACATTCATGCATTTAGAAGCACCGCTTCTAAAAATGTGATCCTCAGATGTTGCACTATTTATGTTAATAAGGTTCAAGACTGGAAACAGAGCAATATGGTACAATGGCAAGCATTGTACCTCCTCCTGAATAGGAGTCTGAGAAACTGGAATTTTCCCTATTTTCCCACTTTCCAATTGTGGCAACTTGGGTTAGTCTTATTATTTACCTGATCTCTGTATTCTTTGTTATAAATTGGGAGAATAATCTCTGTTTAACCAAGTAAGGTTATTATGAAGGGTTTACCTGAGCTAATGTATATATGTATGTATATACCAAAGGATAACAGGTGGATGGGCACCAGAAGGAGAGGCTGGGATTTGCACATCCCTTGGTAGATGATAATGATTTTTTGTATTTAATTTATTTATCAATTTATTTCTGATCATAAGAACAGTGTATCTTTCTTACAAAGAGGAAAGATAAAGTATAGACAAATATGAAGTAAAATGTCATCCATAATATTTAAACAAATTATACAACTAGGAAATTTCTAGTCTTTTTCTGTATGTTTTTATTGTATTTGAGATTATATAATATAAGCAGTTCTGTATAATTTTTCTTCCCTTCACATATATTGATATAGATATTTCAATGGCTGCTTTTTGGCAATAATATTAATGGTCAGTATTATTGGTTTATTGGTTTTTACGTAGTTATGTAATAGCTATGTCACTAGCTAAATGACAAAGGCACACTAAACTTATATTTATAGCTCAAGAAATGAAGACTCAATTAATTTCCCGAATAGTAACATATCATATCATCAACTCATCAACATTTAAAGATAGAAATACCTCTCCCAGAACTGCATATACACCAAAAACAAGGTGAGGTGATCTGAGTGTGAAAGCATTCAGTAGGCCATACTATTTATTATATGGCCTTATTGGCCCAGGACTGAAAAGCAAACACCTCTAGATTTTAGTGAATAATTTTAAATGTTACCTATTAAGTAGTTTAGTCTGCTCTCAGCTTTGCATTAAAGGTATTAACCTGGGTCTCTATTCAAGATTTAAAGGGAAAAGGTAGCAAAAAAGTTACATTACCCATATATTGTTGAAGTTTCAACAAATTTAAAAGTATGAAAGAAATCAAGATAAAAATTGACTTATTTTTCTTGAATGTTGTGATAGTATTTAAGCTGACAAAAGATCTTTAGCAAGTGCTATGAAAACACATTTTGAAATAATGAAGATGGTAAATGAAAGATATCTGCTCCTACAGAGATGCAGATATTTTCAAAATTGCCTAGAGGGTGGATCCAAGCACTTATTTCTAAAACATAACAAACATTTCATAATTATAGTGCACCATCTCCTTTTCCTTGCTGTCTTTTCTAATTTTTTCTTTTCTTACTGCCAAAACCCCCAATAGTGCCAGTATATATTAGATGCTATGTCATCTTATTACAAATTTATACTATTTGTTCTGTTGAATTAACATTAGAACACATAAACTTTATATATAAATAAAATTTTATATATTTATAGATAAATAAATATGGCTATTTAAAATATGTGTATATTTTATATAGATACAATTTTCTTACATTGAATTGTGGAGAATTTCTGGGATATAGTTAAAATTTAAAAAAAAATAGAAACCTTAACAATAACTGTTATAATTTTGAAGTTGAGATGATACCAGATAAGAGAAACAGAATCTAAACTTGTTCATAGATATACAGTCTCATATTCTATGCCTGCATCAGCTTTCTCTTCATTGGAAAAACACTAATAGTACATAGGAAAAGAAAAATTCTTAGTGAGCTGAGTTTAAGAGCAGGACTCCTTTATAATAGAGTGGGGTGATTGATACTGAGAAGTGTACCAATTAAATTAACTTATGAGACACTAAATTAAGTTAAATTAATTATGAGTTGTGTCATTATTAAATTATGAATTTAAGCTATTAGAGAATAAACTAATATAGAAACCCCATTACATGAACAGAGTCAATATTAGAGGTTTGAGGAAGGACAGAAATGTGACTTGGGTTCCACAAGAACTCAGTGTAAACCTTCAAGATATTGGGTCCAGGATAATGACTTAACTCTAAATCTTGGGAAGGGGGATAAGGCATTGACACACTTTGTGATTTAGGTGGGGTAAACCCCAAAACTGAAATGCACCTGAGACTTTAAGTGGGAAACATAGACACAGATTTAAGAAGCTAGTTCAGATAAAGGCAGAGAGTAATGCAACAATGACAACCACATTGATCATTCTTTCCTAATACTTCAAAGTCCATTCCTGGGACCTAGCACTACTGAGATAAACTCAATCAGGCTATCAAAAATGTTGTAATTGGTCACTATATTTTTCTACTCCTAGTAAGTATCTTGAGTCATATAATGAGGTCACAAGATTCCTAAGTTTATTCCTAATAAGAAGGAAACAAAGAATTTATTTCTAATTTCTTTTATTAGGAATCAAACCTTTTTCCTTAATCTCATTGATGGAAATTGAAGGAGACATTTGGTTGACTAACATGGAGTAGAATAATTTTCTGGTTTATAGTCTTGTAGAGTCACAAACATTATAATTCTTTAACAAAGAGTTAAAAATAGGGCTACAATATGATCCAACAATTTCATTTCTTGGTATTTACAAACAAAACAAAACAACAGGGACACCTGTGTGGGTTAAACTAAACTGTTTGACTCTTTAGTTCAGCTCAGGTAATGATGTCAGGGTTGTGAGATCCATCCTCGCATTGGGATCCCTGCTGGGTTTGAAGCCTGCTTAGGATTCTCTCTCTCCTTCTCTCTCTTCCCCTCCCCCCTACCTCCCAAAAAGAAAATGAAAACACTAATTCAAAAAGATATATGAATCCCCATTTCATACTTGCATTATTTACAATAACTGAAAATTCCAAGATATGGAAATAACTTTAGTGTCCATCAATGGATTTTATGCATGGAATAAATAAAATGTATTTTATATATAAATATAAATAAACACTCATACACACACAATGAAATATCATTCATCCATAAATTGAAGGAACTCTTGCTCTTTACATCAATATGGATTAATCTAGACTGTACAATCTAACTTATATGTGGAATCTAAAAACAAAACCAGTAAACAAAGAAACAAAATGAACTCACACAGTGAACAGATTGGTGGTTGCCAGAAGTGGGGGGTGCAAGTAGGAAAAACAGGTGAAAGTGATTAAAAGATACATATTTACAAATGTAAAATAAATAAGTCATGGAATGTAATGGACAGTGTAGTGACTATAGTTAATAAAACTGTATTGTATATTTGGGTTGTTTTTTTTAAAGATTTTATTTATTTATTAGAGAGAGAGATAGAGATAGTGACAGAGATAGAGAGGTAGTAGGAGTGGAAGGAGAAGGAAAAGCAGGCTCCCCACTGAGCAGGGAGCCAGATGCAGGGCTTGATTCCAGGACACTGGGATCATGACCTAAGCTGAAGGCAGACAGTCAACCGACCGAGCCACCCAGATGCCCCAAAAATGTATCATATATTTAAAAGTCACAAAGAAAGTACACCTTCAAAGTTCTTATCACAGGAAAAAATTTTAATTATGTATGATGATAGGTGTTAACTAGAATTACCATGGTGATCTTTTCACAATATATAAAGATATGGTGTGAATCGTTGTGTTGTATACCTGAGACAAATATAATATTATATATTAATTATATATCAATAGAAATGAGTTGTGTAATGTGTAAACATGTATTTCTATCATTTATGCTTTTAAATAAGCTTTTTATTTTAGAACAATTTTAAGTTTACAGAATCATTGTGAAGTAGTCCAACAGTTCCCATATACCCCATATCCAGTTTTCTCTTATTATTAACGTCTTACTTAATATGATGCATTTGTTACATTAACAATCAATTATTGATCCATTATTTTTTAAAAGATTTTATTTATTTATTCATGAGAGACACACAGAGAGAGGCAGAGACATAGGCAGAGGGAGAAGCAGGCTCCTTGCAGGTAGCCGAAAGCGGGACTCGATACCCAGACCCAGCATCACGCCCTGAGCCAAAGAGAGATGCTCAACTGCTGAGCCACCCAGGTTCCCTGATCCATTATTTTTAATTGAAGTTTTAATTATATTCAGATATTCTTAGTTTTTACCTAATAGCCTTTTTCTATCTCATCCAGGACAGTATCCCATCCAGATACCACATACACTAGTCCTCCGTGTAGATGTGTTCTCTTCTCTCCATGCTGCCAATAAGCCAAATTAAAAGCTGTGAAAAAAAAAAAAAAATTAAAATGTGCTCAAGAATGTGTGTAGACAAAAAAAAGGGCTTTATTTCCAGGTCAAAGTCTCTGTTTCATATAGCTACCAAACTTTAAAAAAAAGAATGTCACTTTTTCTTTTTCTTTGTTACAGAACCCAGAGATTGTAAAAAGAAAAAAAAAAGTTTTTGTTGCATTTTTGATGCTGGCACGAGGTTTTTGTCCACTTTTTTTCGTATATCTGTGTACTAAAGAATTCTGTCCATTGTTTACTATGAAATTAGTATTACATTTTGAGGTAAACAAAAGAATTTGTATTGCTTGACAAACTGTTAGCTTGTAAATTTAAAAGGTTTCTTTTTCTCAATTAACTTAAAGTAACGGACAAACAAACCTATGAAAGATGCTTTCTTAAAAAAAAAAAAAAGTCATGTCTCTTTAGGTTCCTCTTGGTGGTGACAATTTCTCAAACATTACTTGAAAATTTTGAAAAACACTTCATATTTTTGTAGAACATCCTTACTTTGGGATTTGTTCATTTTTATTATGTTTGGATTGGGGTTACTATTTTTTTTTTTTTTTTGAAGAAAGGCCCTCTAGATCACATGCCATTTTCATGATAATACATCCAGGTTAATGCTATCAACATGATATATCACTGTAGATGCTGACTTCGATCACTTGATTGAGGTGGTATGTGTCAGATTTATCCACTCTCAAGTTCTTTTTCTTCCATTCCACATTATAGTTTTTGGAAGGAAGTATTAGTATTAGTATTAGTATTTGAAATCTATACTTGAGAAGTAGGGAGTTAAGCTTTACTTAATTGAGGGATGAGTATCTGCATAACTTATTTGGAATTCCTTCCACACAGAAAGTTTGTCTATTCTCTCCTATCTATTCATTTAATTATTTATTTATTTATTTATTTATTTATTTATTTAGTCATTTATTTATATCACTGTGAACTCATGAATATTTCTTTTATACATTGATTTATAATCCAATATTCATTTATTTTGTTACCTTTTTCCAGCTCTGACCACTGAGAGCTCTTTCAGTTGGCTCCTGTATCTCTTTGACACACCACCATTATCCTATCTTTTTTTTTTCTTAGTGCTTCCTTTCTGGAACTGCAAGATTCATTTTGCAGTTCATCTTGTGTATTTTCTGTATGCCTATCTCTAAGCCATTACCACATGGATAATTCTGTCTTCCTACCCTTGAATATCTGTAACCTCCCACTCCAACGATGAGAAACCTGTTTTATTTATCCACAATTCATTTATTTAATTTTTTAATTCCGGTATACATGAGCATCAGTATCAGAATTGTGATCCCTTACCCTGTGGGAAACAACTTTACTAACTAGGATACAACGTTTACATACGGTTTCTTTTGCCTTTAGTCTTAGAGATATCAACCATTCCCAAACTTACAGAGGTCAGCACTTTCCTTCTTCCATTCACTTCGATCAGACATTTATAATATATAGTTCGGTTGTTTTGTCACCTTCTATAATCCATCCTAGGATCCAGTGACCTCCTAAATGATTTTATTTTAAAATTGCATATATAAAAATACACTCATTGTGCTGCCAATTTCTATGAGCTTTGACAAATGCATAGTGTCCTGTATCTACCATTACAAAAGCATAACAGTTTCATGCCCTAAAAGGTCTTTTGTGCTTCACCTATTCAACCTCTGTCCATCCCACCCACAAGCTCCTGACAAATACTGATCTTTTTACTATCTCTATAGTTATTTCTTTGACAGAATTTCACATAATTGGTACAAGTCTGTGTCATATTTTTATATTGACTTTTTTCTCTTACAAGTTTGTTTTTAAGGGATGCCTGGGTGGCTCAGCAGTTGAGCGCCTGTCTTCGGCCTGCAGCGTGATCCTGGAGTCCCAGGATCAAGTCCCACATCAGGCTCCCTGCATGGAGCCTGCTTCTCCTTCTGCCTATGTCTTTGCTTCTCTGTGTGTGGCTCTCAAGAATAAATAAATAAAATCTTTAAAGAAAAACAAGCTTGTTCTTAAGACTCATCCATGACTATTTATGGCTTGACAGTCATTGCTTTTTATCACTGCAAAATATTCCATTGTGGGCGCACAGTTTATCCATTCACCTTTCGAAGGACACTTTGGTTGCTTCCAGTCTTTGGAGATTATGAATGAAGCTTCTCTAAATATTCACATGTAGAACATAATATTTCATTTCAGTTGGACAAATATAATATGAATAAGGCTGATGGTAAGAGAGACGGCGCTTTAAGGAACTGTTTAGCTTTGCAGAACACAGTCAGATTGTCTCCAAAGTGACTGCCTATGTTTTGCATTCTGAAAAACAAAGATTCAAGAATTCCTGTTGCTCTGCATCCTTGCCAGCAAATGGCATTGATAGGTTTTTGGAATTTAGCCATTCTAATAGATGCGAAGTATTACTTTGTTTTTGTTTTGTTTTCTAATTCCCTGATGAAATATAACATTAAGCATCTTTGTGTATGGTTGCCATTTGCATCTTCCTTGGTGAGTTGTCTATTCAGATTTTTTGTCCATTATTTAATTATTGTTGAGTTTGAGAGTTCTTTGTATATTCTGGATACAAATTATTTATCATGTATGTGGGTTTTCTTTTCCAATATTTTCACACAGTCTGTTACAGTGCCTTTCTTAGAGAAGAATTTAAAAATTTTAATGAGGTCCAACTTATTTGGAATAATGAAGTCCTTACTTTTTTTTATTGATTGTGCTTTTGATATTGTATCTAAAAATTCATCGCTAGTTGAAAACAAATCACATTAACTTTCTTCTAGAAGTTTTATAGTTTTGCACATTACATTTAAATCTATAATCCATTTGGAGTAATTTTTGTGAAAGACAATGTTTCTGTCTAGGTTCTTCTGATTCCAACGTCTGGGTCCTATCTAGTTCTGATTCCAATGCTTGCTTTGTCTCTTCAGACTTTCATCCTGTCTTTCAACATGTCTTGTAATTTTTTTGTTGTTGTTGAAAGCTGGATGTGTATTAGCTAATAGGTAATGAGATAAATAGGGCTTTATTGTGAGGATTTGTGTTAATCTGGCTAGGAGTTGGACTGTGATTAATGTTTGCTGTAACCACAGGTGCCAGAAACGTTGTATTCCTCTAGTGGGTTTGTTTGTTTGTTTGTTTGTTGCCTCCCTGCTTCACTTTGGGCTTCTCTAAGTACTTCTTCTCACAGAGAGTCTGTTTCCTTTAGCTCTTTCAGCTATAATCCACTGCTATTTTGCTGGAGCCCTGTTGCTATGGTAGTAAAGTTTAGATGATCAGGAAGCATTCGAATATCTTAAGGTTATGTCTCAGTCTGTAAGTAATGGGTCTGTGTCTCTGGTCTTTAATTTCCACAAGTTTTTCTCTAGTGACATAGTCTCTCCTCCACGCACAACCTTTAGGTGAGATAGGAAAGCTAGAGGGGTCTGGGAGAGAAGAATGTCTTTAGTTCCTCTAGGACAAGGATCTTGTACTTGTTTTCCTGGAGAACAGAGATGTGTTATAGAGAACTCTGTGGGGATATTTCTGCAATGAGTACTCTTCACTTCTTGCTGCCAGAAACATGAGAGGGTCTCTCCTGAGTGTTCTTCATGAAGACCTGGTGGGATTTCTGGAGGTAAAACCCATGATAATTTTGAGGTTCTATGAGATTGCTGCCCCCAGGAATTCCACAATCTCATACTACTCTGCATTCAGCAAATTTAAGACAATAGCCTAATATTAGAATCAGTATATGTATTGATAATTTTCACTTTCTTCTACTTATCAGAAATTTTTGGTCTTCTTTTCTTGGTTTAGATTTATAAATAAACATCCAAACTTGGATAAAGATACTAGTATATTTAAACTTGATTCTTTCTCTTATAAAGTAAAAGCATATAGGATATTCTGCTTTGTTTTTTTTTTTTTAAGATTTTATTTATTGATTCATGAGAGACTCAGAGAGAGAGGCAAAGATGTACACAGAGGGAGAAGCAGGCTCCCCTCAGTAGCCAGATGTGGGACTCTATCTGGGACCCTGGGATCACTCCCTGAGCTGAAGGCAGATGCTCAACCGCTCAGCCACCCAGGCATCCCTGAATTGAGTTTTTAAACTGCAGTTGCATATTATAATATCTAGCACATTTTTAAACTTTCAGGATTAGGGGACATTAACAAAATTATAATTTTTTACCTTGTTCCTAAGATTACAAAAAAAGCTTTGTCTATAAATATTGTAACTAGGATTTTTTTTAACAGACAATATACTCCTATAAAAGAAGTACTATGGAAAACATGACTTTTTCCACTGCCTAGACCAAGATAGTTAATAACCAATATGAGTTTCCCCTGCTATCTGAAAGCAGAGACTTCCTATTAAAACTTTCCTAAGCCAAAGTGGTATAAAACAAAGAGGCATGTTTATGGGAACATTTTTTAGTGTTCCCAGACCCAGAAAATAATCTCTAATAGGGTTTTCCAATACCTTAGGACACATCTTGCTAACAGATGCCCTTCTCCATCCAGGGCATGATCTGAGCCTCCTGCCTCTTGCTGATCCAGCACAGTTCTGATTGCAGAGTTTGTGATAGAGATTGATTAAGGCATAGATTTGTCCATGATAATCATGGGAACGGAACATTCACTTCTTTCTTCTCAATGTGTGTGTATGTGTGTATTTGTGTTTAAACAGCCATACAATATAATTGGCATCCAACAATGTGTATTTAAAGTATACAATTTAGGATCACCTGAGTGGCTCAGCTGGTTAAGTGTCTGCTTTCTGCTCAGGCCATGATCCCAGGGTACTAGGATCCATCCCCACCTAGGAGTATCTGCTCACCAGAGAGCCTGTTCTTCCTCTCCTTCTACCTGCTACTCCTCCTGTTTGTGCTTTCTCTCTCTCAGTCAAATAAATAAATAAAATCTTTTTTAAAAAAATAGAGTACACAATTTAACAAGTTCTGACATTTGTATACACCTGAAAGACGATGAACATGATCAAGACAGCAAATATCTATCCCTACCTCAAAGTCTCCTTGTGACTCATTTTACTCCTCACTTCATCCTTCCCCTACTCTATCAGCCACAAGCACCAGCTCATTTGCTTTCTGTCTCTAGCGATTAGTTTCCACTTTATAGAATTTTATAAAAATAGAAACATACTGTATATGGTTTTTGTTGTTGAGCTTCTTTTATTCAGCATCATTATTTGAAATTTATGTTGTTACATGTTTCTAACAGTAGTTCATTCTTTTGATTTCTAAGTAGGAATTCGATGTGTCGATGTATATAACTTGGTTATCTAGATGAACATTTGGATTGTTTTAAGCTTGGGGTATCACAGATAAAGCTGTTCAGAGCTTTCACATAAAATTCTTTTTATGAAAATATGCTTTCATTTATCTTTGTTACTTAGTGAAATGACTAGGTGTGTGGTAATTGTATGTTTGACTTTCTAAGACATTGCAAAACTATTTTTCAAGTGGTATGTTTTACATACCAATCAGTAATTTATAAGCATTGCAGTCGATTCAAATACCTGCAATAGTTCTTGTAGTCAGTCTTTGAATTGTAGACATTCAATCTGTGGAAGGCAGTATTTAATTGTGATATCAGCTTGCATTCCCCTAATGATTAATGATACTAAGAATTTTTTTTCAATGTGTTTATTTGCTCTCTTTGTATTCTCTTTGAACAAGTGTTTAACTGATGGCCAAATTTTTCATTGGGTTGTTTGGGGGTTTTTGTTACTGAATTTCAAAAATCTTTTATATATCTAAATAAAAGTTCCTTATCAGATATATGGTTTGCAAACATTTTCTGTAGTCTAATCTTTTCTATCTCTTGAAATATTAATCTTTTAACTATACATTTCTGCCCAGAACTTTTTAAAAACTCACAACTAAAAAGTTCATAGCATCATTTAACAATAAACTTACTTGTCAGATCGGAATGATTACAATGTTTCTCTCTGTTGTGATTACATCGTTCATCAGTTATACCTATAATTCAAGTATCTAAATATTCCTAACCCCCTACAGGTTAATGTTTCTTCTAAAATAAACATGTGAAATATAATCTTCATTTAAGCTCTTTGAAACACATCAGATACAAATATTTATTAAATGAGTTCTCTGGAAGAGATGTTGCCAATTCCTGGTGTGTTTCTGGAACTATTCAAAATGTTTCATTTCTAACCCATCACCAATATCAACAAAATATTGAAACTTAAATTTAGGGAAAAATATTTTCCCATTCTGTTTAATCACACATACTGCCTTAGAGAGTTTTTGATGGAAAGATAATAAATATTATTTATTTATTATTTTTTAAGATTTTATTTATTTATTTGAGAGAAATCAAGAGAGGGAATGAGAGTATAGAAGGAAAGGGAGAAACAGACTTCCTGCTTAGCAGATAAATTGATGCAGTGCTTGATCCCAGGAACCCGAGATCATGAACTACACCAAAGGCAGACTCTTAACTGACTGAGCCACCAAGGCACCCCAAGAAAATGAATACTATTAATTAATCATTAATCCCTAATTGTTTAGTCATCTTAATCCTTTTTCAGGGAGCAAAGGCAGCAGAACATATATATTTATAATTACAATTTATAATTATAATTATTTTATAATTATAATTATTTATTCACTTATCTTTATCATTACAGCCCTTAGGAATCATGTTGATTCTCGTTTCTATGGGGAAAAGTAGATTTTTCATAAGTCACAAGATTTATTCAAAGGGTGTTTTTTTTCACTAAATATTTTATTTTATTATTTTTTTCACTAAATATTTTAAACAAAATATTAGTGAAATATAGTGAAACACCTGAGTGCCAAAGTATACTTCATAATGTTTTTTTTTTTTTTTTTTTCTAAAACAGTAAAAATCTGATAGAGATAGTTTCAGATTCTGGTTTCTTCTAAATGCATTGATGCTCAATAGTGGTGATACAAATATTTTAAATGTTATTTCCTGGCCTTTTGAAATAAAAACAATGACATTTAGAATGCAGCCAAATAACATTAATCTGACTTCTCTGCCTGCAAGTTATATTAGCAATTTATCTCTAGCAAGGTTTCATAGTTAAGGTGACATCACCAAAATGCCACTCTAGAGAGAGCCAATGACCCTATTCTGATAGAATAAAAACCCAAACAATATAACTGGCTGTATTTCAAATTACACCATGATGTATCCTAAAGGGCTCTCAAAATCCAAAGTGAAAGATTCATGCATCAACTGACTTTCTAGGTTAATTTAAAGTTAGCATCATATCACTGACTTCATTTTTCTTCCACAAATAGTTTCTTGAGCATCTACTATATTCCATTCACTGGTTTAACTAATTATTAGTGGAATTCAGTGTTTTCATGGAGCTTGGAATCTATTAAAAATGGCAGATAGTGAAATAAACGAGTCAATTATTAGGAGATATAAAAGTATTAATAGGTATAAAAGGTATATTAGCATAGTAGGTATAAAAGAGTAAACAAAACAAAAAGAAATATGGTGAATGACAGGGTTAAATGGTTTAAAATTTTCAATAGAGGGTTAGGGAAGGCCCCATTAAGATGACGTTTTTATTGTTTACGAAAAACACTTAATATAACACTACCTTCCAGGCAAAGTGTTTTTCAAATATTAACTCATTTAATCTTCATGATTACTCTATGAAGTAGGTACTATTATTTGTCCCAACTCATAGAAAATGAAACTGAAGGAAAGGTTAACAACTAGCCCAAGATCCACAAAGCTGGAAAGTATCAGAGCCATCTCCTAAGTGCAGGTGGCTTGCCTCTGAGCTCCATGCCCTTCACCATGATGGCTTGCAGCCTTTTATCTTTGCACAAAGACACAAAGAAGCTAAGGGAGGGAAGGGCAGCCGTGTAGGTATATGGAGGAAATGCATTCTAGACATAGAGAAGAGACAAGGGCCAAAAGTTTAAAAAACAGTCTGGAGTTCAGGGTGGCTGGTGTAGCTTGCAGACAAAGGAAGGGTAATAGGGGGCAAGATCTGAGAGGCAGTTGGGCCTTAGATCACATAAACATTTTACTTTAACTCTGAAGGACACTGAGAACTAGGGGAGAGATTTGAGCAGAAATAACATGCTATGTGTCTTATTTTAAGAGGATCACTGTGGCTGCTAGGTCAAGAATAGACTACAGACAGTAGAAAAGCGAGACTGGTAGTGAGGAATCCAATCTCAGGCTTTTGCCAAAATAGTGGTGATGAAAGATTATTGTTTCTTGAATCAGGTGAAATAGATAATGGTCATAAATAATGACTAGATTCTGATATATTTTGAGTCTGATTAATAGAATTTCTTGGTGATTAGATACAGGGGCTTAAAAAAACAAAACAAAACAAAACAAAAATCAAAGAGAAAACCAGGATGACATCAAAGATATTGGCATAAATAACCAGAAGGATGAAGTTGCCATTAATTGAGAAGGCAAGGCTATAGGGCAATATGGATGGAGATAACTTTGGACATGGTTAGTCTGTGACCTTTTGATATTTAATGGAGATGTCAATTTGGCAATTGGATTTATGAGTTTGGAGTTCAGAAAAGAGATCCACACTACAGATACAAGTATGGGATCATCACTGTATACTTAGTATCTAAAGGTATGATTTATATAAAATAACTGAAGTCGTAACTATGGAGAAGGGAAAGGAAGGATTCCAGGATTAAGCTAGAGTTAATTTTCATTTAACAGATAGTAAATGTAATGTGTCTCACATGAAAAGTAGGAACGAAGAAGTAGAGACTAACCTGTTCTCTTTTTGTAATCCCTTGACATTTACAAATGTAAAAAATACTGATATGTATACATATATGTATATAAATGCAGACACATTTGTATATGTACATATCATGTATATGCATATATGTGTGTATGCACATCTTATATATAATATATGTATATTTATATATTTATATATACATATATGTGTTTATATATCTTACTCGGCACAGAAGACTGGACAACTTTAAAAAGAACTTCGTCTGAGTACAGGTGTATATTTTCTCAGAATTCTAGATTCTCAAATTTAATAACATTGAAATCCTTTCCATGTAACATCTATAAATGGTCCTTTTTGAAGTTTCCTTGGATTGTTTGATTGACAAAAGCTGCCTGATGTAGATACAACGAACCTATAAATGGGCCAATAAAGACATTTGTATTAAGAGGAAAAAAGGAAAGAAGGCAGAGAGAGAAGAAAGGACAGCAAAATGGACAGATGAAAGGAGCCACGATTGCCCGATATGGATTTAGAACTTGAATGGCCAAGTTGACAAGGAGCACCCGAAATCCTTAATCACCCATCCCCCAAGCATGTGAATAATAATCACAACGAAAACCTACTTTCAGAGCTTCTGATACTGAGAAATAGCTAACAGTCTCTGTTACTTAATTGACCCATGAAATTAAAGCTTTGTTAGAGATGATTTTGCAAAGAAACTTGGATTCTGAAGCCCATGAAAGGCAGATGGATTCTGGGAAGGAATTAAGTGTCTGCCAGTAGGGGGGTGATGGGATGTTTCATTAATAAAATGTGAGCAGCAGGAGGATGCTAATGAATAGACACCCCAGAACTTGCATACCAAATTTATTCCGTAAAGAAGAACTTGAATATGTTAACAAGCAGAGGTATGTTATAAGGGGAAATGCCAAAGCAGGTAACAAATTCATTACTGTATGGTTTATTTAAAAAAATCAGTTTATGCTCCTTTTGATAGATCACTGCATTTTTTCCAACTTGTGATCTAAAGATAAGTGAAAATGTAACTAATTAATATTAGTTAATATGACATATTCCATAGTTAGAATATTTATCCCATTAGGGCATTTATGACACTAGTTATTTCATTTAGATAGCATGCTTTCTTTTCAATTTTTTGGATGACAAAGAATATTAAAAATTTAAACTAATTTTACTTATGTTACAAAAGTAATTCAAACATATTTTTAAAAAGTTAAAACTATAAATAAACCGAAAATAACATTAAAACTATCATAATCAAAAAAAAAAAAGAGAACTATCATAATCCCACCATCCAGAGATTATCCCTGTTAATTCACTCTCCTCCCCGAAATTTTCTTTAAATAAAATACTGATTTACACACATCGCCTGAACTTAATTTCAGAAGAGTACTTTGAATATTAGGAGACACCCAAGTATGTCAAACAAAACAGGATTAGCAATCAGTGCCATGTCACCAGTGCAGGGTCTTTTTTCCTTTCAAAGTCCTATTTGTTTTTTTCAGTCCATTGAGCCTAAGGCATGTCAAGCAGCAAGGATACTGTAAAAGTAGCTGTTTTGGCATGTCTCAACATTTACTTTTATAATTTTGCATTTACAGTTAGTGAGGTAAAGTATCAGAAGTTTTCAGCATATTCCGCAGTCCTCTGGGGTCTCCAGCTGGTAGGCTGCTCTGCTCTTCTCTGCAAGAGAATCAGCCATGCAGAGCCACTCCTATAATGTATAGTGCAATGCCATATGTGGCCATCCAGTTCTTGATTGCCATGCATCCCCTGACATCCTAATGCAGGAAGTAGGAGCTTCCCTGGATGAGTGACATTCAATTATCCAAGAAAGAAATTCTTAAAGGACCACATGATACAAAGATAAATCACCCTGGCTGACAGCTTCATTACAAAACTGACATATGGAGAAGAGATGTAGCCCAGTGGGCTAAAGGTATCCTGTCAGCCACTCCCTAAGCAACCATGCTATCTGGGAAGGCTAGAGCCTTAGCCAGATGATTTGGGCAAGACCCAGGAGTCACATCATAGAAGGATTAAATTTTCCCTGCAATATTAAGGACTGTGCTTCTTACATCAATTATTTGCTAAATAACCCTGAGAAGTTCCTAACAAGTAAATGTAATAATAATTATTATGATACGGTCTCTGACTAGGCAGCCCAGAACTACTCCCTCCAAGTACCCAACTCCCCATCATTAATTTAGAAGATATGTCAGCCTCTCGTTTACTTTTTACACTTCACCTGGCACAATCTATGTCTGTCTTATTCTTTGTTATCTCTATCAATTAGCACAATGCCTAATTCTTGGAAGACATGATTAAATATTGGCGAATGAATGAATCCATAAATGAATAAGAGTGCAAGTGACTGAACTACTTACCAGCTGAACACAGACTGCCTGTCCCATGCACTTATCCACAAGATAAAAAAAACTTGCTTCTCCTCCATACTGATGCCATAGGGGGAAAAAAAATTCTTTGACTTGCGTTATGCACCCTCCAACCCGGACTATTTCTTTAAAAAAAAATTATTTATTTTTCATGAGAGACACAGAAAGAGAGAGGGAGAGACACAGGCAGAGGGAGAAGCAGGCTCCACGCAGGGAGCCCGATGTGGGACTCGATCCCAGGACTCCAGGACCATGCCCTGGGCAGAAGGCAGGCGCTCAAGCGCTGAGCCACCCAGGGAACCTCCAACCTGGACTATTTCTATGCTGACATTAGTAAGAAATAGTGTAAGTAAGGCTTTTGTTTTTGTCAAAAGGGATACTAACAGCGTTAAAATCACAGGATTATTCTGAAATTTAAGTTAGAGAATGCAAGTAAAACGCTAAATGCTATGCCTGGCACATAATAAGAGTTCTGTAAACAGTTATTATTTGGCTGTTGGCCACTAATGCTAGAGGCCCATGGCCATGAGAATGAGCCTCTTCTAACATCTAGGAGAAAAATATCATCTGGCTGTTGGTAGGAAAGGCGAACATTTTAGGAGTTCCTTGCTTTATACTCATTCTGACTTATGCATCTACTTCATAAGGACAGGTGGAAAAGGGAAACTCCTCCCAAAATGCTGCCTGCTACTTGTGTAGCCATTGGCCAATTATAAAGTATTAAAATTAAAAAGGGTCTTAATGATACTAAGTTTAGCCTCCCATTTCATGTTTGAATCCTCTCAATAATATCGTCAGCAAAAGGTGCTTAGTTCCCATAGACACTGGTGAAAAGCTGATTCCCCAATATATTCAGGAGCCAGGTCCACAGGGAAAAAGAATACAAAGTTGCCTGTATTATATCCTGTTTTTGAAAAAAGCACTGTATATTGAACAATATGAAATTGCACACTGCATGTCACAGTGCATAAACTGCCAGGAGGGCTTCCTTAAGACTTCTGAAATAATCTTATTCTCATTTTGATTCCAGTAATAGGAGACGTAATGAAAATGTCAAAAGAGGTTACTAAACGATTTAGGCACATTTTCAATTCCTGTGTTGCATTTTTAATAGATACATTAAAAAGTGAATACTGTAGGGACTCTCTCTCTCTCTCTCAGGGAAAATGAGGTGTACTGGAGATATAGCTTTGATATAAGTAAAGGCTTTAAAGAGACAGCTATTTAATTATGCATTAATATAAATGCTGAATAGGAGATGTTCAAGAATGAAGGGAGCCCCTATTACAGATTATATCCTACCTACGCTATTAATGTCTAAGTCCTATTACTGGTTGTAGGGCTCACCATGACTGGACAGACCAGGAAAATCTAATTAAATCAGCTGGTTTCTTGGGAGATGGGAGGTAAAAAGAAATTGATGTCTGCATAGGAAAAACAGTCATTGAGGTAA
The DNA here is from genome assembly GCF_011100685.1 of Canis lupus familiaris. Classification (NCBI taxonomy): domain Eukaryota; kingdom Metazoa; phylum Chordata; class Mammalia; order Carnivora; family Canidae; genus Canis; species Canis lupus. Next base: position 21,057,430 of record NC_049253.1, read on the forward strand.
AATGAACCAGAGGTTTCTGGTGAAGGATTATGTTACTTTATCACTTGATGTGTCGGAAACCTTGGAGTTAGAACTAATACCCTTACACACAAATATTACCACTAGGTACAAAAGGGGTTTGAAAATGCTACTAGAGCATAGTCTAATTAAAAGAAAGATAGAAATCCTGGACACCTCAAAGGACCCTTGTCAGAAATGCATGCTAACTTCTCTATAAATTGCAAAACCTAAAATAGATTTCACATGGGGCTGTTTTATGCTTTGCAGACTAGAGGACCACAGTGCCAGTTGTACTGTGCTCTTCTTTCCTACTACCATCATATTTATACAGATAAAATTTAGATTAAATATCTAAGTGGCCTTGAAAACAGAAAACAACAGAGAAGTGGAATTCGTAGTGTGCATGAGGGAGGCAAAAACTTTGGCCATGGTCTCCACGGATGTTTTCTTTTCTTCCTGGTTCAGGCATGTATGCCCTTGACTCAGAGATGATATCGTAAATGGAAATCAGAAGTTGTTAAAGACAATAGGTTTTTCCTTTTATCCTTGGATTCTAAAGTCTTTGAAGAAAGAGCATAAGTATCTGTAAAAGGATACCTTTAAAGGACACAGTGAGGAGGAGTGAAAGACTTTCAGGAAAGCTGAAAGGTAGTCAGGAAAAAGCAGCAGGGGTCAGGGACTGGGAGGAAGTGGATTTAGAAGCCATTTTGCAGAGAGATGAACAAAATGGCCTTGTGATTAGAGACACTTCATCTATTTTCTAAACACCGCTGAACTCCTGAATTTAGTGTGAAAATGGAAAAGAGAATATTTTGAGAAATTCTGAGAATAGAGTTTTTGCTAATTTGGTGAGATTATGGGAAGAGTCCATTTTACTTCAGATTTAGAAAAAGAAAGGTAGGAATAGTAGTACTTCTGAGTCGGCCAGCTGGGAGATTCACATCAGCTACAAATTCAGAAAACCACTTCCTACTCTAGGTGCACTTGGAAGCTTGGAAAGACAAGATTTATATAGTAAATTATAGGATCAAGATTGTATGATTCAGACTCTAAAGTATTAAGTCTGAGTAAGTCTGATTTTATAATGAGATTGTTAAATATGTGAATTGTGCATTCAATGCCTTCATGTCCTCTCTATAACCATGTAGCACTCCGTAATTCTTATACTTTTCATTTCTGAGCAGAAATTGATATTCTTCAGAACATCCTTGTGTCTAAGGCTTTCCATTATTCTCTCACCATTGAGATGTTCTTGAGATTCATTCTCTACTAAATTCATTCTTCAAAGAGTATAGATATACAATTTGATAAAATCATTTTGAAACATTATTTGTATTCAATATTTGGATTTCAACAACATGTTTCAATGCCCCAGTTTAATGAAGGAATTCAGCAAGGTAATCTCAAGCTCTGTGACAGGAAATTGTGAGACATGGCAGGGGGCAGATTGGTAAGGATGTGTGTAATCACCCAGATAAATCCCAGGACTGGGGGTTGAGTTGTCTGGGATCTCATGCCGTTTTTCTCAGGGTCACAATTTCCTAATCTAAAAAAAAATAAAATAAATAAGAAGGCAATCCTTTCTATGATTCTAATCTACTATTGATTAATTCTATTTTGTAGGGATGCTTGGGTGGCTCAGTGGTTGGGCGGCTGCCTTTGGTTCAGGTCGTGATCCCCGAATCAGGGATCGAGTCCCACATCAGGCTCCTGCAGAGAGCCTGCTTCTCCCTCTGCCTCTGCCTCTCTCTCTCTCTTTCTATCTCTCATGAATAAATAAATACATCTTTAAAAAATAATTCTATTTTGCTGCCATAACTAAGGTGTCTATATGATGTCTATTTTCTTTTTGTAAACACACACAGACACACACACACACACATTTTCTCTCTCTCTTTCTCAATTTGTCTATCATCAGTATGTTTATTTCCAATTAAATAAGGACAAATATATCTATGTACCAAAATACATGAATAGTCAAATAAAATAAAAATAAATAAACTTCCCGTACTCATTTAGGACTATCTATGTGTTTTATGTTAAGAGATCAAAATACTGAACTAGTAACTATATAACTGTCAAAATTATTATTTATTTCTGAAATATTTGTACTAAGAACACTATTTTCATAGTTTTTCAAATTAATTAAATAAGTCTATCACGGTCCTAGGAAATGGTTTTGCAAATAGACATAACCTTATAGGCAAAGTATACTATAGTGCAAAAGTGATTAATAAGAAAAAAACTTGCATAGATTGGAGGCTAACAGGTCATGAATCAAAGTGGCAAGAACACTTATTTTATTTTATTTTATTAATTAAGTAACTTATTTATTTTTAAGGATTTATCTATGTGTTTGAGGCTGGTAGGGACATAGGGAGAGGGAGAAAGTCTCAAGCAGACTCTGTGCTGAGTGCAGAGTTGGACACGACCCGGAAATCACAACCTGAGCTGAAAACAAGGGACCATGCTCAACTGACTATGTCACCCATTCTACCCCAAGATCACTTATTTTAAAATAACACAGTGAAGGGGACACCTGCGTGGCTCAGTGGTTGAGCCTCTGCCTTTGGCTCAGGGTGTGATCCCCATCCTGGGATCAAGTCCCACAACAGGTTATCTGCAGGGAAGCCTACTTCTCCCTCTGCCTGTGTCTCTGCCTCTGTCTCTGTGTCTCTCATGAATAAGTAAATAAAATCTTTTAAAAAAATAATAAAAGAAAACACAGTGAAGGATGGCATTTGGCAAAAGTGTTAAGTTGGTAAGATCTGTACTTGATATCCTCTTTCTTATTCATGTTTTAGCCCAGATAATTTAATCATCCTGGTCTAGATTGCCCACATTGTTATTGCACTCAATGGATCTTTTGGAAAAGTCTATTTGCCTGGCATCATGTGATCCAGGTGATGGTGACACTTCTGACTTGGGAGAGGGAACTGAACATGTGCATCTCAGTCTCATTATGTCCATTATTAAGAGAAGCATCACCTCTGGACTGGTAGGTACTTACTGCTGTGTCTGTTTCCACTTGAGAAACACACTTTGGTCAGGAAGCTTAAGTTCTAATGTCTGGAAACATTTTCACTAGGCCTCTCTTACCAGATTTCAAAGACAAGATAGAATGATGACACTTCTCACTATTTCAGTAGTGTTTGCCTACTTTACACACCCAAATTTTCCTTCATATGAATCTCTCTAAAATCTAGATTAGGGGGGTTGGTACAGGTAATAATTGGGAACCAATTTGGCTCTAGATTCTAGTCATGTTTTCCATTTTAGCACTTGCAGAAATATAGCTGATATTTAGAGGTATGTGACTCTGTTTATTTTTCAACTAGTTCTCAACTGTAGGGGATAGAGGCAGGGCAAGAGAGAAAGGGTATTTGATTAAATATCAACCTTAAACCCTAACATGGTCAACGATCCATTATTAGCTCATAAATATTTTAGCTGGTAACAATTTTAAGTGTGTTTTCTAAATGATAACTTGTATTATTTTAAAAATTCATTGCAAGTCCATGGTGGTGGTGATAGTTTTTTATTATTAATTAATATGAGCAGTTTCATCTCTTGGCTTTTACATATACTAATTCTAATTTTAAAGACAACCTTATAAGTTGGGAATTATTAAAAAAAAATAATAAAAAAAAATAAAAAAATAAAAAAAAATAAGTTGGGAATTATTGTCCTTATGGAAAAACAGGATCAGATAACTATAATTAGGTAATAATTACTCAGAGGCAGAATTTTAAACAAAGTGCATACTTCAAAGTTCACTCTTTCTTAAACATTTCATTGCTATTAAGAGAGAGAAACCATATATACAAACAGTAATGTAATCTAGAAATTATTCATATTTAAGAGAAAGGCAAATACTATACCAACTTGACTTCTTTTTTTTTTTAAGATTGTATTTATTCATGAGAGACAGAGAGAGACAGAGAGAGAGAGAGAGAGTGAGAGAGAGAGAGAGGCAGAGACACAGGCAGAGGGAGAAGCAGGCTCTATGCAGGGAGCCTGACGTGGAACTTGATCACAGGTCTCCAGGATCAGGCCCTGGGCTGAAGGCTGTGCTAAACCGCTGAGCCACCCGGGATGCCCCCCAACTTGACTTCTGATATAAATCAGGAATATGAAATTGCCTTTAGTCATACTCTTAGGTTTTCCATCAGAGTATTTATCACAATTTACAATTAAATATTTCTATGTTATTTAATATCCATTTCTTCAAATGAACTGTGTGTTCATTATGGACAAGAATCATTTCTATTTTCTTCACCATTGTACCCTTTAGCACTCAACTCAGTGTCTGGCTCATATAAAATAATCAATGTTTGTTGAAACTTAAAAAAACCAACCACCAGATAGTCAGTTAGCACTATTCCTGCTTTTAGCTACCACACTCTTCCATTGAAAAAGATCCTACGAATGAACCAATCAAATTTATCTCTCCAGAATCTGTATTGGATCTATGGAGAAAGAGCAATTTACTTGGACTTGAGACTCTGAGCAGAAAGACAGAAATGGAGAAAAAAAAATTTAGAATCCGCTTGAATGTGCTCCTCCCTTTTTGTTATTATTAATTTTTTCTTTACACCATTTCCTAATGCCTTTGCATGACCTATACCCCAGCATCCCCAGACTGCTGCATATTTCCAGAATATGACCACATGAGCAGGTATTGGTGGCTACTTAAGTTTGTTCTTGTGCTTGGAATGTTTACCTCATCATTCTCTGCTGTCAAAATACAGTCTTTCCCCAAAGTGTAGCATTTATATGAAGAATTCATCTGCTCTTCCCAAGTTTGGATAATTCTTTCTTCCTCTGATCACACATCAAACATACTTAAATCCACATTATAGTATTTGTCACAAACTACCTCACATTAGAGTTCACTTCGTACACCCCTCTCCCTAACAGAACTCAGAGCTGCTTTTTTCCCAGGAGCTATATTCTCTCAGTTTCTGGCACTTTATCTTGGTCAAAGAACATAGTCAATTACTGCTTATTAATCTGAACTCTACAGCTTTATTTATAGTGTGGAGATAATGACTAACTTATAAATAGTGGGATGCTTCATAATGCCAGAATCACAAAGCACTGTCAATAGTTGAAATGACAACTTGCTCAATCATCAGCTTGTTTGTTTTGTCAGTTGTTTTTCAAAATATGTGTTCCAGCAGTTATTGTGGAAAAGAAATAACAATGTAGAATGCTCCAAGAATAGGTTCCATCAAGAGTGCAGATCTGATGACTACTTAAAAATTGTACCTAATCTTCTACATTATGTATTAGGAACATTATTTTAAATTATTGGGATTTTTAAAGATTTTATTGATTTATTCATGAGAGACACAGAGAGAGAGGCAGAGTCAGAGGCAGAGGGAGAAGCAGGGTCCCTGCAGGGTGCCTGATATGGGACTCGATCCCAGGACCCTGGGATCATGACCTGAGTCAAAGACAGACGCTCAACCACTGAGCCACCGAGGTGCCCCTGAATTATTGGAATTTTGACTAAAGAGGTAACATACCTCTTGTAAGCATCATAATTCATTTACTTTCTACTATTTTAGTGAACATCCTTCCAACAAATTTATTTTTTTAGGAATAAAGAAAACAGGGTATGTTTCTGGTGTTTGTAACCAAAGTAGCTTAATAGCCATAGTCACTGAAATAGAAAAGAACTGAAGCTTACTGGAAATGATAACAAAGCATAGGGAGGAAAGCCATGGGAAGCAATGGTGATTGTGAACTCCCTGGCTATTTTCCACCATTCATGGATTTGGTTTTTTTAGGGAGTGGTGGGAATGGTGGAGAAACCAATGCCTGGTTATTTCTTTCCAAGATAGGTAAATTAGCTGTCTATTACCACTTCAGTGTTCTTCATTATGACATCAATGCCCCATTCTCACACCATTGTGTTGCTCACAACTCCCTTCCATTCATTATGGAATTAGCTGAGTCAGATTCTCCTAGCAGCCAATCCTAAATCAGACATCTTGGAATCTATATTAATATTTTAACTAGTTAAATAAGCTAATAAACTAGTTAAATAAACTAGTTAAAGTTTTAACTAAAAACAAAAACACTATTTTCAGAAGTTCCTTGTTACGTAAACATTGGGAAAGTCTGACTCAACACATCTCAAATAATTTATACCCTATATTAAGCAATGGCTGAGTGCAACTTTCAAAACAAATTACTGAAGTTGTCATTCATTAAGATAGAATTAGAATTCCTATTAGCTGAGGTATAAGTTATCCTTAGTCCAAACACAAAATCCACATCTTCAGTCAAGGAAGACAAAGGAGCATGCACATATGTAAATTGAACTAAACATAAGCTTACATCCAAACTGGCAGGCATTTATTAGTGATCTAACATGGAATGCCATATGTGTATTTCTGAAGAACTACAAAACCTTTCGTGTGTAAGAAAACCATTCACCTAGAGAAGGTGGTATAGAATGGTTTTTAAGAAGAATGATAGGAGTTTGCATTTGAAATGTTTATATAAAAGATGTTATTTTCTTAATTATTTCATTTACAATGGTAACTTTTCCAAGTGTTGTTCTCAGAGTGTGGTTTACAAATTCTTGCGGATTCCTGAGGCAATTTCAAGTGCCTGTGATATCAAACTATTTTTATAATAATGCCAAGATGCTATTTGAGTTTTTCATTGGTTGACATCTACACCAATGGTAAAAGGCAATAGTGGGTAAAACTGTTGTTTCCTTATCTTGAATCAAGGTAGTGCCATTGAACTATATTAGCTTAAGCCATGATATTCTCCACTGTCATGCATTCACAAGGGTAAAAAATCCATTTTTAGTTAAGGATATTGAAGCATTACAATCATTATTTATATTAAATTACTAATTATACTAAATTTACAGTCTTGACTACTGTATTTTTATAAAGTACATATATATATCATCTTTCTATCTCACCATTCTTCCCTGAAACAGGCCATATAATCCTCATGTGAGATGTGCCCTCCTTACATTTGGAAGAAAGAAGCACTCATCTCTGAAGGCAAAGGAATGCCAAGAAGAATCCTAATAGGCTTTGCTAAACCTTCCCATATACTACAATTACCTTTGAAAATGAGTAAAGGAAACCTCATTGGAAACGGCTTCAAGAAACCCTGAAGGGGTCGCTCTCAAGCTTGTACCACTCACTGCAGCCTGTGTAAGTAACCAGCAGGAAGAAGGAAGTTAAGAATTATTTTGACAAGGGAGGATATTTTCCCATAGGGATTTTATCTCTAACTTTTAAGAAAAAGAAGGAAGATCGCTCCCTGCCTCTGCCATAACACTCTAACCAGCACTGGCAGCCCCACAACCTCAAATTCTTGTTTTTCTCCAGTGAACTTTGTTAAGAACAACATTCACCAATTTTTTCTTAAAACCCCATAAAAGCTGACCTTCCCTTTGTCTCCTCAGACTTGTCTATGGTTTGCCATAGTTTGCTTGTTCCAAATAACAATTTTCTGCTATTCCCAAATAAATTCATTTTTTTGCTGGTAAAATAATTGACCATTTTATTTTTAGTGTTGACATACCCCATACTCCTTGACCTGTCATATTCTTCCATAACTGCTCACTCTTCAAACCTAGCACAAAAGTATATAGTTCTGTTTTTTGGGTCTTTACTTCCTTCTGAAGTTTCCCATGTCAAATAATCTGTTAATCTGCAATTTCTTTAATAAACTGTCTTTGTCTTTGGCAGTTTGATTTTCAGACCCATCCAGAGACCCTAAGAGGGTTGAGGAAAATTTTTTCCTTCTCTACGAACTCATCACATCTCCCTTTCCCCCACCTCTCCCAAACTCACTCACTATCCCATATTTTTTATCTCAGGAGCACCACCACTTACCTTAACTGCCAAAGCCAGAAATGAGAGAATCATCCTTGACATGGCCCTCTCCCACAATCTCATAGCCAAACATCCAAATCTTGACAAGTTTAACTTCTGAAGATCTCTCAAAATTGTTCTCTTCTCCTGCTCAAAGCTATCATGTTCTGCCCAGATTACAGCAAAAGCTTTCTAACTGGTCTTCCCAAGGTCTTGTGACTGTTTTTCAATACATTCTCCATATCTTGGCTCAGTGATTATCTTTCATGCTGTATGATGAAAGGGAAAGTACACATAAAGCACTTCTGCATACTGAAATGCATTGGTTATCTCATGGAAAAGCACACATGCAACTGTTAGAATTTCAAACTAAAATCTAGCTATCTTTTCTTGGAATAATGTTTTCATTTGAAAGAACTCATAAACTATAGCTACTCAAACCTGGAAATTTAACAGAAATATTTTTTGAAAATGAGCCCATGGGATGCCTGGGTGGCTTAGTATTTGATCATCTGCCTTTGGGTCAGGTCATGGTCCTGTTGTCCTGGGATCGAGTCCTGCATCAGGTTCCCCATAGGGAGCCTGCTTCTCCCTCTGTCTATGTCTCTGACTCTCTTTGTGTGCCTTTCATGAATAAATAAATAAAATCTTAAAAAAGAAAGAAAAGAAAATGAGTCATAACTTTACAGAGAACAACTGATAGTATTTTTTGGTCAATTTTTGTTTTTTCAAATGTTTGCCAAAATTTGAAATTTGGAGTATAAATTATAATTTTGGAGCACTTGTATCCAGGAATGTGAGTTTGACAACTTTCTGATACTAAAGATTTTTCCTATGAATTGGTGTGATAGTAACAATGTGATTTTTTTGTTGTTATTGTTGTTGTTATCATAATCCAGTGTGTCAACATTTGCAAGATATGCAGTCTTCCTTAAATGACCTGTAGTTGATATTCCAAAATCTGTTCAAAGTGAAAATAAAACAATAGATTTAACACAACAAATTGTTTCGTTCATTTGGTTTCAGGTTTCAGACTGCAACTTACATTTAAGAACTACCACATGTTGAGTTTAGTATAGCAATAGAGTACCCAGTTAATTGGAAAAAGCTAGAAACACACTTTTCCTTTTTCAACTCTATATTGTGAAAGGCTAGATTTCTTCACATTTTTCAACCAAAATTTCACAACAGACTGAATGCAGAAACAGTTATGAGAATCCAGATGTTTTCTAGTAAGTTAGATATTAAAGATTTTAGATAATTATATATACAGCAAGGCTGCTTTTAATGTTAATTATTTTTTATTTTGGAAAATAGGAATTTTATTTCAGAAAATGTTATTTATATTAATATACAATGCAATTGTTTATTTTATTTTGAAATGAATTAGTATGTAAATAATTTAAAAACCTCTCAGTTTTCATTTTTAATATAATAAATATTGCTGGATATTATCCACATTAAAAACAGTACTTTGGTGCTCTCAATTACTTTTGAGAACATAAAGAAATCCTAGAAATCTAGAAGTTCAAAAACTATTTTCTTATGCATAAAATATAATGCAGTGCTGAGCAAAACTTTATTAATTGATTAATTGATCCTGATAACAGCAGATTTTTTTTTCCTGAGGTTGAATAACAAATAATGATTTAGTTATAAGGAAATGAGTTTTTTCTAAATTTTACTTTCCAGTTTTAAAGATAAAACAGTGCTTATGAAAACTTTTTCTACATTTTATTTTCCAATATCAAAGATATGCAACTTTATTTTTTTAAGATTTATTCATTTATTTTAGAGAGAGAGAGAGAGAAAGAAAGTACGTTGAGAGAGGCAGAGGCAGAAGGAGAGAGAAAATCTCAAGCAGAGTCCCCACTGAGTGCAGGGCTCCACCTGGGGCTAGATCCCATGACTCTGAGATCATGACCTGAGCCAAAACCAAGAGTCAGATGGTGAAATGACTGAGCCACCCAGGTGCCCCCAAAGGTATGCCTCCTTAATCTACAAATTCTACCTCTAGGAATTTGTCTTAAGAAAAGAATAGAACAAATGTATAAAAGATGTATATTACAAAGTCTTCACTGCAGTGTTTTATAGTAACAAAAACGTGGAAAGAAATAATAAATATCAGTGTATGGTGAATTATTTAAATAAATAGAATATGGTACATCTATACGAAGGTCAATTACAGAGTCACCTAAAAAGTAATACAATTGTAGGTATATTGAAATGTGTGTATTTATGACATATAAACTGAAAAACAGGTATCAAAATCATGTAAAATAAAGATAGTGTTGTAAATGTATAATTTTTCTTCTCTTTCACCTCCTACGCCAAAGCTTAACAATAATAGGGAAATTATAAAATAGAAAGTTAAAAAGATATCACTGGGAGCACCTGGGTGGCTCAGTCAGTTAAATGTCTGCCTTCAGCAGAGATCATTATTCCAAGGTACTGGGATTGAGCCCCACATTGGGGCTCTGCCTGCCACTCCCCCGCTTGTGCTCTCTCTTTCTCTCTCTCTAAAATAAATAAATACAATCTTAAAAATAAAATCATTGAGCTCAAAAAGAAGAGAAATATTTGCATATACCAAAACAGAAATCTCAAGTAGTGAGCAAGCCTGAAGCTCTGGTTTTACTGGGTCCTAGTTCATGTTGAGATAAAGGAAATGAAAGTGTCCTGAGCGAGATAAGAGGACCAAAGCAAGGCTTAGTGCTTGAAACCGAGATCTGTTTAAGGTTCTTCCACTTTAAAAGGAGTCAGGAAAATAGAGAAAGAGAGAAAGAGAGAGAGACAGTAACATCTTCCAGTGGCTGCCTGGGGTATCAAGTTAAATAAAAGGGTATGCCTTGGGGTGGAAGTGCAGGCAGAAGAATAGAAATGATAAAGTTGAGAAAATTGAGTCAATCCTTTTGCTAGGTGACTGGTTTCTCTGATGTCATCCCTGAGTGGAAATATAAAAACTAGTTTTTGAATGACAATCCTGGAAGGTGAAAACTGTAGAACTGCAATCTAAGGCTGATCCAGAGAGAAAGAGAGTAGAGAAAATGGGGGGAGGCACAAGGGTACGACCGTGGGAAGGGGAGATGAAAGAGGAGAAAGAGAAGGCAGAAAAAGAGAGAAAGAAGAGACACAAAGAACATTTCCCAATCAGAATGAGTCACTACATAAAAGTAAACAAATACAAAATAAATAAAACTAATGTTGGAATGATAGTCAATAATAATGGAAAGATAAAGTCATAGCAGGTGTATAAACATTTTTTAAGAATCAGAAATAGAAGAAATGCTATGTTTAGAAGAATAGAAGAAACCAGAAATACAAAATGCATGCCTTTGAGATTCTATAAGAAATACGTATTAGGAAACCAGTAGTTTTATAATCTTACTTTGGTTATATAAATACAGAAAAACCTGTTTCTTAATTTTATATTATCTAATAAATGGCAGAATCTATCTTCTGTAACTGTTCTTCTTGGTATTTACCCAATGTTTCAAGAGAAAATTTTGCACATGTATACCTTATACAAAAGGATCTATACTATTATTTGTTAAACACACAGACTCCAAACAACAATGACAAGACAGATACAAGAAACTATCCTAGGAAAACGGTTAAATGGTAGCATATTTATACAATGGAACACAGTTAATGTTAGGTTAAATGCAGTAGGTATTACATGCACTTAAAGAAATAAAATCCCAAAATAAAACAGTACAAGACAAAAAGAAAGTTGTATAATGATGCTAATAATATGAAAGCACTGGTGCAAAACATAAAAATATGCAAAATGTCACCACATATCATTTACAGATATGTAGTAAACATAAGCAAGCAAGACAGACACCATCTTTAGACTAATGATTAACACTGGGAAGGAAAGGAAAGAAGAAAAACAAGAAAGGCAACATACAGAAGCTTCAGTTATATCTGTTTGGTTTCATTGTTCAAAAAAATCTGAAGGGCACAATTCTATCATTTTTTCACACATGTCTTCTGTGTATGTCAAATATTTCATCATAAGATTTAAAAAAAATATGTTTAATGCAATTCCATTTCAGGATAGTTTGATAAATAAATATTGTTTATCTTTATTTGCCATTATTTCTATAAGGGACTTATATTAATTGACTAATAAAAGTAATAAAGGAAGGAAATGTGATTGTTTAAAGATATTATAGTCAGAGGCATATTGAAGTTGCCAGCAACCTGACGTGTATGGTGAAATAATAAAGATAAATAACTTTTACATTCATTTCGAAGATTATTTCTTGGATAAAAGTATGTTAGTAGAATTGTACCAATTTTTGCCAACTAATCAATATTTGTCAAGAATGTTTGTAAACGATATTTTTAAAAATTGATGCATAAACTGAGCAAATATCTCAAACACTAGTAATTGAAAAAATATATATCTTTAAACTTTAAGTCTCAAAATTATTTTCTTTAAAATTTTTCCTCTCAAAATGAATGGTAGGAATAGCATAATATCCCTTGTGACATGAATACATTGTTCATCTTAGATAAATTTGTTTTAACGCCACATTTTGCTAAAACATGCAAAGTCCATTTAGGATGAATAATTTTACTCATCAATTGTAAACAATAATTAATGGCTAAGTTGTCACTTTAAAGATTGCTGTGGGATTAGAAATATAACAAAAGTGTAATTTCTTAAATTTATAATCAGTTTTCCTGCCTCAAAGATTAATATAATGCTATCACATATACATTATATTAACAGAAGAATTTTATATGTGTTCAGAAAATCTTTTTCTACAATTTTATAAAAAATTTATAGTAGTCACTGTCCATCTTCTCATATTCAATAGCCAGTCATAGTTTGGCTTTAAAGGGCTAGCCAAAACAAACAAAATGGTTACAATGATTTCTAGTGTCTGCTAACATCCTATATAAATCCTGAAAATTGCTTTGAAAAGATTAATAGATTGATAGAAATTATGGGTAACACCTTGGTTAAGCTCATTTAATGGGTCCACAGTACTACTTGACTAAGTGGTAAAACAGCATACTGAACTCAAAAACTCATACCATTCACCATCTGAGTTAACTCATCAGTTTTGCATTTAGGCTTATCATTGTCTAGGAAAGGCTTTTTGTGTCTTTAAAAAACAAAACAAAACAAAAAATGGAAGTGAAAGAAATTGATTGAGATGGAAACTTAGGTTGGGCTTCCTGGAGAGAGTCTTTGAGATGTAGACTTGTGTCTAGGTTTATTAGCCATACTTGGGGGATTCCCCTGTGAGAAGTTTACTGGACTGGATAGAGCAGAGAGAAAAGCTGATTTGCCACGAGGTTGCAAGTGAGGACTCATCTGACTGTACATGGAATTCTGAAGCTAAAATGTGCCATCATCTGCTCCCAACTGAAATACATGGTAGAGACTTTTATATCCTTGCAGCAACCTGTGATTGACTAGGAGCCCTCCTCTAGGAAGGACTGAGCTTGAGGCGAGGTAATGTCCAGATGTTAAGGGCAATCCTTAAGGAGGGACAGACCTATGCACTGGCAGCAGTCACAGGATTATTTTGTCTACAGCAGCCTAGACAAGAAAATAGAAACAAGAGCGCCACATACCCATTACGATGGTACCCTTTACAGGTATTCACAAAGCAAAGTCTATCTGGACTTATTAATTTCTAAATACACATATGCCTTCTTCTATATATATTGGAGATATCTGACATAAAACTCACATTTTTCACACAATACTTGAAGAAAATGCTTCAATACTTGAAGACAAGAGGCTCCTGGGTGACTCAGTCAGTTGAGCATCTGCCTTTGGCTCAGGTCATGACTGGAGGTCCTGGGATGGAGTCCAGCATCAGGCTCCCTGCTCAGCAGGAAGCCTGTTTCTCCCTCTTCCTCTGCTGTTCCCCCTGCTTGTGCTCTCTCACCCTCTCTCTCTTTCAAATAAGTAAATAACACCCTTTTTAAAAAATAATATATTTATATGTAGAGACAAGTAGCCAGCAGCAAAAGTGAGAACTAAATCACAAAATATGAAGGAGACTTTTACTGAAACTTAAAATTAAATTTAAGTTTGAAATTTGTTGCTGCCAAGGTAAGAGGCAAACTGAAATAACATGTCTTCTTGTCATTTAAAAGGAAAAGAATTAGCTTTCAGGGGAAATAAACATTTTCTAGTCTTTAACCTTAGAAATAATGTATCATACATAAAAAGTACTGAATAGCAAGGTATTTAATATCTGCAGAAAAGTTGGGACATGTCATCATTCAGCTATGACATATATCGGTGAAATTGGAAAACTGTGGAGAAAATGAATTGCAACAAATCATGCTATGGAGAAGCAAGCCCAAGTACATTGTTTCTTAGTGCTGTAACTTGAATTTACCTAAATAAATGAGTTGGTACCGTGTCTTTTAGATCCATATTGGTGAGAAGCATTTGCCTCAACTGTATTTTGCCTGGAGGTAAATAATAGCTATGGCAAGATTGAGTTCTGGGGCTAATACCTGGCACACACACACATCTATGTTGATTGAAAAGATACCAGATGGTCTGGCAGCAAGTTTACATTCTGTTATGGAAATGAAGGAGTTGAATTTTATTATTGCCCACTTGGAGGATCATCTTTTGTCCACATGGAGGTGAACAGTAGGGGACCTACAGATAGAATCAATTTTTAAAAAACACCTTATTCCCCATTGACTGAAGATATTTATTTTAAAAGCCATCTCAGCTAGATTGATACTGACTGCCCAGTATTCTAACTTAAGAAGAATTTTGAGCTAGTCTCTCCATCTGTGGCAAAAATCGTAGTAACTTAATAACAAAATTTGCCATGAACAAGGGAGCAAGGAGGCTATTCCTCTGCCAACCAGGATTTAGTCTCAAGGAGATCTGCACCATTCAGCTTGGGAAGGGTCCAACTGAGGTCATTTTTGGAAGAGCTGAAATCTCAATTGACTTCTCAAGAACATATGATTGTGAGTAGCACTGCCTCATTTTGAGCTCCTAAGCTGTAAAATATACTTCTAAGGGACCCTTGATGGATTTATTTACTGTAGTTCATAAAGTAAAGTTAGACTATACCAAATGCATATTTAGTTTTATCCTAGCTGCTAGGACATTGAGAGTCTCTGGGAGTCACATCCAACTTGTTTGGCTGCTTAAGAAGCTTCTGATTTCTGATAATGCAATTGATGTCATTTGGAAAGAAGAAAATCTGTGTCTCTCCTTCTTCTAACTGCAGGGGAGTAGTGTATGTGGTTTCCATCAAATTACTTAAAGAAAGACATTCATGTATATTTGCATATGTACTAGAAGAATTATATATATTTTCTCATTTCATTCTGGTTATTGTAAACATTTCATCTTAGTGAGAACTTTTCTAAATACCCTCTGCCACATTTAAAATAATAACTCCATATCACTACCACTGTGCTTCTATATTCTGTCCCTAATTAATTTTTCCAAATAACACTAATCATCATTTTTAACACAGTGTATAATTTACATATATATTTTTTGTATTGGTTTTTCTCTCCCCATGATAATGTATGCTCCATAATGGCAGGGATTTCAGTCTGTTATGTTCAGTGATATGTAACACAGTAGGGAGACAAATATTTGCTGACTAAATTAATGGATATGCCCAACAGTTTATAGTGACTGCCCGTTCTGAGTTTATAATTATACTGATTTATATTGACTTAAAGAATAAATAATATTTGAATTCATGTAGGAATCACATGATTTGACTAGTACATATAGTTCCTACCAATGTGGAATGTGAGGAGGCTAGTACAGCAGAGAACTTGTGTTTTAAACACCGTAAACCACATGGTCTCACAAACTGGCAGTCTTTGTTAAAACAGAGAGAAGACTGATGTCCTAGAATTATCTACATCCCCATTCCTATCATTATGTTTCTATTCCTAAATCTACAAATAAATAGATTGATTGATGCAGTATTTGTTAAAGTGGCCCAGAGTCCACCTTCCTCAGAATCACCTTTAGATTGCAGGTTCCTGAACTCCATCCCACATCTACTGAATCAAAACACATATGGATGGTTTAATATAAGATCAAAACTGGAAAATCTAAGTAATAATGTATATATGCACCTTTGTGCACTCATTCAGTAAATATTGATTGCCTACCATGTGCATTCATACTAGATAAATCATACAGAAATCAGTGGTGATGATGAACACAGAGCTCCAGATAATCATTACATCTGTTAGGGATGCCATATGGTGTGCCACAAAGGGGCCTCAAAGTGACCAACTGTATCGTAAGCTGGGAATGGATAAACAGATATTTGTTTCATTTTTGTCAAATCATTTACAGTTAGAAGTAAAATATATATGCATACATATATATGAAGAAATAAATTTCCAGATAATTTTTATGCAGTCTAAAGTTTGAGACCTTTGGTTTGGTCAATGCAGAGAATTTTCTCTTAAAGGAAACCCATGTTTGGCCTGCCCTTAAGTAGGAAGTTAAGAAAAAAATTCTTATACTTTTTCCCTTGTTTCAACAATTAACATACTCGTTTGGCAAATACACACATTTATGTAGGCAATTTCAATCTGAAAACATTTATTTTTCCCCTAAAATGGATAGCCCTGGATCTACTATGAAAGTTCATTTATTCATTTATTCCAACAATATTAATAAAGTGCTACAATATTCCAGGCACTGTTTAGGGCAATGAGAGCAATAGGCATTAATGAGACACACAAGTCTTTGAGATAACATTTATGTTATATTTATATATATTGCATGGAGACAGTTGAGTTATTTATTAAAAAACACATGAAAAATCATGTCTAAACACATGTATAAGTTGTATATATTACTGTGCAAGCATTATTCCATACAATAAAGTAGCTTATTTCCTGAAATTATATTTCTTATGTAATTTTATTTGCACAGCCCTATTTCTCCCAAAGATATCTTACAAGTCATATTTTCAAAAGCCACTTCAATCCTCTTTGAAGTAAGACTGCACCTCAAGAGAAATACAGTTGCTTTTTCAGAGTCATCATAGCATAGAACAAGAAACCAAGGAGATCTTTATTTCAAATAAACACATACTACATTCATTGAAATGGGTGGTGTGCTACACGGAGCATCCTTTTATGGCAACATTTGTCTTGTTGCTGCCAAATGCAAACGACCAGAAGGGACAGCAATGATCCTACAAGGTATACAGCAAGTAGATTTGGAACTTCTTATGTCAATGCATTTAAAGTCTTAACTAGACTTGCTATTTAAAATGTCTAAGCATTATTTCTAGAAAGAATCAATACCTCCATAAAATATGTGGCAATGCATCTAAATAAATAAAGGGAAAAGAAAGGAGAAAAGGATAAAGTATGTAAAAATTCATTAAAATAATTTTACTTAGGTAGAAGCTTTTATGGCATTGGATAGGAAACATGTCCCTTTTGCAAACTTGTCACTAATCAAGACCGCTTACAATGAATCATTTATTAGGTTTTTGGGTTGTAGCGTTACTTATTGTGGGATGTGTGTGCCTTCTATATTCTGTGGCATTGAATTCTGCACACTTTCATGTGTGGATAAACGATAAAGTCTGCATTTTACATGTACAATATAGAATTCTGACGTGGTGTTTATTTACACACTGACTACAAACACAATTGCTCACAAAATTCAACAGCTTCTAAAATCAATACACAACATCTTTTAAATCTTTTTGGGGGGTAGAGTCATTTACAGCAAAACCGAATAAAGGTCTTTAAATGACTTTTAAAGTTTTTTTGGGGGGTGTGAACTATTCTTCAAAATAATAAATACATGTCTATCTTAGGTACATGTTATGTATATTCTTTATTCATTAATTCCTCCAAAAAGTTCTGAGATGCTTAAAAAAATGGGAAAAAAATGCCAACATTTTTACTGATGGTTGGAATGGAAAGAACTAATTGCAAATGAGTAAGTAGAGTTGATTTGTGAAAGATTTAGGAATATCTCATCAATTTAAAATAAATATTACTGATTACATACTGTACCATGTATATGTATATGTATATGGTGTCCTAATCACTTTCACATATGGTATCTCATCTGTCATCACAATAATTCTGTCATATTCTTCCTATATTGATTTTATATATGAAGAAAATAGGGCCAATAACAGAAAGGTTACACAGTTAGCTAACAAACCATTTCATATATAAATGCAAAACTGTGTTCCCTAAAAGCAGTTAGATCTAGAAGGAAGATAATCAGAAAAGTCTAATATACAAATTACTGGAAAAAGGAAATTAATTTTCTCATAAAAGGATTTAATTACTTTGACTAATATAAAATTTTGAAATTCACCAATTAAAATTTTCTAGAAGAATCAGCTTGTAGGTTTATATAATACTGGCAAAATATGCCAGAGAGATCTCCATGTTAACCTTTTATCCCTAGTAGTTACCTAGAACTCTGGAGTGAGACCATAATCCTGACAGATCAAACGCAGAATAAAAAGAGAAAGTGATACTCTCTACAGAGATTCTCTTATACAGTATGAGTTAAAATCACTAAGACTAGAACAGGTACCATACTGAAGACAACAAACCAATGCTAAGATAAATCATTCAAAAAAACACCTCATTTTTAAGTCATCTTTCCAAAAAGAGTCATTGGTCAAATCAGTCAAGGAAAATCTAAAACCTATTTGCAAAACATAAACCTTTCAGAGTCATCTACCCAAGTATTACCATTATTCTGCTGATTAGATGACACTCCTTAATAATCCTCTCACAATAAAATTTTTCAGTTTTTTTTATATATTGTAAACATATTCCATAGTAGATGAAAATTATTATAGCTATTAAGCCCTTCAAAAGCATTATGCAAATTTTTCTTCAACTATAATAGTATTTCACACAGCCAGAAGCAAAGAAATATGGGATTGTTTTAAAGAAAGAACAGGACATTACTGTTATTCCTTTTTTCACAAATAGATAAAAGTAAGATGTGAATGCCATTCCATTTTGTATGCAAGATGAACAGGAGTACAGTCCGTGAACACTCCATAGGGCTGTTCACTTGGCCTTATCACAAACCAAAAGTATGCTTAAGTGTCAACTAACATTAATTCACTGTCTAAATGACTCTAAGACTGTAAAAAAGCATACAAGTGAGTCTTTTGTTCTCAATCACTACTTCCCCTTGACTTTTAATGTAATAATGCACATTGCAAACACCTGATTTTTCATCTGTAATGACCAGATGTTCAGATGAATGTTTTACTATTCTTAGGACTATGAAATGCATTTCTCTTCCATTTGAAATATCATTATGACATTGCTCTTTCCTAATATTTAGCTATAGGACTACTTATCTAAAAGTGGATTTGTGATCTTTGAATGACAACTCAGAGTACACATTATTTCACATGCTATTGAAATATAAAATGGCTTCAATACAGAAAAACCTATTTACACATTTTTTCTTTCTTTTATACTCTCCTGTCTCCTTTTTTTACTCCAACTAAGTTTATATCCTAGAATATGCTTGTTTGTTCTGGAGTATGCCATTTTGTTTCTATTTTCTTTTAATCTAGTCCCAACAGAATTGTCAAATAGTTCTTGTAGTCCTCATTCCTAGGAATATTCTCTGAGCACAGTAGGTCACTCTGATAATAAAGACTAATCAAATATTGACTAATCCCCAAGAAGAGGAATGAGACCACCATGACTTGCTCAAGCCATTAGGTTACCTGATGCCCAAAATCAGGGTTCTGATTTTGACATTGAAAAATTTTGGATGTTGAAATGAAATCAGGGCTCTTGCAGCATGCCAGGAAGGGAAAACTATCAAGTAGGCAACCAATTGATGCTACTGGTCAGTATGCCTATCCACAAGATATTCACACTCTCCATCATACCCACACACACCCCACACACACACTTAAAAAGTGGTCTAGATGAGTGTGAAGCAAAAAGCACCAAGGAAGGGAAAGACCCTTAAGTCCCATCAAGATGACAGTCTAGAAAGAAGGCACAGATTACCTTCCTAAGACATTTTCAAAAATTGCAGTCTGTAGTTTGGCATACCCTGGGAAATGATTAATTGGCAATTTGATTCATTTTTGTACCATAGAAGAAATAATTTACCATTAACTCCCTGGTGCTCTGAAGGAGTTAATTTTCATCACATGGATGAGCACTTTATTCCCAGAGAGTATCTTACTCATTCTGAATGATCATGGGAAGAGACTCAATTCAAGGAAATATTGAACGATTTGGAAAGAACATTAAACTGAATTAAACACTCTCTGTGCTCACCCATGTGATGCAAATTAGTTCATTGTATTCCTTCAGTCTATTTCCAAGAAGCACAGGCAATAGGAATATGTACCACCAATTTAATTACACAGTTAACCAGCAATATTTATTAAGCACCTACTGTTTGTAGAGAACTAGCCTTGGAATGGTGACAGTCACAAAAGAAACATGATATTCATGCAGAAACAAGTCAATTAAAGTCTATTAAACTCTGGCTTTCCCAGTCTGTAAAATTAAAACCAAAACCTTTGATAGGGCAAGCTGCCCCAAAATATGCCACCCTGCCATGTTACTTTAATTTAAAATTATTTTAGAAACAGCCAGCACAAGAAGGATACTCTGACCATCTTTTATCCCATTGAAAGCAGGGAATAAATTCCCCACCCAAAGGGTGCTTTCCCTGCATCTTATTGCCAGAGTTAGGGAATTCAGGGCCAAGAAGGTTGTATAAACAAATTTTGTTATTTCTTCATTAATTTGCTATCCCAAGCCAAACCCTTTTGCCATTTCTTCACAAGTAATTGTTTCTTTGCTTAAAAAGTTTAAAAGCTGCCTGATTTGATTACTTCAGGGTATCTTATATTTCTAATGAGCTTCTGAATGTGTGAAATTGAAATCTGTTTTTCTTCTGCTCATGTGTTTTGTGTCAATTTAAGTACTAGGCCAGCCAAAGATCCTAGAAGGGGAGAAGAGAAAAAAATCTCCTTCCTACACCTTACATGTATATATCTCACAGAAGAGCTACTAGACAGGGCATGCAGTAAAGAAAGAAGCAAACAGCTACTTTGCCATCACTTGTACACCTTATTCAGTAAATTTTTTTAAGTTCTTTTTCTTTTTAATACTTTTAGCATCCTAGTTCACCCCAGCCTACTTCAGTCCTTTGAAAGCTGGATACTATGCATTTTAAAACTTATAAAAAAGTTGATAATTATAATTTCCATATATAATATAATATACTTGTTCTGTTTTTTCATATAGCAACACCTTAAATGTTAAGATTTCTTAATAATATTTTATTTTAAATTTTGCAAAAGAAGGCATAAGCAAATGAAGAGTAAAAAAGGTTGATATGGCAAAAACTATGCACATTAAAGATATTTTCTTTCTATATAGATAAATGCATCAAATACAGTATTGTAGAAAAACATTCAATATTTTAAGTAGAATAATATCAATTTCACTCACAATTTTATAAAAAATAACCAAATATCAATTTATGACCTGTATGGAGAAAATATATTTCCATTGGTCAAGTCAACTATCTTTGAATCAAATATTGCCACTGTTTGGCAACAAGAGGTGATAAATTCGATGTAAAAGAAAATTTTATTTACTTTTCAGGTTAGATCAGCAGAACAAAGCTATTTCATATAGCATCCTCCTATACTGTAGGATTGCTGAATGCTCTACAACAAGCCATTGCCTGATGCCATTAGACATTCCTGGGAATTGGCACAGACCCATTTGCATTCTACAGAGTAAAGTACTGAGGAAGAATTTATGGAGATTGAAATGTGAGCTAAATTGAGAGCATAATTCCGAGCAGATGATTTCAGTTAATTAAAACTAGTAGTACAGGTTCCATATAAATGGGTGCTGGTAATTTCCAAAATATATGAGGACATCTCCTGAACTATACATTTTATCACAGCCTAATAAGCTGTGATAAAATGCTTTAACTACTCTGAGGATTTATGGAACCAACTGTGTTTATCAGACTGATGTTCAGTCAACTCTGACTTACTAAAAGAGGGCCCAATTTGGTTTACCCATGCGTTTACTTTATCCCCTTTCTACCCCTAAGCTCATTCTATCTGTCATCAGAGGAATAACAGGAAGTCATTCAATTGTCTTCAATGTTTTTGGTGAAATTTGCCTTGGGTGAGTGGGAGCCTAACAAATATTACAACTAAAAGTAAGCTAGAAAATATGTTCATGTTTCATTCTAAGACATAGACTAGAAACTAATATTCATCTCCAAAAATCATGGAAAATGAAATAACACCAATCAACTTGTGTAGTTTTTGGCTGGATTCTTGATTTGGTATCCATCTTAACTAGTTAGCTATATCAAGACATCACTAAGAATAGCCACTTTGTATGTTGCAACATCTGCTAGATAATAAGTTTTTTCAGATTGAAATAATTTCCTTTGTTTTCTAGTATAAAACTTATTAGAGTATCAACTAGTAATACGAGTATAATGCCCTTGGTGGTGGATATCCTCTTCCATATATCCCTGTCATTAAATGGGATCATACAGTATCCTAATTGATGTTTAACTTTATTCATAAAACTCCTATCAGTTGGTGCCAAATTATATTCATTACTAAAGATTTTGGATTACAGAGTTGATTTCTGAAACTTCCAATACTCCACTAAAATAGAAAATATGAGACCTCACATTTTATTTAATTATTGCTTTTTAAGGAAAAATTCACTGCCATGAAGGCCTCTCTGTGTCCCATCTCCATGCTGAAATCCTGTAATAAACATTCAGGTTGCTTCTCAATCTTTATAAGGTACCAAAGTTTCCACAAATATATACGGTACCCCACACAGAGTCTTTATTTTCTAAGATCTTCCAAGGGTATGCCTTTTTGCATGGATTGTATATAATTTGGCCTTTATAAAGCAAGCACTAATAGAAGTTTCTTATAATATGGTAATTATAATAATAATTACTAATTAAGCCACATTATGTAATAATAAATATAATTTACCAAGCTAAGCACTAAGCATGTTAGGCATATAAAAGTTTATTTAATTATCAAACCATACTACAAGGCTAATATTAATATATAGTATGTATTAAACTTTTACTCAATGTCAGGATACCAGGATCTGGACTTTTATTATTTATTTATTTATTTATTTATTTATTTATTTATTTATTTATAGATTTTATTTATTTTTTCATGAGAGACAAGGAGAGAGAGAGACGGAGACACAGGCAGAAGGAGAAGCAGGTTCCATGCAGAGAGCCCAGTGCGGGCCTTGATCCCTGGTCTCCAGGATCACACCCTGGGCTGAAGGCGGAGCTAAACTGCTGAGCCACCAGAGCTGCCAGGATCTGGACCTTTAAAAAAATATTAACTTACCTAATTTTTAATAAGCTAACATTTAATTTGAATTAAGTATTCTTCACTTCCTTTTTGCAAATGAGAAAATTGAAGCTTATGAAGTTATGTGCATTGCACCGCTAGTTGATCTAGAGTCTGAAGCATTTTCACTTGGTGTTGACAATTTAAGGTAACACATAGGATAGCCATACTCTTGAATGAGTGGTCTATTTACTGAAAACCTGTTTCCTTTACTTCAGTGATCAAAGTAGTGACATCAATAGCTGATCTTCACTGGTATATCTCATTCTTGGTCTCAAAGCATGATATTCTCAAGTGTCCAGACATCTCCAACAAAGTGAATGTGACACAAAGTGGACACAAGGTTAAGGAATACTGATGGAACATCAGTTGACAACAGACAGTCCCTAACATTAGTAACTTAGTGAGGGAATCCAAAAGGGCTCCTCAGTCTCTATCTGAATAAGCAGAATTTTCATAACAATGGTACCAATCTGTGTTCTGGGTGACTCTTGGCTATACCCATTTCTTTTATCTTAAGTATGGATCTATTCTTGACTGAATCATCTTCCCTAAGATTGGTGTATTCAAATGTGTGAGGGAAAGACGTAGTACTTCTCAGCATTAATGACTGGCTAGATTTTATTAATGATATAAAGTTTAGTAGCATTAGAAATGAAATAAAATGAAATATTTGCTTAATGAATTCTAGTTTCAGTGTAAAACTAAATAGTTAACTGTCTTCTAAGCCTTCCTTCCACTTTTCCAAATTCAAAAAAGAATACATTCTTTACATAAGAAATTTGTTATGATGGAGTGGTCATAAATGTGGATTCTTCACTCAAAAGAATTATTCTGGTTCTATTATTTATTAATTATATGAATTTGGGCAATTCTCTTAACTTACTCCTGTACCAATTTTTACATCTATAATGTAGAGGAAAGAATATTATTTTATGTCAATAGGATTTCTGAGATGATTAAACATGTTAAAACAAAAGAATTTAGAGCTGCCCTGGCACATATAAAAGGCTTTATAAATATTAGCTAAATAATAGTAATGTTATTATCAATACAGATTGGCTTTCTCATCAGATACTACTGATTAGTTAAAGTTACAAGGTGTGCTGGGAAGAAATTCCAGCCCTTGGTCCTACAGCCTCAAG
Source organism: Canis lupus familiaris (assembly GCF_011100685.1). Lineage (NCBI taxonomy): Eukaryota > Metazoa > Chordata > Mammalia > Carnivora > Canidae > Canis > Canis lupus. Next base: position 21,081,838 of record NC_049253.1, read on the forward strand.
GAACTGAATTCTCCCGACAATGTATGTGAGTTTCAAATGAATCTTCCCCCCACTGAGCTTCAAATGTGACATGAGGCCCTGGCTGACACCTTCATTACCACATCATAAGACCCCAAACAAGGGACCTAGGTTAGCCATTTTCAGATTCTAGATTCACAGGAAATGTGAAATAATAAATGTGCCAACATTTAGACAACTCAGCTTGTTACACAACAATAAAAAGCCTATTACAGGCAGTGGAGAAGTACAGATAACTATGAGATTTCTAGTTCAAGAATCTACATTTTTAACCATGTTAAAGTTGAGATATTATTTCACATAGAGAAGTTAATGATCTTGGAACTAAACAAGAACCATTTGACTTAGCAGTAGTGATAGGTAATCTTATAGAGTGGGCCTTGAACCAGATTCAGTTGGTCAAAGTGCAACAGAGTTTAAGAACTGGTGATGGAAGATATATAGAAATGGCTATTCTAATATATATATATATATATTTCCCCAAAGAGGGGAAAAATAAGTAGGTAGCCTGGAGAAGAGTTAGAGTTGAAGGTATCTTACTTCATGGTGAAGTAAGAAACAGGAGCATATAACTTTGGTAAAGAAAGAAAAGAGGAAAAGGATTTGCCTATGTTTAATGGAGAGGAATATATCTACATAGAGGCACAGATTCAGAACAAGGCAAAAGAAAAGGCAGATAACTTCCACATCTGAAAAATGGGGTAAAACCAGTACTAAAATCATAGAGGTACGGAAGAATTGAAATCAGATTATAAATATAAAGCTTTCAGCACAGCATCTAACCTGCAATAAATAGAAAAAAAGTTTCAACTACTGCGAATTGCATGATCATTAGAAACACCAAGAGAGGGCAGCCCGGGGGGGGCTCAGCGGTTTAGTGCCTGCCTTCAGCCCAGGGCATGGTTCTGGAGACCCAGGATTGAATCCCAGGTCAGGCTCCCTGCATGGAGCCTGCTGTTCCATCTGTGTGTCTCTACCTCTCTCTCTCTTTCTGTGTGTGTCTCTCATGAATAAATAAATAAAATCTTAAAAAAAAAAAAACACACACACCAAGAGAGAAGAGGGAACAAGGCTTGGAGGTGGCAAAAGAAAAGTATGGTATATAGATTGATTTTTTTTTTTCTTTCACGGAAGAAAGAACTGCTAGGTGAATAAAGAACCTTACGTTGGGAGCCATTACAGCTAACCTGGACATAGGAGAATTGGGGGAAGCTTGCCTGCAGTTGAAATCTCTGAGAGTGCTCAATAATGAAGGCATGGATTGGGTCACCTACATGGAGGGTGAAGGCCACGTTCTTCTCGGCTCCTCCAGGTGATAACCTTCCTGTGCCTCACCTTAACTCTAATCTTTGTTTCATAAATGGAGACCCAGCCCCCTGGAGTAGCTTGATGAATCGGGTTCACATTCTATTTTGAAATCCATGAAAAAATTATCTTGAATTCAGATGCAAGACAGGTTATCCTTTTCATCAGAAATTGTTTTTAACGATGGAACTGAGGAATCGAAAGCTCCTTGTCTTAAATTCTGAATCTTTGGTTTGTGTTAGCAACCTCTCATACACATCTAGGCTGAAGTGTTAATCTTGTATTGAACTCTGGGTTGGTTAATGTGCTTTTCTCATCATGTTACCTTCACACTCGGCTCCAATTTACAAATCTCACCAGTAGAGGCAATTTTGCTATCTTTTCACAGGGTGACAGGATCCTGGTTCAATGATGAAGTGTGAAAAACTTGCCACTAAAATACTATATGTGATATGTGATATTAGAGGTTTTATTTCTCAAATTACTAATGTAGTTTTGAGATGTTGGAAAGGTCTTGAGAAAAATGAACAGTCATGTGCATCTCCCAAATTTCCAAACTATATTAAGACAATGAAGGAACATAGCTGGATTGGACATATGTTTAATTACAGACAAGTGTTATATCATATTTACCTTTTCTACTCTATAGAGATAATTATACCTATACTAGATAAACATGGTAAGCAATCTAATGAATGTAGAATGGTAAGTATTTCAATACTTCAGAATAATTGAAATACTATGGTAATGATACTAAATATTTTTTCTTAGCATATATGGACATTTAAAAAATATATAGAGCAATTAACGGTACTAGTATTATATAAGCTCAGACTTCTCAAAAATAAATACCCCTATAATCTATGCCTCCGAAGTTGTCTATCCTTTTATTCTATTAAAAGAGATGAAAATGAGTTCATTCTGAAAGGATATGGATGAGATAAACAGGCGGATCTAGCATCAAGCTAAAGAAGCTCAAGCTTCAGGGCCCCTCACTTCCCTGGGTCTCTGGTAGTTGTGATTATTTGTGGAGGGTTCTAAGTGGGGAAGAGACATCAATCAGGATACCTTCTTATGAAAATGATTCTGATAAATTTCCTAAAAAACTTGGTAGAAAATAAAAGGACCTGCATCTACAAGCCTCTAATAGTGTGTTGTGATTTGATTTTTATTTTAAATAGATATACACTTTGTACCTAATTATGTATTTTCATTCTCTTTCTTTAAGAGGGAGCATCAAACATCTGCATACTTCAGACTCCACCATAACCTGGATAACCCGTAGGCGAAACATAATTCCAAGGAAACATTATATGTAGAGTTAGATTTTTAGTACAGGTAGCTGATGCCTATCGAACCCATAAGTAACTAGAACTATAATTCTCTGGTTTTAGTCTAAGTAGAGGTCAAAGGCACAGAAAGAGGAGGAAAGAGAAAAAGAAGGGAGAAAGGGTTGTAGTCTGTCTCCTTCCTACTCTAGGAGAAATTTTAGGCACAATTTTGAAATAGGAACATATTGGTTTGGAAATTTCCTGGTTCTGCATTCCCCAAAGCTATATAAATCCTGAATATTTGCCCCATTGAAGAGTGCTTGATTTTCTAATAGCATCTCTAGACAGGTCTCTAGACCATGTGAAGTTAAACTTTCACCTAATGGATGTGACCAATCTCTGATGTTTGGAGATGGACACCTAAATGAACAAAATCACTTCATTAAGTGCAAGGACCAATGACTCCTTTTTCCTTCCAAAGTGTATCTTCACATTGGAAAGAGGATCTCTTGTCAAGGAAAAAACTAGAATGCATTTGTATGATGTGGAAATCCGCAGGCAGCATGCAGGTGGTGATGGTAATTGGTGGAGATTCTTGGGGCAGAAGGAATACCCAGGCAGGACAGCATTGCCTGGTCAGTGTCTCTAAATTCCTTCTTCTTTCCAGAGCTTCTTAGCTGCTTCCTCTTCTAAATATACAGATTAGCTAATGCTGCAAGTTTGGAAGTGACAGCCATTTTTCTATGAAAATTTTAAGTCAGGTTCTTCCAACATACACCTTAGTGCATTCCAAGGCATACATGGCATCGTTCTGTTCCCTAATCCACTTATAGGTTAAAATCCCCAGATGATATCCATGGTCATTTCCCTGAGTTTTGTCTATGAGAGCAGAGTAAATAAAAGTCGAAATCTAAGTTTGGGTCCAATTCTTTTAGAGAGAACCACACACTGAAGAGAGAGCTAAGTCATGTTTTTGTTTTATCCCCCCCCCCCCCCCCCCGTTAGCGTTATACCTTTGTGGAACAGCAAGGGATCCTATACACTAAAAGAAAGAAAGAAAAAAAAATGACCATGAAGAAAGGGAATGGTTGCAGAAACTGCATGAATTTTTGGTTCATATTTTCCTGGTCCACATGATAATATCTTAACTTTCTTTCCCTAAACTTTTGGATTTTTTACTCTTTTATGATTAAGAATGAAGGAGGGGTCCCTGGGTGGCTCAGCAGTTTAGCGCCTGCCTTCGGCCCAGGATGTGATCCTGGAGTCCCAGAATCGAGTCCCACTTTGGGCTCCCTGCATGGAGCCTGCTTCTCCCTCTGCCTGTGTCTATGCCCCCCCCCCCCCGTCTTTCATGAATAAATGAATAAAATCTTTCTAAAAAAAATTTTTAAAAAGAATGAAGGAGCCACTTTTACCTATTGTCTCATTGCTTTGTCAACAACAGCAAAAAATCTCTACCCATGAACTGACAAACAACATTAAACCATTCAAACTCAGGCACCTTTCCTACCCAAACTGGGGCCAGCTAGGAAGCCAAAAGAAGTACATTCCAATAACAAGAAACTGCAGATGTGATTTTCCTTTGTTCATAAAGTTAAATTGCAGCAAACTGAATTTACCTTACTTTCCATTTCCTTATACAAGTTGTCATCAGACTAGAGACAAAGTGAAAATACTTAGTTCATGTAATCAAATTAAACCTAATAGGAGCTTTGTTTAATTATCTAAGAGCAGGATCCGCCAAAGCTTGGTTTTGAGAAAATGATGGATCCAGGGAAAGCACTCAAATCAGTGCTAACCTGCTAGCTGCCGTTTTCTTTGTGTGCATATTAATTGTAAAGGGGAAATTTTATGTATCATTTAGATGGATCCTTTATAATTCCAGCCTTCTTTACATGGAGTACAAAATGTATGCTCAGTTTTTCCAGTAACACTTGGGGAAATGCCTTGTAAATGGGTGTATAAATTTGCTTAATTAATCAAACAAAAGGAAAAGCTTTTAGAGACTAAAATCATGACGGGAACTTAAAAGAAGGAAATTAAAAAGATAAAGCTTATTACTGCCTAGTAATTTCAATTTATGCTGTAAATAAAATAGGTTTAAAAGCAAAGCCAGTGCAAATATGCCTCTACAGCAGGTTCTCCAGTATAACTGGCTGTGGCCCAAGAATTACCAATGGGCTCTAAGTCAATATTGTTTTTTGTGTCCTTGGACTATTGAATTTATTAAGTGGTTTATCTGTAGTAAAGACATTCTCTAGGTAACCTTGCCTATACCCCTCATGTCATCTTTGAGCGAGGTGCAAGAGTTGAATTCTGATAAACAAGGGTTTTCATATTAATCATGGAAACTACACTACGCTACAGTTAAAACTAATTTAAAAATGGTGATTTGAGAGTTATTGTAAATTATATTTATAAATGGATACTCGAATGTTTATTCTCTATTTCTAAGAAATTTGGGCAAACTCATAGGGAAACAAACTTTAAAGCTCTCAGCCTGGGGTGCCTGGGTGGCTCAGTCAGTTAGGCATCTGCCTTCAGCTCAGGTCATGATCCCAAGGTTTGGGATTGAACCCCACTTGGGGCTCCCTGCTCAGCGGGGAGCCAGCCTCTTGCTCTCCCATTTCCCCTGCTTGTACTCTCTCTCTGTCTCTTCTCTGTCTCCGTTTCTGTCAAATAAAAACATAAAATCTTTTTTTTTTTTTTTTAAAGACCTCAGCCCATAACAAATGGACCATGTGAACCTACAGTTTTGATGGTTGATAGTAATGCTTTAGAGGTAACTGTCTTCAGATTCTGGTCTGTAAGTCAATGACTTGTGTTTTACTTGGGCCCCTTTTTTTTTTTTTTTTTTTTTTTTTTTTTTTACTTGGGCCCTTTTTAACAAATGCAGAAGTTTGGATCCCACTTCAGGACTGCTGAATCAAAATCTACATTTAAAAAAGATCCTAGTGAGAATCACTGTTGTCACTAATATAGGTATGCAAAGATAGTGAATGCTCTTTCTTATTCCCAAGAGGATTTGTATTTGTATTTCTACTTGGCCATATCTATTGGTTCATGATTTTATACCAGCATATGTGCCAATGTATTTTTTTTACATTGTTCAATATATTTCTCCTTTCTTCTAATGGTTTGTAATAATAATTCAAAATAATTCATAATAGGTAAATAAGTTCAGAAGTTCTTTGAACCATGGAAATATATAGTTCAATATTGGTTCTCAATTTGAGTAAAGCATGAACTCAAATATTACAGAAGTTTTAAGAGCATAGGATGAGGTAACTACTTGCCATTTTTGTGTATTTTCCCTCCAATTAAAAAGAAAACAAAAAGATTTTTTCACCATCTGCAAGTTTCTCTAGAGTTTATAATTTACAAACTATTTTACAGTAGAAAATAATTTTATGTACAATGCTTATTATGTACAATAATTTGATTCAGTGATTTAATTATTTTCCACTACAATTCTAATCTAGGTGTGTGTCATAACTGTTGTATAAGCAAAAAATTGGGGATATGATATAAAAAATTAGCATTTATTGGAGCCCTTCCTATATTTCAGGAATTCTAAGTATTTTATATGTATTAATTCATTTAATATACACAGTAACCCTATAAAATATGTACTATTGTTAGACCCATTCACATTTGTGGGAACCGAAGCACAGAAATGCTAAGTAACTTTCATAATCACACAGCAAGCCTGTAATGTTACTGAAATACAAATTTAAATAGTCTTCCTACAGAGACTACACTCAATTTAAAACTTATACACCCTAAACAACCTAAATGCCTGATAGCAGGTAAATGGTTTATGCAAACTGTCAGTCAAAATGTTAGGCAACCATTTAAAATTAAATCTGGCCAGGAAAGGTGAGTTTTCTACTTAGAATCTTACAAGCCCCAAGTCTGTTAGCCATGCTGCATTCTTATCCAGAGGATCTGGGGAAGGGGATTCTTATGAGTTGTTAGTAGAATCCACTTGCTTGCATTTGTAAGATTTTGTTTTCTTGTTGGTTACCCCTAGACATTTCTCTCAGCTTCTGGATGTTGTTCTTGATCTTTACCACAGAGCCCACATCTTCAAAGCCAGCCACAGTATGGAATCTTTCTCTTGCTTCTAATCTCTCTGACTTGCCCTTTTGCCTATATTGGACAAAACTACTCTGCTTTGAAAGGCTCAGGTGATAATTATGGGAATTATATCACATCATATTTAAGGGCTCCACCCACACTCAGAGAATTTCACGAGAAACAGGGACAGTTGGAAGGTCACCTTAAATTTTTAACCATCACACCTTTTCAGTTTTTGTTTTTTCAAATTTCTATAATGAGGAATATTTTTTCTTTTTTTAAAAAATGAAGAATATTTTTAATCAAAAATTATTTATAAAATTGTTTTGGATTCCTTTTACAGTAAACATATGTAATCAAAGTAGAATTAAAATTTATATTGTGAACTAAAAACCAATGATTTTTTTCTTATTTAGAAAGGAACTTAAATAAATAAGATTGCCTCTATCTCATCCATCCATTAATTTAAAGGCATTTCAGTGAATTGCTATTAGGTTGCCATGCCAAAGCCTAAGAAAACAGGCTTTCTACTCTCACATGTAGGGAGTTTAAATGCTGCTTGTGGGGAGGGGGTGCAGAACAGAAAAAGCTGCTATTTCTGTCAAGTTACTGAATGTTTCATCTGATTGCTAGAGTCACAAGCAAAATAGCTGGAGGGTAGACAGGTATATTGCTCTTTTAAAAACAGATGGTGGAACTCAGGAGAGATTTTGAGAGGGAAAGAAAACAGAAACTCAATAGAGTAACAGATTTCTATTAAATGAGCCATATTATATAGAATAGTAGGTATAAAATCACCAATGAAATCTTTGATCTTCTATTACATTTCTAAAAGTTATATGGTATTTATTAATAAAATGTTTACCCTATGGTATTTTTTGTCAATTTCTATATCAAATTTTGAAAATCGATTTTTTATAAAATACTTTTACTATTATATTCACACATAAAAATGATGGCATGTAACTATTTTTTAGAGATACTTGATTTATTACCTGAACTAATCTATCATAATTGAGGCTATTGATTGCCTGGTAAATGCAAATATATTTTTTAAATTAAATCACTGCCTTTATGTTGATGTAACATTTAGTTTTGTAGTAAAATACATCATTGGAAAAGCAAAGTTGGAGACTGTAGTCCTAATTCTATCAAGGAAGGTTGCTTATTGTTATGTTGAAAAGAGATATTAAATTTCCTTCAGAATTTACCTGCAATAGGTATTGTAAAATGATGAGATCAGAGATAAATATTAACGTGGCCTATACCCTAACCATAAGAAATGAATTGTTTCGTGGCAATACATTTCAAAGAAAACATTTATTTATTGACAAGGTCTTGCCCTCTGTAGATAAAGATAATGCTACTGGTCAACTTGAAAAAGATTTTACAGGAATGGGGAAACAGTCACAATATCTGCCATAATCCTCCTTGCAACAATTGTGTAGTTTTAGGTACTTAGTCTACAATCATGGAAAATAATAAAATAAATTAATCATGATGATCAAACACATGGTCCTGGCCTCACAGATTTTTATCTGTGACCTAAGCTTGTCATTATTCACGTGTGGTAGTTTTATTTTCATTTAATATTACCATCAGTTGATTAGACAAAACGAAATTTTAACCAATTCAGAAGCCACTTAAATGCATAGAGATAGAAGGCTTTACTGGCATTTTGGAAAGAGCACCATTCTCTGCTATAGACTCTCAGATTTTTGAAGGCAGAGACCATGTCTGGCTTATTCATATCTATAAACTGCCAGGACATAGCACAGAGCTTTGCATATAGTACCAAGCACTCTATGTTTATTTAATTAATTTTAGGTCATCTCAGAAAATTGTGAGAGTAATTAGTACATGGCACCATTGTGGAATATCTAAAGTACAAAACATTTGAGAAGCAATTTGTCTTATTTCCCTATCTTTAGAGAGTCCTAGGTTTAAAAATCTGATAACAAGGGTGCCTGGGTGGCTGTCAGTTTAGCATCTGCCTTCAGCTCAGGTCATGATATCAGGGTCCTGGGATCAAGGCCTGCATTGGGCTCCCTGCTCAGTGGGATGTCTGCTTCTCCTTCTCCCTCTGTCTCTCTCTGCCTCTCTGTCAAATAAATAAATAAAATCTTTCTAAAAATCCAATAAGAGAAGAAAATTGACATGTAAAAATAACCACTAGATCTATATAATGTGACTGAACAAATGTGACTCAACTATAGTTAATAGGTGATTCAGTTGAATGAGTTAAACTTGATTCTGCATTGTAACTGTTCAAATAAGACTATGATTTAAATCAACTAGTATTTCTGTAAAATTAATTCATTAATTAAAATCTCCATCTTGCTTCCTTTCAAGTATCAAAGTTTAGCAGTATATTTTACACAGGCTGTTTCTTTATTAGTAGTAGTAGCATTATTCCTAGAAAAGGAATACAATTTAATTTTAATTAAATATTTAATACAAATAAAACATATGAACTTTAAAGTTTTAAGATAAAGTTAAAGAGACAAAAGACCTAGATGAAACAAATGATTTATTCCTATTAGAGGTCATAAAATATTATCTGAATACATGGGAAGACCATATATCTCTCATATAAAAAGATTTTTGCCATATATATGTCAACTCTCCAAAAGATGATATTTCTGTAGACCCAACTGGAATCTCAAAAGTGATGTTAGGAGGGAATTGACATTTAGAACTGTTCTTCTACAACTATAATGTATTTCTTATTTTAAATAAATACTACTTGAGACTACTGAAGTAATTTTGAGAGAAGAATCAGGAGAAAGAAACCTTGTTTACATGATGTCAGAATATAATATAAAGACACTCTAACCAAATACAGAGGATTTGGGCATACATGAAACAAATGGTTCTGACACAAAATGGCTGTCCATCTAAAAGAATATAAAACCGAATGCCTACCTTATGCCGTACCAATTGGTTTCTTAAGGGCAAGCAAAACATAATATTAATTTTCAGTGTAATTATTTTCCTTGTATTTGCCTTAGTGCTATGCACACATATAGTATCTGCTTAACAAATACATGTTGTATAAATTATAAAATCAAAAATGACATTGAATCTTTTAAGAATTTAATTTGTATAAAATCAGAACTGTAATAAAATGACAATAATGGTAATGTTAGCAACTAACACCTCCAGGAGACTATCTTTTACCAGGTACAATTACCTTACTTATTCCTCATAGTAATCCCATGAGGTAGATTCTGAAACTCTCTCCATTTTGTTAAAGAGGCAATTTGCAAGAAAGAAGTGATCAAGTAAAGTGCCCAAGGTCATGTGTACGGGAAAAAGTGGAGCCAGATTTGGATACAGACAGTCTGACTCCAGGAGCTTCATCTCAAACAATAAAATGTGTGTATATGAAAATGCATATTCACTCTTTCATTTTTTTATGACCGTGTTACTGTCAGAAATTATTTTAAATGTTCATGAGTGAAAGACCTATAGAAAAGATGATGGAAAAATGTCTAGTGAAGACAAACAAGGACACTGTTTAAAACTTTTGCAAGAAGAATTTCTTGAGTGAGAATTATTTTACCTACTTATTACATTCCTTATTATTCCATTTATTTTGTTATTTTACTTATCAGTTTAATGCTACTGAAATAACTTCATTTGATGCAAATAAGACATTTTCAGTAAGATGTCAATTTTACTATTAAATATTACTCTTTCATATAGAGACACATTTTAAGTGGTCTACCGTAATGCATTCTTTACCCAAATTTTAAGAGAAAAGTCATAAAGTATTTATAACAGCATACAACAAGAGCTGACTTGGAAAAGATGTTGAACAACCAACAAAATACTTTTGAATAAATGTATTCTCAAAGGATATATACACCATTTTTATATCTATAAGATATGCTATTTATTGATTTATGTATTTATTTTAGGTAGTACAGAGGAAAAAGGATTTCTATTCTTTTATAAAAAGAAGTCCTCGGGGTGCCTGGTTGGCTCAATGGGTTAAGGGACTGACTTGGTGTCAACTCAAGTCATAATCTCAGGGTCCTGGGATGGAGAACTGCATCAGGCTCTGTGCTCAGTGTGGAGTTTGCTTAAGACTCTCATTCCTGGGACGCCTGGGTGGCTCAGCGGTTAAGCATCTGCCTTCAGCCCAGGGTGTGATCCTGGAGACGCAGGATCGAGTCCCACATCAGGCTCCCTGCATGGAGCCTGCTTCTCCCTCTGCTTCTGCCTGTGTCTCTGTGTCTCTCGTAAATAAGTAAATAAGTAAATATATACTCCTAGGAAAAATTGTTGCTTGTGCTCATAGCAACAACTTGCTATCAAAACCAGGTTAAAATCCATTCACTTGATTGACAACAACTTCCAAGCCGAGTAATTCCATTCTGCAATTCAGCTCTACAGACACAAAGCAGGCATTCCATAAAACATCATTGTGAAGCCAGTTAAGAACAGCCTCAAACAGTTTTCAACCCACTACTGCCCCTAAACTCCAACAATCCTTGAGCTCCATAATTCACTGGAAACATTATTTATGTGACCCAAAGTCACCTGTGCTCAAACAGACTGTGCCTGACCAGCATATCTCACTCTCCTCGGTGAGGCCAATACTAGCCTTGTCTTTTTTGTTGAGATGATTGTGCTCTCTTGCTCTTGCTCTCTCTTTTTTGAGGATCACGTGGATGTTATTATTTGCTTCAATCAATAATTTTGCTTCAAATATCAAACAATTTAGAAACACTAGAGTCAAAGGAAGTCCATTAGACCTACTGATAGTTTTATTCTTTCTTTTATTCATTCTTCCTGATGGTCCAAGATTCCTTCTGTTATCATTTAATTCCCTTTAGTAATTTTTTCAGAGTGGATCTGGTGGTGACACATTTTCTTAGTTTTCCTCTGTCACAAAATGTCTTGATTTCCTGTGCATTTCTGAGTGATATTTTTCCTGACTATTCAAAGACTTTTGATTGGAATAATCCAGTTAGTGTCTAAAAATTTTCTGTTTTCCAGCATGCCTACTTTCTGTTATTTTGACTGGAGATAAAAAATATTTTGGGCAATTTTGTCTGTCCCCATTGGTGTCTGTGGGTTACTAGCCTTTCTGGGGCCAGTCTGAGATATGTGAGGTAAAGAGAAATTCCAGGGCACTCACTGCCATGTCTTTCCTCAGGCCCAGGGGAGTGGGGGTTTCTGTCAGATTTCCCATCACCTGTCTGAACCTTTTTATCTTGTCTTGTATATAATGTCCAGGAGTTTCATCTGTATTTAGTAGGAGGAATAGGGAAAAATATATCCTCTCTATTTTTCCAGAAAAAGAAGTCTGATTTGTAGTGGTTTCAATTTGAATGTTCCTAAGACTAATAGTGTTGAGCATCTTTTTCTGTACTCATTTGCCATCCATAAATGTTTTTTGATGAAGTAAACTGTTAAAATATTTTGCTTATATTTTTAACTTTTGGTATTGTATTTTGAGAATTCCTTATGTATCCTGGCAGCAAGTCTTTTATGAGATGTATGATTTGTAAATATTTCCTCTGAAGGCCATGATTTATCTTTCTTTTCTCTTCAAAGAGTAGAAATCATCCTGATGAATAATAAGAACATTAATTTGTTCTTTATGGATCATTTTTGGTGTTCTTTTTTTACTAGTTTTTATTTAAATTCAATTAATTAGCATATAATGTACTATTGGTTTCAGAGGTAGAGCTCAGTGATTCATCAGTCTTGTATAACATCCAATGCTCATTATTCACATGTCCTCCTTAATGTCCATCACCCAGTTGCCCCATCCCCCTACCCTTCTCTCCTCCAGCAACCCTCAGTTTGTGTCCTATGATTAAGCATCTCTTATGGATTGTCTCCCTCTCCTATTTTGTCTTGTTTTATTTTTCCCTCTTTTCCCCTATGCTCCTCTGTTTTGTTTCTTAAATCCTACCTATGAAGGAAATCAGATGATAATTGTCTTTCCTTGGTTGACTTATTTTGCTTAGCATAATACTTCTAGATCCATCCACGTAGTTGCAAATGGCAATATTTCTCTTTTGATGGCTGAGTAATATTCCATTACATACATACATATTCCATTATATATGTATATATATTTATGTTTATATATATGTAAATATATTTATCAAATCTTCTTCATCCATTCATCTGTCAAAGGACACCTGGGCTCTCTCCATAGTTTGACTATTTTGAACATTACTGCTATAAACATTGAGCTGCATGTGCCCCTTCAAATCACTACATTTGTATCTTTGGGGTAAATATCTAGTACAATTGCTGGGTCATAGAGTAGCTCTATTTTCACCTTTTGAGAAAACTCCACACTGTTTTCCAGAGTGGCTGCAACAACTTCCATTCCCACCAACAGTGTAAGAGGGTTACCCCTTCACATCCTCACCAACATCAGTTGTTTCCTTACTTACTAAATTCAACCATTTTAACTGGTATGAGGTGACATCTCATTATGGTTTTGAATTGTATCTCCCTAATCCCAAATGATGATGAGCATTTTTTTCTCATGTGTTTGTTGGTCATTTGTATGTCTTTGAAGAAATGTCTGTTCATGCCTTCTGCCCATTTCTTGATTGGGTTATTTGTTCTTTGGGTGTTGAGTTTGATAAGTTATTTATAGATTTGGGACACTAGCCCCTTATCTGATAAGGCATTTGCAAATATCTTCTCCCATTTTGTTGGTTGTCTTTTGGTTTTATTGACTGAGATGATTGATCTCATGAGCCTTCAATAGAACCCCACAACAAAAGATCTTTTAATATTATTTTTAAATAATTAACAATCAATATGGATATGGAGATCTTAGTGAATATAATTGATATAATTATAAATTGATTATATATAATATATATAATATAATATAATTATAAATAATATATAATTATAAATTATATAATTATAAATTATAAATTGATATAATTATAATTGATTATAATATAAACCTTTTAGATTTGGGCTTGTAAAATAAACAGAGCAGGGTGGAAACAGTGATTAGGAAAGAGAGAAGACTTTAAAGTCAGATATATGTAGATTTTGTCCTGGATCCATAATGTGTGACAGCTGTGTAACATCACTGGATCTTTAAAGTACCAGTTTTCTCACCTGTAGAATGGGGTCAATAATAAAATAGCTTCATAGGAATTTTGAAAAAAACAAATGAGATAGTTTGTCTAAAATACAAAGATTAGTCCCTAGCACACTGCAAATGTCCAATAATGCCATTTTTTTTGTTATTGTATTTCTGATTCATTATGTTTTCAGATTTAATCCAGGTTTAACAATGATTAATTTTAGATGCATTTAACCTTAGCAAAATAAAGTTTTAAAAGAGATATGGATAGTTTAAATCTTTTAGAATACAAATTTTTGATAACATTCTTCCTTTTCTTTTTTCAATTTAAGAAAGTAATATGTTGATAGAGAATAACTGTTAACAATTAGATGTAGCAGAAGTGCAAAATAATCTCAAGGTAGAGTTATTTTTTTTCTAGTAATTGATTTTCAACAACCAAAAATCAATAACCAAAAATATTCAAAGATGGCCTTACATTTTCATAACATTCTTTATATCTCCAAGAGCCCTTTTGTGTCTTGGAGTGTGCGTAATCCTTTCTCATTTTCCTACCAATGATGTTGCTTTCTCCCCAGGGGACTTCAAATATATAGGCTTTTGCTTTGTTTTGTTTTAATTTTAAATATATCTTCTATAACTAATAAAAATGAAACCCAAACATGTTGAACCTGAGTGAAATAAATGCAATGAGATTGTCAGAATAAATTTGTCTAGGTGAAAATTGCATAAGACAATGGATTTCTGGGACTCAGGGGGAGGTTGTGTGTAGGGGAGTAGAGGGCATGAGGGCATGGTACCTATCACAAAATAGGCGTTCAGTAAGTAGCTGTTGAATGAATGAATACATGAATTTATATGAACTACTGAATCAGGAAAGCCTTGACACAACGAGCCCTCATAGATTTCTTGTTGATTCGCTGCCAAGGCTCCTTGACACAGACCTTTCTTTTGTAGAAGTATTTTTTGAATAATTTCTTTCCCTTACCTCTTTTCCTTTCTATTCTTATTAGTACAAAACCCAGTGACATGGATCCACTTATATTGAATCATCTGATTTTACTAGCTAACTATCAAGGACACATAGAAACTCTTAAGGCTTTATGACTTCAAATTGTTTTCTACAAATAAGAAAGTAGCTCACATTTTCCTAGTACTTAATGGATATTCAGTGTGAGTGATATGTTTATTGGGTTAATAATCAGAGATAAGTGAAATTACTTACATTATTAGAAAGGCTATTCTATCCATTCGAGAAATTTTTGGACATAGAATCAGACAATTTGTTTTTCCAACTAGCTTTCACAATGAATTAGTTAACAGAATAATTCATTCATATTCTTAAATTCAGTATCTGTAACAGTATTTTTCACTGAGAATATATGAGATGGCCCAAGTAAGTGCAGAAATAAAATAAGTAAACTTTTTTAAAAATAATTTGTCAAAAAAATAATTTTTCTATTAAAACTAAAGAAGAAAATTTAGATAAAGGAGTGATAACATTTTACAGTTCAGAGAGCCCAAGGACCTGCTCTAGATGCTGTCTAGAATGATTCCTTATAGCTCACCCATTTTTAATTTTGTTATTTTATTCCCTTTAGCAACACAAATATTATTTTAATATTATATTATTTTATAAAACACTTCAAACTCATGGAAATTATGGACAAAACATTATAATTTTACCTCATAGTGAAAACCTTAAATGGCAAACATCTGGTCATAGTAATTTCATGTGATTAGAGATTCTTTAAAGGACTAAGTGTGTTCCTTAAAGACTGGATATCATACATCTTCTTTTTGGCAGTACATCTGATAATATGAAAAAAATTACATTATAACCTTAGCGTTAGTCTTTACAGAATTATGTTGGAGAAATTATTTTGAAAATGAAGATGTTACTATGTACGTTAATGCTTTAAGTATTTTCCACTAAACTTACACATATTAAAATTCACAAATATCTGACAATTTTTTTAAATTGGACAAATGATTATAGCTAAAAATTACTTGACCCAAAAAATTTTGTAGATGAGATGAACACTATTATAATGTCTAGAACCTTAGGTAAACAACTGGGTTCTAAATATGAGGTCAGTATATAGTAGCTTAGAATATCAATACACTGTTACATATCTGTTAACTAGCAAATTTACTGGAGTTCTTCACCTGATAATCACATTGTGTATAACCTCAAGAATATTTTCTTTCAGAGACTAGAAAATACAAATTATCAAGAGAAGGGGTAGTGGAAGAAAGAAGAATGGGGAAAGTATAAGAGGAGAAAGAAAGAATGTTACATTAATTGCTTTTAACTGTTAATTTTATTTTTTTAAGATTTTATTTATTCATGAGAGACAGAGAGAGAGAAGCAGAGACACAGGCAGAGGGAGAAGCAGGCTCCATGCAGGGAGCCCAATGTGGGACTGGATCCCCAGACTCCAGGATCACGCCCTGGGCCCTGGGCCAAAAGCAGGCGCTAAACCGGCTGAGCCACCCAGGCTGCCCAACTGTTAATTTTAAAAGACATTTACCTGGGGCACCTGAATGACTCAGTGGTTGAGCTTCTGCCTTTGGCTCATGTCATGATCCTGGAGTCCTGGGATCAAGACTGTATCAGACTCCCCACACAGAGCCTGCTTCTCCCTCTGTCTATGTCTCTGCCTCTCTCTCTGGGTGTCTCATGAATAAACAAATAAGTAAAAAATAAAAGGCATTTAATAGTCCAGAACTGACAACAGCTGAATGGTATAGGTAGCTGTCATCTCTTACAGATATTTTTTTGGACAATTGAATATCCCAAGACTTCTTTTCTTTAACTTAAATATAGTTTGGTAACAACTTTAGATTTTTGTATGTGTGTGGAGAACTTTTCCTGCTTTTAGTACATTAATTAAATGAACTGTGGATTTTTTCTTTCATCAGAAATTACAATGGAATAAATGGAGTGCTAAAAGGATAGTACCACATGCTTTGTCATTTGCATTTAGATCCAGAGAAGATTAATTATGCTCCTTTAAGTGCTCAGAATTATAAGGCAGGTTCCAGTTAATACCTAATGGAGGAAAGAGGGACAAGAATTCAGGGCAAGTGAAGAAATGTGATGACTCACTGAGATTAAAGAACGCGATGTGGAATAGTGACTTACACATCTAACAGAAAGAAGGGATATCAAAAAAATATTTCCTCTACAAAATCCCATGTTCGGAGACTGTAGCTTAACACACACACACACACGCGCACACACACACACACACACACACACACACACGAGGAAGTTCATAAGCCCCCTGCCTTCTCAGATAAGGCTAGATATGTAAAGGGAAGTAATGTCTTTGTATAAATATTATTTCTAAGTATATAGAAGTTTAGTTTTCTTTGAAAACATTCTTAAGTATTGCACCTGAAATAAAGTAGAAGGAACTTTGAGTTATATTAACTTTTATCAGGAATGTCATAACAGGGAGGAGAGAAAGCCACACAGAATCTTTATGACTATAAACATGCTTGAAGATTCTGTACCCTGCATCACTGTCTGAAGACATCCTTGCTCCCACACTTTCTTTTTTTTTTTAAGATTTTATTTATTTATTCATGAGAGACACAGAGAGAGAGAGGCAGAGACACAGGCAGAGGGAGAAACAGGCCCCATGCAGGGAGCCCGACGTGGGACTCGATCCCGGGACCCCAAGATCACTCCCTGGGCCCAAGGCAGGTGCTAAACCGCTGAGCCACCCAGGGATCCCGCTCCCATACTTTTATAACTTTGCGTTATTTTATAGCTCAGGTCATTGTGTGGTGTGTGATTTGCTACAAAGGCACAGGAAGGTGGGCAATTAAATAGTGCTCTGTCTTCTGTGTGTGTTTGTATTCTTTTAAATGCGATATCAAGGGGCACCTGGGTGGCTCAGTGGTTGAACGTCTGCCTTTGGCTCAGGTTGTGGTTCTGGGGCCCTGGGATGGAATCCCGCATCAGGCTCCCTGAGCCTGCTTCTCCCTCTGCCTGTGTCTCTGCCTCTCTCTATGTATCTCATGAATAAATAAATTAAAATCTTTTTAAAAATAAAATAAAAAATAAATTTGATGTCAAAATGTACATGGTAATCCAAACTTAAAAATTTGCCAGGTGATACGTATGATATTAGGCTCAGAATAGGATGGAAGACAGGCAGTATTTCTATTTTGTGTGCTCTCATGTCCTAGATAATAACTATAACAACAATAATCATTACTGGATAATATTTTACAATGTAAGCAGTGGCTCTCTGATAATAATGAGTAGCATAACTGGCAAACTTGTCTACCTTTACTGAAAGACCGAAACAAGAAAAGAATAGGTTAATCCAAGAAACATTATACCTTTGAATTCATAGAAGTGAATGTATAAGGATTTTATTTTATTTTTTTTTTTTGTATAAGGATTTTAATTTCAAATATAAAAATTTGAATAAAAAGTACCATAGATGTTCCAAAGTCTCACCTATTTCCTCACTCCACTTATGTCATTGAAAGTTACCATTTCATTTTTTGGTCAATCTGATGAGAATACATGGTATTTAGTTGTTTTAAATCCTTTACCCTGACTACTAGTGAGGAGAACCAACTATGTAACATGTTGAGCCCAGTACAAAATGAAAATGCAGAGCCTCAGCCCAGATCCAGAAAGTGGTCTCCCCTTCTCCCAGCCCAGCCCTGCAACCCACAGCGGTGGAGGATTTCCAAGGGATTAAAGCCTTTGCCCCTGTATACACTTGGTTACAGGTGGGTAACTCTCTGAACAGGTAGTAAAGTCATCTAGGGTCACCTGGGGCATGTGCCTGAACCATCTCTTTTGGTGCCCTGCTTTGGATGACTGCCTTTACAGGGCATCAGTAAGATGGAGGCCTTCCTCAGCCATACACGGTGCTTTCTTTCCCCTACAGGAAGGAGAAGAAGCCATCCCAGAAGGAAGGATGCAGGAAGGTGGGAAGAGGCTAGATCTCACATGAGCCAAAACACATGCTCCAAATGTCCCCTCAGAGTTCATTTCCAAAGCCCAAATTCAAAAATAAAATTACTAAGAATTCTAAGATGATGGCCGCAGAGAACTAGACCCCAAGCAAAGGGGCCCGTTCAGTGTGGGAACCTGTGTTCAGGCTCGTCTGCCTATGAAACAACCTGCTTAAAAAACAAAAACAAAAAACCAAACAAACAAACAAAAAAACAACCTGCTAGTGAGAGTGAACATCTATTCACAAATTTGTTGGGCTTTTATATTTCTTTTTGTCTAAATTTCCTGAGTATATTGGATGAACTATGAATTCTACTGGATTTATTTCTTGATTAACCTGACTTATATTTTGAGATATTACTATGTGATTTTCATTCAACTATAGTATTTTCTTGAGTAATTTTCTCAGAATGTATATATCCTTTATAATTGTCTCAGAGAGTATATAATCCATCTGTGAGTGTGTGTTTGTGTGTGAATGTATGTGTATGTGTAAGTAACTACTGACTGGCTTACTTTCCTCTCTTGTCTTTCTTTGTTTTAAATTTTCTTTTATTTTCTTTATCTTTTTCTTGGTAAAGAAGCAAAGAAGTTAGTATAGTGAATAAGTTCTTGGCTCAGAGAACTGTGCAGTCTTCTATACTTCATTGATGCAGATGAGATCCATGATACAAAATTGACTTTCACTCCCAAGAAGTTCATATATTTTTTCAGTTTATCCTTGATGTAGAGAAAATATCACCAGGCTAGCTATGGGTGTGTTATCTTTTTTCATTAATCACACTTGGTACTCATTGGGCATGACTAGAAACTCAGTTCTTTTTCAGCCAATAGTGAGTAACTATTCGTAGTTTGTGTTTTTTCTAATGGCTTTTTTTGTTGCCTTCCAAATACCTATTGTTCAAATAGACTCCCTGGATTTATTCCCCATTTGTTTTGTTATTTTATAGCTCAGGCCATTTCCAATTCTTCACACGGTTCTTTTGTGTTCTGGGGGAATTTTGCCATTTGATTTCCCAAACCATTAATTCTACTTTCAGCATTCTATTTCCCACTTTTTCTATAGAATATTTTAAATGTAAAAATCGCAATTCAAGCAATTTCTTAAAATCCCTATTCTAAGATTGTCGTTCTGTAATATCTCTATTTCCTTAACAATTCAATTCTGTAAAATATATACACTCTGAAAAAAATCTTCGCTGAATAAGATGAAGAACGTATCTTTTGAAAGAAGTTTCTGAAATCAAATCTTAGTTTTGCCAATAACTAACATTTTACCTTTTATTCTTAGACCAATAACTTTAACTCTCAAACCTCAACTTTAGGAAATTTTTCAGAGAATCAAATGAAGACACTGAGAAGCAAAGCCTAGCTCATAATAGGCACTTAATCAATGGGATTAGTTGCATTTAATAAACTGAAAACTCCCTAAGAAAATGTGTTTTACATAAATATCCTTTAGCTAAGAACAATCTTGTGTATTGAATATCAGTCACTATTATCAATCACAGTATCTCAACTTAAAAAAAATTAATGCATCTAATTCAGATACTTTTTACCAATTTATAATATTAAGAGCCATGCATGAACTCATGAAAACTTTTATCATAGCCATCCTTTTCTATTTAGGCTCCAGGTTATTATCACATAAGCCACCCAATATAAAGAAGAAATACAAGGTGGCTAAAACCTTACTTTGAAATATTTTTCAAAAGTTTTCATTCTTCAATCTTATTTTTAAATGAAAAGAGTAGGACTTTGATTCATTTTGTTATTCATTTGTAATATTGGTTTTATTTCTGGCTAATTTTAAGAAGCAAAGGAAGCCAGACAAAGTGAGAATCCTTACAATCTAGTGACAGTTGTAGCACCAGCCACCACACAGCAGCTCCTTGATGATCTGCTATGCATTTAAACATTTCCAGAATTGGAATTCACTTACAATCGATGCATGCAACTAATGTAAAACTTTCTCCTCTCATTCTCAATCCTCTGAAAAGATGTCATTAATCAAAGATGGAGCTTTACAACTAACTGATGTACAAGAGGGACTTTTATGACCTTGTAAGTCATGAGTAAATTACCTATTTAGGTGTACCCTTAATAATATTTGTGTTTGCTTCTTTGTCTAAAAAATGAAGATAAAAAATCTTGCCCCTTCTACCTAACAGATTTGTTTCAAGGCAGATGATGCATTTTGAAAGTATTCTATACTTATAAGACGTGCTTCTTACTAAAATCATTACACGCCATTACCTCTGACACCATGGCCAAAGATGCTGCAACTGCTGTGGCTCTGGTGCCTGCCATTGGGAGAGGACTATAAAGAGCAGCAGCCACTAGTGGTTTTCACTTTCTCATTAGGGTCTGACATTTTTGAAGTGTGACTCTGCTGCCAGGGAGTTGTCCATGGCACAAAACATGGCAAGTCTAGACTTCATGGATTTATAGAAAGCATGTCCCCAACCAATATATCAGAAGAAATATGTGATAGATTGTAATGACAAGACAGGAGTTTTGAGATGGAGGCAGAAGGTAGAATGTTTCCTTATGTGGCAGCGCAGTGGGATAAAATATGTGTCCCATGTTTGAGACTTAAATAGAACATTCACTATTATAAAATAATCATATTTCCAATTTTTTCTTCACTTTGCCTGGAAGAGATGAATGACTCAGCTGTCAGTACAGCTTGCGATTTTAAAGTTGAAATGAGGCTAAAATCTGTGCTTGGCATTCTTAAAAAGCTTTCTCAGTGAAGCGCTGGCTAGGAGAGAAATAGTCATGGATTCTCCACATATTCCTTGCACCACTGGCAAATTGTTCAATCAGCAAAGAACTCGAGATTTATTTTTCATTACTACTAAATAATCTCAAATTTCTAAACACTTAAATGAACAACTAGAATTGTAACTAAGAATACTGACTTTGAAAAAAAGAGCCTACATTTTTATGTTTTTCAATATGTTAAGGAATAGGAGTACTGCTGTCACCCTGCAGTAAACCTTTTAAAAGCAACATGTTTTAAACGATGATTAGATTAGCACCGTGTGCTACAGACACAATATACTCTCAAGCAGAGGCCACAACAGACAACCCAACAGCCTAAATACATGTTTCCAAGTTTGATGTTGTGAAAGCTTCTATTTCCATTAGAACGACAATCAAGGTGTATAGTGAGGATGAGAAAATGTCACAAAATAAAGTGGATCAAAAAGTATGATAGACAGTAGGCAAGACATACACGGAGTTTAAAGGACAGTAAAATTAACGAGAGTCTTGACAACAAGATTTCATGCATACAGAGGAAACATTTTATAGTAAAGAAAATTGAGTGCCAAAGAACCTGGGCTGAACCCTGCTCTGGGGGAGAAAGTAGGAGAAAAGGAACTTTAATCAGAGTTGTCACATGGGGGACAATCAAAGAGCAGAAATGATTAATAAAGTTTTTTTCTAGCTGCATGGCAGGGCATAGAGTTCATTAGTCTACATTGGCACTGAGATGAATAGATTGTTCAATTTTGGAGGTAGAACTATTGATACCTTTTATACATACACCATTCCATTATGGTGAATGTGACTTCAAGGAAAATATAAATTTTTATGAAGATACAAATCTATCCAGAAATTTTGAAAAAAATCATTGCCCATTACTGGTCCTTAAGTCATTTCAATTTTTTGTTCCATTTGGGTAAATGTTTGCAAATCTCCAACTTACTTCCTCTCCCTTCAGATAAGGAATACCACTTTTTATGCTATATGAAATCTGACAAAATTCTTTGCCATGAAATAATCTGGTTTCTCTGCAGAATAGGTTATAATAATGTTTCACGTATTATCCCTGATATAAAGTTATTTTTCTTCAACTATATTATCATAGACATTTCTGTAAGTACCTCAGTTTTGATTATTAAATATTAAACTTAATAATATTCTTTCTAAAAATATTTCTTCTTAAAATATTAAAACATATTTCTCAGGGATCCCTGGGTGGCACAGCGGTTTAGCGCTTGCCTTTGGCCCAGGGCGTGATCCTGGAGTCCCGGGATCGAGTCCTGCGTCAGGCTCCCAGCAAGGAGCCTGCTTCTCCCTCCTCCTGTGTCTCTGCCTCTCTCTCTCTCTCTGTGTGTGTGTCTGTCATGAATAAATGAATAAATAAATCTTTAAAAAAATAAAAATAATAAAACATATTTCTCCTCCCCTTGGGCATTTTGTTGGAGATTGCGTAATTAAATTTCAATGGACCATAGATCTTCCAGATAATGTCTTCAAGATTGGGAAGATTTGCTGAGTAATAATAAAGAGATCTGATCTTAAGTGCATTTTGCATAAGATGCTACATCATTGGTTCTGTTCTCTCTCTCCATCTTCTAAAGAAAGCACCATCAAAAACCACTTAAGCTTTCCAGGACTTCCTTTGTATTTACTTAGCCTTTGGTAAAAGGAGACTTATTTAATGCTTCTTACAAAGCCTCTCCAATCCATGAATCCCTGCTTCCTAGTTCAGGTATTTTTACTAAACACTGATGCTTCTATCAATGTTGGCTGCAGAAACCCAGGGAAGACCACTTGTTGACAGTACCTAACAGAATAATTTTGATGATTTTCTGTGAATAAAAGAAGAGAAAGAAGGGGAAGTAAAGGTACAAGATGGAGAGGAATAAGCTTAGAATTAAGACAATACATAGGGCCTAGAAAGTTTTGCAGAAAAGAGGAGAAAATCCCTCACTGGCGAGTTTTCCAATGCCAGTCACAATGCTTTATTCTTCCAGCAAATTGCCTTAACACAAGTTTCCAGATGAATGAAATAAATTTGACATGAAGAAATTCAGTAAGAAAAAGAGGCAGAATTGTGATACTCCTTTTTAAAAGATTTTATTTATTTATTCATGAGAGACACAAAGAGACAGGCAGAGACACAGGCAGAGAGAGAAGCAGGCTCCTTTCAGAGAGCCGGATGTGGGATTCCATCCCTGGACACCAGATCACGCCCTGAGCCAAAGACTGGTCCTCAACGCCTGAGCCACCCAGGCGTCCCAAATCATGATACTCTTAACTAAATATGGGATCCATCAATGTTTGGGGTTAGGGTATGCAAAGATGGTCATTGAAATGTTTCCTAGGAGCAATTACGTAGGATGTCCTAACCCAGCCCTCCCATAAATTAAGTAATCTGCAAAGTCTACTAAAATAACATGTTTTATGTCCATGTGTGCTTTTCACCTCCCTAAGACCTAAAGAATCATATTTTTACTTCTTCGTATCTGTTAAAGTTTCCAAAGTATTAATAAACACCTTATTAATACTTCTTTGTTTGATTTGTTGGTAATAAAGTACACTCAAAAGAGCTCCAGTAGAATGAAGAAAGGAGGGAAGACCTTACTTCTCCAAAGGAGTCTCTTCCCAGCACTTAGAGAGAGTAAGCTCTGGACTTCCAAATGTCATATAATTGACAGCACTGGTGATGGAATTATTGCTATATGATGCTTTTCAACTCTATATATGGATTGTTGATTAATTAATACAAAAAAACCTATGAATTTATGCATTTTTCTTCTATTATACTATTACACTTCTATTATATTAAAGAATTACTATCCCAATTTTCTGGAAAGAAGAAAGCAATTATAAAAATTTTATTTGTTTTAATTCAATAATATTTCAGGCATTCAATTCAAATGAGACCTAGGTCAGGTTAGATGTTCTGGGAAATGCACTAACAAATAATTGCATTTTCTACAGTTTTTCATTCAAAAATCTATTCAATTATGCAAAGCAGTAATCTTTCTTCTTTTCAATAAATATAAAATATCTTTGGATTTTATCCTGCTTTTTCACCTATCTGCTTCATACCAGTTTCTTCTTTCTGCTTCTGTTTCTTTATCTATAAGATGATGCTATGATGATGATGATGATGAGAGTTGCTACCTCATAGAGTTTCTGAGGAGCATAAAATTAAGATTAATGAAAAGTGCATAAAACAGTGACTGTCAATTATTAAATACTATATAAATGTTTGCTCTTACTAGTATCATTGTTACATTAGATTTAAATTTTAAGCAAAAGAAGGATATTGGCATACATGTCAGAAAAGACCTCATGGTTATTAGAGTATATTAATAATGATCATCCTAAGAACTAATAGTAAAAACAGAATTTTTTAAAGTAGGATTGTTGGAAGGGCATTGTAATTTACAAAAATGAAGCAATAATATTTTTATCTCTAAGTGTAGTTATTTGGGCTATTTTTAAAAAATACCTAAAATATCTCATCCCAGTGATTTTTGCTTCCCCTCTTTTATTTGAAATATAACATATTATTACTTTCTGATGGAAAAGGGAATGTTGTATCAGAGATTGTCCTGGAGCAATACATGGCAATATTATGTTTAGAACCTGTGTTGGGAATTTAATTATAAAAGTATATTAAAAACCATTCTGACTAGAAAGTAATGTCCATATAATATCCCTGCCCCCATTTACAATATTTTATTATCAGCACATATAAAATCCTTCACAAGCTGATCTCAGATAATTAGCCACCCCAATCTCTGTTTACTTCCTCTGCACAATCTCCTTCCAGACACTTTTCTCTTCTTTCCATTCCTCAAACACACCAATTCTTGTAGTTTCCTGAATGGAATAGCTTCTTCCATCTTCGCTTGGGTAATTCCTACTAATTCCTTGAAACAGAACTTAAAAATCATATCTTTTGTGATAGCTCTGTGAATTTCTTTCGATAAAGTTAATTGCTCTGCTCAATCTGCTTTGCAGAACTCAAGCAAGTTCCTATCTTCAAAGGAGATTGGATAGAGCCCTTTCCATTAGCATGTGTGTACATGGAAATGCATGTAAGTGTGTATTAGGACACCATGACATATCTGTGCAATTCTTTCAGTCTTCCTAAATCACTTACAATAATACAAAATAGTCTACCCCTCCTCTGGCTCCTTGTTCTAACTGGAGGTCCTTCTTTCTGCACAAATCCTGTGGCTGACTGCTGCTTCTCATTCAGGTAACTGCTCAAATGTCACATAAAAAAAAAAAAAGAAAGAAAGAAAGAAAGAAAGAAAGAAAGAAAGAAAGAAAGAAAGAAAGAAAGACTTTTCTGACAAGGTGAATAATTTTACTTTTCATGCTCCTCACCCCAAACATTCTCTAGTCCTTCTCTATCACCCTGCATTTTTATTTCTTTCATATCATCTCATTATTTTTTTCTCCTTGGCAGAGCGAGGGTATTATTAAATACAGAAAGGGAATACATTTCTAGGAGTGAAATTGATAGATCAGAGTATATATATTAAGACCTTTGGTGCATTTTGCCAAGTTCCTATCCAGAGTTACTTTATTGCTATTGCTATCATTATATAGTATGTATAATTTTAATACAGATCTATAATTACGCCATTCATTGTAACTATCACTTCTGTTCTTACAATATACCAATCACTGTGTTAAGTGCCATAATACATTAGGCGTATCTTTACATGTATTTAAGTCTAATTATTTGCACTTCCATGGGTAGTATGAGAGTGCCAATTTTAACATTCTTTCACCATTATTTTTAAAAATTTTCATCACTAAAAATTATATTTTACTTTCTGAATTTGAATTTCTTCATTGGCAAGTATAGTAGAATATGTTTTCATATCTTAGTTGTTATTTGTATTGCTTTTTTTGTGAGCTCAGTGTATTAATTTGCTAGGGCTGACATAGCAAAATACTATAAGCTGTGTAGCTTAAACAACAGAAATTTATCATCTTGCAGTTCTGGAAGCCAGAAGTCCAAGGTCAATATATCAATAGGGTCATATTCCCTCTGAAGACAACAGGGAAGGATTGACTCCAAATCTTTCCTTTAGCTTCTGCTTAGTTCTTGAGTTTGTGGCATCATAGGTCCAATCTGTACTTGGTATTCACCCAGTGTCTTCACATTATCTTCCTTCCACACATGGATCTCTGTGTCCAAATATTCCTTTTTTGTAAGTACATTAATTAATTGGATGAGGACTCACTCTAATAATCTCATCTTAACTTGACTATCTCTGCGAGGACCTTATTTTCAAATAAGGTCACATTCTGAGGTATTGGGTGAAACGGCTACAAAGCATAAATTTTGGAGTGGCACAATGCAACCTATGACATCCAGTTCATTATCTTTGCTAATTTTTCCTTTGATAAAGTCAAATAGTTTCATGAATCTTAAGAAAAGTAGAAATAGGGACACCTGGGTGGCTCAGCGGTTGAGCGCCTGCTTTTGGCTCAGGATGTGATCCCAGATTCCCAGATTCCAGTCCCACATCGGGCTCCTTTCATGGAGTCTGCATCTCCCTCTGCCTGTGTCTCTGCCCCTCTCTGTGTCTCTCATGAATAAATAAATAAAATATTTAAAAAAGAAAAGTATAAATATTAGCTTGGACTATATGTCTGACATATTTTTGGTTTGTGTTTATCTTTCTGTTTTGTTTATGCACTACTGATGTACTAAATTTCATATTAGTATATAGAAAAATGATGATTTCTTTAGCAATTGCCTTCAGACAAGTCCTGGCCATATAAAAATTAGGTAAAGGACCCTTAGGTCATTTAAAATTTCAACCTTTCATTTAATTATTCAGTATAAACCATGTGTTTTAGCTCTCTGGAATCAGCCCTCTACAAATTATTCCTTATACTGTGAGAAGAACTTTTCTAACATATGTCTTTGATTTCTTAACCTATTGCTTAAATCCTTGGAAGCCTTCTCATACCTTATTAAAACCTTATTAGAGAATTTGGCTTCCAGATTCCTCAAGATCTGGCCCATCCCATTTTCACAGTCACATCTCTGCCCACACATTTACACACACCTACACTTCATGCTTATCAGACTACCTGAAACTTGGAAAATGTACCACATCCTCCCAGGCCTCAATGTCTTTGCAAACACAATCCCTAATGCACATGCATGGTGCCCATTTCAGAACTCCAAAAATTGCATTGTATCTACTGGCTTTTCTCTCTGAATTTTGATATCTACACACACAATATCTACTTTACAAAACATCAGCAAAAATGAGTACACACAATATCTACTTTACAAAACATCAGCAAAAATGAGTAAAGAAACTATTTGCATTTTTTAAAAAGTATCTCTAACATGGATAAACGATAATTCTGAGAGGAATCACCATAAAACTTGGGGAATGGGATGCAGAAACAGTGGAGCAGATTGTGCAAGACTGATGGAGCAATAGAATCAGAAACCCAGAACTAAATCTGGGAGAAGAACTTCCCTAGCCATTCTCTAATGGCAGACTAGCAATTGTGACTATTCAGAAAATAATTCCATAAATACTTTGTAGACTTTTCATTTTGAAGTCATTTTAGATTTGTAAAAAAAAAAAAAAAAAAACACTATAAAGACAATACTGAACATTCTCCCATACTTTCAGCTAAATTCCCCTAATGATAACATTTTATACAACTATGGTGTGTATTTACCCAAACTAAGAAATTAACATTGGTAAAAAAATACCAATTAAACTAGACTTTATTCAAATTCAAATGTTTTTCCACTTATGTTAATTTTCTGTTCAGGAAGCCAAACCAGGATATTACACTGTACTTAGTCTTCTGTTTCCTTAGTCTTCTTCATTCTGGGACAGTTTCTCAGTCATCCCTTGTTTCCAATAACCTTGACACTTTTGAAGAATACTTATCAGGTACTTTGTAGAATACCTTCATGTGTATTGTGGGATGCTTCCCATGAAGATATTGATAGTAAAGATATTAGAGAAGACTATAACAGAGGTAAAATTTCCTTCTCATCACCCCGTATTGGGGGTATATGACATCAATACTGGCTATCACTGATGATTTTACCTTGGTCACTTGGTGATACTGTTGTGTGCCAGGTTTCTCCCCATAAAGTTACTATTTTTCCCTCTCTATACCTTATTTCTAGGAATTGCATTACTAAGTCCATCTCACACTTAAGGGCATCCGAATTAAGCTCCATTTCCTGGAAGGAGGAGTATCAAAGATTTGTGGACATATGTTCAAAGCACTTCAGTAATTATTTTGTGGGAGATACTTTGTGGATATGTAAGTACCCAGTCTCTTCTTTCTGATTCTCTAATTCCTGCATTCACCTGTGATTTTCTATTTTCTTCATTCCTCCCATATTTACTATTTTCAATTTTTCTGAAGGGAATATTTATTTATTTATTCAATCACTTATTTATTTATTTATTTATTTAATAAATAAATTAAATTTATTTATTTATTTATTCAATCCTCCCTCATTTATTTATTTATTCAATCACTCACGTATTTCAGTATGGACTTGTGGATATTTATGTTATCCTTAGGTTAGACTCTGTTGCTATCATTATTTGTTTTCTTGCTCAAATTGTTCTACTCTTGGCTACTGGAAACACTTTCAAGTTAACTCCTGTGTCCTTTTGATATGGCTCATCTTTTAATTTTTTTTTAACTTCCTTACTTATGGATACTGCAAGATGTTTTGTGGCTCATATTTTATAATGAGTTATTTCTCCAGTGACCTCTGCTTTCCTTTATTAGAGGCTGATATTTAGAAACTAAGATCTGAGTGCTAATAGGGACTGATATTTAGAAACAAAGATCTAAGTGCTTAGAAACTAAGATAAGTGTGCCCTTTTTTATTGAGGTTTCACTGATGCTAGGCCCTTTCAATGGGTAGAGTTAGGAAATACATAGCTGTATTTCTTATTTCACCTATCAGGATTTACATTACAATAAGCATATGTTCACACTTGAGTCTCCAGCTCTAGTTCAGCACCACAAAATTTATCCCTGCCTTCCTCTTTTTCATCTTTGTCAATCTACCTCTGATAGTAAGAAACCTGGATCCCATTATCTACAGTTCATCTATGTATTTGTTCAAACCTAATGAACATATAAAGTTGATTCAGAAATGCTAATTCATAGACACATGAAAATAAATTTATCAACTACAGTATAGTGTTTCTTGTGTACCAATGGTCCCCAACTTACGATGGTTCAACTTATGATTTTTCAACTTTATGATGGTGAAAAAGCAATACACATGCAGTAGAAACTATACTTTGAATTTTGAATCTGGATCTTTCCCTGGGTTGGTGATATGCTGTAGGGTACCCTTCTGATGTGGGGCGGTGACAGTGGTCACAGCTCCAAGTCAGCCGCGTGATCAGGAGAGTTAATAACTGATACACTTACAACCCTCTGTTTTTCATTTCCAGTATAGTAGTCAAATAAATTACATGAGATAGTCAATACTTTATTACAAAATAGGCTTTGTGTTGGATGGTTTTGTTCACCTGTAGGCTAATTTAAGTGTTCTGAGTATGTTTAATGTAGGCTAGGCTAAGTGCAGATGTTCGTTAGCTTAGGTGTATTGAACATATTTTGACTAAAAATATCTTCAAATTATGACAGGTTTATCATGATGCAACCCTATCATAAGTTGAGGAAGAACTGTACAGTTCAATTTTTAGGCTTCCAGTTTCTACTCAAAACACTCTTTTCCAATGGCACCTATTTCAGTTTCTTTTCCCCCATTTTTTTCAGTGAAATTATGCCATTCATTTGAAATTAAGTTTATTGTCAAAGTCTGCATTATGCCCTGGGATTCTCCAACATCCTGATAGATTTTCTTTAAATTTAAATACATAAAAGTTCTCATTTTGCAGTGTACAGTTCTATGGGCTTTCATACATGCATATAGTCATATGTTCACCACCAAACTTTCTTACAACACAGTTCAACACCTCAAAAATTCACTTGTGCTGATCATATGTAGCCAACTTCTACTCCCACACTAACTCTTGATAGTTAATAAGCTATTTTTCATTCTTATAGTTTTAGCTTTTCAGAGGATCAAATTAATGAAGCCAAACAATATGCAATCTTGAAGAAAGAAATAGAAAGATATAGAATATTCATAGATTGGAAGACTCAATATTGATAGGATGACAATTATCCCCAATTTAATGTGTAGATACAATAAAATCCCATTCAAAATCCAAACTGTCATTTCTACATGGAACATCAAAGTAACTAGAAAAGCCAAAATAATTCT
This sequence comes from Canis lupus familiaris, assembly GCF_011100685.1. NCBI lineage: Eukaryota > Metazoa > Chordata > Mammalia > Carnivora > Canidae > Canis > Canis lupus. The sequence goes on from NC_049253.1 coordinate 21,112,668, forward strand.
TGGAAAAAAAAAAAAAAACAGAAAACTCCCATTATATGATTTTTAAGACTTACTGTAAAGAAAGATAGTTCAATGGAACAGAAAGTTCAGAAATTGACTACAGACATGATCAATTGGTTTTTGTCAAAGTTCCAAAATCAACTCAGTGAAGAAAGGACAGTATTTTGAACAAACATTTAGATGTTTCTGTACAAAAAAAAGAGACTTGATTTATACTTTACACCTTATACAAAAAGGACTTGAAATGTATCATAGCCATAAATGTAAAACATGAAAAATGTAGAATATCTAAAAGAAAACACTAGAGAAAAATAGATGTAACCTTAGCTCTAATGATGAGTTTTTATATGTGACACTAAAGTTATGTTCCATATAATAAAAAAATAGAATAAATTTGACTTTACCAAACTAAAATATTTTGCTATGGAAATGGTACTCTTAAGAGAACAAAATCACAACCCACAACCTGGGAGAAAAATTTTGCAAAAATATATATCCAGACTATAAAAAGAATACTTGAAGCTCCACATTAAGGAAACCAACAATCCAGTTTAAAAATGAGCAAAAGGTATGAGCAGGCATCGCAAAAGAAGATCAAAGAATGGCAAACAAGCATATAAAAAGACACTCAAGATCATTAGTTCTTAGGAAATGCACATTTAAACCTCAGTGAGATGCCATTACATACCTATTAGAAAGGCTAAAATGTTTTTTTAATCAGACAATACCAAATGGTGACAAGAATGCTGAGCAACAAGAATTCTCATTCCACAAATTTTTAACTTGTACATTATCCATTTTATAGCATGTGTTTGTTTTCAAATAACACCATTGTTTTTATTATAAAGTCTGCAGCAAATAATTTAGTTAGGTATGAAAAGATTATAAGAAAGCATAGGGATCAGTTTTACTAAATTTATAATTATAATTGTTAACCTTGGAGCAAAGCAAGTCAAGCAGCTAAGGTATACTTTGTAAGCCTGATGACTGAGGATAAATCTATCCATTTCTGTTTGAATCAGTCATAGTTATTTATACCCATGTGAGGCTGGAAAATATTCACTTTTGATTAGAAGAATCAAAATATTGATAATTGTTAGCAAAGGCAGGAGGCATCTGTATTATAAAATGATTTTAATAACTTCTAAAATATATTTAGTATTTATTATAGGTCAAATACTATAATGCATGCTTTGCAGGTCCATCTATGCACAAGAACAAATTACTACTATTAGGATGAAATACCTGTTTTAAAACTTCTAATTAAAATAAAATATTTAAAATTACTATTTTAACAATGTGAATAAAATATTGATAATTATTAGCCAAAGGGAAACTCCTATGATTGAATTAAATATAAAAAGTGGCACAGGATGATTTCCTTCAGTATTCATAGCTAATGGATATTTGCCAAAATGAAGACAATATGATCATTATAATGTGCATAAAAATTTTCCCATTGTAAAGAAGCTTAGACGTATTCTCACTGTAAGAAAAAAGAGAAAGAGAGAATACTCTAAATTTCACACAACTGAGACAACTTGCTCAATTTTAAATTTACAAATTCCTTTACAATAAGAATAAATAGTTGAGTAGGATGGGAAAAAATAAAGCATTGCCAAACATAACTAGAATGTGTTAATTTAACAGTAATCATAATTTGGTGTGCTAGAATCAACCAGCTGCAAAAAGCAAGCAAAGTGTTTATTTTGGTGTTAATACAAATATTAGTATTTCTTTAGTATTTTTAGTTTACAATGCTGCCAAGAAAATTTAAGAATAAAATTTCCATTGGTCTGGAGGGGATAGGGGAGGATAAAAGGAAAAGAAGGATTCTATAGAACCGACACCAGCAAGCATAGCAGGAATTTGTTGCAAGATACAGTTGAATTAATGGCAGGAAGAAAAAAGGATGAGACTCAAAGAAAAAAAAAAAAATCTAGTCATTGATGATTTAACTCCCAGTGGTCTAAAGCCAATTCCTGGCTTCTGACTGGGAGAGTAAAATACCTCCACAAATAAAACTGTTCCTTAGAAGTTACTACAGAGAAGGCAATGCTGGTTGTACAGTAATTAGATTTTAAGGGAGAAAAGAATGGAGAACATTGCTTTAGATGTTATTAGGGGCAATCGTACTTAATGATACATTTCAATTCTAATTTCACTGAAATTATAAAGTTGCAAGCCCAGGCCCCCTCCTCTCTCACTCCATCAGCGTTTTGTGAAGTGTTCTCCTTAATTAACTAAATTGTTGTCTAGCCAGACATCTTGACTTTGAGAAATTGGATGTCGGGGGATTTGCTTGACAGAGGACCTAACAGAGTCTTCACATAGAACAGAAACATGACATTGGTTCTGAAATAAATTTATAGTCCTGCTGAACAGAGGTTCCACTACCAGAAGAAACTGCTCTAGAGGCGCGATGACTAATATGTCACCACATCAGCAATTCCTTTATGGAAGCAGAGGAGGAACACCCAAATAAATCAGATTTGTCACAGGCCTAAATACCAGTAGGCTTGTCAGCTGGATCTGAATGAGATGTCCCAGAGCAAAAGGTGGGAAAGTTTCGAGAGCACTTTTCCAGAAGCCTCACGCACAGCAGCTCAGCAGCCATTTCAGTGGCTCACGCCTTGGATGTTAACCCTAATGATCTTCCTTAGATGTGGCTTCCCCATCATCACAGCCATTTTATTTGTTTTAAAGGGAAAACTAAGGGGGTGCTTGGGAGGCTCAGTTGGTTACTGCCTGCCTTTCACTCAGGTCATTATCTCTGGGTCCTGGGATAGAGCCCTAGGTCAGCTCAGTGCTCAGCGGGGAAGTCTGTTTCTTCCCCTGCCACTGCCCCTCTGCTGGTGCTCTCTCTCTCTCTCACTTTCAAATAAATAAATAAAATCTTTAAAAGTATGTAAGTAGATAAATGAATAACAGGAAAAATAGGGTCTGAATATGGAGAGAACAATATATGCTGCAGCTCTTCTGCACCCTTTTCGGACTTCTCTAGTTTTATAATTCTACTCAATACTTACTAAAATACCAAGCAGCCCTTATTCCTTGAAGAAGGTCAGAAAAACGTTATTTAAGTGATTCATCCATTCTTTCCAATTAAAAAAAAAGTAATGTTAAGATGACTATGCCACATGTACAGTAAAGAAGCCTTATTTGTATATAATTCAAATTATTTGAGTTATTTGCATATAACTCAAATATATAATACACTAATTACATTTATTTTTGGTGTCTAGAAAATAAGCTGACATCAATAACTAAAACAAAAACTATTCAGAAGGAGAAAAAAGAACATTCTAAATTTATAATGTTGATGCTTCCCTTCAAAAATCTTCTAAAATATACCCTAGAATTTGGAAAAGTGGCACATCATAAATAGAAGATTTGTTGACTCATAATATTTGTTGAATCCTTAACAAGTTCCATTTTATGGGGAAGATATCGTCTTGGCTTATACATTTTTTTAAATATAAAACATGTGACTCTCCATCTCAAATATAAATAGTAATATTAAAAAGTGTAGGATTCCCTCTTCACTTGCAAAGCAAATAAAGAACTCTACCTCAACATTATTAGAAATGGTTAGAAAATGAATACACAAAAAAAAATCTATGCAAACTTTAAACAAATATACCCTTTCTTTTCACAAATGCTTCTATTTAATGTTATTTTATTGTATTGAGAGAGAGAGGGCATGCACACATGAGTGGGAGGAAGGGCCAAGTGAGAAGGAGAGGGTGAGAGGAAGAGAGAGAATCTTAAGAAGGCTCCATGCCCAGCATGGAGTCCCATGTAGGACTCAATCTCAAGGACCCTGAGATCATAACCTCAGCTGAAATCAAGAGTTGGAGACTTAATCAAATGAGCTACCCAGGTGTGCCATGAATACTTCTAATTTAATTTACCCAATTCATTATAGCAGTTTCTTAAGATAAATCAAAGATCACTGAAATAATAAGAGATGTTTGAGGAGAAAGAAACTCATATAACTTGAACTTCAGTGATCTCTGAGGGAGATATTAGGCTGCTAAGACCCTGAGACGTCTTTTCTTGAGATGTTGTGCTTACTGTTGCAAACAAAAAAAAAAAACCTTTATATTCCATTAAAGAATTTGTCTAAATGCGGGACGCCTGGGTGGCTCATTGGTTGAGCGTCTGCCTTCAGCTCAGGGCATGATCCCTGGGTCATAAGATGGAGTCCCACATTGGGTTCCCTGCAGGGAGTCTTCTTCTCCCTCTGCCTATGTATCTGCCTCTTTCTCTGTGTCTCTTATGAATAAATAAATAAAAATTATAAAAATAATTTATCTAAATGCATTAAAAATACCTGTGCATGTATATACCTCCCTCACTAAGTTGTATCTCCTTTTTTCATTAAGTGCATCAGGAGTGTAGAGAACCAGAGATCAGTAGTTTCAAGAATATGTTTAAACATATTTTATTTAAAAAAAATTGTGGAACATGGGATCCCTGGGTGGCGCAGCGGTTTGGCGCCTGCCTTTGGCCCAGGACTCGATCCTGGAGACCCAGGATCGAATCCCACGTCGGGCTCCCGGTGCATGGAGCCTGCTTCTCCCTCTGCTTATGTCTCTGCCTCTCTCTCTTTCTCTGTGACAATCAAAAATAAATAAAAAAAAAAATTAAAAAAAAATTGTGGAACAATAACAACAAAGAGGCATGATGTGAAAACAACCATATTCCAATTTACAGGGTTTTTTTTAGTGTTTAATGATTACCTTTTACTGGACTGCTGTTTTAAATACTAGATGCTTGGCAATCCCAGGATCATTTGAATCCACTTTTAAAGCATCACAGAAATCTTCACAGGGCAGATGGAATCTGAGCATAGACCTAGAAACTGAATAGGAAGGTATCTGTGAGCCAGGCAAAGGCTAGGAATGATAACACATTGAAGTGGGCAGCAGAGAGTATAAAGACATCTTTCAAGCAGAGGAACAATTTGGCCTGAGGTATGTGGAAATGAGATACAACATGTTCAGAGAGATAGTATTGATAAATCATATTGTAAGAATGGGGAAGAATTATATTAATGCCAGAAAGGAAAATACAGTAAAGTGTAAGACTTTAATTTTTCATCCTAAGTCTGTCAAAGCTTTCCAATATATTGTAGTCATTCAAGAAAAGTTGAATGAATGAATAATTGAATGAACCAATAATAATATGAAAGTGTTGAATCACCTTGACAAAATATTATACCTATCTTCTTATCGTCCCATATTTTCACTCTCCTTTTACTTAGCCATCTTTCTGTGACAAGTATCAACTTTACTTGAGATGTGCATTAGTTTGGGTCTGCCAAGAAGGAAATGCCAAGAGAGGATTAAGTGTACAAAACATTTACTGGGAACTAAATAAGAGAAAACTCAGGAAGACTTCATACTGCAGTGCAGGTCTGATGCCTGTGAAATGAGAGAGGGAAGGAAGGAGGATTGGATAGGAAGAGTCTGAGACGCCAGCAGAGTTAGAAGAAAACTTTGGCCTAACCAATAGGGACCCTTCCAGCCAAAGTCATTTGCTAGAGTCCTGCATCTCACTTGATAAGCCTGCATTAGTACCAGTGCATATTTTGTCACTGGTTGGCACCAAGCCATGGGAAGCAGAACTTGGCAAGAAATGAAATGGTGGATCCAGACAGGCAGCAGCTGGGACCAACAGTCAGTCCATTATACTCTTCACAGCAGGAGATCTGAGTGGCACATTTTCATGGCTGCCACAAAAATAAATCTAAATGGAATGTTCTCTGAAGACTGATTAAAAACAGAATTAAAAATCGTGTAGAGACCATGTTCCCAAAATATCAGAAAGAATCATCTGTCTCTTAATTGATCTTCTTCTTTATACAACTATGGTTCCCTGTGGTCTCCTAGCAGAATGCAAAAAAACAAAGCACTGCATTTCCTTGAAATCAGGACTGGGGCATTAAAAGAACAGACTCCCAGTCCTGCGACTATAACTATATTTTTGGGGGAAAAAAAGTTGTGATGCATGCATGTAAAAACCTTAAATTTATAATGCAATTAAATAAGACTTACACCAGAAACATTTTTATGGTATTAATGAACTTAAGTCAAATGTACAAGGAAAATTAAGGTACTTAATTATGAACACTATTCGGTTATTTCACTTCCCCTATGCTCTTTACTGATTTGAAAGAAAAAATGTTGTTTTTGTTGTAAAATGTATTTCAACGTTTTTACTATTTTCAAAAGCTGAGCTTTGGAGAAAGTGTGACCTTTTATAGGCATATGAATAGAATCCAAGGAACACTAGAGAAACTAGAGTTTATATAGCATTTTAAAAAGAGGGAATTTATCAAATATGACATGGATGAAATTAGTCTCATTTGAAAAATGCTCTTCATATGTTCAATTTTTATTAGCTTATTATGTATCAAACATTGAAGGATGTGCAAAAAAATGGGCAAATGGAAGTGCCGGGGTCCAAGAGAAGGCTGCACTAGGAAGAGGTCACTTGAGCAGAGACACACACAGGGGAGTGACCTGTGAGGATATTGGGATATGGATATGTTCTAAGGCTTCAGGGTGGGAGAAAGTCCAGTACATTCTAGGCACAGTGAGCTAGCCGGGGTGACTGAACCAGAGTAACAGAAGAGGAGAGTAGTGGAATGTATGGTCAGATACCTTCAATGGAGGCCAAATTATGGATGCTATAATTTTTATTTTAAATATGATGAAAATCTGTCATGTAGAAGTACTGTCTTTCCTGAACACTTTAAAAACCCCTTTCTTTACATCTCAGAATCTTAGTATATATTTCAAGGGTTGCATGCCCTAAACCGTGCTATTGTTCTGTTTTTCTTTCTTTTTTTTCTAAAGATTTTATTTATTTATTTGAGACAGAGAGCACAAGTGGAGAAGAGGGTCAGAGGGAGAGGGAGAAGCCAACTCTCTGATCAGCAGGAAGCCCAACACACGGCTCCCAGGACCCTGGGATCATGACCCGAGCTGAAAGGAAGATGCTTAACTGACTGAGCCACCCAGGCACCCCTTCTTTTTTTTATATTTAAGTAGATCAGACTATATGTATTTGAATTAATATCGAAGGTTAAATTTAGCCATTTGTGCAAACTCACTGTTTTGTCTTAATGAGTCAGTGTCATTGGATATTTTTATCATTGCAACACAGATTTTTATTTATAAATATTGTTGTATAAATATATTTTGATTTCCACTTGATTTTATAATGAAAGTACATTGAAGAGATTGATGTAATTATCGATCCCTTCTGTATAATTTAGGTAGCAACACTGACAAAACCAGAAAGTTATCAGTTAGCGAGGTAATACCACAAGATTATGAATTAGGTATAAGAAAGTCAGTTTTAAGGGTACCAATAGATTACAAAAATAAATATGCCAGTTTCCTATTAAACATAGAGTGTTAGTAGATGTTCTATAGCTAAATTTTCCAGAAGCAAATACTTGAGGAAAATTGTTTAAACAGAATTAGTTAGATTTTTTTTTTAGTATGGGACAAGGGAGATCTTTGTAAAAATTAATCTCCAAAAGCTGTGCATCTGGTCTATAGTGTTTCTCAAGTTTATTTGTTCACAATGCTTCCTCTGACACTATCTCTCACTGGGATATTTGGGAATCACTTTTGATTACCACTGAATATGTGAGTCTGTCTAAAATTATGCACAGGAATGCCAGGAGCTACCGGTTTGGATGTCATTATATTAGGCATCAGGACAATGTGCAATTATTACTGCTACTGCTAATCATTAATGTTACATGACTTTCTCTATGTGCCAGATACTATCCTAAGTGTTCCACACATATGGACTCTTCTCATCTTAGTGACATCTCTATGAGGTTCAGGTTTTATTGTTATCTTCAGATTAGAGATGAGAACACTAATACACAGAGAGGCAAAATGACTGGCTGAGATCACAGAGCTCATAACCAGCTGGGCCAGGCAGAACCATTCCAGAAATTACAGCTCTGAATATACTGCCTCTCAAATAAATTAGTAGTATCTCCTTTATTGGAGATTAGCTATAGCCATTTCTGTTACAGTCTAAGACATATGCTCTTCTTTTTCATGAGAAGTGTGATGTTCTATCTGCTTCTTTCTGTTTTTATCTCATTCTATACTCCACACATTTCCACTTCTGTGTTCCACTTAGATCCTATGGCTGAGATGCAAATTCTTGATCTCTATAATTGCCTGAAATATATTCTTTGGAAATTTAACCTTTTCTCCAAATTACACAGTCTTTATCAACTGTATTAAAATTAGTATAGCTATTTTTGTTTCTAGAACTGCAACCACACAGATGCTGAAGTTGTGATATTCCTCGTGTATAAGAATCTTCTGCAATACTCCCTTTGTTTTCTTTGCTAAAGTAGGAAAGCTTTTATAAATAAACTGATGTTCCACCTTTCCTCTTTCTGTCCAATTTTGTTCATTTAACAAATATTGATGGATGTCTACTATGTGCAAGGTACTGTTCCAGTCCCTAGACATCACTGAAAAAAAATACTCATTTTTTGGTTGGCTTACATTCTAGTGGTGGGTGACAGATGTTAAACCTTAATCATTTGGATGTAAATTATGCTGTGTATAAGGTGATAAAGTGCTAGGAAACATAATTAGAACAAATGGATTGATGGGGTGGTTATAATACTGAATAAGATATAAAGACAAGTTTTGAGGGAAGGTAAACCTTGGGGGAAATGTGAAGAAGATGAAAGGTTTAGTCCAGGGGTGCCTGGGTGCCTTAGTCGGTTGAGTGAACAACTTTCGATTTTTACTCAGGTCATGATCTCAGAGTTGTGGATCAAGCCCTGCCTCTGGCTCTGTGCTCAGTGGGGAGTCTGCTTGAGATTCTCTCTGTTTTTCTCCCTCTTTCTGTCCTGCCCCCAACACACACACTGTTCACTCTCTAAATGCATAAAACAAAATAAAATCTTTCAAGAAAAATATTTAGCCCAAGATCAAGAAAATATCTGTCAGAAGAAAATTCCAGGCTGAGAGCTGGAGGAGAGGCCTGGTAGCAAAAGCTTACCTGACATATCCCTAGAACTCTATGGAGGCTATCCTTCTAGAATGAAATGAGAAAGGAGAAGGAGTAGGATCCACTGGAGTCAGAAAAAGCAATGGTGACCTAGACTGTGTAGGCTCTTATTAGGAATTTAGCTTCTACAGTGAGTGAAATGGGAGACCACCATAGGATTTTGAATGGAAAAGAGGCATCATTTGACTAATGCATTTAAAGAATCACTCTGGCTTCTTAGGTTGAATATAGAGTCGAACCCTGGGGGTAGGCTATGGGAGTCAAGTCAAGGGTAGCTGTTAGACAGCATAGGGAAAGAGGGGGGAAAATAAAACAAGATGAAATCAGGGAGGGAGACAAACCATAAGAGACTCTTAATCATAGGAAACAAACTGAGGGTTGCTGGAGAGGAGGGTGGGTGGAGGGATGGGGTACCTGAGTGATGGACATTCAGGAGGGCATGTGATGTAATGAGCACAGGGTGTTATATAAGACTGATGAATCATTGAGCTGTGTCTCTGAAACTAATATTAATTATACATTAATTAATTGAATATAAATAAAAAATTTAAAAAAGAAAAAGAAAGAAAGAAAGAAAGAAAGAAAGAAAGAAAGAAAGAAAGAAAGAAAGAAAGAGAAAGCTACTACATAATCAAGAAAATCAAGCTACTAGAAAATCAAGCAATGTGATGCTATGGTTTGAATTAGGATAAGGAGTAACAGAAGCAGGAAAATTGGTGGATATATGAGTTTATATGAATCTATAGTTGAGGGGAGAGAGTTGAGAGGCAACAAATAAAAGACAAATTGAGTGTCAGCAACATATACATATGATTTAAAGATATGGAATTAGATGAGTTAGTGGATGATGAACTGAATGTAAATGGGGAGAGGGGAAGGCCCAACCAAGACAGAGGCTTGGGACACTAGCACTGGAGGTCTGAAAGAAGAGAAAGAAGAGCAGTAGCTGAGCAGGACTGTCTGGTGAGTCAGAGACAAGCCGGGAGATTCAGGCATCCTGACAGCCAAGGAAAAAATCACATATGAAAAGGAAGAAGTGTCCTTTATAAGCAAAATTCTAAGGTGCTCCTGCCCCTCCCTGCTCCCCATGGTGATTAAGGAAAGCCCGACCCCATCCATTGTACACACCTCTTCTTTACCCACATGATCGAGTTAGAAGAATAGTGGAGGCATGATATTCCATTTGGTTTATTACCTGCCAAATACTTCTGCCCTCTCTCAAAATTCCTTTCCTCTGCACTTACTTCAGGATCATACTTAATATCACACCTTGCTCCTTTTGCCAAGATTTTGCTGCTTGATTGTTTTAAGCTCTTTAGGGATGATTTACATTAGGATGTGGGAAATGATCAATAAGATTTTCTGATTGGCTGAAACCAAAGAAGAAAAATAAAATCTTTAGATATCAACCTTAGATTTTTTTTTTAGCTTTCAAATTTTGTAATTAATTACTTGAACCCAATAGTTCAAGGTCCTTCCCTCTCCCTGAAAATTTAATTTAAAATTTTAAGATCAATAAAAAGAATTATTAGCTTGTCATTACAGCACTATAGCATTATAATCTTATACCACCTTCATCTTTTTTACAGAAATAACTCTGTACAAATGTATAGGATGGTAAGAGATTTAGTGATGATATTGAAACACCATGGCCTTACGTTTCTCAGGAACTCCTCAGTGTAATTCTGTAGGATTGCAATATATATGAACAAATCTAGGACAACTAATGATTATATTCTTTTTACCATTACACTCTCAGATCCAAAAAAGAATACATTTTGTGCTTTCTTTGGGTGTGATGGCTCTGCATATTCCTGGCTGGAAAAACAAGTTCTAAAGTACTGCGTTTTCTTTCTTTTTATTTTCAAGATTTTATTTATTTACTTGAGAAAGAGAGACAGAGACATAGACACAAGCTCATAGGGGCAGAGGGGGAGGGAAAAGCAGGCTCCCATGGAGCAGGTTGCCTACTGCTAGCTCCAGCTCTCTACCCCCACACTGGGATCGTTACTGGAGCTGAAGACGGATTTGCTTAACCAACTGAGCCAATGAGTCTGGTTTTATTTAGGCTATCCAAAGAGCATTTTTGCCTTGTTTTTCCCCAGTGTAATTACTGTTATTATTATTATTAGATGAAAAATAAACCATTTTTATTGAAGTGCAATTAGTATCAGTGCTTAGCCCATAGATATAAAGTGTGAAGACCATATAGAGATAGTTTTATGATTGCATTCATGTGCTAGCAACTGAAGAAAATGGAATATACCATTATAATTTCATTTTTTAAAGCACCCTATGGATTTATTTGAGGACTAAACATTTTCAAAAGCCAAGAGTATTTTAATAAAAAATGTTTTGTATAGGCAGTAATTTTTCTGCAGCATTTTTCTTTTTTTTTTTTTATAAATGGTCAGCTGAAGAGTATTTCCTGGATTCATCTTGAGCTTATCATTAAGTTAGCTTGTCTAAAGAAATGAGCTCTCATTAGAAGAGGTCAAGATTTGAGCTTTGTCAGAATTTTGGGCAGAACAGCACATTTGATGAAATCTGCAACAAGTTTAACATTTAATTATTCTTGTTTCAGTAAAGTTGTGAAATTTAAAATGATATCCCCAAAGAGAAATAATAATCATTTTGTGAATAGCTACATTTTTTAACATTAAAAACTAAAAGAATAAACTTAAAATGTGACTTCTTGGTTGAAGTTAGGTAATCTTACTTCCTTTTTCACTTCAAATTTTACCTTCATGTATTATAATAAATTTTTTAAATGTATGGCTCGATAAAATAGCCAATCATTGCATTTCATATTCTTCCTAGAAAATTTGTCTTTTAAAGGAGATATTCATAAACATTCTTTATCTACAAAAAAAGGCATAAAAATATAGGCAAGCAAAAATTATCAATTCAAATTCAGAATGCTTGCTATTTCTTGAGGAAAGTTAGGACAATTCAATTGAAGAGGCACACAGTGTCTGGGGGCAAGGCTCTACTTCCATCACAATGTTTCATTTCTCTAACAAACCATTCATTCTCATTTTAAGTGATATTTGTTCTTTTTCTAGCCTTGGTGACTTGACCAATTATATATATATATATAATTTTAATTAATTATTTATTATATATGTTATATATTATAATAATATATATGATAGTCATATATTGCTGATCAAATATTGCTAATCATATTTTGAAGAGGAAAGAAATTAACATTTGGACACTAATAAATTTTACCATCATGTAGAAAATAAAGCAATATCTTCTGAAGCTTCAGGGACTCAGGTCATGCAGAGTGCAATGGAGTTGATGATTCCTCTGTGATTATATCCTTTTCCCAGTTATACTAACATCCTGTCTCCCCTGGGTCCAAATGAGCCATATCAGGCTATACGTGTTCTTTGGGTGATTTGTAGCGCCCTTGATCATCAACTTTCTCACATACTTAAATGCACCAAAAGCCCAAGCTGCTGTGGTTCATCATTGGGAAATGATGCATTATACAAAGCACACATTTCAATGTGCTTTGTCAACCTCAAACAATGAACTGGAGTCAGAAAGCATGGCTTGAAATCCTAGGCTGGCCACTGATTAGTCAGGTTTCAGCAAATCATTTTACTTGTCACTCTAAATCCTTTGTCAATAATAAAAAAATAAATAAATTTACTTCACTCTCTGAAAAACAACTTGCTCTTAAATCAGATTTAACATATAGCTGTCTTGTGAAGACTAAATGAGATAATATATGTGACAGTGCTTGGTAAATACCAAAGTACTCTGTAAACAAGAGCTATCATCTCTGTTTTTCCTTTTTATCTTAATTTCCCACTAACCAGAGTTTCTGCCATTCACTTTTAAAAATTGTGTTTTCTCTTATTATCCCTCATTATTAATTTTATCCTTTTTTGGAGATGATAAATATTTTTTGGAAAAGATGATATTTAAGTTGTAAAATAATTTTAACACAGAATGAACCCATTCTCAGTGAAATAAATGAATCAAATGACATACTGTGGATTAAATACTTAATACTTATAGAGAAATGTATTCATAATCGATCCCCATAGGAGTTAGAAATATTTGTAAGTTTGGGGGTCATTTACTATAGAAAATTGGAAAGCCTGGAAAAAAGCGAGAGCTCTCTATTTAGTGTTTTTCTTCTTCTGAGCTTGATTGTTATTGCATATTTAGGTTTTGACTTAGATGTAAACCACACTGGTTCAGTTTACTATTAATGTGTATACTATTTTTAAATTTCTCTTTAAAATCAGAAAATGAAAATGTGAAAATCAAATTCTTCCAATGATGGGAAGTCAAGGTACTGACAGATCATTATAGAAATGAAGAAGGACTCAGGATTATAGGGGTCACATAAATAAAATAAGAATGATTTTCAAACTACAGATTTTACCAACCTTGAAAATATATGGTATTAGCACCTTTGATAACAAACGTCATATTTTTTGATAGAAGTAAGTTCTACTAAGAATGTCTCAGTGACCAGGTAAGGGTCTTATTCTAACAGACTAAATTAAATTAGAACATGTCATCCTTCCGGTATTTGATTGAATAAAAAACACATGTATATGGACAAAGGGATACAAAATAATAATAGTGCATGTAATAAGGGAGGTAACAATTAAGTTGTTAGATACCAGAAGCAGCAAGCACATCTCATGTTTTTTTATGCATACTCCAATTGTCTTTGCACATGGCAGTGTAAAACATGGATACTCAATAAATTCTTTGTTGATGGCACATTGCCTAAAAAATAAGAATAGGCCATTTGCCATGTGTGAAACCTGGCATAATTAAAATATGAAAATATTTTTAAAGGAATTTTAACTTCTTGAGAACTAAATCATAAAGCAATGAGAGTGTTTTTCTTTATACCTGAAGGCATTCTAATCTTATATTAAAAGTGTTTTGTACTTGAGGATATATCTTATTTTTTAGCAACTTTAGCAAGATCTAATTGACATAAAATAACTTGCAGATACTAAAAGCATAAATTGTGATGCATTTTGATAAATGCGTATACCCATGAAATTTTATCTACACCCATGAAACAAATAGAGATAATAAATGTACCATTATTCCCAAAACTGTCATCATAAGTTTTTGCAATCTGCTCGTCTCTAGTCTGTTCAATTTATCTATTTGTCTACCTTTATGACAATGATATAGTCTTATTACTGTAGTTTTTTGTTGAGCTTCTTGGATCTATGGGTTTATAGTTGTCATCAAATTTGGAAAATGTTCAGCCAATATTTCTTCAAATGCTCTGTCTCCTCCTCCACCTCTACCCCCCATCGGGGGACTCCAGCTACACATTTTTGGCCACTTAAAGTCACCCACAACTCACCAGTGCTCTGTTTATTTTTTAATTGTCATTTCTGCATTTGGATCTTGAAAGGTCCTACTGATATGTCTTCAAGATCACTAATCATTTATTTTGCAGTATTTATTCTATTTCTAATCCCAATCCATGCGTTTTTCATGCAAGGCATGATAGTTTGCACTTCTAGAAGTTTAATTTGGGTCATGTTGTTACTTCTGTGTCCTCACTTAACTTTGTAAAAATGTGGAGTACCTTTAAAATAGCTGTTACAGGGACGCCTGGGTGGCTCAGTGGTTGAGCATCTGCCTTTGGCTCAGTGCGTGATCCCGGGGTCCAGGATGGAGTCCCACTTCAGGCTCCCTGCAAGGAGCCTGCTTCTCCCTCTGCCTATGTCTCTGCCTCCCTCTGTGTGTCTCTCATGAATAAATAAATAAAATCTTTAAAAAATAAAATAAAATAATTGTTACAATTTTTTTGTTACTTAATTGTAACTGACCAAATTCAGCTAATTCTAACATCTTTATCAATTATGGGTCTCTTTTGATTTTTTTCATTATGGATATCATATCCCTGTTCCTTTACATGACAGGGTATTATATGTTAAACATCGTAAATTGTACCTTTTTGACTGGATATTTTAATACTAAAATAAATAGCCTTGTATTCCTATAAATATCCTCTCCCCTACCCCCCACCCCACATTCCGGGATACAATTAATATACTTTTTAAGAGTTCGATACTCTGGTTCTTGCTTTTGTATTTTTAGGTGGGGCAAAACAGCATTTGGTCTATTCTGAGGACTCAATCCAATTCCCTATGAACTGTGAAGTGTTTTTAGTCTGGCTGGTGAGAACAGGCACTGTTGCTGGCCTTGTGTACCTGCTGCACAAGGTCATGTCTCATCCTCTTAGATGGTTCTTGCCTGCCTAAAGTCTGTTCCTCATACACGTCTTCATCAGGATTCAGCTGAGTAATCAAGAAAGACCCTCTAAAAATCTCCAGTGTTCTCTTTTGCTCATCTCTCCTCTTCAATATTCTATGTGGAGAACTCCATTTGCCTTGGTCTTCCCACACACTCAGCTCTGCCTTCACGTCATAGTGATTCCAGGCTCTGCTGGGGTTTCTTTTTCCTGAACAACAACCTGAAAACTCTTTCAAGACAGCAATTTGGGGCAATCATATGGCTCACCTGGTTTGTTTCGTGAATCTCTGTACTCCATTGCCTAGTGAAATTGAATTGCAAACCTTTGTTTCATTTATTTTGTTTTTTGGTTGTTTCAGGTAAGTGGGTGTATCTGGTTTCTGTTATTCCATCTGGCCCAGAAGTGGAAGTTAGATATGTTTTTTGTTTTTGTTTTTGTTTTCTTTGTTTTGTTTTGTTTTGTTTTGTTTTGTTTTGTTTTGTTTTTGGAGGGGGGAGGAGAAGGGAATAGGAGCAGAAGGAAAGGGAGAGAATCTGATTTTTTAAGCATTTTTTTAAAATTTAATTTATTTATTCATGAGAGACACAGAGAGAGGCAGAGACACAGGCAGAAGGAGAAGCAGGCTCCATGCCGGGGGCCCGACGTGGGACTCGATCCCGGGTCTCCAGGATCACTCCCTGGGCCGAAGGCAGCACTAAACCGCTGAGCACAAACCGGGCTGCCTTAGATATGTTTTTTTTTTTTTTTTAAGATTTATTTATTTATGATAGACAGAGAGAGAGAGGCAGAGACACAGGAGGAGGGAGAAGCAGGCTCCATGCCGGGAGCCGGACGTGGGATTCAATCCGGTGACTCCAGGATCGCGCCCTGGGCCAAAGGCAGGCGCTAAACCGCTGCGCCACCCAGGGATCCCCCTTAGATATGTTTTTAAACAAAATTTGCAATAAAGAAAAATGGAAAATAATAAATAAGAATAAAAAATCTCACTGAAAGAGATGTTTTCTTGAAATTATCAATATAAATTAGATATACTTAAATGTGAACAAATCCTGCAGACTTTCCTGAACTTATGATATTTTTTAAAATCACTTAAGATCTATTAGATTAATACAAAAGGCATATATCCAGTACTATTTGCTGTTCCTCTTAAAACTGATGGCTAATCCCTTATTGGAAATATAGCTGTGTTCATATGACCAATGAAGCAGCTATGTTCATACCTGAATTGACTTAAATTTGAGAATGAAATTTTTCAGAGAAAGAAGAAATTTTTCTTGAGTAGTCGATAAACTTCATACTAAGACTAAAATGAGATTTTTTTTTTTGGAGGGGGGAGGAAGGTTATTGAGGAGCTAAAAATGATACTAAATTTACTTAAGAAGAAAAAGCTTGTGGGATACTGCTAAATGTTGCTATAAAGAAGTTATATGAATTTTGTGGAGTTTCGTTGATCCAAAAATTTTAAGTATCGAAAAAGAGGAGAAAAAAATGAGAAAGAAAGGAAAAAGTATTGTATATATACAACTCAAATATAAATATATATGCAGAAAACATTTATTTAGTTTTTAAAAATATGTATCCCATATTTATTTTTTAAAACAATTGTAGCTGCTTTATTAGTAATTTATCGGAAAATATTTTTTACATTTTTAGTGGATATCTTTGGGTCTATTTAAATCTCTTAATATATTTCACTGAAAATAAACTTTATTGATGCGTTTGATAACATATATGTCTCATTTTTAAAAGTGTCCACGTAGCAATTTTTAATGTTTTCTAATTTTTAACTGAGAATTCAAAGAGAATATCAGAAAGAATGACAAGAGCAAGCATTCAGAAAAATGTCCATTTCCAGAGAATAATAAGCAGTAACAAGTCTATTTCTATGAACATATTCTATGCCAGACAACACCTGTAAAGAAAGCATACAAGAAACATTAAGTTTCTGGAAATAGGAAAATTATTTCCACTGATGGGCAGTCAAAATGTACCAGGAAGACAGAGAGAATATTGGTATAGTATTTCCGTATTTATTTTGACAAACTTCTGACAGCAACATTCTATTCCTTGATAGACAAACATAATCTTTGAAATATGTTTGGAAATTTCTTGCACTTCAGCTTGTTTCTTTCAAGGCTGCCTTTGATCACAAGCCAAACCCTGCTGAATGGAAAACAATGTCTATTGTTCCTTGTTTATCATAGCTAACCTAGCTATTTTATCTTTTATTACTGGATTTTGATTTGTATTTGAATATTAACAGAAGCTTTAAACAGCCATTATACAGTTTACTCGCTCTGTTTTGAATTCTACTATCCATTTATTAGCATTCCAATAATTATTGTTTTTATTAAGAATTACAATGCAAATGTCCTTATCCTATTTAATTTCCATTTTTCTATAACAATTTAAAAATACCTCAAGCACAATCATGTTATATCCATAAGCCCTAATATCATCATGTTAAATGGGTCAAACTCCTATGCTCTTATAGTTCCTCCATAGATTTTTCAGTTACATTGGCAAACAGCATGGTGCATTGTTTTCTAGCAATTGTTTGCAGCATAAAAAGAATTCTGAATGCACATCTAATGAAATCCATATATTAGAATTCTTGCCGTTTCTACAGAGCAAGAGTACCAAATTTACTCTAAATTTTTTATTCAGCAGAAATAACATTACAAAATACAGTTTCAGAACATGATTCATGTATGCTAGCAGTATTAATTCAGGATGGGAAAGTAATTGCTTCTCCTATCTCAATATTAATATCTTCTGATTTGTGTTCATAGCTAACCTAGAGAAATCAAAATGTACTACCACCATCTCTGTAGAGACCTACTATCTCTAAAAATAAAGACCCAAGTCAAAGACTTTTTGCAAAGCCATATGCAGAGCCATATATATGTGTGTGTGTATACACACATATGTATATATATTTCAATCATTTTTTTATTTTCTCT
Organism: Canis lupus familiaris; assembly: GCF_011100685.1. NCBI lineage: Eukaryota > Metazoa > Chordata > Mammalia > Carnivora > Canidae > Canis > Canis lupus. The sequence continues at coordinate 21,130,962 of NC_049253.1, forward strand.
GTTGAAGTCAAATTTAAATCATGTATCAGCAGAACGGTATGAATGAATAAATACTTTTAAGGATGTTGGGCACTATTAGATGTTTTGCATTATTAGACTTTATTATGACTTTATTATGACTTTGACTTTATTATGACTTCAGTTATCATCAACCTCATGCAAATATATTACCACACAAAGTAAAGATACTTTAAAAATCAATCTTAATTCTGTCTTCCAACTAGCTATAAGTTAGGATTTGCACTATTATTTTCTGTATATATAAAATACATAGCCAGGTTTATGTATTTTCAGCTACCAAACAAATTAATGAATTATAGGTTTCCATAGTTTTAAAAATTGCTATAAATAAAAATCATGACCACCTCTGGAAAAAACAAAACAAAACGAAACAAAAGGCCATCTGATGCCTTCACTTCCATAATAGTATAGTTTAAAGCAAACCTTAGTTTTAGCTCTGAAAGAAAATGTAAATTTAACCTAAGTGGCTGTCTAAATTTGGTGAGATGGAGTTTAACTAAATTTGTATGAAGAGTAATGTAATGAAAACTCTAGAAGTTAAGAGGTACTGTGGACTGAATTGTGTCCTCCAAAATTCTTATATTAAAGACATAGCTCAAAATGCCCTGTACCTGGTATAGGGTCTTTAGAAGATGGTTAAGGATAAGCTAGGTCATAAGGATGAGGCCGTAATCCAAAAGGACCATTGTGTCTTTCCAAGTAGAGGAAGAGAGAAATAGCCTTCCCTCTCCCTGTTAGGACACAGCCAGAAAGCCAGAAAGCCCTCTTTAAGCCCGGAGACCACTCTCACCAGAACACAACGATGCTGGCCTCCTGATCTCAGACTTCCAACCTTCAGTTCTGAGAAAATACATTTATGCTGTTTAAACCATCCAGTGTATGGTATTTTGTTAAGGCAGCCTGAGCTGACCAAGACAATGGGTAACACCAGATACTTAAAAGCTCCTTTGTCATTAGCTAAGAGACCCAGTAATGTGTACACTTATCTGAGGATATTTGGTCTAATGAATATTTGAAAAGTATTCTGTCATTGACTGGAAGTGTGACCAGGGATACATCATTAAATATTTTTGTCTATATTTCCCGTATTTAAGTAAGGAATTGTCAAAACAGGTCATGGACCTCATATCAAAACAGTCACGATATGCCTGCCTATTCACTCCAAAGACCATGTTGGTTGTAATATGGCTTCTCTGCCTCATGACCACAGCTTATGGCCACTGTGGCATCCAAAGCCCATAGGATAGGAACTCCCAGTAAAGATTATTGCAGAGATTCATTTCTAAGAGTAAAATTTAATTAACATCATATTTTGCTACTAACATAATACAAAATATGGAATTGAGTCACCTCAGTGGGTTATAAGAAACCTGTGCTCTTTCTCAACTTGGCTACTAATCTAGCAATTTATATGAATAAAAGCCACATCATAGTATTTAACAAAGATCACTGTGCTTTATTGTATTTCCCAGGCGCACCACCTTCAAATTCCCTCAAACTATTCACTTTTGTAAAAGTTATTTGTTACTCCATATTTTTCTACATGTAAATGAAGACTATTGGAGTTTATAAATATAATTTTTTTGTAATAGAGTCCCTTGTCATCCTTTTTCTCTTTGGATCATGGATTTTATTTGCTCTATTGAAGTCAAATTTAAATCATATATCCACAGAACAATATGAACAAATGGATATTATTAGGCATGCTGGACATTATTAGATACTTTGACTTTATTATGATTTCAGTTATCATCAACCCCATGCAAATATATTACTACACAAATTAAAGATACTTTAAAAATTAATCTTAACTCTGCATTCCAACCCATCTGTAAGTAAGGATTGCACTATTATTTTCTTTTTGTTTTTAAAGAGTTTATTTGAAATGCCTGCCTTTAGCTCAGGTCATGATCCTGAGGTCCTGGGATGGAGTCCCACATGGGGCTCCAGGAGATGAGTGGGGAGGGGGGTGGAGTTGCTTCTCCAAACTCTGCCTAGGTCTCTGCCTCTCTCTCTGTGTCTCTCATGAATAAATAAAATATTTCAAAAAATAAATATTTTATTTATTTGAGAGAAAGAGAGACCATGTGCGCATGAGTGGGGGCAGGCAGAGGGAGAGGGAGAAGCAGACTCCCCACTGAGCAGGGAGCCAGATGCAGGACTCAATCCCAGGACCCTGAGATCATAACCTATGCTGAAGGCAGACACTTAACTCACTGAGTCACACAGGTGCCCATGCACTATTATTTTCTGTATTATGCATAGGTACTATTTTATACATTTGTCTTATTGCAGCTTTTTAAGTTTGCAGAGCCACACTATTCTGCAGCATTCACAACACCATGTACAACTGAGGACTTACATAGCTATTTCTGCTGATGATGATACTAGTAATAATGATGATTTTATCTCAAGATAGTTCAGGGCATATATCTCACTGCAGAAGTAGAGCATGAAAATCTTCTGATATTTTACAATGAAGCAAAGGATGGAATACAAATTATATAAGGTTTGGCTTTGTCTACAATTTTCCTGTGGCAATCATCTGCTCTATGAAAAATCTTTAAAGTCTTTTCATGAAAGAATGCCTTTATGACAGCCCATTAATCCATCATTTCTATCTATGTACTGTCTTCTTATTTTCCAAATCATTTCTGAATCATGATGAAAACAACGTTTCAAGCTATTCTGACAGGTTTCCAGAGAAGATCACACACATGTTTTCTGTGCACATATACTCAGATACGTAGAGCACAATTGATGGAGGCAGAGTACCTCTGCGAGTTTGGTGGCTCTGAAGAAAAGTTAGATTCGCTTATCAATTCACAGTCCATCATCTTCTACCAGTCATTGAAGTTCAGGGCTGAACACTGCATGAGCTACTTGTCATTTGGACCAAGGAAGAAATAAGAAATGATGTAAACCGATTTCCCTTGACAGGAGAGACACAGATGGAGATGACGTTTCGACCATATTGTCTGCTTTCAGGTCATCCCTGAAGCCATTAGCTATCATAATGATGAAACCGGAGTTATTTATTTCCCCACAATTTTCTGATGTGGCAAAAACAGTATTACATCGGGGGCCTGAGTTTTCCTCTGAGAGGTTGTGCTGTCCTTGAGAAGAAACAACACATATGACAGAATCTTTTTAACTTGTAGAAGTAAAAATTGCAAATTAGGAAGAAGAGACATTATGCCAGATAAATATTAAGATTATGAACATGCAAAATTAGACTTTTCATGCTACTACAGATATATCTGTAAAGGATATAAACTTTTCTTGGAGTTTTTGACTCCTAGCTCTTTTAGTTAATTAATATAGTTTAGACCATTATTTGACCTTTTCTTTCCATTTATTCTGCTGGTCTGACAGTGAAGAAACATTTAGGGAAAACTCAATGTGTACCAGTGAAGGTAATATGTCAGAAAACAAAACAGACCAAAAAGAAGAAAAAAATAATTCCTTTGCTGCGAGACCCTGGTTCTGGTAAGGGAAACAGAAATAACAGGTGAGCATGAATCCTGTAATATGATGGTTAAAAGATGAAAAGTGTGGCTGAGGAATCCAAGTACTGTCCAGGAGAGGTGGGGAGAGGGAGGAAGGTGAGGGGTGAAATTGCAAGTCCATGAGGTGGTCAAGAGGAGCCTCCCTGAAAATGTGACATCTGAGCACAATTTTGAAGTAACCAGTTAACCAAAGGAATGCCTGGGATTAGTGTTTTGGGGGAAGAAGAAAAATCCATACAAAGTCCACACAGTGAGAGTATGCTGGACTTATTCAAGAAATAGATGGAAGAAGCATGTGGCTGGAACAGAGTAAATGAGGGACAGGGTATAGGAGATGAGAGTACAGCAGCACCAGGGCGACATTAAAAAGGTTTTTTAAAAAGGTTTTTAAAAAGGTTTTTGATAAGGAATGTGGCTTTTAGTCTTAAGGAGGAACCATTGCATGGAGTATGAGCAGACAGTAACATGATCTGACTTTCTTTTTAGCCAATTGAAAAAGGCGCAGGGTGGAAGCCAGGAACTTGATCAGGAGGATTTGCAATACCACAGGCTGAAGAATATAGGTTTTGTATGATAAAGTTAACAAACACAGTCTTTGCTCTTAAGGCATTCTTAGTAGAAAACTCAGGCCTGGGAACATGCAATTGTTGATTAGTTACATGTAATAACTAATGAAGATATTTAAACTGGATATTGGCACCAGGAAGGAACCATCCGTTGTGATTGGGTGGTGGATCAGTGTGAATGAGCTCTTCTCAAAAGGGGAAATGAAATTATTCCTCTTTAAAAAATAGTATTTACATTATACAAACAAATCTGACTTTTGTTAAATGGTACATCAATTTTCTCAAATATTAAATCAAAATATGCTACTATATTCACTGGAGGGATGAGGATCAAAAACTTATACGACATTACAGATTGTATAATTTGGAAAATGTTAAAGGCAGCAGTGTTATTTTTTTCTCTCTAAAAGTTCTTTTGGTTCTAAGAGGCTTGATAAAGTAAACAAGGGCAAAAAGAAAAACAAACCCCTTAGTTATCTATATTCAAGAAATATCTTTTCAAATACAAAGCATTAGGTATACTAAAAAGGTAAAATGACCTATTTTCCTATTAATTTTTATATATTTTCCCCTTGTCATTTGAGGTCTTTTTCTTCTTCTTGAGTAGCATCAAAATCCATACCAATAATTCAGACTTGCAAATATTTACAGAAGATTAAGCAGGCTGTAGGAGATGTCAACCAACTCACATATCACAGGAGGGAAACAGATTGTAAAGAATATAAATTTCATGAATTATTGCTTATTGTAAGTCACCACTGAAAAGGCTCCATAATTCATCGTTTCTTATTGAAAATGTACTCATTCAACCACAATAGATGCTAATGTGTTGAACTGCAAAAATCAAGGGGTGTTTTGTGGTTTTCAAAATGCAAAACCGAAAGAATTAAAATCAATTGTGTTTTATTTTCAGTTAATGGCATTCATGTTCAAGGTGTCTAATACTATTGACATGGACAAGGTTACATTATAAATTACATAACAGCCATTAAATATATTTAGTATAAATCATAAAGTATTATATAAACAACATGTTAGATGTTACCTGTGACTCCTCTTTCAATGCACTCAAAGTGACATCCATTACAACACTGATTCTAAAAGATAACTAAATACAACTTACAGAACCATCTAGTCTACATATCAAATACAAAATTCTTAGAATCACAAAAGCTTCCCATGTAGAGATTATTAATATATTTGTTTATACAGATATCCATTACTAATTACATATTTATATAGACAAGGCATAAGTATAAATAACTATAAATATACTTTGCATATATATTATGATATTTGCATCTATGAGAATTTAAATCTACTATTCAGGTTCATATGGAAACCTGAAATCTTTCATCTAATTCTCCTTTATCATTTATTGACCTTGAATATAATTTGTGATTTTTCTGATAGAAAGAAGCCAGGATTTTGTTTTTCCACACAAAGAAAAATAACGAAATGAAATGTGGATATTAAACATCTTTATGTATATGAATAATTTTGGTGTTTAAGTGGTCTCACTTGTCATTAGCTGCCTTGAAATAGTCAATCACGTGATCTACTAACATAAAACCATTCTCAGTTAATAAAGATCAGAGTAGCTATAGTGGCCTTATAGATATTAAGTACAGATAGGACTCAGGAAAAGTGAACTCTCTCCATGGAAAGAAGTATCAGGTCTGAAAACCCTTATCCCCTGTATCTGGCTTTGAGTATATACATAGTTAACTTATTCTGTTTGGGGAAATGGCCGTTCACAGATTATTTAAAAATGCAGTGTCCTTGTGCAATAGTGGATATGATTCAAACATCACTGTACATGTCACTCAGCATTGCCTGACAGAGGAAACATCTTTCTAAATCACATCTTGACTGGAGACTTATCTTTCCAATTAGAAAATAAGGTAAATGTCTTTGCAACTCCACATGTGTCCTCTTGAATACTACCCACTTGTTCCGTTTTATCTTTTAAAGTCTACCTTGAAAGCTCAGTTGAGAAAAATAAATCTACTCCATAGGCATAAGAACAATGTTGATAAAAGGCTGCCTAGGACTTCTGTCTATTGAAATGGTAATTGTTATCAAGAATGCAAAACTGGGATGCCTTGGTGGCTAAGTGGTTAAGCTCCTGCCTTTGGCCCAAGGCGTGATCCTGGAGTCCCAGGATTGAGTCTCACATCAGGCACCCTGCATGTACCCTGCTTCTTGGGATCCCTGAGTGGCTCAGTAGGTTTGGCGCCTGCCTACGGCCCGGGGTATGATCCTGGAGTCCCGGAATCGAGTCTCTCATTGGGCTCCCTGTATGGAGCCTGCTTCTCCTTCTGCCTGTGCCTCTGCCTCTCTCACTCTCTGTGTCTCTCATGAATAAATAAATAAAATCTTTTTTAAAAAATGCAAAACTGATAGCTAAAGAGTACAACCGACTTATTTCCATTAAGAAAAATTCTTATCAAGATAGAAGAAATGTAAACCAGAATATAGTTTTCCTGTATTACCAGAATATATGTTTTAATTCTGAAAGTTGCCAAAGGGGAAAATTTTCTTTGATTAAATTATATTTATGGCTTTCTTTTCATGAAGATAGCATTCAAAATTTCTCAAATTCCACATATTTATATTAGAATTTTTGATAGTTTGACAGAAAAAATCAAATTATTGTTTAATTGATACAGGGTTTCTGTGTGGGATGATGAGAAAGTTCTAGAAATTAATAATGGTGATGGCTGCACAACGTTGTGAATGTATTTAATGACTGCTAATTTTATACTTAAAATGGTTAAAAGATAAAAAAAAGAAAGGAAATGTTTACATAAGAAAAATTAGGTTTATGCAGGGTTAACATTACAAAAAACATCCATTTTTCAAATGCAACTTTCTACTCTCCTCCAAAAATGCCTGTTTAAACTTAAGGAAGCATAAATTAGATACAAAAATGGTTTCTTTCACTGCCTTTGCGTTCATTTATTACAGAAGTGTTATTTTATTTGTAATACATATTAGCTTTCCTTTTATATATTTAGAAGGCCTGACATTTATATTACCCCTGAATGCAGAAACATAGAGAAAGGAAAGGAAGAAAGAAAGAAAGAAAGGAAGAAAGGAAAGAAAGAAAGGAAAGAAAGAAAGAAAGAAAGAAAGAAAGAAAGAAAGAAAGAAAGAAAGAAAGAAAGAAAGAAAGAAAAGAAGAGAAAGGAGAGAGAGGCAAAGAGAAAAATCTCTCCTTTCTTTCCTGACCCTTCATTGGTGTTCAGTGGTGGTGGGAACATTCTGCCTGCAGATCTGCTAAAATTATTATTAAATAATTCTGCTTTGTAGACAATGTTTGAAGCATTTCTTAAGTATGGAAAGTAGAGTTTTGTATGTCTTAAGCTAAGCACATTAATTAGTGTAAGAGGACATTAGCACTTCAGTAATCTCTCTTGATTACTATGAAAGGTTTTCCCACACTTATCATCATCTGACAATAATGGGGAAGAAGGCTTGCAGGAAGAAGAGACATTAAAACCTGGGAGATATTAAGTGGCTCAAAAATAAAAAAGAAAGAAAAAATGCTGGGTTTAATTGCTTAAATGAGAAAAAGAGCAGTTTGAAATAGCTACATCAATGATAGCCTTAAAAAGTGAAGGTGCACATGTTTCAACACAATGTAGAAAAATGTCAGAGTTCTTCCCTGAGTCGTAGAACTGCTTTGCAGAAGAAAGAAGATTGGAGATAGAGTAATAGTCAGAGAGGTCAAGGATCTAAGGAAGACTGATGATTTCTCTACTTAGTAAAGAAAAACATTGCCCTTGACTGAAGGAACCTATCAACTAGTTGGATATCTAAGAAATGGGTCTTCAACAACTGCAGAATTGAATAATCAATTTTGGGAAACATAAGAACTGGAAAAATGATAATCATGAGAAAGCTCCAGGAGAACAAGCATTCTTGTTTCAGATCTCCTTTTCCCCCTAGACTATCCTCTCTATCTCCTTCTCCCCCATTTTCTCTTCCAGTCTACATTCTTATGAAAGAACTTCACTTTCTCTGCATGGTACAAATGTTTACAAATATATATGACAGTGGAATCTTTATTATGTACTTCAATTGTTTCATAAATATATATACACACCTAGAAATCAGAGCACTAATACGTTGATAGAAAAAATTAATTACTGTATCCCTTTTGCTCATTGTCCTCCCAGCTTCGCTCCTCAGAGATAATCATTCTACCTTTATCTTTTTTTAATTTTCTTTATTTTTTAAAATTTTTTTAAATTTCTTTTATTTATGATAGTCACACACAGAGAGAGAGAGAGAGAGAGGCAGAGACACAGGCAGAGAGAGAAGCAGGCTCCATGCACCGGGAGCCCAACGTGGGATTCGATCCCAGGTCTCCAGGATAGCACCCTGGGCCAAAGGCAGGCGCCAAACCGCTGCGCCACCCAGGGATCCCAAGCACGCTCATTAAATTTTATTTATTTTTAAAGTAATCCCTGCATGCATCTCACAAGCCCAAGAACAAGAGCCAAATGGTCTACCAACTTAACCAGCCAGGCAGTAAGTACCCCTTTTTTAAAGAGTTCCTCTCTATCGTTTTATTTTTTATTTTTTTAAAGATTTTATTTATTTATTCATGAGAGACACAGATAGAGATAGAGACATAGAGAGAAGGAGAAGCAGGCTCCCTGCAGGGAGCTGGATGTGGGACTGGATCCAGGAACTCCTGGACCATGCCCTAGGCCCAAGGTAGACGCTCAACCACAGAGCCACCCAGGTGTCCCCTCTTTATTGCTTTAAATAACAATCAAAGAAACTAGAAAGTTAGCTGTGTTACAGGAGATTTTATAGGGGATCTCCACGATTTCCCCATCCTTGCCCTACAATTATAACGGAGCTTTTCATTAGATTGAGATTAATTTTTTATAGTGATAACTAAGTATTAATTACTTTTGGGACAAGTAGCCTTCTACATTATACTTACTTTCCTTTTTGCATTTGTTTTTACTGGATTTATAACTGTCTTTTTTCATTTGCTGACATACACTATAGCATATAATGAGAAACTCCTAGTATCCCAATCCTAGTACCCCAATCAAAGAAGGAAATTATAGAATATCCTGTGCCTGTAAGTCTAATATGGGAAACACGATAAAACTAGATTAAAAGGGATATCATTTTTATAACTTTTCATTGATGATTGATAAAAATAGTTTCCATGACTTACAAATTAATATAAAATGGTGTCTTTGTGCTTCTCCAGAAGCAGAACCTGAGTGTACATAGCTTGTTTGAGTAGTGATCCCAGGCAGCAGCATAGGGGGGTGGGTAAACAAGACAGGAAAGGGGAGGAAGCCAGTATGGAGGCATTAACAAATGGGTTATCATTTTGCACAACTTCAACTCCATCCCACAGGGAACTTCTGGGAGACTTCACAGGGAAGTCTGCAGAGGTGCCTCACACAGAGACAAAAGTTGGAGGGTTTAGTCACCAACTCCTATCAGCTGGTGCTTGAGAGACACTCTGAGTAACACAAACATCCTAGTATTTCTGATGTATTCCTACAGGGCCAAGAGCTTTCCAGAGCTCAGAGAACCCTGCAAGCAGAGTCACAGGCCCTTGCAGTAGAAATCTGTTGGGTTAGCACCCACAGCAATAGTGAGTGCAAGCAAGAAATAAGGAGAGCACCTATAACATCTGCTTTTCTCTTCTGCCTTCATAGCAGCGTGAGCAGAAATAAGCTGAGAAACAAAGACTCATGGCTTCTCACAAAGCCCTGCCTCTCTCTTGCCCACAGTACTTGCAGCCTCAGGATTCACATTCTGCATCTGTGTGTGGAATCTAAAAAACAAAACAAATGAACAAGTGAATGAACAGCAACAACTGAAAGGATAAACATCATAAATACAGAGAACAAACTAGTTCTAGCCAGAGGGGAGCGGGAGTAAGGAAGGTGATAAGACAAACAGGTGTAGGGGATTAAGAGGAACACATCAAATTTCAAAATAAATAAAATAAATAAGCCATGTCAATGATAAGTACAGCATGGGGAATATATTCAATAATATTATAATAACTTTCTGTAGTGACAGTAAAGTAACTGCACTTACTAGGATCAGCATTTTGTGATGTATATACAATTGTCAGATCACTGTATTGTACTCCTGAAACTAATATATTTCAACAAAAAAATAAAAATAAAGTGAATATTTTATAGGGGCGCCTGGGTGGCTCAGTTGGTTAAGCGTCTGCCTTTTGCTCAGGTCATGATCTTGGTGTCCTGGGATAGAGCCCTCATCAGGCTCCGTGCTCAGCCAAGAGTCTGATTGTCCCTCTGTGTCCCATGCCAAGCTCCTACACACTCTCTCTTTCTTGCTCTCTAATAAATAAATAAATATATTTTTTAAGTGAACTCCTTATAACGACACACACACACATACACAAAGCAGTTTGCATGGAGATGGTCCTTCTGAAACTCTCCTATTCTTCATTCCTATTTACTTCAGAGATCATACATTAGTCTTCTTGGGCTGCTGCAACAAAATATTGCGGTGTGGATGGCTTAAACAACAGAAATTTATTTCTCATAGTTCTGAAGGCTAGGAAGTCCAAGACCAAGGTGGCAGCCAATTCAGTTTATGGTGAGATCTCTCTTTCTGGCTTGTAGGTGTAGGCTTGTAGGCACCAAAATCAGCTGCCTTCATGGTGTGTCATCACTTGGAGGATGAGAATAAGAGAGTAAACACTCTGTTGTCCCTTGTCATAAGGATACTAATTGCAATGGATCAGAGCTCCAACCTTATGACCTCATTTAGCCTTAATTACTTCTGTAATGGCCTCATGTCCAATATAGTCACATTATGGGTTGGGGCTTCAACACATAATTTTGGGGGACACACAATTTAGTCTATAACGTATCATTGGAAACCTCACATTTCTAGATCATTTCTTATCATCAGGACTCTCATTCTATAAGGCCTCTACATCTTCTATTCAAACTCTTAAAATCAGTCCAGAGTACTCTGACATTTATCGTCAATCATGACAGAATCCTGTACATTCTAACCTTTCCCAGATGTTCCTTTGCACGTCCTTGTTCTTAGAGGATTTGTCCCAATGAGGGACAAGTCCCAGTAATTTATCTACATTCTCCAGTCTATGCACACTCATACTCTTCTAGTTCACTATTTTATTCCTTTTTCTCTCTTTTCAAAAAATTTGTTAAGATTTTATTTATTTATTCATGAGAGACAGGCAGAGGGAGAATCAGGCTCCAGACAGGGACTCATACCGGGTCTCCAGGATCACACTGGACTGAAGGTGGCGCTAAACCGCTGAGCCACCCGGCCTGCCCTCTCTTTTCGAATTTTAACACAAGTTTCTCCCTTTCTCACTCCAGGTATTACCTTGATTTCAAGTTCACTGAGAAAATAGAGCCATCAGAAGACAACTTCCACATCTGCCACCACATTTGCAGGCCTCCCTGCCATTTATAAGTCTGTCCTTCTTTCCCTCCTGAGGACCTGGAGGAATTGTCTTTACTCTTAGGTAAAGCCCAGTCCTCTACTTATACAGAATAACCTATTCTGTCCTCTGTTAACTATTCAAGACTCTCACTCCAGCATGTTCTATTCTGTGTTTCATATCAATTGCCCCACTCTATTGTGCCATTTCCACCCAATAACTCTAATCTAATGTATCCTATATATTAGATATATCTAAGAAATATCTAATATATCTAATATCTAATAAATGTATCTAATAAATCTAATATATGTATACATACATATATATATATATTGATATGTATATTCAGATCTTAAACTCGTTAGGCTGCTATAACAAAAATATCACAGATTGGGTGGTTTAAATGACAAATTCATATTTTTCACAGTTCTGAAAGCTAGGAATTCAAAGTGGCAGATATGATGTCTAATGAGATCCAGCTTCATGGTTCATAGATACCAATCTTCTTACTACGTCCTCACATGGTCTGGAGTCTCTTTTATGAGGGAATTAATCCCATTCATAGAGGGCTCTGCCCTCATGACATAATTGCCTCCAAAGGCTCCATCTTTAAGTACCATCCCCTTGGAAATTAGGTTTCAATATGTGAATTTGAGGGAGTGGGACACAGACATTCAGTCTATGACAATATGTATATACTATACTTGTATGTAGATACATATATACATTTATATGCAGTTTTTAAATGCACATTAGTATACATGTATGTTTATGGAAGACATTTACATATCCCTAAATAAAATATACTTACATAAAGTTACATATGTGTATATGTATATATATGTATACATGTACATATGCACTTACTTATATTAAAAAACAAAGTCATATCACCCTTGTTAGCAGAAATAAATTTTAATTTCAAACAGTTCTTGATCTCATATCTTTCATGAGCTACCACCCTATTTTTGTTCCTCTCGTCAGCAAACTCTTAAGAGGTATCTGTATATGTTGTCAGAATTTCCTTACTTCCTGTTTTTCCTTAACCTCATTTTCATCTGACTTCTTGATACTATCTGCTCATGTTTTATACTTACTTCTTTTAAGCTCAAACAATAGGATTAACAATGTGAGAAAGAGGGAACAGGTTATGTTTTAGATGTGCTAATTTGCATGAGCCTAACAAAAGCAACTTCCTGGTCTTGACTTTTTTCTTTAATCTTTGCCTTTTTGCAGTTTCAAGGCCACCTTTGTGCAGCCTCTTCAAATTCCCACTTTCTTCTACAACTTAACTTCCATATTTTTTCCTACGTGCTAAAGGCAATGGCTATTTTTTGACATATATGCTACTCAAATTGTCTGTGTCATATCCTGCTTTAAACTCCTTCCTTTTCCTTGGATTTCAAAAAGCTATTCTTTTGTTTCTCCTTTTTCTCTCTAGCATCTATCCCAGTGGCTCATTTCTAATATGAGCTCCCTAAGTAGTAATCTGATCGTCCCTGCCCCACATTCATATTCTCTGCCTTCACCCTTTAGTATTCACTAGGTAATTTCATTCATTTTCATTCTTTTCTTGTCTTTTCCTTCCACCAACATCCAAATATACACCTTTCGAATTTGACTTTTGGGCTGATTTAAACTTTTAGTTTTGTATTGACTATTTTTTCTAAATTTCCTTCATTCAACATTTTGAAACATGATCTCAATCTCCCACTTATACAAAAACCCCTTATTCTACCTTCTGTTTGGAATCAAGGACCATCCATCCAATCCAGGATCAATAATCAATCATCCAAATCATACTCAATGTAATTCAAAATCATTATATCTTTGTAGAATCACTTCTTTCCTCTTCATTCCAACTACTTCCCCTTTATTTAAATGCCTCTTCATTTCTCACACAGATTATTCCACTAGTTTCCTAGCTGGTTTTAACCATTGAAACAATATCTTCACATATCAACCAAAGCTGGCTTTTTAGAATAATGATTTGATTAAGTACTTCCCTGTTTTAAACATCCCCAGCTGCCTATTAAATTCTAGAATAAGATGCAAATGCCTTGTCTTGAGAAATAAAGTATTTCCCAACTCTTTCCCTGGCTCCTTTATCTCATAAAGCTTTGCCACCCCACCCTCCTGCCGCCAGTCCCCCCCCCCCGACCCCCCCCCCCCCCGCACAGCCCCCCACTATCCCTCCTTCCCCCTCCCATTTCCTGTGTTCCCAAACTCTAGTGTTTTTTTTTTTCCCTGTCCCCAGGTCCTTTGCATCTCTATGTCTTTGTCATATTTCTCCTTCTAATCTGAGTGCTCTTTGGAATCTTTCTCTTCCCAAACCCTATTAGCTTGTATGCAAACACAAGAAGAAATCTTCATTCATTCTGGAAAAGAGATCAGAATAAAGAATCATTCTATCATCTGTGTTCCTAAAGCATTGTGCATATATACCTTTGTAATGGCACTTCTTATAATACTTAATGATTAGTTATAAACTTAACTTAAATTTAGGATCCTCAGATTCAGCTAGCACATTATAATTACCTTGTGACAGAACCCTGAGTTCCAAAGAATGAGCTTGTACCTTAGTTCTACAATTTACCGATTATATAATCCAAAGTAAATCTCTTAACCTTGCTCCTCCTCAGTTTCTCTTCTGCTAATTGAAGATAATGATTATTCTTTCTTTGTGGGTTATTCTGAAAATTATTGAGGATAATATACACAAGTTTCCACAATCACAGTTCCTAGATCATAGTGTGCAAACTGCAAATGTTGTTTTCCTTTCTTCTTTGCTTCCTCCTTCATCCACAACACCTTGGACAGTGGCAGCATATAGGGAATGTTAACAAAATTTAGAGTGCATATCCTTGTTTGCTATATTCACTGTACCCAAATCACCTCAAAACTTAATGTCTTAAAACAACGACAGCTTTTATTTTGTTCACAAATCTATGATCTGGGATGGGTTTGGTGGGGACCGCTTAACTGTGCTATACTTGGCATCAACCTGAGCAACTCAGAAGTTCAGAGGCTGAAATCAGTTCACTGTCCCTTTACACACTGACACAGCATTTGATGCTGGCTATTGGCTCGGACCTCTGCTAAGGCTGTTGCCAGAACTCCTCCACTGGTACATTTCATGTGGCTGCTTGGCTTCTTCACAGCATGGTCAATAGGTTCCAAGAGCAATGGTCATAAGGGAGAGAGACAATAGGGAGCTATGTGGCTTTTTTTTTAATCTAGCCTGGAAGTCATGCAGCATTACTTCTGCCATATTCTATTGGTCAGAAGTGATTACCCAAAGCTTGTCCATATTTCAGTAGAGGAAGATTAGACATCACAATTTGAAAGAAATAATGGCAATGAATTTTGCACACACGCTCTAAAAGCATTGTGCATTTCTCCACCAATCAGTGTTAGCATTTATACCAGGCTGGTATGTTGAATATAGGGGTAAGCTAGGATGCCTGGGTGGCTCAGGGTTGAGAGTCTGCCTTCAGCTCAGGTCGTGATCCCGGGGTACTGGGATCCAGTCCTGCATCAGGCTCCCCGCAGGGAGCCTGCTTCTCCCTCTGCCTATGTCTCTGCCTCTCTCTGTCTCTCATGAATGAATAAATAAAATCTTAAAAAAAAAAAAAAGAATATAGGGATAGCTCATCTAGAGCATCAAGAACCCAATATACAGATTAGGGATCTAGTAAGATAAAAGGAAAAATGAAACAAAGCAAAACAAAAACAAAGACTAAAAACAAATCTGGGTACTAATTCTGCATGTGCCCAGCTAAAAGCTAACTGAACCTTAACTATGACCAGGTCACTCAACTTCTTGCGCTTCAGTTTTCCTAGATCTATAATGGGGATAGTGGTTATTATACAACCAATTGTACAAAGCTTTGAGAATCAGAAGAGGTAAATCACACAAAGGTATTATGAATTCTATGACATAGATAAAAAGTTGTTCTTGGAGTGGGACTAGATGAGAAAAACCATCCTCATTTTACGTAACAACAGTATTTATATGCTTATCTTTGTCAGATTTGTTTTTACCAGCTATCAATAGACTCTTTGTTCTTTGAGTTTTCTCTGGTTAAGAAATGAATTTTAATAAAGGCCACCACTTTTATCTAGCTACCAAGAAATTTAATTAGTTCTTCATGCAAGATGTTTTGCAAGTGCCCATTGCAGTATTACATATACCAACCACCACAGCGATACACTCTATATTCAGTCATGTATTTCAAGAAAGTAATAGCAAGTGACATTTCACAATCTAAGCTTGTTCTGTTAAAAAAAAATGGATTCTAGGTTTATAGAAAATGTCAAAGAACATCAAAGAAAATATCTGACATTTAAACAACCAAGAACCCTGGTACTCAATATATAAAACGAAAAGGGTAACTAATGTGTGCACTCTGAACGATGTATAGCATTTTTTATCCTTTTGTTTAACAATGCCTTGCACTTACATGGCTTGTTTCCTTAAAACTATTTAAATAATCCCATGATTTCTCCATTTAAGTGTATTATCCCCCTTTAGTCATCTTTATATGAAATTCTTCATCACTCAATCTGTAATGCACTTGCTTCTTTTTTCACTTTGTCTACCCATCTATATCCATATGACAAGATTAGTAATTGGCCAGTTAATTGAAATGTTGATGGATCTGCAAAGGATAACATTCTGCATCTTTGGCTGCATTGAAGTAGAAACACCTCTTCAATACAAGACATGGTGAACAAAGTTTAAAAAAAAAAGCCCAGCCAGTGATATTTCAAACACATAACTGGCAAAGAATCTAAATCCAAAATATGTGAAACATTATTGCAGATAAATGATGAAAGAAAAATAACTGCACCTGAGTGGCTTAGTCAGTTAGGTATCTATCTGCCTCTGGCTTAGGTCATGATCCCAGAGTTCTGGGATTGAGACCCTTATTGGCCTCCCTTCTCAGCTGGGAGACTGCTTCTTCCTCTCCCTCTGCCTGCTGCTCCCTCTGCTTGTACTCTCTCTCACTCTGTCAAATAAATAAAATCTTAAAAAAAAGAATATTCACAGAAATGAAAATCTAAATTGCCAATAAAGATAAAAACATGCCCAGTATTACTGGAAGCAGGAAATAATGCATTAAAGCAATACAGAAATACCATGTCACACTCATGAAATGATCCAAATTCTAAAGTCTGACAAAAATTTAGCAAAACCAAATTTTTCTAGAGCTGCAAAACATATAAGTCCTGTGTCCTGCTTCATGCCAGCTTGTGATGGTACATAACAAGTGAGTAAAAAACATGCAATTAAACATACATTAGTACTTGAGAAAATAACTCTTACTAGAAACTATATCTGAAGAATTATTTGTTCAATCATAAAAGATTCATTGAGTACATTCTATATGACAGAGTCCGTAGTAGATGTCACTTAAATCTAGAATGACTTGGCTTTAATAGTGAAAGAATGTGTATAGAGGAATCTTTAAAATGTGGAGCACATAAAACATACTGAATAAAAGGTAGAATTAATAATAAAGGTAAATTTAATAATATTTCCTGAAGTTCTGATATAACATTTACAAGGGTTCTATGTAATTGTACATAAGTGAGTTTATGACCATTCATAAATAAATGCAATAAATAAGTGTAAATTCTAGATATACACTAAGCCGTATTTTCAGTCTTAGCTTATAAGATATTTTCCTTTAAGAAATTGGGGTCTTGTAGCTGGAAAATAATTTTAAATGACATCTTAAAATATGGATTCACAATGTATTATATCCAAACAACTTTTGTAGAAGTGATGTGCTCAGGAAAAAGTAAGTTAGCCAACTCAAAAAGCATCTCAAATGATCTATTTGCTATTAATCTCACAGATACTGAGTAGAAAGTTGAGAAATGATACAGTTAAATAAAGCAATGATTCTAAATTAATTTATCAAGCATAATATAGGATATAAATGTGTTTC
The DNA here is from genome assembly GCF_011100685.1 of Canis lupus familiaris. Taxonomy (NCBI): domain Eukaryota; kingdom Metazoa; phylum Chordata; class Mammalia; order Carnivora; family Canidae; genus Canis; species Canis lupus. The sequence goes on from NC_049253.1 coordinate 21,148,462, forward strand.
TAAATTAATAAAAATATACCAGCTTCATCAAGAGTGGGAAAAACATAATTTAAAACATTTTTTGCATTTATATATTTATATTTTCCAACTGTGAAAGTAAGGGATAATCTTATTTTTAATGTTGACATAAATTCAGACCCATACTGTATGTCTCCCTGCTTTAAAATTATTTAATGTCTCCTAATTGCTAACAGGACAAAGTTTAAGCCTCTTATGGAAACATGCAAGACTTCTAGAATCTGTCTTTTGCCTAACTCTTCAGTTTTTTATTTTACTTTTCCTTAAAGTTCAGTAATACAGAACTATTTGTGGTTCTCTTAAGAGGTTAAATTCTCTCTCCCCCTGTTCTTTGCCTTGTTTTATCTTCTGACCTAAGGCATTTCAAAGCTTCAATTCCTGTCATGACTCCTGATTGGAAAATTTCCTGAACAAGAACCCTTACCATCTCCTTCTTTTCCTTATCATATATTTTATATAGCACTTTATTATAATTTTTTTCTAAAAGTCTAATATTATGAATAAGAGTATGAGCTTCAGAGTTAGATAGGCAAGAATTAACACCCAACATTTGTCAATTAAAAGCTATGTGACCTTGGGCAATTTACTTAGCTTCTGTGATTCATTTGTAAAATGGGGATAATGATCCTTCATATTATATGGTATTAATAGTAGCATATGTTGTTATAAGGCTAAAAGAGTTATAAAAGGAATGAGAACAGATCATGACACTAAGTAGGTACCAATAAATAAAGAGTAGATACTATTATGATGATTATGGTGGTTTTTGTAATACCATTTTTATCTTTCCTCCTCATAACTTGTGAGATCTTTGGCATAAGCTATTTTTTTTAAACTTTTGTATCACTTAAAGCTAATGCTTTGACTGGAATACACCATATGCTTAATGCTTGAATACATAAATGAATGAATGAGTGGGACTGCTAGAAATGGACAAAATACTCATAATAGTTTGTCCCAAACAGAGTAGACCAGAATGATCAATTCCTTCACTCTTTCCCCTGTAGTTATATATCTACAGCATTACTGTCCCATGTTGCTGAGCAAAATCTCCCATACTCTAAACACAAGAAGTTATTTACACATGAAAGACCTTAAATTTCATCCTCTGACTTCATTCCATCTCTTTGAAGACATCCTGAAGAAGACTGCGATGTTGCTAGTACTGTGTACCTCAGAATTCACATGGCCATGGCTTTAGCTCTGCCCTAACATTTAGATACAGCTCTGAGAAATCTTGTGAGAGGAGTTCAGTGTTGCAGTGCCAAGGGATACAGGACAAAGGATGGTTAAGGAAAGGGCATTTTGAACCAGGCATTACCCAATGGTAAAGGAACAAATAGATCAAACAAGAAATGAGAAGGATGGATGATGTTAAGGAAGATAGGAGAGGCTCCAAACTCAAATGCCTCTGTTTCTCAGCATTTTATTTAAAAGATTTCAACTATGGCACTTGTGATATAGGACACTGACTTATTTGGATGGGTTAAGAGTACTCTGAAACTGTACTTCTTCCCCTTAGGTGGCCAAATTATTGAGCAGTCTAGCTTAATTCTGGTAAACATTTTCCCAGTGAGGATTGCTAATATTCCCACTGGACAAACTGGAGAAGCCATGGAAGGCCAGATAAATATTCCACTGTAAATAAATTGACATTGCCGTTTATCACTGGTCCCTTGAGAGTTTCGTCAGCATCGAATCCACAAAGCCTATAAGCCCTAGTAGAGCTCAGAAAAATTGAATTTCAGAATCTATAAGACTGAATAGTCCCTAAATAGAAACATGTACAACAAAACCAGCAAAACATGTACAACAAAACCATGTACAACCTTCCCAGCCAACTTCCCTCACCCAACTTAAGGAAATCACACACATCATCATCATTATCCTCATCATCTTGCTTTAATTAAACACCACTACCTCTAATATGTATACCATACATGTGACTTTCAATGCCTAGTTCCTGTTACAAATGGCTGATTGACACAGTGAGCAAGTACAGATGTGTCTGAGACCAGCTGCTCCAGAACATACATCACAACAGAAATTTGCCAGCTGCTCCAGGACATACATCACAATAGAAATTCTCTGAGGAGAATTATGGTGAGATATAGAGGAATAGTCACAACTTTCACCATCCTATTAGTATCCCATGAAATCAAATGTAGTCATTTTCTCACGTTCCTAACAGTGAAAGGGGAAAGTTTTGCGTTGTTTTTTGTTTCTATCATTTTTTGGTCAATTTTTTTCAAACTCTCCCCAGGGATTAAAATAATGAAGTCTGTTTTGTTTTCACTGGAGACAATCACATGTTTTTGGAACTCATCATGAGTCCTTGTTCTTAAAATCTCATTCTGCTTCCAATTGCTTTAATGATTTTGTGGGGGCATTAAAGGAGGAAAAATTATTCATTTGACTTTTTTCCTTATTTGCTTCTCTGTGTTTCCTTTAATATCATTCATTATTGTCGCAAGGTGGCTACACATCCACAAATAGTTGGATAAAGATTAAAAAACAGGATATTTTCTCAAAACACTTCTGAAGTGCATTCTTGTTTATCTTTAATTTAAAAAATTCATTTCCCATCCATGCAGAAAAGAACAACTCCACAGCAACATCTCAAGTTTGCCTGAGAAGCAGACCTTTGGATAATGTCATTATCAAATTACATCTGCCTATAAAAAGGTGTAACATAGCTTATTCCCTCTTATTAGGGGAGTCTTTCCTTTGAAGTCAGAATTCTAACAAAGAATTTTTATGAAAGTGAGTGTTGCATCTATCACTAGAACATATCGATTGCTTTCGGAGATTAGACCCAAAATAAGACTGACTGACCAGCTCCAAATCATCATTTCACCCCTAATGACTACAGCTTAAATAGCCAGTGGGCCCCACTTCATGGGTCTGAAATTGATCCCATGTCTGCATGGCTTTATTGTCCTGTCCAGTCCTGGAGAAACAAACTTGCCTGCAATACAGCTTTGTGTCAAATTAGCATATGGCATAACATATGGAGTGACAACTAGAGGACAGCTTTCTCATTCCTGAGAAGATACAAGAAAAAGATTTGCAGAAGAGACACATCTCTCACTGAAGAGGCAGCTGCCCAACGCACAATTGTCTCCCAGTAGACTGGTCCTGGCAAAGACAATCGTCTTGACTGAAAAGAACAGTGCCAAGAAACTGACCTTAGGGGAGCTGGGAGAGCACAGAGCACTGTATTTACATCTCTTTGAAGTTTCTTTCAAGTTTTGAAAATCATTCCTGAAAATACACTCAACTGTAACTAGAAATGTATTTTCTGTTTCTCTTAGAACACTTTCAAGGCAGGAAATGCACTAAAAAAAAATTAAAATTAATAAAAAACAATAATACTAGCCCATCCCTGTATTCTCTCATTTTTTTTACACAGCCTGCCTGAAATAAAACTCTCCAACAGATAAGTCACATTAAAAAGATGCATTTAAGGTTATTTCTTACCTCTTTCTCACTTTAGTAGCCTTGAGTGTTTTTTGAAAACTATGCTAAATCCACAGTGTATTGTGGTCTCCCACACATTCTGAAGAGAGGGACTGATCCCCTCTGATTTTCTTTAATTTGTAACTATTGCTAATTATTTCAGCATTACACCCTTTTACCACACAACTGTCAGTAAAGAACACTTTGAAGATGTCTTATAATCCTTTTTGTGGATGACAAGTTGTTTCACAGCTTTTTATTTGAATCAACTTGTAAAATCCCACCAATCAGAAATCTCATTCTATCTCAAAGAAATAACTTTCAAAGTATTAAATATTATTCATTTAGTGACTGCATTGCCAGAATGTGTGTGTGTGTGTGTGTGTGTGTGTGTAGAAAATGTCAAAATCCGTAAACATTTATGTAGTGAAATGATTGACAAACATTTCAGAAGTTCTAGTCTTCATGATCTTTGGCTATAATTTCTGTAGTAGGGGGATGTGATGTTCCTCATAAGTCTTTTACTAAAACTCGAGCTCACATAAACTTGCTTTAAAATGTTTCTGTCCTTTGCCACCAAATGACGACTCACTTCCACAGCCTCCAATATATACAACACTAATTGCCCTCATGGGTGAATCTAGTTTTTCAAGTACAACTGAACTTTATTCAACTCCTTCTAACTAAAACTGACCTTCACTTACATGGTATTCTATAGTTCAACTTCATGTTTGTTCTTGTCAGTTTCCCATGGAAACACAGTATGAGTTAGTTCAATTTATATGTATGGAACACTACTGACCCTTTGTTTCTGGATCTTTCCAGTTGTCCTATATGTGTTCACTTTAGTCTTCCCTTTTTTCCCTAACTAGTTAGGATTCTAAAATAAGTGATTTCATCAATGTGTTGAACACTCTAAAAACCAATGTCATTTTAAGTCTCTTTGTTCTCTTCATCAATCACTAGTCAAAGTCATCTCTATTTTTTCATCTTTTACTCAAAAGCTGCAAAATATTAGCCAAGGGTTTTTAAAAAATAAAACAAAACAAGATCTTTAGAATCTTTAGATTCAAAGAAACTTCGACTGAAATGCCAGCTCTGCTACTTGTTAATAATTTGGCCTTTTTTAAGGTACTGACATTATCTGAGCATGAATTTCCTCATCTGTAAAATCAGAATATCATCAGTTTCAGTCTTTGTGTGAATCATAGAGTCTCATTACCTGGGTATTTAACTTACTCAAAATGAAATGTTTTTGCTTGAGAAAGAAAGAATAAGGTAGATGGAATGGATGGTTCCATTAGCCATTCTACCAACTAGGTCTCTTCCCTGGAGTAAACATGACATGAGGAACTTTAGTCAAAGATCCTTGTCATGCAACATATTCCCAAAATGCAAGATTTCAATTCTAAAAACAAATAGCAATCTGTTTCAGTGCTGAAGGAAAATGTGGCTATATTAGATTTCAGGAGATGTAGTTGATCTGTCCTTTTTTTGGAAATTCTCAGACAATGTATTTGAATATATGAAATCACAATAGGTGATCATTATTCATTCCTTTATGACTAGTATAAAGCAACCACAACCGCTAATTATTTTAGCTTCTTGGTGGCTTACCTCATCCCTTAGAGTGTTTCTTCCAAACTTTTCTACTTCTCTCAAGTCCCATATTCATTCTTCCCTCTTCCTTTGTAGCAGATACACAAATTCCATGGTTATTTTCCAGTCAAGGTTATCCAGTATGAATATACCTTTGGCATTTTATCCATGCAAGAGTATCCCTTTATATTTAAACATAAATTTAAATATAAATATATTTATATTTAAACAAATACTCACTCTCCCTTCAGCTAGTTGCTGAAGAAAAATAAACCTTCTCCAACTCAAGGCTAAGACCTTATCTACCCATAGATTCTCAAAGATCTTGTGTTACTCATTTTCATAATTTCTCATTTGATCTCCATTATATTTCTATCATTTGAAACCATTCTCAGGTCTTTTCAGTACCAATAACAACTGTCTTTAATCCTGCTAGAAAGCAAGGAATGGTAGGTAGTCTTTAATTCATTCTTCCCACTTTGGCCACAAGTGGGGAGAGAATCTGGACAAAGAAAGAAATGTTCCAAACTCAACTTGCAAACACACCACCAGACCTCTTGGTGATATTTACTAAAATGCTTTTAGCAGGATATGTGTATTCTATCTAGGTTGTAATTTTTCCATTTCGTCTGCTGTAATTCATTTGTGTCAGCTATATAATTATTAGAGTATAAAATGGAGATGACTTTTTAATAAATGAATTAGTCCCCTTTGTGAGAGCAATGCCATGCATGGGTAACTCAGCTATCCTATATGTTAAATCCACGTTGAAGTGCATTTTAGCGAAGGAATTACAGACCTAAAGTGTTGTATAAAAACTTTTCAGACTTCATTTTTCGGCGATATGTGATTACCTGTTTCCTTTAAATCAGGGATCAGCAAACAATAGCCCAGATGCTAAAGAGTTGTTTGAAAAAAATAGGAAAGGAAAGAAAATGTATGATAGAGACCATGTGTGGCCTGTGAAGTCTAAAATATTTGCCTTCTGTCCACTTATTTTTTAAAAATGTGCAAGCCTCTTACTTATTATTAGTCAGTTTTGATCCTTGGGTAAGAGCCTTGAATTTTGTGAGTCTTACTTGGCAATTGGCCCTTTCTGCTCTCACTATCTTCAATAGACTAAAGAGCTTTTTGAAAGAAGCAAGAGTCAGCACCTTGAATTCAATGAATCCATAAATATAATAAGTATTTCTTTCACCCAGAAATAGAACTATTTATACATAGTCATCTGATTTTTAGCAGTCTTTTCAACAATGGGGCTGGAATAAATGGGATGATGGTTAATTTTGTGTCAACTTGGCTGGGCTATAAAGTGCCCAGAAAAGTGGTCAAACACTATTTAGAGTGTGTCTGTGAGTGTTTCTGGATGATATTTTCATTTGAATTGAGAAACTGAGTAAAATTGATTGTTCTGCCTAATATGAGTGGACCTTATCCAATCAGTTGAAAGCTTGAGTGGAACAAAGGACTAAATAAAAGGGAACTCAACCTGCCTGACTCTTTGAGCTAGGACATCAGCCTTCTTCTGCCCTTGGATTAGAATTTATGCCATCACATTTCCAGGTACTCATGCCTTTGAACTCAGATCGGAACTACCCCCTGTTTCTCCTGGATCACCAGCTTGCCAACTGCACATCTGAGGACTTCTCAGCCTCTATAATCACATGAGTCAGTTCTCTCCGTCTTTCTGTCTGTCTCTCTGTCTCTGTATCTGTCTCTCTCTTTCTCTCTGTCTCTCTTCCCCATCTCTGCCTCTCACTGTGGCACACGTGTTCATTCTTTTCATGTACATACAGAAAGAGGTCATGTGAAAGAAATGGTTGTCTTCAAGCCGGGAACAGAGACCTCACCAGAAACTGAACCCTACTGAAACTTGATTTTGGACTTTCCAGTCTCCAGAACTGTGAAAAACTAAACTTCATTGTTTAAGCCAGCCATTGCAGTATTTTGTTATGGCAGCCCAAGAAGATTAAAATGATAGGTGTTTATTGTAAAATTCTTTCAACTCTAATGTGATCAAAATTTACATATAAAAAAGACTAAAAAAAAATCATGGGGATAGTGATCAGGAGCATTGCCTGTGGAATTATAAGGATTCTTTGGGCTTTAACTTAAGCTCAGCAACTTGATAATTGAGTAAAAATAAATGTTGCCTAAACTATTCTAGCCTCCTTTTCTTATCCGAATAATAGAGATAATAAAAATAAATAAATAAATAAAAATTAAAAAAAATTTTTAAAAATAGAGATAATAAAACACCTCTCTCTCAGTTTCATGTAAGCGTGACATAAAATACCATATATGCCAGCACCAATCAAAATGTCTGCAATATATTAAGTGCTCAATTAACATTTGCTGCTAATATCATTTTTTGCATACTCTTACCTTACAGATTTTTCTACTAACTTGAAATAACTGAGAAACAATATGTGAAGTGCTGATCTTAGCTTTCAGGCATATACTAAGCATTAGGTTAATATGTGTCTTTTCATTTCTTCCTTTCAATGTTATCGTGCATTAAATCTGTCATTAGTAATTTTCCTCTCATCAACTTTCAGGGTTAAAAAAATGCACTATTAAAACCCAAGTGACAGGAGAATTTGGTTACAAAATGTATTAAAACCCAAATAGCAGGAGAATTTGATTACAAAATGTATTAATTTTAAACACTTTATTTCTTTTGTAGTAAAATAGTCAAAAGTTTATTACCATAATACTTCGATTAATTCTGATGAATTAAGCTGAAAGTGGAAAGGTTTCTAGGTATGCATTTTTAACTGTAAATTAGATAAGCATAACTAAAGATATAAAAATTCTATAAACTCTGTATATAAGATATGCGTATGTTTAAAAAATAATAAAAAGGGAGGTACCTGGGTGGCTCTGGTTGAGTGTCTGCCTTTGGCTCAGGTTGCGATGCCAGGGTCCTGGGATCAAGTCCTACAGCAGGCTCTGATTAGAGACCATGCTTCTTCTGCCTATGTCTCTGCCTCCTTCTTTGTATCTCTCATGAATAAATTAATAAAATCTTTAAAACAAAACAGAAAAACAATGAAAAAAATGTATGTATAACCGCCATCCAACAGAAATATTACCATTACTTTGAAGCCCTCTCTCGGTTCTTTTCAATCAAATGCATGCTATACCCATTTCTGTCACCTTTCCAAGAAGTAAATGTTATAGTGAATTTTCTGTTAATCGTTCTCCCTCAGCTGTAGAACAAAGTGAATGAGCACAACCTCCTGAGCATGGCTGCTGGATTTAAATCCTGGATTTTCTACTCTATAGCTATGTGGCTGGGGGGCATCTCTCTGTATGTCATTGTCTCTCTGTATGCCATTTTCCATCTGTAATTGGAAAAAATAATAATGGTAAAAATATATATACTGTATTTTTTAAAATATCTGGCATATACTTAAGGGCTTTAGACATATCTTCCATTATGATCTTGTTGTACTACTTAGTTTAACATTTTCATATGCATCTCTATAAAATATATTCCTTAAATTCAACTGGTTGTACCATTTATAGACATGGGATCATACTATGTATATTAATGTGTACTTTGCTTTTATCTTTCAACAGAAATTTTTTAGATTCTTCCAAATTAGTATGTAATAGTATATTTTTTTCTTTTGTCACTGTCATATATCACTGTATGATCAGATGATCATTTAACCCGCTCTCCTGTTGATATACATTTGGGCTATTTCTAAATTTTTGTATTACAAACAGTGCTATCAGTTCATTTAAGGTCAACATCTAGACAGAGAATATCTATGGTGGTCAGCATTATCTATCAATGCCCTCTCAATTAATGTGGAACATTAGTAAGTAACTGAATCACTGTTCTCTTTCATATTTAAATCCTTCTGTATCGACCACCTATTTAGAAACCTTTCTCCATTTAAATCCATATTTAAGAAAAATATTCCCACCACATTGCAAAGCATTATAGATTTTCAATTTTGCTTTTTATTAAATTCAGTTTTCTTTTCACGAAAACGACTAAAGAAGTCACAATTAAATTGTTATTATTGAGTTATCCAGACACAAAATATATTTTGAATGTATTGAACAACTTTAACCTTCATGCAGGATCATATATTAATCAACACCAGAGATATTCAAATGCTCTTAATGTTTGTCTCTGCATGACTAAAGCTTAGTTGAAGGGTCACTGTGTCTAATGAATAAATCCATTAAGAGCTTGTCAATAACATAGAGAAATGTTTTATTTGCTTTACTAACAGCCTGTAGAAGAAAAGCTTTCGATATCTTTGACTAAGCTAATGGGCTAGTATCTGATATACAGAGAGCAAATGGTTTAATCATTACAACAGATGATCCTGAGTTTAGAGTCATAGATTTAAACCCATTTGGGACTTTACTTTTAGCCTTATCATTAGTATACATTGATTACTCTGATTGGCTAGTCATTTAATTAGGAAATGGATAACATTTGTTAATAAACTTATTCAAGACAATTCTCAAACTTTAATAATGAGTAGACCTATTTTGTGCAAATTTATTCTTGAAATCTGAAAATGAGATTTAGTGTTGTTTTTACATAAAAGTTATTGAATAATTAATTCCAATAGAAACATATGAAGGAAATATATGCACACCTATTTATTAGTTGTTAGGGAAAATAAAACTAGAAATTTTATTAGAAATTAGATTAGAAACCTGAAAACCAAGAAATACTTTGGTTTATTGTATTTACTTGGTGTTTGAGTACTTAGTCAAAATCCATCAGCATAAGAAAAGTCTGTTTTCTGGAATTACTTATATGATAATTAATGCTGTTGCTCAAATGTAGAAATGTCTTTCTGAAGTATAAAGAGAATGAGAGTAAGACCTTAAGTTCCATTGGTTCACAGAACAATTAAACTATCATGTATTCCATAAAGAGCTTCCTCCATTACAAATAGCACTGATGCAAGAGAGAGGTTAAACACTCTGGTTATGTGATAATGGATGGCACAAAGTGTAACACTATAAAGGTATGAATAAGACATAAGGAAATTGTTTCAAAGGCCAGTCCAATCCCTCTTTGCAGGGGCAGGGAGGGGCCTTCCCTTTCCAATGAGCTCAATTAGCCCCTTCGCTTTATGACATCACAAAGTAACTGGTTTAAACTGTGCTTCAAGAGCCTTTTACACACAGGAATTAAATGAGCCTGTCTCATTTCATTCCAGTTAATGTAAGTGAGCTTCCGAAACAGAATTGCTCAGTGACAACACCGTGCTTGCAGCCAGACCAGCTGATGAATTCCTAGCTCTTTGAAGTGCTTTATTCTCTTATCTAGAACTACGCAGGCCTCTAGATAGCCTGAGGAGACCTGAGCCTAAATCCTGGGGAGATTTTGTCTTCCCTCTACAAACACCTTGGCATAAACCCAAGAGCAGACCAGAAACCTGTTGCCAATTTTAAGAGAAGCATGCAGTGTGAGGTTGATTAGAGAAACCAAAAACTCCATCATATATCGTCCTTGTAGCTGACTTTCAATTCACTGGTACACTGTGCAATTTTAATTGAAAATTACTATTGCCTAGAAACTCACATTACCCTAAAGATGTCCTAGTTAGTTCCAGTTGAGATTTTTACATAAAATGAGCATTAACAACAACGAGAACGGAAGGAAGAATATGGTGAGTCATTAGGACAGTGATTAGGACACTTTCCCAGATTTTACTGTATAACCTTCGGAAATTCTCCGAGAATTCACTCTGCCATTCCCAGGGGAGCTCTTTTATGATCTTTTGAGGAAAAATATGCCTCAGCATATTTCATGCCTCAGCATGAACTTCCCAATAAACATATCATGGCATATCTTCCAGTTTAAGGTAAAAAAGTAGTCATTTATTTGGAAGTAACCTAGAGATCATATCCCTTATGTTTCCTGTACACATCTTATCTCCCCCTTCCACATGCACTTGAATATCCTGGTACATTTTCATTTTAAATAGATGTTGAGAGAAACACAGGCTGAGTGGGCCATATTAGGCCACATTAATATCTCTTCTTCCCTTCACATATCAATGCTGCCAGGCCAGAGTAACCAAAATCAGCCATGTGGCTCTGTCAGCAGGCAGCATTGGTGCTGAAGACTCCAGGAGCAAACTATATTATTGCCAAGAAACTCACAAGAGCCAGTCAGAATAGCTTAAACACTTGAGAGAGCATAACTATTAAAACCAAGCTAGCTCAAAGACGGTTCCTCTCCAGGTACCGTGGTGTTCGCTCAAATAAATTTACAAAGCACAGTAAGAAAATAAGAAAACAAAACACTCACAGATGTAAAACAAAGAGCAGAGGCATTGCTTAAAAGACTCATCCCTCTTAGAGAGCTTGAAACTGCTCAATGAATCCAGAGATTCACAGAGCAAGGTCCTAAAGATATAAGATTATTCTAGGCATTTTTCTCATTGCTTGATCAGTACTGTACGTGCTGGTTCTGAGACATTTTTATCATTCTGATGAGAGGCTGGGTGATCTTATATTGTACTTCCTGTGAAGGTACTTCTAGAGTGGTGCTTACCATAGTAACTGAGGACTCCAACTGTGTGAATGCAAAGTATATGGGGAAGAGAACATCTCCCTCATCTAAATTTCAAGGTTATAAGGTTGAAATAGTAATTGTTGAGCATCTACATGGATTACGAGATTCGGCATCAATTTATAAAAAAAGGATATATTCTATGTAATTTCCTGGTAGCACACTAAAGGCTTAAGAACTTAGGTTCTTGGCAATTCCTTACTTCAGAAATTCTATCCAAAGAGCATGCATGAATTCTCAAATTCCAATAGAGAGTAATTATCTAAATAATCAGATGTCAATTTTGGAGTCCCGCTAATATAATCAAGACATGAAATTGTATCTATATTAAAAGTTCAAAGCCATGAGGTTTCTTTACTCTGTGTCATAGACACACAATTCATAGTGATGAATTGTTATAAATTAACAGGATTTATTTCTTTTATCATTAGTTAACTCAAAGATATTGTTAGGCATCTGGATGGCTCAGTGGGTTAATCAGCTAACTCCTGATTTCAGCTCAGATCATGATCTCAGGGTCATGAGATCAAGCCCTGAGTGAGGCTCCTTATGAGCATAGAGTCTGCTTGAGATTCTTTCTCTCCCTCTCCCTTTCCTCCTTCCCTTGTGTGCATGCTCTCTCTCTCTCTCACTCACTCACTCTCCCTTTCTAAAATGAATAAATAAACAAAATATTAAAAGAAAAATATATTGTTAAGAATACAAAAGTGTTTTTGAACATTGGAATAGGCATATAGTGAACAGTTACTATTTGATGGGTACCTACTGTGTACAGGTACTTTACACAAATGGTCTAATTGTGTAGAACCCTCAGGAGAAGCTGTTAGTTTGGGAAACAGAGGTATTTTGTGCAGATAAAGTAAATCATGCCTCCAAAGTTACATAGCTTGTTAGTGCCAAAATCAGAAATTTCTTTTACTAGCTCTTTTTCCTCTATGCTGCTTTATATTCCTCTATTTCTTTCTCTACCTTTTTTAGCAGCCTCATCTTTTCCTAATTTTATTTCTTTTTGCTCTACTAATCTCTCCTTAGCATACTGTTGAAATTAAACCAAGAAATGTTTTTCTCAAAAATCCCAGGACTGCAGAGGATGCCATCTGCAGTAAAGGGAAACCCACACTTTCCCAGGGCCTTCGGAGATGTTACAATTCTAATATCGTCAGGGTAAATCCCACCGGCATTCTCTCCTTGAAGCCTAATTTTAGAACCAGTTTCTCTCTGGTTGACCCTCATCTGAAATAATTCTCCCTGCCAAACCCACTTCCCTTCTTCTTAAATAATGCCTGAGTTTTGAAACCACTATAAACAATAGTAACATTTTATCTTTAAGACATTAAAGGCAATGCAACTGGCATTTTTAGTATTAATAACAAAATAAGGGATTGTTCTATATTTGTAAGATTCCTTGTAAAACAGCAAGGTAGTTATAATGCTTTATATGGCAAGTTGATAATAATATTTACATATTGAAAAATTTCACTTGTCATTGAATAGGTTCACACTAATGTGCCTTTCATTTACTGAAAAATTTATCACACTGATGATTTATGTTCTTGCAAGTACATTTGTATCTAAACTATATAAGTAAAACATGTCTAATACTTACTATAAAGTTTAAGCTAATCCAACCATAATAATCCCTTCCAGGTATAAAATTACCTCAAGATGCATAGAAACAAGAATAATTTCTATAGATAGCTCTAGAGCTTTTCAAAGAACCAAGTACTATCTTGAATAAACCATGTGCTTCATTTTTATTTCCTGATCAGAAACAATTCTCATGTTAATAAACTAAGCCAAATGATTGGCTAATGGGTTCACTTTTTTTTTTCAATCTTCTGCTCACCCATCTGCAGTCTTCAGCAATATATGTTACATTAATGTGTGGATCACAAGGAGTAATGGGGTTGGAATAGCATAATAGTTTTATTAACTTATTTAAATCAATCAGTTAATATCTTCCTGACATTCAGAATCCTCATTATCTTCTGTCTGCCTTATGAAATGCTAGAAAAATCAGAAATCTTTTGTGCGACTTGAATTGGGATTTGAAATTGTGTGCTTTCTTGTCCTTGGACTTAAAATATACCTGAATAATCCCATTAGGTATTCCTCAGAAAGCTTGTAAGAGGAAGGACTATATAACATTTAAGCTCAAAATAGAATAGAAAAGTTCACAAATCTCATAAAGAAGAAGCTATTTTAAGCTATGTCAAGAACATAATTATGTTATTATTTACTACTACGTATTTAAAGTAATTTAAAAGGTTTATTTTAAAACACTGTCGTTTTAAAAAAACAAAACACTGAAGTTTTTCTAACGCAAATCTTTTCTGATAGTATTGAGTACATAGTAATGGGTGTGTATATAATATATGTATTATGTGTGTGTGTGTATATATATACATATATATATGTATCTAACTTATCCTGTGTACTAGAAAAAAAAATCAAAGGTAGTCATTAAAGTCACAGTATCCTATAAAAGTGTCATTAAGCTTATGGCAACAGGTGAGTGTATGATGTGGGAAGTGGTATAGATGCAATAATATTGGCCAAGTGTTAATAATTTTTGAACTTAGATGCTGGGTATAAAAAAGTTGATTAAACTATATGCTCACTTCTGTATGTGTACTATTTTTTATTACAAAATTTTTAAAGCTATGTTGCCAAAATTATCTTATATCCTTCTCTCCTGTATTTTTAAGTATTTGAACCTCCTAGATGATGTTCAGTTAATTTGTATAGTCTTATTTAGCTAAGCTTTTATACATACATGCATAAATGGCAAAACACTTTCTTATTTATTTTTCCTGCCAGCTTTGAAAACCTTAACTAATACATAATTGGCTATTCCATTCTTATATCTATACCAAGGTATTTCTATTTTTATAACAATAGTGTGGATTTTTTTTCTGATTACTTTCAAGACTTTAGGCTCAGAATTCAGATAATTTTCGTCTATATTCCCCAGCAGTTCTTCAAAAAATTCTGTTGGCTCTTAATCTGTGCTTTACAGTCATAAACTCTACTGGATAAATTTACAACAGGTAAGGCAATGTCACTGAAATATTTTCCCCTTGATATATCATCTTGTTCTAATTGCAGGGCAATGACATGTTTAAGAAAAAGGAATTCCTTGTTCAAGCCAGTTGTCCATTATGGTTCATTACAAAAGACTAAATTTTGTCACCTCAAGCAAAACACTCAACTATAATTTTCCTGATGGAACATTATCGGTCTTCTGAAAATTTAAAAAGTATCATATTTCACCATATTCATTTAATGTGGTCTTTCCAACCATTACCATATGCCAGTTATTAGTTCTGTTTCACTTCTACTCAGGTCAGGGCATGGCAAGGTAATGTATGTCACCTTGCTCAGGATTTCGGAAAGAATCTTAGTTTGAAAAGCTGATCAAAACTTTCCCCCCAATGGAGAGCACCAAAAGTGAGTGGATTTCTCATAATATCGAGTATTTTCCCCCTGAGTGGCACACAGGACCCAAAAAGCATGAGTAACAGCTGATGCAGCAGCAAAACCAGACTTGGGCTCTGCAGGAATCAGGCCCTCCCTGAAAACCGCAGTGGCTTTCAGGAGCCTCTGGCGGGAATTTTTAGACAAAAGACCCAAATGGCTTGTAATATCCTCATTATCTTCAAAACAAAGCATGTTGTTAAGGATGCCAGAGGACTCATTGCTTTCCAGAGACTTTGTGGTACAAAATGTCCCTCTTTCAATCATGCAGTTAGCATGAATCACCATCTTTAAAGACAAAGAAACATGAAAGGGTGTTACTAAAACATTTCTGGTAATGTAGTAATTTCTTGAAATATCTAATTCTCTAGATGATTCCATTATTCTGATGTAAAGAATCTTGTGGAATGTCAGATGACATAATTATAAAGGATGTCCCCAAGAAATAAGTCTTAGAATACCTTTCTACGCTATTTATTTATATTACACTTATCACCATGTATTTAGTTCTTAAAATAAATTCTCATCTATATCAGTTTTTAATTTAGAATGAAACTGCAGATTTTAATGACGTAATTTGTATTTATAAAGTCTTTCCTAGGGCGCCTGGATGGCTCAGTGGTTGAGCAGCTGCTTTCGTCTCAGGTCATGATCCTGGAGTTCTAGGATGGAGTCCCTTATCAGGCTCCCTGCCCAGCAGGAGTCTGCTTCTCCCTCTGCCCCTCACCCAACTCCTCTCTCTCTCTCTCTCTCTCTCTCTCTCCCCGCCCCCTGTGTCTCTCAAATAAATAAAATCTTTTGAAAAAAAGGCTTTCCTTAACATGTAAACGTTAAATGTTTCAACCCATTTATTCTTTGTAAAGTAAGTATTATAGTTTCTAATACTGTCAACTGAATAAAAGGCCAGAGTCAAAAACTGGATAATAAATAGTTTTTTCATTGCCTTACCAAGGAGTATGGCATAGAGACAATATATCAGATTGCTCTGAAGAACTGCTTTGAAACTTGGTTTACAAGGGATTATATGCCAAAAGGGGGTACGGGTATACATGCTTCCAGGCAGTTTTCCAAATGTGTGTCACAAGGTATAATTTGATCAGTTATAAAAAAATAAGGTTCATTGACTTTCACATAGACACATGAAAGAGTCGTAGGTCTTTCCAATACATTATATTTTCTACCATATCTGATTATTCAAAAATAATGCTTGCATGCCTCCACTTAACTGGTTTTCTGGGTCTTCCTGTTTTTGATATCTCCTTAAGGTCACTTGAGAAGATCATAGTTAATCAGTTACCTGCACAATACTAAGGCTTTCAGGGGTATGTATTATAGGCAGGCAGATATTTTGAGAAAAAGCAATATATATTTTTATTGATTATCTGTTGAATAATTTTCTATTTGCCAAATACATAGCCCACTAATTTTACAGTATGGAGATTTATCATCTTTATTTATAGTATACTTAGTACAGGCCATAGCCTAGTTAAAGAATGTATTTGCTTTTTATTTAAGGTTTATGAAATATTTTCCTGTGAATTAAACATGGAATGTGTATTTTGTGCTTCCTGACTCACAAAATCTGTCTTATTTTTAATAGCTTTTAAAGTCATACTATAGAATGACTAGAAGTTAATGTGACAGTTAGGGAGCAAGAATTTCCTTTGCCCCTCAAGGTCCTTCTAGCTGGACTAAGAATCAAATTGACATGGGACAGATTAACAAGAGAAAATCAAATTTAATTTCATACATATGGGTAATCCATACAGATATAGAAATTCCAAAAATAGCCAAGCAAAATGAGGTGCATATATCATTCTTGACCTAAGGAGAAAGAGAAAAAGGTCTAGAATTTTAAAGCAAGGGATTCAATACACAAGAAGATGAAAAAGAGTAAATATTTGGTACACAAATGTTTTCTAGGCCACTCAGAAATAATGGATGCGAGAGAACATTGGTAAGATCCTCCCTGCCTACCCCACCTAATTTGTAGTTATGTATCATGATAGCTCATTTCTTGGAGCAGGTCCTCTACCTAAATTCTCTTAAGCAGTCGAAGGGTAGGTAAAGAGATGGGTTTTGATTGTTTTTAAGACAAAAGTGATTTTATGCCAAAATGGCCCACCTTGTGCTGGACTGACCATGGCCCCTACAACACCTAAACCATTGTCTAAAGTACATCCGTTATGTGCAATTAACTTTGTTAAACATCAGTCCCTGATAGCCTTGAAATTATTGACATAATCATCTGTTAATTTTTAGGCATGAACATAAGGAAAAATTAAAAATTATAAATATTATATGCTCATTTTAATTTTTCTCTTTTTAAAAATGTTTTTTATTTATTTGAGAGAGAGAGCATAAGCAGAGAGGGGGGCAGAGGGAGAAGGAGAAGCAGATTCCCTGCTGAGCAGAGAGCCTGATGTGGGGCTCCATCCCAGGACCCTGAAATCATGATGTGAGCCCAAGGCAGGCACTTAACCCATTGAGACATCCAGGGGCTCCTCATTTTAATTTCTCTAATAACATTTATCAACTACTTGAATTGTCCTTGAACCTGACTTTATTTGCTCAATTACTAGAAATATTTATTTAACTTGCATGATAATCACTTAGTGTATAGAGAGTGAACATACCAAATTCATTTTAACAGAAAGTTATTTTCAGAACATTATTTTACTCAAATACCTACAGGTTTATTCAAAGTCAGGCAAGAAAAGAAATTATTTACTTCAATAGCTTAGAAGTAAGTGTTCAACTGCAAACAGACTACTTTGTAAGAGTTCATTAAAGAGAATACTTTCTTTTCAGAAAAAAATCTTACAAATGAGATTGTTTTAAGGGAAAAAAAAAACCCCTCCCTTTTAAAATTATCAATATGATCAAAAGGTTACTGACCACTCCGTATACACCTTAGAATCATCATAATGACAACACAACTAAAATTTTCTTCTTAAGAAGTGCTTTTTAATCACTATATCCTTTCTTTCCTTCTTTCTTTCTTTCTTTCTTTCTTTCTTTCTTTCTTTCTTTCTTTCTTTTTTTTTTTTTTAGAAAAAGAGAGAGAGCCCAAGCAGAAGGAGCAGAGCAGGCAGAGGAAGAGAGAGAATAAACTTCCTGCTGAGCAGGGATCTGGACATGGATGCTGGATCCCAGGGTCCCTGAACTGAAGGCAGACACCTAACCAACTGAGCCACCCAAGTGCCCCCTTAATCACTGCATCCTAAATGACTTTATAGTTTGTATTTTTCAGGAAAGCTAAGGAAAAGACAAATGCAATACTTTTTACTCAATTTTTTTTCAACCAATAACTACTCTCTGCTGACACTGTGCTCACTTCTGCATACGGAGTGCCAAGAAAGGTAGAAAGTCAAATGGAAAACAGAGTATTGTGTTCTATAAAGAGTGAAAAGAAATCAAACAGGTGCAGTAAGGGAAAATAAGAAATAAGAGATAGGAAACTAGAGGACAGAGGTAAGCTAAAGCTAAGGAGGTCAGCTAAAGCTTCAGTGAGTAGTATGGACAACTAAAGAATTAGAGAAAGAACCATCCTGGGCAAATTGAACAGTGCAGGCAAAGTTCTGCATTGAAAAGGGGTTTTGAATATTTGAAAAATTGAAAGAGGGCCAGGGTAAAAGAGAGTAAGTGACAGGGAATGGACACAAAATCAGGTTGGAAAAGCAAATGTATTGGAGACCTTAAATTCAACAGTGCTTTGCTGCTGCTGTTTTATTTATTTATTTTTTTATATTTGTGTACTTCTGTCATCATTTTATAAGTTAAAAAAAAATAGAGAAAAAAAATTAATGATAACGTGCTTTCTCTTCCCAGGCCCTTAGAGCACAAAATCAAGCATCAGGAAGACTTTGGCTGGATTCAGGAATCTGTCATCTGTATCATCAAGTTGATTGCCTGAAACCTGAGCAAATCAGTACCTAACCCATGTCTTACGAAGCCTGGATCATTTTTAAGACTTTCCATATAAGTTCAGAGATGGATGTTTATTTGGTGATTGCTTTCTCCATTTCCAGTTTCTAGTATTTGAATTGCTTCTCTCATTACTCTTTTTATATTGAAAGATTACTAGCTTGTGTTTGCTGGATTGGATATTTTTCTGCTGTACTGGAACAATCTGTCTGGGATTTATTAGGTCCTGTTTTCCTTCTGAGAACTAACTGTAATTATCTTCTGCAAAGCCAATTATTACTTTCCATACAATTGTTTTCTTCTAGAAGTCAGTTAGGGGGTCAACCCTTATAACATCAAGGGAAAGAGATCCATCAAAAGTGGCGCTGTGGAGGCACAAGAACTGCCTCTCTATCGGCTTCCCGTAACCAACTACACTCTTCCCATTGCACAGTATCTGTGCTCTGTTATTAAAACATTCTGACTATATCACTTATCAACATACTTATTTCTGCCTACTTTTTAAGCTCCTTAAAAGAATACACAGTTTGATCTGCAACTACTTCTCACAGCTTCAAGTATTGCCAGTTCTTACATTCTTTAAACCTTCATCACATTGGATTGTCTGACGGCCTCCACTGCATTTTGTGGGATGAACTAACTGCAAAAGCCCATCCAACTCAGATACCCAAGGGAGGCAGCAGAGAGTCATGTTTCTGGTGCCTGAGACTGGCCTCTTGTGAAATCTTTAAATTCTCAGCGGTCCTATTCTGAAATGATTGGATTCCAAGGGTCTTGTGTCCAGTCCTGAAAAATGCTTTTATAGCCATCAACACAGGATCTAATACAGATCTCCAGACCACACAGATCTCTGGGGCTTCAGAAATAGCCAAGATAAATTTTATTCTATTTCTTTTTTTCCTTCACCGGATGTGCTCTATGAAGACAGAGAGTAGCTGGTTCACAACATCAGGTAAAGTGGGCATTGCCAAGTGAAAGGAAACCCAGAATACTTAAAAATGATAGCGTATTTTCCTTGCATGGTATACCCTACTTTCATGTTATGTTAGCTTGTGACTGGCACAGTGGCTTCACAGCAGTTGGGGAAGCAGGGTTCTTTTGATCTTGCTACTTTACCATTCTCATTATGTGTAATACATTTAATGATTCAATATGGCTACTTGAGCTCCAGCTATCATCAACATTCATTCCGGTTAGCAGAAGGAGCAAGAGACAAGGAAAGGTGATCTTTCTCCTGGAGGCTATAAGCCCAGCTGAAAGCCAGGAATTATTTTACTTAAAAAAATCATTTTACACAGATATTCCACACTGTGTCTCACCATCTAGCACAGTATCTAGCACAGTATCTAGCACATAAATATATCCACTGAATTAATATTCTTTGAATTTATATTCCAGCTGCATTACGTGTGTTATCTCATTAAAATCTCACACCAATCCTCTGAATCATGCTTTCTTTTAATTGTTTTAGAGAGGAAGCAACAGAAGCCCAGAAAACATAAGACTTGCCTATAATCAGGCACTGAAGTAGGATTACAGCCCTAACCTTGAACTTTAAAGACACCCCATGTGTGTCAAGAGTAATGACACTTTTTTATAGTTTTATATGGAATCTGCCATGGAAACTGCTTGCATCTGTGTTTGTCTCATTGTTAATGGATGGAAACTGCTTTTAAGAAACCCATGTATTATGCTTTCTTGCTCCTGCCCTTTTTGGCCTACTAATTTGCCAACCTGGTGCTGCCAACTGCTTCTGCACCTGTACAGTTTTATATATTTTTTTTAAAGACTGAGTGGAGGAGTTAAAATCACATAGAGATGTTTAAATGATGATGTTCGTGATGATCCTGGACCTCTACATATAGACCTATATAAGATTCATGCTTACTCTGCATCAGAATATAGATTAGACATAATTTTTATCTGTGATGTTTATCAAATAACTCCAATGATGTCCTAGAAAATCCTGGACTTATAACAGTTACCTAACAGGAACCTACAAAACTGAGATCACCATCTTATATCTGAGGTTATATGACAGAGAATCAAAGTAGGGAAATTGTATCTCTGAGTTTCTATTCTTTCATATAGTTCATTGAGCCATCTGGCTGCCTTAATTTCCACCCATTACTTGAAATATGTGTTTATAGAAATAAATATGAAACTGCAACTAAAGTAACATGAAAACTGCAAATGCAAAAACATGATACAAATACAAAAGTCTGTATTTTAAAAGCAATTAATTACTCTGTTAACACCAGCTTCAGATGTTATAGTTTATAACCTCACTGAAAATATGTGTTCATGTGTAGATCACTAAGGTAGGGATCCCTGGGTGGCGCAGCGGTTTGGCGCCTGCCTTTGGCCCAGGGCGCGATCCTGGAGACCCGGGATCGAATCCCACATCAGGCTCCCGGTGCATGGAGCCTGCTTCTCCCTCTGCCTATGTCTCTGCCTCTCTCTCTCTCTGTGACTATCATAAATAAATAAAAATTAAAAAAAAAAAAAAGATTTAGATCACTAAGGTAATAAGTTCATTAATACTTAAATTTCTTGCCAGAGAATATAGTACCTTTCTTTCTTAAATGAATAGTTTATATTGTTCTTTGAGTAAAAATTTCATTAAATCAAAAAAAACAAGATGGAAGTCAATAAACTAGCATCCCATTTGTACATCTAAGTGTTTTAAAGGAGACTTTCTCTTTTGGAGTAAAGGCTATTCTAGTGGTCATATTCTTTTTTTTTTTTTTTTTTTTTTAAGGTTGAAATTCAGAATGACTCATAAAGTTGAAATATTTTTTGTTTTCTTTAGTTTTGAGAAATTAGACATACAAATCTAATGTATTAGGTAGCTTCAATTTCTACTAGCATATTTTAGTAGTAGAAGAGAGTTCTGTGCCCTTGTATGGAATCACTGGTAAACATAGTAAGAACATTGATATATATAATAATGAAAATAAGGGCAGTCCGGGTGGCTCAGAAGTTTAGCACCTCCTTCAGCCCAGGGCCTGATCCTGGAGACCCAGGATTGAGCCCCACGTCGGGCTCCCTGCATGGAGCCTGCTTCTTCCTCTGCCTCTGTCTCTGCCTCTCTCTCTCTCTCTTTTTCTTTCTCTCTCTTTATCTGTTTCTCATGAATAAATAGATAAAATCTTAAAAAGAAAATAATGTCAGCCAAGATTGAGCAATATGCTAGATAACAGCACCAAGAAAACACACACAAACTACACATACACATACACACTCAGGCATTCACACATACACTCATACGCACACATATATCTGTGCTTTCTTCACAACCATTTACTAATCAAGTAATCTGGGCATTGTTAGTCTTTTACTTGAATAGAAGACTGTATACTTCAATCTACCAATCTTCTAATCTACTGAAAAAAATGAAAGGATCTTGAAAATGTTCTTTTCTTTAGTGAGGTAGAGATGCGTTCTGGATACCACATGACAGCTGCAGACATACTTATGTCTGAATAAAACTCGACCACATGCATTTTTTGTGGTAGGGTGGTATTATAAAAGGTGAAGAAGTAATAACTCCTTCCCTTAAAAAGTCCATTGTCTATCTAGGAAATACAAACAGATACATTAAAATACAAAATGGCAAGCACATTTGGTAATTACTTTCAGTTATCATGAAGAATCATTCATAACATTGACTGAGGACCAAAAAGGGCCCCATTTCTATGTAAAGAGATATAGGAGAAATAACATGAAACTAGGTACCACGTATGTATATATAGAACTAGTACAGCAAAATCCTAGCAGTGTATTTAAAGAATTCAACACAGTAATTTGAACAAACTTAAACATATTATTTTATTGTAAAACTTCTCAGAATTGCTAATATGCTAATTTACACCATGTAACTCCAATTTTAGTTTAAGTAGTTTCCACTCCCTCTCCTTTAAAAATAATATTTGTTTGTTTGTTTGTTTGTTTGTAGAACTGTTGAGGCTATTGTTCTACAGGGAAACCTGGGGCTATGAAAACAGATTGAGTCCTTTGTCTCCTTAGAAAAGTTCCCAAATTCAATATTTTAGATGGGCCAATATTCATTATAACATACTTTATAAAATTTAGTTCATTTATTAAAATCTATAATAGCCCATGGACTATTTTGCCTTAATTACAGAAGCTTAAAAACGTTGAGTGCTGATTGACGCCTTTTTTTTTCTTTTGAAATTTATTTCCAGACTCCATAACTCTAAAGTTATAGATACTTCAAATCCTTGATAGCCTAAATATAATGAATTCAAGAAACATTAATTGTCATTTGGGAAGAAACAATAAATTTTTCCCTCGTAATAACTAAAAGAAATCAAAATAGAAGTATTGGACAAAGTAAAACTTAAAAAAAAAATCTTAGAATAAATACTGTTTGCAATGTACCATTATTATTCTTACTTTGTCTTAAGGGCTTTCAAAAAGTAAATATCCAAATCAAATTAAGAGCATACTTCTGTGTAACGTAACTTAAAGGTAGGTCATAGAAATGTCCCAAACATTTGCATTATGGTGAAATTTTTGAATTTTTAATTAAAATTGGCAAATACATTTTTCTCCTCCCTGATCTAGAATGACTTCATAAAGTTGATTACCTTATTATTAGAATGTATGGGTCATTCAACTTCATTCAATTAACAATCCTGTAATGTACATGACAGGCCCCACCAGCAAAGAACAATGTGGCTTGAATGTCAATAATGCCAAGGTTGAGAAACCTTGCCATAGACAATGCTAGCTGGATGTATGGCAGGCATTTTAATCACATAATTATAAGGAAACTTATTTTCTTCCCCAAACTCTGTACCCCCTGATTCTGATAGTACTCTCAACATTCATTAAGATTTAAAACCACAGAGTCAATTATAAGACCTACCTCTCTGTTTCTCTCAATAAAAACCCCTATCAGATCAGATTCCACCTCCTCAACAGCTCACACATGCACTTTCCATTCTCCCTTTTAGAGAATGCACTGCACACCCATGCACTATGCCATAGCTTTTAAAATTGTTGGTACTTCTTATTTTTCCTCCCCCTCTATTCCCACTTCTTATTTCTTTCTTCCTTCATATTTATGCCTATGTAATCTTCCTAGAATACCATGCAAATTGTCTCACTCATCCATTCATGATTATTTAACAGTTAAACATTGTCTAAATTGCAAAAGAGAAAACCTTGATTTTTAATATCCTCTCTCTTCTTTAGTCCTAATTTTGACCACTACTTTGTCTGTGATACTCACCTCAAATTAATAATCTACGTAAGTTACTATACCTCCAACGCAATTTTCCTCAGATGTTTCTCTACCTGTATTTCTAATCCATTTGTAATTTCCAAATAGCAAAATTTTCCTGACATTCAAAAATCATCACTCAATTGACATAGACGGAAGACATTTCTTTCTACACAACACTTTTGTAATACATTCTCCTTTATGTTATGTATATAATAGCATTATTCATTTCTTGTGTTCCTTTCTAGACCATAAGCTTCTCAGGGGCTGACATATATTTTTTAATTATTTTTTATTTTGACAGAAATTATAGATTCATGTGAAATTTTGAGAAATAATACAGAATGGTCTCATTTATCCTTATAGAGTTTTGTGAATTATAACACTTTGTAAAACTTCAGTACAACATAATCAATATATTGACATTGATACAATATACTGATCTACTCAGATGGCCCCATTTTTGTTTTATTTACCTGTATGTGTGTGCATGTGTATATTTAATTCTGTAAATTTTATTAAATGTGCAGTTGTTAATTCATTACTATAATCAAGATGCAGAACTGTGCATCACCAAAAGAATTCCTCGTGTGGCCTGTTAATACTGAACTTCCCTTATCATCTGCCCTCCTCTCTCTATCCATCTATTCATTCCCTGCAGGAGTGCTGACAATACTGACTCCATCTTTGGCCTTCCATCTTGTTCATGTTTGCCCAGTGAGCTCTTGGAGCTATGTGTCCAGGCCTTGGGTATTAATATGCATACCCTGGAAATGCCTGCCAAGGTTGCGATGTGGGGAGACATGTTTTCATGTTCCATGAATTTGTTAAAGATAATGAAGTCTTTCCCCTTCCTAATGCAAAGATGGTGCCACAAGATCTAATTAAATGCAAGCTGCCAATTAAGTGCAGGCAAACATTTTGAATATGGGAACACTTTGATTTCATTACAATGCCACTTGCTCTATAAAATCTGTGGACAAAGGCCTGGACTTTGTGGAAAATAAGTATGCAGCTGCCATGGATTATCCTCCACCAGATCACCCTATGTCAGTAAGTTACTCTGAATAAAACTCTGTATAAATTGGAAGCAGTGTCCTGATTCCTTTTCTGGTCTCCAAGTGCCTTCTCAGTTGGGGGGATACTTTACTCTTCCATCCCCTACCTTCTAACACTACCCCCCCCCCCACAAACACACACATGCACTCTTGCCCCTAATCTCTGGCAATCACTAATAGTTTTTCATTTCTATAATTTTGCCTTTTCAATGTCATTAGGTTGAAGTGTAGAGTATTATAGCCTTTTGTGATGGGCTTTTTCACTTTGTATAGTTCCTTAATTATTAAGTGTATAATTAGGGCAGTCCTTTTTATTGCTGATTGGTATTTCATGGTATGGATGAAGCAGTTTATTCATTCAGTAAAGGACATCTGAAAAAAAAAAAAGGACATCTGAGTTGTTCTGTTTTTGGCAATCATAAATAAAGTTGTGAACATTCATGTACAGATATTGTATGATTATAAGTAACCATATCTCAGGAATAAATACCCAAGAGAACAGTTACTGGATCATATGGAAATTACATGTATACTTATTTAGGAAACTGCAAAACTGATTTCCAGAATGGCTGTACCATCTTATATTCCCACCACAAATGTACCACTCAAAAAATTAATTTTGATAAGGTTTAATTTATCAATTTTTCCTTTTATCAGTCTTACCTTTGGTGTCAAGTCTAAAAACGACTGGCCCATACCAACATTCTGAAGATAATCTCCTTTGTGAGTTTTTCTAAGTTTTATAGCTTTTGGCTTTACATTGAAATTTATTTAGGCTGCCGCTGCTGCCACCACTCCTACTGCCACCGCCACCTGCGCTGCCCCCATGCCACTCTACACCACCATCTACTTCCCTGTTTGAGGGCACTGTGAGGCCATGCGCATGCTGCTAGCTGACCAGGGCCAGAGCTGGAAGAAGGAGGTGGTGACCATGGAGACAGGGATGAAGGATTCACTCAAGGTCTCCTGTCTGTATGGGCAGCTCCCCAAGTTCCAGGACGGAGACCTCACCCTGTACCAGTCCAATGCCATCCTAGGACACCTGGGCCACTCCCTTGGGCTCTACAGGAAGGACCAGCAGGAGGCAGCCTTGCTGGATGTAGTGAACGATGTTGTAGAGAATCTCCGCTGCAAATAGATCCTCCTCATCTACACTAACTATGAGGCAGGAAAGGAGGAGTATGTGAAGGCACTATCAGGTTACCTGAAGCCTTTTGAAATGCTCTGTCCCAGAATGAGGGGGGCCAGGCATTCATCGTGAGCAACCAGATCTCCTTTGTGGACTTCCTGCTGATTCACCAGGTCCTGGCCCCAGCTGCCTGGACTCCTTCCCTCTGCTCTCAGTATGTGGCATGTCTCAGCACCAGACCCAAGCTCAAGGCATTCCAGAGTCCCTGGAGCATCAATGGCAACGGGAAGCAGTGAGAGCTTGTGGAACCCTGGGCGGGAAGCTGGGGGGCTGCCTGACTTCCTTTCTCCTTGACCAATAAAATTCTCAAATGAGAAAAATTAAATAAATAAAATAAATAAATAAATAAATTTATGATCTATTTCAACTTAATTTTTGGCATAGTATATGAGGTTTAGGTTCAGGTTTTTGTTTTTGTTTTTTTTAATTTATGAGTGCCGTATTGCCCAATTGCTTCATTAAGTCCATTTAAAAGTTTAATAAGTCAATCGGAGAAGGACAAACATTATATGTTCTCATTCATTTGGGGAATATGAATAGTAGTGAAAGGGAATAGAAGAGAAAGGAGAAGAAATGGGTAGGAAATATCAGAAAGGGAGACAGAACATAAAGACTCCTAACTCTGGGAAACGAACAAGGGGTGGTGGAAGGGGAGGAGGGCGGGGGGTGGGGGTGAATGGGTGACGGGCGCTGAGGGGGGCACTTGACGGGATGAGCACTGAGTGTTATTCTGTATGTTGGCAAATTGAACACCAATAAAAAATAAATTTATTATTAATAAAAAAATTTAAAAAAATAAAAGTTTATACTTCCTCCAAATAATTGCTTTTGCATCTTTTTAAAATCAGTTGGGCATGTTTCTGTGTGTTTGTTTCTGGGTTCTCTGTTGTGTTTCATTGATGTATGTGTCTACCATTCCAACAATACTATACTTTAATTGCTGTACTTAATAGTAAGCCTTGATATTGTGTAGAGTGATTCTTCTTTTTTCAACATTGATTGAGTGATGCCAGAACCTATGCTTTCCCTTTCCATATAACCTTTGGAATAAGCTTGCCTATATTTACAAAATCTTTGTGTGGATTTTGATAGCAATTACATTAACTCTGTGGATCAGTTTGGGGAGAACTGTTGGGCTTTATGAACCATGAGCATAGCATATCTCTCCATTTATTTAGGTTTCCTTTGATTATTTTCATCATTTTTTAAGATTTATATTTTATAATATGTATTTATATTTTAATCCTACAGACCCTGGATATGCTTTATTAAGTTTAAACATAAATATTTCATTTTAGGGAACAATTATAAATGGTGTTGTGTTTTCAGTTTTGGTTCTCACAGTGTTACTGTTATATAGAGGTGAACCTGATAATTACATATTGATTTGTATCCTGCAACCTGTTTAACTCATGTATTAGTTCTAGGCATTTCTATAAATCCCTTGGATTTCAAATGTAAACAATCACGCCATCTGCAGATAGGGACATTTTGTTTTTGGTTTCCAATCTATTTGTCTCTCATGTTTTTTTCTTGACTTGTTACAGTGGGTAGAACTTTTAGGACTATGTCAAATAAGAATAAGAATCCGCATTTTGCTTTGTTCTTTTTTTCCCTTTTCTTTCAAATTCAAGTGAGTTGATATATAGTGTTTTCTTAATTTTGGAGTAGAATATAATGATTCTTCAGTCTCATACAGCACCCAGTGCTCATTACATCAAGTGCCCTCCTTAATGCCCATCACCCAGTTACCCCATCCCCCATTCACCTCCCCTCCAGCAACTCTGTTCTCTCTAGTTAAGACTTTCTTATGATTTGCCTCCTTCTCTGTTTTAATCCTATTTTATTTTTACTTCCCTTCCCCTATGTTCATCAGTTTTGTTTCTCAAATTCTGCATATGAGTGAAATCACACAGTATTTGTATTCAGGTTTTTACCATTAAGTTTGAAGATTCTTTGGAAATATTCCTTATCAAGTTGAGGTAGTTCTTTTTATCCTTAGCTTGCACCATTCTTTTATCATGAGTAAACTTTGGATTTGGCAAATATTTCCCTTTATCAATTTATATGATCATATGATTTTTTCCAGTTTAGCCTGATACATGGTAAATTACATTGACCTTTATTTAATTTTTTTTATTTTTTATTTTTTTTATTTATTTATGATAGGCACACAGTGAGAGAGAGAGGCAGAGACACAGGCAGAGGGAGAAGCAGGCTCCACGCACCCGGAGCCCGACGTGGGATTCGATTCTGGGTCTCCAGGATCGCGCCCCGGGCCAAGGGCAGGCGCTAAACCACTGCGCCACCCAGGGATCCCTACATTGACCTTTAAATCTTAAGCTAGTCTTGCTTGCATACCTGCAATAAATTCTACTTGATCAAGGTGGATATGTCCTTCTATACTTTGCTGGATTTGTTTTTATTTTGTTGGCGATTTTTGTGGCTAAATTTATGATGGATGATAGGTTGGTTTCCTCTCTCTCTATCTCTCCTTCTTTCTTCCCTCCTTCTCTCTCTCTCAATCTTTCTTTTTCTTTATTTTATGTTGCCTTTGTCTGATTTTTCTATCAGGATAAAGATAAGCTCGTGAAATGAGTTCAGATATGTTCTCTGCTATTTTATGGAAAAGATTGTATAGAGTCAGTGTTAATTCTGTTATAAATATTTAGTAGACTTAATGAAGTAATCTGGGCTCAGAGGTTGGGTTTTTTTTTTCAGTATTTTCATTAGAAACTCAATTTCTTTCTTTTCTTTGAAACTCAATTTCTTTAATGATTATTAAAAATTATTTAAGGGATTCCTGGGTGGCTCAGCCATTGAGCGTCTCCCTTAGGCTTGGGACATGATCCTGGAGTCCGGGGATGGAGTCCCACATTAGGCTTCCTGCATGCAGCCTACTTCTCCCTCAGCCTGTCTCTGCCTCTCTCTCTGTGTCTCTCATGAATAAATAAATAAAATCTAAAAAAAAAAAAAATTAAATTATCTATTTCATCTTGCTTGAGTATTAGTAGTTTATGAATTTTGAAATATTGGCCCATTTTTTATAAGTTGTTGAATTTATTAGCCTAAAGTTATCCCTACTATTAACTTTTAATATTCTTTTGTAGACCAGTATCTCTAGTGAAATCTTGTTATAATTCCTGATATTGGTGATTTGTGTCTTCTTTCTTTTTATTTTTGTATGCCTTGCTAGGATGCTAATGAATCTTACTAATATTTTTTCAGTTTTTGTTTATTTGATTTTTTCTCCTGATTTCCTATTTTCAATTTCATCAATTTCTGTTGTTATCTTGTTCCTTCCTTTCTTCTGCTTGCTTGGGTTTACTCTGCTTTTACTTTTCCTATTTCTTTCTTTTTTTTTTTTTTTTTTTGTTTTAAGATTTTATTTATTTACTCATGAGAGACACAGAGAGAGAGAGAGAGAGAGAAAGAGAGAGAATGGCAGAGACACAGGTAGAGGGAGAGGCAGGCTCCATGCAGGGAGCCTGACGTGGAACTTGATCCCGGGTCTCCAGGATCACACCCCGGACTGAAGGCAGCGCTAAACCGCTGAGCCACCTGGGCTACCCACTTTCCCTATTTCTTAAAGGAGGAACTTACTATAATTGATTTAAGACCCTTTCCTTTTTTCAATGTAAGGATTTTGTGCCACAAATTTTCTCTTTAGCATGGCGTTAGTTATATCCCACATAACTTATATTTTCATTTTCATTTAGTTCTATATATTCTTATTTCCTTGAGAGTTTTTCTGAAGTTAGAAGTTTATGATTTAATTTCCATGCATTTAGGTATGCACCTGTTGTCTTGCAAATCATGCACTGATTTCTAGATTGATTTATTTTACATAGTTTGTGTGAAATCAATTCTTTTAAGCTTTTCGGGTTTTTTATTGCTCCAGATATGGTCTTTCTTAGTGAAAGTTCCATGTCACCTTGAGGAAAAATATGTATATTTCATTTTTGTTGAATGGTGTTTCTACATATGTTAATTAGATCCTTTTGGTGGATTGCCTTGCTTAGATCTTCTATAACACTGCTGATTTTCTGTTTAATAGTTCTATAGTTTGTTAGAGTTAGGGTGTTGAAATACTTAAATAAAATTGTGGGCTTATTTGTTTCTTCTTTCAGCTCTATCAGCTATCAGTTTGCATTCTACATTTTAAAGGTTTGGTGTTTGATGTGTATAAATTTAAGATCACTATGTCTTCCTACTGGATCAGGTATTTTATTTTTTATTATGTACCATTTTGTCAGTACTAATTGGTTTTCCTTTGAGTTCTACATTATCAGAAAATAATATAGCCATCCCCCCTTATTTTATTAATATTTATTTGGCATTATTTTCCATCATTTAATTTTCAATCTACAAATGCTGTTGAATTTGAAGTGATTTTTTTTGTAAAAAACACAGAGCTAGACCTTGACCTTTTTCTTTGTTTTTCCTTTTTTAATTTAGTCTGCTGATCTCTATTTTTCAATTGGTATATTTAGACCATTTATACTTAAGGTAATGATTTATTACCTTTAAGACTATCATTTTAAAATTTGGGTTTTTTTTTTCTTTCCTTTGTTTCTGGATCTTCCATTTCATTTCTTTTTTTGTTTTGTTTAGTTTTAAATTTTTATTTAAATTCTAGTTAGTTAACATATAGTGTGACATTAGTTTAAGAAGTAGAAATTAGCGATTCATCACTTACCTATAATACCCATACTCATCACAACAAGTACCCTTCCTAATACCCATTGCTGATTTAACCCACCTTCCCACAATCAACCTTTAGTTTGTTCTTTATGGTTAAGAGTCTCTTATAGTTTGCTTGCCTCTCTTTTTTCCCCTTCCTTACCTTATGTTCACTTGTTTTCTTTCTTAAATTCCACATATGAGTGAAATCATACAGTGTTTATCTTTCTTTGCCTTACTTAATTCATTTAGTATAATACACTCCAGCTTCATTCACATCATTGCAAATGGCAAGTTTCATTCTTTTAGATAGCTGAGTAATATTCCTTTGTATATGTGTTTGCATATAAAGATGATAGATAATAGCTAGCTAGCTAGAGATAGAGATATATACCATATCTTCTTTATCCATTCATCAATTAATGGAAATTTGAACTCTTTCCATAATTTAGCTATTATTGATAACACTGTTATAAACATCAGAGTGTTTACCCAAAGGATATTTACCCAAACGATACAAAATACTGATTCATTTTGCTTTTCTTACCTTGTTATAGGTTACTTGAACATTTTTTGGAATTCCATCATGTTTTACTTATAGTATCTTTGAGTGTGCCTCTTGTATATATTTTTAATGGTTTCTATGTGTATTACAATATACACATGTAGATTGACATAGTATTGTCACTGGTATAATATTTTACCACTTCAAATGACTGTAGATATCTTACTTGCAATCTGATCCCAATTTTAAACATCATTGTCCTAAGTATCAGAAATTGCTATATTTTTGTTGGAATTATCAAATAAGATTTATAACACTTATGAGAAAAATGAGAGTCTATTGTATGTATTTATATCTCTGCTATGTTATCAGCAGCACTCCCAGGTGATCTCTTGGTATTATGTTTCCTTGGCATTGTTGAGAGTACTCCCAAGAGATTGAGGGCAGAAACGAGCCTATCTGGGTTGCCTTCCCTTGCTAAATTGGAAGTCAGGAAAGTTGGGCCTAGAAGGCACTCTGGTGCTCAGTTCCTCCTCCAGTCTATGGCACCTAACCATTCTTATCTTCCTCTTTATACAATTTAAAAATCTCACTTGGTTGTCTTTTACATTGTTTCCAGGATTTATAGTTTCTACTTTGTGAGGAAGACTTGAGAAAATCATATCTAGGCCATATTGCCTAGGTCAGAAGTTTGACACACTATTTGGAAACCAGCATGGCACCATCATAAAATGTACCAAGAATGTATTTATGAAGTAAACACATGAAGAAAGCCAAACTACAATTTGCTGATGTCAAACCACAAGTATTTCTTGATGATAAGTTTTTGTTTTGTTAAAATTGGTATCATGGCTAAGGAAAAAAATAGATCTCTAGTTTACTGGTTTGTTTGTTTGCTTGTTTTCATATCCCTTAATGGATCTAACTATTGGCCATTCATCATGGATATGCCTGAGTTAACTTATTTGATCCATTTGTTGCCCTGTTACCAATCACAAGAACTAAGATACATCTTACAGGGGCTTGATCAAGATAAAACATCCTGGCAACAACTAAGTTGAATGTTGTATTTGTTCCTGGGATTATAAAATCAGAAATATGGTCATGGATCCAAAGTCTGTAACACAATAGAGTGATGACAAGCAAAACTATCCTGGGTAGGGATCCCTAGGTGGCGCAGCGGTTTAGCGCCTGCCTTTGGCCCAGGGCACGATCCTGGAGACTCGGGATCGAATCCCACGTCAGGGTCCCGGTGCAGGGAGCCTGCTTCTCCCTCTGCCTATGCTCTGCCAATCTCTCTCTCTCTCTCTCTCTCTCTGTGTGTGTGTGTGACTATCATAAATAAATAAAAATTAAAAAAAAAAACTATCCTGGGTAGATTCAAATCATGGGCACAAACATTACTCAGAAGGTCAAATGCTGAAAAGGTCAGGAACATGTTGAAAAATTGAATCATCCAATCCATGAGAAGTGTTTCATAGAGAGACCATATGTCTATTTAATTTCAACTGAGCACCTGGGACAGCAACAGTTCCACACAGATCATCTTATATCTGGAACATATTTCAAATCTATGAATTGAGTTCTGATAGCAAAAATATCAATAAAATAATATTAATAATTAAATTGAAGGGACATGTTTCCAAATATTTCTCTCCTTTCAACTCCATTGTT
The DNA here is from genome assembly GCF_011100685.1 of Canis lupus familiaris. Taxonomy (NCBI): domain Eukaryota; kingdom Metazoa; phylum Chordata; class Mammalia; order Carnivora; family Canidae; genus Canis; species Canis lupus. The sequence continues at coordinate 21,181,864 of NC_049253.1, forward strand.
TCATGTTCACTAGCATAAAACATCAGCTCTTTCAATTAATCACCAAGTGAAACATTGCTAAGTAGTCTTGCATATTTATAGTCTCACATTGCAAAATTGCCCAACCTGCAGTGTTTTATTTGTGTGTACTTTATATATTTTTAATTTACCCACCCATAGTGGTTAAATGATTTTCACAATTGATAATATAAAATATAATCAAACTAAAATTACAAATAATTTCAAGCTCCTTATGAAGAAGATATTGAATTGTTTTAATAAGCATTTCATCCTAGCATTTGGAATGTTTTTATTGTAAAACCAAAGGTATCCTATGGTAGACAATATTACTTTCCACTTTAGGAACTACAGTTTCCACCTTAAAGAGGATAAATAAAAAGATTATGTAGGCATATGCAGTCAGTCTTGAAACTATCATATTATTCACTGGTTTGTATGACAATCCTTAAATGTTACCTTATATTAGTGTATTCATTTGGCTACTAAAATTGAGTATATCAATTAGATACCTTTTACAGTATGCAGAATTACATGTTATTCATCATTAAATGATTCAGCAAATCCATTAGATTCTAATTATACTTTAATTGTACTCAGTAGCAGGTAAAGTGTGTGGCTTTCATTCTTCCATTGCAAGAAACTACATTAAAATCTTGCTGAAAAGGCACTCTCTTTGCATTTAACTCGTGTTTCAATAAAAATGTTGACTAGATATAACAAATAAATTGTCTAATGGGAAGGATATTTTTGACTAACAAGATTAAAAGAGGCTGAATTTAGCAAGTAGTACATACATAATATAATGAGGTATTACACATGGTCTTTCCTATCTGGCCTAATTGGTTCAAGCACTCACTACAGGCTGATTTCTCAATTTGGGAAAAGTAATTCTGTTCTCATTACTAGAATAATACCCACTCAATAAACATTTTCCTGAGTCTCTTTTATTGCTTCACCAATTTGGGGGGGGGAAGGAAAGTATCTTTGTAGAATCCCAGCTCTTTGAAAAATAACTCCCCTGAAAATTGCTCCCCAAGATAGGAAAAGCATCACTCTCTTCAGAGATTGCATTTTTACTTACAAAAGTTTTCAGGATGCAAATCTGTCAAATAAGATTTTGTTTGTTAAATTGTGAGGTTTATTTTGTCTTTGTAATCACTAGTAGACCCGTGTAGACAGAAGAATCCTTAGCTGAAAACCTTTCCACAAAAGTTATTCCAGACTGATCAGCTGCTCTGATCACACTACTAGTTTAAAACTGTGCAGGTACAAAAAAAAAAAAAAAAAAAAAAACCGTGCAGGTACTTTTTAATAATATACAAAAGGTTTCTCTTCATTATGGGATTTCATATTAGACCCACAAAATATATGTTTAAAACTGAAAACAAAAAATCTATGAAATAAACTGTATGTAATGTACTAGTTATCTTAAACATACACATAACAAATGATAAATAATAATATATAACTATAATACTGTCTTGATATTAACCACAAAGTACAACTCACTAAGAAAAAAAGGAAAGTCTTTTCTGAATATGACAATTCTTAATAAAGCTTCTCATTCTTAAAATTTTGCCTTATGTTAATTGTCTTAAATGTCTTCTGGTCACAGCATTGTTCCAGAACTGATCTAAAAGCTGCAAAACTTCGGGAGTTTTTGCCTCAATAATTCAAACTTCAGAATTCAGATGTGCAATTTTCTTCCCTTGCTGCCAGTTACAATGGCAGCAATAAGTATATAATCTTTGCAGTCATGTAATCAATAAAATAATAACATTTAAGGAAATTAATTTCCCTATTGCTGCACTCTCTGTAACATTTTCTGTGATTCTGTTACCTGGGAATGGCTTTTCTGAAGGGCTAGCTAAATGTGGCAAGTTGGTAACTGGAGTAGGAGATAAAGATGATTGAAATCTATCTTTATATTTGGAGAGAGATGCTTATCTCCCTGAGCTAGTATAACTTAGAAACTCCTTCACATTATGCAGAAGTTGAAAACTATCTATACTCCTCTGCATTTTCTCCATTAACTCTCAATCTCATCATTCATCATTAATTTCCCTTCTTTTGTCTGCTCCACTCTAAATACAGTGGCTGCAACGCTGTTTCTCAGCCTCAGGACCTTTGCACAGGTTGAACCCTTTGACCACTAGTGACACTTTTCTCTTTCACACCCCCAAATCTGCATATGACTTACTCTATTAGCTCTTTTAAATGTTTGTTCAAATGCCTTCATGATGACTTCCCTGAGAATCTATTTTAAATTATAAACTGCCCTTCCACAAACCAGCACTTCTTAATCCAATTTCTTTGTTTTATTTTTATCCATAGTATGTAAAAGCTCTCAATATGCTGCATAATTAGCTCACTAGCTATTTGTATGTGGTCTGTCTACCCAAATGGTAACTGAAACTCAACAAAGAGAAATGTTTTCTCAATTTTGTTTACTGTTATTTATCTAGTATCTGGATAAGTATCTGGAATATAATAGGTGCTCAGTAAACCTTTCTGAAAAAAAATGAATGAAATGTCAGATAAAATTGAAGATTGAGTATAGACTGTAGTGAAAAGAAAAAATATATTATCTTTAAAAGAATGTGTTATATATAAACATCCAAGGAAAGTTATTAAAACTTCCAAAGCCATCAGAATATCATTAAAAACAGAATTTTCAACAAAGTTAAAAAGACTCTGGAACATATAGGTTTAAATTTATTTGTATAATAAAGCATAAACATAGAAACAGAAACATGCTAATAAATCTAATCGTCTAAGAGAGAGGACCATTAAAACAGATGCTTTAATTTTTCATCTCAAACTGGTAATTATAAGAATCATATTTCCAGCTGAGAGATGAATAATCAGAAGAATATTCAGTCTCATTGGTATTTTTCCCTCAGTTAGAAAAAGATTGCTTATTTGATGTTTAGCAAAATTCCCAACATCCATGGAAAAGTTTCACCCTTTTATCTTTCTTTGCTCTTATAATATGTCCTCTAGTTGTAATAATATATATTGATTTCCTGTGGGTTTTGATTTTGCTATATTTTAGTAATTTACTCACATTATATATGTTGTCTGTTTTTAATAGATTCTGATTGCATTAAGATGCACCTGGCAGGGAGCAGGGCATCTCCCCCAGGAGCACACACCTGACAATCAGCACAGCAGGCCCCTCCCCCAGAAGACCCGCTGTAAGGACAGGGGAAGAGCAAGTTCTTGACCAGGCAGCAATGGAAAGCACTGGGGAAGTTGAGGATATAGAACTAGAGGATACCCCCCATCTTTTTTCCCCTTTTTTTCCAATACAACACGTTTTTATATCAGACTAAAAATTCCCAATATTTTTTTCTCTTCCCACCTTAACTACAATATTTTACCACCTCTTCATTTTTAAGTTTCTTCCTTTTGACTTTCATATTTCTACAATTACAGGTCCTAGATATATTTTCTACTTCTAGATTCCCTTCAACATACGCAGCTTAATTTTGGGAGATATATTGGATATGGGATTTTTGCTTTGTGTTTTTTTGTTTTCTCTGCCTCATTTTGCTCTACAATGGCAGAAGTTAATACCTTCTAAAACATGAGCAGCATGCACCCAGAACCAAGTGGAATACCGTGCTGGTCCATTCTTTGAGATTCCTCATTACCATTCTGTCCCCCTCTTTTATCTCATTTATGTTTTGGTGGTCAATGTTGGGGCCTTCTACAAATATTTCTGGTTTATACTAATTTGGGACTGAGCATCTTCTAACATACAGAACTTAATATACTCAGAACCAAGAGGATAACCCTCTAGAATGCCTCAAGTAGACTACATTCTCCCTCCACTACAACTTTGTCACCACCACCATCTCCCAGCCCCCCCCCTTTTCTCTCCTTTTTTTTTCTTTTTTTTTCCCTCTTTACTTTTGCTTTTTTTCTCTCCTTTTTTTCTCTCTCTTTTTTTTTTCTTCTTCTTTGGGATTCTTGGCATTTTATTTTTTACTACGTTGTTTTAAAATTTATTTTTCACTTTAGTGGTCCTTTTGTTTTATTTTGTTCTGATCTTTGTTTTCAATTTCTGGTCTCTGACCTCATAACATCATCTTGGGTGAAATTTACTTGATTGATATTCTTGACTCAGTCTGCTGATACAGCCACTCTGCACTGAGCAAAAAGACTAGAAGGAAGAACTCACAACAAAAGAAAAAATGAGAAACAATACTCTCTGCCAAAGTGTTACAGAATTTAGATTACAATTTGATGTCAGAAAGCCAATTCAGAAACACAATTGTAAAGCTACTGGTGGCTCTGGAAAAAAGCATAAAGGAATCAAGAGACTTCATGACTGCAGATTTTAGATCTAATCAGGCCGAAATTAAAAATCAATTAAATGAGATGCAATCCAAACTGGAGGTCCTAATGATGAGGGTTAATGAGGTGGAAGAAATAGTGAGTGACATAGAAGAAAAGTTGATGGCAAGGAAGGAAGTTGAGGAAAAAAGAAAAACAATTAAAAGACCATGATGAAAGGTTAAGGGAAATAAATGATAGCCTCAGAAGGAAAAATCTATGTATAATTGGGGTTCCAGAGAGCACCGGGAGGCACAAAGGGACAGAAAGCATATTTGAACAAATCATAGCTGAAAACTTCCCTAATTTGGGGAGGGAAACAGGCATTCAGAACCAGGAGATAGATAGAGAGGTTCCCCTGCCCCCAAATCAATAAAAACTGTTCAACACCTCAACATTTAATAGTGAAACTTGCAAATTCCAAAGATAAAGAGAAAATCCTTAAAGCAGCATGAGATAAGAGATCCTTAAATTATATGGGTAGAAATATTAGATTAACAGCAGACCTCTCCACAGAGACCTGGCAGGCTAGAAAGGGCTGGCAGGATATATTCAGGGTCCTAAATGAGAAGAACATGCAGCCAAGAATACTCTATCCAGCAAGGCTCTCATTCAGAATAGGAGAGATAAAGAGCTTCCAAGATAGGCAGAAACTGAAAGAATATGTGTGACCACCAAACCAGCTCTGCAAGAAATATCAAGTGGGACCCTGTAAAAGAAAGAGGAGCCCAAAGAAATAATCCACAAAAACAGGGACTGAATAGGTATTATGAGTACACTAAATTCATATCTTTCAATAGTTAATCTGAATGTGAATGTGCTAAATGATCCCATCAAAAGACACATGGTTTCAGACTGGATAAAAAAAGCAAGACTCATCTATTTGCTGTTTACAAGAGACTCATTTGAGACCTAAGGACACCTCCAGCCTAAAAATGAAAGGTTGGAGAACCATTTACCATTCAAATGGTCCTCAAAAGAAAGCTGGGGTAGCAATTGTCATATCAGATAAATTAAAGTTTATCCCAAAGACTGTAGTCAGAGATCAAGAGGGACACTATATCATACTTAAAGGGTCTATCCAACAAGAAGACCTAACAATCATGAATATTTATGCCCCTAATGTGGGAGCTGCTAAGTATATAAATTAATAACCAAGGTAAAGTCATACTTAGATAATAATACACTAACAGTGGGATACTTCAACAAGGCACTTTCTGCAAATGACAGGTATTCTAAGCACAACATCATCAAAGAAACAAGAGCTTTAAAGGATACACTGGACCAGATGGATTTCACAGATACATACAGAACTTTGAATCCGAACGCAACTGAATACACATTCTTCTCAAGTGCACATGGAACTTTCTCCAGAATAGACCACATACTGGGTCACAAATCAGCTCTCAACCAATACCAAAGATGGGGATTGTCCCCTGCATATTTTCAGACTACAATGCTTTGAACTCAATCACAGGAAGAAATTTGGAAGAAACTCAAACACATGGAGGTTAAAGAGCATCCTGCTAAAAGATGAATGGGTCAACCAGGAAATTAGAGAAGAATTAAAAATATTTTTAGAAACTAATGAAAATGAAGATACAGCCATTCAAAATCTTTGGGATACAGTAAAAGCAGTCCTGTGAGGGAATTACATCGCAATACAGGCATCCCTTAAAAAATTGAAAAACAAACAAACAAACAAACAAAAAAACAACTCAAAATACACAAGTTAATCTCACACCTAAAGGAACTGGAGAAAGAACAGCAAATAAAACCTACACCAAGCAGAAGAAGAGAGTTAATAAAGATTTGAGCAGAACTCAATGAAATAGAGACCAGAAGAACTGTAGAACAGATGAACAAAACCAGAAGTTGGTTCTTTGAAAGAATTAATAAGATTATAAACCATTAGCCAGCCTTATTAAAAAGAAAAGAAAAAGACTCATATTAATAAAATAATGAATGAAAGAGAGGAGATCATAACCTATACAAGGAAATAAAACAATTTTAAAAACGTATTATGAGCAGCTATACACCAATAAATTAGGCAGTCTAGAAGAAATGGATGCATTTCTGGAAAACCACAAGCTACCAAAACTGGAACAGGAAGAAATAGAAAACCTGAACTGGCTAATAACCAGGGAGGAAATTGAAGCAGTCATCAAAAACGTCCCAAGTCACATCTGGGCCAGATGGCTTCCCAGGGGAATTCTATCAAACGTTTAATGAAGAAATAATACCTATTCTACTAAAGCTGTTCTGAAGGATAGAAAGGAATGGAATATTTCCAAACTTATTTTATGAGGCCAGCATCACCTTAATTCCAAAAACCAGACAAAGACCCCACCAAAAAGGAGAATTATAGACCAATATCCCTGATGAACACAGATCCAAAAATTCTCAACAAGTTACTGGCCAATAGGATCCAACAGTACATTAAGAAGATTATTCACCGTGACCAAGCAGGATTTATCCCCAGGATGCAAGGCTGGTTCAACACTCATAAAACAATCAATGTGATAGATCACATCAACAAGAACCATACGATCCTCTCAATAGATGCAGAGAAAGCATTTGACAAAATACAGCATCCATTCCTGATCAAAACTCTTCAGAGTGTAAGGATAGAGGGAACATTCCTCAGCATCATAAAAGCCATCTACGAAAAGCTCACAGCAAATATCATTCTCAATGGGGAAAAACTGAGAGCCTTTCCCCTAAGGTCAAGAACATGACAGGGATGTCTACTCTCACCACTGCTATTCAACATAGAACTAGAAGTCCTAGCCTCAGCAATCAGACAACAACAAGAAATAAAAGGCATTCAAATTGGCAAAGAAGAAGTCAAAGTCTCCCTCTTCACAGATGACATGATACTGTACATAGAAAACCCAAAAGACTCCATCCCAAGATTGCTAGAACTCATACAGCAATTTGGTAGCATGGCAGGATACAAAATCAATGCCCAGAAATCAGTGGCATTTCTATACACTAACAATGAGACTGAAGAATGAGAAATCAAGGAATCAATCCCATTTATAATTGCACCCAAAAGCATAAGATACCTAGGGAAAAACCTAACCAAAGAGGTAAAGGATCTATACCCTAAAAACTACAGAACACTTCTGAAAGAAATTGAGAAAGACACAAGGAGATGGAAAAATATTCCATGCTCATGGATTGGAAGAATTAATATTGTGAAAATGTATATGCTACCCAGGTTAATTTACACATTCAATGCAATCCCTATCAAAATACCATGGACTTTCTTCAGAGAGTTCAAACAAATCATCTTAAGATTTGTGTGGAAACAGATAAGACCCTGAATAGCCAGGGGAATATTGGAAAAAAAAAAAAAAAAACACAGCTGGGGGCATCACAATGCTGGATTTCAAGTTGTACTACAAAGCTGTGATCATCAAGACAGTGTGGTACTGGCACAAAAACAGACACATAGATCAATGGAACAGAATAGAGGACCCAGAAATGGGTCCTCAATTCTATGGTCAATTAATATCCGACAAAGGAGGAAAGATTATCCACTGTAAAAAGGACAGTCTCTTCAATAAATGGTGCTGGGGAAATTGGACAGATACGTGCAGAAGAATGAAACTAGACCATTCTCTTTCACCATACACAAAGATAAACTCAAAATGGATGAAAGATCTAAATGTGAGGTAAGAATCCATCAAAATCCTAGAGGAGAACACAGGCAACACCCTTTTTAAACTTGGCCACAGTAACTTCTTGCAAGATACATCCACGAAGGCAAGGGACACAAAAGCAGAAATGAACTATTGGGACTTAATCAAGATAAAAAGTTTCTGCACAGCAAAAGAAGCAGTCAACAAAACTAAAAGCAACCTACAGAATGGGAGAAGATATTTGCAAGTGACATATCAGATAAAGGGCTAGTATCCAAGATCTATAAAGAACTTCTTAAACTCAACACCCAAGAAACAAACAATCCAATCATGAAATGGACAGAAGACGTGAACAGAAATTTCACCCAGGAAGACATAGACATGGCCAACAAGCACATGAAAAAATGCTCTGCACCACTTGCTATCAGGGGAATGCAAATCAAAACCACAATGAGATACCACCTCACACCAGTGAGAATGGTGAAAATTAGCAAGACAGGAAACAACAAATGTTGGAGAGGCTGTGGAGAAAGGGGAACCGTCTTGTACTGTTGGTGGGAATGTGAACTGGTACAACCACTCTGGAAAACTGTATGGAGGTTCCTCAAAGAGTTAAAAATAGAGCTACTTGGATCCCTGGGTGGCTCAGCGGTTTAGTGCCTGCCTTCGGCTGGAGGCGTAAACCTGGAGTCCCGGGATCGAGTGTGATGTCGGGCTCCTTGCATGGAGCCTGCTTCTCCCTCTGCCTGTGTCTTGCCTCTCTCTCTCTCTCTCTCTCTCTCTCTCTCTCTCTATCTCTGTGTGTGTGTGTGTCTCATGAATAAATAAATAAAATCTTAAAAAAAAAAAATAGAGCTACTCTATGACCCAGCAATTGCACTACTGGGGATTTACCCCAAAGATACAGATGCAGTGAAAGACTTGGACACCTGCACCCCAATGTTTATAGCAGCAATATCCACAATAGCCAAACTGTGGAAGGAGCCTCTATGTCTTTTGACAGATGAATGGATAAAGAAGATGTGGCATATATATATATATATACTCAGCCATTAGAAATGATGAATGCCCACCATTTGCTTCAATATGGATAGAACTAGTGGGTATTACTCTGAGTGAAGTAAGTCAATCAGAGAAGGACAAACATTATATGGTTTCATTCATACAGGGAATATAAGAAATTTTGAAGGGATTATAGGAGAAAGGAAGAAAATGATTGGGAAATATCGGAGAGGGTGACAGAGCATGAAAGACCCCTAATTCTGGGAAATAAACAGGGGGTAGTGGAAGGGGAGGTGGGCAGGGGGATGGAGTGACTGGGTAACAGGCACTGTGGGGGGCACTTGATGGGATGAGCACTGGGTGTTATACTATATGTTGGCAAATCGTACTCCAATAAAAAAAAATATACAAAAAAGAAGGCAGCAGCAACAATAGCATATTGACAGCAATAACAATAGCAGCTTTTATTCATTCATAACTGTGTAAGCATTTTTCCATCAATAAACACCAACTCTAAAAGCAAAAAAAAAAAAAAAAATGTGAATAGAAAGCCAGGATAGAAAAATATTATAAATGGGTACTGTGGGTTGAATCGTGTCTCTTCAAAATTATTGTGTTACTTTCTAATCCTTAGAATGTGAACTTTTTTGAAGATTTGGTCTTTGCAGAAGAAATCAACTTAAAATTAGGTCACTAAAAAATGAGGAAATTTGGAAACAGATTTACATACAGGTAGAATGCAGGTGAGCACAAAGATGATATCCAGGAGCAAGGAGAGAGGCCTGGAACAGATCCTAATCTTATAGCTCTCAGAAGAAATCAACCCTACCTACAGTTTGATTTCAGACTTCTAGATTCCAGAACTGTGAGACAATAGTGTCTTGTTTTAATCCATTTTGTGGAACTTTGTTATGGCAGCCTATAAAATATTTTTAAATATCCATTTATATATAAAAATCAATGTTATTAAAAAAAATAAAAAAATCAATGTTATTTAAATAATATTTTAATTTTAGTTCAAGGTCAAGCTGTGTTTGAAAGAGAGTCTTTCTAAACTGTTAAAGAGAAAGGTCAATAAAGAAATACTTTTCTCCATTTTCTCAGTAAATCGAGAAAATTTTAAGTGAGAGTTGTATGTTATTACCCACATTAATGAAAAAGATAGCTTGAAAATTCCCATTCTTGAGAATTGGTAATGCCATCAGCAATAATCTCTTTCAGGAGGGTCTATAATATGAGTTAATTTCAAAGAGAAACACTTAAACATTTGATTGCTCATAGTTTTTGGATATGAATTGCAATAACTGGCTTAGCTAGCAGATCAAAAATGAAAGGGGCTCTCCCTCACTTGTACATGGAATTGTGCACTATATGAACCTCTCACGTGAAAATCTGCAAGAAAATGAAACAAGAGATAGGCAGGCACCAGTCTATGTATCCCTTGGGCCAAATGTGATCACTGTTCCTTGGGAGCTCTTCTTATCCTTTACCCTCATAATGTAGAACCATCTCCAATGCTTTTTTCTTTCCTATATCCAAGGCTGAACAGAAGCATAAAAAAGAAGCTGAAGTAAGGTAAAAAAGAATTGTTGTGGTTTCTCCTTCACATTTTTTCTGAAATTTCTGGATTTCTAAATAGGTTGAGTAGTTACAGTTCCTAAAGCTGTCAAGCAGTAAACTGTGCAAGAGAAGGATTCTGGTGTCCAACCATTGTGGTCCAACTTCTTAAACTCTTTAATGAGTCTAATGCATTTATTTATAACTTGGTAAACAAAAAGATTTCTTTCTCTTACATATTTGTGGTGACAATCATATGAGATCCTATTTATAAAGTATGAAGAACTATACAAATATTAGCTATTAATGTATAGATTTACTTAAAATTCTATTTAATTACATTAAATTAAATCCTAATACTTAGAGTCTATCATATTTAACTATAATTAGTTTTCTTAGGGCTCTTTATTGAATGTGTTTCAGTTACAATATTGGGAATAATCAGTACTGCCCTGATGGTCCAGAATGTGAGCCTGCATGAATACAATGTTTCTTATCTTCATAGTGAAGTACTTGAGAGAAAGCTCTAGAACCAGATTATCTGTGTTCAAACACCACCTCTTCTACCAATTACCTGAGGGAGGTGTTTTTTGTTTGTTTGTTTGTTACCTAAGAGTTCTTAAGTTTGCTCATCAATGTAATGGAGATGTCATATATAGGAAGGAAGATTAAATGAGGTAATAAATATGATATATTGCATGTAACATTACAAATAATAAAAGCTAAACAAACAAAAAAACTAAACACTGATTTTTGGTTTATTGTGGTGTCATTGTTATTAATATGTTATACTGAACTTTATTTATGTATTTATTTATTTATTTAGGACCCAGTTTATTTATTCATGAGAGACACATAGAGAGAGAGAAGCAGAGACATAGGCAGAGGAAGAAGAAGGCTCCCTGTGGGGAGCCCAAAAATGGACTCAATCCCAAGACCCCAGGATCATAATCAGAACCAAAGACAGACATTCAACCACCCAGCCACCCAGGTGCCCCATACTGAACTTTATTCTAAAATAAAATATTCCTAACTAACGTTATAATTGCCTTTGAAGCAAATCCTTAAAATGATAAAATTTATTACCTTTTTTTTTTTAAGGAACAAATCCAGTTAAGCTTTTATAAGTATTTGGAAGATGGAATTTTATGGTACATTCAGATAAGTATATAGTTTGAAGGGAAATTGATGAGGCATAAGGGAGACATAAGAGAAGTGCTCTGAGGATCACTTGTGGGAAAACATTCTGAACAGAAGGAAGAGTTTATGGACAAGAATAAAGAGCCACAGAAATTTTGCTTTCCCTGTAGTAGTAAGCAAGGAAAACGCAATGAAAGAAGATGGTGCGTCTAAACCAACAGGGGCCACACCACAAATCCAAAGGAGCTTTATGATGTTAAAGAATATATTGAAACTTTATTCTGATGCTTAAAACTAAGTCTTAACCCAAGAGTGTAAATATTATACTTGAATTAAAAACCAAAACTCTCTCAGAGCAATGAGGATGTTGCTTTTGAATACAGTTTTGAAAGCCGTATTGTGGACTGGCAAAGACAGAAATGGGAGAGGTTGAAAATACGAAGAGTAGTTAAGATATCGTATTAAAAGTGTAGATTGGAGATGATTTCCTTGAATAAATGGTGCCCCCAAAGATATCACACCTTAATATCTGGGACCTGTGATGGTTACCTTTTATGGTAGTCTCTCAAAAGATTAGTCTGGATTTTCTGTGGATCACAAATGTCATGAAGAGTGTTGTTATGTGAGGGAGAGAGAGGAATTTGGTACACACAAAAAAGGAGGAGTAAGTGTAACCATGCAAATAGTGACTGGAGTGATGTGGCCATAAGACAAGGGATGCAGGTAAAAATCAGAAGTTGGAAGAAGCAAGAAACAGATTGTTCCTGGAGCTTCTGGAAAAAGTACAACCCTTTTAACACCACACTTTCACCTCATCGGACCTAAGGTTAGATTTCTAAAGTCCAGAACCATTAGAGAATAGATTTCTGTTGTTTTAAGCTATCAGATTTGTCACAATTTTTTGCTGGGACACTGACCACTGGAAACTGATATAGATGTGGAATAAGTTGTCATGGATGACAACTCTGATTGTCTGGTTTTGGCTCTTTTATATTGAGAAGACTTTGAATTTTTTATACAAAAATACATAAACAATGAAACTTTTCATTATTCACTTAAAAGTTTTAACAATCAGCAGACTCAGCTGAGCATACAACTCTTGATTTCGGCTTATGTCATGATCTTAGGGTCATAAGATTGAGCCCCATGTTGGGCTCCACACTCAGTAGGGAGTCTGCTTGAGATTCTCTGTCTCCATCTCCCTCCACCCCTCTGTGCATGCTCTCTCTCTTTCTCAAATAAATAAATAAATCTTAAAGAAAAAAAAGTTTTGACAATCAAATAAAACTTGAGAGTTGCATAAGTGGAGTTGAACAAGGGGGCTATGAGTCAATTTCATTTACTATGATGTAAATTACTGTAATATTCATAAAGGATAGCATTAGTAGCTTTATTATTAAAGGCTTTATTGATTAATTTCTTGGGAAAATAGAAAACACCATCTAGTATGTCATTCATTCAATATATATGTATATAAGAAATAATTTCAGAGCAAAAATGTATTTATAAAGTGCATATAATATACTCTCTATCTATCCATCATCTATCTATCTATCTATCTATTTCCTACAAGAGTCCTCATATCTCTCCTCTTTTGAAAGTATTCTACCATTTTTCCCTTAATGATGACCCTTACAAAGTTGAATTTTTTATTTTTAATTATGTTTTATTTATGTATCTATGTATTTATGAGATCAAGTTCTAAGAAACTAATAGGTACCAACACTGACAGATATTTAGTAGCAATGCTCTTTAATCAATCTAATTTCCAAATAGTGAGTGCTCAGTCAAACCCTATTTCACCAATGACCAACATGTAGAGGTCTTTTTTTCCCAGTGTATAAGCATTATCATTTAAGATCAGAACTTAATGTGTGATCTAAACCAAATCATGTATCTTCCTTCTCAGGAATCCTCTCATATTGATTATTCCTTTATAGATCCTGGATCTTCTTCATATTTAGCTTTATGGGATTTTTCCAATCCACATTTAACCATGCTGGCATTTTTTTAAAAGATATTATTTATTTATTCATGAGAGACACAGACAGAGAGAGGCGCAGACATAGGCAGAGGGAGAAGTAGGCTCCATGCAGGGAGCCCGACGTGGGACTCAATCTCAGGTCCCCAGGATCATGCCCCAGGCTGAAGGCGGTGCTAAACTGCTAAGCTACCCAGGCTGCTCCCATGCTGGCATTTTTCCAGTTTAAAGATAAAAATACCCTTCATCCTGACTTACCTTCTAATTAAAATCACTCCCTATTACAGCAAAGAGAATTACTGTCATTATCACCGTATCCTCCCCTACACACATGGCTCAGTGAATTTTTGTTGTTGTTGCTTCCTGAAGCTTTTTCCACTGACACTGCACAATATGGCCCTAACTGAAGTAATCATGACTTTGAGTCACTCAATCTGATAGATATTTTTCATACCATATTCTACTTGACCTTAAATTTCATTCCAAACTGTTCACACATTCTTTCACACACTCTATTGGTGCCCTTGAAACCACAATCCCACAACCTTATTTTCAAACTTCATGTCTCACTGCTCCTTTGTAGTCTTTTCTACTGACCCACTGTTGTTGACCCAAACTATGTATGTTAGAACTTTGACAAGTACATTTATTAGCCATATTTAATCCTAATTTCAAATTTTCTCATCTCTACTCACAATCTCAGTTACAATCTGTTTTTTAAAAATATTTTATTTATTTATTCATGAGAGACACAGAGAGAGAGGCATACGTAGAGGGAGAAGCAGTCTCCCTGTGGGGAGCCTGATGTGGGACTCAAACCCAGAACCCCGGGATCAATAACTGAGCCAAAGCAGATGCTCAACCACTGAACCATCTAGGTACCTCAATCTCAGTTACAATGTATTCACAAATCCCAAATACATTTCTCCTAGCAAGACCTCTTCCCTGAGTTCAAATAGCTGATAGGCCCCTCAAATTTCTTAAAGAGCTTTATTGAGACACAATTCACATAATGCAATTTATTCATTTATAGTGCACAATTCAATAGATTTTAGTATATTCACATATATGAACAACCAGCACTACAATCTAATTTGAGAATATCTAATCCCTTATACTCTTTAGCCATCACCTACCTATTTCCCCATCTACTCTTTAAGCCCCCCAAAATCACGAATCTACTCTCTGCCTTTATAGATATTCCCATTCTAGATTCTATTTCTCCACATCCTCACCACTACTTTTACTATATGATTTTTTTTTTTATTATTCTGGTCATCTTAGCAGATGTGAAGAGGTCTCTGTTTTTTTTTTTTTTTAAGATTTTATTTACTTATTCATGAGAGACACAAAGAGAGAGAGAGAGAGAGAGAGAGAGAGGCAAAGACACAGGCAGAGGGAGAAGCAGGCTCCACGCAGTGAGCCCAATGTAGGACTCGATCCCAGGACTCCAGGATCACATCCCTGGCCAAAGGCAGGCGCCAAACTGCCAAACCACCCAGGGATCCCTGAAGATGCCTCTCAAATTTGACATGCCTGAATCTAAATTTATCATCTTCCCCAACCATTTAATCTGGTTCTCCTTCAGGACTCTATATCTCAGTAAATGGTATTAGGAATTTTTTAATGCAAAATTTTAAAAAAACATTGATTATTTTTTATTGAGGTATAATTGACATATATTAGTTTCAGGTATATAATATAATGATTCAATATTTGTATAAATTGCAAAATGATAACCACAAAGTCTAGTTAACAGCCATCACCATAGTATTAGTTTCTTAAGCTAGAAAACTAGGAATAATCATTGGTCGTCCCCTCTCCTTTTTCATTCATATGTTATTGTCCCAGAGCCCTGATCATTCCATTTCTTAGTTCAAATTATCATCATGGCTCACCTGGACTAGTGCAGACTCTTCTAAGCAGTCCTCTAAGATCTATTCTTGCCCTTTTTTGATCCATTTTCAACAGGAAAGTGACATTTTTTCAAAGAAAAGTGTACGTCACTCTCCTGCTTAAAGATCATCATTAATTCTCCATTGCAATTTAGATAATAAGTAGACCCTTAAATTAACTTGCAAGTTTCAGCATGACCTGGACCAGTTATTCTCACTGCCTCATATGTACCTCTTATCTCTTTACTAGCCTCATGATCCTTGATTTATCATCTTCATCATTCTATATTCTTAACCACCTCAGAATTCCTTTATAGTCAGTTTCCTATACTTTGCAGGTTTTCAAACACTTCTGTCTCTCCGGATTCAATTTTTATTCTTCCTCAAAAGTTTAGTTAAGTTGTCATTTCCTCAAGAAAAGCTCCCCATTATATACTCTCATGGCAATATTTTCATATATGTAGCATTTAGCAGAACTGAAATCAAATTCTTAATTGCATAATGAAGGTTAATTTGTTCTGTCAGTAGAGTGAGTTTTGTGGAGGAAAGTGGGAGAATGTCTGTCTTGTCTGCTTTAAATCCAATGACTAATTTAGAATCTCTGTGTGTGTTAAATAATTAAATGAATGAATAATGTTCTTACATAAAAACAGATAGATATAATTTGAGGAGTTTGAAAGTTTACATCAGTTTTTACAAATAAATCACTTGTCTTCAAAACATTATTAAGTAGTTTATTGTGATACTGAATTATAACATAGGGTGGCCACTGCAAAAGCTACAAAATTGCCTCTTGCTAATTCTTTAAATCTCTTGACCCGATGTGCTTTATTGGAACAAGAAGCAAAGTTGGACTCTTAACAGCATACTTAGCAATATCCCAAGAAGGAAATAAAAGATGCCTATGTAATTCAATGCAATCACATGTGCTAAATATCACCATACATGCTGATGATACTTCTGTATCTGAGTTATTTCAATTCATATAAAACTAAAAGCTATATGCACTCATCTCAGCACTATACTAATAATTATGATTACACATTCATATTTTTTGTCTTCCAGTCATTTTAAGCCCATTTCATTCCAGAAGCAATTGGCTCTATTTCTGAAACACTAGCATGACTGAAGAGGTTACTTCATTTATTTAACCTGAACACATTTTAGTTTTAGCTATTTTATTAACAATTATTCATTTAAATTATATAGCTACCATTTTAATAAAAAAAAGTCCAATATATGATCCCTTCCCTCAAGTGTCATTATAATCAAATTTCCCAATTAATTTAGACTTGAATCTTGACTGAGCCATTCAGGCCACTCTGACTTTGAATGTCAAAGCTTTCTGGGTCAAACCAGAATATAGCTCATGATTCTGAGCTTTGTATTAGAAATCATGCTGTGAGAGGCAAAGAGGCTGCCTTAGCTGTGAAAATGTAGGGCAACATTGCACAAAGATTCTTAGAGGGAATCATAGAAAAGAAATAATAAACATTCAGAGTAAAAAATAGAAAGATTTTATATTACACACACTCATATATATATATTGCCTGTCTCCTTAAACTTCAATAATATAGTGGTGATCTGCATATATATGTGTGTGTGTATATATATATATACACACACACATATATATATATATGACTTTCTCTCTTTCTTTTTCTCCCTCCACCCTTACATCTACTAGCCACTACAGAAAATATTGTAAAATAATATTACAAAAGTCCCATTTACATTCAAAACATGTTCACAATTTTTATTTTTTCATAGAATATCAGATATTAGTGCACTAAGGATTTTCAAAATATTTATAGTATTTTTGGTCACTGATTTCTATTGAATCAGGTTATTACTTATTCAGATGCAAGTCCAGCAATTTAGATTCTTCAACATGAGGCAAATAAAAATTTTAGCCCTAAAATTTAAACCTAAAGAAGTTATTTTCATTTCTAAATGAATAATTTTTATTTGTATGATGTTGTTGTTTCAGGGGATAAAACAATTGCTCACTGATATCAATATCATAAAACACTTGATTAATTAGGAATTCTTGCTATCATAGGTGTAATGGAAATCCCAACAGAAAAAGACAAAATGAGTGGAGAAGATATTTTTGAAAGCATTATAACTTCTAACTGAAGAAAGAACAGAAGGCTTTGGTTTAAGGAAAATACACAAAAAAGTTCAAATTTGTAATGAACATATAACCTCTGTCTAGACTTATGCATTGAAATTGTAGAAAGTCAGAAGCAGATGCCATATACTACAAATAGCCAAAACACAACTTATAAATAATAATTGTATTTCTAAACAACAACAGTGAGGGCAGCACTATCTTTAGTGAAAAGACAAAGGTGCACCTTCCTAGCTACTGAGGTGGTGAGTTCATGATTGCTGCTCACCTGCAGTCAAGTACAGGCCATGTATTAAACAGTCAGATACTGGAGAAACTGATCTGCTCTTAAAAAAAACAAAAACAAAGCACATCATCTCATTCAAATGAACCATTGTGTCTTAATCAAGTCAGAGTGCCATAAGAAAGAGAAGAAAGAAAGAAAAAGAAAGAAAGAAAGAAAGAAAGAAAGAAAGAAAGAAAGAAAGAAAGAAAGAAAGAAAGAAAGAAAGAAAGAAAGAAAGAAAGAAAGAAAGAGAAAGAAAAGAAAAGAAAAGAAAAGAAAAGAAAGAAAGAAAAGAAAAGAAAGAAAGAAAAGAAAGAAAGAAAGAAAGAAAGAAAGAAAGAAAGAAAGAAAGAAAGAAAGAAAGAAAGAAAGAAAAAAGCAAGCAAGCCCACAATAGACTGGGTGACTTAAACAACATTTATTTCTCACAATTCTAGAAACTGGATGGTCAAGGCCAAGGTACCAACCCATTTGTTTACTGGTCAGGGCCTCTTCCTAGCTTGAAGATGTCTGTCTTCTTGCCATGTCCTCCTATGGGAGATGGAGAAAGAGCTCTGGTGTCTCTTCCACTTATCGTAAGAAGTAATCCCAACATGGGGTCCCTATCTATATGACTTTATCTAAACAGAATTGCTCTCAAAAAGTCCCATCTCCAAATACCATCACATCAGGAATTAGGATTTCACAATATGAATTTTGGGGAAACACTAACATTCAGGTCATAATGAACAACAGATTTTTTTCCTTTCCAATAAAGATGGGCAAAAGTGATTGAAAAATATTTCCTCTTTTTAATTATCATTGGTTGGATATTTTCTCTACTCATTTCAATTTTTCAATTCCCAAGATACCAACTGGAATCTTGCCATCCCATAGTAAAGAAGCAGAAATTCAATTGATATGCATTGTTAAAATATTGAAACACTTAAATTTAATTATTAAAAATACTAAAATGTTATGATTCCTGCTAATCTGATGCTATTTAGGGCTCCTCTACCTAGACAGCCAGAAACTATGTGTGATCTTCCACAATCCAGAATTAAACAATAAACATTTGATCAAAAATGTGGGTAGTCCAGAACTCTGATATAAAGTGACCTCATTAAAAAATAAAGTACTTAATAAATGCTACTTAATATCATTTGTAATTAAAGATTATAATAAGTATATTTCACAACCAATAAGGAACCCAAAAATTCAATGTTATTTATATATTACAAAATAAGATTGACTCTCATCCATAAAGCCATCATCATCATCAACACCATCATTATTTAGTTTTTTGTCTTTTTTTGTCTCAAATCTTCTAACCACTTCATATTTGATTATTTAATCTAATCTTTACAAAAACATATATAAATTAGGTGTTTTTATGTTCATTTTACAGAAAGTGAAACACACACAAATGTTAAATAGTTGTTAATATGTGCTAGTTTGGGAGAGAATTTAAGTCTTTGTGACTCAGGAGATAGGACTCTTTATCAGCTATCTTGATTACATCTCAAATGAGAACCAAATGGAAAAGCAACAACCTATCATCCGTTTCCTCCAACCATGTCTTAGTGAAAAACCCAAAAGCTCAATTAGGTTAGGACTTGAGACTATAAAATATTATCTTGCTTTCCCACAAATATTCTGAAGAACTTCACAAAATTTTTAAAAGTGAATTTTTAAAGCATGAGTGAAAATACTAAATGTGATTGTTGGGTGTCCAATTTTATTCTTAGGTAGACACATGTATATGAGAATGATAGATGTAGAAAACCATTTATTGGCAGATTTGGGAGAAAATAGCCGTGTTATATAGGGTACTTCCAGAAAATAGTGCTATGCTATCAACAAAGGGTAAGAATTACTGTAAAACATATATTATTCCTAGATATAACAAAATGATTCAGGTACCAGGACTATAAATATGGTTATTGTCAAGTACAATAAATTCACCTGCAAATATCATTTCAACAGGGAAAAAATTGAGCTTATCGTTCTTTGATATTAAATATAAAATCTTTATCCGAAAAGAGGACAAATTGAGAATCACCGCTGAAAATGCTTGCTCTGGAGATAGCCATAAATTTTAGAAAAATTCCAGAAGTTAAAATGTAGACCTAGTGATAGTATTTTGTGGCTCTCACATATTTTGTGACAGCAGCTTTTAACCTGAGTATCAAGCCTTTTATAACCATTACAAATCTCTGACTTACTATTTGCCTGGTTAAGGCTTTAATCTTGTCAACTTCCTATCCTTCATCTGTTGAGAAGTATTTTACTTTTGAGTGTTTTTGAGTATAGACATATTGAACCAGATGTTGACAGAATGAAGAATGTTTCTAGCCTCTCTTGGAGTTCAGAACAACTCCTTCATTCATTCATCATACAATAACATTTATTGAGCATCTGAAGGTTCAATTATTCTTTAGAGCAGCTTCATAAATTAAAAGAAAAACACGGGTATATAGTTTGGGTTTTTTTTATATCTTTTTTGTTCACTTCCTCCTGTTATGACAGTTTATATGGATTCATTCATACCTTGGAAGTTAGGGAAATCTAACTTTTTCTACAATGGGTCTTCTCCCTCTCCTCATTTATATAAAAAATTCTAATGAACAAGTGACTTTATCCAATGATATTTTTTTGAAAGGGAGAGGGTACTATTGAAAAAATGATTTACCGAATTTCCATGAGTCAGAGAGAGAAAAAAGAAATAGTTTAGCTCAGATAAAACTGGATACTCTTTTTTCTTAGTGTGTTTACTGATATCCTGTATATTCATAAAATATTTCTGAAGTTTTACTTTAAAAATAACCAAAATGATAGCAGGATCAATGAGGGGCTAGGGTTCAGGAATAGGAGAGAAAATTTTTGTGCTGTTTGAATTGTTTATACTGATCTCCAATTATTATTTTTATAACACAGATGATTATTTTGCTGTTGATTTTACATTCAATCTAAATTCACTGAAATATTCCCCAAAATTCTGCAGTAAAATAAGTTTTTTTCTTAATCCAAATACAAAATGATGTAAATTTAAACAGTAGTCAGTATAAGATAATAATAACCCTAAAACACAAAATAAAGAGCTCTTAAAATGTCATTTATAACTAGAAATAATTACTCATTTAAAATATGAAAGTATTGGCACGGCTGGGTGACTTAATCTGTTAAGCATCAGATTGGTGATTTCAGATCAGGTCATGATCTCATATGTTATGGGATGGATCTGAATAGGGTTCCGCTCTCAGCAAGAATCTGCTTGAGATATTCTCTCTCTCTCTCTCTCTCTCTGGCCCTCCCACCACTCATATGTGCACTCTCTCTCTAAAATAAATAAATAAATCTTTTAAAAAATAAAATTTTAAACTATTAGTTCTATTTAGAAAATATGAAATTATTTTTCTTTCATAAAACCTATGCCCAGGCACCTGGGTGGCTCAGTCAGTTAAGCATCTGACTCTTGGGTTCGGCTCAGATCATGATCTTGGGGTCCTGGGATCAGAGCCCTGCATTGCCTCCATGCTCTGTGGGGAGTCTGCTTCCCCTCACTCTCTCTGTTTTCTACCCCTCCCCCTGCTTGTATAGTCTCTCTCTCTCTCTCAAATAAATAAATAAATCTTTAAAAAAGAAAATATGCCTTATTCTATATTTGTGGTAATGATATTGAACATATTGTAGACAAGTTGCCTCCTGCTTGACAACAAATAAAGCTGATGTGTCCATTTACAGATTTGGAAAGTAATCTATATTTCTTAAAATTATCTTAAAAGTTCACATAATGAATATTTACTTATGTAAATAAATAGTTACATTTTAGAGGTGAATAATGAAAGGATAAGAAAAAGAAAAAGCTTTACTTTTTCCTGGAAGTCAAAATAAGCAAATCACTTAAAATTTGTATTTATAAATTAATTTGAAATAAAGTTGTGCTGAAAAGCATTGAAAATTATTTGGAAAAAAAAAGGAAATTACTTGGTAATTTGATCTGTGGGTTTCTAATCTAGGCATGTATCTAGCACTCAAAGGCACACTAGTAATTATTCCCCAGTCTTTCAATTGTTCTGTAAAGAAGTAGGTTATGGTCACAGTGTTTTGAGCATCAACAGCAAGATGGTACCTAGTGTCATTATTTTTTGCTCAGATAACCTAAGAAAACTGAATTTATTATAAGTTTTGTGTGTGTGTGTGTGTTTGCTTGTTTATTTAAGGTTGTATTTACCATACCACACACAATTGTATGTAGAACTTGAGTACATGACTATTTCTTACAAAAAGAAATACAAAAGCTTCTCTCTCCTAAACATTTTTCTCACTAGCAGTGGATTCTATATTAAAGGGGTAGTACTTTCTCTACCAACTCTTTATATTGCCTTTTGTTCGTAATAGATATTATACATTTTTTATTGTAACTGGAATAATGTGTTATGCTCCCCCTTTTCCCTGCAGGCTTACTTTGAAAATTTCTGGGGTTAATCGTTCAGTCACTCTAGGTGGAAATACATTGCTGACGTTCACTGAGCAGGAGATGAGGCCCCTGGAGGTCTGCAGTGCTCAGGACAGGCCCATACAATGAAGGCTAATATTCGGGTGGTTCCATGCACCTGTATTGGCTGTACTGAAATTCTCCTTTGCAAGTGGATGTAAGCTTCTCTGTCTCCTAAGTACCAGCCACCCTTGGCCTGTCAGCATTTAATAATCCAAATAATTAATGGGTAATTTCTGGACAAATAAACGTCTCCTGTATCCAGCTCTAGAATTGACCAGCTTCAGTTTTTATTGGAAAGAATGACAAAAAATTTGAATCTGCACCCATTGAACAAAAAAATATTTTCACAACTGGTAATGACTCTCAAATGTTCTGGCAGACTTGTGGAAACCAGATGTATGCTCATCTTGGGTTCCCCATGAGGTATTTTTATTACTGCAACCATTGTGCATATAAATACCACCCAGCACCCAGTACCTCATATTTTTCACTTCAAAAGTAATTGACATAAAATCTCTACTTCAATTGGAGTATATTCTTCTTTCTCTTATAAATGTAGTATGTTAATACTTACACTGCTGGTTTTATTCCAGTATCCTCTGCCATTGTACTTCTTTCTCTGTATTATTTAGTGAAGAGGGTCTTGCTCTTCTTTTAAATTCAAATTCACTCATTGTAAGTGGATAAAAACATCTGACTACATTTTTGTCTTCTAGTATATGCATGCTTGATTATGTTTATATTGAAATTTATATTAATTTATTATAAATTACTTCCCCTTTGTTTTATATTTAATTTAGGACACTATAACTTTTTTCAAAATTACTTTCAGATGTAGATTATATTATTTGTATGTTTGATTTCAAGTTAGTAAATGGGTCATCAGAAATTGTTTCAAAATTGGAGGGGGACGGACGATGAGTCTAATAGAATTAGTAGCTACTAGGATAACTTAATTTATTAAAAGCCAAAGCTCTTCCAAATTAGTATATGAAATAAAAGATCATCTTAATTGCATGAGAAGAATCTGATTTCCTGTCTTCTGAAGTCATCTTCAATAATAATAGCTAACACATATTACTTCATCTTCTACTGTCTGCCAAGCATCACTGTAAGCATTTTGTATGTATCAACATGTTCAATCATCACAACAATTTTATAAGACAGCTTTTCTAATTAGCCCCATTTTAGAGATATGAAACTGAGGCATAGAGAAAGTTATAGAACTTGAAAAGACTTGGCTAAAATATATACCTGGTTTACATTTATAAACCAGGATTATATGTATAAAATATATACCTGATTTTAAAAAAGCTAAAATCTGAGGAGATGATTAGACTAAGTCATGTTACACAAATGCTCTGAGAACCACTAGAAAAGTCTGTTAAGTTTAGATATGTTTCAAGATCTATTTATTTATTCATGAGAGACAGAGGCAGAAACAGGCAGAGGCAGGGGGAGAAGCAGGCTCCCCTCAGGGAGCCCAATGCAGAGACTTGATCCTGGATCCTGGAATCACGCCCTGAGCTGAAGGCAGAGACTCAATCACTGAGCCACCCAGGCATCCCTGGTAAGTTTAGTTGTTATAGGCTTGGGAAACAAGGACTAGAGGGAGTAGAATTTCACAAAGATGAGTCGAGGATTCTTAGCTTTCCCAGGATATATTTGGTTGTTGTAGGTTAGTCTACAGGATAAGCATCTGGGGTCCAGGCCCACTGGAAGGCACCAACCAAACAGCACAGCTCTTGGTGGTGCCATGTGGCTAGTGACAAAGCTAGAAAATTGAGAGTACTGAATATATAACTGGTTTCCCCTTCTAGACCTTTGGTAAATCCTGAAGGTGTACAGGGCAGCAGATAGCAGAGCTAAGCCAAGACATCAGAAAAGCAGAATCAAATTTCCTGAAGTCCTTGGGATCTAAAGGTCTGCCAAGGCAACCAGACAATGCCAAGCAGAAGAGAAAGCCCTTACAAGTTGGTGAATTCCTTATCAAAAATCTGCAGTGGCTTTTCACCTAGGCAGACTCCCAACTGGGCCACAGCTAGAAACTGACGATTGAGACCTGACTCTGGCAGAGCCACTGGTGGAGGACGAGGACACTTTGAAATAAAAACAGTTATAATAAATGAATTTATTCTTTGTGGTCACATGGATCTATTTTCCTGCTGAAGCTTTCTGACCATTTTGTGTTCTTTCCTCTGCTTTCCATTCTCTATTCTTTCCTGTTCCTACACCTGCTGTAGAGTAAAAAACAGGATTTTGTTAGTTTGGGGAAAGAAAAACAGCTTAGACTTGTTGGTTTTTTTCTATGTCCTGGCACTATTCTAAGCACTTTAAGTATAAAAACTAAATTAACCTCAAACAACACCAAAGAATAGGAGCTATTATTATTCTTTTTCTTTGAAGGGGCTGTTGAGATTGAAGCGTGAAGTAACTTGCCTTAAGTCAAGAGCTACAAAGTAGCAAAATTGACATTCAAGCCAGGAAATCTTGCTCAATGTTCCATGCTCATAACTAGTTACCATTACACTGAAATTCCACAAAAGTCTGAACAGAGATGATTGAATGAGACAATTTTAATATGTGGAATAAATAAGGAAATAAATACATAATATTACAACCTCACTGACAACTAAATCGGGACATTAGTCCTGTACAGCCAAAAGAAAAATCCTCACTCCATGTGCTATAGATTTGGTATATTAACCAATATTCAATTTGTCAGTGTCCTTTTTAAGTCAGAGTTTGTGCTGGGCAATCAGTCAATATTATTTTTTAGTCGAGTAGAGACTCATTTTTCCAAAGGCATTTGAAGTAGGCATATTCCATCTGGAATGTTTATTTTAGTATGTTCTTGTCCATATGACATTGGGCAGCTTTGTCTTACTGAGCTTTGATTTTCTTATTTGTAAAATGGAGAGAATAACAATCTTACCTAATAGATTTGTTGTGGGGATTTAATGAAGTAATACAAAAGAGCCATTTAGCCCAGTGCCTATCATAGACACTCAATACAGAACAGCTATTTTATTATATGTGTGTAGATATGCACACCCATAGGAAAACAGTGATTGTCAAAGAAAGAAACACCAATAAAAATAAAACATCTTTTAAATGCAACGTATTCCGGCATGCTTTTCCTCTGGAGAAATAAAGAAAAATCTCTGGGTTTATGAGTTATAACAAGTCTGATATAAACAGTAATGTTTAGAACTATGATGTCCTTGTATTATGATAATCATACTTTCCAGGAATGTGTAAGGATCTTTTTATGTTGCCTAGTCAAGCTGCAGCTAACAAATTAGTGGGTTTGAAAGAAGCAAAACTGCTAGATAGAAATAGGGCCATGGAAGCATAATTCCTTAAATAA
This sequence comes from Canis lupus familiaris, assembly GCF_011100685.1. Taxonomy (NCBI): domain Eukaryota; kingdom Metazoa; phylum Chordata; class Mammalia; order Carnivora; family Canidae; genus Canis; species Canis lupus. Next base: position 21,207,676 of record NC_049253.1, read on the forward strand.
TGAATTTAGAACCCTCTCTTAAACACTCTTGCTTTGTTTTAATATAATTGCCTCTCTTTTTTACATCTTTATTTTTCTGAGGAAGCTGGAAAAATGCAACAGAAGATGTTACACGAACACTCTGAAGGAATGCCAATGACTAAAAGTGAAATTTATTCCATGCTTAATGTATTTCAGTATTTCTTTCATATTTTTTATTATATTTGTTGTTTCACACAGAGAGCCCAAGGTATCAGAGACCTGCTCTATGTCCAATTCAGGGCTAGCAAACAATGAAGCAGCAAGTATGAATCAGCCAAAACCTCAGGCCTCAACCTTATTCTAGAAAGACAGGCACTCACATGACATGATTACAAAACTGAGTGGGAGCGTGGCCACCATGGAAAAGACTAATGAGTGGGTCCTGGGCATTCCGAAGAAAAGTCACCAAAGTTCTAGAGGAATCCGAAGGGCAAGCCAGTGGAAAGAAGACCTGTCTTTATTTAAAAGCCTCCACTGTCAGGTGATATTCAGAAGCCTTAAACATGAGCATCTATACGTTCAGTATTGCTACTATGAAGAAGAGCTCTTTAGGATTCAGTTTAGGTGTTTCAGCTCAGAAAAGAGAGTTAAAGAATCTTTTGAGCTATTTAATCCTTCTTGGTTCTCAGAGGGAGAAGAGATGACATCAAGAAAATTAGTAATGCACTCTATTCATATGTCTGAAATGCTCTTTTTAGTGTGTTCTTCCCAATAAACATGTTTGGTTACAATTCTAGGGTCTATGCTGTGTATAAAAACAAGGGCCCAGCTTGGACATGTTTTGTGTGTTATGGTCAGTTCCTGTTCCCAATCTGCTTATTTTCTAATTAGGAAAATTACTTCAGTATAGTAGATAGGGTATGAAAACAATGTCATTTCTTTGGGATGTCTTATTAAATTTAATGATTAGATGTGTGGAAGAGAGTCTTCATGTGATAGATTTCACCACATAAAATATTAAAACTTCCATATTCCACCTAATAGTACAAACAAAATAAGGCTGGAAATGACAGATGTCCAGTCCACAATGGTCTAGCCTACCAGCTCAACTATGGAATGGTACAGGAGAGGGGAACGGGAGGGACCAATGGGTGGAGCACAGGAGATTTTTTTTTTTTTAAACACAGGAGATTTTTAAGTCAGTGAGACTATTCTATGTGATGTTATGATGGTAGATGTATGCCTTTAAACATTTGGTAAAATTTATAGAACCCTAATGTAATCTATAGGCTCCAGTTAATAATAATGAATGAACATCAGCTCAGCAATTATAACAAATGTACCATTCTACAGCAGGATGTTAATAACAGGAGAAACTAAGGGTAAGAGTGCGGAGGTGCACTCGAATTCTCTGAACTTTCTGCTTATTTTCTCTGTAAACCTAAAAGCTTCTTTAAAACATGAAGAATTTTTAAATTACAAAGAAATGAGCATTATAAAACTGGACAAAATTTTTGCAAGACACTGATAATGAATGATTAATATTTTAACAAATACTGGGACCCCTAGGTGGCTCAGTGGTTGAGTGTCTGCCTTTGGTTCAGGGATGATCTCCGTGTCTGGGATCAAGTCCCACATTGGCCTTCCTGCGAGGAGCCCACTTCTCCCTCTGCCTATGTCTCTGCCTCTCTCTCTCTCTGTGTCTCTCATGAATAAATAAATAATATCTTTAAAAATATTTTTTAATGACTACAGATTATAAAAATCAATGACTAAACTAAAATTTCATACTGAGGACATAAACAGATAAATAAATTATTGTTAATATAAACATGAAAAATATTGGCAGTGATTAAAAATATTAATGATCAAAAAATGTAGAGAAATAACACATTTTTCACTTACCTAATAAACATTTTTGAAAAACCACTAACACTCATTTTACTAAAAGATGCAGGTCAATGGGCATTTTCAAATATATAAGGAAACTGTAAATTAAGTTTAGAAAAGTTGAGAAAGTAGTTTGTTAATATTTTAATAATGAGCATTTTACTCATTCCTCTACACATATATTCCTTCCTTCATTCATCCCTCAAATTTTCTTTAGTACTCAATGAATTTATAGGACCAAAAATGCAGTAGTTAAGTATGGTAATATTTTCCCCTGACACCATGAAGCTTAAAGTCTAGTGGAGAAAACAGACATTTAAAATAATTCAAAAATTTATTGCTCTTGTTAGGATTGCTATGAAAAGGAATATAGAAGAAATTATTTGTATTATTATAGACGTTGAAGTGAAGTTGAAACTGAGACCAGAACTATTTGCAGGAGTTAACAAGGTGAAGGGAGGGTGACTCATTCCAACAAAAGTAAGAGCATAATTAAAAGAAGAAGAAGAAGAAGAAGAAGAAGAAGAAGAAGAAGAAGAAGAAGAAGAAGAAGAAGATTTTATTTATTTATTTGAAAGAGTGAGAGAGAGCTTGAGCATGAGTTAGGAGGGATAAAGGGAGAGCGACAAGGACAAGCAGACTCTACACTGAGCACAGAACCCAATGTGGGACTCGATCCCAGGTCCCTGAGATCATGACCTGAGCCGAAGGCAGATGCTTAGCCCAATGAGCTCCAGATGCCCCATGTCAGAGCAGAATTGAAATGCCAGAACAGGGAGGGTCCTGGTGAGTTCAGGGGAATGAAAAAGCGAGGCACAACAGAATAAAAGAAAGGTGTAGTGAGGAAGAGGGCACAGTGGCAGTCTTTGAAGAGTCAGGGATTACTGCCAGAGTCTCCTGGCAATTGGACTCCAGAAACTTGAGAAGGTATATCAGTAAGTTTGGTGAGTCTTGGGGTATGTGAGTAATTCTAGAAGGTCACCATAAAGGACATGTAAACCTAAAGTATATTTTCCAACCTAAACCCCATTATTTAGAAGCTCTGGGCAACTGTGTGCTTATACCAATGCAGAAAGAAGGTGATCCGACAATAGAAAGGGATAGGCCATAGTCCTGTCGAAGGCATATCTAAGATGCTGGGGTGACAGAATCCAAGGTGGGGCTATGGAACATATTATTTACCATGCTCTGTGTGTGACACACTATTAAAGGGGGGGGGGCAGTGTTTAGTAGGTGGGACCTGGACGCCTCTGAGAAATGCTTAAGAGCCCCATGGGAATGATACTACAACCCCAAACACATCCTGCAGGACGATTTTTTTTTCCTTCTCTTGTGCTGGAGTTCACATTTAGGTTCTTCAAATGATTTAGCAGAAAGAAACCTTCATTATAGAAGATGCTTGATAAAAAAAAAAAAAAAAAAGAAGAAGAAGATGCTTGATACCTGCAATTAACAAACTAAGATTTAACTGGGCCATGGACTACTAAAAAAGGGAAATGAGACAGGGTAGGGAAATGTTTATATGTGTCAATTGTTCTATTTTAGGGCTTGAATATTATACTTTCCTCTAATAGTTTATTTTGCAAATGAAATATTCTGAACTACTTTGCTTATCCTGTCCAGATGGCCCTTTATCTGGTATCAATCAGCTACAAGCCATGCCTGATTTGCAAATGGCATATTTCTGTTCTATCACGTAGGCATTTGTAGATAAGCCCAGAGCCAAACTACCATTTATAACATTCTTCAGCAACCTTCTACCCTTACCCATAATAAAAAGATTTAAAGGTTCCAAATGCCAAGGTTCCAAAAAAAGGAAAGAAAAATGAGAGTATGGAAAAGAATGTCAAAGTAATACAGAAAAAGTTACATTTTAAAAATCAGTTAATAGAAAATGTACGGAAATAAAGTTTTAAAATAGAACAATTAACACCGTATAGTCTATCACCAGGTACCACTCGCCATTTCAAAAATATAGTTGCATGGCTGTCATAAAAGTTTAGCATCTTCTCTTCAGAAGGTTGCTCTCAAAGCCTCTTAGCTCTCTCTCACAGAATGGTCCATACATTTCTGACTGCAGCTCAGTTTGTAATACAAGCATGTCTTAGGAGAACTTCTCTACTCGGTGTCAGAAATGAAAGTTTGGATACTTTCTCATGATGGTTACCCAACACACTTGGTTTTCAATTTGGTGTTATTTTATTTCCCTCTCAACATCTGTATGCATGCGCACGTGTGGGTACTTTTTACATTTGCTTTTCTATTTTTGTTCATGTGAGTTTTTTTTTTTTTAAAAAAAAAACATGATATGTAAAAAGAGATGGAGAAGGGAAATCTAATATTTATTTGTTAGGCAAGTTCAAGGTCAAATGTCACTGAACAATTAACTCCCTCTTGCCATCTTTGACTATTTCTGGTGTGATGGTCAGGCAGCCAGCATTCCCCACAGATGAATTCCAAGATGGATCCAAGGCAATTATTATTCCTTTCAAGCAAAATCAATCCCCAGACCCTTCTGAAGTGAAGTCACAAATATAGCTTATATTCTCCAACCCCAGCCCCTATTGTTTTGCAGAGGGGACACAGCTGAGTTCCCCCAATCCATTGTGTTCAGGATTCCAGTTTGCATTCAGACCAAGAAAACTGGAGATACGAAGGGGTGACAATTCATTCATTTAAATCACAGCCCTAAAAGTAACATTTTCCACAAAGTATTCAGACATCGCCTTAAGAAATCATACGAAACCCACTAGGGGTTTTAAGGTTAACAGTACCACCTAAATAGAAGTTGGTGCTAAATAGAGGAGCTTTTACTTGAAAGGATTTGATGGCTCAGAATTATGACCTGCGTGCAGGCTAAGTGACAACTTAAACAAAGAAAGCTGCTATGCTTAATTTGAACAGATTCCACGAATGTGTTGTGGTATTATGAACTTGTTTATAGTAATAACGCTAATGCATCTGCTCCATCTTTGTGCAGTTACCTAAACTACGTTGTTTGACACCACCATTCTGCACTAACCTCCATCTGCTGAGCTATGTCTGTCATTTCTTTTGCTATAACGTAATGTGACAGAGGCTTCATTTACCTAAACTTATCTTGGCAACTTGTACTTCATTAAAGAGAATCCTGCAAGCATCAGTTAAAGCTTTCTTAGCTGGCCATGCATAGCCAAGCTTCATAAATCATTCTTTCACTTTCCATTTTGCAGCTTCTGGAAAGGTAACATTATTGAATTCAGATCACTGGAAAAGAGCAGTACTAAAATGTTTATTGACCAGCTTTTAGGCATTAAGCTCTGCTTTGAATGCAGACTGTCATGTTAACCAAAGCTTTTGAATTTCAAACTCCAGTCACTAATATGGTTTATACCTTGCTATAAATACCTCTTCTGAGAGCCACTTTGCAAGTTGGTACGAAGCTAGTGAAGAATATATTTTTGGCCCTTGGTTCCCCACTCCTTACTGTCTAACCTTCTTACTTTATTTGTGCTAACTTAAAAAAAAAAGATATTTATATTATCATTTACCTATCATCACCAACTCTAAACACTACATTGGGTAGATAATAAAAACTACGTACTAAGTCTTCTTTGTGTTCATTGTTTTTGCACTCTACTTTGCACTCTAGAAAAGTCTGTGCATCCAGTTTATTCACTGGAGAATCAACAGCTGGAACTTTGTTGGCAACATATTCAGGGTCAAATTAGCCTTTTGCTAAAAGGTACCAAGGACACGTCTTTTATCCAATAAGCTCGAAGCATATTTGTGGAAGCATTATCATATTTATGCTTGCAAATTTACGGTCTTTCTTTGAGAGTGTTGAAGACTTGCCATTATGGAATAACAAAAGGACCTTGAAAGCCAGAAATTGTGTGAGGTTTGTTCTTATGGGGAAAATAATTATTTTAATGTATTTAATACATTACTCTGGCCAAACAACAAGTACTTTATTGCACCCTTCACCCCCTGCCCTGGAGCTCTTGAAATCAAGTATTTTAGATGAGTACATGGCAAGTAATTATGGTTTATTTACTTTGGGTCATTTAGGTGAAACTATTTTCTGCTGTGTGTGTGTCAAGTCATCCGCAATATATCTGTATTCTTATTGACAAAATGAATGGAAGTATGAGTTTTACTCCTTTCATTTTCAAAGCAAATAATTATAATAGGATTTTAAAGGAAATTCTTAAAATGATAAATTGGAATTGTTTAACATATTTACCTGAATAAAGTACCTTTGAATCCAAAGAACTTCCAACCCGGAAGTAAACTTACAGAAGATCTGGCTCATTTGACATATATACCTACACATAGAAGCAAACAGGCTCTTAGTTTTAAAGGATTTGCTCAAGTTCACTGAGCAAGAGAATGGCAAAGATGAAAAGATGGAACTCATAAGATCCCAACCACAATTATAGAGTTTTGATCTGGCTTATTTTATTTTTTAAAAGATTTTTTTTTATTTATTCAGGAGAGACATACAGAGAGAGGTAGAGAAATAGGCAGAGGGAGAGGAAGGCTGATGTGGGACTCGATCCTGGACTCCTGATCACGACGTGAGCCAAAGGCAGATGCTCAACCACTGAGTCACCGAGGTGCCCCTGATTCAACTTATTTTAAATGCTAAGATGCATATCAATATCGGGAATAATTCTCATGTCTTCAAATGAGCCTTTGATAAGGAACATCAATTGTATACATATAGTTTAGACTAGAGACTAATGGCTTCTCAATTATCCCAGCAAAAGGATGTCACGATCACATACCGAAAGTATTCTTCCTTCCGTATGCTCTATCTATAGACATTTGACTTTTATCATGATAGAAAAGGTTTGAGTTCTATTATTTGATCTGGTAGAATGTAAAAAATGAATATGTCGAGAGGTCATACCTCTCCCTTGATTTCCATGTATGCTTCATACTGGCTGTGAAAACATAGCGCTTGGAGTCATCAGACAACAGTTAATTTAGAAATAAAATGGAAGGTACTCAGCCCAACATCCTCAATTTACAGAGCAGAAAATAGAGATCCAATTAAGTGACACACAATTATAGTGTTTTCTACACAACATACTGTCCCTTTAATCAGTATAAATGAGAGCTATTTGTCACACTTTTACTAACCCACCAACTAAGAGCAACAATTGTGAAGGACACTGAGAAGTTCCTCACGAAACTCACAAACCAGGTGGGAATATGAACATTTAAATAACAAACGGTGATGTGACAATTTTCTAATAAATATAGACTGCAAAGAGAACACAATAGGAGCTATGAATTATTCAAAGGATTAGAAGAAAAAGTGAAGAAACGAAAGAGAAGAGTGGGAATTTATCAGGCAGAGAAGTGGAATAAAGGCTTTCTAGATAAGAAAATACACCAACGAAGGCATTGCATGGGAAACCTTGATAGTGTTACCAAATAACTAATGATACCAAGAGGTGCCGCAGACTATTGGGTCGTTATCATTAAAGAGTCTAATTCCCAACACTGTGGAGATAAAACCAACATTTGTTTAGTTTCAACTTCCTCTGCTGCCTGTCATATTTTAAATTGGTGGTCATAATTTTGTATATGTATGGGGGGGACAGCTGTGGATTGGTAAAGGAGTGGTGGTTATCCAGTCCTGGGGTTTATCCCTGCTTAAATTAATACTTGTATGGAGTTTGACAAGTAATTTTTTGTTCCCCATTTCTCTTACATTTCGTAGTCTCCGAGGTGAACTACATAGTACTTAATCATGAGGGGTATTTATGCTTAGTTTTTGAAACAATGCCTACCTAGGAATAGATTCTCAAAACGTCGTATTTGCAAATATTCATTTTAATGACATTTTAATTTACAGTTAGAAATATGCTAGTTTAAATAGAGGATACTGCCACATAATAAAATATCTGTCTACTCATAAAATCAATATTCAAGGATATAGACTGAAAACAACATCCAGATTCACAAGGAAATCTCTATATTTGTGCCCTGCAGAATCAGCTATTATGCAATTGATTAATATTAGCAGACTTTGAATAACTCAGACAAAATCTCTATGTAAGCTCTAAGCAGAATTTTATTTCCTCTAATTATATAATCAAAACACTATTGCTAGTGTTTCTAATTATAGTAGGTTAGAGCTATATTAAAATTATAAAATGAACTCTTTCCCATAGTCATTATAGTCTACGGCCATACCACCCTGAACGAGCCCGATCTCGTCCCATAGTCATTATAGCCAAAGGCAGATATGCATAAGGTGAGTTTCCTTGAATGGAGCTATGTACAATATTTAAAATTAATATGGACCCTGGGTGCAGAGCAATTCACACAGAAATACCCACACATTTTCTTACAAGCATTTCCGAATTGTTAATAGTAACCTCAAGATATATTTTAGTATACTCAGTGAAAATCAAAGCTTGGTCCATTCTGAGGCAAAGTCTGTTATAATCAAAAGATAGCAAATACTAGAGAATGTTCATTTTCTTATCACATTTCCTATAGAAAAATGGTTCTCCCACAGCCTTTGAGACCAGACAAAATTTGCCTTATGGTATTACTCAAATAGCATTTGTTATAAACAATAGGCACATATTCTCATGCTCATTCAAAAGAAATGAACAAATCTCCACTCTTGCTTTGCTAAGATTATAATAGTATAGAAAACTATCTAACAAAATGGCCTTCCCATTCATCTGTTTTCTGACCCTCCGCACAAAGGGAATATATATTAATGTATTCCTTAAATTAGTATTTTCTTCCTGAGTTAAAAGGCCCTTTGTAGCAGACAATAAATTTTCTTTAAAATAAAAATGGAATTACTTCAATAAATAGAAGTTTTTCTCTTTACAGACTCAGGTTATCAGGAAGGTTTGTACTTGAGAGAGAAAATAATATTTCTCTTGAATCAAAAGCAATAGCTGATAACTCACCTTTTCCTAATTCATTTTGACTTCTTAAACAAAGAGTGTTAAGAGGTTTTGTTGATTTTTCTAAAATAAATGACCAATGATCTCTTGTCTCTATTAAAGGACCTACTTTCTATGAAATCAGAACAAAGTGGCAGTCAGCTGTTTGGCTTAGAGACTTGGAGTCCATCCAGTGTGCAAATGGCTACCAAAAATCTGTTCAGCTTTTCTTCCTGGGCACAGCCAGAGAACTTTCCCAATGACTCTTATAGTTCACTGTGGCTCAATGACTGCTTTTGGGTCAATGGAATATAAATAGAACAGATGTCACCACACCCAGCCCCAGGGCACAGAATGTTTCTATGTGTGGTCCTTGCTAATTCCTTCCAAACCAATATCTGAAAAAAGACTCTGAAGTGGAGCGGAGTCAAAATAGGGAAGAGACCTACGGCTTACAAAGCTTGTGTGGTCAGATCACTTGAATGAACACACACACACACACACACACACACACACACACCAGTACTGTCAACCTAATGACCTAAGTAATCTGATATTGTGACTGGGAAATACATTTTTTTCCTAGTTAAGCCATTGAAATATTTGAGTTGTTTCTGTAGATGACCCTACTGCTGCTCACAAGTATTTTTATTCTTCCTTTTCTGGATGCATGTGGGAAATACTATTTTTTTCCTCCTTGAAGTTACTTATGGCCATGTAAATTGCTTTGACCAATGACATGAGAGTAGAAATGTTGTGGGTCACCTAATGCATAAATCATATAGCTACTGGTGCAACAGTCTTTAGAGAAATAAGTCAATATTCTTTTAAACCTATGAGATTCATGGATTGCCTGTTATATCAGAAAAACTAGTGTATCTGATTGTTAATGTTTGTTTCAGAAGGTAGCCTGTCCTGGCTGGTACAAGGCCCAAGCCTGAGCCCTGAGATTCTAATTTTCCGTCAAATAAATTGGTGAATACATCTCATAAAATACAATATTCTACCCAAAACTTCTCTTGAGGAGGCACCTCTCTTTATATTGGGATCTAATTATAAATCCTGAGGCCGATTGATCACACCATGGTCCACTTTCCAATCATATTGGCTACAAATCCTAACAGAAGCTTCTCCAGGCCTGTACCCACACTACCTTCTGCTCAACACTGCTCTGTTCTGCCTCTCTGATGTCTCATGGTTCCACTGTTGACTGCATCAGACATTTCAGAAGCAATATAGTAGAGTAGTCTAAGAGAGGTTCTATAGTCAGACATGACTTGAAATTTCAGTGCTGTCATTGATCAACTATGTAATCTTAAATAAATGGCTTAACTATTGTAAACTTATTACCCCATTTGTAGATTACAGACTCATTTTCATACAAGTAACAACTGCTTTGTCAATATCATCATTATTTCATTATAACAACAGCAACCAAATTGGTCACCCTTTTTCCCAGTTTAACTTTATATTAACTTTATATTTGTAACTTATACATTAAGATACTTATTTGTATCTTATACATTAAGATACAAATATACTTGACATCCTTCATCTCAAATCTCTAGCATATATACTAAACCTTAACAACAGCAACAACAAAAACTTGTTCTACTTTGGCATCTCCTTATCTTTACAAAGACTGTTCCTGTAATATCTACAAGCTTAGATCTTCCAAAAGGATCTACAATGTCCTATATGACCTGGGATGTGCACTTATAATTCATCATCTTTACACTATAGACTGTCTTTTGTTTTCTATCTTCATCAATCCATGTTGGTTTTTAAAAAATATTTATTCATGAGAGACACACAGAGAGAGAGAGAGAGATGGGCAGGGCAGAGGGATAAGCAGGCTCCCTGAAGGGAGCCTGATGCAGGACTCAATCCCAGGACCCTGGGACCAAGACCTGAGCCCAAAGCAGGCGCTCAACCACTGAGCTACTGAGGTGCCTTGAATCCACTTTAATTTTTAAGACTGAGCTCTGAGATCCTCACTTTCCTGGTGACCCTTGTCGAGGTAGTCTCCTCCTCTACAATGTACATCAAATGCCTTGGACATTCCTCTGAGTAGCAAATGTCACAATGATTGCATTTGTATGTGTGTTGTCTTTCTTCTCTTTACTGGAAAATTCCTTCAGAATATGAATTGTGTTCATTATTTCTGTCTCTTCAGCACCTAAAACATTATCTTTTACATAATAGGTGTCTGTAGCATTTTACTAGGAATGTCTTAACAAAATACCACCAGCTGAGTGACTTAAGGAAGAGAAATGTATTGTGTCACAGTTCTGGAGGCTGGAATTCTGAAATCAGTGTTTTAAGTGTTGGTCTCTTCTGAGGACTTTAAGGGAAGGATCTTTTTCAGGTCTAGCTTCTTGGCTTATAAGTGGCTGTCTTCATGTTTACACAATGTTTTCCCTGTATGCATCTCTGCCTTCAAATTTCCTGTCTTTATAAAGACACCAGTAGTATTTGAAAATCATTATTCTGATGACCTCATTTTACTTGGTTACCTCTGTAATGACCTATCTACAGATAAGATTATCTTCTGAGGTTCAAAGCTTCTAAATATGAATTTTTGGAAGACATGATTCAGCTCATAATAGCAAACAACAGTAGTGAGTAAATGGAAGTGAGGGGGTTTACTGAATTTGTTTCAAATCATGACTTAGGCCAGCTATGCACTAGTTGCAGTGTTCTGTAGCACAAATAATGACATGGGAACTCTCTGATAACCAGAATATAAAATCCTGAGATAGAAGAAAAAACCTTTAGCAGGTGTCTTTAGGCCGGTATGTGACCTCTTACATGGCACTGATTCGCAATTTAGGAAACCATTTATTTCTCCCTCAGTTGGGGCTTCTCTGCTCTATTAATTTCCATATTGTTCTTCATTGATTCAACGTTTTAGTCTTTTGAACCAAATTCTGAATATACCACAGAGAAGAAACTGCGGTACTCAATCCACTCAGCCAGCCCATCTCTGTGGAATAATGACATTCGTATAAGAAAATAACACTTACACAAATTACGGTTTCCCATAGGTTTGCAAAACCTGTAATGCCTCTGGGAATCAGATATATTGAAAAATCCATTCTGCCCACTACATAAAAACACTTAAAAGCATCAAGATTCTTTGTGCCAAGTGGAGAAATTGCAAGGAAAGGTGAAAGGATATTACTATATACTAAGATATTTGCCTTTAACAGGTTTTCCTTTATTTTTATTAAATGTCTATGGTTCCAGCAAGGTAATTTCACTCAGTATAAAAGCCTAATGTGTCATAGCATAATATTTTTTGTAAAATCATTACTGGATTTTTACACAGTATCCAATTTTGCTCCACATTTTCCTTCTCATCTAATGGTCACAAATAATTTAAAATAGATCATTGCATTAAAAATGTACATAAATAAGATTGGTTTCCAGAGTTTCATATGGTACATGATGGCCCTTCAAGAGTTCAAAATGTATATTTGAGGAATATAATAGTCATTTGTTCCCTTTGATATAGATTAGGGAAAAAGAACAACTCTTGTGGTATTATTGTGCACATTATGATGTTACTATTTCATTGCCAAAACTGCCAGTGTCTATGATGGATCTAATTATTTAGCATATGAATTCATATATAATATGTAAGCATATATTTTTAGATATGAAATGATAAATATGCATTACTACACATACAACTTTAATATGCTAGAGGTATGAGAAAATCACCTTAGACTCATTGTAGGAGTGTTCTTTAGAAAAGAATACCACCCTAACTGCTCTAAGTTGGAATCCCATGGAGGGAAGAAGAACCCTAAGCTTCAGATGAAGAGGTTAAGGGTGCTAGACCAGACCCTGTGATCTTACTGCCGCTTCAGGGTCATGATGATGCTTGACAGGTGCAAGTGTTCTTGAAGAGGAAAAAAAAATGTCTTTTTAAACATAGAGTTTACTTTTTTCAGAACAGTTTTAGGTACACCACAATTTGGAGCAGAAAGTACGGAGATTTCCCATGTACCTCCTGTCTCCACAAAGGCATGACTATGACTACCTCCATTATCAACATCCCCCACCAGAGTCATACATTTGTTATATTGATGAACCTATATTGACACTTCATTATCATCCAAAGTGCATAGTTAACCTTAAGTCTCACTCTTGGTATTGTTCATTCCATGAGTTTGGTATCCACCATTATAGTAACATAGGGAATAATTTTGCTGCCCCAGAAACACTCTATGCAATGCCTATTTATCCCTCCTGTCCCATTCCCAACCCCTAGTAACCACTGATCTTTTCAGTGTCTCCATAATTTCCATAGTTAGAATCCATAATCTCATCTAGTTAGAATCATACAGTATGCAACCTTCTCAATTGGCTACCTTCACTTAGAAAAATGCATTTAACTTCCCTCTATGATCTTTCAGGGCTTGAAAGCTCTTTTTTTTTTTTTTTTTTGCATTAAACAATATTACATTGTCTGGATGTGCCATAGTTGATTTATTCATAATTTATTAACCCATTGAAGGACGTCTTAGTTGTTTCCAAGTTTTGGCAAGTATCAATAAAGCCTCTAAAATATCTGTGTGCGGGTTTTTGTGTGGACATAATGTTTCAACTTCTTTGGGTAAATACCAAGAAACATGATTGTCAGATGATATGGTGAGAGTATGTTTAGTTTTCTAGAAAAATGTCAAACTGTTTTCCACAGTGGCTATACCATTCTGCATTCCCACCAGCAATGATTGAGAACTCCTGTTGCTCCACATCATTGCCAGCATTTGGTGTTGCCACTGTTACGGATTTTGGCCTTTCTAATAGGTGTATAGTGGTATATCACTGTTGTTTTAATTTGCATTTACCTGAGGAGATGGATGTGAAACACCTTTTCATATGCTTATTTAACTTCTGTATATTTTCTTTGGCGGGGTATCTGTTAAGATCTTTGGCCTATTTTTTAATCAAGTTGTTTGTTTTTTATTGAGTCTTTAAAAATATTTGTAAATTTTGATTAACAGATATGTCTTGCAAATGTTTTATCCCAATCAATGGGGTGTCTTCTCATTCTTTTGAAAGTATCTTTCCAGAGCAAAAATTTTTAATTTTAATGAAGTCTGCTTCATAATATTTTTCTTTCATGGATTGTGCTTTTGTTGTATCTAAAAATGTCATCACCAAACTCAAAGTCATTTAGATGTTCTCTTGTATTATTTTCTAAGAGTTTCATAGTTTTGCATTTATATTTAGGTCTGTGATCCATTTTGAGTTAAGTTTTTGAAGGGCATAGGATCTGTATCTAGATCTTTTTTTTTCTGTTTTGGTTTTTTTTTTTTTTTTTTTTTTTTTTGTATATAGATGTCAAGTTATTCCAACATCATTTGTCAAAAAGGCTATTTTTGCTTCATCATGTTGCTTTTGCACCTTTGTCAAAGATAGCTAAGTATATTTATTTGGGTCTGTTATGGGAAAATTGCCTTTTGAGAGGTGGCCATCCTCAATGATCCTGTGCCATACACTGTGTAGCAACAAGAAAGCTATGATGGTAGCAAGATAATCAGACTCCAGTTTCATCAGCAGTTCATTGTGGAAGCCCAGATTAATCACTTGTTAACTGTGTTTTCAGTACAGGGAAAGGGATTTCTCAAGAAGAGATTAATAAACTTTCTACTAACGAGGAGTAAAAGTGATCAAGCAATTAAGTAGAAATGTAGAATAGGTGTGAGGGCATTTTTGGTTTTTGTTTTGTTTTGTTTTGTTTTGTTTTGTTTTTGTTGTTGTTGTTGTTGTCTTTTTCATTTTTGGTTTGAACTTGCAGAGTCCACAGTTATTCTGAGAATACATGCATGTATATGCACATGCATATTCACACGCATTTTTCCATGACCTGGCTTATTTGCCCCAGCATCTCAATTACCCAAACCTGAAGTAATAAAAACTTTCAGTCTAAACAAGAATTAGAAACATCAACAATATAATTAACATCAGATGGTCATACCCAGTGTAAAAGATTAGAGAAGATCCCCAGCATCAGCAGAATAGTCTCTGCTTGCACTTTAGTCAGAGAGACAGGTGGATATTTTGAGCTCTGTTAAGCAGTAAAGTTTTTATGTGTCTCTCTGGAAATGCATTTGGATTGATGACTGGTCTGTCATCAGCTGTTTGGAAATAGTGAACCATTTGGTAAATAATGTGGACAGATTCCCATCAACCTTTTCCCCTACATTGCTGTCTTTGTTGCTTATCTAATAGAAAGATTTGTTTCTAATTAAAGTGGAGTTCTGAAAAAAGACAAGTTGAGGGGTGGATATAAATTAATTTCATCATGGAGTAGAAATATCAGACAAATGAAAAAGCTTCCAGTGTCAGGAGACAAAAAAGGAGCATGAGCAATAATAGAGAGGATTACCCTGTGTTGTGCTGTAAGTGATTCAGGAGGCAGAAAAGAAAGCTGTGCTCTGTGACTATTCCTAGAGCAAAGTGGAATACAGCCTAGTTTTCAAAAGGGGCTTCATTTTTTTTTTTTTCTTGCACAGTCCAATTTGGCAAATCCAGATGGGATCATTTAAGCCTGGACTGGCCAAAGAGTTACAATTAATTCAAGAATTGCTTTTAGCAAAATTTCAACATTTTGCAAGCTAAGGGGTTGGACTGAATGGCCAGAGTAATGTGTTGTCATTAATGCACTGACCTTGAAATAGAGGACATGCCTTAGTAAAGGAGGCTCTCCGAGGAAACAAAAATATACTGATAGTAGTTACAGTGTGATTTATTTTAGTGGATGCTTGCAAAAAGTAGGGGCTGGAAATATGGCAAAATGAAACTGTAAACAAATGCAACTTCTTCATTCTGACCAATAACCTGAGGATTTAAACTAAATATTAACAAAAGTTCACAGATTTATCTCTATATATTTATTAGAAACAATAAAGTGATTGATTATTCTTGTTTAATTTAATAAATTCTGTCAATGTTCCAGCAAGTTTTTCTCAAACTGAGAAAAATTAATGAGGCTTAGCCAGTGCTATTTATCATCAGCATCCCAATTTTCTGACAATTCTGGAAGGCAGTTAAAAGAGCACCATTTTAAAATACATTCCATCTTTAAAATCCTCAATAAACTACAAAGCATAGTTTGAAAAATCAGCAATAATCAAATTTTTCAATGACTATGTAAAATCATGTATGTATGTGTGTGTTTAGTTTAAATTCTTTCCTCATATCTGTGTAGTACAGTCATCACTATGACTATTGCATAGTTATCACTGTATGGAGGAGGAACTATGGATTATATCTAAATGGACATATTTTATTGCTTTGGGAAAATTCCAAGACCTCCAGTGCTAGCAGATCTTGAGGTTTTAGAAACTGGGATCCAACAGCAGTGACACTGTTCCAACCTTCCCAGTATCTCTGTAGGTATCACTGCCTCTCCATAATCACCTTTAACCCCTCAAAGAGATACAAAGGATACAGCAGGAAATACACCAACATTAGCCAATCTAATATCTTACCCCAGGTAGTGACCACTTCTCATGCTTTCCTTTGAAAATGAGGAGAAGCTTCATCCAAAGTTCAAGCCCTCTAATTTAGCACAGTGGCTTCCAATTTTTAATGAAATGAAACTTTAATAACAAAAATTGTAGGTCCCCTATATTGTAGTAGTTGTTCTTTCAAAATCCATTGATTAGAACAATTCATAATGATGCAGTACTCTTTATAAAATCAGTATGCATTTAAAGAATGTAGATTGTATTAATATCCATGCATCCATATTCATTATTCATGCTGCATATTTTATTAGAGCTAAATTAAGACCAAACTGACAGTGCTTTGTGTGGATACGAATTGTTGAATGCTCTTTCCCTGGGACCTGTACCCCTTGATTGTGAACTCTTGCTGTAGACCGTTCATTTTGCTGTCAAATTTCTTCTCACTCAAAATTGGCCTCAACTACCTATGCTATTTCTCTGCTCACCATAGTCTACTCTCAAGCAAGGTGACTCCCTAAAATGTAAGTCAGATCCTGGCACTCCTCTTCTCAAGACCCTCCAGTGTCTGTATCTTACTCAGAGTAGAAGCTGTAAACTCACCTTGGTCTTTGCCTGAAGGATCCTGCATCACCTTGGCATGATCCCTAATACCTTCTTTCTTTCTCTCTCTCACTCAGTTTCAAACCCATTTCCCTCTTCTCTCTTCTCTGGACAACTGAATCCAACTTCTGTCCCCAAAGGCTGTTGGACTTCATAGTACCTGTGTCTGGAATATTTTTTCACTGGGGATCACTCTTTCATAATCATCAGCATTTGCTTATAACACCACATCAGAGGCCTTCCTCAACCAATCTATGTTATCATTTGTGACACTTTATATTCCCAACTCCTCTTACCTTTTAAAATGTTCCTTTATGGCATTCACTACTGTCTGATATAATATAAAGATTATAGTAGTATAGTTTATAAACTGTGATTTACTGATTGATTTTCCCCATTTCAGTTCAGGCTTCATGAGGCTGTGAGACATTTTTTATGTGTTTTTATTCACTACTGTATCTGCCCTGGTTGAAACTGTCTGGCAAATGTTAAGTATTTGATAAATATTTATGAATTAATGAGTAAATAAATGAATCAGCTACTTTTCATGTTTGATTCAAAAATATAACAACCTTAGAATCCCCTCTTGATAAACCATACATCCTCAAACTCAATCTCATTCTATCTCAAAATTGTTATTTTTTATTCTTCCCAAACGAATTTTGCCTCCTCTAAAAGTCACTAGCCCATTAAATTCGGGGCCTCATTTCTGTTCTCCAACTGCTTCAGAATCTTAATAGATCTTAATAGCTCTTAATAGATGTTCAAAAAAATGCTGCCTGGTTTAAAGTAAGTTGCTTCAAAATGTTGGGGAAATGAATTACCGAGTCCCACTCTCACTGTGCCACTCCCTTGTCTGCATGAAGCACAGATTAAAGAGGGAAGTAACTCTTGAATAATATCCTTAAGATAAAGATTCGACTGAGGTGAGGGAAAGAAGGAAAGGGACAGATTAAAATAAATGTGCTTGACAGCATTTTAAGAATCAGTACAAGTATGATAACGAGAAAGTACCAAAGAGATAATCCATAAAACACAGTCCCTACTTCCCCTTCCCCTTATTGTTGGGGATATCAATATCATTATTGATCTACAATGCTCACCAGCCAACCTGAATGACATCACCTACCCACTCCACAGTCTGTTTCTCCTATGTGTGATGATCTTCCCTTCCTATCTTCTATTTTTTAGTCATAGCTTTTTAAAAGAAAGGCCAAATTCAAGTACTATCTCTTCTATTAAAATTCCTTTATTCTCCCATTAGAAGGCTTACCCTTCTTGGGTAATTTTATAGCAGCTGGCCTTTACATTTATTATATTGCTTAACAAATGTTACCTGCCATTATGTTTATATATGCATTTTATCTAATGTATCAGAGTGTAAGCTTTTTAGGACAAAGCTTATGTTGATTTATTATATAATCTTGAGCAATGACTCACCAATTTCACAGAATGGGTACTCAGTGTATGTGTGTTACATGAGTGGATGGATGGATGATGGATAAATGATTGATAGAGGTGACTGATAGATAGATGGAATATATACTTGACCATAGCAAAACCTTAAGTTCAAAAATACATAGTTTCACTGTCAAGTACTGGATTCTTAGTTAACAGTAATTTCGTAGTATCTCCAAAATAAATGTTAGTTAAAATTAACTATATTTAAGAATGCTTTTGTAGGGCATTGAAGTTTCTTAGAAAATGTATAGTAATATTTGAAAGTTTCTTGAGAATGTAAAATAATTAGGGGATGTGAAAAAGCATTTTTCTAACATCATTACTTTTCTGCTATCTTTAGCTGAAAACCCAGATTAAGAAATATTTTTAAATGTTTATTTTCAGATATGGTGAAGACACAAAAATAAAAAATATATATATTAAATACCATTCTTCACTTACTAATTCAATAACGTACAATGTGACATTGTTAGAAATTATCCTCTTAATTAAGTTAATGTTATATTTATAATATAAGTCCCTCAAAAATTTAATTCCAAAACTTAATCTGATGAGAAAAAAATAACCTACCTATCAATTGTGGATCTTTCATAATCAGTTTGCTACATGGAAAGCATCAATAATTATATTAGAATCTTTTAAATTTCTATTATAATATGTACCACTATTCCAGTGTAGGTGCAAATGTGGAAATGTTCTCATTTGAGTGGCTCTCCTATTTAATCTCATATTTACCTATAAAAAGTGTTATGTTTCCTAACGACTTGTAAATAGGTTAAGTCTTAAAACATAGCTGCCATCTGTTAAGACAACCAAAAAATAGACCTATGAAAAATAAGAATGCAGTGCTGAATAAAATTAAAATAAAAAGCAAGACTTTTTTTTTTTTTTTTTTTTTTTTTTTGTCACAAGAGAGGAGAAAGAGCACCCAAAAGTCAAATAACCTGGAACTAAGGATGAAACCTGAGAGAGCACTTAAGCAAGAGCTTTATACAATGGACGGTCAAATCCATCCAACTCAGAAAATCTTGAATAGTCCATTAACTGTGGGCCTTTCTACCCTCATTACTATAGGAAGGTAGCCTAGATGTAAGAAGAGCGATTCACTTATCTTAGCCAAGTCAGCAATAAGCAGATGGGTTTCTTACTACATAAAACTCAGAGAATGGTTACAACCCAAAGGGGGCAGCATCATGTTTTAAAATCATAATCTACTTTGCCTTCAATAACTATTGTTCCTTCTGTTCTAAGATACTGTTACCCTGCCATTCTCCACAGTTTCAATATACTAACATTTGCCTATCCTTGTCATGTGAATCACATTTTCCTGTAAATTGTCTTATTTATTCCATTTGTAAACTTTGTTTTATTGTGAGGACAGAAATAATGAATAATGCACTATGTGGTTCATCCAGTAACTCAGAGTAGGAGAGGTTGCTGCCCATGTTTGTGTATACAGGGTGATAAATGCAAAAATAAGCACATATACATTGTACAAAGTTAAGATAGAGGATGTGTGAATACACATCTGCAAAGATATCCTAAACAATGTAATGCCTCACTTGGATGCTGAATGTTTCTTTTTCCCCCCTTAAGTAGAAAGGTTAGAAAAAGTTCTGGAGAGAGGTAAAAAATAGAACAAAAATATGAAAGTATAAAGCAAACTTTCCATATAGGAAACCTGGGGAAAAAATCAGAATTCCTGGAGTATAAAGTGACATTTAAGCATTAGGTCTATGGAAAATGGTTTTGGCAGCTAGAGGTTAAATTATAAAAAGCTTCAGCTGTTGGGATGACAGGAGTTGGTGTCTTCTCTGGCATTGAGGAGGTAAAAATTAGATTTGAGTTTTAGGGGTCTCTTGGCAGTGGATGGATTATGAATGATTTCTCAATAAGGAAATGGCAGTGAGCATAGGAAGTAACAAAAAGCAATTGGAAGTAATAGAGATTTTCTGAAGGGTCAGCTATGGAGTTAGAAGAATTCATATAAGATGATTCCTAGTTTTCTTGTTGAGGAGCTAGAATGAATCTACATATCATCTGCCCAGAGAGTTAATATGGGATAAGGATATATTGGAAGAGATAAGGCATTTCTTTATTTTGGACATTTTGAATCTGTGGGATATCCATATAACAATCCATCTGGATATGAAAGATTTTTTTATTTGTATTTTTAAAAACTTTAATTTCATGGCTAAAAGAATAATTAAAGCTTAAGAGTTTTAAGTCTTGAAAGCAATGTTACCTTTTAAGAAAGAATCTTAAATATGAAAGTTTCTGGGTTTTTTTTTTTTCAGAATTTTTATTGTTTACTGATTGTAGGTGCATTATTATCAAATATACCTCCTCATGCAAATTCAGTTAGGACATCCAACTTTACATTATCTTTCTTTTCCTTTCGCCTCAAAGACCATTGTAAATAGCACTGTTTCTTTCAGTTCCCCATCTTTGTTAGTGATCATCATAAAAAAACAAAGTCCCTCAAATAATTCAGCTGAGTGTCAGCACAACAACATTTGTGGTTTAGAGAGGGACACTAGTTCCTAATTTTCTGATAAAAATAATAAACAGTGAGGTCATGTGATGGCTTTTCAGGGTACTTAATTTATCCATCAGGGTAGTTCTATAAAAGAAATGCTTAAACAGATCTGAAACCTGGAAGGGAGGTATGGATTTAGGATATAGATTAAGGTAGGAACAGATTCACAAACATTTTTGCAGGCAGATGGAGGCAGTAATGAATATTGAATTAGCCATAGGCAAGTCAGCAAGAAAATACAGAAACATGATGAGAAAAGCCCAGAATAATAAAATGCTGGTATTGTTATATTTTTCTTAAATATTTTTCTAAATGACAGAAAGAACAAAAGATAAAACTACCCACTATGTGTGTATCTAGACTTTATCAATACCAGTGACATTTTATGAATAAGAAAATTGTTTGGTTTTGTTGAACCCTTTCGGTGTAGTCTGCTATTCTTTTAGAAGTTCAGGTTCAGTTTTCTTTTGTATTTTAATATTCCTCTTCCTTGTGGATGTATGATTCTGAGTGTGATATGTGGGAGGAAGAATCACGCAGATGTCTAGAATTCTTATCTCCTCTCCCAGTAGGTTTGTTTTTAATTCACTCTCCCACACTTGTACCTCTACCCTCCTTAATAAAAATGAAATCCCTTCTTATTCATTAGCATTTTAATAGAAAAAGAAGACTACAATAATAGTATATGCTATGTCCATATGCTATGTTAAATAGGACAGAGCATTCTGTAATTCCCAGATGAAAAGTTCCATGCAGGCTAAATACAGCATTTTAATTGTATCAGTACTAGATATTGTATTATTCTCTTTCCACATAGCAATTATGGTGAGAGCCCCTAACTGTCTAAAAATAACATTTAGTAATTTTGTCTATGTTGTGAGGGTATATGGCTTTCCAAAATTCTTTTAAATATTATTAAGCACAATCAAAATGAATATATTTTAAATCTGGTGAAATCCTATAAAACAACCATTCAGTTCTCTCTCAGATTACACAGGGCTGTGTCAGCTATCCCAACAGTGCTCCAAATTTATTACCTTGGAAATGTTAATATTTTAACAGTGTCTCAAAATCTGTCTTTTTATCTGAAAAGTATATTTAGTGGAAGCTTCTTGTCAAACACATTATAGTATACAATGGCCACCATGAGTCAAAGAAATTGCTAGACTCTAGTATGTCCAGAGTCTAGCATTTTACGCTGTGACACCTATGCTCAGTTTGCTTTCAGATGAATGAATCTCCTGGGAAAAGATAAAGAACAAATGAATAACTTGTCATAGTGTATAAACCTTATTCATAAAAGAGATAAATAAATGGGAAGAGCAAAACTTCAGTCTATCACACCATTTTTATTTGGTATTTTAACATTATTTTAAAGCATGATTCAGACTGCAACAGTTTTCAAGTTCATTTGATAACTGCCTTATGATTAATATTTGAAGTAGCTAGGCATACATCCTCTATTCTATTAGAATAGAGCTACCTCTCCAGCTCTGAAACTTCATTGTCATATTTTCAATGGGCCTCCACTAACCACCATCAAAAAAGTGAAGGGCACACTTTTTTTGTGCGAAAGATATCTAAGATATCTATCTTAGACCTCCTATCTTATTTTTAAGATATCTGTATTTGGTTTTCTTGTAGTTACCTATTATCAACAATGATGAAAACAATAACAAAAATAGCAATTATCTTCAGAGTTGTCAGAATGATACATTTAACAGTTTTAAAAGCCCTCACATAAATTTTCTCAGTTTGATCTGTGGCAAGCAGATGGCACATGTTTAATTACAGTCATATTATAGGTAATTAAAAATGAGGCTCAATGATCTGTTCATAGTCACTCAGCAATTTAATGGAGAAGGCCGAACACGAGCCCAAATCTTCACATTCCCAATTCAGGTCTCTTTCCTCTTTACATGTCAAATCTTTAATGTCACAGACACCTCAAAGAGCTGGTTTAATAGGGTTGATATTGCCAAGATAGAAGATTTCCATCTCTTTTTCTTTCTCTCCCCAGGTCATGCTTAGTCATAACTCTTACCAGACTTATGGTAAGAAAAAAGCAAAACTCAAAAGACTGTTTTGCTTTTATCTGAATCTTTAACTTGTTCACAAATTTGTATTCATCTTTTCCTTTGATTAAATGCTGTAATAATCTCTAAACCATACATATTACACATTTTCTATATCATTCTTTTTGTTCTTTTTTCAGGGATGAAATGTCCCCATGTGCTATATAAAATTTATGTTCTTTAGGATCCTATATATTGGGAGGATACATCTGTACCAAAATATATATCTGTATATATCTGTACAGTTATCAGATTCTATAGAGAATGAATATTTTACACATATTTAGTAGTAAAGTGGATCATGGCAGTTCAATCAACTTTGGCAAAGAAAAGTCCCCTAGAAAAGGCAGACTTTGAAAGACTCCACTCCTGTTTCTTCTGTTATTTGGTGTTAACCTTTTTATTGGCTATGGATTATTATGGTTACTATGATAATAAAGGAAGTTTGTAGAGAAGGACCAAGAAAAGTGAGGAGGGCTCCTTTATAAAAGTTTGTAAAGCTTTTTGGTTTCTGTGTTTTGTTTCTGCTTTTAATTTGAATCTTCCTTGGGGAGTCCAGATATCATGTGATAAACAATAATAATAAAAACCAAGATTGTCTAATCAGAATCATTACTGTCTGCTGAATATTATCCACAAATAGGGAATATCATTTGGGAAAAAGAAGCAGGTGGGTGCTGGGTGGCTCAGTCAGTTCAGCATCTGCCCATGGATCAGGTCATGATCCCAGGGTCCTGGGACTGATCCCAGCATCAGACTCCCT
Organism: Canis lupus familiaris; assembly: GCF_011100685.1. Classification (NCBI taxonomy): domain Eukaryota; kingdom Metazoa; phylum Chordata; class Mammalia; order Carnivora; family Canidae; genus Canis; species Canis lupus. The sequence continues at coordinate 21,231,354 of NC_049253.1, forward strand.
GCTCAGCTGGGAGTCTGCTTCTTCCTCTCCCTCTGCCACTCCCCCTGCTTGGGCACTCTCTCTCTCTCTCTCTCTCTCTCTCTCTCTGTCAAATAAACAAATGAAATCTTTAAAAAAAAAAAAAAGATGAAGAAGAAAAAGTAAACAAAAAGGAAGCAGAAAGCATTGCAAATGGAATACTAAGATATGAGAAAAATATACACATGCCCAAGAAGTTCACTGAGATTCGTAATGCTTCAAAGTAAGTCTTAAAGAGCACTGGGGCACCAGGAGTTAGAGCAGTAAGGTCAAATGCTTGTCTTCAAGTTCTGGTTGTACTCTGTCAACTCCAGCCTGGCGTTGCAAAGCCCCAGAAAGCCTTCAGGGGCACACATATCGTCATCCCATTCTGACCCCCAAATGTATTTTATCTCCAACCTGATCATTGTCCTGCTGTGGAAACTACTACTGCATCCCCTGGAACAGCTTCCTTACCCAGGTGCACTCAACACCCTCACAATTCTCACCTCCCTAACTTTTGTTTCTCACTAGGTTGAGCCCTTGCCATTCAATCTCTTTCACTCCCAGCAGGTCTCTGTTCAATGTTCCCTCTTTCTGTCTTCAAACTCTGTCTCTTTATTTGCTTTTTCCACCAGGCCTGAAGATGACAAATATGTTACAAATTCCCTTCCAGCTCTTGTTCTTTTCCTATCCACAGCCACTTTTGAAATAATTGCCTTCACTTTGTCTTGCAATGTTGCCCCTCAGCTTCACTCAACTCTGTATAACCTGGCTTCCACCCCCACTGATCACTGGATCTGTTCTTTCTAAGGAACTTATTTCTATATGGAATGAACATTTTAATCCTTTATCTGTCTTTCAACAGTATTCAACATGTTTAATGATTATTTTCCTTCTTGAAACCGTTTCTTTCCTGAACAACTGTGATAGTATCTGCTTTGGGTTTTCTAATTTTCCCCTGAAATTCTCTTTGAAATCCCTGTAGTTGGCTTTTCTCTTCCCTGCATGCTTTTTACAGCTATAGTGAGGTATAATTTACAATAATAAATTTCATATATTCAAAGTGTACGATTTAATAAGTTGTGACATATGTACACACCAGTAACATCTCTATGATCAAGGCAAAGCACAAATCCATTACCCTGAAAGTGTCCTGATGTCTCTTCATAATCCTCCTTTCCAACTCCTCTTTGCCAGCCTCTCATTCCCAGGCAATCATTGATCTACCTGTGGTCACTGTAGCTTAGTTTGACTATTCTAAAATTGTATATAAATGGAATAATATAGTATGTGTTCATTGTCATCTGGCTACATTCAGATGACATCATTATTTTGAAATTCATTCATATTGTTGCATGTCAATAATTCATTCTTTCTTTAAGTGCCACAATTTGTTTATGCTTTGATCAAGTGGAGTGACATTTGAGTTGTTTCCAGTTTTTGCTTCTTGCAAATAAAGCTGCTGAGAATATTTTAGTACAAATGTCTGTATGGATATATACTTCCATTTATCCTGTGTAAATATCAGGAATAGAAATGGCTGAGTCATATGCTCACTGTATGTTTAACTTTTTAAAGAAGTTGCCAAAGTTTTTCTCAAAGTTTTTATACTGTTTAAAACCCTGCCAGAAGTTAGTTCTACTCCACATTCCTTTGCTCCAGAATCATGTCAAAAGTGGGTATGGTCAGATTTTATTATTATAGATATTTTAATAAGGGCTATCTTAATGTGATATTAGTTAACATTCCCTTGCTGATTAATGATGTTAAACATCATTATATGTGCTTACTTTCATCTGTATATCATCTTTGATAAAGTGTCTGTTCAAATCTGTAGCCTATTTTATATGAAGTTGTTTTCTTATTATGGTTTTTGAGATATCTTTATATGTTTAGGGGAAAAGTCCTTTATCAGATATTTGATTTGCAAGTATTTTCTCCCAACCAGTATATTTTGTCTTTTCTTTCTCTAAGCAGTGTCTTTTAAGAAGCAGCAGAAGTTCTTAATTTTGATAAAATCCAATTTGTCATCCTTCACCTTCTGGATCAAGGTTTTGATTCAGCTATAAGAAATCTTTTGTTTGATTCAGGTCACAAAGATTTACCCTATATTTTCTTCTAGAAGTTATATAATTTTAGGTTGAACATTTAGGTCTATGATCCAATTTGAGTTATTTTTTTCTAGATATTTAGTGGTGTGGATTAAGGTTTTATGGTGTACATGTTGTTTTCTAATTGCTCCAGCAACATTTGTCAAATGTACAATCTATCCATTTATTTGGGTTTCTGAAGTTACTCTCAACAATGTCATAATTTTTAGTGCACAGGTCTTAGAATTTTTTTTCATTATACCCCTGATAACTTCTACATTTTGATACTGTTTTAAATAATATTCTTTTAAATATTTTTATTTGTTTATTTGAGCAAGAGAGAGACAGTGGGTTGGGTAGGAGCACAGGGAGAGGGACAAGCAGATTCCGCTCTGAGCACAGAGCAATGTGGGCCTGGATCCCACGACCCTGAGATCAGGACCTGAGCCAAAAACAAGAGTCCGATGCTCAATCAACTGATTCACTCAGAAGCTCCATTAAATAATATTATTTTAAATATACATTCTTTACATGTTCATTGAAGTATATAAACATAAAATTGATTTTTGTATACTGACTTGAATCCTACAACTTTGTTAAACTCACTGATTTGTTTCAGTAGCAATTTTATAGATTCAATTTTCCACATAGATTACTATGTCATCTGCAGATAAAGAGAGTCTCATTTTTTTTTCAACCTGGATGTATTTTATTTATTTATGTATTTATTTTACCTTATTGTACTTGCTAGAATTTTCTATGTAATGTTAATGAAAACTACTGAGAACAGAGATCCACTTCTTGTTTTGATATTTGGATGAAAGCATTCAGCCTTCCAACATTAACTGCAAATTTTTGTAGAATGTCTAACAGGTTAAAGAAGTTCCAGTCTATTCTTAGTTTCCTGAAAGGTTTTTTTTTTTTTTTTGGGGGGGGGGGGGAGTTGATGTTGGGTATTTCCAAATACTTTTTTCTGTAATTATTGAGATGCTTATGTAGGTTTTCTCTTTCAGCCTGTTGATATGGCTGTGGCAATCTGAGTCCAATCAGAAGCTTAAAAACCCCCTTTAATGGAGACGTGGTTAAAGAAATCCCCTTGTTTATTATAGAGCTTATATAGAAGGGTTCATTGCGAACTTTGAGGCAATAAATTGATAACTGACATCATCTACCCCTTTGTCTGTTAGTTTCCATATGTACTCTTTCATATCCATTTTAACTCCTTTGAAACAACAAACAACCTAACAAGATATTCCCACTAACAAGACACATGTATCCCTCCTACAAGTGAAGAAGTTTTCATTCTTCCCCAAAATGAGAAGACACAGTCCCAACAGATTTTGTTTCTAATGCAGACCATAATAATTACTTTCCAAATTCAGTCATGGTCCTACTGAATATTCTATTACCAAGAGACTAAATTCTAAAGTTAAACTCCAATAACTTATGCAAAAATTTCAAAAAAGAAATGGAAAGGAGAAAGAGAATACAATGATTAATAGACACAAATAAACACATACATATGACAAGCATAGGAAAAATATGCAAAGCAACTACAGTCCCCATTTCTCTAATTTGCCCAACAATCATAATTGACCCGTATAGCCTTCTTCTTTAACTACTCATTCACTAATTCTTTGGTTTCAGCCAGAACCTCAACTCCTCTGCTTCCCTTAGCTATTATTCAATTCCAAATGTATATTCATTTCCTTAAGTGTTAGGATTCTGAGTCATCCTACCTTTTCTGGTTACTGTAGTTTTCCATCAATTTTACCATTGTCATGCCCAGAGGAACTCCAGAGAATTCCCTTGGTTCCCCATACATAGTCTTCTTTACTTTTATGTGTAGCAGCAACCTTGCTTTCCTCTTGGTTATTAGGATCAATCACTCCAACAAGTAGATTATCTCTCTCTCTCTCTCTCTCTCTCTCTTTTTTTGCCTTTTTTGTTCAATGGTATAAGAAATATAAAATGGCCAGATGGGGGGTGCCTGGATGGCTCAGTCAGTTAGGTGACCTATTCTTGATTTTGGCTCAGGTTACGATCTCAGGGTCATGAGATCCAGCCTACCTGAGTAGGGCTCTGCAGTCTGTGGGGAGTCTGCTTCTCTACCTCTCCCTCTGCCTTTCCTTCCTTTTGCTCTCTCTCTCTCTAAAGCAAATAAATAAGTCTTTAAATAAAATGACCAGGTGAAAGTTTTAACTTCTGATTCAGTGAAACTGTTATTTTCTCTGTTGGAAGTATTTTCCCCTTGGAGACTAAGATCTTCAAGTCAGCAGAGCTCAAAGACATGAGAGTAAAAAAGTAAAAATCTGCATGAGTAATTAGTTGTTAGAGTATCCACTCCCATTTCCAAAGCTGAATTCCTGGACCCATGTATTCCAGCTCTGGGGGAAGTAACAACATAAAATGATCTTTGATTCAAAGCATAAAAATATATGCTATAGGAGAGAACTCCATACCTTCAGGATATTTTTTCCTCAAATATAGCCATAAGTGTGTCTTTAATAAGTCATTTTACCACTCCATAAGAGTAGCCACTTCCAAGTGATAGGGTATATAATAAGCTGATTGATTCATGGACACGAGCTTATTATAGCACTTCCTTCACTTGAAATGACTTCGATTTGACACAATGCTGTATGGAATGTCATGATGTTAAATAAGTCATTCTGTGACTGTATGGGTAAAAGTGTTACCAGAAGCATTATAAGGAGGGAGGGCAAATCCTTTTCCAGAATATGTGTCCACTTCCCTGAGATCAAATATTTGCCTCTCCATGATGGAAGAAATAAAATATAGTTAATCTGCCACCACACAGTAAGCTTGGTCCCCATTACCCTCACTAAATTGTGCCTTATCAGGGATTCAGTGTTGGTTTCTGCTATTGGCAGATTAGTCACTTGTCAGTAGCAGTATCCTTGGTGAGGAGAAACCCATGTCGCTGAGCCCATGCACAGCCTCTGTCCGCACCATTGCAAATACTTTGTCTATGGACCCATTGAGCAAGAAATGAAATAACTGAGCAAAGAAGTTGCCTGTCATCTAAAGATCATGTCATTTTGTCTGCTGATTATTTGTCCACTCTGAACAGTTTTCTCTGCATTGGATACCCTTTGAGGAGCACTCACATGAGACATAATTTTACAATCTGAGTTTATTCTAAAAGGCCCATCCATACACTTCTTTCTCATACATAAATTATCCCCAATTTTCTAATCATGTTCCTTCAGAGTCCACAGATATCTACTCAAACCATTACCAACTTCCCATAAATCTGTCCTTTGCCTCATTCTCACCTAGTACATAGAGGACAACAAAATTTACTGCTCAAAGTTCTGTTCGGGGGTGGGGGGGAGATTTTTGTTATCTTCAGAGTTATTTTTAAAGGGGTAATAGTGTTTCAACATTCCATTTTGGGATGGTAACAGCTTGTCATGTAATTCATTTTTAAAGCAGGCTCAAGTTTGTTCTTCCTCAGTTAATAGGTCATAAGGAACTCTCCAAAAATCCAAACACTTGGCCTGAGGGAAGAAGACAATACAGCAAGGGTTGATGTCAAAAGAGTCCCAATCATCTATTCATGCAACTAACCTTGTACCTTGCTTATCAGGTACAATCAGCAAAATGGTGCCACTATACGACCAATTTTATGGTTTATGGAGTGTTTAAATGATTAAGACCTAAGCAAACAATACTACAGCAAAGAACAGTAGAATTGTTTAACTCTGGTGCAATACTGTGAATTATACTGTTGGCCACAGCAGCTTAAGGTAAACCATTTTTAGTCATACTTAAAAATTGGTGTGGAGAAAAGACATGAGCCAGGTCATACCAAGTACAAAAGGCTATACCGATTTGTTCCAGTAATGTTACTAATCTGGCACAGTAGCTGCAATTGGAGTCACCACTCGATTAAGTTTATAATAGTCACAGTCATTCTCCATTTGATTTCTGCATAAGTAAAACGTAAATTAAATGGGGATATGATGTAAATCACCATTCCTGCTTCTTTTAAGTCTTCATGGTGGCATTAGTTTCTTCAGTCCTGCATGGCTGTGGTATTGCTTCTGGGTTACTGTCATATCCTTACAGGAAGTTCAAAGGGCTTCCATTTATCCCTGCTTACCAGAATGGTCCTTTACCACATGAGTTCAAGAGCTAATGTGGGGATCATGCCAGTTGACATTTGTCTATTCCAATTATATATTCAGGAGCTAGAGAGATAACTACATGGTGTCTGCAAATCTAGTGGGACCTCTGTTTCATTCTTAAGACTCCCCTCACCAACAAGAGCCCCTATTTTGACTGGTGAGCCAGAGTGGCATTCCAAGCCTCAGTTCAGAGCCAGGGTCAAGCAATCCCTGAAAGATTTGGATGTTTCATTTCCCCAATACAAAGTTACTTTAGTACCTGGGTAAAGAAGGTTTGGAGGAAGATTTTCAGTGTGTGATTGCACAATAAAATGCTGTCTCCGCCTCCAAAGCAACCAGAACTCTTGCCATCAAGGGACTCTGAGTCTATGAATGAACTTAGGTCTGGAAACTGGGTAAGAAGCCATATTTCTATTTTGGCAATCCAAGTCAGGAGCCTTGTTAGCAGACTTAGAGTTTTTCCTGTAATGTGAATCAAAAAACACTCTCGTAGGCTGATCATTTATATCATTCCTAGAGACACTGTGATCAATTAGCTACCACTAAAGATCTCTACAGATCAATGCATTTTAATTACTGGCACATCCTATTTTCCTTTATAGTTGGTGTGGCCACCTTGCGTTTGATGCCTAAGTCCTGCCTAAGTCCTGCTGCTTGACATCAGCTATTCTGTGATTCTATCATTCTTTTTTGAAATCAGGAAGCCCACCCACCTGAATGGTGGCAGCCTCTACAGTCACATCCAGCCTACAATGGAGAGCGGGAACAGAACCTTTCAGAGATTCTCCTTCTGTATTTATCTGTATTTATCAGTGCTTTAGTAATGAGAGTTTTTCTAGGTCTTCTTGTGGATCATAGTTCTGGGATGGGTGTGCAGTTTATACATAATAGCTCTACTCCAACATTTCCATCTCCCTGAGGCTTTGGATTCTCTTCTCACTTCATATCAAAGAAGCTCTGAAGTCTGTTTAATTAAATGGATCTATGACTGAGTTCATAGCCAAATAAGCAAGTAAGTAGTTAGAGCTACATCCAGCTGCGCAAACTTTAATGCTTTAAGTCTGGAATCTCTATTAAGTGTACCTATTTCAATGAAGTCAGCCCAATGTTCTGTTACATTTTGTCCTCTTTGGCTAAATGCTCTTAACATCTATTTGCACATGTTTCTCAGATTTCTGCTGATATATGAAGAAATATATATATATATCTGATATATATAGGAAATAGCTTATCCACTGAAAGATTTTCAAGACCTTGAGATAGATAGATAGATGATAGATAGATAGATAGATAGATAGATAGATAGATAGATAGATGATATCTTGGCAAGGTCTTGGCAATCTTTCAGTGGATAAGCTATTTCCTTTTCTCCTGGAGTGTAGAGGAAAGGAGTGCGTGTCCTACTGGAGCATGCTGAGATTTAACTGTAGTTATGAGTTTAGTGGCAACAGATGGTTGCAATGGGTCTTGAGGAAAATGAACATGTCCTTTTATGGTTATCGGAGTTTTCAATATAAGGAAGTCTAGTCTCCTTGGCCTTTTGATGGAAAGTTTCTTCTACTTCTAAGGGAGTCTCAGAATAACTGGAGGATTCAAGATTGTCAGTTTCACCTGGATCCAATGAAATGTCCCCATTTCTAGTTTCAGAATTTGTCACGAGAAACAAAGTGAGACTGAATTCAACTGCAATTGTAATACAACTCCCATGATTTAAAATGTGTTTGATTTTCCCCAATATTTGCCCTGTGGCTACTAGAAATAAGAGATTCTTTGAGAGCTATCATGGAAGCTGTCTGGTTACCACAGTCAAAATTCAAGTGATACTATACCATGTCAGGTATAACATAGGAGTCTCCCAACAGGATATTTTTTATGTCTTCCCTCCTGGCCTTTGTTATCTTTGTCATACACTTTAGTTCTACATAGATTATGCAGTAGATATTGTTATCCACAGTGTGGTTGTTATTTTCATGTTAAACAATAAATTATCTTTGCAAGAAGTTTAAATTAAAAATTGGTCTTTATATTTATGCCCATTTCCAGTACTCTTCATTCCTTACAAATATCCGTATTTCCCCCTAATGTCATTTTCCTTCTCCTTCATTGAATCAAGGGCTTTATTCTATATTTTTGGTGGGGCCAGTTGGCTGTTAATTAATTTTTTAAAGCTTTTGTATGTCTGAAAATACATTTCTCATTTATATTTTGAAAGCATTTTCTTGGGTTTAGATTTACAGATTGTCAGAATTTGTTTTATTTTGTTTTTACTTTCTCTTAGCACAATGGGTTTCCAATCAGAAACAATGCAATGCCTTGTGTTTTTTGCACACATTATTTCTAATTAGAAATCTACTGTAATTCTCATCTCTGTCCCTAAGTGTGTAATCTGCCATGCTTCTCCACTTGTTTTTTAAATATTTTATCACTGGTTTTAAACACTTTGATAATAATGTCCATTGGTGTACTTTTCCTAAATATTCTTAAGTTTGAGTTTTGTTGAGGTTCTTTGTATCTATCGGTTAATAGTTTTCATCAAATTTGAAACGAGTTCAATTGTTTCTTCTTTTTTTTATTGTTCTCCTTTTATTGTTCTCCAATTATATTTATATTAGATCACTTGAATTTCTCCTGCAGCTCACTGATGCTCCACTTTTTTTACTATTTGTGTTTTCTGTGTGGTATTTTCTATTGTTGTGTCTTTAAATTCATTAATCTTTTGTTCAGGATAGTCTTATCTGCTATTAGTCATACATAGTGTATTTTTCATTCCAGACATTTTAATTTTCACATCTAAAAATCCAACTTGCATTTTTATATCCTCTTATGTCTCGACTTAATACTTTCTCTAATTCTTTGAAATCTATACAAGACTGTAACATTGTTTGCTCACCAAATCCATCATAATCTCATCTTCAGTCACTTTCCTATTTGTTCACTTAGTAATATTTGGAATATACAACTACTAAAATAATTATTTAGTTCCTTAAAAATTGAAATCCAAATTTAACTGAATATCCTATATTTTATCTGGCATTCCTAATAGCAAACTTTACTTCATGACATTTTCTAACTTCTTTACCCACTTTAGTTACTTAGCCCTGATCACCAATAGAACCTCCTATGTATTTTATTTATCCATCAACTAATAATCTGTCTTCTCCCATCAAAAAGTAAGTTTTGTGAAGGTAAGTATTTATTTATTTTTGCCCACTGCTGTTTTGCTTATAGTACTATTAGTATTAAATTGGCATTTTCTAAATATGGGCTGAATGAATAAGTGGAAGAATGAATGAACAAGTATTTATTTAAGTGATTGATTAATTAATCTTGCAGAAAATTTCTTCCTGAAAGATAAAATGATGGAGGAGAAGAGATAGAAGAAAGTAAAACAGAGGTTGTATAAATCACAGTGTTGTTATGTTGGGTTTTTTTTTTTTTTTTTTTACATCATCTTCCACTTTCCTGATTACATTTCAGGAAATATTATTTAGAGGTGGACAGTGATATATTTTGTGGTTTCTGGGCACTTAGTTTTAAGCTGAAGGTCCCACCAGAAACAGTCACGTAATGAAATGAACCATTTGCTCCACATTCAGTTTATTTTTGTTCTCTAAAATACACTTTTTTTTCTGACTGATTCTGTGAACTACTTTTCTTTTTCTCATAGCAGAAGAACTTTAAAGAACTTGACTGCTTCATTCTCTGATTCAAATTGAAGGGTGGCTGGAAGGATAGTTTTGTACACAAAGGAAAGGGTGATGTTTTAATTTTCTTTCCCTTGTTCCTGTGAAAGTCAATTCTGTAAACTCTGCTATCTAAGTAATGAGACTTGTGAGCTTGGGTTACACTTAAGGATTCCACAAAGAGAATATTATATTACAGTCTCTCTCTCTCTCTCTCTCTCTAGTTCCTAAATGTCGGCAGTGATATTACCAGACAGCATAAAGATATCAATCATCAAAAAGTTTATCGACTGTTCAAAATAGTTCTATCAATATCTAATTTGCTGTCTGATCTAATGCACAGTCAGCCAGTGCAATGCCAACATCCTGACTCTGTCTTTCAGGATATGTCATCTTTCCTTTACAGAAAAATGAGAAACCCTTAATTTTCTCTTTGGACCCTACCCACAGAGAGATCCTCTTTATGTGCTAGAAGGGAGAATATTTTTTTAAATACCAATTTTTCTGTCTTTGTTACCCTACATCTCCATACCTTATGAGTTTAAAATGATACAGAGTGCTTGTTGCAAGATTTACATTAAAAAAAAGAATCAGGCGTTTTTAAAATATCCTATAAAATTGTTATCATTGAACTCATGAATAGCAAACCCCTGTTCATGTTCATTACAAAATCATGCCTATTTGCAACCACATATCTAACACTCTCTTTGCAACTCTGACTTTCAATGTGAAATGGCTCCTCACAAGGACAATCTGGGCAAAAACTGAAAGTAGATTATATGCCTCCCAGGGTTCATATTTGATTCCAGACCCTTCTTTTATATACTCTTCTGTTTTTTTTTTTTTTTCTTTATTTGTATAGCCACATTCTTTTTCTTCCAAGTGAAAGGAGGGAACACTGCCCAAAATATCGTTGGTAATAACTTCCATTTTAATGGAAATAGTCTTGTACAACATATAAATGACTCAGCATACCCAAAGGACAACTCCAGTCATTTACTGACTCTCATTCACCAAGTTACTTATTGATCATTGATATAAGGGTCAAGTCTCGTGTGATCACGTGGACAGAACAGCCAATCAACATGGATCAGATCCTGTGTTCATTAAGTTTCTGATCTAATGGAAGAGAAGCCCAAAATTTCATAGTCTCACAGTTAATCTGAGCTTGCCACAGCTTTTATTATATGCATCTCATTTTCTTCTGTTGTTGTCCATAGTTTAGAAAGTGTTTAGGATTTAAGAAGCCCAGTTTTGAAGCATGTTTTAAATCTTTAAAAACTATTGACTATGTGAACACAGTAGGAAAATGCAGAAACTGATTCCATTCTCTCCAAAATGCTTGTTCACTCTTCATTGTCTCTATTCCTCTCAAAAAAGCAGACATCAGCATTATGGAGACACTACAAAACTTGGATGCCAAGTTGTGTCTTAGCAGTCTCTCTAGAGAACATCACATAGTGGAAGGAGAGCCAAGCAAACCATGGGAGAGAACAGAAGCTGATAGTAAGGGGCTTTTCTTTCCTCCACTGCTAAAAAGAAACTTTGCCAATACTTAAAGTACTCGTAAATTCCTTAGTGATAACAAGAACATTTGCTCCTTGGCTGGCACCACTGCATTTCAGAAACCTTATCAGGGGGAATGTACATATAACACAGGCAGACATCCAGGATATCAGTAGAAAGGGTTATGGTACAAATATGACATTTAAATATGGACTAAAATAACATACTTTCTGCCAAGACTCAGAAAATGTAGATCTAAGATCCCCAGGGGAAGTTGGAGGGCAGTGATGTTTAATAAAAACCTGACCTTTCTAAAGTAAGAAAATGAGAAGGCCCTGTGGACTGCCACTTCAGAGGGAAGATCTCTGGTGGGGAGAACTAAGCATTAGCAGTTTCCAGATTTAGGCCTCCAAGTAAAAAGCTGGCCATTATAGCATGAAAGTTGCTATGCTCCTTTATCATTCAAAATCAAAACAAAGCAGACCAGCAAGTCAGTATTAGGTTAGAGCAGATTGTTTGCTTCAGCTGCAAAGTACTCCAAAAATCCAGTGGCTTATCACATCAATCAGGTATGCTTTTCTCACATATTTGAAGGTTGGCAGGGGTTTGGCAATCTAGGCTGAGCTTGTCTCAGGCTGTTGGCTTCTTATCCATGTGACATGTGTCCTCCTCCAGGGACCAGCAGGCCAGCAGGTATGTGCCTTTCTCATAGACATGTCAAGAGTTCAGAGGAAAACCCCTAGGCTTCTTAAGGCCTGGTCTGAAAGAGCATCTTCTCATTTCTGCTTCATTGTAGTAGCTAAAGCAAGTCACATGGTCAACACCAAAGTTGAAGATTGATAAAATATACCGTGCGTCTTTAGGGGATGGAACTGCACTAAATAGAGGAAGAAATGAAGAAGTCCCAATTCATGCAGTCTTCCTAGGAGCCAACATAAATTTCTGTGTTCTAGCTTCTTCAGAGACATTTCAACTGTTCCAAACTGGTCTCTGATTTTGACCAAACTGCATAAAGACGGTGTTAGCTTTCTATTGCTGCCGTGAAACATTATGACAAACCGACAGCCTGTCAACAACACAAGTTGATTATGTTACAGTTCTGTAGGACAGGAGCTTGACACAGTCTCACTGGACTAAAATCAAGATGCAGGTAGGGCTGTGTTCCTTCTGGAAGCTCCAGGACAGTTTTCTTGCCACTTAACCGTGTGCACAGGCTGTCTGCATTCTGTGGTCAGGCCCTTTCCTCTGTCTTTAAAGCCAGCAAATCAGAGCAGATTCTTTTTCTTACTGTCATCTCTCTGGTTCTTATCTGCCTCCTTCCTTCCCTTTTAAGGACCCTTGTAATAACAATGATCTCTTACGTGGATATCCCAGGATAATGTCTTTATTGTAATGTCAATTGATATGCTTCATTCATACCATCTGCAGACATAATTCCCTTTGGCCATATTAACTAGTACATGCACAGGTTCCAAGAATTAGAATGTGGGCATTTTGTAAAAAGGGACAAAAATAAATAAATAAATAAATAAATAAATAGACTTTAATCTGCATGCTGATAAGGAAAGTATTCTCATGACACTTGTTAAAGAAAGTAAGGGATATTTATTCAAGGAGGCTGTTACAACGGGATTTCATAATAGGGAAGAGAGCTAGGACTCACCTCTGCTTACAAGGAAAAGTGGGAATTTATAGCCAAAGAGCAGGATGGGGGTGAGTGCACAGAAAATTAGTAACCAGAAACGCCAGGGGATCAGGGTAGATTTCTACCTAACCCACCTAATCAGAATCTCGATGAAAATAGGCCAGAATGATCCCCCAGGGAATGTTGGAGGATGAGGAACTCCATTAGATGCCGACTTAGAATTCTTGCTAAAACTGGGTCTTGCAAATGAACACAGAAGCCCAAAAGTCAGGATCTAGTTAAGAAGAGGACTCAGAGGAGACTGACTGGAGTCTGTTCAGGAAGGGAATCTACAGAGATCATACTATGATATTACTAATAGCTTCTAAGAAACCAGAGTGTGTATGTACTTAGACGATGATGAAGTGTTTTTTTTTTTTTTCTTTTTTAAAATTTGTTTATTCATGAGAGACATAGGGAGAGAGGCAGAGACATAGGCAGAGGGAGAAGCAGGCTCCCTGCAGGGAGCTTGATACGGGACTCCATCCCAGGACCCTGGGATCAGGACCTGAGCCAAAGGCAGATGCTCAACCACTGAGCCACCCACGTGCCCCTGTTGAAGTGTTTTGTATACCACCCTTGTGTCCCAAATTATTTTCTAAATAACATTTATGATTATTCTGATTATACAAATAAACTGGGTTCATAGCGAAAACTTCCGTAAACAAAAATAACTGAGTCAAACTCTAGCTTGCCAATTTGGTAGCATCTTTTCATAATTTTAAGAATATACTTTGTATTCAAAATATAGGTTCATATCACATTTAAATCTCATTCTCAGTAATGTATCATCAGTTAATGATGGGCTGATAAAATTATTCCTGGTGTGATTAGGAAGAATTAGAGAACAAGCAACCGTGGGTACAAACTGATGTATTGTGTGGGGGGAGTGGGGGTGGATGTCTTTGAAAATGTCATTATCTGGAGAAAGCAGAATTTGTTACTTATTGCAACCATAGCCCCAACTTTTATTTTTTAAGATTTTATTTATTTATTCATGAGAGACACAGAGAGAGAGAGAGAGAGAGAGAGAGGCAGAGACACAGGCAGAGGGAGAAGCAGGCTCCATGCAGGGAGCCTGATGTGGGACTCGATCCCGGTCTCCAGGATCAGGCCCTGGGCTGAAGGGGGTGCTAAACCGCTACGCCACCAGGGCTGCCCCATAGCCCCAACTTGAAACTCTTGTCTCTGTTTGCCCCTATCATCTTCATTTTTAGGTGAGTGTGAATGCGTAGGAGATGGCTGTGGAGTGCTATGTCAGAGCTGCCGAAAAGGCAACATCAAATCTGAACTTTACTATTGAGCCATATTGCCCAGGTCGATAATTTTCACAGGATTCATGAAAAATACCTTTTCTTCCCCCTGCTTTTCTAATTTAGCAATGTCATTCGTCAAGGAGCATAAACCAACTGCAGAAATATAATGGCAGGGCTGTGGTTAGTTATACCAATTGTATCATTAATGTGGTATGGATGAGGCAAGGTACATTTTCTAGCAACTAGTTATTATCTCTGGGAGCTTTGGTCTACAATTCAAAGTAACAGAACACAAATGGAAATGATATCTTATTCAGGTTTTGGCTAGGCAACTAAATATGATTACTGAAAGATGGCATAAATCACGGCCCAGATATTAGAAAGCAGATAATATAACAGCTGGGATACAGCAGTCACGCCAGAGCAATCTTCATTTTAATTTTTTTCATGTGTACTTTTCAACTTATTCAGGTAGTTTTTTATTTTTTTTAGAAATAGTTTTGCCTTTAGAAAATTCATAATCAAATACATCAGTTTAACATAATAGAGATATGAACAATGTACTCTGAAAGAAGAGAAGGAAGTAGTTAATTGTCCCTGAAGGTGGCCCGATCACAATGGCTTCATAAAACCCTTATTGGCAGGACTGTGATGAGAGCAAAGATTTTCTGGTTCTCAACAAAGACAGTTGTAAGCATTGCTTGCAGAGTACTGCTTTTAAACCTCAACATTTAAGCCTGATGTGTATATGAATTGACATCAGTGATATACATGCATATGTAATCTGGATCTGATTCTTTGAGGAGCAAGATATAAAGAACAGATTCAGGTTCTCACTGATTCTCTGTGGCTTTGGCCAAGTCAGTTAACCTCTGAATTTCTGTCTCCTCCTTAACCTAAAAAGGAGGAAACAGAATCAATGGCTTCCAAAATCTCCTAATTGCACTTTCATTTTGTATTTTTCTGTGATTTGCTCTTTAGTTACCCAACCCGGAATCTAAAACATATCAACAGAGTATTCTCCATGATATTTCTGTACATCTGGTATCAGCTTTTCTCCTAAACTGTATTTTTTAAAGGATGTTTGTATAGCCAACAGCCTTGGAAGACAGTGCAGTGTCATCTCCTGGGAAAAAGGGTGGATTTTATTCTGAACGGAATAATACGGATGATGACTCCCTCTGGGGCAAATTTGAGCAGTTTGCTAGCAACATCAAGACATAAAGACCTAAGCTCAGGGTTCCTCAGCTTTGACACAAACTCACTGTGTGCTAGATTCATCTTGGCCTATATCTGCATCATTTCCATGGGACTTGAGGGCAAGAGGATCCAATGTAATGTTACCTGCTATAAATTGAGTGAAAAGATCCTTTCTTCTGACATAGGAGTACTGTGTCTTCTGCCAATACCTATGAAATTATTTATATATATTATATATTTATATATAAAATATATTAATATTGTATATTTATAAATATATATCATAATATATTTAATATATTTATAATATATATTAAATATATATATTAAAGATTTTACTTATTCGTGAGAGATACATAGAGAGAAGCAGAGACCCAGGCAGAGGGAGAAGCAGGCTCCCCACGGGGAACCCAAAGCAGGACTCGATTCCAGGACTCCGGGATCATGCCCAAATGCTCAACCACTGAGCTACCCAGGGATCCCTCTATGAAATTATATGGCAGACTATTTTGTTAGCTTGCAAATAAGGCAAAAATTTCAAGCCCTTCACAATTTTTGACAAATTATTGCACATTACAGAAACTTCTAGAAAAGAAAGACGGCTTTTGTTTAGGGCTATCCATGTCTTAATGGTACTCCTTGTTTAGGAAACTCACATAGCAGTAGGTAATTTACATTCCTTGGTTTGAGCAAAATTCTGTTTATTATGCTGAAATGCACAAACTCTAAAATCTCTGTGATTTTTATTCAATAGATATTTATTTCCTGAAAATTTAATTAGTAAACAAATGTCCCTAATATGTGAAGGACATAAATAATCATTCCATGATCTAGACTGATTTCATCAAGTGTCCCCAGCATGTTCTGAAGTACTATAGTCCTTTGCATTTAGTTGATATGAAAGTCAAGGGTATTGAGTCCTCAAGGGAAATTACTATAGAACCAGACCTAGAAGTACTGAAGATCACTTTTGCTTACCTTCTATTAAACAACACTCAGTCTTATACAACTACAAAGGAGCTGGGAAATATTGTCTGAGTGTATTTCAGGAAGATTAAAAAATGGTGACCAGTTAATCAGTCTCTGTCAGAGCTAGGTGGAATTCGCCACTCTATTTCTGAAGTTCAGGAGAGTCAGCATGTAGGACATCCTTAGTATTCACAAGCCCAACTATTTCTCAAACAGCATACTTCCATTTATAAAAATGATTATTATAACTTTGAATATACCATAATAGAATAGTGTTTTTATATAATATAGAAAAATAGATTTTTCTTTAAGGTAATATTTTCAAATACTATTCAAGTTTTTCCTACCCAAGTGGCAAAAACAATTTGATATGAATCAAACCCAGATATGTTTGTGCTTACAAACATGTGCTTACAGACCCAGGGTGATATAAGAGCCAATTACTGAAGAGTTAACATGAGTGGAATACAAGATGTATTCAGGTCCAGAAACCATCAGCTTTTCCATAGCTTAATGCAGGATGCAGTATGCCAGTGATGCTATGGAGATTTTAGTCCAGTGAACGATAGGATAACTCCTAGAGAAGACTGCTGTCTCATTCTGCCATGAAGGTAGCTCTGTGTTCTGGGAGGTAAACCATTGCAAAATATCTCCATTATTGAGATTAAAATCATGGCTTGAAAGATCTGTGATGATCTTAGGACCCCTCAAACTTGAATGTGTATTTGTCCAGCTGTTGATAGGGGAACTTATTTATATTTGCACAGAAGCTTTGGAATCATTCTGAATTCCTTCCTTGCCCTATTCCTGAAGATCAGCTCCCCCTCATCTATCTCTAATATTATGATGCAAATTCTCATTATAGTTCATACCATAAGTGACATCCTGGCCCCAATAGTTCTCATTCCAATACCCAGTATTCATGGCTCATAATGCTAATGAAATGATTTTGTTTTAAAATGCAAATATTACACCATTCTCTTAATTTAAATTGATTAATTTAGTCAAGAGTGAAGTTTAAGTTTCTCAATTAAATAGAAATTCTTGGGAATTTGCCCTCTTCATCATTCCACCTCACTCTTGTCACTTCCTTACAGACACTCTTCTTTTGGTCATACTACTATTTGCAATTTTAAGAATACCATGCAACTTCAAATTGTTGTGTTTTTACACAGGCTGCTTTATCTCTCTGGAAAGACTATTCCACTGTTTTCCATCAGATCATCTTTTTATTATCCTTTAAATCTTAGCTTAAACATCTTTTTTTTCCAGGAAAAAGTTCACATTCCCAAGCCTATTTAGAAATTTATTTACTGAATTCTTGAAAACTACTGTGCCAAGTAAATATGCTTATTAGTATTACTATTGTTAGTTTGTGTTTTCTTTCCTCCACTAGGCTTTAATCTCCTTGAAAAGGCACCATGTCTTACTATACTTAAAAAGGAGATACATAAATTTTCAAAATTAGGAAAAACCTCTCATCCAAAAATGTATTAATCAGTCATTGTTTGGCACTCAAAACTTATGCCCCATAGAATCAATTTTACACACTTCAAAGATGTTATTTACAAAGGGTACTTTCCCAGAGAAATTAAAGCCTTTAAGAAATATTTTTTTTTATGTGAAGCACATTTTAAAATAAATACTATAGGTTTCTGGAGTTGAACAATAGTTTCTTTGAATGTGAGATTGAGCAGAGATTGAGCCATAATGGGACCCATGATTTTTTCAGTCACACTGGAGAAACTTCTAAATTAGAGTTATACCAAAGGTACAAATTAGAAATGCACTTAGATCAAAATAATTAACTCAGTATTGCATTAGAGTATGTATTCATCATGACTTCCTAACTCTTAGATTCAGGGTACTTACTTAGCACATAGGTTTCTCAGACATGAAGCTTTGTGATTCTTTGTATTTAGCAAAAGACTTAAGAAATATATTTATACAAATACTAAAATGAGAAGTGCGAATTTGGAGTATAGTATGCACTGAGAGAACTGATTTATATTACATTAAATATTCAATGTAAATTTGCAAATAGTTAGTTTTACCCAGGTTATTGTCTAGAGTCTTTTTGGATG
Organism: Canis lupus familiaris; assembly: GCF_011100685.1. Taxonomy (NCBI): domain Eukaryota; kingdom Metazoa; phylum Chordata; class Mammalia; order Carnivora; family Canidae; genus Canis; species Canis lupus. The sequence goes on from NC_049253.1 coordinate 21,249,980, forward strand.
GAGCAAGGGATAATCAGATCTTCTCATATTTCTTCACAGCTTCTGCCTAGACCAGAAAATTGGCCATAGATATTCTAGGAATTTTGCCAATATTGTGAGACATGAAGTCAAGTAGGGCTTAGAACTACTGTTGTACAAGTAACTAAAAGAAGCTACAGCAATTCCAGGAGGAGCAGAGAAAGGGACATGAATCATAGAAAAGGTCCAGAAATAGCATTTGGGTAGTGGACCAGGGTTAAAATCTAGGTGAGTCTAGTACTAGGGTCATTTATGGTTACAAAGCTATAAAAACTATCAGATCTTCACCTTCTAGATAGAGAGACAAGCTATCCCTGAAGGCTATGATTCTTGTGTCTAGTTTATAAACATGCATTACAAAGAAGAAGCCACTATGAATTTTTATTCTATAATATTCTAGTTATTTTAAGCAATTCTTTGGGGATGTAGAACACAACTTGGAGTTTCAGAATTCTTTTTTTTAACTTAAAGATTTTATTTATTTATCCACGAGAGACACAGAGAGAGAGAGACAGACAGAGGGAGAAGCAGGCCCCATGCAGGTAGCCCAATGTGGAACTCGATCCTGGGTCTTCAGGACCACACCCTGGATCAAAGGTGGTGCTAAACCGCTGAGCCACCTGGGCTGCCCAGTTTCAGAATTTCTGTAGTTGGTTCATGCAGCACTAATCCATTGTCACGTAGGAAGCTAACAATGAATAATATATTCAAAATAATAAAAAGAAAACAAAAATTAACATTAATTTACAATAATTATACTGATGGTAGATTCTCAAAAGCAAAATTGATTCAGGATTCTATGGAATAATTTCTTTAAAATACCCAAAGAAAGTTCCTAACTTCAAATTTTATACCCAGTGAAACTAACTTAGAAGAATGAGTGAAATAAAGGTGGTTTAAGAAAAACAAATGAAAACACTGACAGAATTACCATAAATAGACCCTCACTTAGTAAATTCCAAAAGACATATGTTAGGAAAATAAAAAATAATACTAAGAGAAATGTGCTATGAGAGAAGGAATAACAATTAAAAACCTAAAGAAAGGACAGCTGGGTGGCTCAGAGACTGAGCGCTTGCCTTTGGCTCAGGGCATGACCCAGGGTCCTGGGATCAATTCACTCATCAAGCTCACTGCGAGGAGTCTGCTTCTCCCTCTGCCTGTGCCTCTGCCTCTCTCTCTCTCTATGTGTCCTTCATGAATAAATAAATAAAATCTTTTTTTTTTTTAAAAAATAAAATCTTTTAAAAAATCTAAAGAAATGTTGACTTATAATAACAGTAATATTTAATTGGTCAGATTAAAAAATATTGAATCAAAATGCCAAAATATATCTTGCAAACATTTTGATTTGAAGCAATAAACAGAATTTAAATACTGTAAGTTTCCTTTAAGTTTATAAGGATAGGAGGCATACTCTTTAACGTTAGACTCTGTTATAATAGGTGTGCATGTAAAATACCTATGACAGTCACTAAAAAAATTAAAGTATATGACTTCTGAAACAATAGGGGAGGGAAGTAGATGAAGAGGGGAAAATTAACCACATTAAAAAAAATAAAGGCAGAAACATAAGTAGAGAAAAATGAGGCAAAGAGCACAAAAGATAAAGACATGTAAGACATGTACGTAGGTGAGTTATCTCAATAGACTAATTCGTTAGTTAGCAGAGTTTCAGCTATATATTTCAAACTATGTGATATTAACAATACTTAACACTAAAAATTTAGAGGAAAAAAAGAATGGAAAATAGAAATATCAGTCATTACTAATCAAGAAAAATGTTTGTTCCATATATTCAAAAATACAAATATATTTTAAGGGGGAAAAACACTTTTAGTGTTTTTAAAAGTTCTTTTTAAATGATAAAACATTTAATTCACTAAGATGTTAATAAATATTTCTGGAGCTAGGCACAGTTCCAGATATTGGAAATAGGACAGTGAAAACACAAATCCATAATGTATCTTTGTGGATAATTTTTTTAAAGATTTATCCATTTTTTTTTAGAAAGAGAGGGAGTGCACAAGCAAGGGGGTGGAGAGGGGCAGAGGGAAAGGGAGAGCATCTTAAGCAGACTCCATGCTGAGCACAGGACATTGAAATCATAACCTGAGCCAAAATCAAGAGTCCAGCACTCAACCAACTGAGACATCCAGGTGTCCTGCCCTTGTGGATAACTTTCTAGGGGAGAGCTTATACTCCACTGGGGGAAAATGACAGTTTTTAACCTGTATACAATTGACTACTACCTTGGAAATATTAACAGAATAAAAGAAGTTGATAAATTCAAACACAAATGACTTTAAGGATAGGAGATATAGAATATTTGAACAACACAAATTATAGAGTTAATGACATGGGCTTACTTAGAACATGCATCCAGCAATCTATATTAAACTCACATGGAACATTTATGATAAATGACCATACAACTGGTCATAGAAAATCAGAATATTTCAAAGTCTTGGTGCTATACAGACCACACTGTCTGATTAAATGCAATAAAAAGAGGCATTAATAATTTCAAAACCCACAAACCTATAAAAACCTATATATCTTGTGTACTAATGCAGTCAACATAACAGAAATTAGAAAACACTGGACACAGAATGATAATGAATATCACATACCAAAATACATGACATGCAACTGAAAAATTCTTACTTATTTGCTAAAATAAGAATAGAAGAAGCAGCCTGTAAATTAATATGTTAAGCATCCCAGTTAAGATGTGAAAAAAAATCAAAATGAACAATGAACATAAAATTGTAGAAATTATGTATAACTTATAAAATGATTGAGGGAGAAAGCATAAATTCTAGAAAAATAAATGTTTTGTAAAGAAATAAAAAGGAAATGAGAAAGTATTGACATTAAAATATGGGATGTGACTACAAATGTAGCAGACTTTTAAAAAATAAGAGAATATTACAAATAATTTTATACCAACACTGCTTAAAATTTAAATTAAATGGTCAAATTTATAGAAAAATATAATAAAATTGGTTCAAGAAGAAACTAGAACAGTAAACAGAACTGTACTCATTAAATTTGTTTAAAATCTGTCTACAAAGAAAAAAATCTTTGCTCAGACAGTTTTCAAGACAGAACGGAACAAACATTCAGGGAAGAGGTGATTCAGTCTTGAACAAATTCTTCTAGAGAATAAATAAGAAAATACATAGGACATACATGCTATATCCTTAATACTAGAACTATCTTATTAGTCCATTCAGGCTGCTATAGCAAAATACTATAGGTGGGTGGTTTATAAAGATCAGAAAATTATTTCTCACACGTATGTAGTCTAGAAAGTCCAAGATCAAGATGCCAACAGGTGTAGTGACTGGTGAGGGCACATGTCCTCACTGACTGCTTTCTTTTCATTGTGACTGCATATGATTGAAGGATTGAGGCAATTCTCTGGAGTCCCTTTTATAAGGACTCTAATCCCATTCATGATATAATCACTTCATAAAGGCCTCATAACCAAACACCACTGCACTGGGGATTATGTTTCACCATATAATTTGGGGGGGTTACATTCAGTCCATTGCAATAACTAAGCAAAAACTGTCCATTAGAGTAAATGTATGTGTCAATTTTGGCTGTAAACACTAAAATACTAGAGCATTAGCAAACTGAATGTAGTAGTACATGATTTAAAAAATAATATGATGAAATAAGGTTTATCAAAAGAATACATCTATATTCACCGTTAAAACTAGCAGTTTTGGGGGGTGGGAGAAATGGGTGGAGATCAAAAGGTAAAAAGGAAAATTAACAAAGAGCGACTAATTTTTTAAAATAGCATTATACTTCACCATACTAACAAATTCAAGAAAAAAAAATCAAGAGCACTTAAAAAGATGTGGGTAAAGCACATTTTAACAAAAAATTAAAATCCATTATTGATGAAAACTCTTAGAATGCATAAATCATATAAAAGACTTTTAAACACATTAATGGATGAACTAATGAAGAGCGCAGCAGTCAGATCCTGATATTGCTGCTATGAGCTAAATTTGTATTTCTAATTGTTAAAAAATACAAGTTAATTTAAATATAAATAGTTTAACTTACATGAAAATGACTTCAGTAAATTCAATTGCTATAAATAGACATAAAATGCTGCTGCTAATTACAAATCTGCATCTATACAGAAATTATTTAGGAAGTAACAGAAGCTATAATGTATTTTAATAGATTATATTTAAAAGCAAATTGAGCCCCTCATACTTTTCTTGGACTTATTAAATGCTAATGTAGGGCTTTATAGGATCAAAGTTTCTCATAAACATTTTTTTTGTTTCAGCATTACCTGCATATACACAAGAAATATAATGTAACCTGTCCAAAACATCACAGCATATCTGTGTTGGTGTACACAGTACTTACCACTTAAATCATACAAGTATCTGAGGCTTTTTTCCCCCCATGAATAATGTATATTCATGGTCATCTTATATAATTTAGTCTATCAGTAGGTTAGTGAGAATTTATTGTTTACAAAGGGAATTTTCCTTTTGCATTTCATTAAATCTCAATTTATTCTATTTATTTAGTTTTAGGGTGTGTGTGTAATATTTACTATAACCTATTAAATAGGAAAGTTGAAAGATAAAATAAAAATAGACTGTTTTAGGCAGATACACATCTCACACATTAGGAAAAGGACAAAAGGAATTATCATATTAAAAATTCAGTTTACATAATGTGCTTTCCTAGGCAGTCTGATGGATTCAGATATTTGTAAACATACTACTTATGGAGTGATCTGTAATATCCTCCTAATCTATACCAGCAAATTATATATTTTATGTTTATATGACAACCTAAAATGATTGTTACAATTGAAATAGCAAAAATAAATAAATGTATTTTTTAAATAACCTGATTTTTTAAATGGAGAATGGACCTGAATTACATTATTCAAAAGCAAAGGGAATTCTTATACAATGCTGGTGTAATTTGAATTGGTACAGCCATTTGTGGAAACAGTATGGAAGTTCTTCTAACAATTTAAAAAATAGAACTAACATTTATCTAACCATCCTACTCTGACTGCATATCCAAAGGAAATGAAATCAGGATCTTGAGGAGGTAATGTGCATTCCCATGTTCATTGAGCAGTATTCACAATAGCCAAGATATAAAACAATCTAAATGTCCTTTGACAGATGAGTGGATAAAGAAAATGTGATACACTCACATGCACACGTGCGGGTGGACACACACACACACACAACACTATTCATCCTTAAAAAAAGAAGGAAATTCTCCATTTGTGATAATATGCATGAAGCTGCAGGGCATTGTGCTAAAAGAAGTAAGTCAAATAGAAAGCCAATTACTGCATGATTTCACTTATGTGTAGAATCTAAATAGTGAAACATAGAAGCAGAGAACAGAGTGTTTGTTGTCAGGGGTTGGTGGGAGAGAAAAAGGAAGATATTGGTCAAGGGGTACAAAGCTTCAGTTATGCAAGGTGATTAAGTTCTGGACATCTAGTGTATACAACAATGTGACTTTAGTTTGCAACATTGCATTCTTGAAATTTGCTGAGAGGGTAAATATTAAGTGCTCTCACCACACACACACACACACACACACACACACACACACATAGAGGAAGAAAATGGTAAGTATGTGAGGTGATAGACATGTCAATAGCTTGATTGCGGTAATTATTTCACAATGTATATGTGTATAAAAACCTTATACAACCTTATACCTCAATAAGTTGGAATGATAAAAAATATCACCAAACCATAAGTGAAGATATTACAAAGCAAGCTCAAGATAATTGTACGTTATATGTGTAATTTTTACCCATAGACAAAAATATTACTGTTATAGGGACAAATTTCTATGTTGTTAAGAGTTAGCCAGTGGTTAGTTGACTAGTATTTTTAATTAGAGAGCATAATTTTTGAAGTATTTGCTGTGTATTGCCAAGATACTTTTTTTAAAACAAGTCAGAATCCACCTTCAAAGTATAAGAATGACCCTTATACAACATTTACACCTTTAATCCAGCCCTAATTTTACTTTTAAAAAATTTTAGGTTATTTGATCAGTAAAAGTGATGTTGTTTTAGTGTTACTCATTCAAAGGTATCCATTGCATGCCTACTGTGGGTTAACATTGTTATGGCTTCGTCATACATGGTGGTGAGCAAGATGGATAAGGCCCCTGTTCCCAACAGATCCTTTTACAGTGTGGAGAGAAAGAATCCACTCTAATGAAACAATAAAAAGGGAATAAGATTCTTTCAAATGCCAAGATGAAAAATAAATAGGAAAATGTGGTTGAAATTGGGGAATCGTAGGGATTTGTGGTCAAAGAAGACTTCTCTAATTATACTTTAAATTTAGATCTAAAATATAGGAAGTCATCATTTAAAGGTCTGGGGGAAAATATTTCCAGCCAGAAAGGACCAGCTAAGACACAACCCTGAGAATGACCATTTCTTGGCATTTCTGAGAAACCAAAATAACAGTATGTGGCTTGGGTGAACAACATGGCCACAAGCAAAGTTGAGACAGGCAGGAGACAGAGTTGGTTCACGTAGAGAAATAGTACTGACTTCTCACTGTGTGCATTAGGACAAAGCCCTGCAGCATGCCAGCATTCAGAAATGGAGCAGAGGAGAGGAACCCAAAAAGCAGAGATAAAATAGCTGGTGGGCTAGAGAAAAACGGGAAATTACCAATGAAGCTAGGAAACTGAACATAATAAAGAAAAATGAAAGAGTGATGAGTTTTGCACAATGCTTGTGAGTTAAGAACAGAAAGGGATGCCAGAAAGTTTTTAAAGAAGGGATCCTAGCTGGAAAAGAGGAATGTAAGAACCGGGGGGGGGGGGGGGGGGGGGGGGGTGGATGTGATAGTAAAAGACTGGTGGAACGACCATCTGAACTCCCAAGGAAATTTGTAAAGACTGATTTAATAAGAACCCCAAGTAACAGCTGGGAGGAAATTGAGATTTTAGAAGTGCCATGGTGATTATGGGTAATTCTTTTGAGAATGTTTACTGTAAATGAGAGAAAAGGATACTAAGTGGAAAAAAATGAGGGATCACTAAATTTTTACTGTTGAGCTTTAGTTTTTGTTTTTAACAGCACACTTGGGCACATGAGGGATAGCCATTACATGGGTTACACACACTTCCTCAGATTTCGTTAGCACCACTTTTTCCTGCACCTGCCAGCTCCTCCTCAGCTCCTCCACAGCTACTGCTGTGGCTGACATATTCCACTTAGGGTCACGAAGCCTTGCTGTAACTTTAATTGCCACAGCACATTCAGGCTGCCTTCAGTTTCTGGTTCCTTCCTTCTGAACTTGAATGATGCACCACACTATATATATAGCACGGCAGGTTTAGTTCCCCAAGCAACCCCCAAAGGGGGCAAATAATACAACCTGGAAGTGTGTGTGTATGTGTGTGTGTTTCAGGAGGGTTATAGTTGTCATCTCCCAGGGGTAAAAATTTGATGACTGGGAAACAGGAGCCTCCTTCCTCATTCTTCATCCTGGACAGCAACAAGGTAGATTTCTGTGTACTGGTGTCCACTGAGGTGAGGCCAAGCAGACAGACCTGCCAAGCGATCGACTGTCTTAAAGAATAATAGTGAAGGTAGTGGCCAGCACATTAATGCATCATCTTTCATGATTTATTTCCCTTTCTTCTCTGAATTAGTTCCCCTGTCCCTTGCTTTTATTAATAACCTCAGACTGAGCCTCCTAAGGGTTAACCTCAACCTTAATCTCAATTTCAAGTTGTTGGGAACCCAGGCGAAAATAGTTATATAAAAAAACAATATTCATAACGTGTACTCTTCCTGGATTCCATCAATCTTCATTCTCTCTTACTGCTTATGGAAATTTTAAATAATTTTTGTTTTATAATATGTTTTAATATTCAATAGAGTTCTGATTCTAAAATGTTGAACAATATTCCTATGCTCATCTGAATAGTCATATAAGTGACATTTAGAATTATATGGGCAGGTGGCAATAAAAAAAAAACCCTAATTTTAAATTATAATCAATAAAACAGTAAAGAATTGAAAACGTGAATTAATCCAGTATGAAAACTCATGGTTTTTTATTGTAATCGTTAAAATATTAATTAATGAAGAATTGAAAATTTGAATTTATTCAATATTCTTATCTGTAAAAATATGTATGGTACTTTTACTTCAATTAAATAAGCCATTTGCATTCCTCTGTTACTCATTTAGATTATCGTATTTTCCCATTTTGAGAGAACTATGTGCTCATTATTGAAAATTTAGAAAAGAATGATGTATACATATAAGAAAATATGTTTTTAAATATGAGTTTATTTCTCTTTTGTATGTATTAGATGTATGCTTTACATAGCTGAGGCACATTATATGTGCTATTTGAATGTTTTCTTTTTATATGACATATATGTATTATTAAACAGTGTATAAATCTAGTTTTACATGCTAAATATCTCACTTAAACATAAATTGGTGTTTTCTCAGATTCAGCAACATAAGTAACTTGTTATAACAGGTTTGTAGCTAAATATCTTTTTAAATTTAGATTACTTTTTTATAAAGGATTCCTAGACTGTATTACTCAAGCATTATTACTTTTACCAAATTTGAAAAATGTAGTCAAATTTCTTCCTAAAATTTTGTCTCAAGTTACATGCTGACAGCAATAAAGAAAACATATTTTTTACCACAACCTCATCAATATTTTATTATTTTTTAAAGATTTATTTATTTACTTATTTTGTTTTATTTTTTTAAAGATTTTTTTAAATATTTATTTATTCATGAGAGAGAGAGAGAGAGGCAGAGACACAGGCAGAGGGAGAAGCAGGCTCCATGCAGGGAGCCTGATGTGGGACTCGACCCTGGGTCTCCAGGATCAGGCCCTGGGCTGAAGGCAGCGCTAAACCGCTGAGCCATCCAGGCTGCCTTATTTACTTATTTTAAGGGAGAGTGAGAGGGACAGGGGGAGAGGAAAAGAGAGTATCTCAAGCAGACTCTGCACTAAGCATGAACCTGACTTTGGGCTTGATCCCACCACCCTGAGATCACACCCTGAGCCAAAACCAAGAGTCTGATGCTTAACCAATTGCACCATCCAGGCACTCCTTCTTCAATATTTTATATTATCTTTTCTAAATAACTGCCTTACTTAAAAAAAAAGCTGTCATTAAAATTTTTCATGTGTAACTTTTAGTATAAAAATACAGGATTTTCTGACTTTTCATTTTGTATTTTACTAGTTTTAAATTTATTTATTTTTTCAGTTATATGTTAATACATTAGTATAATTTTCTCGTGATAAAAATATTAATTATATATCTCTTGAACTTTTAAAAGTTGTTATTAATAATGTCTGCAAATTTATAATTAGCCTTTTTATTTAATTTTCCATAATGCAGTTTCTTACAGGACCATTTACTCTAACATATCTGTATTCCTTCTGTGTCTTCTAGTACTAATTCCAGACAAAGAATAACCAACCCTCTGAATATGTATATGAAAGTGTATATGTATTTTTCCTAAGTTTCTAGAGTGTATTAGCATTCATTAAGTACGTCAAACCACTGAAACCGAATTTGACAGTTTGATTGTGATCTTAATTTATTTGTTTAAAATATTAAACCAGTGATTTTTCTTAAAAATCTATTCAATCAATGAATTTATTTTTTATTGTTTGATATTTCATGGAATTAAGTTTGTTTTATGTCTCTGTTTCATTTCATTCTATTTATTCTGCTCCAGCTTGGGATTGAACCTAATCACATTTTAGTGACTCATAGATATTGCCTTGGATTGCTGTTATTCTATGTTTAAACTTTTTCTCTGATTTTTTCTTAATTTTTCCTTAAGAAGAACTTAAGAAGAGTCTAGTCAAATTATAAGAGAAAATGTATTTTGCCGTGTGAAATCTTTCAAGTTGCAAAAAAAAAAAAAAAAAAGAGAAAATGTATTTCACTTTATACTTCATTTTAGGAAAATACCTTTTCTTTACAATATTCTGCCTTTTTATCTAAGAACCATGCTGCTCTCTTCATCATTTGAGTTTTTTTACAACACTCTGCTAAGTTATATAATACTGTACATGCTTTATCTCCACCTGTAGGTCACTCCGTGTTCCACCAATTTTGGATAGTGAGAGCTAGAAATTCAAATGCCCTTGAATAGTTGATCCAGGCTTTTTAAGAGCCTCCAGGCTAAAGCTGATGTTGCCCAGGATGACAGCAGGCATTTTCATACTGATCAAAGACATAAATTCAAGCTCAGGGGATAGTAAACTAAAAGAAAAGTTGGAGATTTAATATTTTAGATCATAACAGCCTTGCATATGTGATATCATTGTCTCTTCTTTAGAAAAAGAAGAAGGAAGAAGAAGAAGAAGAAGAAGAAGAAGAAGAAGAAGAAGAAGAAGAAGAAGAAGAAAAAAGAAGAAAGAAAAGAAAGAAAGAGAAGAAAGAGAAGAAAGAAGAAAGAAAGAAAGAAAGAAAGAAAGAAAGAAAGAAAGAAAGAAAGAAAGAAAGAAAGAAAGAAAGAAAAAAACATGATGTTGTTTCTATATGACAGAGTCCCAGTGTGCTTTCTTTGTTCTAACCAAAAGCAGTGTTCCTGAGGGAGTCAGCTATTTTGGAGCAAGCATGATTTTATGTTAGTTACATGTATAATGCTTCTTCATAATCTTATCATTGTAAATTGATGATGGTTTACTTTATCAGTTTTGGCATCTGGAAGGAAAAAAGTCAGTACAATTTGTATAAAGGAATGTTGCTTTAGAATTTCATGTTCACTCCTTCCACCACAGTTAATTAGCCATGACAGAGTCTAAGAAAAGACAAAGGGGAAGAGTTCTCCCAACCCTGCCAGCATTTCTGGAAGTTTTAATCCCAATAGCTGAAGTGAAGATGATGAATCACATCATCATTCCTGACCAATCAAGCAGAGGAATGGGCAAAAATAGAAAGGAATGCTTTAACTTATTTATATTTTTCTTTTTCTTTTTCTTTTTTTTTTAATTCACATTGCATTTATTTTGAAAAATGTCATGGGGCTCCTCTTGGGTTTCTATCTCTAGAGATACCTTGGTTTCTAGTCTTTTGTCACATTTGTTGAGAAGCTTCAATAGGGAAGAAAACTAGTTATCAAAAACAATAGTAAAGTCACTTTTCCACCTGATAATGCAGAAAATTTCTAAAGTAAGAGAAGAAAGGCAATGCTTTGGATCTGTACCTTTATTTTCTATAAATAAATCATTCTACTAAAAATCAATCAGCAGTTCAAAATTGTAAAGTCACCAACATCAGAACTACTACTATAAGTGAACAGATGTCAAACAAATGGGTTTTCTGTTCAATGGTGCTAGGTAGGTTTGATAAAGATTACAGTCTCACTATTTGTGTGTGTGTGTGTATATAATATATATAGTACATTATATATTGTATATTATATATAGTATACTATATATTTACATGTATACACACACACACACACACATATATATAACACCTTGATTAAAAAATGTGGTCTCCTTAGGTATTTTCTAAATCTTAAGCACTTGATAACCTTATAAATGATGCTTATGTTTATGTTTAGTTTATAAACATAAATAGGTTCTATCACACAAATGATGGAGTTGGGGAAAGAGATGTATCTCCCTAGGGAAGTAGTAGGGTTCATTTGATAAGAAACTGGGCCTGAGCAAAGAAGGATGATCTCAAGGCTCTTTAGTAATAGGCTAAAGAAGGACCACTGAGCAACAGGTGATAAGACAACAGGTTAAGAGACTAGTCACAGGGGCATCTGGGTGGCTCAATGGTTGAGCATCTGCCTTTGTCTCAGGTTGTGGTCCCTGGGTCCTGGGATTGAGTCCTGTATCAGGCTCCCCGCAGGGAACCAGCTTCTCTCTCTGCCTCTGTCTCTCTCTGGTTTTAAATAAATAAATAAATAAATAAATAAATAAATAAATAAATAAAATCTTTAAAAAAGAAAGAGAGACAGGCACAAAAATAGTTTGGCTTCAGAAGGGTCTTGGTGCTACCAAGTTAAAGTCCATGAGGACACACATGTCATCAAGCAAGATTGACAGCAGAGAGAGGGGGACTCGGTCAAATAGATGGGTGCCTCCATTTGACTGTATTTCTAAAACCTGAGGAATCTTCTGTTGCATGTAGGTACTCAGTGAATGTTTGATAGGTAAATGTCTGCCTTTGTCCATTCAATATATTTTGAGTGTCTATGGCATAAGAGATAAACAGAAACAGTGTGTCATGTGCTAGTGCTGCCATCAGAGAATGCACAGTGAATCAGAGAAGACCATGATGACCATTTATATATAACTTTTAAATGAATCTCCCCACATTGCAAGTTTGAGTATGTCATCTGCACTTCCCATCCACCCAAGTTAAAGCTTTTCATCGGTTCTCTTACCTACAGAACCAAGTACTCATTTCCATGATCACCAGGGCCCTCTGCAATGTGGTTAGAGTCACTTTCCTAACAATAATCTGGAAGAAATGTTGAAATACGATGTCTTGTACTTTCCTACTTAAAAACAAAACAAAAACCCAAACTATTTCTTCCAATAGATTTCTTCCCTGAGTTAATTCTCCCTGATTTCAAGATTCCCCATTCCTATACTCTACATAAAACATCTTATATATGAGATTTTAATACTATTTTAATACTATATGATAAAGTTAGATACATTAACTTTATCTTCCATTCTATTAAACCATAAGTCCCTAAGAAACAAACTCTGTATCTCTATATATGCTCCACCTCAACATCAACAAAACATCTTGGCAAACTGCCTTGCACGTATAATGTATCTTTAGATTTGGTTCACATGGTAGGACATGAGGAAAACTAGATAACCATTGTGACTTATAATAAGATTTTACAAAATTTAGAACTTTAAGAAGGCAAAGAGGAGAAAAAAAATAATCAATGTGTCAAGGGGGAAAAAGCCTTAGTATTAAAGAGTAAGATATCTGGTTAATTTAACCTGTAGATGGGATCCCTGGGTGGCGCAGCGGTTTGGCGCCTGCCTTTGGCCCAGGGCGCGATCCTGGAGACCTGGGATCGAATCCCACATCAGGCTCCTGGTGCATGGAGCCTGCTTCTCCCTCTGCCTATGTCTCTGCCTCTCTCTCTCTCTCTCCGTGACTATCATAAATAAATAAAAAAAAAATTAAAAAAAAAAAAATTTAACCTGTAGATGAAAATGTTAAACTAAGAAAGTTTTCAAATATATGAACTAATAATGTCCAAAATTTCAGTGCAAGAGAAAAAAAAAAGGAATTAGTGGAAAAAGAAAGAAACAGTATAATATATATGTGCTGCTGAAGCGAGCACAAAACAGTATTATACAATACATAGAGTAGAGATTTGTACTTAAGAGCTTATTCTAGTGTGCTTTTTTTTTTTTTTTCAAGATTTTATTTGTTCATTTGAGACAAAAAGACAGAGAGACAGTGAGCATGAACAGCAGGGAGAGGCAGAGGCAAAAGGAGAGGGAGAAGCAGACACCCTGCCTGAGCCAGGAGCCCAACGTGGGGCTAGAGACCAGAACCCAGAGATCATTACCTGAGCCGAAAGCAGATGCTTAAGCATCTGAGCCAATCCGGTGCCCCTCCAGTGTGGATTCTATTATTTAATTTATTATCCATGCAAATGTAAACATTTCACTTCAGTGTGCTTGAGATTATTAATGAAAAATTATGTTTCAAAAAATAGATCAAGTTACAGAGAATAACATACAACAATGTAAGCACCAGACAAGATTAACAGAAGTATTGTCATGTTTGTTTCCTTAAGGAAAAGCCAAATAATATAACTATACAATGTTTCTTAATGGAAAGGCTCTTGTCAGTTCGAGCTAGAGAATCCTTTATTACATGGAACTGTCCAGTACACCACAGGACATTTGTATCACTGACCAATTGGCACTAAATGCCAAAAGCATATTACAATGAACAATGACAACAACTCCACAATTTCCAAATTTCCAGTACAATAGCTATGGAAGATGACTATGGGTGAAATATTCCTCACTATTTTAACTTATATTAGCCTAGCTTCATGAGTTGAATAATTACCTCATTGTTTTCCCAATTTATCATTTTTCTTGTTTATTAGTGAATCCTCTAAAGCCATAAGTATTCCTCTAAGGGACAATTTATCTGCATACCACATGCAGTTATACAAAAATTTTAAATTACAGTATTCAAAATCATCTTAAATATCCCTTAACTTGTTCTATAACTCATAAGTTATTTTAAAGTGTTTTTCCCAATAATATATAGAACTATAGTTATTCTATAACTGCATTAGGGTCAGAGAAACTGTTGTACATAACAATTTGAAGTGATTTTGTGATTCATAATGGAGCTTGTGGCCAATACACCTGTGTCAGCTAATATTTGTGAACATTTCATTTGTGAGATAACGTGTACCCAAAAAAGAGAAAATATGCATCCTTTTTAAAAATCAGTCTCTGAAAAAAATTTTAAAAATAAAAATAAATTAGCTCCTGAGAAAATGTGTCAAAATTATTAACATAAATGATTATTAATTTTTCAAGTTTTCCTTTCAACTCTCTCAGTTGCTGCTTTCTAAATTCTTATGTATTAATGTGATTACTTGGAGTTTTCTTTGCTAACTCTTCTCAGTGGATTTTTTCATTGTCATTTTGTAGTGACTTTTATCTGTATTAATGATTTTGCTTTAACTTGAACTTAATAATAATATATCTAAGCCAGCTTTCTTTAGGTATGTATGGTCTTAGTATTTTTTGTCCATGTTTTGTTTTCAGGCTTTCCTATGCTTTTTGCTTCATGTCTTCAAATAGTATAGAAACTGATTTGTCTGGTGGTGGTGGTTGTTTATCTAATATGGTAATTCCTGTCTTTTAAATATATGTGTATTTCATTTATATTTATTATTGTTATTGATAAGTGTCTCTTCATGTCTCTCTTTTACATATTTTCCTTTATTTAGGATACAATTATATTGATTAATTTTATCAATATTCCCATTTGTTTTGGCTTCTACTCATTTGAAATTTAAACATTTAAATTCTCTGCTTGTTCTGATAACTATTAGTTTAACCTATATATCTTTTAACATGTAGAACTAATAACAAATAAAGTTACTTAATACCAATGTATTTCATAATAATCCAAAGCCTTAGAATATTGTAACTCTACCTTTTGATGTCCCATCTTCAATGTTATTATTCAATGTTCAGTATGTCTGCTATATTTTGCTTCCAGAAATTAATTAATTTTATATTTAGTACTTAGAGTTTCCAGCATGCTTACTTTTCTTTCCTTCCTTATGATTTCAACTTCCTTGTTGCTAAAGTAAATGCTTTAGCATGTTTTTTATTAAGGATTTATGACTCACAAACTTTCTTTTTCTGTGGATGTTCATAATAATACTTTAGTTAATAATAAAACTTCATATCATCATATCTTTGAAATATGATTCTATCATATTTATTGTCTATTTTACCTGATTTCATGACTACTGTTTGTGCAAATTTTTATTGCTTTATTGATATACAGGTATATCTAATAGAAATTTTAAAAACTAGAAACCATAACAATTCTTAATCATGGATCTTATAAAACTTAATTTTGCCCTTGTGTCCTTGGATGATTGAAAATTCTCTTGAATTCACAAAATGAATGTATAAAGAAGTACATGTAGGCAAATAATTGTAATAGTCTCACTCTAGTTTTGACATGACTACTGACAGCTTTTAAGCTTCACCACTTCCATTTCCCATAGGCAATAAACACTGTACTAATTTGGCTCATTTTAAGTACATAATTTCAGATAGGGAGAGAGAGATAATCTATAATAATTCTACAGTTGTTTTGAACTGAGAAATACAAAAGACTTGTAGGAATGGATGACTGCATTGTGTCACTTAAATTATTTAAAAACACTGGCATGTTGTGTAAAGAAAATGCAGGCCTGTTTAATTAGTTTTTAGAACTTCATGTGAATTCCCTACTAAATAATGCATCCTCTTACTGCATGTACCAAAGGTGGAGCTCTCCTACCTCCCTACCCTGAATTTGGTCTCCTTGATTCTAGAAGTAACTTTGCTTTCTGAAATTTTGGAGATTTTTATTACATGGTGGATGTCTTCCCTCTCATATCTCCATAAAGAAAAAGTTTAGCTGACATCCACTCTCCACATATACTAACACAACCTATATTCTATAGTCAAATTATAGAGTAAAATATAAGTTATCATTTCTTTTAAAACTCAGATGATCAAAAGGATTTTGTGAATGTTTAAGTTTTTCCTGCATATATCACATAGATATGTTTTTATTTTTTACAATCACTTTTGATGAAAGATCTTTACACTTAATTTAGGTGAATGTGTAGATGGCATCAGTATAGGAATACAAAAAAATGATACCATGTTAGCAAAAGTCATATGTGGTTGACCAACTGACCAAATAAAAGCAATAATTAAATGTATGAATTGTTAATCAGAAAGGAGTCTGCATTTTTTTTTAAGGTTTTAATTTATTTATTTAGGATAGTCACACAGAGAGAGAGAGAGAGAGGCAGAGACATAGGCAGAGGGAGAAGCAGGCTCCATGCACCAGGAGCCCGACGTGGGATTCGATCCCGGGTCTCCAGGATCGCGCCCTGGGCCAAAGGCAGGCTCCAAACCGCTGCGCCACCCAGGGATCCCCTCTGCATTTTTTTTCACCCTGATGAAGACTAAGCATAAAATCTAAGATTTAAAGTTGGAGTAATGAATACCTGTTACTTAAAAATACTATTATTTCCTAAGCTGGGAGTCCCACATCAGTAACTACTTACTTCTACCTGAAACAATCATTTTATTTTTAGGTAATAATCACTTTGGATTTATAAATATAAAGTATTTCTAAGTAAACATCCAATTGCATTTTCTATTCTTTATTGGCACATTATAAACATATTTGTTGATAATGATTCTAAGTAAAAATTTCAGAACTTTATAAAAAAACTTTCAAGGCTAAATAAGAGAAATTTCCAAATTAATAGATTCCTGTGTCTCTTAATAACTCAAGGTTTTCTTTAAAACTAAGTTTTTATACATAGAGAAAAATTTTATGTTCATTGTGATTGTTTTCCAGAAATACTATTCAAACAGAATATTTTTAAGAGTAAATAATTGAAAATTTTTTATTTTTACCCTAGCATTCTCCTTGATTTTGAATTAATTTTCTGATTCATTTTAGAAAATTATTTTCAACAATTAGGTAACATTTTAAAATGCCTTTACATTTTTCCAATATTGTTATGTTTTCAAAGTCTGATATAAGTAGATTTTTCCCTTCAGATTAATTTATTTTATGCTACCAATTGAAGCTCATAAAATGTATGCTAGGCAGTTTTATAAGCCCTATAATAACAGATTCTTAATAGTAGTGAAATTAATTCATGAAAAGCAATTCCATTTTGTCCTTTTAAAGTTCACATATTCCTTAAGAAATTAAAAGGGATTTACTTCAAGATGAAAATTCAAGTCTTCACTCTGTACAATATTTGCAGAATAAGCGTGGCTTCCACATTAAGTAATTTCTTATATTAAAAGTAGCACTTACCAAATGAGAAGGGAATTATTCCTGTTTTAAAACAATTTATTCACTTACAAATCAAGTTTCTCCCATTTAGTGTATTTAATAAAGGATGCATTGATTTATATAAATTATTAACTACCTAAGAATAAGATAAATTTAAAGATAAAGTGATAGAAGAAACATCTTCAGAAATTGAGAAAGTTCCTAATGACTGATTTGTTTTGCAGAACTTAACTCAGGTGTAACTTTCCATAAACGCAGAGTGTAAAATGATTTATATCCATTTCCGTAGGTGAAATAAGTGTTTCATTGTAGTATTCACGAATTATTTTTTTTAACCTTCTAATTTACAATGACCTATTGTCTTGATTTAGGATTCCATAAAAACAGAGACAGTGACAAGGACTTGGGTACAGTTATTTTACTTGAAGTGAGGAAACAAGGAAGGTGAGATCAAGAAAAAGCAAGCGTGAGGAGGCATTAGCTGGGTTGAAGGCTGACAGGATCACCTGGGGATGCAGGCAGAACACCTGTATTAATTGTTTACCTGAAGGACAGGAGCTCCCTCTGTCCTTCAGGTAAACAATTTTCCACAAGCTCCCTCTCCCATTTAAGAGTTACCATTAGGGACATGAGTCCTTCCACATTTCTCAGCTGAGATTGAGCCCAGTTTCAATGGGGCCAGCATTGGAGGAGTTCCTGGGTCCAAAAAAGAGACATGGGCAGCTTGAACTTGAGATGCAGCAGGGTCGACAGTTGGTGTGTCTCGGCTCCTGCAGGCATGAATCCGCAGGGATAAGCCACACCAGAGGTCAGCCTAGCTGTCACGATGCAGGGCTCCAATGCATCTTATACCATATACATCGACTCAGGCCTGGGTTGGGGAAACGTAACGTTTCTTCCTGTATTAATTTATCACCAGCAACTTATTTGTGCAGACTCTGTGCTAAGTAATGTTCACATATTTCTCTCTCAGTTTTTTCTTGTGGGCCTGTATATGTTTTGTGATCACCAAGATACATTTAAATATACTACTCTAGCAATGTAAAAAACATACTATAAACTGTGAGGTATAAAGGAGTTAATTAACTTTCTCAGGTGCCTGCAAATTTCTCAGGGGTAAGGTTCACTATTTATTGAATTTCCAAGGACATACATACATTTTTCTTATTATTCAAAAATGATGTTACTAATGGGGATTGTTCTCCAGGTGACTGAAAAGATGGGTATGTGACTAATGGTCCTTTCCATCCTACATCAATGCATACACTGTCCTTCAGCTATGACTCGCTGTGTCTGAGGCTATTTACAACTAAATCCCTTACACTTACTGTCTTTCCAACACCTTCACTGAAGTAGAAACACCCCATTTTGAACTGCATTGTATAGGGCTAAATTGATGTGCATTAAAAAAGTGAAAAAAATTATCTTTCTAAAGAAAGCACTGTTTAGCTTCCATTCTAATGCCTAAAAACATTACTCTGTATTCACAAAGCAAAGGATAAAAGAAGGGGGAGGGGGATCGCTTTTCTCATCAAATGCAAAGAAAGAGATAAAGATTTAAAAATTACAAATGCTTTATATATTATATTACTCGTTATTTTGGTCTGTGTTTTTTTTCATTAGTTATTGTACTTTTAGATTAAAAAAAAGAGAACAACACAACATGTATTGGAATAGGATTATCTTGAGAAAAAAGTGACGGGTCATCTACCTCTAGAGTCAGCTCTTCCTAGCCAGAATCTTCACCACAGGCATCAGTCCTTCTCTTTTATATGTTATCACTTGCCAGATCTTTGGGGTTTTCTTTTATCACAAATCCCTAGTTTCCATTCTGTCTTTTCCAGTCTCATTGCCACCACCTAGCCAGATCATCTTTCTGTACCTATTCAGCATATCCTATAGACTACGTATTGTATTAGATGTAATACACTCCTAACAATTGCAGGTATCTACCAGTTAGTACCTCTTGCTGCCTTATCTAGACTTTTTCTTAGATTAAAGTAACAGGAAATAATTCAAACTAGCTCCAAACTAATACAAAGCTTAATTGCCAGGATAGAGTATTATTGCAGAGTGCCCAAGGGCAGTAAGAGCTACCAGGCTGGAGAAGAGACCAGAGCCAGAAACCAGAAATTCATCATAAACTCAGATAATTACTACTTTTATCTCTTGGATGTCTCTCTTCTCTTTTAGCAACTACTATATTCTTTGACTTCATTGTACACTAGCTTTCTCTATCCCTTTATTAAGTGTTCATGCTTAAACACTGGACAACCAGCTGCTCCTCAGTTTATGTGTTACAACAAAGTGCCACAATAAATGATTAACATAAAAAAATAAATAATTAACATGATAATGTGCGCTACTTACACTCACACTTACTCACTGTGATTTAGCAGTCCTGCATCTCAGCCACCCTGTGACTTTCAAAATGGCAATTAGCTAAGAATGGATATGTAAGTACTACCTGGTGCAAAACTAAAATAAAACTTCAGGATCTTCCTTCATTCTCAATTAATAGATGTTGATTGTAATGATGATATTCTAAATACAAAAACTTGGAAGTTGTTGTCTACTCCAAGGGATTGACTCAGTCGGAAACATCACATTAAATCCAAAGGAAAGACAGCATATACAGCTATGGTGCAACTGTTCTTCAGTAGGACAAGCCTCACAATGCCCTTTGAAATCATACTATTTAATTTCAGTTCACATTTTGTTTGGCTTATTGAGTGCTAATGATTAAGAATTCAGTTAAAGAGTTCATAGCAACCCACCCCAGCATGATGGAGATGCCAGGACAGAATTTCATTATTATGAGAGCCCAAATTTTTTCAGAAAATTCTCTAGCATCTAGATGTGGCGCCTCACACTGTAAAAAACAAAAACAACCCTCCCCCCCCAAAGAAAACCCCACAAAACTATTTTCCTGAGCATTTTAGCTGACACTTTTTGCTAAATGAGAGACAAAGGATGTCATATGAATGTATCTGGTGTCAAAAGGTATAAGTCACATCGGTACAAAGACAGTAAAAGTGACCAAATTCCCTTTACTGTGTATCATTTCTAAAATGGTCATAGTCAAATGATTTTGCTCTGATAAAAAAATCTGAGTACTTTCAAAACATGCACATATTCTCTCTCTCTCACACACACTCACATGCACAGTTCACAACTGCTAAATCATCTCACTTTTTTGGGAAGGTGCATACTTTTGGTCTGCGATAGTACCTTAAGAATCCCAGTGAATATAGGATTAATATTATTATAGGAAGAAAAAGAGATTGGGAATAAAACTGCATATTATTTTGGCAAAAAGCCTCACTCTTTGGTTATTGCAGTAGAAGAGAACTGCAGAGTTGCAGCCATCTGGGAATTGGACCCAGTGGACCATATTCTCCCAGAGAGTATAGCATTCTCTTCAAAACTGACAGTAGGTTGGTGCTTCTCCTAGAATGGAGAAGTTTATGTTTCTGTGCACGAATGGCTGTCTATCCTCAGGCTCCAATCTTCCTAGAAGTCTTAAGAGAAGAACTTCCTGTGTGAACTCTGTTTTTTTGAAGTGTCAGGTGAACCCAAAGAGCTCAGTTGGCAAGTCATACATTTAAGACAATAGAAAACCCCTTCCATGCCCTGCCATGGAAAGGCCCAAAACAACTGTTGTATTTTCTGACTTAAAATACTGGCTTCAATGAAAGAACACAGTTGCTATAGTTATTCAGAGGAGAATAACTGTATATTTCTATTTCTTGCTTGTGACCTAAAGTCACCAATTTTAAAAAGTTCCTAGACATTGAAAGAGTTTACTTAATTATGTCGAGCACTAAACTATGGCACTTAGGAAGATGGCAAAGTAATTTCTTAAGAGAGTTTTGAAACTGAAGTAGAATATCTGCATATCCTTTATTCCATAATGTAATTCCAGCATCACTTGCCTTTTCTAAAGAGCATTTCAGCATCTCGTCTAAGCATAATGATTCTTCATACAAATACTATGGGCAGATTTTATCACGGTGCTCCTAGAAATGAGGTCACTTTTATCAATATCCTACATGTCAGTGGTTAATTAACAAACAGAAATTCTGTCTTTTCAAAAGATTGTCTTCTCTTGATGGCACCAAAGCTCCCTACTGAGTATTCCTCAAAGAATCTGTCCTCCTTTTTGCTGCCTGTAACTTCTCTCATGGGAACTCAGAGGTGCCTCTCAAGGTCAAGCTCAGAACTCACTAGTTCCCTTGATTTGATCTAATCCTGTTTACCATAAAACCTCCTACTCATTTCAGCTGTATCAAAATACTGTCACTGGAGGAGTCAGTCAGGCTCGACTAAATCCCTACCACCCAAAGGAGCTGGAAACCCAGTGCCAATTTTGTTGCAGTTACTGGAAACTCTCCATTTCCTTCCTGGTCCAAATGACAAATGTTCCACAAAGTTGTGAAAGAAATATTACCTCCTTCTCTTATAATGCTTGGTCATGGGTATTCCACCAGACAACAGGCAGGGCCCCAATGTTTTGGCTGTTCAATTGTCCAGCTTTTCTAAATTGATAAACGTTCACACATTACCTCCATTTGCAAGCCTCACTGCTTTCAGGGCAAAGATGAATGCCTACCAGTTGCATGCTGTGTCTAAAAAAACAGGCCCCTGGTGTTCTATCCAGCAAATCAGGTGTCAGTTAAATCGACCCCATGCACAAGCTGCATACTGTTTTTGAAAAGAGAGGAGCCCTATTCCACCCAGCAGTCGTGTCTGAACCAGATCTACCCCAGTCCATCAAATTCATCATGTCACTGAAACTCAGTGGGGAAGGGTTCAAGGACAGGAGGGATAACACACAAATTTCTGGAGGCAAATAAATATTAGAGATGAAAAAAGCATACAGCAGTAAATATCAAATACTGACTAATATTTGGAGCAGAGAGTAACAATAAGTCCTCCTAGTAATAGATTCAGACAAAATATCCTGTTACACGTGTTTTTAATGTGTACATTTCTGCTAAATGTCTGTCCTCAAGTATTAGAACTAAAATTCTATAGATAGCATGCTATTTCCATAGTAAAGGAGATCTTATATCGCAAAATCAGAAATTGACTTTATTCATATTACCTGTTTGCCCAGGTAGCTCATGGTAGATCTCTCTGAAGATTTTGTAGATTAACACAGTTTTATGTCTATTCCATTATAGTCTAAATGTAACCTTTCATTTCTTCTAAACGCAATCGCAATTTAATGGGCTTCCTGTTGTTCTTAGTCCTTTTGTTCTTATGTAATGTGGAATACACTTAAAATGCCTCTGTGCCCTTTCATTGAATCCAGAGCTATTCATAATGTGATTTCTGCATTCATCTTTCTCTTCTACCATTAAAGAGTAGTGTATACTGTGTGAGATTGTTGAATAGCCAAGGAAGAAAAGCACAGTTATTTCCTAAAACTCTGTGAGAGTAATTTATGCCCTTTGGATCAGTGATTCCTAAGCCTGGATAATCAACAGAATTACTTGTGGAGATTTTTATTTAATTCACTCATCTGGGCTCAGCTTGAGAGATTCTGATTTAGTGGACTTACAGGTGTTTTTGTTTGTTTGTTTGTGTTTTGTTTGTTTGTTTTTTTACAACAGAGTTAATTCTGATACTCAGGACCACTAATCTATCAGCGTGGCGTCTGAACACAGTGGAGCACCACCCAGGCCCCCTTCAGAAATTAATGGAAATCCATTTCCAACTGCTCTCAATGCTGCTGGCAAAAAGGCATCAACTGCCCTGAGGAATTGTCTAAACTGAAGCTGACTTCTTCACCCAAAGGCATATTGCATCATGAAGACGAAAGCCCAGCACCTTATCCTACCCTGGGGACATCTGTGAGGGGTTATGTCAGCCTCAGACCTCCCTGGGATGGGCTAAGGCCTGTAGTGAGTCAGCTTTACAATTCAAGTCTCGCTGCGCAGGTGGCTATCAGGCACTGATCCTGAGGGCACTCCCAATAAACCTGTACACTACTGTCCCATTCCCAGTCAGCTTCCTGGGGCCCTCCCAGGAATGGATATTCTCATAAGTGTTAGGATGCCAAAAGAGAGCCTTCCCTAACAATCCTAAATAAATATCTCCACAATCCCTGTATAAACTCCATACAAGGAGGAAATAATCCATTTTTTATCTCCTACCCTGCCCCGGAGAAACCTAGCTGGTTTAGCTGCTTCCTTTTGTCAATATTTGCATATGGCTGTCCACCTATCACCTATGCATTCTTTCCTACAATGAAATACTCTCTCCTCTATCTCTCTAATCCAAATTTCTATTCCAGTCATTGCTACTCAGGATTACTCTCTTCCTTAAAGCTTTGTCACCTCTCTTTCTCAGCATTTATCTATAAATGTATATAAATCTCTAATATAGTCATGAATTTCCTTATTTATTTCCTTATAACCTATAAACCATGTTTCTGGAGAGAAGAAACCAAGTCTTCTGTTTTGTTTCATGTTTATTTTTGTTTTGCTCTGTTTTAATTTGAATGCTTATTGAGTTAAAGGAGACATTAAAGAACAATGATTAATGTTCTAACATAAGACCTAGTTCTTTTTAGTCACTGATTTAACCACTTTCTGGAAGATCTAGTCATTCACACATACCACACACACCCAGTACTGAAAAATAATGCTCCTTCAAGTGTAATGACTTATTAAAGCGTTCAAATTTTCATTATCTTTATTATAACAAATGCAATGCTATTTTAAAAATATTGTTACTCTAACTTTTGTGTATATTTGAACTGAAAAGGTTAATATTTAGTATTCACTTTGTGTAGTTAATTAATTTTGATTTTTATAATGTGGTGTGATTATAAATTATTTTCCTTAATATTTGAATTATAAGGTGTTTCCAGGAATGTGCATGGTGGTTGAATTGTACTGTCCCTTGTTTGGAAGAATGGAAGAATAAAATGTTTCCTGTTTTCACTTTTTTTTCCTTAAAAAAGAAAAAAAAAAAAAAAAGGAAGCCTGTGGGGTTCCACTAAGGATTCCAATCTGCTCATCATTTACAAGCTCCAGCACTCTGGAGAGTTATTTGATCTCTCTGTGTTCCCATTAGCTTTACTACAAAATGGGGATGAAAATAATGCTTGCCACCTAGGGTTATAAAGAAGGATGAATATTTTAAATGCATATTCTTAACAGGCAGCACACTCCAGTTTTAAATTTCCTTTCTCCTCATTTCTTTTAAATATTTTTTAAAATTCTGAATTAATTCTATTATCTATTTGTAAGGTGTTTAATTCACGAAGTTAAGACACACCTATTACTTAAAACACAACTGCCAAATGAAACCAACAAACACAACAAATGCAGAGGTTTGTGGTTCATTTGTGGTGCAACCTACAGTTGCAGGTAACTGGCACGTGATCAGCCCATGATAAAAGTCAGCTCTTGTTAGCATTCCAAACCATCCCCACAGTCAGCACTCTTCAGCACTGTTGTTGGAACATTTCAGTGTATGATAGAGAAGGAACAGTGATAGGACTTTCCTTTGGACTCACAGAAATAGAAATAGTTGAGATCAGGAGAGGAAATCTATCAAATATAGCAGGGGGTTGGAAACTGTAGCAGATTTCTTCTCATCCTTGCAAAAAGTCCTACACCTTAGTAGTTGGATCAAGGGTATAAGCTGATGGTTTTAAACCATGTTGGCTCATCACAATTACTTGTGGAGATGTTTTCAATGTACTTTCCCAATTCGCTTTGAGATTCAAAGCTAGTTGGAATGGCATGAGTTCCAGGTATCTATATTTTAAAATTTTCCCCGAATGATTCCTATGTGTATCCAACATTGACAAACCATAGTAAAACTAGCAAGCTAAAAATTATTGGCACTCTTAAGGAGATCATGGGAAAACAAAATAAGGTGACACTTGGGATTTGGAGTAGAATCTTATCCTCTAAAAGTTAAAATGCAAATGAACACAAGGCATTGGGGCCAAAAGGTGACTGTATCTTAATGAAGACTTTAATACTTCTACCAAAAACGTGTGTCTACTAGAAAAAAAAAAAAAATCCTGATAGTTAACAGAGGAATAGAAAATGGAAAGTCATAGAAGAAAGGCACAGTATTCTTTCAAGAGCTATGTAAGAGAGAGGAAATGTTTACCAGGAACATTGGGAAATAGATAAGCTATCTTGACCTGATACCATTGAAAATTCTAAATTTATATACTACAGAGATCTGATTCTAGAATCACCCAATAATCCACTGACATTTAGCATGCTACAGGGAGAAAGTCCTAGTGTTGAACTGATATGAATCATTTTTCCACTTGATAAAATCCTCACTGTAAATTAAGACACATCATTCACAATAGATACAGTAACTCTCCTGAAACTTGGTAAATCTAAAGATCACAGCCTCTAATCAAATCTAGGAAGCAGACAAGGTGAATTCTTAGGCCTGAAAAGCTGAGGACTAGCAACCAGATGGTGGTAAATCTCAAGTTTGGGGTCTCAGCACAAACCGAGCTCCTTTATTTACAAAGAGACATCCAACCTTCTGCATTACAACCACCAAACTTTGTGGCAAGGAATTCATCAGAATTGTCAAGTAACTTCCTGAAGCAATGGAAAAGAAAGCCTCACCTCAATGTCTAATCCTTTAGGGCAGGAAGTTTTGCAAAATGATTGCATATTTATAGCTCTCCCTCAATCTCTAAATTGGTCTAAAAAATAGTTGAAAATACATTTTTAAAAACTTCAATAATATTGTGTCTGACAGTGATGTGAGCAAAATCACTAACCCTGTCGCCAGTAAGCAACAAAGGAAGCTGGTTTGATCGATCGGAAAGAGCATCAGTGTTGACTATATCCCACTATATAAAAAGCCAATCTGTAAAGTGTTATCAGTGAAAGAAGTAAAGGAGCACTGAGTGAGAGGAAAATAGGAGATTCAACAGCACCTTTTAGTAATTCCTCAGGTGACAAGCAACAAAATATATGAAAAGAGAAAATGGAAAGTTCAGCTACTTCTGAACTATTCGGAGATTCTGTTCTTGAACACATCTCTTAGGATAAATGTTTTGATGATTGTATAAGTAAAGGCAAAATCAAATAAAAAATTCATAGTTCAAAATGTAACTGAGTAAATAAAAAAAGACATTTGAACTGAGGTTCAAAGAATGTAAATAAGGAATAATATTGTTTCAAATGGAAAAAATAAAACCTGAAACCATTCCTTGTAAGGCCAATATCTGCAAAATCCTGAAACCAAATGATTATTCATTGGGGTTAGAGGGAGAGAAAGCTATTTTAATACCTCACTCAGTCATTCAGCTTTGTCATTCAGGCATCTTCCACAAGAGAAACTGTAAAGGCTATTAAAAAGAAAACATTGTGATCCTTATTACCTTTTGTAAAGAATTTGTTTTGTTTTCCCTTGGCTCCAGTTGACAGAACAGTTCAGAGTCCCTTCTACTTCATGCTCCAGTATATATAAGCTGAGAGAAAAGAAAAATAATTTGATTCTTTGTTTGCTTTCCCTATGTAATGTGAACCAAGGAATACATTTGATATTATCTATTTGATGGAGAGATAGATGATAGGTAGGTAGATGATAGATAGATAGATAGATAGATAGATAGATAGATAGATAGATAGATAGAAGTACATGTATATGCATTTGTAATTTCATGGAAAAAGATACAGAAAATAAAAATTATCAGGGTGTCTTTAGCCAGAGATATTTTTGTTATTATAGTGAACATTTTGACAAAATTCCTTCCACTTTTACACACACACACGTATACATATAAATGTATGCATATCTGCTTATATACAGATACACATACATATACATATTTTTGTTTAATTTATTAGTTCTTCACACCCCACCCCGTTCATTTATCTTCCCAGTAGTTTTTAGGCAACAGATAGCCATCTATATTTGACTTTTTAAAAAATCATTAATATTTTCACTTTTAAAATGATAGTTATGAGAATACAAATTATTTTGGACTGATTGAATTTACCCATGCAACTTTCTGGTGAGTTTTTCTAAATAGTATCACTCCATAAATAGAAAAATGATTAGTTCTCAATCCAAGATCAACAATAATGTGAACACTTAGAATACTGAGGAAAATATAAATTAGATCATATGTCCTATTATTATTAATGTGTTATTTCAACTCTGAAATCAATGACTAGGATTCTCTATTTGGATACTTTTGGTTTAATAATAGAGATCATTTATCACTTATGACTTTCAGAGTTTCTCTCAAAAAACAAAATCTTCTTATAATTGTATGAAAATGTTTACATATGTAATTACATAAACATATTATTTATTATATTAATATGTTATTATTTTATAAGTTTCTCCCTTTATAGATAATCGTCATGGATGTGCAGTGTACTACACAGCTCTCTACCTTGAGGACTGAAGCACTCATTCCCCCAATGACTGGGAGTATTAAGAGCTAACAGCTCTCAGCCCTGGTCTGAAGAAAGCCATTTTGCCCAGGTTTGTGCTCCCTGTCCAGGGATAGCCAGAGAACAGTGGATAATCAGCACAGGGATATAAAGGCCTGATCTCCTTGCACCAACTTATGATACCTCTGTAGAGGCATCTAAGCTCCAGAATTCCCCTTGGCTTTGCACTCAGGCCTTTGTTGTGACTGCACTCAGTTCATATCTCCTTCTGTACACATCAGCTTCCTCCACTCCCTGGAGAGGTGCTAATCCTGAGAAAACCCCTCAGTAACTTTCTGCTTGCTGATGGCCCTTTCAAAGTCTGTTTCCTAGGTAACCTGACCTGGAACAACTATGAACAGACAGATTAAATACTTCCAAAGTGGTCCCCACATTTGGGGATAGGGTTGGGGGAAGTTATATAATCTGATTACAAAGCTAGGAAGTGTTGCCTTGTTTAGAGCTGCATCTTCCAGTCACTGTAGAGACCTTTACTTTAAAGAGCAGCATTAGCCTTTAGGGTAGCACAATTTGTGGTCACTGATGGATCATCCCTCTCATCCCTATTTGATAAAAATGTAGGGCATATATGCTGTAAAAATGGCACATTAGAATAATCTTTTCTCAAAATTGATTTTCTAAAGAAGGATTTCAAAAGTCTGGGTGACTCCCTTTTGACACAGATGAGAGATGGAAAATGCAAGGCTATTTTTAGCCCATTATGAATATATAAATAACCCTCACTACAAACATCTACTTAAAGCTGCTATGAGAAAAAAAGCAAAGCTCTTTCCCAACCCCACATTATACTCTATCCTCTTGAGAGTTGTTTCTTTAAAAAGAATTTTATATTTCACTTAAACATCAATTTATATAGGTATACTGTAGAGTTTTGTGCCTGTATTAAGAAGTCACAATGGGAGGAAAATGGTAGAGGTAAAGGAAACTTTTTGCCTATAAGAGTGAGAAGGAGAGAAGGTCAATAAGAGATCGTGTCTTTACCTTCCAAATTCTTTCTTATCATAAAGGTTGAGTGAGTCATAATCACCACTATAAAGTCTTCATTTTGTGACAAATGTGAAGCAGTAGACAACATTCAATTTGATTTAAAAGCATTTATTGAGTGTGTATTATATACAGAGTACCATGTTACATGATATGAGGCACGTAAAGGATCTGAAATCTCATTTGGGAACATAAAACAAATGCTTTATCAGTCTAATGCAAAGTGTGAAATAAACTAACGTCTGTCCAAGGGCATCCAGGCAAAGCAGAGAATGTCATGGAGTAGAGGCTCACGAGCTTCTCCTTGAGAATAATGCCATTTCATACAAGTTCAAAGGAATGGATTACTAAGAGAATGGTCATTCAAACTAGCATAAGTGAAAGAATGAAAGAGGTGCACATGGAAGGCAGAAGTAGCCATTATTATATTCTCACCTTCTTCCTCCTGAGAAGTTTGATTAATAAAAGTAGTAAGTCCCTCTTTTACCTACATCCCTTTAAAGCCCCATCTAAAGAGAAACCAGATAGCAATATGAGAGTTAGCATAAGTAACTCCACCAGTGACAATGTCTTCAAAAGCAAGATATAGAATCATTCTATTACACATTTCTGGAAAGAGCAGCAGTGAGACCTTAAAAAAAATGAACCAAGACTACTTTGCTGCAAGTTGTAAGATATTGACAAAAAGGAATTTCTATTTATATCAAAAGGACTTAAACCTGATGATGCTAATGTGAAATTTCCTAAGCTCTGTTCCTATGACTTCAGTTGGATACTTAATTACATTTCAAATAGTTCTAATTAGTGTAGGCACTTTTTTGTTGTTCTAGTGGAGAGTAAAAACAAAATTAGAGTTTCTTTACACTCTTATGTGATAAAACTGGTTGGTCTCTAAGGAAATTATTGTTGTTATCGTACATATTTCCCTTTTTAACCCTTGACAAGTAACTTGCGATCATTTTATTGGTCATATATGAGAATGAATTGTATAGAGTAGACTAGTGTTATTTTCTCATTGACAAATGAAAATAACTGCAGTCAACTGAAGCAGAATCTATAGTATACTTCGAAGGCCTGGAATAGTGGCCTCCAGACAAAAGAAGTAAATTATACTTTTAGATTAGATCAAGGATTTTGAGAAACAGGCTGCTGTAATACACTGTGGTATAATATTATTAATAATAAAGTGATGGTGACAGAAAGTGTTCAAACTGTACCTCCTGCCATTGAACATGAAGGAGTGGCTTAAAGCTGGCTGGCTTCCTGTGGCTAACCATCTGCACCGGGGTTGCCCTTGCCCCTTTCGTTCCCCAGCTACTCTGTTAGAATACTTCTGTTTAAAACAGGCCCCAAGCTGGGAGGAAGTTCCAGTGCTCTGAAAGAAGTCTACAAAATATGAGGAATGTCTGTCTCCCTATCCGCTATGGAGACGCTGGTTTGGGACTTGTGTTGGCTTGTTACGAAGCACGAAGGAGAATAGCCATGGCCTGTGTGGATCTTTAGAGAACAAGATAGAGCCTCTCTGTAAAAGTAACTGTAGTGTCATCTGTACTCCTAATGAGAGACCTTTCAGATCCCACCACCTGCTCCTTCCTGCCTAGGGCACAAACTCACACCTCATATGTGGATTCAGAAATATTTAAGTATTATTCAGAATACTTAGGGATCCCTGGGTGGCCCAACGGTTTAGCGCCTGCCTTTGGCCCAGGGTGTGATCCTGGAGACCCGGGATCGAGTCCCACATCGGGCTCCCTGCATGGAGCCTGCTTCTCCCTCTGCCTGTGTCTCTGCCTCTCTCTCTCTCTCTCTCTGTGTGTGTGACTATCATAAATAAATAAAAATTTTTAAAAAAGAATATTTAATATTTAACAGTCAGAAAATTTCATTCATACCTTAAGAGATTCCAGGTACTACCCTAGACCCTAAGTGTTGACTCACTACTACCCAGCTCTTAATGGGCACATGGTCTAGAAGAAGAGATGAGATTTAAACAAGAAAATTAATAGGTAAACAAATAAAATAAGATAAAATACTGATGAATCCCCTTTAAGGAAAATATAAGAGAAGATACATTAGTGTGCAGATCCTACTCTTGATTATTTGCGGATGACCCCTTCAAGTAACAGTTATAAGCTGAGGTCTAAAGGATGTAAAGGAGCCAGTCATTTGAACGGGAGGAAAAGTCAATGTTGGTTGTTGTGGTTTTTAACTGCAAGGAATCTGGAAAATAATATATTACTCTGATCAGGTAATCAGGAATTTAAAAAAATCAATATAAGGATTAACTTGGAAAAAATCTAAACTGCCAATAATGTCTAACAGAGGGTAGATATACCTTATTTTGCTGTTCCTGCTTCTTTCATTTCCTCTCCCATAACTGTAAAATATTTTTAATACAATTCATGTATCAATGGTATCATTCTAACCTATTGTTTCCAGAAAAAAAAAATGATTGAAATTTATCCTGAAGTAAGCAGCTAAAACTAAAAAGCCTAGTTCCCTAGTGATGTTTCTTTAAAGTCACATGGGGAAGTCCAACAACAGTGGGTAAAGGAAGTATACTCTACAGTGAGAGGAGGGTTGGAAAATTTTCCAAACATAGTCCACACTATCATGACTTGTTTGCAAACCTTTTGCTCGTATATTGTAAAAAAGATAACTGTTCTAACTTTATGTCGGGCTGTATATCATGAAATGGAATCTTAGAGTAATATAAATAATGTCTCAGTGTACGATCTCTTTTGAAAACTAAGGAAACCTGGTCCTAGCCATAAGTAATAAAATAATCTTTCTATTAAAAGATGATTCAGGAGACAATGTTATTATTTTATTTTCTTTCAAGGTTTAATATCCAGAAAACTTTGAATAGCTTTAACAGTTTACATTTTATATATTTATATAACTATGTATATATATATGTGTGTGTGTGTGTGTGTGTATATATAGTCCCCTAGTGTATATGGAATTAGTGGCATATTAATATAGAATAAATGAAAAAATCTTTCATTACATGGTACACAGTTAGCCTGCGGGGTTAATTGTCATAGGAGGTCACTGAATCAAATGCTGTGGCTAGAATTTTGAAAGCTGTTGAAAAATTTTATGATGACTAATAGCATTCATCATTATTCATGCCAACCTCCAGGTAATGAACTCTCCCACTTGAGGCTCTGACTGATCACCTCAGGGGTCAAATGGAATGGTCCCCTTTGTGTAGTTAATAATAGGCTATTCATTTGGGAACATCCACAAGCTTGAAACACAGATAAAAACTAATATTACAGACCTCCAAAAATCGTATTATGCTTCAACATTTCGATGTGGTGAGGACAATCTTATTTATCACTATCAAAACTGTACTCAGTTCTTCTACATTTACCCCGATTGGCTTTGATCAATATGAAGTGAAATAAGATTGAAATTGCAGCTATATTTAAATTATACATAAATAGATAATCCATTTTTAATGCAGAATTCTAAGCAAAGTCTTAAAATCATAAAGACTGAGAATTTTGTTTTGTTTTGTTTTTCCTTAAAGATTCATTTTAGTCTTATTCTAAGTGAAAGCCCTCGTGGTAGAAGACACAAAAAGGAGGACATTGAAGGGACTCTATTTCTTTTTCTCCCATTTTTGCCTTGCTCCCCAGTAAATTCTCTACTCCCCAAGGAAATGCCGGAAAAAAGCAAATGCTAATGTGAGTCTTCAGGTTAAAAATACAACATAATTTCTCCATCTGCATTGCGAAATGGAAGATAAAAATGAGTTAAGCAAAATAACTTTCCAGTTCCTTCTAAATTGGTTTTTCACGATGTTATTTTTACTCTTTTTATTTTTGAAAAAAAATTGTATTAGCAGAACAACAAATACATTCATATATTAATACAAATAGAAAATTTACTTGTAGACAAAAATGTACAAGTTTTGGCATATTATCTGTTATTTTGAATTATGTACATTCTTATCTATCTTAATCAAAGACACGATCATAAAACATTTTTATTTTAGTAACTGTATTCTCACAGGTGGAACAATTCTATCTTTTGTATATAACCAAGGAAAGTACAACATATATGAAATCCTTTAAGTTACTGTGAATCATGTATTATTATCAAAATCCCATAAAGAGAGAAAGGATACATTTGGAAGAAATGTGTTTGAGGTAAATTAAGAAGGGAAGAGGTGAATGTAAGAAAGATTGGTGAGGTCCCTAGTTTTGGGCAAAATACAAAATAGAGATCAATTCGGGTCTCAAGAAGAAAAGTTGACATACAGCTGAAATTCTGTGGAAATTCACAAGTCTATTCTTTACTTATAAATATGTAAATAATTGTATGTATATGGCTATTTGCTGCTTCTGATATTTTGCATCGAATTCAAAGGCATTTACATTTTAGAATCTTGCTGGAAATATATTTCTTGTTATACAAGTTTTAATTGAGTTTTTTGTATGACAATTTAAACATCTATTAGGAATATTAGTTTAATAGACTAAATTAGTATCACAAAAATGGAAGGAAACAGCATTCATAATTCAAACTTTTATTGAAATGCTTGGCATTTCAGCAGATCTATTTTGATTATGCAGGTGATCACAAAAGTCAATGGACTAAAGTAGTTTGTAATTTTTCTGAGACATGAGTTTAAACAATTAGGTGGTGTGCAACTGGTGCTTGAATTACCAACATGGACAGCTAGCTAATTTTCATATGCCTGGGTGGTCATGGCTAGGGGTGCCAAAACTGTTGGAGGTTTGAGTCATAGTTGTCCTTTGCTGCAGAAGAGGTACTGACAGAATCCAGAATATATCTTTCCAACTTCAATTTACAGCCTATCCTCCCCCACCCACTTCTAACCGGAAATCAACTGAAAAGGGAGCTGAGAAAGAAGACTTTGTAGTGACCCAGCCCCCAGCCATCACAGGAAGAGTATAGAAGATGGAGTTGGACATAACAGATAAATAACAGCTCAAAAGCTTGTTTTGGGGATGCCTGGGTGGCTCAGCAGTTCAGCATCTGCCTTCCACCCAGGGTGTGACCCTGGAGTCCCGAGATCGGTCCCGCATCCGGCTTCCTGCATGGAGCCTGCTTCTCCTTCTGCCTCTGTCTCTGCCTCTGTGTGTGTGTGTGTCTTTCATGAATAAATAAATAAAATCTTTAAAAAAAAAAAAGCTTTCTTGTTTTTACAAGGAAAAAATCCATTACGAACACTACAGATACATTGAGATGAATGCATGTAAGGAAGTGATAGTATTAAAAAATGTATGTATTTCATAATGTGCACAGAGAAATAGTGCATAAAAAATGAGTTTTTAATTATTTTAAACAAAATTGACTATCCCCATGATATAAAGAATCACTCTGAGCTTGTTGGGGAATTATATTTTGGATCATGGAGAAAGTGCTAAAGTTACAGTCAACTATTACTACCAATCTCAATGATCAATGTTTACCTTCCTTTTTCTAAGACCACCATTATTTTATCTTATGAAATAAAATATGGTAATGATATAATTCACAATTTCTATTTTTATTATAGAAATAGAAAGTTATAATTTCAGTAGATTAAAACAACTTCTGATGCATACTACATACCCTATTCTCTTTTTCTCTCCTATCATATCCTATTATACTTTCTAATTGGTTATTGGCAGTACATGAAAAACCAATAGTTTAGACGTATTTATCTTATATCTAGCCGCTTTATTCAATTCTTCTATTAACTCAATTCTTTGAAGATTTCAATTAAAAATTATCTTGTCAATAAATAATCAGAATTCTACCTCCTTGAACAAAACTGTATCTCTGCTTCTATTTCATATTGTATTTAATTAGACAAAGCATTAGCAAGCATCATTCCTTTTCTTATTATAAAAATGACTCTTGGACTCAACTTTTAGACATTTTTGCTTTTATTGCTCTTAAAGTTGTTATATAACTTGTCAGGCTCTGATTTGCTACCACAGGTACAAGACATATTCTTTTGAAATTTGGAAGTGAATTATATTTTCCTTATTGTTTTAGAGCTCCATAATTAAAAGATTTTTAAAGTATATAATATACTTTGAAATATACTCATTGATTACAATTAATCATCAGTAGCTAAAGGGTGCTTAATACTGCATTTGGTGTTCTGAGGGGGGGAAAATGAACCCTCTAATACCAAAAAAAACAAAAAAAAAAACAAAAAAAAACCAGATCATTGCTTTCAAGTAGTTTCTACTTTATTTGGTTAGGCAATGAAACCTGCCAAAATGAGTCTAATAAAAATACCAAACAATTATAATATTAATACTTATTTAGTGTTCATTATGTGCTAATTATTTTTGGAGGTAGAGTTTGGAATTATGTATATGATAAATCTGAGGCCCTAAAAATGTTGATGTACTTGCTCAAGTCATTAAACTAAGGTCTAACCCAGGTTAGTTAAGACTGTGGGCAGTCTGAGCTAGAATCTTTTCTTTTTTTTTTTTTTTTTTTTTTTAAGATTTTCCGTACTTATTTGAGAGAGAGAGAGCTCACAAGCAGTGGGGAGAGATAGAGGGAGAAGCAGACTCCCCGCTGAGCAGGGAGCTCCATGCAGGTCTCAGTCCTAGAACCGTGATATCATGATCTGATCCAAAGGCAGGCGCTTAACTGACTGAGCTACCCAGGCACCCCTGACCTAGAATCTTCTTAAACATTGGGTTATATATTCCTCTGAGAACTGAAAAAAGAGTGTCAATTAGATGATAAGAAGTCGTGACAGTTTTATGGATTTTTTTAAGGATGATGTGTTATTTTGAGAATGGGGAATATTCTAGAGAGTCTTTCTAATGGGATAGTGGTGTTTGGAAAAGGTCAGGACATGAGAGAAGAAATTATTAGACTAGTCTGACTGAAGCAGAGGATGAATATGGGAGAATCATGAACTTGAACAAAGATTGGAGAAAACCAGGAATGCTAACCTAAACACTTTATTTTTCAGCTTGAAAGTAATAGGGAACAATAGAGGAAATGGAGCACTGTGAAGCTGTAACCATATATAGCAGGTCTTCTAGATCTCTTTCGACAGTGATGATAGAAAGGGAAATGAGGGTATTTCAACCTAAGGAATATTCAAGGAAAAGAGACCCCAAGAAATCACGAGCAGTAGTAATCATGGCTGAGAATAATATGCGACATACAGAAACCAGCTACTTTGGATGCAGTGAATACTTTTTCGTTAAGCCTATTGCAGCCCCAAAGGGGACAGTCAGAGGGAACAAAGCCTCAGGTTCAAAAGTTCTGATGCAATTTCCATCTTCAGAATTCTGTCAAACCGAGCTAGAAATATTTTTATCCAAATCCTCCTAAGATTTCAGGTAGCCTCCAGCTATGCTGAACCACTTTTCACACTGTTTCAAAACTTCCATTCCTTTTATTCCTGAAATATGGGTTTGCCTTATCTTAAAACACACGTGCAGGCATGCATGCACGCACACTCCACGCGACAAAAAGCCTATAGAAAAGAAAAGTTACAGAAATCTTTAAGAACATCAGAAGAGATTAGCTTTCTATCCTGGTGTGGGGCCTCATGCCCACTTTATCTCACTAGTTTGTTCTTCCATAAAAATGACCTTAGAAATAGGGATGTGTTATAAAGCTCCATGCTAGGACCCATTTTAATTGACTTTCTAAATTTAGAATGGTTCTGCTTAAAACCACTTTCAGACTTTTTTTTGTGTATACCTTAAACTATCAAAAATCTAATGATTCTTCGGCAGCTGGCGCTTTACAGCTAGAAATTCCATCCTGCTTTATTTAAAATCATAAGTGTGATGACTAGTAATAAAACTATTTATAATTGCAATTACAAGAAAAGGTTCCCTACTTCTACCAAAAAATGTAGCTGCCTCAATACACATTTCCATGTAAAAAAGAACATTTGCATGATCAAATCTGAGAACCATATTTTAGTCATTTTACAAATGTTCACCAAGAGGAATTTAAATATATGTGTTAAATGCAAAATATTTTTAGATGATGGTGTCGAAAATACAGTGAGTGACTGATGCCAGAAAAAACATGTAACTTTATGAAAATTCAAATGTGCTCTGTGTTTTAATCTACTTTGGATGTCTTTTCAGATCTATTACTTGAGGCTTTATTGAAGGAAATAGAAGTTTTATGTTCTAAAGCACTGTCATCCAGTAGTACTTGGTACTTAAGAGAAATGTTCTGTTTCTGCACTATCCAATGCAGGTGCCACAGGTCATACACATTGGCCATTCAAATGCGGCTGGTGTGGCTTAGAAAGCAAATTTTAACTTTTACTTAGTTTCAATTCATTTGAAGTTAAGGTTAAATAACCTCATGAAGCTAGTGGCTACTGTATTGGACAGTACAGGATAAAGCCAGCAAGCAGTTAAAATATGTTTTCAGTGTATATTAATCTTTTTGATACTTCAGTTTTTTACCTGGATATTTTTTATCAGTAAATCCATAAACATACAATACAGAGGAAACAGCATTCTAATATATATATATGTATGTAAGTGTATGTATACATTTGTTTTTTCAAAGCTTAAAGCAAACAATATAGTAAAACAATTATTGATGCTAGACACAGAGAGAATTTCAAGTGACCAGACTGTCATTTGTAACATGTGAGTTATTTTTACATAGATGGGTTCTCTATTAAGTGTTTGATATGGGGAATTGAAACAAAAGGAAATTATTTCATATTTACTAATTGTCAATATATTCTCACACATTCCTTGTCATCTTGGAGCTTTGGAAATGAACCATTTTGTTCTTTTCTGGGTAAAGTAGTTGAAAGAAATCTCAGTTTTTTTGTTTGTTTGTTTGTTTGTTTGTTTGTTTTTGCTGATTAAATATATGTCCTTCAAATGCCCTAGCTCCCTGTGTTTTTGCAGTGTCTTAAAAATTTCCCCAAGACTTATTTCTTTTGGTAGTCCTACTTAATGTACAGTTATAGCTGTTCCTGGCTGATACATGGCTTCACACAACAGAATAAACAAAGGGTAGCTGTCACACAAAATTCTTCACCCTCTATCTTCCCAAGACGACTTGCTTTAGTGATGCTATTACTGCCTACATCCCTTTCTTGTCTTTTTTGCTTTTGTTTTTGTTTTTTTTTTCTGCCCTGCTTCCAATTGATTTTAGATGTTTTGGTGTTTCTACTTCTCTATTTTATTCGAATACGTAGGTGGTATGTTTTTAAGTGAATCGATAATGAAGTAGTTGAGACCACAAGCCTCATCACCCTCTACATGCTATTAGTATTAGACTCCCAAGGGCCGACTGTGCAGTGAACCACGGTAATGAGGTTGATAGTTCATGAAGGAGCTGATGTGACAAATTGCCAACCTGCTGCAGGGACAGCCTCCTTAACCCTCCAGAAGGCCAATGTTATTCCACTTTTCATCCAGTTTCGCTCTTGTTCTAAATGTGCCAGGATAACACACTATTTAGATGGACACATGCTACCCCCACCCCCTTGCAACAGAGAGCACCCGGTGGCATGTACATTTATAATCCCCTTTTCGAATTGACATGCTCTCAGGGTGAATTTAATCAGCATTTGTCATGCATTTTAAAGTACAAAAGCAAGTTTCATTTTTCATGCCCTATTTTGGGGGCATTTGTGAAAACAAGGGTCTTCATTTCTTTTTTTTTTTTTAAGATCTTATTTATTCTTGAGAGACACACACAGAGAGAGAGAGAGAGGCAGAGACACAGGCAGAGAGAGAAACAGGCTCCTCACCAGGATCCTGATGTGGGACTCGAACCCAGGACCCCGGGATCATGACCTGAGCCAAAGGCAGATGCTCAACCACTGAGCCACCCAGTTGCCTCAAGGGTCTTCATTTCTTGCTGCACTGGATCCATAAGAACTTTTGAGATCTTTTATTTCCTCTCTCCATAATCACTAATGTATTTTCGTTATCTTCTCATATATTTGAATGAAACACGTTGCAGGTTTCTTTTCACTCCTTTTCTTTTCTCTGCCTGGGTTTGTAATCTGGTGAAGAAAGGCAAAACTCTTTATCTTATAGAGAAATAAGTATTGCTTAAGGACCATTAAATCAGGTTAGTTTCTTCATAGATTAAAAAAAATAATAATTCCTTACCTTCCTCGTCACCTCTTCACTTTCTTAAAAGTTTTTTGTTTTGCTTTGTTTTTACAAAGATGTTATTGTCAAAAACTGGACAATGAGAATGAGTTGTCTCAGACTTTGAGGGAGAATTTATGTCAGAATTGGACTTTCTGTGTAGCTGGTGTTTTATAAGACATTTGTAAGCATTTTTAAGAAAGTTTACACTTCACAAAGAATGGTGCCCAAATCACTACTGGCTTCTCCTGCAGAGAGGTGGCTGGACATCATGTACCCAATTTCTAATAGTGAAACTAAAGGTATCTTACAGGTGCCAAGATAATTGTTTTTAAATATATGAGATGCTTCTAAAATTCCTATTTTGTTTTTTTTTTTTTTTTTTTAAAACAACCTTTTTTTTTTTTTTAATTTTTTTTTATTTACTTATGATAGGCAAACAGTGAGAGAGAGAGAGGCAGAGACACAGGCAGAGGGAGAAGCAGGCTCCATACACCGGGAGCCTGACGTGGGATTTGATCCTGGGTCTCCAGGATCGCGCCCTGGGCCAAAGGCAGGCGCCAAACCGCTGCGCCACACAGGGATCCCTAAAATTCCTATTTTGAATTGGTGCCCTCCCAAGCACAATAGAAAAATAATTAAATTTTATAACTTGGAACTCTACTTCTTCAGCCCCTAGATTCAGGCTTTTATGAATCATACAGAACAGCAATTTGTTTTCCAAACTTAAGTGGTACAATTTTCTAGTCACCATGTAAATCAGGCACATCTAGTGCATACATTTGACCCTATGCTGTTTTATTTTTTCTTTATGTCAAACATCACAATTATTCTCATGTTATTTTGTAGGCACATGTTTTGTCTTTTTAATCTTATCTCCTTGAGTCAAATGGAAACATGCTACTTTTTGTTGGACCCTGGCTATAAGATTTTCAGTAATTGCTGGCTAATTTTGTCCTGCGTGTTATCATTTGCCTTTGTATTTCCCTCTGGGAACCTCATCATCTTGCAGGTTATTATCATAAGGAATCACTTTTTACTTTACACTATTCAGAGGTTACAACCAGCAGTCCATTCACTAGATTTAACTACTAGTCTTGTTTTAATTGGTCAGTGAAGTGTTATTAGAACATTCAATATTCCACCTAAATGTTTTAAGGTGGAGCATTTCCACTTCTACTCACCCCTTCTGCTCCTTACTGTCCAACACTCTAATAATCTACTGCTTAGTCTGAAAATATATGTGAGTTTGAAACCTTCCCGTTCTTTATTTTATTACCCCATGTGACACTTTCATTCATTGAACACCTACCTGTTAGGTGCCTATAGAAGCCAGGCACTGTTTTAGAAGCAGAGAGACCGACATGAGTCCCTATCTCCATGGAGTTTACGTTCTAGAGAGCTACCTTCTGCAATTTGATAATTTCTCAGTAAATATTTGGAAAAAGGTGAATGAAGTAGAATAAAGTAGGTGTTAGTCTAGGTCTTATGAGAAGCAGATACTAAGATAAGATGAAAACCTCAGAATTTTCATTAAAAAATGCTTATGTGTGGGGCACCTGTGTGGCTCAATGGTTGAGTGTCTGCCTTCAGCTCAGGTCATTATCCCGGAGTCCTCTGATGGAGTCCCGCATCAGGGTCCCAGCAGGGAGTCTGTTTCTCCCTCTGCCTATGTCTCTGCCTCTTTCGGTGTGTCTCTCATGAATAAATAAATAAAATCTTTAAAAAAAAAGAAAAGAAAATGTTTATGTGGAAGGAAATAGGGCCTAAGTTATGACTTGGCTTGTCTGACTGAACCTAATGCAAAACAGGTGGTTCTAGATGCATAACTTGGTATCTTATGGTCAAGGATTTCATCTCAACCAGAATTGCATAACAGGACATTTCTTAAAGGGAGTGTAATCCTCTCTTGCTGATGGCAAGGCCTTCCTGTGATTTCCAGGGAAATATATCATTACTGAAGCTTGCCATAAATTCCGTACTGTATCATGTCCTCCTACTAACAACTCCAACACCATAGGGATAGTTTGATAGAAGATAATGTCCAAGCAGCAGGGCTTATTGTACCCAGCCTGGATCTACTGCTTTACACTTTCCTGCTCTAGGCCCATTTCAG
Source organism: Canis lupus familiaris (assembly GCF_011100685.1). NCBI lineage: Eukaryota > Metazoa > Chordata > Mammalia > Carnivora > Canidae > Canis > Canis lupus. Next base: position 21,291,289 of record NC_049253.1, read on the forward strand.
AGCTGGCATCCCTCCATGTCACCTGCAATATAAGTATATAGGTATGGGATATGGTCCCTAGGGAGCCCAAGTTGGCCTAACAAAAAAATGCTACTTTCTTTGTAGTGAGATATGGGAAATGAGCCATTTGCTACCTTGGAGGAGATTTTCCAGTATGCCTATGACCACAGGGCTCTAAAAAATTCACTGAATTGGCCAATCACTATATCTATATAGGACTTAATGTCTAACCCTCTTGACCACGTGTATCTTATTAATGATTCCACTATAGTAGCCACCTCTTACTTGTCCTGTCCAGTCAGCAGGATGTTGTCAATGTAATGGACCAGAGTGTCATTCTATGGGATGTCCAGGTGGTCCAGATCTCATTGTACTATATAATAGCATAGGGCAGACAAGTTAATGTAACTCTGATGTAAAATTTTAAAGAATGTTTTTGCCTTCCCATGTGAATGCAAACTGTTTTTAATCCTCTTTTCTAATTGGGATGAAATAAAATTACTGAATTACTGCATACCATGTGCCTGAGGTCTTATTAATTCACTCTAGGAGTAATACCATGTCTGACACAGTAGCTGTGATGGGGCTGCTTGCTGGATATATCTGCAGTGTGATCTGTAGTCATTCTCCTGGATTCCTCTGATTTCTACAGAAGTCAGAATTAAACAGATATGAAAAAGTCAAAAAAAAAAAAAAAAAGAAAAAGTCAACCACCCATCTTTTACGTCTTTAATGGTAACACTAATCTCCACCATTTCTCTAGAGATATAGTATTGGTTTTGATTTACTATCTTGTAGGTAGGTCAGTTACAGAAATTTCCATTTGACCCTTACCACTATATTTTCTCCACTACTGTGCTATTTCACAGACCAAGAACCCAATTTGGGAGTTATTCCAACTGCCAATTATGCACTCAGTGACTGGGACATTGGTCATCCAATGTATCTTGGGTATTTGGGCCCACTGGTAATAAGATTTTAGCCAGGACCCTGTTATTACCTGACCCCTATAACTTCCCACTCTATCACAAGGACTATGAGAAGGTTTTGGGTCTTGAAGTATCAGTGTTGACTCAGACCATTAGACCATGTCTAATAATATTCAAAATGTTTGCTTATTCCCCATACCTAATGCACAATAGCCAAAGTATGACCATAGGTCATTTCATAAGGGTGGGTGAATAATGACAATATATATTTGCCATGCGTTTCAGGGTCTGTCCTCATAGAGAACCAGTTCTTCAATTAGTAGCTTCTGAATCTGAAAATTGGCTCAGATCTTGGAAATGAACAAGAGACAGCAACTTCTTCTTGCACTGACCACTGGGGAAAAGAGGTAGGAAGATTCTGGTGGGATCATTTGCTGCTTTGTAAGGGAGAAGCTTTCTGCAGCACTTGTCTTGACAGTGGAGGGACCACAGATCTACTCATTATTTTCACTTACAATGTTCTACCTCCACACCAAGTGGGTATGCTAGCTCTTACTAGGGAAATGTGGGCCACCTCTGCAGGCCTGAGGATCTGCAGGGACCGCAGAATCAACATCCTCATGTGCATCCTTCCATATGTTTCCATTCCTGTATTCAGGATTTTAGGTTTTCTCTTCCAGGGTCCTGACCTTGGCATAGAGACTTGCTTTGGCTGAGAGTTCAACTATCTTGGAGATCTGCAACTCTCACACTTAGATGTTCAGGCTGTCATTCAATTATGTCTACCCTTCTAGTACAGGTCATTATAGCCTCTATATAAACCACCACTTGGGCTTTCTCCTTTCCAAACTTAGCAAGTAACTTCTAGTTAACAACTTTCATTCTCTCATTACCCTTGCAGAGAATATTAACATGACTTAGAAGTAATTGGCATTCTTTTTCACCAGGACATTTACAAAATACAGTATTTCAATTTGTTTTCACAACAAATAGTGCTAAATCCTTATAAACCAATATATTTATTCCTATAGAATAGATTACCAAAATAAAGTTAAAAGTTATTTCAAATTGTACGGACATTACTAGATGACATCGCTGCTCTATTTCTGTTGTAACCACTCATGTTTTTGCCAGCAATCTATGAGACCACATAATACCCATCACACTCTCCAATATTGGATATCAACTTTTTTATATTCACCAATCTGGTCTAGGAAAAAATGTTCTCATTGTAGTCATAATTTGCATTTTCCTGACTGCCAGTCAAGAAATAGTTTTTTTGCCCATCTGGCTTTCTTTTTTCTGTTCGTATTTTTGCCCACTCTTATATTTTATTTGCTTTTTACTTATCAGTTTGTAGAATCTATATGTATATAAGTGTTAGAAATAGTTTCTTTGCATTTTTACTTTATGTAGTTTTCAATATGGGACATTATTTATTGTATTTCTAGATATATATAAAATTTCCTTACAGCCTATGTTTTCAGTGTTGCATCTTTTTATACTAGAAGACTAGAAGACTACATATATATATATATATATATACATATATATGTCAAATTTTTTCCCAATACTTAAAAAAAATTTCTTAGATATTTTATTTTATTTCATTTTATTTTAAAGATTTTATTTATTTATTCATGAGAGACACAGAGAGAGGCAGAGACAGGAGAAGCAGTTTCCATGCAAGGAGCCTGATGTGGGACTCGATCCTCGGAGTCCTTAGCCAAAGGCAGACGCTCAACCACTGAGCCACCCAGGTGCCTCAATTTCTTAGATATTTTAACCAAAATTATAAAACTCCAGTGCATTTGAAATTTATACTAATATGTGGTAGAAAGAAGGTCTATATATTTGTTTTCTTCCATCAAGCAAGTCATTTACACCAGGACAGTTATTAAATAATTTTCTTATCAACTATGTCCAAATTTGAGCTTATTTCATCTAGTAGAGATTTTTTTAACATTTTAATTTTTTTAAAGATTTTATTTATTTATTCATGAGAGGCACACACACACACACAGAGAGAGATCGAGAGAGAGAGAGAGAGAGAGGCAGAGACACAGGCAGAGGGAGAAGCAGGCTCCATGCAGGGAGCCGGACGCGGGACACGATCCTCGGTCTCTGGAATCACACCCTGGGCTGAAGGCAGCGCTAAACCACTGAGCCACCGGGGCTGCCCAATATTTTAATTCTTTAAATTTTTTAAAATGTTTATATATTTTTAATTTTCAGGAGTTATAAAATATTCTATTTTCATACCTAACAATAGTCATTTATTTCTGGCTTTTTTGGTTGGTTGTCCATTGTTTTGTGTTGTTCTCTACAAATCGCATTCTGCCTTTCTCTAACTAAACAAATATTTCAAAATCATTATTATTTTATTCATGCACTCTGGGAATTATTTGACAAAGTTAGTTTAGCCATTTACCTCCACTAACTCCCCTGGGATCTCCAATCCATCAGTTTCTTCTTGTCTTGACAGTGGAGAGACCACAGATCTACTCATTATTTTCACTTACGATGTTGTACCTCCACACCATGAAGTGTGTATGCTCCCTAGAACCTACAGCATGCAAATACACATTAACTTTAACTCTAACTTTTTAAATCTGTGTTCCAAGTATAAGTTTCAAGCAATAAGCCCAATTCCAGTCTTCTTTCTCAGTGGGCAGTTTTGATTTCATACTTTATGCAACAGAATTTTGAGCTACCTTTGCTGGCTTTTGCCCTTGAACCAGAGTCCTATCTACTTTCATCCTTATCTCTCCCTTATGTTTTTTCAATTTCTAATAGAAATATTTGTTAGGTTTTCAGCAAAACCATGTGATTTGAATATTCCCTGCTTATATCTTATATATTCTTACTTTTTCTTCGGTGTAGACACAAAGTCTCACACTGTTGTAACCAGAAATCACTCATTCCCACCAAATTAAAATGAATTCCTTAGTTCCCATGGAGTGTTGGATCTACTAATGGAAGCTATCTTGTTCTAATAGACTATGTGTTAATAGAGTAGCTATATGGCAATTTACAGTATTTTGTAAATAGTCCTCACTATACTTTTTTCAAACTATTCTTGGTTGTTGTAGTAGATTAGATACACTATTAAAAGGTGGAGAAGAAATAGAAAAATATTCTTCAACCTGAGACGGCACTTTGAGACCAGAAAATGAAGCAGGCTAATCCATACAGTTTACAGAATTTTATTCAGGGTAACTTACTGACAGGGGGATCAGGCAAAGGACTATTCATGGCAGCTGCATAGTTCTTCTCCACAAAATCCAGACCTTAGTCCACAGATTTTATAGACCTTAGTCCACAAATTTCATAGAGCGAGGGGACCCACAGAAGAACACTGTAGTGAGATCAAAAGGTTTGCATGCACTCAAAGGGCTTGCCTCCACCTTTAATTTGATCTAACCTTTAACTTGATCCTGGCACCACCTGTGCATCAAGAAGGGGAAAAACTGTGTTATCTCTAACAGATTCATAGAAGGCCAAAACGTGCCTCCCTCCATTCCAGCCCTAGTAGGGAATTCTTAAGTATGTATATTAATCTCCAAGGAATCCAGAACACAGCCCCAAGAGAGGTCACCGAATAAACATGAACAATATGCAGTCAGTATTGTCATCAGTAAGTTTGTCTAGGGATTCTAACATGAGCTAAGGAGTTTTCCATATTTTTCTATAACCTGGATTAAATAGCAGGGTACTGCCTGGAACATTAATTATATGTCAATTTACGAGGGTTTCACAACTTTAAGACATCACCTTTCTAGAGTTATGTTTTATTCCCTTATTGTGGAAATTCTATTTATTTACTGCTGTGACAATTTATAATGTCTATGTTATTTTTAGTTAACTTAATTCAAATATTTTTCAAAACTATTGTGAATGGATATTTTTTATGTTTCCATTTCCAATTGAGTAACACAATATAGAAAAGAGCTATAGAACATTGTGTGTGTATATTTTTATAAAGGACACATAGTTTTTCTAATTCTAAAATATTTTAATAGAGTCTCTTTGGGGTAGTTATACAATTTGGAGCCAAAATAATATTGTCTATCTAATATTTATTCTTTTTTTATTTTTATATTATCTTATTAAATAAGACCTCCACTGTAATGCTAAATAATATTAGTCATAAGGGTGTTTCTGTCTAGTTCCTAACTTTAAGAGAAGTTTTAGCATTTTACAATTTACTATATTTGTTCTTGATTTTTGTTAGAAAATCTTTATTGGGATGCCTGGGTGGCTCAGCGATTGATCATCTGCCTTCAGCTCAGGTCGTGATCCCAGGATCCAGGATCGAGTCCCACATTGGGCTCCTCTCAGGGAGCCCACTTCTCCCTCTGCCTATGTCTCTGCCTCTCTCTGTGTCATGAATAAATAAATGAATCTTTAAAAAAAAAAAAAAAAGGAAATCTTTATCATTTTAAGTAGTCTTCTTCTTTTCCTACTTTGTGTTGCAATTAGAAATGGTTGTTGAATTTCACTAATGTCTTCTGAGCATCTATTGATCCAATCATATATTTTTTCTTCATTGACACATCGATGTCTTGAGTTATTCTGATATTCTCCATAGTGGTGAACCATTCTTGCAATTTCATACTTGTTCATTGTGTATTAGTTTTCTTAATACAGTTCTAAATTTGCTTTGCTCTAATTCTGAAAAAGAGTATTTTCTCTATCTCTATTAAGAGTGTTGCACTCTATCAGACTTTGGTATTAAGGTTGTCTAGGGATTTTAACATGAATTAAGGAGTTTTCCATATTTTTCTATAACCTGGATTCAATAGTATATGGAGTATTGTTTTTAAGATTTAAATAGAATGTAACTTTAAAGTCCTGCTTCTTTTTATTTTTCCTTTTCATGGTTATTATTCTCTCATTGTTTCTTTACTTCCAGCAATTTCTGTTTATTTTATGAGAAAAATCCATTTTATTTCATATGTACTCTATAGCATTTCATAAAAATAATCTCTTTTGGTTTATAAGATTGTTTCTGACAATATGATAAAATTCTATTAAACATCCCCAAAACAAAAGCAAATCCTCTTTCTAGAATTTAAATATCTATATATATCTATCAAAACAAAATTATTGATTATATTATTAATCTGCCTTTCTATTAATTTGATCTGTCAAATTCTAAAACAGACATTATATTATTATCGCCCACTATGAAATTTTCATACAATCTCTTCTGGGTTCTTAGGAGTTTGTAGACCTGTCTGGCATGTTGATTAGTGCATATTCTCAGTGCATATTAGTGAATTATTCTCAGTTTGCATCTTTTATCATTATATAATAAAAAGCTCTGTTCTGTTTAATGATATTATCCTTGAATTCTGTTATGTCTTAGTAGTGTCATTTCTGCTTACATTTTGTTTACATTTGCCTTGAATATCTTCTCTTGTGCCTTTGTAGTCAAACTTTCTTTTTCATTGCTTTACCTCAGTGGAAACTGACAGTCTAATAATTAATACCCAATCATATCTTTTCAGCTTATTGAGTCCTCTTAAACAAATCATCATTTTTCTTTCCTGTTTAAACTGATTAAAATATAAAGCAACAAAAGGAAGTTGAGTGGCTCAATCGGTTGAGCATCCAACCTTTGATTTGGGCTCAGGTCATGATCTCAGGGTTGTGAGACTGAGCCTCAAGTCAGGCTCTAAGTTCAGTACAGAGTCTGTTTGTCCTTGTCCCTCTGCTCCTCCCTCTGCTCATACTCTCTTTCTCTCTCTAAAATAAATAAATAAAATCTTTTAAAAATGCTTACCTATATAAAACAATAAAACCTCAACAAAATTCAGGTGCATACTGAGTATAAGATAAATGTAAAGAGATAATATGGAAAAACTGGTGTCCTCAGCACCCACACAGTAAACACAGTAGGGTTTCTCAAATGTTAGTGAATCAGTGAGAAAATGGAGGCAAATGAGCAGAAAAGCAAATAAACACACACACACACACACATACTCCCTGAAAAAGAACCCTGTCTGTGGACAAAGTTCTCTGGTTATCATACACTTAAAAAAATGTATAAATTTTTCTGGAGATTCTCCATTGTTTTTCTCTCCCCCATACAATCTTAGCCTAGAAACCATATTCCTTCCTGTTAGGCCCACCCAGTTCTCTTAGGTATTAACTGAGCTTTCTAATCCTGGGAGAAGCATCCTTCACCTTAGCACAAAAACTAGCCTATAATTTTTAGAGAAACAGGTTCTCCCAGATATGAACTAGTCACAGATTTATCTACTTGCTTATGTTCAATTTAGTTTTCTTTTTTGGTCAAAATCTCTTAGTAGAAACTGTTCAACCTGCCAATTCAATCAGTGAGCATGTGAAGCAAGATTCCTAGGAAACTTCTATGTTGTCCTTTCCTTCTTAACATGCTTTGTTTAGTCTTTTGGAAGGAGGAGCATAATGCAGACAACAAATGTTCCTTCTCTATTCTTGCCTATGCTCTCTGTAAAGGAGTTTCAGTATTTTTTTTAAGATTTATTTATTTATTCATGAGAGACACACAGAAAGAGGCAGAGACACAGGCAGAGAGAGAAGCAGGCTCCTCACAGAGAGCCGCATGTGGGACTTGATCCCAGTCCAGAGGACCAAGCCCTGAGCCAGCAGAAGGCAGATGTTCAACCACTGAACCACCAGGGCTTCCCGAAAAGGGATCCCATTATTATGGTAAAATGTCTAATCAGTCTTTCCTTCCTCATTCTTGGGAAGAAGTGAGTTTGAGAAAGGACACGGACCATCTAGCGCGGTCACTTTGGCCTCTTCCTCTTAGACATTAGACAGCATGCATTCTTCTTCCTTTGTGCCTTACATTCCAAAAGGGAAGGTTTGTTCCCACAAGAAGCAGAAAGTAAGGAATATGGAAGCAATTTCATATCAGGAAAATGGAAGGATCTGTTACATTGTGTTTCAAACTGAGATTTGGTTAAAAAGTGGATTTTGGGAAACACAATAACACCTAAACTCTAATTGAAACTAAGTAGATTTCAGCAGTTTTAGTTGTTCTATGAGGATGATTTTTTGACTTGGCTACTAACTACTATCTAGGAAGATTTTAAGTACTACTTCACTATGTTTTGTTTTTAAAGTTGAAAACCCTGACTTGATCCACTGATTATCATAGTTCAGTACTAACTTCTGTGTTGTAGCAATATCACATTAAATTCTAGATTTTCTGAGACTTCTTTCACTGATAAAACTACCTTGTTCTACTAGCTAGAGGCTGGTTTAAGTGAGCTAGTTAGCCTTATTCAAGTGTGCTGAGACTTAGCAAATTCCAATTTTCTGTTCTTCCTGAGCCCTCAGCCTGATGTTGGCTGTCCCCAAGCATGTTATTTTTCCTTCTATGTTCTAAATTGTATTAAGTTCCAAAGGAGAAAGCTGAGAAAAGTGACTTTTTATGATCTTTTCAAGATTGTTTGCTCTACATGTTCCAAACTTGGCTCAGGATGACTACATTACATATGCTCTAACTATAGATTTTATTTGATTCTCTCACAGCAATAGAGTAGATTGTATAAATCAACACGAAGTAAAACGAGACTATGTTAGAAATAAAAAATGCCTTTTCTGCTTAGAGCAGAAAATCAACTCATTTAAATTATTGCAGATACAAAGACAAAAAAGGCAATTCAAAAGCCTTTTCTTGAAATACTTTGAGAAGTTGAACCTGCACGTGTAATAAAAAATAAAATAAAATAAACAATAGACAGTATTGAAAATGTGTAGGACGCCTGGGTGGCTCAGCAGTTTATTTAGCACCTGCTTTCGGGCCGGGACGTGATCCTGGGGTCCCAGGATCAAGTCCCAGGATTGAGTCCCGCATCCGGCTCCCTGCATGGAGCCTGCTTCTCCCTCTGCCTGTGTCTCTGCCTCTCTCTCTCTTTCTCTCTCTCTCTCTGTCTCTCATGAATAAATAAATAAAATCTCTAAAAAAATAAGAAAATGTGCAATGAAATAAAACTATACACCTATTTGAATGGCCAAAATCCAGAATCCTGACAACAAATGCTGCTGAGGATGCAGAGCAACAAGGACACTCATTTATTGCTCGTGGGAATGCAGAACAGTATGGCCACTTTGGAAGACACTTTGGCAATTTCTTATAAAACCACTTTACATGCCCTTACAATAAGATGCAACAACCATACTCCTTGATATTTCCCAAAAGAATTGAAAACATATGTCCAAAAATAACCTGCACATGAATGTTTATAGCTTTATTCATAATTGTCAAAAGTTGGAAGCAACTAAGATGCCTTTCAGCAGGCAAATGGATAAACTGTGCTACATTCAGATTTTGGAATATTACTCAGCACTAGAAATAAATGAGCTCTAAAGCCATGAAAAGACATGGAAGAAACTTAAATGTATATTGCTAAGTGAAAGCAGCCAATCTGAAAAGCTAAACCTGTATAATTTAATATATATTAAAATGTATAATACATTTTAGAAAAGGTAAAACTATAGAGATGGTAAAAAAATATCAGTGGTTGTCAGGAGCTAGTGGGGAAGAATGAATAAATAGGCAGAGCACAGAAGATTATTAGGGCAATGAGACTACTCTGTATAACACTATAAAGGTGTGGATACATGTCATTATAAAGTCATCCAAACCCATAGAATATAAAATACCAAGAGTAAATCCTAATGCAAGCTATGGACTCTAGGAAATAATGATGTGTTAATGTAGGTCCATCAATTGTAACAAATGTAGGTACTCTCATGGGGTGGGGGGGTTGATAATGGGAGAGGCTATCTATGTGTGGGAACAGGGGACATATGGGAATTCTGTGTACCTTATGGTCAATTTTTCTGTGAGTTTGTCTAAAAAATATTTTTCAAAAAGATGGTAAAATGCAGCTTTGCTTTCAGACCAAATGGTAAAAGGATGAAACTATATAAGGGAAGACGGAGTTATTCAGCTCAAGGTAAGGAGGGAAAGTTCCTTGAAGAAACATTACAAGGATAAAAACTAGATAGTTATGAAAAAAAAAAATTATATCTTGAAGGCCAAGATAGACAAATGGAAAAAGAAAAGATACATCCAAGGTAGCTTCTCTTAAAATAAGATATCCAAAGGGGGAGGGGTATTTCCCTGCTTTTAAATTAGTAAAATTGATAGGGAAACAGAAGTATCCAACAGAAGAGAATCTAAATCAGAAATAATCCTCCAGAGTGTGCCAGGATCTAAGAGAGTATTCATAGGTAGCCTTAGACACAAAAAGAATTTAGAATAAGAGCAGTTGGGGAACTACTTCATACAAATTTGTTTCTACAGAGTGGTTGCAGAACACCTGGAAAAATTTTAAATGGGAAGACCAGGAAGATCAGTGGGGAAGAAAAACTACAACAACAACAACAACAAATTATTATTATTATTATTATTAGAGTTCCAAAGTAAGGTGACCTTAGTAAAGTGAGGATATAGATATTTATTGCACCTTAAGTATCTCTGTAATTAAGACCTTAAAGCATGGTATAGGAAAGATGAGACAAACGACAGGAGAGCCAGAGAAGGTGAGGACAGATTCCATCCAGCCCTGGGTCAAATATTTCTGTTTGCAAAATATGTCCTGTCATATTCCATTATTCAATTCCAAAAGAAGAAGCACAAGATTTCATTAAATCATAAATGCTTTTATCAGACTCAAAACTTCATGGCATCCTTTTTTTTTCACTAAACAAGAATACAGAGCAAAATTTAGAGAACTGTATTGGAAGTTTTAAGAAGTTTGAAGCTATTGAGTCTTTTTAAAAGTTATATAGAAATAGAACAGTGAAATGGAAAAATATATCACACTACTTCAGGAAAAGAAATAGAAGAAAGAAATATAATCAATAAGTAGTATGTTCAAAATGTGTGGAAAGCCAGTGTCTTGAGGAACAAACAGCAAATAGTATGGGTCTCTGCTAGAGATGTTCCAAGAACATAAACGGTCTCAGTTGAGGACATGGAGAGGATGATTCTCCAACTGAGACAAATGTGATGATGAGTGACAATACTTCCCGAAAGAGGCAGCTTTTATATGAATAGGTTTGTACCCTGACAGCACACGGGAATTACCTGGAGAACTTTTAAAACCAGTGCTATCATAGGCATACCCCAGAGATTGTGATTTAATTAATTTAGGGCAGGACTTAGTCATCAGTATTTTTTTTTAAAAAGCTCTCCAGGTGATTTGAACATGCAATGATAGTTGAAAAGTGTTTTATAGGCCTAAGCAAGCAATTCTCAACCCTAGTGGTACCTTAGAAACCTATGGAAAGCTTTTCAAATATTTCCATGTCTGGGTCCAAAGCCAGAGAGTGGGGTATGTTTGCACAGTTTCCCCAGTGATACTGTTTCAAGGCTAGCCTTGAGAAACAAAAGCTCAAACAATCCACAAGAGGTGTTGGCAGCAGTCACTGCTCACAGGTTAAAAAATGCCAGAAACACAGAGCTCAGATGTGAAATGGAAATTTAAAGGTCTTAAAGATTTGAGAAAGATGCCTCAATTAAGACCTAGATGACTGAAGGTGCCAAGATTGTACAATTGTAACCTTTGGAAAAATTCCACAATATCCCAAATGGTGTTCTTTGAGAGAACAGTTAATAGGAGTAGACTTCCATCTAAATAGAGTATATCTTCGATGACTGAAAAGCTACTGTAAATGGTATATTTTTATTCATTTTGTGGTTGTTTGTGTAAGTATGTAGAAATAGTTAATTTTTGTATAAAGACCTTGAATTCACTGAGTATGCTAAGTATATCTATCCATTTTAATGATTGATTCTACATTAAAATCATTATCTATAAAAAATGACATTTTATTCTTTTTCCATTCATTTACTTATTTACCTTGCCTTATTGTACTGACGTGGATCTCCAGCTAAAATCATCATTAGGAATGATTGATATTGGATACTTTTGTCTGGGTCCTAATTTCAAAACCAAAACTCACCTTCTACTTTGATATAGGGTTTTTGTTTGCTTCAGGTTTACCAATTTTATCAATCCCTTCAAAGAAACTTGTAGTTTGGTTACTTTTCTGTTACTTTCCTGACTTCAATTGCATTGATTTCTGTTCTGTTATTATTTTTTTTCTTCTTCTTTTCCCCTGCTTGCTTTATCTTTACCTTTCTATCTGTTCTTTGTTTTCCAAAGATAAAAGTTTAGGTTATTGAATTTAGATTCTTCTTCTCTTCTAAAATATTCATTTAGTGTTATACATATCCCTCCAGGCATCATTTAATGCATTTTACAAATTTTGACAAATTGTATTTTTATTTTCATTTAGTCAAAATACTTTTTAATTTCCATTGAGGTTTCTTTGATCAAAGTGTTATGTATAAATGTGTTAGTCTCTAAATATTTGGGAATTTTCCAGCTATCTTTCTCTTATTAATTTCTAATTTAATTCCATTGTGCTCTGAGACCATACACGTATGATTACTATAATTTCTAATTTACTAAATTATTTATGGGCCAGAATGTGGTCCATCTTGTAAAGTGCCCCATGTGATCTTGAGAAGAATGTGTATTCTGCTCTTGTTGGATGGAATAGTCTATAATGTTAATTAGATCAAATTGATTGATAGTGCTGGTCAGGTAAACTGTATCCTTACTGATTTTCTACCTCCTTGATCTAGCAATTACTGATAGAGAAGTGTTGAAGTCTCTAACTATAATATGGTTTGTCAATTTCTCCTTGTAATTCTATCAGTTTTTGCCTCACGTATTTTGTCACTGTATTGTTAAGGACATGCACAGCAATGATTTTTATGTCTTCTTGGGAAATTGACTGCTTTATCATTACCTGAAGTCCCCCTTATCCCCGATAATTATCCTTGTTTAAAGTCTGCCTTGACTATGATTAATATAACTACGCCAGCTTTCTTTCAATCTGTGTTAACATAGTATATCTTTTCACTTATTTAATTGTTCATATTTAAAGTAGTTTCTTATAGATTACATATAGTTGGTCTTGGGTTTTTTTCCCCTCTTCTGACAATCTTTATCTTTTAATTGGTGTTTTTAGATCATTCACATTTAACATGATCATTGATATAGTTGGATTGGTATCTATTATGTCTGCAACTGCTTTCTACCTGTTGCTCTTTTTTTTTTCTTGTTTTCTTTTCTTGTGTTCTTCTCTTTTTTTCTTCCTTCCTTTCTTCCTCCCCTGTGGAAAGCCTGATGTGGGACTCGATCCCAGGAACCCAGGATCACGACCCAAGTAAAAGGCAGACACTCAACCACTGAGCCACCCAGGTGCTCCCTTTCCTAGTTTTAGATGAGCATTTTATATGATTAGTATCTCTCTTCTTTTAACTATTCAGTTATACTTTTCACAATGTTTTTAGTAGTTGCCTTAGAATTTACAATACACATTTATAACTGATCTAGATTTATTTTCAAATGTCACTGTACCACTTATGTGCAATGCAAGTACTTTATAACCAAGTGTTATGGGTTGAATTGTGTCCCCCAGAAAAGAATTGATGAAGTCTTAACCCTCTTCTCCTTTTAAAAAAAAAAAAATTATATTTATTTTCTCTTTGCATTTCTCTTTGGGAAGTTTCTACCAACAGGTTTCCAAGCTCATTGATTCTTTCCTTGGCTGTGCCAGGCTGCTTGATGTACCCATCACAGGAATCCTTCATTTCTGTCATACTATTTTTTTCATTTCTAGCATTTGTTGTGATTCTTTCTTAGAGTTTCTACCTCTGTTTACATTAACCATCTCTCATGCATGTCAACTGGTTTTCCCTTAACTTATATAATCTTAACACATTTATTAAGGTTAATTCATTACCTTTAACATAGTCTTTAAAATATTGTTATTTTAAATTCCCTGTCCAATAATTCCAACATCTGTGCAATATCTGCTTATTTGTCTTTTCAGGCTGTGTTTTTGTTTTTGTTTTTGTTTTTCTTATTTCTTAGGATTCCTTGTGATTTTCTGTTATCAGGTCTTAGGAATTTAGGCAAAAGTCCTTTATTGTGAGATTCTATGGTAATCTATGAGTTGAGATTTTTTCATTCAACTCTAGCTCTAGGCACCCAAGACTCTAACATTTTTCAGGTGTCCCTGTTTTTGTCTCTTTATCTCCTTATTCCTTAAATGAAGCCTGCACTTTGCAGCTCTTTCAGCTATAATTCCCTACTATTATACTGGGACCCTGTTGATATGGTGATAAAGTGTGGGGGAGGGGAAGCATTTTCTAATCTTAAGATTATATCTGTCTTTTAAAGTACTTGTGATGCAGGGCCTCAACAAGTATTTTATGCTCCACCCAGCCATTTATATGATGCAAGAAAACCAGAGATGGCTAGGAAGTGATAAATGCCTTCCCATTTAGGTGAGATAAGAACTGATAAAAGTCTTTTCCCCCTGGATCTGAGGCTTTTGTTATAAAGAACATTATAAGTAAAATGTTTACATTCCTTATCCTCCTGCTAGAACCTCCAGGAGATTTTTTTCTTAGCTCCTCTCCAAGAGAATTTTGTGGGATTCCTGGAGGTAAAATCTATGAAAATATTGGGCACCCTCAACCCTATGATTCCCCCAGATAGTTTCCTACTCTCACACTTTTCTTCCCTAAACCCCAGCAATGCATCAAAGTTACCATGTAAGTGTTCCTATCAATGTATGGATCCTCCTACTTCTCTTCTAGATCTTATAAAGCAGATCTTGGCAGTGATTCTTTGTATTCTCCTGTATTTCCAGATTTCAATATGGCAGTTTTCCCTATAAGATGTTAGATATGAAACTGGAAGTCTTTGATTTTACCTTTCAAAGATAGGATTGTTTCTACTTTAGGAATAGGGACATATCACCAAATCCAATCAGAAATTAATGTTTTTAAAGACTACATATCAATTCTGGTAAAGGATAGTCTATTCCAGTTTATACTTACTCCTAAATATCATTCCAAGAGGTCCCAAGAAAATCTGAAATATTTGCAAGTTTTCTTCATTCTTGAAATTGAAATTGGAGGACTTTGAACTTCAGTTCTTGTCAAACCATTCCCATGAGTCTGCTGGAGTCTCTGTTCAACATTTCACGCTGTCACCCCAAGTTTTGCTTTATTGGTAATGTCTTCAACAGAGACATGGCATTAAATGGTAAGCCTACTTCTCTTAGCTTTTTTTCCTTTTCTGCATCTTTGATGAACAGATTCCTATTGTCTGATAACAGAGTCCTTCACCAAACTTTAAACTAGCTTCTCTGAATCCTCTTTTCAACTAGGCCATAATCCTTCCCAGCCTGCCAAAGCCAGTCTTAGCAAAGAATTCTTCTAAGTCAATTCCTATCCTTGACATCTGATCACTTTTGACATCTAATTAAATTCTTCATCCCTCACATTCAATGTATAAATCCTTACTCTGACATTAGCAAGAATCCTGTCAGGTCCGTTTAGCAAGAATCTTCCTTCACATAATGTCTCCTTATAATAATTTCTTTTCCATTGACCTCCCCCCACCCAAGTCTGTCTGTTGACTATAAATCCCCACTTGTCTTGCATTTAGAATTGAGTTCAATCTCTTTTCCCTATTGTAATGATCTTAACCCCTATTACAATAGTCTTGAAATATCTTTATCTTTTTTAGCAAGTATTAAAATAATTTTTATTAACACTAGAAGCTTTCCAATATCCTCAAATAGATTTGTAATAATATATTCTCTCCAGAGTTTTCAACTATTTAATGTAGTAGGTGTGGAGGCAGAGAAAAATTAAGGCCATCCCACCTAAAGTTTAGCATTAGCACAAGTACAGCCATCTTAGGCCCCTGTGAATAAGAGCTGAACTTGAAGGGAGAAACTGCAGAATGTCCTCAATGTCCTTGGCAGGGAATCCCATATCAGAAAGACAGCAGAGCTCAGAATTGCCCTGGGCAGAGAATCCCATATCAGAAAGACAACAGAGCCCACGCCCGTGGTAGAAATTCCCATATTAGAATGAGAACAGAGCTCAATGCCCTTGAAAGCCCCATATCAGAATGTAAACAGAACTTGAGAAATTCCTCCACCCCTTCTGAAAATCCCCTAGACCAGCCTATAAAAAACCCAGCTGTAACTCACTTGGGGTCCAAGTCCCTGCTCCACTGTGTTGATATACTTGGACCCAAGCTCCAGCTTGCTAATAAGCCCTCGTGTGCTTGCATCAGTGTCGGCTCCTTGGTGGTTTCTCAGATTCGCAATCTTGGGAACAACAGTAGGGTGGGTTCAAAATAACTTAGACAGTCATGTCTCAAGAATAATTGAGGGCTTAAGAGAATATACCAAACACTAAAATGTGTTACATAAAGTACCTGTTTATACAACAGTCTTACAAAAATATCAAACTTATTTTACAGATTAAGAAGTGGAAGATTAAAATGAATATTTATTTTTCTCATTGTTTCACAAATATTAAAGAATGAGAGATTAAATTTAATCCCAAATTGGGCTGATTACAAAGATAATACTTCTCAGCACTATTTTCCACAGCCTCTCTAAGCATCTTGACTTAGTGAAATTAATAGTATGAGTTATGATTCATTTTAGATTTTATGTTTTATCACAATCTCCCTAAGATAGTTTAGTTTTGGTGGATGTCCCCACATCATTCCTATATAGACATTTTTTTTCCTGTAACAAATTTTATGTAGACACATATGCCAAGTACAGATTCAGAACTCTCAAAATACTAATTTTCAATTCTTATAATCATTTGAGATAGAGCCTTTCAGTATTTCAATTTTACCTGTGAGAATATAGAGGTTGAAAGAGAGGTAAGTAATATTCCAAAGATTGCAATTCTGTGTGGAGGAGTCAGGATTTGAAAACAAATCATTTTACCTTGAAATTCATACTTGACCTCAACATTATTTTACCTTCTTTGATAAGTAGTTCTGTCAGAATTTTACTTTGACAGATTAGTGATATGGTCATGTTTTCCCCACTTACAAATTGAGCCATTCATTTCAATCTCTTTCCTAAACGACTATTAATATATAACAAATTCTAAATTATTATAATTATGGCTAACTTATTTATCATATGTTAAAATTATTAAAATTTACTTCACTATCTTATACATTCAGTGTTCAAGATCAGCTAAGAAGTTCTATTTCTGTACCTATCAACATCCTCCTCCCACCTTCAGCCTTAATCATCATGTCCTCTTTTCAGAATGACATCACTGATATGTTAGTTCCATTTGACAGCTGTCACCATATCCTGGAAGATCCCAACTTTTCCTTCAGTTACACTGCTTAAAATATGCAGTACTTCACATGTATATTATATTGCTTATAATTCTGCTCCAGTCTGGGATAGTCACCTCTTTAAGAGAATCTATATTTTCATAAGCAAAAACTTCTATGTGTTTAGATAAATAAAATGGAATGACAACACTTTCAGTAATTAAAATATATGCTTATCAATTTGGAGGCACTTCTAGAGATATTTTGAAGCCCTTATTCAAACATGAATATAGCTATTTTCAAATGTATATTAAAAAGTTTATATGTATACAATATCAATTTTACAGTACAAACCTGTAGCTGGTAGAGGTATTGCCTAGGTAGAAGTTACTTAGTTATTTGTTTCCTCTTCATTTTTGACATCTTGTACAAATTTCTGAAATGCTAACTAAATACTGAAAATGGTTTAACTGAAAATTTTCAGAGAAGAATCCACTATTGAAGGGCATTGATAATGACATATGAAAATGTTTACCTCAAAATGAATTGTCCCTTGCACAATGTTAATTAGCATAGGTCAGTCATACAGACATATCATCCAGTCAGGCAATCAACATTCATAGTTGAGATCTGCCTACACTAATTACTAAGCACTGGGAACTTTACTAAGGAAAAGGGTATCATGACAAAACAGATGGAGGTACACAAATCAAGTAATTTTAGGGAGAAGTAATAGAGCATTACTTCTAAATGAAGGAATACACACACAAACACACACACACACACACACACACACACACACACACCCCTGAGCTGCTATTGCAATTCTAGCTCCCATATGATTTAAATAAAATTATTTAAAATACATTTTAAAATATCGTGATCATTGAGGATGGATATTGAATTTTTAATTAATAAAAAAGTTTTTCAATATAAATGTATTTCAAATAGAAACATGTTCATATGTTGAAGAAAGAAAATGGTATAAAACTCCTTACTGCGAAATAAGGTATGATGTTACCACACATTGCAGATAAACATTGATCATATAAAAATTAGCTCTCAGAATCACAAAGGACAAAATATGCTTCTTTTTAAAACTGCAATATAAAAAAAGATCTATGGGGTATGATAAAAAATATAGAAGGAAATGAATGTTTATTGAGCTAGATGCTCACCTCTGAGCTACACACTTTCACATGTATAGTTATGGGGGAGCCTCACAATGCTATCAGTTTTTTTTGAAGCAAGAGCTATGTATTTTAAAATGTTATAAGCCTACTGACTTTAAGCATTATTTTCCAGTAAATGTTTGTTAAACCATTTGTTACATGAATGAATGAATTAATGAATAAATGAGCATGAACTTACAGTTATCTTTGAAAGGAAATCTTTGCTATGTGAGGAATCCCAAGTCATTCCTTAGAATGGGAAAGTTTTATTATCTCTCATTTTATGAAACTACGCTGCTACCATTTTTCAATCTGCACCTTTTATTTTAAGATTATTGGATCTCATATATATTCATGTCATTTATAATTTATTTCTCTTTTATAATTTCTGCTACCTTCTTGAAGAAACTCCCTATTTATTCATCTAATTTAAAATGTCATGTGTTCAACTCTAACCATTTTTTTTGAACTCTGTTTCTCTCTTGAGATTTGTTCAATTTCAAAAATCATATTTTGAAGATTTTGTGGAGTTTTTTAGTATTCAGGGCCTATCTTCTCTACAGTTTTGCATTTTTATTACAGGCTCCTTTCTATTAATGCCTCAGTTTCATTGAAAATGCTAATGAGATCTTAAAAAACTCCCTTCTAATTTTATGGTTTCATTGGGAGCCATTTGCTCCAAATGCTGATATTTCTCAAATAAGTAGTGAGTTTCTCTTAATTGTTTATATTTACCAATGAAGAACTGTCATGATGTTCCACCCCAGTTTGAGCTGAGGGGATCCAAAGACTTCACCTCCCCCAAATACTTCTCCCCTACTAGGTGCCTCATTTTTGTCTCCTTGTCTGCACTCCAAAGATCTCATAAAATAAAAATCCCTCCTATTGTTCTGAGGGATTCAGTTTTTTCTTCAGCTGAACATATCTCTCCTTCCTCAGAACAAGAGTTGAGCAGTTTAGCCTAACAGCAGACCTTGCCTCCCCCCACCCCCCCCCCACCCCTGCCAAAATCCTTCATCCAACTCATCACTCATAGGGATGAGGTTCTGAATAAGAACAAAAAAAATGGTTCTACTGCCAAAACAAGTTTGACAGACAACTCATTTAATATTTGAGATCCTTCTAGAGAGAATGTGAGGTGGATACTATCCCTGGAGTTGGGGCCAGCACTTTATGAGGGTAAGAGGTTTTCAGTGAATCCTAGCTCCTTTGTACTCAAATCTGGCTGAACCTGGGCTGTTCTGTGGGATATTGCCTCTGGATCAGAGAGTGGGCCAACTAGGATTATAAGGTGCCAGTACTGGCATCCATTCCCCAGCAGAAATCTTTTGTTCAAGAGGCAAAAAGTTAAAGATTTTGCAATGCAAATTCACAGCAAACAAAACACAATAGGAAACCCATAAAAACAAAGATGACAATAGATAAGATACTGAGAGTGAGCCTTTAGGGACTCTCCAGCTTTGAGCTATTCTGGAATTGGCCTCCTCCACTCTACATTGTTTTTTCTACTTGTGATCCTGGGGCTTACAAAGACTCTTCCTTCCTTTCCTCCTTATCAGTCCTCCACAAAAAAATTCCTACTTCTGGTAGCAGAGAATATCTTTAAACCAAGATTTGATCTTAATCATCATTTGCATAATTTTTTTTCCATGAAGACCACCTTCATATATCTTGCCTAACCCATGAACCTGTTAGCATCATCTTTTGGTAAAGTGATTATAAAATCAATATTGAACTAATAAATTTCTCTGTACTTCTCTTTCAAAAAACTGAATACTAAATAAATAAATAAATCAATCAATCAATAAATCAATCAATCGGAAATTAAGGACACTCACATGTAAAAGTAAATGGTAAATTACCCAGTTGGTACAGGTAATATAAGCAGCAGTGATTTCTCATTTCCAGTCTATAAAAGAATGGGGATTAGAGTACAAAGAGGGAAAAATTTATTACTGGACATTTTAATGTATTTACTAAACTGAGAAAAGCCTTTAAGTACAATAGATCAGAAAGCTATAGGACATATCCAAAATCCCATTCTGAACCATGGAAAAAGCCCTACACTTAAAATGAAATTGAAAGGAGAATTCAGAAAAATAGGTTGTTCAGATCATCAAAAGAAAAAAAAAAATGAGTAGTCCCTTAAAGACACTGTGACTTCTTATTCTTTTTTTCTTCTTTCCTATTCCCCCTGCATACTGGATAGGCTTCCTCCTCACTGCTCGAGCAGAGATCCTCAAAAATGTATCCTTGATGAATACCTCTCACTGAGCATGCTCTCTGCTTTAAGTCAGGATGGGGACATAAGTCATGTAGCACACTGCTTTGTGTGTTAACTTTTCAGCATCCCCTAAGACAAGTACTTCCTGTTGTTTGTTTCTCTAAGAGTCTCCTCAAGATATCCCAAGATTTTAAAAAATAAATAAATAAAGACTAAGGAAGGTAGAAATTTTATCTTTCAGCACTGCTATTCTGAGCTGATGTCTAGTCTGGGCCTATCCTCTAAGTTACTTTGTCTTTAGGAAAGACTTTACTTTGAAACCAATGGTTTTGATGCAACCTTGGGGGCACAGAGTCACAAAGATCAAGAAGTACACATTTTTGTGGGAAAGCAAATTCCACGAAGTTTTAGATATTAATTTTTAAATCTTACTAAAGGCTATTTGCTTTACTAATGGAACCAAACCAAAGGTAGGTTTCAGCTCAATTTTGCCCAAAATCAACTCTCAAATTTTGAAATCAACTTAGACCTTTTAACAGTTAACAGTCTATCATTTTAATTTTTACTTTGTTATCATGTTTTGTTCATTATGTTTGGGTTTTTTTTTTTTTTTTTTTTTGGTTTTTGTTGTTGCTATTGTTGTTGTTTAGTTTTATAATCCATTGAAAGCTTATTTGACATTGGTTCTGCACATTTCTTACTGATTTTTCAAGCTTTTTACTGATTTTATCTATGTTAGAGGTAGAATGACTTCCCTATTCTAGTTCTTACCTTTTTTCTCTTTAGGTAAAAAGGATAGTTTTTTTCATAATATTTATTTTGAAAGAAAATACCTTGAATTTTATATTATATTAGAGCTTCCGATGGTTTTTGCTTTCCTTTGGGAGTAAAACTTATGGGAAAATATTTCTAAGTATTAATGTGTTTGTTTTATGCTCTATTTCAAATCCATAATTTACATAATTCTTGCAATTGAACCACCATCTGCCCACTAATAAACATCAGATATCCACTGGGGAAACAGACTCAAATTTGGGGAATACTGAGATAGATAAAGAAGTATATTGAAGAGAGTGTTTCTCTAGTTACAGAAATGATATAACATGTAGACTAAAGAAAAGAAAAAGACAAAACAAAACAGGAGTACTAGAAAACAGCCTGAAGGATAAGAAGTAGAAACACTGTGTTCTGAAGACCTCTCCACATTGGCATTAAGATGAAAGGCCTGGAAACCATGGTGCCATATGAGGAGTGAGGAAAACCCTAAAATACATAGACAGCCTGAGCAGATGTCTGATAAATCCTTTCCTCATGAATAAGTGAATGATATTCAGTATGAAGAGAATATACAAGGAGCATAAAAACTGTCTTCAAAAATCTAGAAGCTTGTTTTGGGAAAGCAGAGTTCTTTGTACGAGTCAAGGTTACTTTTCAACTGTAGAGAAAGAAGTCAATAAGAAGAGCAATTTTTTGTTGTTTTCTTTTGGGGGAAGAATAGCTTCCTAAAAAAAAAAAAAAAAAAGACATCTCTGGTAATGGAAATCATTCATTCACCAAATATGCCTGTGGTAATACAGGTGATGGGCAAGGTCTGGGTTTTCAATGGCAGTCATTACTAATCATGAACTCATAAAGATGGAGAGAGTAGGGAGGAAAGGAGACAGATACTGGGCAGCTAATTACACTATAATTCCAATTCAAATAATTGTTATGAAGGAGAACTACATAATGGTATAAATATCTTACCTGAAGTACCTCATCTGGTCTCAAGGATTTAGGGTTCCTTGAGGGAGTAACATCAGGGTTGTGAGTTTAAAGATGACAAATTTAATTAAGGGAAGGGTGGGAGAGAGCACTAGGTTACCAGGTAGTAGAAAGAGTATACAAAAGCTCCAAGCGGGAAAGAGACGGGTCTGTTTGGGGAACAAAGAGAAGATGACTGGGACCAGAGAGGAGAGTGAGGTGGAATGCCTAGTGCCTGACATGGATTAGAGAAAATATGTTGAGTAGTTAGCACCAGGGTGGTAGGCAGACACTGGCACAGTGACTTCATACCTAGAAAGCCATCTTGCTGACCTCCAGGGAAGAATTTTCAGGCCCATTTCCCTAAATGAATTAAAATGAACTCCTCAAAGTCCCAGGACCCTGTATCACTCATAGTACTTGACCCTTTTTGTGTGGGCATTGTGAAACCCCCCAGAATAGATAATGCAAGGCTCAAACCTCTTGAAAGATGTTTCCATTGAAAAAAAACAATTCTTACAATTATGTAACCTGTACAAAATGAGGTTTTCCTTATCTTTTCTTATGTATTATATACTATTTCTTTATCTTTGCTAGTTGCAATGTCTTGCAGTTCCAGGAGTTCTTGTACAATGTTAAATAATGATGTTGATATTGGGCATTTTATGGTTTTCCTGACTCTTAATGTGTCCAGTGTTTCATTACATATTATGCTGGCCTTTGTCTTCAAAGGCAGTTTTTTTTCAATTGAATTAAAATATATTTAGGGTTATAGCTTATTAAAAGTTATGATATTTTAAAATAAATTCACTAATTTTTAAAAGGTTGTTCTCACTGTGCTACCTGTCTTGAATTGTGAGGTGTACTTTTCTATTTCAAGAATAAAAAAATTCTGATGAAGTTGAAGGTAAAAACAGTGGGTGGTGTCAGGGATGGAGGCAGAGAGGCTGTGACACTTTTAACAAACACCTGCACATGTCCCTTCCCCAGTGTTACTACTCTTTGTTAAAGGACACTTTAAAAATATGTGCCCGAAGTACTCAAGCTATTCCAGAAGATAAGAGAAATTTGATTCCCTTAGATTCTTCACAATGGTTGGAATAGTCTGGAACACAAAATAGAGACGGTGTGCCTATCAGGTGCATTACCATTCCTACAGGGAATCCCACAGATCCTGTCTAGTCCTGCAAATCATACCTCTGAAAGCTAATTTCCTGCAGTGTCCTCTGGTTCTCCTACTACACCAAAATTCAAACTTGTCCCAGCGGTAATGCGTTGGACCATACTATTCAGTATGAGTGGAGGAGAAGGGAGGAAATACTCTCCACTTAGTTCTTTCTGCCTTACTTGCCAGACGGAAGACCATCCTGAGGAAGGGCATGTAATCAAAACCACTGGCATGGAGCTCTAGTTTAAAAATCTGCTCTAAGACACATGTCTACCCGGAGCAATGTAAAAGCCACTGCCACTTGTTACAGGGCCTTTGTCTATGTCTTTGCCACTAAGATATGATAAAATTGCCTTAGGCAGAGCTTTCTCCCAGCATATAACTTCCTCAGCTGGAAACCCTACCAATATGGAATAATGTGAAAGAGAGGGAGACTTATAAATTATAGACCACTGTAATTAAATGTGAAATTGTCACTCATCAGGTTGCCATACCATTCATAAAGGCCTTCCCAGCTCATTGCACTGTACTTCTTAATTTTGTTCTTGTGAGGTAGTTAATTTTCTCTGTAATTGAAAGAAGATCCGTTGCAAATAATTTCTAGGAGAAAGTGAAAATGATGGTGATTTGCTCAACTGGTCAGTGGGTGTTGAACTATTTTCCTTTATTAATTTACAGTGATTTCTTCATGTCCTCTGAATTTCTAACTCAATTCCAGAAAAGGTCATGCATTTGAAAAGAGGCCTTGTAGTTGGCTGTAATCAGTCATCTTGCTGTCAGTTTTAAGGGGGAAAAAAAAAAGTCAGCAGATCAGGTGGACAAAGGGGAAAATTAACCCACCATAACCTTAGGTTTATGACACTGAAAAACTAGTTAAATGAGTTGTGGACTGTACATTGTAGTAAAACACCTCTGTGAATTGTAAAGTAAACTAAAAGCTCTCAATGGAAATGTTTCACTAGTGCCTAAAGCAAACTATTTTATATTTTCTCCTGGGGGAAAATGACTATGATTAGGTTTAGAAGATACTTAACTCAGAGCAAGGACAATTGTTTGATGATTCTTTCCAAGGACATTGGCAACAATGATTATTTCATTTATAATTGGACACCAGTCATTCCAAAATTTCCTCAAACATTCCAATCTCTATGAGTTAAAGTTAAATTTCCCAATCCTTCAAATAATGACCTGCCTCTTAATACAATGACTCCTCATACTGTTACCTTAAATTTGTATAGCATTTCTCTAAGGAGCACAGAATGAATTCCATGCCATATCTCATTAATTCTTCTAAAAGCACTGCCAGAGGGCAAGGCCAAGAGAAATTAGAAGACTTGTTTCTACAAAAAAAAAAAAAAAAAATTCCATCCATATGTAGAATTTCTAGTTGTATGACCACAGCTACAATTGCTAAGCAGCCAGATTCTTTCCATAGTCTTGAAGTTTGCTTTGTATTTGTAACAATATAAAAGATTTAAAAATATCCTTTCTTACATATTCTTTGAAGTAACAAAAATGAAAGAAAGAAGCCTTGCTTAATTGAGTAAATTTTTGATACAGTCTTGAAGGGCTTATTCAAACTGGTATATAGGAGAACAAACTACCACAAAAGAAGTTGATCATGTTTATTGTAGGTCTGGACATGGCAAGGTCCCAGGTGAGTTTTTAGCCTTGCAAACACAAGAAAGGTTCCAGTCAGCTTGTTAAGGGACACGTGGAGCATCTGGACAGGTTCTGAAGTACTTAGTGTGTAAATATAGTGCATGCTATCGCAAGGGCAGTCTTTCCCAACATGCTGCAAAGAAATGAAACTCAAGCAGGAGTTTTCTGTTTTTTATATGTCAAGACTTGTTTATGGGGAGGAGAGGGAGGCTTGAGGACAAACCCTTGATAGCGTGCCCTGTGCCTCTCACCCATTCCATAAACAGTATGAAAGAGGGAAGCTTGAAGAGGCTCAAAGAGCTATCAAAGTGCCAGAAATGTGGGCTTTCCCCTGGCTTCCACACTGGTGTAGAAGGACGCCCAGGCTGAGTCACACAGCACCTTCCCAGGGATGGCCAGTCCTCACCGGAAGTACCGGGGTGATTCTAGATCCCAGGAACACAATGAGTTTGGAGGATCAAGGAGGAGACCAACAGAACAAGATAAGCAAGAACCAGGTCGAGGGTACTGACAGAGCAAAATCCTTTTGGAATTCCTTTGAATTTTTTTTTTTTTTTTTTTTTTTTTTTTTTTTTTATGATAGTCACAGAGAGAGAGAGAGAGGCAGAGACATAGGCAGAGGGAGAAGCAGGCTCCATGCAGGGAGCCCGACGTGGGATTCGATCCCGGGTCTCCAGGATCGCGCCCTGGGCCAAAGGCAGGCGCCAAACCGCTGCGCCACCCAGGGATCCCTGGAATTCCTTTGATTATTGATTAGATAGATAGGATTCAAGCAATGTTAATAAACAAAGTTAATAAGCAGTGGAAGTATGCAGAAAACAGGCAGGCAGGAAGACCTCCTAGAGGGAATTCCTGCTTGTTCTTTGACTGGGCAGGACCAGGAAGGTAAGGCCTAATGGTTTGTCCTTCAACCCTGGGAAACGGGAGGGTAAAGCTGCTCCAGTGAGGTGAACACCTCCATTGTGCAGTTATTAGTGTAGGAGAAACATTGGGAGAAGCTGCCGCACCAGGGCACTGGCAGTGCCAGCCACCACGGCAGCATGAGGGAGTGCAAAGGACAGCATCTAGAGGAGGGGTTCCAAAAGGGCCAGCCATTCTTCATCCATAAGACAGCCAGCAAACTCCGATCCCCCAGAAGCACAGGTCTTCCTAAGCGGGACAGAGGCACAGTGGTGGGAGGGCCAGCACCCAGCTTAGCAACTTCACCCAAACCAAAGAGAAACCATGCAGAAAACAAATTTCTTCTGTCAGGATCACCCATGGGCCACTGCCCTCAAGGAAACACAAATTAAAACAATAACTCAAATGTCACAGATGTGGAAAGAGCATGGGAGTGGAAATTAGAAGGCCTTTCTTAAAAAAACAAAAAACAAAAAAACTCCAAGCTTTTCATATGTATTACTTTTTTTTTTAATCTTTAACATTTTATGAAATGGATCAAAGAAGGTTTTACCACCATTTTAGATGAAGAAAACATCACAAAGAAATTGATTAAACTGCTACGGTCATTCAATCCCCTATTAGAAGCCCAGTCTCTTGGTATAGGAGGAAGAAAATTCATGCTTTACCTTTTCACACAACCTTTTAATCTAATTTATTTAAAAGATCAGATACATTATAATACTGGCTCCAGTATTTTACTAAGGATTTTAAATATCCTTATCACCAGCTTCATTACTACTCCTATGTCGGTACAATGTGTAAATTATTGTAAAAATTTACATTCACATTTATTTTAGGCTTCTAATTAATATTGCTGTGATGGAACTAGCCTTAGCCTTATTCCCCTAACTTCAGATATTCCTTAGTGAATCTTGCATCCACTGTGAGCCATGCGTGGATTGGCCTACAAAGATGAATAAGAACAAGTCTTTCTTTTTAGGAATTCATTACCTAATGGGGGAGAAAGAGACAAAAACAGTGATAGCAGAAAGCACTAAAATACACCTAGAAGCAATGTGCTGTAGAGAGATGAGCAATTTAATTCTGAATGCTTTAGAATATTTATACATGTACATCGTAGCCTATAACTTATTTTAATAAACTTATTTTATATTCACAACAAGTGTTAAAGAAGTTCCACGTGGAAAGTAAATGACACTCAGAGATAAGTAACTAATATGAGAGTAAGGAGCAGACCCGGAACACAGATCTCAGACATCTGCTTTAGATCTTCTGTCCTTTCTGCTACTAAGACATTTGAAACTATGTTGAAAGAAGAATGCACAAAGGATTGAAGGGAATGGTGGTAGAGAGAATGTGTGATCAAAGCGTCTTAGAATTTTAAAAAAGGGGGAAAAAGGGACCATCTTAATTTCCTCCTCTCTCTCTAAAGGAAACAATAGATCCCCACATGAGGGCATTTATGAAGATAGGTGATACAGAGGGGCAGGGCAGAGCCTTCCAGAAGGACTTTGTACATGAAACTGCTATTCTGATGCTAGAATGTAGGACATACAGGCTGGGGGTGAGCCTGGGAAATTGTTAAATACCGATTCCATGATCAGTATTGTGATATTAATCTAACATCATATTTTTGTTAATTCCCTACGCCTGAAATGCTTCCCATTTGCACGTGATCCTTTGTTTTAAATCCAAGGTACTTTATCTGTACTTCTCATTGTAAATCAATCATATTCCATTTTTAAGAAGAGTTGTCAGCCCACTTTCTCACCTTACTCTACCGGTGATGTTAGCAAGAGTACTTTAATCATCTTTATCTGCCTAAACAACAAACACACTGTTTAAAGATGGAAAATGCTCAAACATTTTCATTTTTCTGTGGTAAGGGCATTAAGGCTTATTATGAAACATGAAATGTAACACTTTCTAGACCCATATTTATAGCCAAGTGCCTATTTGCAGTACTCAATATATATTTAGATGAATGAATGTGTGACACCTCTTTGTTGATGGATTAATGTATTTGACGTTCCTGCAAGTTATATTTGACAGGAAATACCTTATTTTGCATTTTGTTGTATGAGATGTATTTGGAAGGCTTTGGCATACTTCTAAAACAAAGTAATTTGTGTAAAGGATATTTGCAAGAGAATGGCTCCATATATTTAACATGAGTATAAGCAGTTTGGTTGAGTTGGCTGAACTCATTAGTGTGCAGTCAAGAGGCTATTTTTTTTTTTTCTCTCTCTCTCTTACAAATGTCTTTAACATGATTCATTCAATCTTCTTTTCTTGATTCAGACACAACTTGGGCTGATTCCACAGACTTTTAGTAATTTTTACCTCTTGGAAGAATCAACTATTTCATTTTCAGGGTGTTCAGAGGTTGAAGCTCATCTAAACAAAAGTTTAATTTCAAAACCACACTATAAAATTTTCCTGCTCCTCACCTCTGAAATGATTAGTGTCTCAATGGCCAGCAGTGTAGAAGGTATTTGTGGTCTGTATTTCATTCTCCTACCACTCCCTCTTTCTTGTTAAGGTCAGAGAAAGAGGAGGAGAGATTAAAGGGAAGAAGTTACAAGCTTGTTTACTTAGCTGGTGAGTATTCCTTGACTATAAAACATCTTTTGTCCTGGAAGCTGCTTTAGCATTTCTTTATGACCCAGGAGGTGGGGAAATGTGCTGCTTACTATACAGTGAGCTTCCTGGTGCAGGGGATGCTATCTGGTTGTTTCCCAGGACTTTCCCAGAGCTGCTGCTTCTTCTGTCCAGTCCTGCTCATCCAGGCAAGCAGTCCTCTTAGGCAGAGTCTTTCATGTAATCCACAACTATTCATCTTTTTTTTTTTTTAACTTATCGGCCCTCATTCATCATCTTCCAGCCAAATGGTAAAAGCAGACATAAAACCTTTCCCTCCATTGCCCTCTTTCTTCCTGCTTTGCTTACTGACTGCCTCAGTCAACCCCTTGTCCCATGTCAAGTTGTTTACATGTCTTTCTGCAGAGAGATAAGAAGTGAGTGGAAAATGAAGGCTTAGTGATAGGAAATGCAGACAAGGGACTCAAAGATTTTAGCTGTAATTTGTAAAACAGGTGGTAACTGTGTGGTGAGTGGGTACACATGAAAAATATATTTATAGATCAATGGAGTAGTATAGAAATAAAACCACATTTGTATAGTCAATTGATCGTAAAAGATGCCAATAAAATTCAATGGGAAAAGTGGTGTTGAAAAACCGGGCAATGTATGAAAAGAAATAAATCTTGATTCCTAGCTTAAACCACATGCAAAAGTTAATTGGAGAGCACAGATAGCCCTAAAAAATGTCTAAAAATATAAGGTTTCTAGAAGAAACTTAATATGGTGTAGACAAATACATATTTAATAAAACTCTGAAATAAATAATTAAAAAAAATATACAGGGCAGCTGGGGTGGCTCAGTCAGTTAAGTGTCCGACTCTTGATTTTGGCTCAGGTCAAGATCAAAAGGTCTTGAGATCGAGTTCCAAGTCAGACTGTATGCTGAGCAGTCTGCTTAAGATTCTCTCTCTCTCTCTCTTCCTCTGCCCCTCCCCCTGCTCACATGCTCTCTCTCCATCAAGAGAAAGAAAGAAAGAAAGAAAGAGAGAGAGAGAGAGAGAGAAAGAAAGAAAGAAAGAAAGAAAGAAAGAAAGAAAGAAAGAAAGAAAGAGAGAAAGAAAAAACAATATATAAAATATAATTCATTAAATCTAAACATTCTTCTCAACAAATATACTATTTATTAGGTAAATGGGCGGTGTAGCAGACAGTATTTGCAAAATCTGTATCTGATAAAGGACTTCTGTTAAGCATATGTAAGGAATCATAGAACTCAATAATAAAAGAACAAACAGCCCAAGACAAAAGGGCAAGATTTTGAACACTTTATATAAGAAGACATATAAATGGCCAAAAAGCACATCAAACAATAATCTAATCATTCCTAATTAGAGGAATGCAAATTAAAACCAGTATAATATACTTCTTTGCACTCATGACAATGGTTAACACTGAAAAGATTGACAAGTGTTGGAAAAGATATGGAATAACCGGAACTCTCATAAACTGCTGGTAAATATATAACATTCTCAAGTACTTTGGGAAAAGAAGGATTGTGTCAAGTTTCTTACAAAAGTGAGGGTGAACCTAAACTTTAGCCTGCTAATTTCAGTTCTATGTATTTACAAAAGAGAAGTGAATGTTTAGGAATGTTCACAGTAATTTTATCTGTAACAGCTCAAATTTGGAAATAACCCAAATTTTCATCAGGACATGATGGTTAAAATAAAAAATGGTACATCCATACAATGGAATACTATTCAGCAAACCAGAAGCAAAAATGAAAAAAAAAAATTATTGATACACACAAAAATGTTCACAAACCTCAGAATCATTATACTGAGCTAAGGAAGCTAGAAATGAGAGAGTACCTACATATGAGTTTATTGATATGAAATTCTATATCAGCTATACTTAATCAATGGTTTAAAAAAAATCAGAAAACAGTTGCCTTTGAGATAAGAATATCTGGGAAAGGGATAAGTAAGTTCTCTGGCTAATAGGAAATTCTGTATCTTGATAAAGTATTATACAAGTGGATGCATTTGATTAAACTCATGAACTTATATACAAACTTTTAATTTGTACATTTCACTCTATGTAATTTTACTTAACAAATACTCTTAAAAATTAAATTATGATTGGTAAACTCGCTTTCTGCAATGATAGGAGTTGGCAATTTTGAAACTGATTTCTGCATATTCTAGGCTTGAACAAAGTAGATATAGGTGTTGACATATATAAATATATAGATACATAGACATAATATTTATACATCATTGTGTAAGTACATATTCATATTTTCACAGCTCTGTCTGCTAAGAGGGTCCAGAAACAATAAAGCAGAACTTAGCACACTTAGATGCCTGGATCTGGGTTTCTAAACATAGTTTTTCATCAAAAAGAACCTGAACTTCTTTTCTTTTTTTAAAGATTTTATTTATTTATTCATGAGAGACAGAGAGAGAGGCAGACAGAGGCAGAGGGAGAAGCAGGCTCCCTGCGGGGAGCCTGATGTGGGACTGGATCCCAGGAGCCCAAGATCACGACCTGAGCCAAAGGCAGATGCTCAACCACTGAGCCACCAAGGTGCCCCTACTGGGGTCTCTTTTAAGATACTAATCCTATTATAATTTTTGGTCAAGATTATTTTAACTATTCTAAAACCTGTGGCTTTCTGTACACATTTTATAATGTGCATGTGTGTATGTATTTGAATTTTTATTTTGGAATTTTTTTTTGGAATTTTTTTATTACACTGCAAATTTGGTTCCAAAATCACATGCTTTTCTTCTTCAAAAAACCCCCCAAAACAAAACCCAAACACCACACCAACTACTTCTTCTGTGTCTAGTAAATTCTTTGATAGTGCAAAGGTGAAACCCTGCTTTAAAGGATCTCTCTTCTACAGTGTTCCTCTTCAAGTAATTATTCAATTTAATTTGTGTTTAAAGCAGTGTTGTGGTCTTTTTTTTTTTTTTTGGATGATGTTTACGATCTCACCCTCATGTTCTTTCATATGATTCAAGAAATTTTCTTTGCTGGTAGATTCAAAGCCACAAATACAGCAATAGAAGAGTAAAGCACAGTACTCCGTACCAGAAGGGGCTAGACTGGATTTTTTTTCTAAATTGTGTGAGGGGTCAGCCCAGGTGGCTCAGCGGTTTAGCGCTGCCTTCAGCCCAGGGCGTGATCCTGGAGACCCAGGATTGAGTCCCACGTCGGGTTCCCTGCATGGAGCCTGCTTCTCCCTCTGCCTGTGTCTCTGCCTCTCTCTCTCTCTCATGAATAAATAAATAAAATCTTTAAAAAAAAATAAAAAATAAACTGAATGAGATATTACTTGTAGGGCTGTTTCTCATTGTTAGAACCTACAACTTCGCCAGGAGCCTGGGATATATATATATATATATATACAAAAAACTTGCTCCATTTCCCCCCCCCTAGGAATTGCCTTCAATCTATAGATCAAACTGGGAGAAGTTATATTTTTACTGTAATGAGTCATCCAATCTATGAGCATGCTACATCTTTCAATTAATTGAAGTACTTGATTTCTTTCATAACCATTTTATAATTTTTAGCATCTATATAATAGGTAACATACATATTCTGATAAGTATATAAATAAGTATTCCATTTTCTCTGGAGCAATGTTAAATTGCATTGTTTTTAAATTCTGGCTGTTTAATCTTCATTGTTAGCATATAGTATTATGATTGTTTTTGTCGATCTTGCTGCATTCACTAATAAGTTCTAGGACTATATTTTTAGATTTCTATTACTCTGTGTACAAGCAAGTCATCTGTAAATTAAGACAATTTTATTTCTTTGTTTCCAACGTTTCTGTACGACTTTCATATTTTAATCTTACCTTATTTCAGTGACTAAAACCTCCAGTAATACATAGAATGATGAGAGCAGACATTTTTGCTTTATACCCAGTCTTATAGGGAAAACATTCAGTCTTTCATCATTGTATATGATGTTACCCACAGCTTTAAATTTTTTTATTTTTAAAAAAGATTTATTTGTTTATTTGTTCATGAGAGACACAGAGGGAGAGGCAGAGACATAGGCAGAGGGAGAAGCAGGCTCCCCGTGGGGAGCCCGATGTGGGACTCGATCCCTGGGCCCAGGATCATGCCCTGAGCCTAAGGCAGATCCTCAAATGCTGAGCCACCCAGGCAACTCACCCATAACTTTTTAAAGATGCTCTTTAGCAAATTGAGGAAGTGCTCCCCTGTTCCTAACTAGCTGAGAGTATTTTTCAGGTATGGCTGTTGTATTATGTCAAATACTTTCCTGCCTCAATTGATATAATTATGTTTTTCTTCTTCAATTCATTCATATGATACATTAAATTTATTTTTTTGAAAGTTCATTCAGACTTACATAAATGGAATAAGTCCCACTTGGTTATGGCTTATAATTCTTTTCTTATATTATTGAACTCAGTTTGCTAATATTTTGTTGGAAATTTTTATACTTAAGTTTACTTGAGATATTAGTGTGTGGGACTTCTTTTGAACCTTTTGATTTTGTTATTAGGAAAATACTTCACAAAATGACTTGGAAAACATTCTCTACTATTCTGATTTCTTAAGGAGATTCTGTGGAATTGGTGGTAATTTTTTTTATTAATGTTTGATAGAACTCTACAGGCAAATCATATGGGTTTGGATATTTTTGGGGGGAATTAAATTATGAGATTAGTTATTTTAATGGTTGTAGGGCTATTGAGATTACGTGTTTTATCTTGGTTGAATTCTAATAGTTGGACATTTTCAAGAACTAGTTCCATTTCTCTTAGATTTTCAAAATTATAAGAAAAAATCATTTGTAGTATTACCTTATTATCACTTTAATGGGCTATAGGGTTTGCTTCATTCCTGATAATTGATGATTTGTGTCTTCTCTCTTCATTTTTGTCTGTGTTGTTAGAAGTTTATCAATTTTACTGAGAGAAAAAAATGTTTTCCCCCGATGACCTTCTTTTTACTGTTTATCTATTTTTTCTCCCTTTCCTTCTTTCTTTTTTCTTTCTTCTTTCTTTTCTTCTTTCTTTCTTTCTTTCTTTCTTTCTTTCTTTCTTTCTTTCTTTCTTTCTTTCTCTTTCTTTCTTTCTTTCTTTCTTTCTTCTTTTTTTTCTTTCTCTTTCTCTTTCTTTCCTTCCTTCCTTTTCTGTTTTCTTATTTATAAATTTTTTATATACTAATAAGAAATCAGTATCTTTTTTGTTTTCTTTCTTCCATTTACTTTGGCTTTCTTATTCTTTTTCTAGATTTTTAAAGTAAGGACTTAAGTTATTGATTTGGGATCTTTAAAATTTTCCCATGTAAATATTTTGTGCTATAAAATTTCCCTTTATCACTGCTTTAGTTGCATCTTACACATATTGATAAATTTGTTTTTGTTCATTTATATATATTTTTAATTGCCCGAGTCTTTGAATATATTAGAAGTGAGTTAATTTCCAGTCTTTGAGTATATTAGCTAGAAGTGAGTTAATTTCCATGTATCCAAAGACTTTCCTATTTTCTTCCTGTTATTGATTTCTAATTTTATATCATTTTGCTCTGTATGATTGCAATTTTTGAAACATTTTTGAGGTTTGTTTTGTGGCCCAGAATATTATGTCTTGGTGAATATTCTATGGATGCATAAAAAAAAAAGTTTAATGCACTTTAGATGGATTGTTCTACAAATGTGAATTAGATTCTGTTGATTACGTTGTTCAGATCTTCTATTCTCTTACTAATTTTCTGTCCAGTAATTTTATCTGTTGCTTCTTGACAGGTATGGAAGTTCCTAACCATAACTGTGGATTTGTCTGTTTTTCCTTTCAGTTCTTTCATCAATTGGCTTCATGTATTTTCAAGCTCAGTAATTTGATGGATAGACATTTAGGATTAATATTTCTTTTTAGAAGATTGGTTATTTTTCATTATGAAATGTTCATATTTATCTCAAATAATTCCCCTTGCTCTAAAGTCTACTTTATCAGATATTAATATATCTACTACTGCCTTTTGTTAATTAATGCTTATGTCATACATCTTTTTTCATTCTCTTACTTTCTATTTAACTATGCCAAATTTGAAGAATTCTTATAAGCAGAATATTTTGTGTTGTGTTTTCTTCATCCATTCTGCCAATTTCCATGTTTAGATTGGTGTATTTTAAGCATTTATATTTAAAGTAATTATTGATGTTTGGTGCTTAAGGCTGCCATTTTATTATTTGTTTTCAGTTTGTTTCCTCTGTTTGTTTGGTTCTCATTTGTTTTCCTTTGTTTCTCCTTTCTTGCCTTGCTGTAAGTTACTTCAACATTTTTACAAATTCTATCTTGATGTATTGTAGTGTTTTTAAGTGTATCCCTTTGTGTAGTCTATGGATGGTTTTCATTGTGGTTCCTCTCGGCAATACCAAACACACACATACACACACACACACACTTTACCTTAATCTAGTGGCATCAGTGTTTAACCAGTTTTGGTGAAGGGTGGAAGCCTCTCTTCCATAAGCATGATTTTTGTCCCAGTTTTAAATATTAATATTTTGACTTATAAGATAGTATTATAATTTTGGTTTCAATTATCAAATATTATTTATAAACTTCATCTATTGTATGTACCCATATTTCTACTCTTTACATTGATCCTTCTTCCTTCTTAATGCTCCAAATCCTTTCTTTTGTCGTTTTATTTTTCCTTGAAGAACTTCCGTTAGCTAACCATAAAGGAAGGTTTGCTAATGATTAATTCTTTTAGTTATTCTTGTCTGAGAATGTCTTTATTTCTTTTCTGAAGAACAATTTTACCACCTATAGAATTTGCAGTTAACAATTTTTTTCTTTCAGGACTTAAAAAATATTTTGCCACTTTCTTTAAGCCTCCAGGATTTCAGATGAGAAATCTATTATCATTCAAATTGGTATTCCTGTGTAGTTAATGCTACATGACTTTCTGGTTGCTTTCTGGAGTTGGTTTTGTTTTGTTTTGTTTTGTCATCTCTACACCCAACATGGGGATAAAACTCACAACCTTAAGATCAAGAGTCTCAGGCTGTACCAACGGAGCCAGATAGGTGCTCCACTTTCATAAGTTCTATATGTATTTTTCAAAAGTTTACTTATAATGTGTCTTGACATGGATTTTGTTGGGCTTATTCTGCTGGAGTTTGCTCAGCTTCTTATATCTCAGGTTTGCATCTTTTGCCAGATTTGGGAAATTTTTAGTCTTTATTTTTTCAAGTACTCCTAGATTCACTGTCTTTCTCTTCCCCTTCTGGGACTCTGAAGATATGAATGCTAGATCTTTTGTTATTGTCCCACGGGTTCCTGAGGCTTTGCTCAACTTTTTCAGTTTATTTTCTCTCTGTTGTCCAGATCAGGTGAATTCTATGACCTATCCTCAGTTCATTATTTCTAATCTCTTTCATTTCCACTCTACTATTGAGCCTGTCCAGTGAGGTTTTTGTTTGTCCGTTTGTTTTAATATTTTAATTGCTTTAATTTCCATTTGTTCTTTTTTGTATAAGTTCTCTTTTATTGCTGAGATTTTCTATCTTGTCTTTTGTTTCAAGATAATTTACCACTGAATATTGAAGCAGAGTTAATGATGACTGGCTGAAAATCCTTATCAGATAATTTGAACATCTGATTCATCTTAGTGTTTGCATCAGTAGATAGTCTTTTCTTATGTAAGTTGTGATTGTTCGTATTTCCTGAGGTAACAGGTAATTTTGTTTTATCCTGGAAATTTTGCCTATTATGTTAGAAAATTCTGGGTTCTATTTTTTTTTTTTTTAATAGACAGTCACCTGGGATCCCTGGGTGGCGCAGCGGTTTGGTGCCTGCCTTTGGCCCAGGGCGCGATCCTAGAGACCCGGGATCGAATCCCACATCGGGCTCCCAGTGCATGGAGCCTGCTTCTCCCTCTGCCTGTGTCTCTTCCTCTCTCTCTCTCTCTCTCTCTCTCTGTGTGACTATCATAAATAAATAAAAGTTTATAAAAAGAAAATAGACAGTCACCTTGTTTAAGTTTTGGCCTACTCTTTTGAACTGAGGTTCCAATGGTAAATTAAATTTCAGAGCCCTCATGGTGATATTTTGGTCTGTTGGCTTACTTGGTGATGCAAAGATTCTCACTGGTCTCAGCCCAGTTGCTGGGTGTCTCACAGTGTAGAAGAATAAAAACGGGATCTTCCTACTCATGGCCCAGGTTCTCTGGGAAGATAAGGGGATTCATAGGCCTACAGTGTAAGAGAGTGTTCCTAAATCTGGCAGCTGGTAGTTACTTGATCTATCTTGCTTTGCTGATTCTGCCCACTAGATACAATATTTCAGTATCAGTATAGGTTTCTCCCCCTTGGTTCATTACTGTGGTTAGATCCTTTGTCTTATTCAAGTCTCATTACTATAACAGAATATCATAAACTTGTCGACTTAAATAATTGTCCTTCAGTTTGTTACAGTTATAGAGGTTGAATGTCTTACAATTAGTGCCAGCATAGTTGGATTCTTGATAAGGGCCTTCTTCCTGGCTACTAGATGATTGCTTTGTTTCTGGATCCTCATAGGACACACAGAGAGAGCTCTGGTCTCTTATTCCTCATAAAGACACCAGTCTCACCCTGAGGGCCCGGCCTTCATGACTTCATTTAATCAATTACCTCCCAAATGTTCCATTTCCAAATATTATCCCATTGAGGATTAAGGATTTAATATATGAATTCTGGGTGGGCATACGTGATTAGTTCATAGCAACCTTTCTTGCCCATTTTTTTCCTACCTGACCTAATTCCCCCAGATGGGGAGAAATAATCAGGTAAAAACTCCTCCCAGAAAGGACTGCTTGCTATAAGGTGGTCCTCTTGCTTGTTCTGCTGGTTTCTTTTGCCTACGAGGGAAAAATGTAATATCTCAGGATCAATGAGGCTTCCCAGACCAAGTCACTTGTGGTGACTGAGACTCTCTTGCTGGGTCTGCCCACTGTTCCAGTGTCTCTTGGAGAGGGAGGGGAATCTCAGTCTAGTGGGAAATAGAGCACTTGCCCTGGTTGCTTTTGGTTGGTGAGGTTACTTATTGATCCTCCTTTCGGTGATTTCAAGCTTGCCTGATATTCTCAGAGGGGCTTCCATTTGATCTCAGAAGAGAAATGAACCTATGTGGCTGCCTTCCATTACTGGATAGAAACTGGTATATGCTGAGTTTGGGTGGTCTTCTTCTGTTGGGTGAGAGGAACATAAAATCCACACTACTGTGTTAATCCTCCAATCCTGGGGTCTGAAATTGGTTTACTTTCTTATTGCCTTTCAGAGTTCAGTTACATTATTTCCAGGATTTATAGCTGTGCTTAGCAGGAGAGTTAGAAGTAGGTCTATACACTCTGTGTGGTCCAGAAATCCCAACTATTTAATTTTCATGAAGATTAATGGTTTTAAAAAATATATATTAGATTTGTTTGTTTGTTTCCATTAAGTTTTTTATTTTCATTTCAGAATTGTTAACATACAGTGTTAAATTCATTTCAGGTGTACAATATAGTGATTGAATAATTCTGTACATTAGTCAGTGCTCATCATGATAAATGTACTCTTAATCCCTTTTACCTGTTTCACCCATCTCCCACTCATGTCTCCTCTGGTAACCATCAGTTTGTTCCCTAGAGTTAAGATGATTTGATTTTAATAGCTATTCAAAGAGTACACTTAATGACTAACATCCATCCCTCAAATATATGGATTTTTCATCTACCTTTTTCTCTAATACTAAATTTTAAAGCAGTGCTGCAGTCCTATGACAATATAATATTATTCCTCTATTAGCAATTTCTAAGATTTATTTTCAAGTTTTAAAATCCCTTGATGATGACTTGATCTTTGCTTTTGTAGCTTAAGAGTGAAGTTTTCTGATAGCTCAACCAACCAAAGCTTTGTAGCACTTATTGTTCACTGGGGCCTTCTATTAGAATGAGGTTGAGCAGTGTTGCATAAAATGAAGAGGTAGCAAAGGAAAAAAGGATATAAATTGGATTAGTTCTGATATTTAAAAACATATTTTCATGGAAAAGTATTATATTTGACAGGAACAGTGATGAAAGCATGAAATTGCTGAAAATATTATGAAACGTCTACTTTAACAATTAGGTATAAATTAAGAACAAAGAAAATACCAAGTCTATTTGGAGGAATACACTTCTAACAAGTAATTTTCCAATGAGGTTTTTTCTAAGTTCTATGAGGACAAATAGAATTGTTGATTAAATGTTTAATGCCATTTATAATAAGCATGATAGTTTATAGTTTATGGTTAACCATACAATGTAGTCAAGTTGTGTATTTTGGGGCTATTATCCCAACTTTAAATTTATAGCCATTGAACAGTATGTGCTCATTGAACCTGTACCCATTTTATAGTATTTGGTGTGTAATTTCACTCAGTAAATTATTAGGATGTTTATAAATCCAATAAATTTATAACATTTCTGAGCAAATATATGATTTATCTGATGCCAAGATATTGGTTAGGATAATTGTATCTAATTATAACTTGTTCATGGAAAATCAGCGTCGTGTATATGACATAGTTTCTACTAGAAAACTGAGAAGAAATGTGGGAAATACTACTATGCACTTTCTGTGCATAAATACATTCATCAAATAACTAAAACATAAATTATTATGTAGCAAAATTTGATCAAATTATACAACTCTGGAAAAATCACATCTCATACTCACCAATTTTAAATGATCATCAACATTCTTCCTTTTGTTTTACCAGCAGTAGGTATTTGATTCTCAGCTCCTCATCTTTGACTAATGTATTTACTCTGTCAAGCAGATTTTGTTTGTTTGATTGATTGTTTTTCCCTTTATGGTGTCTAGACCTAAGAGAATTTTAATCCCAACAATTATTCTGAGAAAATCATATTCACTTTTCCAAGTGTTTAGGACTAATTCATTGGCAGCTATGTAAGCTCTTCAAATGCCATTCACTCTGTCAATTTAGTGTGCAGAACAAATTGGCACTTCCCAAAATAATACCAGTTAAACCAGCATTAAAAAGCTAATATTTATATTAATCTCAGGAGACAAGTTACAGTATGTCGCCAAAAAAGCCACCACTCAAGGACAATTCTTTTTAGTTTGCATAGTTAGACTTTTATGTTATTCTCCAAAGGTTTGCCTTCACTAGATGTCACCTATCATTACCTCTTCCACCATGACTGCTACTTGTTCTATTACTACTACTTCTATTATTATTATTACTGCTGCCACTGCCACTGCTGGGTGAGCACACATGTACATACACACACATGTACATTCATACACTACGTACATTTATTTTTCAATCTACAAATTTTGGCATTTCAATTTTTTTTTTTAAGATTTTATTTATTTATTCATGAGAGACACACAGAGAGAACCAGATACATAGGCAGAGAGAGAAGCAGGCTCCATGCAGAGAACCCGATGTGGGACTCAATCCCAGAACTCCAGGATCACGCCCTGGGCCAAAGGCAGACACTCAACAGCTGAGCCACCCAAACGTCCCTGGCATTTCATTTTGACAATTGTACTGGGTAGGGGTCCAAAAGACCTATATTCTATTTCTGCTTCTTTTATAAGTACTGTGTAAACTTGGGCAATTCATTTTGCTATTTTATGACACATTTTCTTCACTTGAAACATGAAACTGTTGGACCAGATCATAAATTGGTAAATTAAGAACTTTGGATGAGCCACCTGTTTTGGTAAATAAAGTTTTATTGAAACACATCCACATTCATTAATTTATGTATGGTCTAAAACTATTCACGCTGCATTATTTGATTGCATTTTGAGTAGTTGTGAAACAGATCTCATAGACTGCAAACACAAAGTTTTACTGTCTGTCCCTTTAAGAAAATGTTCATCAATCCTGGACTAGATGATCAGGAAGGTTCTTTCCAGGTGTATGTATTTATCATTCAAGAAGATTTGAGTAGAAAAAAAAATCTTAGTCTGTTTACCAAGTATGATGATCAAAATTTTAAATTATTTAAATTTCTATTCTGAAATTCTTTCCATGAATCCAAATGACAAGAATCAGCCTGGTTCACTTAAATAGTGAAACTGTCTCTATGATAGTCTGTTGAATAAAGACAGAGTGCTAAACACAGTGGTGGTCATATTTTTAGTAACTTGTCCATTTTTCTAATACTTCAATCTTGTCATCTTAATTACCAGAGATGTAGGCTGATCTTAAATCAATTTACATTTATTGGGGAACTTATATTGAAAGTCCATTTTGATCCATTTTGAGGAGTTGAAAACTCAGCCATACCCCTTGAATAATTGGAAATTAAACAAAAGAAAAAGATAAAATGTAAATACAAATGGCTAAAATTCATAAATTCATAGAAAAAAGACACATATAAGGGAGTATGTGTATGTGCGTTTACATTAACTGGCAGAGGGCATGGACAGTGGAAGCTTGAGATTTATTATATATCAGGGAGGAGGGCTGACATTCATGTTGGATTGATGCTTCAATAATGTGTTTTATTTTTCTGTGACCTTCAAAGCACTAACATGACAATATGTTGATTAAGTGGCCACTGGGAGGTGATGAACTGTCAATTTTCAAGTTTGTGAAAGACCATAAAATCTATGATCAGGGACTTAAATTTCAGAAAGAGGCAAATTGGGAATTACAACAGAATTGTGAGGAAGAGAATGAAAGCTCAATTTATTGAAAACTTTAGGATTGAAAAATAAAAATGCATCAAAGAGCACAAATTATTTCACACAAGAGAAACCTAGGACAGTTGTATAAACTAACAACTGGATCTCTCTTCTCTTTCACTTCTCATAAAACTTTTATTAGCTGAATTACCATAAGTGTTTTTTTTTATTTGTTTACATTTAATTTATGTAGGAAATTATGGTAGGTTTTTGTCAAAAAAGGGGGGCCATAATTATTCCCTTTCTGACATTCACATCCCTTGTAATGTGTTTTTTAAGGTCCTTCCATAATGATGTGGACTCTATTACCCCACAATTTATATCTGGATTGGCCTTGTGATCTGGTTTAACCGACCAAATTCAATAAAATGGATTGTATGCCAGTTTTGAACAGATCTCAATGGGTTTTGCATGCTTCTTCCTTTCACTCTCTTAAAGAGGTTCCCAATATTTTATTTTATATTTTTAAAAATTTTATTTATTTATTCATGAGAGGCACACAGAGAGTCAGAGAAAGAAGCAAGCTCCCACAAGGAAGGACTCCATTCCCCGGACCCTGAGATCACACCCTGAGCCAAAGGCAGAGGCCCAACCACTGAGCCACCCAGGCATCCCAATATTTTAAAACCCCTTAGATAATCCCTCTTACATTGAGGGGCTGGCCTGTGTGTTCTACACAATTCAGCAGAAGAGGCAGCATCTGACCCTCTAGATATACGGGCATTATAACTTCTGCATTGGACCTTTGGAGTACCGATATGGGTAAGTTAGCAACTAAATTATGAGGACACTCAAACAGTCTTGTAGAGAGTACAACCTGGTGGAAAACTAACTTGCCAGCACCAGCTTGACAGTCACAAGGCTAAACTATCTTGAGAACAGACCCTCAAGATCCAGTCAGCCCTCAGAGGATTGCAGCTACAAGTGACACTGCAACCTCATGAGAAACCCTCAAGACACACTACCCAGCCCAGCTGCTTGAATTCCTGCCCCACAGCAGCTTGATTGTGATTCTTTTTAAATAATTAATTATTTTATGTTTATTATGCAGTAATCTTTAATTCATGTTAACCAAGGAGGGCACATAGGGTTTTAGCTGCACTAGGACCTATGGCTTGTCCACGGTGGCAGAGGCAGTGAGTGCATATAGAAGACATTTAAGTCTCTCTATCTTGAGAATTTATTGTTTATCTACCATGAGTAAATTTTGACTCTGTATTTTCCTATTTTTGACCCTCCTTTTCCTCCCTTGACTTTTTAATTTTATTAGGTTATATATTAATTTAACTTGTACTTTATTTTAGGTATTTATTATTTTTATATTATAAAAGAAATTATATGATTTATTCAATATATGGATGAAATAGCAGAAGGACATATGGCAGATGAAATAAGTGAGTCAAAAGATTAAACTAAGAGCCTTTTCAAAACATGGGCTGAAAAGACAAACGATGATAAACATGGAGAGGTAGAGAATACAGCCCAGAGTTTCAAAGTTTGTCTAAGATTTCCAGCAGTTGCACAACTGGACAAAGCATGGATAATAGAAGGACTAAAATAAAGGATAATGGGGAAAAAAAACAAAGTCTCTGAGCTGGGAAAACAAACAGAGTCTTCAGAAGAGAGTCAAACGAGAACACTAAAAAAAAAAAAAAAAAAAAAAACCCACAAAACTAAAAATAGCCTAATAAAATGTGTAACTCCAAAGAAAAGAAAATCCTAAAAGTTTCCAGAGTAAAACTAAAACAAAAAAAAACCCAAAATAACAGATTTGTCAGCAATCACTCTAAAGCATTGTGGTAGTCTCTCCCTAGAAGATTCTGGAGAACTAAAGGCTCCTTCATTTATTATTATTTTTTCTGTAAATGGACACTAAACTAAAGGTAAAAAAAAATTGGGTAAGCATGACCTTTAATTGTGAGAATCAAATGCTCATTGTCCTTTTAATTTGTTTTATTTCTTCATAGCACTGATTTCCTTCTTATATACTTTAAAATTTACTTATTTGTAAAATTTAATATTTGTTACATATTTCTCTTCATAAGAGTATAAACTCCATTAAGGTAGATGTTTTTGTTTGTTCACTGATTATTGCCAATACTTAGCATAATGACTAAAACAAAGTATGTTATCAATATTACTTAGGGCATAAATTCTTTATAGCATACAACTATTGGAAACTGACTAAATATTCACCAAAAATAGAATGGTTAAATAATGTATAGTGTATTCATATCATGTATCAGTTAAATAGAGTGACAGAGTCCTGTATTATTAAAAGCAAAGCCACAAACCCATCTATAAGCATGTCGATTGCCTAAAAAAAGAACTAATAGGATATACTGTGCAATACTATCCATAATTATCAAGTGAGAAGTGGATGGAAAACCAATAGTCAGTCAAATGGTATTTC
Source organism: Canis lupus familiaris (assembly GCF_011100685.1). Lineage (NCBI taxonomy): Eukaryota > Metazoa > Chordata > Mammalia > Carnivora > Canidae > Canis > Canis lupus. Next base: position 21,335,023 of record NC_049253.1, read on the forward strand.
ATAAGACTTATTTTGTGCCATGCAGTATCTTAGAACTGAGGTGGAATAGGTTCTTACCATGAAGGTGATTACATTTGCATGGGTGGGAATCAATATTGTACAAGCATAGATAAGACCATTTTAATAACTGGGAAGTGCTGCAGAGAAGATAGAATGGAGTTGTATGCTGGAGACTAACTTGGGAGGCATTGACTGCCTTGTGCTGGCAGGGGCAGTGTCTCTGAAAGGGTAAAATTTAAGTTGAAACCTGGATATGAGGAGAGTGGCATAAAGATCACAAAGATTTAAGAATTACTATTGGAAAGAGAAACAGAACAAACAACAAAAAAGTGATCAGCAGATGTCAGAGACCTGGTATGGTAATATACATAGTAATGGCTGACTAATGGACAACATGAAAACCAAATTATGTGGAGCACGGTAAATGCGAGAGTGAGTTGGCACAGTGCAGGGGTGGGGTTCCAGTGGGGACAAGGTCAAACAGGTAGGTGAGGGCCTTTGTCAGCCATGTGACCTAAACACTGAAGTCGAAGTATAATAGCAGAGACAGAGTTATGATTTAATTTATACTTTACAAAACAGTTGCATGGAAAGGATGATTAGCAGAGGATCAAGTGTGAGAGCCAGGGGTGACGGGGTGCCTCAGTCACTTGGGTGTCTGCCTTTGGCTCAGGTCATGATCCTGGAAGCCTGGGATCAAGCCCACGTTGGACTCTCTGCTCACACAGGGAGTGTGTTTCTCCCTCTCCCTCAGACCCTCCCCCTGGCTTATGCTCTCTTTCACTCTCTATCTCTCTCAAATAAATAAATAAAATCTTTAAAAAAAAAAAAAAAAAGGATCCAGAGACCAGTTACAAGCTGATAAAGTAGACCGCATGAACATAATGTTTCTAAACAGCATGGTCAGCAGTAGGACTTCCACCTAACCTATACACTTCCGTGATTTTTTTTTTCCTTTTTTTCCCTTCCTTCTTTCCTTCCTTCTCTCCTCCTTTACTCACTCCATAATCCCTCCCTCCATCCTTCTTTATCACTCTCTCTCCCTCTTCTGTAACAGACACGTAAATTATGTCATGATGGCTGTACACAAATATCTAAAAAAATTCATATCATTCTACATAAAGCTTCAGGGATAATTAAAAAGTAACACCGATTGGCAACAGTACTATTGCAGGAAGTTGGTTTGAAAGTAGAGCTTTATTTCATATTATTTATACAGCTTTAGGGTATATTTGGAGTTTCAAGTGGGAGATGCCCTCTTTGCAATATATCACTTGTAATACAACACATGTACTGCAGTGGTAAGGGGCATCTTCATTTGTTGTGTGTTCAATGGCTCGTATAAAAAGCTGACCTAAGAGACATCCATAATATTTGGAGAAATACTGGTTACACTCTAAAGTGTTTTCAAATAACAGTTTTCAGGTTCAGGGTAGAATTGGAAATGTACTGAAATGTTTAGAAATCTCTCTGGACTATAGAGATTTTACTATTTGTATCTGGTAGGAAAAGCTGTTCTATAGGCACAAATTTGAGAGTAAATATTTGGAAGGAAATTCTAAAATCTGGTTTGCCAACATCTACTAAGGAAGCAGTCTAGTAATTACACTCTGGATCTCAAAACACATTCTTATATCCCATAGGAAAGAAGATATGGCTGACCCATTTGGAGGAGTACAAATTCAGCCTTAATTGGATTTCTAAGGTAAACATTTTATTAGGACTTACTTAGTATGCATATCATTTCAGGGCATATACGCTTGTTAATTCATATTTGATCCATTTTGCTAGACAGTGTGCCAATATGGCCAATGGCTGAGGTGTGGTGTATTATCAAAGTGCTGCTATTTATGACACCACCAACCCATAGGTTAGTTTATTTTTGTTAATCTCCCCTTGAGCTGTATTCCTTTTCTAAGTGGAAAGGATTATTATACGGATTAATTTATTGCGTATTAGAAGTAGTTATGCTAATTAGCATAGTAGTATGAGTGTAAAAGTAAGTAAATGTAAGTAAAGTATATCCAGTTGAGAAACATGTCACATGAAAAGTGCCACTTACCTACAGTCCTGAGAATAGAACATAAATAAAATGCTCTGTGGTTACCGGGTAATCTAGAAATGAGTAGGAAAATACTTGTGATAATTTTAACTCCAGATTACTACTTACGAATTTTAACCCTGGATTACTACTTTACTAATACTAAAATTACTTGAGTAATTTTGAACATATACTCGACCATTCTAAACTTTGTGTCTTGCCTACAAAATGGCTATGCTAATAATCATTCCTATAGTATAAAATGTTTTTTGTTGACTTAGTACAGGAGGTAATCCTACATCCTGGTTTGCAAGGGATACATGCAGTTTATGTGTGCTATGACAGTGTTCTATCTGATTTGGCATTTGTCATTCTCAAAGTGTCCCATTCGAAACATTCGTTGCCACAGTTTTCAAACCCTTCTTACTGATTTTGTTCAGGTCCTGCCACCTCTGCAAGCAGCCCATGCTACTCAGGGGAAGACGATTCTACCTCCATCTCCAGAAGTGAATTCGGATGTATCTAACCCAGTAATTGATTTAAGGGCTCCTGCTATATACTCTCTTTTATCAACACATGGCATTCTTCTGGGGATACTTTAAACCCAGTGTTGGGCACATAATGCAAGTTGTCTGGCTTAAAATAAAAGGAAAAATGTATTTCATGGTTGGAGAAGGGAGGATGTTTTCTATCTCCTTTGGAAATAAAAATATATGGATATTGTCTGAATGGCTGGTGGCAATTATCCTGCAACCATGAGGGTTAGCTTGAAGATAAAGCTGAGCCAGAGAGAAGCAAAATAAGAAATCTCTGGAGCCCTGTTCATAACACACCTGACCACACTCTAGCTGTTTAAATTCTGCCCCTTCAAACAATAAATATCTTTATCATTTATGTTAGTTCTAGGTGGTATTTTTAAAAATAAATTGCAGTTAAAATAACCTATTAAATATATTCTTATATAAGATTTCTCTAAGGATTAAATAAGATTATTCATATGAAATGATTAGCACAATGTTAGGAATAGTAAGCAGTAATTAATTTCCTTATTTTTAATATAACTGGGGGGATACTAACACAAGAAATCTAAGTATAAGAAATCAGATACATAGAATTTTATAGTTTGGATCTGTCACTTTTTTTCTTTTTCTTTTTTTTTTCTTTCTTTCTTTCTTTCTTTCTTTCTTTCTTTCTTTCTTTCTTTCTTTCTCTCCTCTTCTTTCTTTCTTTTTTTTTTTTTTTGAGAGAGAAAGAGAGAGAGCAAGCAGAGGAGGGGCATAGAGAGAGAGAATCCCAAGCAAACTCCACACCTATGCGGGGCTTCATCCCATGGTCCCGAGTTCATGACCTGAGCCAAAACCAAGAGTCAGATGCTTAGCTGACGGAGCCACCCAGATGCCCCTATCACATGCTCCTTCTTTCTTTTTTTTTTTTTTTAAGATTTTTTATTTATTTATTCATGAGATACACAGAGAGAGGGAGAGAGAGGCAGAGACAGAGGCAGAAGAAGCAGGCTCCACGCAGGGAGCCCAACACAGGACTCAATCCCAGGACTCCAGGATCACGCCCTGGGCGAAATGCAGGTGCTAAACCGCTGAGCCACCCAGGGATCCCCCCTTCTTAAAATCAAATAATATCACTGTTTTGTTTTGTAAAAAAAATATTTTATGTATTTATTCATGAGAGACACGGAGAGAGAGAGAGGCAGAGACAGAGGCAGAGGGAGAAGCAGGCCTCATGCAGGAGCCTGATGTGGGACTCAATCCCGGGACCTCAGGATCATGCCCTAGGCTGAAGGCAGGCACTAAACCAGTGAGCCACCAGGGATCCCAATAGGCTCACTGTTTTTAGACAGATAAGATACTCTCTTCAAATCATAGGTTAGGCAACCAAAATTCAGGTAGAACCTAATAAGCATTGAAGTTTTCTTTCTCTTGATCTAACTTCTCTTCAGCATATCACACAATCTCTATCTTGGTTGAAAAGAACCTGAGGTTAAACATCAATCGATCCTAGTAACTAATTGTAGTAGACACTTGGGTGTGAGTGTGCGAATACATGTGTGTCTGAACTCCCCGTATGTAGTCATCCCAATTCCAGTAATAACACTCAAAACATTGTGGGGAGAGAATCTATTTCTCTCCATTCTCCACCCTTGTGGTCCAGGGAGGACTCCATCCACTGTTCCTCAGGTGGGACATGTGTTGAAAACCCAATTGGAACCAGGACATAAACCTTCTTTCTGGCCAGGAATGAACATCTGACTCAAGTCATGTCCGTAAAGACCAGCCTGCATTAAAATTACCAGACTTCTGCAAAGTGACTGAAGAGAGTGCTCTTGAGTAAGAGAACATGTGTGGCTAGAGTTATTACCACCATGAGGAAGCTGATGTTTCTTATCACTGATTTAGCTGTCTCACAGAACTGCTATAGCTGTCTCCCTCCTCCTCTCATTGCCTTGTACCTATTGTAAGGCCTTTCTAACTCTCCACTGTAATTATTTCATGAAAAAAAGTGAATATTGAATGAATTATATCTACTAGGCTCAGTGCCGAGATGCAGGGCTGAGCAAAGACCCTGCCCTTGAGGACTCTAACCATTTGCAAAGGCAATGAAAATACCATGGCCCCAGAACACCTGCATTTCAATATGTTCAAATATTCGTCATTTTATCAACAGTCCCTTTCTATGAGATGTTCAAAGAGAGTTGAATATATATATATATATATATATATATATATATATATGTTTTGCTGTAGAAAAATTTATGAATTTGGTAATTGACTTATAAAATCACTTTGAAAGCTAGTATTAGATTCATCACCTCTCTAAATTTTTCACATGGCACAATTAGTTCAGAATTAACAAGGAACTTTACGATTTCTAAGTCAGCAGACAAGAATCAAGCTATCCAGATGCTATTTGTGCCACTGAAGAATGAGTTCTCAGCAGGAGAGAGGAGTCTTGAGTGCATTTTCTCAATGAAAATACCCATAAAGATTAATACCTAGAAGGAAGCCAGTTGACTTTGAACTTATGAATGCTTTATCAATTTGTCCAAGGATAGAATTGCTGAATACATGTACTTTTTGAGATTTTGATTAAAAACAGCAACAAGAAAACCAAAAAAAAAACAGCAAAAAAAAAAAAAACAAAACAAAAACTGGAAACCTTCCTTTCCCTCACTTTATTGTCCATCATTAGGGAAGGAAAATCAGAGTCATAAGCAGAAGAAAGTCTGAATCAGCTCTGTGTTATTATAACAGGATGCCTGACAACTCTACAGGGGAAAGATAATAATATGTTAACAGAGCTAAGCCAAGAAGCTTTGCTTGCCAAGCGAAAACTTTTAGAAATGTTAATTTTCACAAGAAGAATAGCAGGATTGTTTTATTTCCAGGAGGAGGGAGATGGGTAGTCTATTTTGATTTTAGGTCTATAGGGTAGGGTGTCATATATCCCTGAACTCTCAGTGGAAATGAGCTCTTGATTGGGCTGCAGCTGCTTTGCCTACAGTAGGGAAAACTGCTGAAAGATGAGAAAATGGCAGGAATTAATGCTGGAGATTTTGCCAGAGGGAAAGCAGAGAGAGAAAGAGATGATCTGATTATGCATTCAGGGATGACAGGTGAACCTCCAAAAGTTCAGAGGTTCAGTTCAGATATCTATCTCAACATTTAGCTGCTCATTTGAAGCTTTGCCAAGCACAAGGGAATATATTCTGTTTCAGAAAGTGTTGACAATCTCTCAGGATCAGTGGGGCTATTAGTCCTCTTGCTTCTTTTTGCATATTTCTTCATCTCAAGAACAAAAAGGGTCATCAAGACTGTGTATTGTAGTTAAAGTTCCCTTTTATTGCATAATTTACTATCACTGCTACTCTGCGGGGGCGGGGGGGGGGCGGTTTTCTAAAATATAATGCATTTTGGTTACACAAGGAACATTATTACTTATTTAAACATCTCAGGACCCAATTAGAAAAATCATGAAAGAAAGGGTGGGTAAAAGTTAAAATATCAATATCCTAATTTTATGGAAGGTTTTTCCAGTTTTGTTTTCAGAAAAAGTATGGTAAATTAGTAAATAGTTAAATCATCTCCTTTTTGTTGTTTGGTTCTTCTGCTTAATTATTGTTGAAAAATAAAGTTTTTGTTGTTGTTTGGCAGTACAAATTAACTTTAATGTTACAGGCTACATAATTCTTACCACTGCCAGGCATTCAGCTAAGAGTTTTATAGTCACTATCTCATTTAATTGTCAAAGTTTGGCAGATTAAAAAAACAATAAGCAGAGCAAAACAAAACTCCCATGCACAAATTCCATCAGAAACATATCTAGTTCTATCTGCTGCTAAAATTAATAATTATCTGTATATGCTTGCTATACAAATTGTAATCTGTAGATCCATCTTATCAGCATTGCTTGGAAGCTTGTTAAAAATACATAATCTCAGGACCCACCTCAAATATATTTCTTGAGAGTCTGTATTTTATCAAGTTCCCAGGTGATTCTTGTGCACATTAAATTTGAGAAGAAATATTGTGTAGTACATTGTCATTTTTTTCTTGATAATGAAATTTTGTTGGCACATCTCAAAGTTTTTAAGAATAGATACCTATTTCTTTTTAATTTGAATTAAGATATCATTTTTTTTTTTCTGATTATAAGAGTACAATGCCTGTTGAAAAATAAAAACCAGGGACGTCTGGGTGGCTCAGCAGTTGAGCAGCGTCTGCCTTCAGCTCAGGGTGTGAGTCTGGTGTCCCGGCCTGCAAGGAGCCTGCTTCTCCCTCTGCCTGTGTCTCTGCCTCTCTCTCTCTCTGTGTTTCTCATGAATAAATAAATAAAATCTTTAAAAAAATAAAAAAAATAAAAATGAAAACATCCATGCATTTAAAATGAAACACAATATCTCATAGTCTTATCCCTTGAAAATTATGTTGAGTATAAAGTAAACAATTAAAAGAGTAGCTACTTTTACAACCAAACTAAAACAAAACATAGTTAAATCATTTATTTAATATGGTTATCATAGGGGAAATCATAACTCATTTGTAACACTTTGGATATTGTTTAATTTTAAGCAAATATTGTAATAACTGGTCCTTTCCTAAGTGAGATTTCAATAAGGAAGATTTTGAGAACTCTAAAAAGGGGGATAATGTCTAATCCTTTGAATTTCCATTCTCAAATATTTTATATACATTTTATTCCACATGCTTCTCTTTCTTTCCCATCTCTTCTAATACATTCTTCTTGTCTATCTCCCTTTTATCTAAACCTACTCATACTTAGCACAGGCAGAAATCATCAAGTGACAGCTTGATGGAATTTGCTACATAAAAATCACAATATCAAAGCATAACTAAAGTGAGTATCAGATGTCAAAACTATAGCGCTTATGAGAGATAAAATAGTACCATTTTATATAGTAATACAAATAAAGAAAAAGCATGGATATTCCAGTAGGTAAAATATATTAACATATTTGTTTTCAAATGCAAATGGTAAGCATAGGAAAATCATATTTAATCTTCAAAGAATCAAACAAATGCAGTACCATTTTTCATGTAATAGTTGGAGGAGATTTAAAAGAATTCAACGGAAAAAGTATGAGGAAATGTCACTCTCATAATCAATTGTAAATTGATATATTTCTATAGTGTATTTGGATGATATGTATCAAAACCCTTATAATGGGCACATATATTTAGTGATAAATTCTATTTCTAAAAATTATGCTAAAAATAACTACGGTATGTGAAAATTTTATAAAGATGTTTATTAAGGCAGTTTTTATAATAATACACAATTTAAAAACAAGTAGATGTCCAACAATTTTGGATTTCTTAAATTGTAATAGATTTGCAAAACAGAATGATGAAAAGACATTGAAATTATACTTTAAAAATATATTATTTTATAATACTCTGCATGGGATGGAGAAAAAAGCCATGATACATTCTTTGAGTGAAAATATAGTATCATTTTAAACTTTGCTTTATTTTGCAAACTTTGAAGTTTGGCAGTTTTATAGCTAGTAAGTTTTTCTAGCCATTCTTTTTCCAATTGAGAAAAGGTGATTTCACTTAGAATGAGATATCCACCAAGGGACATATTTTATTCATTTCATGTTATCGAGATTACAGTGTAGAATCAAATTCAGTGTTTTAAAAATATTAGAGGGAAGTGGGAGAGGAGTTCCACTTCATGATGACCTCGGAGATGTGTCTATTCATCTCCAAGTCAGTATCTGGGGTATGGTCTAATATCAAGTCAACTGTCATCAATTCTTCAAACCCTGAGAAGACTCATTCAAAACCTCACCATCCACAAAATTTAATGCTATTACAGGGCAGGCTATAATCTCTCCCTGTTCTTTCATTTATTATTAATCCATTCACTCTGTGCATAAGTGAAATCACTAACAAGGTATAGAGTAAAAAATGTCTTCAATTATTTTCTATCACCTATCTATCATCTATCTATCATCTATCTATCTATCTATCTATCTATCTATCTATCTATCTATCATCTATCTATATCTGTCTATCTATCATCTATCAAAGTGATGCCTTTAATTTTGGAGGCCATCATTCATTACTTCCAACATTGTCTCTGACTTAGGCCATAAGCTGAGAAAATGGAGGATAGGTGTGTGCATATTCTAAAGTGGCTCGTAGATATATCAAGGCAACAAAAGAGTAAGCATTGTCCAACCCTATCTCATGTGAGGGGCTTATTGGAGAGAAGGGTTCTTTAATAGGAATTAGAGAGTAGCTTTCCACCACCTCAAGTGTCTAGACAATTTAGTAGTCGTGGTGGTGGGCGGGGGCGGGGGTGTAGTCAAGGAGTAGGTGGCTGCAAGAGAGTATCTTGGAGGATTGGGAAAGGCATACAAACGAAGACACTATCACTCACATCTTCATTAAATGCTTGCTGAGCTGCAGGAAATTTCAGGTGTGCATTATGCTGTTAAAACCTGGCTCTGCCTCTACTGCACCACTGAAACTTACTATACTAAGGTCACCAGGCTTCTTTTTTATTATTATATCAAACAGACATCTTTAAGGCCTTAGCATTTTTAGGCTTTTTTTTTTTTTTTTTTTTAGTATTTTAATTTGACAACTTTCTCATTCTGAAAAGTACTCTTCTCTTCTCCAACTTCACATTTTTTTATTTTTTTTCTACTCTGACCATTCCTTATTCTGCTTTCCAGTCACCCCTCTCTCTACCCAGAGTTTAAAGTTAATATTTTTCTTTGTTCTTCACTACGCCTTTTTTTTTTTCTGTAAAATTCTCTATCTGCACACATATATGTCTCTGTTAAATCCATATACTGATGCATATAGAAATCTTCATCCCCAGCCCAAATAACTCACCATGCTTTAGTCATAGATATCAACCACCTACTAGACTCTCTATATGACACAGAAACAGCTCAAAATAGACATGATTAAAATTAAATTCAGGGGCACCTGGGTGGCTTAGTGGTTGAGCATCTACCTTTGACTCAGGTTGTGGTCCTGGGGTCCTGGGATCGAGTCCTGCATCAGGATCCCCCCGGGGAGCCTGTTTCTCCCTCTGCCTGTGTCTCTGCCCTTCTCTCTGTGTCTTTTGAATAAATAAATTTAAAAATCTTAAAAAATTAAATTCATTATTCCAATTTGTGCTTATCTACTGGTTTTCTTGTCTTTGTAACAAGACAAGAAATTCAATTTTTCTCTTCCTTTACCTATCTTTGCTTTTGTCAATTGCAACAGTATAGATGAAACAATGCCTATAATGCATTTGACATAGTACCTGCTTTATGAATGCAAAATCAGTGTCAATTAGTGTCATTTGGAAAAGCGGAATAGCCTCATGCTGAATAGCTTAAAGTCCAGAACCAGAATGCCTGGGTTTAATTCCTGTCTTTTCCACTCACTAGTTATGTGAATTTGGACAAGTTACTTAATTTTTTCAATGCTGTTTGATTATCTGAAATAAAGATTATAACAGTACATAGCTCAGATATTTCTGTGAATATTAAATGGTTTAATATAAGCAAAAACACTTTTGCTTATAGGAATATATAAGAAATAATATAGGAATATAAATATAGGAATATAAATGCCATCTAACTGGCATTTATGGTTATTGTTATTACAGATCATCCAAAATTTTGTGAAATTTGATGAGTGCAGTTTGTAGATATCTAGCAAGTCCATTTGCTTCTCCTCATTCCTTTTACCATTATTTTGTTCTACATGTCCATGCCCTTCTACCTGAATTACTATAGTAACCTCCTACATTACTCTCCCTTAGTCTTGACTTCCTTCTCTCAGTTCCCTCTGCCCCCAAATTACACTTCCTAAAGTGTATCATGATCATTCATTACCCCAGTTGATAACCTTTAGAGGCTTCCCTTTTCTATTAGGATAAAGTAAAAATTACTCAAAATTTTATGAAAAGCCACTCATGACCTTGCCTTGGACTACTCTTCCAGCCTCATTTCTTGCTATGTTTGAAATTCCACTATGCATTGTATCAAAAATAAAAGACCTCATTCAGTTTCTTAAACACACCAATATATTATATTCTAGATTTTTGCATATTCTATTTCTTCTGTGTGGAATAATTCTCCCCTCACATTCTTCTTGGTTAACTCCTACTCGTCATATAAGTCTGTATTTAAAACCATATTTTTCTAAAACCAACCATAGGCTCCCATAGCAACATGTACTCCTCCCATTAGGGTATTTATCATATGGCAAGGCCATATGCCTGTTTGAAGGTCTCTCTGTCACTAAAATGCAACTTTTATGAAGGCTTCTATTTATCATATGCTTTTTTTTCATCCTAGCTCCTACTGTAATAACTAATGCAGTGTGTGTTCAATGTGAATTGACTGACTGAATGAATCCTTGCAACTAAGGGAAGCAACTCACCTAAGGCTGCAAAGAATCTGAAAAATAACAAATAAAAAGAAGCATTAATATAGTCAAAGTATGCTTATACAGCTTATCCTTGTGGGCAAGATGTTTCTCAACCTGCAAACTAAATTTAAAAAGAGGAAAAGAAATAGATAAATTAGTTTCTTAGAGAACCATAATCATTTATCGAAGAAATTATATAATTTGAGGGGTAATTGGCCAAAATTCTCTAGAGAAACAAAACCAATAGGACATATAGAGAGAGATAAGAGGAGTTTTTTGTTGTTGTTGTTTTGGTTTTTTTTAAGATTTTATTTATTTATTCATGAGAGACACAGAGAGAAAGAGAGGCAGAGACACAGGCTCAGAGAAGCAGGCTCCATGCCAGGAGCCCGAGCCGGGACTGGATCCCAGGACTTCAGGATCATACCCCGGGGCCAAAGGCAGGCACCGAACCGCTGAGCCACCCAGGGATCCCCAAAAGGAGATTTTTATACATGATTATGGAGGCCAGGAAATACCATGATCAGCTGTCTGTGAGCTAGAGAACTTGGAAAGCTGGTGGTGTAAAGCACTCCAAGTCGAAAAGTCTGAGAACCAGAGGAGCTGATGGTGTAAGTCTCAGTCTGAGTCCAAAGGCCCAGAAGCCAGGATCACAGATCACCCACAGCAAGAGGAGATAGATGTCTTGGGTCAAACGGAAAGCAAATTCACCCTTCAATATCTTTTTTATTCCATTCAGAACCTCAATGGGTTAGATAGATGATGTTCACCCTGGTTGGTGAGAAGGATCTTCTTTACTCAGTCTACTGAATCAAATGTTAATCTCTTCTGGAAACACCCTCAGAGGGACACCTAGTAATAATGTCTTAACCACTATTGAAGCATCCTATAGCTTAGTCAGGCTGACACATAAAAGTAACAATCATAAGGGGAAGTATTTATAATAGTTTTCATCTTCTAAATCCTCTTTTGTCCTAGATCTTGTGCTAAACATAATCTTTTTTTCCCCTTTACAACTACCTAGTAACAAATAAAAAGACTAAAAAATAAGATTATTAAGTAGTGGAACTTGAACACCAACTCAACTTTGGTCAATTCCAAGTTCTACAATCTTAACCTCCATGCTATAACCCACATAAGCATCCAATACAGTCCTCACAATAGCAACTGAATGTAGCTAGCAAATATTCTGGAGCCAACCAGATTAGAAAACTGATACTACTCCTTAACCAATGTCCTGACATCTCCCCAGCTTAATTTTATCCTGCATAAATGCATGCTGAAGAGTCAGAGAATGAAATGGCAAGAAACTCTACTATATTTTTCACTTAATCGTTAACCATAATAAACAAAAGAACAATTCATAAAGATAGACATGAAAACTTTGCCATATATCAGCAAAAAATAAAATTCTGGCCATTCCAAAAATTGTTTACCTTCTTGAAAGTTGAGCAGTTACTCCACAGAGTTCTTAACCTTACCATAAAAATTTATAATCAGTTATTATATAAATGTATATGTATCTAAAATATGAAAAGATCTATTGCATAATGCAGTTTCATTTAACTTTTCTGGTGACTGCTTTATGACAGTGAACTACATGGTCTAAAAATGTAATGTGACAAAGAATATATCTGCTTTCCATCTCAAGGACATTCTTGAAAATGAGATGTAATATTTCAAGAGTTTTATCCTTGTGAGTAAAATGTTAATAAATAGATAAATCTTTAACACTTGCCAAGTCATGAGTTGTATTCAGTGTAGCTAAAAGAAGAACATGATTTCTTAGGGGGCAGGACTAGAATAGAAAGATTTTAAATGTTGTCACCACTATAGAGGCTAGCCCAGTCTGGAAAGTTATTCTTGGTCAAGTGTTGAAGGACATCACAATTGGAATAAGTTATTGATAATGATCCATTAGAATGAGTCAGACCAAATAAACCACCCATACCAATGATGCAATGTGAAATCTACATTGGAATTCTCTCCAGAATGACAGGAGGAATAAAATGGCTGGCTATGAGCCATCCCTCTGCTTATATACTTTCTCACACTATAGGACAGAGAATATCTCAGAAAATAGAGAAATGCTCTTCTGTAGACTTCCTAATGGTTTATTGGAGGAAAAAATATTCAATAAATCTGCTATTCTTGGTTTTCAAGATACTTTTGTCTAAAAAGCTGTACTAGGATTTATATTAGTCTTCACATGGGATTTTAAAATGTTTTTGTAGTATAGGAATTGTATTTACTTGGTAATAATAACTATAAAATTAGTAGATAATATTTATTTGCTAGGTATACTAAGTCATTTTCCTGCATTTAATTCTCTCAAAACTTTATGAAGCTTAATCATAATAAGACATTCACTTACATAAAATCTTCATAATAGTACCATGATACAATTTTATTTTCATAACCAGTTTCAAAGATAATGAAACTAGGTTAAGAATGATTAAATAACATGCAGTATGACTCAAAATAAACAGTGAGGTAAGACTCCAAACAGAACTTATGTTCCTAATCATAGTACTTTCCATCACTTCATTCTTTACATTGTTTAGTGACATTTTCCAAAAAAAACAAAACAAAACAAAAAAAAACTATTGATTTAAAGAAAAACTAAGGGGCTGCGCTATAACAATTGCTTTATTTAGACAAACCAATGTTTATGTATTTCTCCTATATTATTTGTAGGTGCTCAATATTCAACACACACACACACACACACACACACACACACACCATATGTAATTTAGTTATTTCCAGAATAATAGTTCTAAATCAAACCACTTCAAGTAAAATTCTTGATTCCTGCAGTCACACTATTATGTAGTAAATACTGGAAGCTCATTTTGAACCATTAAACATATTTAAATTATCCTTCCAAAATAAATGAGATTAAATTAACACACAACTATCTGTTTTTAAAAACATTTAGAACAAACACTTAATAAAATTGCTATGGCAAAATACTTCCACATCAGCTGGACTGTTTCAACTTCTTAAGAACAATACTTCATTGAAGTCTGGTTTTATGACACAATCCTATTTATTTATTTATTTATTTATTTATTTATTTATTTATTTACCGATGAGAGACACAGAGAGGTAGAGACATAGGCAGAGGGAGAACAGGCTCCCTCCAGGTAGCCTGATGAGGATCTCCATCTCGGAACCCAGGGATCATGACCTGAACCGAAGGAAGATGCTCAACCACTAAGCCCCCCAGATGCCCTATGTGACATAGTCCTTCTGATAAGTCTTATTGCAAGTGTAAGCATCTATTGCTCCAAAAACCAACCCTATTTAAAATCAACATCATCAATTTCAAATTCTTTTTGTTTCTGATTTAGCAGATGTCAACATAGTCCTCTGAGAGTCTTTGAATGGTAAATATTACAGTGGAAGTTATTTCTGTGAAGATATTTCAAATGATCTCTTCCATAAAAGTTAGCTGATTGTCCACACCAACTTCTTCTTGTTAACAGAAAGTTAGTTCACTTCATTATTCAATTATCTACTCTACAAATACTCATTGAGCATCCACTGGATACCATACACTATTCTTATGTGAAAATGTAAGATATATAGATGTATCCTTTTTTAAATGTTATTGGTCATAGGAAAGGATATGTAAATGTGAGTCTGGTAATTCTGCTCTGAGGAGTTTTAAGAGTCATCATTTCATGACTTACTTTTTCTTCCTTATATCTGATGCTAAGATTATACTCACTCATTTATAGACGCACACTATTTAACAACTCCCCTATTTAACGTTGCCAGAAGCTTTGCAGTTGTATATGAAATACGAGGAAACATACCTGATGGGAGGGTGAAATGGTGGTAACTTAAATAACTGAAAAAAATCACTATATCATATGGTTTTTTAAAAAAGATTTTATTTATTTATTCATGAAAGACACAGAGAGAGAGAGAGAAGCAGAGACACAGGCAGAGGAAGGAGCAGGCTCCATGCAGGGACCTGACGTGGGACTCGATCCTGGGTCTCCAGGATCACGCCCTGGGTTGAAGGCAGTGCTAAACCACTGAGCCACTGGGGCTGCCCTATATCATATTCTTTTGATTAAATTCTATCTGATATCAGAGTCATATTCACCATATCAAATTATTTAACTCTGTTTTAGGCAATCTGTAGTTTAGATTATATATATATATATGCATCATATGCATCATATGCATCATATGTATCATCTGCATGTCATTGCAAAAGTTAAGGAGGGTAAGACATGTATATTCATCAGCAATAATTATTAGAGCAAAGATTAATTGCAACCAATAATAATTAGTCAAGTTGATAATTAATGACCATAGTGTACCTACTACAGCATTAAAAAGGCAATTATGTTTCTCATTGCTACATCTCATCTGTATCATCTAGCAAATTACAATTGTAAATGATAATATATATTGAGGACTTTATTGCTGCATAATTAATTGAGAAGTGTTCTCCAAGATATGATTCACCCACTGATTTTATGCAAAGAATATGATATAAATAAAGGATGTAATGTAAATTTATTGTAGTAAATTTACCATAGGAAAATTGAACCATGCTATCCTATATTAGGGAATTTACATAAATGTACTTTTATAATTTAATATATGTAGCTCTTATTATATCTGGAATTCATACTTGCAAAGACTAACAAGAGAACAATTTCATAGAATCCATTTTTTTTACATAAAACCAAATATATAATCAAGTACTATTTGAAAGACAAGAACATTTGAAAAAAATAATAATATTTACGTTACTTCTATAAAAATAATAAAAGTCACTTAAATAACTAATACAATCATAAAATATGTGAAAGTCAAGTATAAAAATAGCAAAATAAAAAATATGCAATGATATTTATATCTCTTACACCTTCAAAATAGGTATTTTACCAGGAAGAGGAAGAGTCTTAATAAACTTCAAAATAGAATGAGCCTGATAAGTATAAATTTTATTTGAAAATTAAGATATTAAGCAGATAGATAATGAACAAGTAGAAGTAAAGCTAACAGATAGGAGAAAATAAATAAGATTACAGTGTACTTCTTTTCTAAAAATATATAATGTACATAGATTTCTGAAATCATGGAATGAGGACCTCTGTGACCTTGCTTTCCTATGGAAACAATGAAAATGAGTACAAAATAACTAAAATCAATAATTTCATAACTTTGAAAATTAACCAAAACTACAGAAGAAACTGAACATCATCTACTCAAGAGTAGGTACTAAACCCCTGTAAGGCAGCATGATCTGTGATTTTTTTTGCTTGAGGCTAGTCCCATTCCCATTCTCTCCCCAGATCAGTGATGTGGTATTCAAAAGTCAGTAGTTTTGCAAATATCAGAGAGGTTTGACCTCTTCTGGAGCTCCCTTAAAAGTACCATCTCCAGAGCACAGTCAATATTTTGTTTGAAATTGAAGCTCTCTGAAAAATCGCTATGCCTTGGATGTTGTAGACATTTGATTTGTCTGAGAACTCAGCCTAGTGGAAAAAGATGGACCCCTACAGCATTACCAAAACAACAATATGCTGGCAACATCATAGCTGACTAAGGCTAAGGTTCAGTTGGAGCAAAAGAAAAAGAGAAAGCCTGGAAGAGGGGAATGGAGGGGAGTGGTTAAAAAGAAATCCTGGAGAACCAGATGACAACAGAGAACTCTAAAATGCTCCATAATATTTATGAGGCTCTCAAAGGCTATGCCCAAGCACAGGACAGACACAGGAAAGGCAAAGGTAGTAGTCATTCACATACGACTGACCTTAAAACTCTGCAGAATCAAGGAGTAAAGGCCATGGATATCTTGTAAACTGCCTGATGTTAGGATGTGCCTTCTCACACATATATGTTCCCTTGGAAAAGGAGGAAAATATTGTGTAATTTAATTTAAGGAAATTTTCTCGTGGATCATTGCTGACATTTAAATTATTCTGATCTTGAGGTGACCCCTGGGAAGCAAAATTTAATTGTTGTTGTTGTTGTTGTTGTTGTTGTTGTTGTTTTCAAAGTGCTCAGTGCCACACTGCCAGGAATACAGATATAGAAGGAGTCCAAGGAGATAACAAACAAGATGATGCAAGAAAAACAATAATAACCTCAAAAATCTAAGCAGTAACAACAAATCTTGAGAGTAGGAGCCTTGATACCTGACTACATGTCTAAATGACTACATATCTAAAGCATTCAATGAATTTAAAGACATTGATGTCTCACAAAACAAAAAATATCAATAAAGAAATAGAAATTATTAAAATACAAATAATGGAGTTGAAAAAATCAATAATTGAAATGGAACTGCACAACTATTTCAACAAGAGATTTAAGCTGACAGAAGAAAGAATAACCTTGAGGACAGGTCAGTAGATATAATCTATTTTGAGGAGCAGAATGGAAAAAGGATAAAGAAAGTGAATGGAACCTCAGAGAATACTGACACACCATCAAGTGTACCAACATAAAAATAATGGAAGTTCCAGAGGAGAGAAGAGAGGGAAAGGGATAAAAAGAATATTTGAAAAAAATATCTGAAAACTTGAAATTTTACAAAAGATATTAACCTACATGACCAAGAAGTCAACAAACTTCAAGTAGAATAAACTCAGAAACCTAAAAAATAGACAAGTTGATGGAAATCAATGACAAAAATATCTTGAAAACAGTGAAACAACTTTATCATTTGGAAGGGATCCTCAATAAGAAAAATAAATGACTTCTCATCAGAAATCATAGAGGTCACAAGACAGTGAGATGACAACTCCAAAAGGTGACGGTCTACTAAGAATTTTATATCCAGCTAAATTCTCCTTCAAAAATAAATGGGAACTTAAGACATACCGATATATTTTATAAAAGTGGAGGGTAATTTGTTACTGGAAGACCTGCTCTACAAAAATATTGCGAAGGAATTTCCTTGACTTGATAAAGGGAATGCATGACATCCTATATGTAATATCATTCCTAATGAAGAAAAATGAATGCTTTCCCCTAAGATCAGGAACAAGACAAGAATGTCTACCCTTCCGAGTTCTATTCAGCCTTGTACTGGAGTTTCTAACAAACGTAAATAGGAAAGAAATATAAAAGATTAAGATCAAAATAAGAAAGAAAAACTATCTGTATTTACAAATGTCATGATCTTATATATAAAAAATCCTAGGAAACCCACTAAAAAATATAAGACAAATAAGTACAGCAACATGGCAGGGTATGAGACCAATATGTAAGAGCCAATTATATTTCTACATAGTAGCAATAAACAATTTAAAAATAAAATCAAGAAAACCATTCCATTTACAAAATATCAAAACTAACAAAATTATAAACTTAATTAAAGAAGTGAAGTATGGATACTGATAACAACAAAATATTATTTTAAAAATGAGTAATTTAAGTGGAAAGATATCACATGTTCATGAATCAGAAGACTTAATATTGTTTACATAACAGTACTCCTGAATTGATCTACACATTCACTGGAATTTGTATTGAACTTTAATTGCCTTTTTTTTTTTCAGAAATTGACGGGCTCATCCTAAAATCCATATAGAAATGTAAGAATTCCAAAATAGCCACAATAATTTTTCAAAAGAAAAGGAGTTAGAAGGTTTATACTTCTCAATTTTTAAAGTTACTACAAACTACAGTAAGCAAGACAGTATTGTCATGGCATGACGATAGGTATATAGATAAATGGAATAGAATTGAGAGTTCAGAAATGAACCCTCACATTTTTGGCTAATTAATTCTCAGCAAGTTTGAGAAGACAATTTTATTGCTAAGGAATATTCTTTTCAACAAATAATTCTGTGAATATTGGATATACACATGGCAAAATAATGACCAAATACACCAAAAATTAGAGCTAAATGTAACAGCTGAATGGAAAAGTTAAAACTATAGAATTATTAGAAAAAAAAGCATAAGGATAAATCTTTATGATCTTAAGTTGGGTAAAACATTCTTAGATACAGCATCAAAAGCAAAAGTGACAAATGAAAAAGATAAATTGAATATCATCAAAATTAAAAATTTTGAGCTTCAAAGGCCACCATCAAGAAGGTGAGAAAACAACTAACAGAGTGGGAGAAAATATCTGTAAATCATATATATGACAAGGAACTTGTATTAGGAGTATATAAAGAATTCACAACTCAATAAGAAAAAGTCCAACTGAAACACATTTCAACAAACAATTCTCCAGAAAAGGTAAAGAAATAGCCAAAAGCACATGAAAAGATCCCCAATATCATTAGTTACAGATCCAAATCAAATTTACAAATAAGAAAGGATTACACTCCTACTTGTATGGCTATAGTCACAGACTCAGGGAATAAGTATTGGTGAGAATTTAAAGAAATGGAAAACTTTTACAATACTGATGGAAATGTAAAATGGTCAGACCACCTTTGAAAACACTCTGGCAGTTTCTCAAAAGATTAACCATGGATACAATGTAACCTTGCCATTCTACTCCTAGGCATATATCCAGGAGAACTAAAAGTGTATATACTCATAAAAACTAGTACATGAATTTTCCTACCTAGCAGCATTATTCGTGATAGCCCCAAATTGCAAAAAATAAGAAAACATAATTATCTATTGGGGAATGGATAAATGATATGTGGTATATCCATACAATGGAATATTATTCAGCAAATAAAAAGAAATTAATGACTGATGAGTGCTATACATGGTTGAGTCTTGAAAATATTACCCTAATTGAAAGAATCCAGTCACAAGAGATGACACATTATATGGTTACATTTCTACAAAGTGTCCAAAGTAGTCAAATCTACAGATAGAGAGTGGATTATTTGTTGTCTGGAGCTTCAGGTTGAAGGCCGGGCTAAGAATAAAAGTTAGATTAATAAGTGGAATGGAATGGAGGGAGCAGAATGGGAAGGAGGGGGCATGAAGAAAATTCCCTAACATTAAATTGTATTGATCATTGCACAAGTCTGTAAATGTACTAAAAATCAGTGAACTAGTAACTTTAAATTGCTTCATTTTATGTTATAAGAGTTTTATCTCAGTAACGTTGTTTAAAAAAACAATCTCCCCCAAAAGAAGAAAAATGCTATGTAAAAACTCAGAGGAGTAATTTTTTAGTAAGTCTTTGCAAGGAGAACAAACAAATTCCGAAAACATGCCACTAAGAAATAGACAATGACAAAAACGATTTGAGTTAAGAAGAAAGTCCATTTGGTATTTGGCATTTTACAGAAGAATTTCACGTGAGAAAATTCTGATTTCTTTTGTGTATTACATGTTGGTAAAATGCTGAGTGGTGAGCTTTGCATATCCATGGTTCTTTCTTTTCAGAAATAAATAGACCCAAATTCCCATTTCCATCATCCTTGTGATAGGAGGTAGCCGTCTGACAATTTGATTGAGTTCAGGACCATAAAGGACAAAGGAAAGAAAATCTGAAAAATGAAAGCCCTTTTCACCTCCTGAGAATCATTATCTAAGTTCAGTATTGGGTCTTTAAGACATTGTGATAAGCCACCAGTGATCCATTAAGAATGGGCAAGCACTGGCCTTAGTATGCATAGATGATTTGCAGTTCAATTTAGTTTCCAGGCTATATTTGAATACTGCATATCTCGCTTTATGATAAATTCCTTCAGCTTTTGTAGTGTTTCCAGAAGAGTTTTCAACGAACAGCAAGGTCAAGTTGAAAGTGGTCTTACAATGAGAAACATAAGCAGGACAAACAGGAGGACATGTATTTATAATTTGAATTTGAAATCAGCTGATTTATATCCCCTGCTTGTGTCATTTTCTCTCTCTTTCTTCACTCTTGAATCAGCTTTAGGACTAGGTTCTGTAAGTTCTTCCTTCATGCAAAAGATTAAAATAATAAATTCATTCAATTTCCATTACATTAAATGACCCCAAATCCTTTTCCCAACCTCTTACTGTCAATATACACCTGGATTCATTCATCATGTTACTTAATATATTATGAAAATAACTGAGTTACAGACTTTTACAGAAATCAATTCTGTATTCACATCATTTTGTGGTGATAACAAGTCAAGATAGACATGTTTCTCTAATTCACAATGCAAAAATACACGAAAGAGAAAATCTGTTAATGGTCACTCAAAGTTTCCTCCCACCTATAAATAATGATGAAAATGTTAGCTAACATTTATTGTGAATTTACTATATGTCATGAATTATCATAAGCTCTTTATAAATATAAATTTATAACTAGGATGATATATAAATCAGAAACTGAAGCATACAGAGTTTCATTAAGTTGTTTAGGTCACTCAGTATATTACAAAGGCAAGATCCCAATTGGAGCTTGAGAGTCTGAGTCCTTAACCACTACATCTAGTCCCATACAATAAGAGCAGATGGTGTTGATTTCAATAGAATAATGTTCATCTATTTTTAAAAAATACATCAGTTGCGAATAGCTAAAGGTCATTCTATGCATTCGCATTTTCATGGAGTAGTTGCAGGGTGATATATATTTAAATTCATATGCAATCGAAAAAAATCAAATTTGAGTAATTTAGTTAGTAGAAACAAGGGAACAAATAACTTATAGTTGTTAAAGCATCTAATGGAGAATAAAGAAATTTAACTTTTATCTATGCCTCTCTAGACTTCAGTTTTCTCATCTATAATGAGAGAGCTGGAAAATTTGACTTCAAATACTCTTAGGATACAATAGCTGTAAAATTGTTTCTGTGATCTACTTCAATATCTTACATTCAAATCTTCTGCCTATTTTTCCAAGAAGCTGTTTATTTTTTTTCTTACACATTTATAATAGCGTTTAATAAAAGTAGAATTATTAGAAATATACTATTATTAGTAATAGTATAACTATATTATTAATAATATACAAAAAGTAGAATTTATTCTTTGTGTTATGTGTTCAATATATTTATTTCCCATTTTACTATTCCTCTTATCTATTTTGTGCTCTTTTGCCATTTAGAAATTTAAATAATTTTATATAGTCAAAATATCATTTATTTTCTTTAATTTGCCTGGTTTTCCTGTGTTATAAATCAACAGATGTTACCCTGTCTTTTCTTCTACTTTATGAATTGAATTTTTAAAAACATTCGATCTTTCATCCATCCAGACTTTTGATGTAAAATGTAAATTATAGATCAACCTTTTTTCAAATAGCCAGTTATCCAAATCCCAATGCCACTTATTAAAGTTTCTGCCCCATTCCCAACCGATTACCTATTAAGGGAACACAACCTCGATTGTAAATTAAATTCCCAAATGAATTTAGGTCATTTTCCAAACTGGTTATTCTATCCCATGGAACTGTCCATCTATTCCTGCAGCAGCATCAGATTAACCAATAAATATATGGAAATATTCTGAACCTCACTAATGGTAAAAAGAAATTAAGGTGACAATGAACTCTTCTTAGCTTCTCAGACATAGATTTACACTTTTAATAATACCAATATCGGTCAGAATGACAAACCAGTCACACCAAAAACTTAGGTGGGAATAATAACTGTACAAACCTGAAGCATCCATAGTTTAAATGTGCACACTCTTTAACCTCACAAAGTGATTTTCAGTGTGTGGTTGGAGGTCCCCAAGATCTTTTCAGGGGGATTTGTGAGGCCAAGATGCTTTTCATCATAATACTAAGACATCATTTGCCTGTATTAACATTTCACTGTATAAACATTTGCATTGAATTTTAAAAGGCAAATATGGGCAAAACTATTATCACTTGAGTCTGAATAAAGGCAATGGCAACAAATTACATTAGTAGTCATTATTTTTCTCCATCACGCACATATAGTAGTTTCAAGCACAATATCCTGATGAAGCAGTAAAAATTATTGACTTTATTAAAACTTTACCTGAGCATATGATGATTATAATATTTTACATGATGAACTATAAAGTACTCATTAGGCACTTGTGTTGCCCACTGAAGTATGATGATTCTCTTGAGGGAAAAACTCTCTATTAGTTGAACTAGCATCTATTCCATGGAACATTATCTTCACTATAAAAAGTGATTGACAGACAAACTATGGTTATTCAGATCTGAATATTTGGGAGATACATTTTCTAAGATGAACAAAGTGATTCTGTGACTTCAAAGAAAACAACTGACCTGGCACTACTCATTGCCAGTGATAAAATCTGAACTTTCAAGCAAAAATTTGAATTTCCAAAACTTATATGCATCACCGAATTTGACAGATTCTCAATACTCAAAAGAATTTTCTAGGGTGATATTAACAAACATGATTTCTTTTTCATATTATATAACAAAATGTGCCAACACTTAAAAAATCCTTAACAACTTAGGGAAATCATATTTTCAAAATGATCCATGCATGAGTAAAAGGACCATTCAAAATGCGAAATACAAAATAGGTTTTAATGCAACAGTATGTAAATTTAACTTGGTTTCAGATTACCCATTGCAACTAATCTTCAAGGAAAGTTCCATTTGGCAAATTTTGATGTACCATCAAAAAAGAATATCCACAATTTTCTGTAAAGGCTTCTAAAATATTCCTCTCTTTTCCAATTTCCCATGTATGAGAAACAAAATTTTCTTTATCCACTTCACCAACATTACATCAAATGCTGAAGCAGATGTCAGAGCTCAACTGTCTTCTATTAAGTCAGATGTTAAAAAGATTTGCAAATATTTAAATGATGCCACTCTTCTCACTATTTTTTTTTGTTTTGGAAAATATATTTACTGGAAATATTTTTTGTATTGGAAAATATACTTATTTTTTATGGGGCAACCCGGGTGGCTCACCGGTTTAGCGCCACGGTCAGCCCAGGGCGTGATCCTGGAGACTCAGGGCGGAGTCCCACATCAGGATCCCTGCATGGAGCCTGCTTCTCCCTCTGCCTGTGTCTCTGCTCTCTCTCTCTGTGTCTCTCATGAATAAATAAATAAAATCTTTAAATATATATATATTTATTTTTTATAAAATATGTTAACATGCATCCAGTTGGGTATTATTTTAAATAAATTAATTGATAAATATTTTGCAAATGTCTGAGTATTTTTTGAAAATTTCTCAGTTTTAATTTTTAGAGTAGCAACTATTGATACACATATCCTATATTTTAAAAAACATGTTAGTTTCCTCTATAACTTCTAAAAATGAAAAGGGGTCCTTATACCAAAAAGTCTGAGAACTGCTCACTTTGAAAATCTACTAATAAAAAATCGTCTTGAGTACACAAAATTATTAGTGAACTAGTAACCTCTTGATATTTCACATTCTTTTCTTTTCTCAATGGAATTGTTTAAATGAGTTTATTCTAATCCAACTCTGCAGTTCTATATTAGGAGAAGATATCTTCTCTTTTGGTTTATAACTATGATCAGATGATACCTTAGGATGGGAAGTGAACATATTACATTTCTAGGGACATTGTGCCAAAGGGTAGACTAGTGGCAGAGGCTACCAGTTGTCTCCCAATATCTATTGTCATTTTCTTCTCAGTAATAGATCCCATGAATTTAAGCTGGGCAAATGAGCTGTCAAAGATATATTATTTGCAAGTTTTTAACTTCAGCTACATATGACCCGTTGAATGTAAGCAAGATGGTAACGCAACTCCTGTGAAGACTGGAAAATGGATGTGATATCTAGAACTGGAATAGATATTTTGCAAAACAAAGTGAAGTCACACATTACAGATGGTAGAACACAGAAGGAATTTAGGTCCCTATGGATAATAGAGCTATCCTATTACTCATAGTCTGCCAATAACTTTGTGAGAGTGAAAAAATTTCTATCTTGGAAAAGCTACCACAATTTGAGATTTTCTGTTACTCATAAATGAACCTAATTTTAACTGAAAAATGACTAAGCAGTACTGTTAGGCATATAGGACTCTATTTTATCTACATACTTGTTCTCTTTTTCTAGTGTCCATGATTCTCTTTTAACATTACCAATGGAATT
Organism: Canis lupus familiaris; assembly: GCF_011100685.1. Lineage (NCBI taxonomy): Eukaryota > Metazoa > Chordata > Mammalia > Carnivora > Canidae > Canis > Canis lupus. The sequence goes on from NC_049253.1 coordinate 21,359,955, forward strand.
TTTCAAGATAGTAGATCAATATTGAAGTTGGCATCTCAAACTTCCTTGGGACATTCGGTAATCCAATTTCTGTAGCACATGTCCACACAAAGCTACTGATTAATTAATTAATTAATTAATTTTACTTGCTGGAAGATTTCAGAGCTTATTCACACTCTAATTTACAACACACACTATCTTATTTTGCTTGTTTCAATGAGCTAAAATACTTCATAAATTAATAATTACTCCATCAGTAACTAAATTAAGATTACTAGCACAGGAAATGAGCTAGGTAAATCTAGCATCATAGAACTATAAAATGTAGAATTAGAAGATTCAATTCAACTCATTCTTCTTTATAAAGATGTCCAGTTCCACAAGGAAAAAATATTTTAAGAAGATTATTTATAAAGCAGGCACAAATAAAAGCACATATTATTAATTCTCCAGCATTTTTATTATAACCAATAAGACCCGTTTCATCAGCTTGGGATACTATAAGGGAATAGCATTTCCTTTCTTTCTTAGTTTAATTATTGAAGACCCTATTGCTTTTATCAGCAGGAAGGCCATCAGCTTTCCTTCCAAATAGCTGTAGAACTCCGTGATCATACTTGCTTCAGAGTGGTAGTGAGAAGATGGAGAATTTGATCAACTCACCCAGCTGGGTTGCTTTCTCTCCTCTCTTTGACACACAGATTCTTCGTTTGACATAAAGCATTTATTTTATGTCATACAGATGTTTCAGTAATGTAAATTTATTTAAAAACACTGTAAAGTTAGTGGAAAAATCACATTTTAAAATGCAAATTTTAGGGGATCCCTGGGTGGCTCAGTGGGTTTAAAGCCTGCCTTCAGCCCACGGAGTAATCCTGGAGTCCTGGGATCAAGTCCCACATTGGGCTTCCTGCATGGAGCCTACCTCTCCCTCTGCCTGTGTCTCTCCCTCTCCCTCTCATCTCTTTCTCTGTTTCTTACATGAATAAATAAAATCTTTAAAAAAATAAACAAAATGCAAAATTCATACTATACTTTGTAAGACTTTCAATTTGTTGACATAAATCAGTTTATTTTTACTTAGTGCAAACATAGTACTTTGATTTCTGTTTTAAGAATAAGATAAAAACGCGACACCTAGGTGGCTCAGTGGTGGAACGTCTGCCTTTGGCTCAGAGCGTGATCCAGGAGTCCCAAGATAGAGCCCCACATCAGGCTCCTTGTATGGAGCCTGTTTCTCCCTCTGCTTATGTTTCTGCCTCTCTCTCTCTCTCTGTGTGTCTCTCATGAATAAATAAATCAAATCTTAAAAAAAAAAGAATAAGATAAAAATAATTTAGATATCGCTTTAAAGCTGACTTTAGGAATTAGTAGAGCTTTCTGGGATCTATTTTATCTATTTTAAATGATGTCTTTCTAAGAGATTGCTTTACAAAAAAACTTACTTATGTACACAATCTTTTCAGTAGATGGCAATTATACTTTAATTTAATTCATTGTATCTCTGCCCATCGCATTGATCTTTTGTCTATTTCTGTGCAAGTTAACTTATTTTGATATTTTATGTCATGAATCACTATAGAAATTTAATTAAATTGATATATTAACTGTGCTGTAATTGCCACTGAACTATTGTAAATGTCAGGCTGCTCTGCTCCTATCCCAGATCAGGACTGCAAATAAGATACTGCAACTCAGATTCTTTTCTTTATCAAGAGATGTATACAAAAAAATTATATGGATACCTATTTTGTTCCAGGATCTGGAGCTAGAGTTTTATATTTAAGCAGATATGATAAGTGCTTTTACAGAATTTTCAATTAATTACCTGTAATTATTTGTTTCAAATTTCTCTAATATTCCCATGCTCAATATTCCTCTGTGTTTATGATCTGATCATGGATAAATTGGCTGTCAATATTAACGCTATTTGCCTTTTTAGACTGTAATTTATTCAGCTTCTTTTATTTTTTATTTTTTTTTCAGCTTCTTTTAAAAAGTTAAGTTTCATCTTAGTTTTCACTGAGATTATTTTAAAAATCTCTCCTGTTAATTTACATTAAGAAATTCCATGCTGTGTTATGAATATAAAATTCTTATAAAAAAATTCTTATAAAAATAAAATACCCAATTTAGCAAATTCATCATCTGAACACACATGAGTGATAATTGCACACTTTGATGTATTTATTAATGTGGCAGCATGGACTACTATGGAGCTAATTGGACCAAAGTATTTAAGATAATTAAACGTGCATTTAAGGAAAAAATGCACTTCCCATAATATTGATACTTAGACTGAAATGGTAACATTTTATCTTGCAGAGTAAATGTAAGTTTAAACATTTTGAATGTTTAATATTTTTCTTTATTCAAAATTCATACTGTTGTGTGAAATCAAATACAGAAGTGAAATCAGATTAGGCAATAAGTTGTAATTAGTTTGAATCCACTATCCATACAAAAGGTCATATTTACTTGTCATTACATCGAAAATTAAAGTAATTCCTTCCTAAAATAGATAGGATATAAATAGTGATTTGGGCATTAATAAACAGTAATTTATATAAAGCTTTAATTAACTTTCAATATCTTAAAGCCATTTAATATCCTAAAATTCTAGTTAGCTGGCATTTTCCTCTTCACCTTTATAGTAGTCTTTATGAATTTGTTGATATTGCCTCTATCTTAATGCCTAAAATGATGTAAAGTGTAGTGTCATAAATAAATACTGGGTCATATTAATTAAACACTGGATTAATGAATAAATACCAAAACATATTTTTGGATTTGAAGTTCTATAAGAAAGTTTTTATTTTATTTTTTTGACAAGTACAAGAAAGTTTACTTTCTAAATGTAGTAATCAATTTATTTTTAAAATTATTCTATGATGGGATGAGCACTGGGTGTTATACTATATGTTGGCCAATCGAACTCCAATTAAAAAATATATAAAAAGTTATTTTAGAATTCCTTTGGTAATTTTTAATAAGCTTCATAGTTCAGATAGTCTTAGATTTATAGAAAAAAATGCAAAGATAGTATAGAAAGTTTCCATATACATCACACCCAATTTCCCTTATTGTTAGTATCTTCCATTGATATGGTACACAAATAATAAATCAATACTGACATATTAGTATTATTGTTAACATCTTGCATTACCTTGCTCACAATTAACTAATCATATTGAAACATTATTAACTTATGTTTATTCAGATTTCCTTAGTTTTTATGTCCAGTTTCTGTTCCTGGATCCCATTGAGGATATCATACCATTAGCCATCCTGTTTCTATAATCTCCTCTTGGCAGGTTCCGAGAATTCCTTGTTTTGGATTATCTTAATAGGTTTGAAGAGTACTAATCAGACATTTTGTGTAACATCCTTCAATAGGTATTTAATGTCCTTCTCACGATTAGACTAGGGTTACATGCTTTGGGAAGTAGACCATGGAGTTAAAGTGCCATTTCCATCACATCATTTCAACATGATTTATCATTGTAGATGTTGACCTTGATCACTTGAATTAGGTAATATTTGTCATTTCTCTTCATTATTGAGTTACTATATACCTAATTTCCACCCTCTACACTTTTGAAAGAAGTCACTATGCATAACCTACATTTAAGGAACTGTAACTTATGCCCCACCTACCTGAGGGCAGAATGTCTCAGATTATTTGCACTTTTTCTGCATGGAAGTGTTCTCTATTCTTTTTATTTGTTTGCTTATTCAATCATTTATTCATTATGAAGGGAAGTCTAATTTAAATCAAAAACATCTGGTACCAATCATAATTTTATTGTTCAAAAATCCTTATGTCATGGCAATAGGAGTTTCCATATATGATTTTCTAGTATGTGGCTTGTCAAGTTGCCTCTGGTACTACTACATACTAATGATGATTAAAATAAAATAGTCTTGGGCTTGATTCTCCCTTCCATCTTTTTTTTTTTAATTTATTTTAAAGATTTTATTTATTTATTTATGATAGAGAAAGAGAGAGAGAGGCAGAGACACAGGCAGAGGGAGAAGCAGGCACCACACAGAGAGCCCGATGCGGGACTCGATCCCGGGACTCCAGGATCATGCCCTGGGCCAAAGGCAGTCACCAAACTGCTGAGCCACCCAGGGATCCCCTCCCCCTTCCATCTTTAAACAATATTCATCTTTACCAGTAAAAGAAGAAAATTGTCTATTCTCAGTTCTTCTATGGAACTCTTTAGGGAAAGTAAGGTAGAGAAAGAATGTTTTACCTAAGAGTAACTTTTCATTTTCTCTTTCTCTAATCCAGTTTGTAAATCCAGTTTTCTCCCTCTTTTTGTAAAACTATATATTTGCTTTATTTACTCCCATGCGTTCTGTGCAGAGTATAATAAGCAAGTTTGTTATGTTTGGTATATATATATATATATATATATATATATATATATATATATTATTTATGATAGACACAGAGAGAGAGAGAGAGAGGTGGAGACACAGGAGGAGGGAGAAGCAGGCTCCACGCCGGGAGCCCGACATGGGACTCGATCCCGGGACTCCAGGATCGTGCCCTGGGCCAAAGGCAGGCGCCAAACCATTGAGCCACCCAGGGATTCCCTGGTTCTTACATATTTCTTATAATTAAATTAATTTTTTTCATAGTTAAGGAAAGTAGAAATTGGATATAGTCAAGTATACTACATTTTTTAAACTCTGTGACTACAATTATATTAGATATCCTGGTTTGAATACTATATATCTTCTAGATGACCTTAGAAATGTTTGATTTAAGACCTTGGAAGGTCATGGAAATCATAACTGATCAGGCATAGGACAGAAATCAAGAGAATTTTCTTGATGAGACACAGCTATTCCAACTCCCCAATTATAATAGAGTCTTATAAACCCTAGACTTCTGTATTATTTGATGTATAAAATATTAACATATATAAAAAAATAGAAAGATGATACAACATTGTGACTAGCTTGCATCTTGTATATATCTGCCACCTTCAAGAAAAATGAGAATCCTAAAAGTGATGGCGTGTGTTCACCACCAGAGACTCTGTGTTGTTGTTGTTGTTGTTTTTAGATAGCAACTCAAGTCAAATTTTTGAGTCACTAAAAATTATTTTTAAAAATGAATTAAACAGCTTCTAAATCATGGCAAAAAACAAACAAACAAACAAACAAAAACAAAAACAAAAAACCTACCTGTTCTTACTTACGAATTTATGGTCACTATTATTTAACTATATTTACAAGACCATGCTATGACATATGGCTGTAAACGTTGACTTACATTTCCAAGAAGCCTCATCCAAAATTGTTATAAAGATGAACAAATGCAATGAATTTTGCCTGCCCTTCACGTTCAAAAACTAATCATCAACTGCTGGGTGAACAAATCTACACCAAATATAGCCTAAATTGAAAGAACAGAGGAAAATTTAAATCTCATTGGAGTGAAATATTCGTGAATCAAATTGCACTAGATGTTATAGATGTCTTGCTTTCTAAATTATTTTGCTTCCTAAAATACTGTTTTTAGGTGAATATCCTGATTAGAAATATTTTTCTCAGGATGTATTGGTGGCTCAGCAATTAAGCATCAGCCTTCAGCCCAGGGCATGATTTTGAAGACCTGGAATCGAGTCCCACATCAGGCTCACTGCATGGAGCCTGCTTCTCCTGCCTGTGCCTCTCTCTGTGTCTCTCATGAATAAATAAATAAAGTCTTTTTAAAGAAAAAGTATTTTCCTCCAATTCTACTATATCTGCACAACATATTTACATTTGGGTGTCTTTGGAACTGTGTGTGATTCAAACATGTGTCTCTTTCACTCATAGTACTATATAACCTTGTGTGCCTATTCTCTTCTGAAAAATATCTTCTTAGAAATGTAGGTAAAGAAAATGCCAAATAAATTAATGATATAAAATAGACTTGGTATTTGAAGAATTAAGTTGAATTGCTTAGAACATCAGATAGAGAAGAAAAAATATCTTACTGAATATCCATGTAATCACTGAAAAGTTACTTGTGGTAGATATAAAACCATAGTTTCTAATTTTTATTACCAAGCTCTGGTAACTAAATAATGATGTATTTCCATTTACAGTAGTGTGCTTTAAAAGATGGTATGGCACAATAATTGCTGTTTACATATCCTCAAGCTATCCTATGTTTAAATAGAGATTTCCCTAAATACACATACTGGTTTGCAGCCATGCCCATAAGTTAAATTTGCAAAAGAAGAAGCGGGCTTGAATCAAGATATGATTAACTAAAAATATCTTTCAATCTAAATGCGGATAGTTGTTTAAAAAATCAATAAACACTGATAGTTGTTTAATCTTACAACTTTTATATATTGTATCCCTAATTGTAGCTGCGAAGAGAAAACAACTTACTCAGCAGACAAAGAATCTAATTCTGTGGGAAAGAATAGAGCCAGCAGATTGACATCTGTGCATTATGCAAATAGAAGAATAGAAAACAAGTAGGTCCTAATAAGCAGCTCCTATTCAGATGGAAAAGGGGAGTGGGAGAAAGACTCTTCTCAGATAATTATTAAAGTTGGGAGGGCACTTCTTCACAGGGTGCATCCCAGGGAGGACTAGTTTGTTTTGGCTTGCTTCCTCAAGTGGAAATTTAAGTGTGAATTAAAAAATGGCATGCTGAGTTTGAGAAACGGCTTCTTCTCTCTTTGCCAAAGAGCAGCATTGGGCAGAGGGCAACATGTCATTGATTTTGAAGCTCCAGTGCACTTTGTATACCCTTATGGTGAATAGTAAGTAGTTTAGTGCTGTTTACAATAGAAACTTTATGAATAATGTTAATAAATAGAGTGTTTGTACTGCTGCTCCTCTAACTTGACAGAATGTTGCCACCTGCTTCTAAATATGTTTGATTAACACTAAAAACACTGCTTATTAAGAAATAAAGAGAGCAAATTTATTCTCAAAGGAAAACTTACGCACATGTAAAGCTTATTTTACATATGACAACTTTTTCTAAATTAGCTCATATATGTAAGGTTCATCGCATTTTAGAGATTTGAAAGGTAACATACTAATAGCATCTTTATGACAAGTGTTATGCGTCACGCTAAAACTTGACAAAAGAGAATGTGATAAGGTTTTTAGAAGATAGGACAGTTCAAAGTGGATAAATAGTCTGGATAATGAGAGTACGCAAGGCACACTCAGCAACTCAAGCCTACACTACATATGCAGTAAACTCAATTTATAGACCAGGTGACATTTAAATTGTCCACTGATGACCTGTGTAATTCAATAAGAGCAATGCTTAGTGAGTTTCTGGAATCACTGAATAAAAATCATGACTAAGCTTTTAAAATGAAAGATTCAAAATCCAAATGACATTTGTGAAAGGGAAGAGACAGGAGTGTTTTTCTGTAAGGATATGTGAGGTAAGTCAAGCCTTAATAATAAACAGGAGAAGAAGAGAAAACATAACTACAGTTTGGAGCACCTAATGTGTGCCAAGCACTAAGGACTTCATGCATCCTATTTCCAATCCTCAAGACAGTACCACAAGCTAAGTGTGATACTCCCCTTTTTTACAGAGTAGTGAAAAATGTTTGAGAATTTAGGTGACTCATTAGAGTTCTTTTTCCTCTCTTAGTACATAGTTCAGTGCACAAATAAGAAATCACTCACTGTCAAAATACTGAAGCTGTCTTTCTACAATCTTTAGACCTGTCAGAGTTTTACTTTTGTAAAGGATCTTGGCTCCAATCTTAGCAATTCAAAAAAGATACAAGAAACACATAAAGGGTTAACAGATTAATTTTTAAAAAGTGAGAACTGAGAAAGGCTTTTTGATGTTAAATTTCAATCCATAGTAAATATGTCTCCCCCACAAGGACTAAGTTCATAATGGGCTTTCATAATTCTAGTAGGCTCCAGGAGTTGGGTTGCAAAACATGATATTTCATATGACTTTAGCCTTTTGTCTAAGGGAAGCTGTAGGATTTTACAAGATATCAGTGGCAGAAATAGCTCTCTGATTCTTGGAACCTTAGTGTATCTTAAGGAAGTGATGAGCTGCTCACTCTGCAACACTGCAGCCCACGTGGATGACCATGGAGAAATTCTCTGGGCCCTGTTGGCAAGTGACTCTCAGCCTCTAATGGAAGCAAATTATATACTTTCTAAAGTGACAATATCACTCTAGTAATGTGCAGATAAAGTGTTCCAATGGAATCTAATAGCTCACACTTGCCAGAAACATTAAAATAATTGTTTCATCCTACTATTTTTTCTTCTTTTTTGGCAAAGTGCTACTTCATGTAGCAGTAGGTTTTTTTAAAGAAGGTAGCAAAAACTATAGCAGGACGGAGAAACTACAAAGGCAATATTCTCCCTCTACTAATTCTAATGTATGACTGCTGAAATAACACTGCAGCCTGGAAAGCTGCCTTCTACTAGAACATTTGTGGATAATTGAACTCTTGCTCATTGTTCAAAAGGTCATGAGGTTTGAGTGGGCCCTTTTTCTTTTGGTAAATTATTCAGCTTGAGTATTTATTAGCCTGTCAAAAGGAAAGTATTGTATGAACTGTCTCTGTTGCTCTCCAGTGTTTCCTAATTTGATTGTATTCTTTTCTGTGCATAAACTTGGCAGGAAATTTCCATCTCTCTTTCTCAAATTCCAATACGGAGACCTCTCTTCTTTGCTCTTTGCTGTATAAATCCGCCTCATGGATCAAATAGACATGAATGAAGTCAATGAGAAAAAATTATAATACTGATTGAATGGAGAGTTTGGGCTGGATATTTTTGTTTCAAGCCTGATCAGATCTTTGTTGTTATTAATATTTTGGAGCATTTAAAGGAATCTACAATAAAAAGAGTGGAGCTAATTTTGAAGGAATGGCTAGTATGAGAATACCCAGTCATCTATAATATAATAGAATGGAAAAATCCTACTCCCCAGCCCTAAATCTACCAAAGTAGTATCTGCACAATATCTACATGCTTTAGTGTAGTTAGTAGATCCAAAGACCCCAATCCTCAACACAATTGGGCTTGCAAACTGCCGGTTTTCATTACTACCCACATCATCTTCTATCCAAACTTGGTAGCACTTCCTAACTGCCTCTTGTATCAAATGGTGCCTGAGAAGAACTTAAGAGAAGCTCACGAGAAAACAAAGACTGGCTGAATTTGTGAAAATATATTCCACATGCAGCTTGCATTGCAATCTTTATACCTAACTACCTACATAAAATTGAAGACCCTTTTTATCGCTTTCAGATGAGATAATCCCTTCAAAATTTTTGTCCTTTTTCCCGGTGAGCAATTCTCTCTTCCTATCAATCAGAAATGTTTATTTATGGATCATCTTGGTTATACCTGGAACTAAGTTAGATGTTACTTCACTTCCTCTTCTTCATTTAACCTTTACAACAGTCATATGGGTCAGCCATATTACAGAGGAAGTGGAGATACAGAACTAAGTCACTTTCTCGAGGTACCATCTTTCATAGATGGCAGGGCCATGATTTGAACCTAGATTTAAATGACTCCAAAGCCCAGCCTCTAATTTATTTCCATGTCACATAAAGGCAGGGCTGATTTAAGACTCAGTGATACTGGAAAAGAAGCATTCGATCTCAAAGGGCCTGTGGGTACATGAAATGCTACCAATTCAATTCATCCAATAGATATTACTTTCCATGATAATACAAAGTTCACCAGTATGTACACCTACTGCTTCTAGTTTCATTGTCCTTGTCTGTTACATATTTCCACCTCATTCTCCTGGCATCTCTTTTATTTTCTGTCTCCCTCCGTGTCTATAATTACTGATTTGACCCAGGTCCTGCCTTCATTCCAGGTTTGCATCTCAGGTTCTGTAATCCTGAGCCCTCAGCTGCTCGGATTCCTCTCTACTACTCAAGTAGATGAGACATGAATAGCTTTGAACTCCCAAAAACTTGCTTACATACTACTTTGGCATTTCAAGTGCTGGCTTTGACTCATCAAGGCCTGATACTCACCAATCAACAGAAAACTTCCATCTGGACTCAAGACAAGCCTCAGGCAGTGAAATAGAAACTATAGTCTTCAGTGTGTTTCTTGACCTATGGTTGACGTTTTACTATAAAATCCTCAAACCCTAATGTTGCAGTTACTTTAGTTCATCTCAAAACCAGCTACAGATAGATGGTGGGAAAATATAGGTTGGACAGTTTTAATTTCACCCCTAGGCTTTTTTTATTTTTACTGGAGACTCATCTCCCCTCCCCTTGCTACTTTTAAATTGTGAACCTCTGTAGTCATGTATCCTGGAGGAAGGAACAGATCCCACTACTTGATGGAATATAAAGGAGTATCACAGAATTTGTGATTATCTTTTTTTTAGAGAGAAGGTGAAAGTGTACCCTCAAGCAGCGAGAGGGGGGAAAGAGAGAGGAAGAGAAAGGATTTTTTTTTTTCTTTTCTTTTTTTTTTTTTTTTTTTTTAGAGAGAGGGAATCTTGAGTGCACCTTCAGTGCATAGCCCAATGCAGGGCTTGATCTTACAACCCTGAGATCATGACCTGAGCTAAAACCAACAGTCCAGTGCCTAATAAACTGAGCCACCCAGGTGCTCCGTGTGACTTTTTTTAATCTGCCCTACTTCCTATTCTCTATATCTGTTTCTCCCTGGATTTTCTTTCTGTATTTCTACACTAAATCTAAAAATCTGAACTCAGAGATTAAAGTAATTGGTAAAATCCTTTGGTCTAGTTTAATTCCATTCATTCACTCATTAATACACTTTTTTAAATCTGTTGCATGGTTAAGTATTATTAGAAGCAATGATTAAAAAGCAGTCAAAATGTACTTTTCAAAATATGGATTTTGTTGCTTGGTTTTTAATCCTATCTCCACTATAAATTGTGAAATCTTGAGTAATTTATTTAAGCTGACTTTTAATTTCCTCTTCTCTAAGTGAAGATTAAAAAGCCTATATTATGTGGATATTATAAACATTGAGATATTATATGTAAAATGCTAAGCATATTGTCTTGTACTCCAAAACAGTCTAGCAAAAAGAAGAATAGTTATGATCAATAGCTATATGTTCCTAAACAAGCAATCTATTATTTCTGGGACTACATATATATATATATATATATATATATATACATGTATATATATATATATATATATATATAGGTTTTTATTATGTATAACTAAGAAACTTGATTTTTTTTTTTTAATTTTTATTTATTTATGATAGTCACAGAGAGAGAGAGGCAGAGACACAGGCAGAGGGAGAAGCAGGCTCCATGCACCGGGAGCCCGATGTGGGATTCGATCCCGGGTCTCCAGGATCATGCCCTGGGCCAAAGGCAGGCGCCAAACCACTGCGCCACCCAGGGATCCCAAGAAACTTGATTTTTGGTTATACTTCTGGTTATTACTTATTACAGGGGAAAAATACAAATCTAAATCAGCAAAGGGAAAAAAGCACATGGATAAAATTCTAAGAGAAACTAGGCACAAGCTTCCAGTTATCTCCTCTCAAAGGAGTAACATGGGGACACATTATTAAGATAAACTTATCTGGACAAACTGATATAGCATGGCCCACGGCCTTGGGCATACAGAAACATTCTTACTAAGTAGAATGTTCTAGGAGTTCAGAAGTTATCTCCCAGGAGTGTGAAGACAGGCCTTTCTCTGGGATGTGAAGGTTTTGAGACACCTAGGCCTATTGTGATAACCCTTCCCTTACCATAAAGTACTATGAGATGCTACTAATAGGGGAAACTGGGTGTAAAGCATATGGGAATTTAGTATGTTGTTCTCAATTTTTCTGTCATTCTAAAATTGTTCTAAAAATTAGTCTATCAAATTAAAATCCAATTAGATTATAGAAGTTGGTAAATATTTGAGCTGAAAATATTTTAAGATATCTTTAAATTATTTTATCTAATTGAGATTCTAGCATAAGGATTCTGTTGCATTGCCTTGGCCTAATACTTTTAAAATTTCTATTGTACTTGTCTTTATAAGGAAAAGACTGAACTTTTTTTCATCAACATTAGCTTTTATTATTCATAACAACCAAAAAGTGGAAAAAATCCAAATGTCCATCAACAGATGAATGGATCAATAAAATGGAATGTTGGTCAGTCATGAAAGAGAAGTGATATATGCTACAACAACATTGGGAAAACCTTAGGCTCAGTGAAAGCAGATAGACACAAAAGAGCACATATTTTATGATTTATATAAAATGTGAAGAATAGGGAATTCCTGGGTGGCTCAGCGGTTTGGTGCCTGCCTTTGGCCCAGGGTGGGATCCTGGGGTCCCGGAATCGAGTCCGCATCGGGATCCCAGCGTGGAGCCTGCTCCTGCCTGTGTCTCTGCCTCTCTCTCTCTCTATGTCTATCATGAATAAATAAATAAAATCTTTAAAAAAATGTGAAGAATACCCAAGTCCAGAGACCAAAAATAGATTAGTACTTTCCAATCAATGAAGAGATAGGGAAATGGGGAGTAACTGATAATGGGTATGGGCTCTTTCTTTGGGTAATGAAAATATTCTGGAATCAGGTAGTGGTAATGGTTACACAACTTTGTGAACATGCTAAAAACCAATTTTAAAAGATGGATTTTATGGTATGTAACTTATATTTCAATTTTTAAAAACTAGCTTCCTCACAAATTATCAGAGTAAGTTTCACTAATATCTGCTCTATTTTTTGTACACTAGATTGGCAGGAATATCAAATGTCTAAATAAATGCAATCCTTATATGTCTAAATATTCCCTTCATATACTTTTCTTAACCTACTTCCTTTCTCATTCCACTCCACAGATATGTACACAATCCTTTACCTTTATAGGGTATCATAAAGACGAAGGTATTAGAAATTCTCCTCTCAGATATTCTAGCATTGTTGCAACAGTGAAATTTTTATTATGATCATCACAGCTTATTAGGTCTTGTAATAGGTGGATAAAATAGATTGAGTTGCATGGTATTACAGATAGGAAATAGAATCCAGCTGCTGCATTTCTTTCTGCTCTAATTTATAGTTTTATAAGTAATTGCTATTAATTTAGTGTGACGTAACTGAAAAAAACTAAGGGATGTCTTGTTCTTTTTTTTTTTTTTTTTTTTGCATCATTACATAATTGTGTGCTGTGATAGGCTTAAACTTGCTGAATGTACACACAGAAGCCTGGACATTTTTTTTACTATGGAAAACATTGAAAACTCCTTGCTTTAATGGAGTTTGATAATGTATATTGTGACAAATGTACTTTGTAATTTTAATATAGCAAGACTGGATTTTTTTCCTCAAATTAATTATCTGTGTAGCTTGGCTTTATGATGGACTCATTTCTAATCAATTATTTGTATCTCAATTTTTACTGGTATTAAAATAATCCATAGTATAAGCAAACCTTAAAAATTTCTGTGTAGCATATAAGAGAATTAGCTTTGAAGATCTTATCTTCCACTTGCAAGTTTATGGAAATGCAACTATATTAAAATAAATAAAAAAGTAAAAGAATTATTTGTCTTACAAAATGTGTGATTATTTTGATGGCATTATGAAATACTTTTTTGTTTTTAATGGAAGGGATCCAATCAAGGTACTTTTAAACTAACACTGCATACACAAAATACATTGGCTAGTAATATTCTTGATTTATAAACAACCAACTCTCATCCCTTCCTTCTGAATTTAAAATGCTGAGGTTATCATACTTGTTTAAACCTTTTGGGGGTATAAGGCATGGAGATTAAGCCTGCACAAAAGTGTACATATATTCATATACTTAAGGTTTTGGCTTTCCTTTAGAGTTCTTAGTATCTAGCTTTTATTTTTATTTTATTTTAATATTTTTTCTAGTTTTTATTCGTAGAAGTAGATGTTGTACAGTAAAAAAAAGATGTTAGGTTCTTTGCACATTGAGATATAATTGATATATAGCATACTAATTTCAAGTGTACAATGATTGGAGATATGTATATATGAAATGATCACCACAATAAGTCTACTTAACATCCATCACGATGCATATCTTTTGGACAGGTTTTAACTATTAATAGCTGATTCTTTTGATGTTTTCTATAAACTATTTCTTAGATAACAAAGTCTAATATCTGATTTCGGTCAGCCTATCTCAGCGAAACAAGATATGCCGATCATATTCAATAGGATTTTTGACCATTAGTCAAATGTAACCAAGTAAAAATGTTTTCACAAAGTCATATCTTGCTAATTGACATTGTACTGACTGTAGAGAAAACCAAACCTGTATGATCCAAGTTAGATTTTCCTTTGAGAAAAGTTATTTGTGAATGTTCAGTTCTAGCCAAGGCAGTTTTTACTTTCAACTTTTTATTAATTTTAGTATATGTGCTGCTGAAGCAAAGACTGAATTTTTATTAATATCCCCTCCTTGGTTTATCTCTTTTTTTTTTTTTTTTTTTTTGGTTTATCTCTTTTTCATGTCACCATATCTGTTCATTTTCCAGTCTGAAATTCACCAGAATAGTTCTCTAAAATATGAAACACCTGATTGGATAAATGGATTGAAAAATAAAAGTAGCTTTAACTTGAAGTTTAAAGCAAAATGCAGTTTTGCCATAGATTTTAACTTATTTTCCTAAGTTGGTATACTGAAAGCATTGCACTAAAGTACAACATGAAAAAATGTTCTTGTCCCATATCTATATCCTATTTCATGGAAATTGTGTCAGCTGGCCTCAGCATCAATATTGAATATGCATACGTATGTGGGTAGAGGCACGCAGTCACAGTAGGCCATGTTATTGGCTAATTCAAGTAGACTGTAGTAAGTGGCATAAGCAGTAGGGAGCCTGATAGGTTCATGTGGTTGAAACTTTTCTTACCTCAGGATACTGACTTTACACAGAAATGCCTGTCAGGGTGGAGAAGGAACCAAAGAACTATTTTTCCTTTAAATAAGAGTATTTGCAAATATAAAGCTAAATCAAACAGAACTATTAGAGCAAGTAACAGGAAAGGCTAAACGACCTTTTCTATTTTTCCTAATTTAGACTTATATAACTTTAAAATAATCTTTAAGGTATTCACATTGTTTAATTAAATAAGGAGGCCATCAGCCTGAGGTGGCTGTAATGCCTTGGTATCCTACGTAAATAAACCAAAACCTAAGTCAGAGTCAATGCACTCAAACTGAGAAAATGAAATTTAAAAATAAGCCATCACAAACAGCTAGGTAGGCTCTCCCAGCAACAGCTTAAGTTATAGCCAACAAGATAATTTCCTTGCTTTGCTTCTCTATGAAAAAGCCTCCTCTAGCTCCTGTTGATGAAGCACTCCTAATCATCTTTGGAAAAGAAAAAAAAAAAAAATCATCTTTGGTTTGGCCTTGCCTGATTCCAATCCATGTAATGTATGCTCAGACATACTCTTGAAGAAAAAAAAAAAAAAAGTTTAACTCGCCTCAGTTTACCTTCTAATAACACTAAAAGATTAACTGTACTGTTCTTTTAAAGCAGCCACGTACAATGCAATGTGGTATGCCTTGTAACTGAATGCACATTTTTCTTTTTTTTTTTTTTTAATTTTTATTTATTTATGATAGTCACAGAGAGAGAAAGAGAGGCAGAGACACAGGCAGAGGGAGAAGCAGGCTGCATGCACCAGGAGCCCGACGTGGGATTCGATCCCGGGTCTCCAGGATCGCGCCCTGGGCCAAAGGCAGGCGCCAAACCGCTGCGCCACCCAGGGATCCCTGAATGCACATTTTTCAATGATCTCTTTTAATCCTTTCTAGTAATCTCTTAATCATCTCAATTTATTTTGGTACACCTTTACAAGATTCTGGATTAGCGGGTTTTATTCCTGCTTAACAAAATTGGGCACACGGGCTTCTTAAAGCGGACCAGGAACGTTCCTTTGAAGGGCTGCAAATAAATCCATGACAGCCTCCCTTAGAGTGAGGGACTTAAACTTGATCCACGGATCTGCACCACGAACTTCCGAAAGGTGGATTACCGCGGGAGATGTGATGACCTCATTCTTCCGAAGGCGGTTCAGGATCAGATACAGCAAACTGGGCGGCATCCTCAATTTCCTGTCTCACTTCCACACCGATTCGCCTCGCCGCTTCGGTGCTGGCGAGCTGTTTGCCCTCCTGTCCTCGAGCAGCCTAATGGGCTCGCTGCTCTCCACGTCTTCGGGGCGCGGTCCCAGGGTGGCTCAGGCTGTGTCCGCGCTAAGGGCAGGCCTGCAGCTCCATCCCTACGGGCCCCTTTTCGGATGGGCTGTCGGCCGCTGCAAACTTAGCTGCCTCCCGAGCTCACAGGACATCCCCTCCCCCCACCGTCGGTCCCGGGGCCCTGGCGACAGCCGTGCGCATCCCTGATTGGCAGCGCCATCGCCGCGGAGCGGCCCACAGACGTCTTGGCTCCCCCAGTACCTCCAGGCCTGCGCGACGCCAGCTCCCAGGGCAACCGGGGTCGCCGCCCTAGGAGGTCCCGGCCGACCCGCGTGTGCATCGCGCCCCCTTTCGCTCGAGCTCCGCCCCCGCCCACCGGGTCAGCTCTGCGAGAACCGGTCGCACGGAGATTCCACGAGGGGAGCTCGAGCCCTGAGCCCGACAGGAGGTGCTGGCGACCGGTGGGGCTGATCCCGGCCTCCAGGCCCACGCGACACCTTCCTGACCGTCGCACAAGTGACCGAATCCACGGATACAGCTGATCCGCCTTCAGGTCCGGGCGATGCGAACAACTAACTGCACCGCCCGGTAGCATCTGAGCCCATCCTCCCGGGTGAGCACGGTTGTCACCGGGCCGGGGCGGGCGGGGGGGGGACCCCTCTAATCGATAAAGATCGCACTTCTTAATTGCAAACGTAGCACCGTGTGCAGAGTTACAGGGTGCCACCAGCACCCTCAGGCGCCCAGGGGTCCCGCTGCCCTCGCGGCCTCCCTCCGGGGCCTCCCTCTGCGCCAGCGCCCAGCAGCGCCACCGTGACCGCGCTGGCGACACAGGCCGCGCCCCCGCGCCCCATCACCGGGTGGCCAGCCCCGGGCCTTCCAACCACATTGCGTAAGGTCGCCACCTGACCGTACAACACCCCGATTCTAAGCAGTGCCCTAGTCATTGCTAAAACCTAATAACGAGAGTCCCTTCTCCCTGCTAAACACCACAGCAGAGCATCCTGACCCTGGATCAATGGAAGGGATCAATGGAAGGGGGGGGGGTCCCCCAAGACACACGAAGGTTCTGACAGGTTGGGCCCAAGATAGTCTTACCAGTGTTTCTTTAAAGTCTTTAAAAAAAGTTCTTAGAATATGTATGAACATTGTATCCTACTCCATAATATACCATATTTATCTTAATGTAAAAAGAAAGATGCAAATTATTCATGATTTACATACTTGACTTTAAAAACACACACTTCTAAAAGAGAAGTTGGTGTTCCAAAAGAATATGGCACATTTATTCTATGGTTTCTAGTGCTTGTGTCACCTGAGGGGAGGGTCTGGGGGAGGCAGTTGATGATACCTAAACCCCAACCATAGAATGACAGTCTAAACCCAATAATAAGCTTTGCTTGGTGTGGAAAGTGTGGAGGTAGGGTTGAGATGCAGATTGTGGGTAACCACCACCAAGTTTTTGATGTGGCACTTTTCCTCATCTTATAATAATCCTGAATCATGTCCATTTTTATTCTGATTTTCTAATTTGCTTTCTTTTTTTTTTTTTTTTTTTACCTGTCTTTACCTTGTCAGGCCTTCAACCCAGGTCTTCTGGGTTTCCACAGAAAACATCAAGATGCAGGTGGCTTTTATATCGACCTAAATTGATTCAGTCTTAGTCCAGGATATGGAGAAGCATTTTCTTATGGTACTTCTTTATAGTAATCATTAGAAAGTGTAACTGTGTAAGGTGACTCTCTATATAATATACAATTTGGACTGAAAGAGACCTATAGAGTTTGCTTAAGTCACCGGTAACAGTTCAGTTACCGGTGTCATAGGACAAAAGAAATTGAAGGTCTAGGGTTACAGAGATCACATATCATTTTCCTTTTTTGTGTTTTTACTAGGAAGGTGATTTTTGTACCCTAATAAGCCACAGTCATATCCAGGGATCTGGTTCTATTTAGACTACTAAGCAATTTACCTCAATGCATCCTCTGTTTTATATCCACTGCCTGTTTATAAATAAAGACACAAATAAAATGCAAAATCCGTGTGTGTAAATAAATCCTTACCCAAATTTCCCTATGACATGTCCAAAGCAGCTGGCTTCTCTAGGTATCCTTGCAGGTGTTATTTTGAACACTTCTTTTGACACTCTGGCAGGAAGTAGAGCTTGTTAAAAAGTTACAGTATCTCTTAAAACTTGATCCTCCCCCACCTTCCCAGTCCAGCCATCATAATGGGCCTCCTCTTTTTGCTCAACTTAAAATTCTGCTGTTGCAATTCATGGTCTTGCTGTGTTATTTGCTCTCTCTTTCATAGTTAGCCTCTCTCCGCTGTTCTCTTTCATTCCTTCAGGTATTGGACATCTCCAGGGAGCATTATCTCCATGAGAATGAGAAAAATGACACTGCAGGATGGAACAGTGGTGTTAATGGGTCACTGAGTGACAGCTGAGCCTTCTCTCAGAGGTATCAGCCAGGCTAGCACCGCCAGGAACACAAGAGCTATCCAGTAAAGTGTGCCAATTTAATCTTGTCCTAGGTAGTCTGGGCTGCAAAGATAGAGCTCCCCTTAAAAGCCCAGTGTGACGAGGCTAAACCCGACTCATGCCAAAGGAGAACATGCAAAGATGCTAACTGGAAAATACCTGTGCCACAGGTCACTACAGAAGATAGCCCTTTTTTTGCTTGTTTGTTTGTTTGTTTAGCCAACAGGCTGTGGTCAAGATAATACATAATAAAATATGAAAATCCAGGGGCCTCTTGGACATCATATAGAGTTAACCTATATTAACCTAGATTCAACTTAAAGACAGATGCAATCATATTTATAGAATATGATATCCAAGTATTTCCCCTAAACAGATTAATTCTAATGATTTTTTTTTTTTGCATTTTTATTTGTCATGTTCCTAAACCCATCCACATTTTTTAAATAAAAGTGGAATTTCCAGACAGCAGTGTAAAAGTTGAATATTCACCAAGGAGCTCCTGAGCTGCTGAGCTTCTCCTCTTATCTGCCCTCAGCTACACAGGATTTCAGGCGCTGCATGGATGACAGAGCCGAGAGTGGTATACTTTTCTTCACATAATTTATTTTTCATCCTGTCATTGTTCAATACCATGTTTATTACCAAACAGAACTAATAGTCATCTACATGCTCACCACTGAAATGCTGTTCGCAATTAAAATCTCCATAAATTCTAAGTTTTAATTAACGCCAAATCTTACTTCTAATCTATTTGAAATTAAAGGAAAACAGATGAGCACTTTTATAAGGCCAATGGTCGACTTTACATTTAATTAATAAAAACCTAATAAAATTGAAGCCAATGATTATAGTAGCAGTCATTCACATCAGTATGACAGAATTTCACATTTCATGTCTAATGGTTGATACTCCAGGAGCATTTCTGAATCTATCTTAAAAGTGTCACCCCTTTGCATCAATAGTATGTAAAATATTTTTTAATAAGTAACAAGGAAATGTAAAAAAATAAATAAATAAACAGTGATTTGAAGATACTTGAATTCTTCCAGCAATAATTGCTCTTTTTTGCCAAATGTTAAGTGAAGAAAACTGTTAAAAAGTGAATATGTTCTAGATAAATAATATCAAGTCTCATGATATGATTAATAGCAGTGCATTTTTTTCTTAGCTCTAAGATTTGGTAATTAAGAGTGATGAGCAAGAACTTGGTGAAAAAATTAAGACTTATATATAACTTGGAGAAGAATTTTTCCCATTTGATCTATTACTTTATCTCCCTTGGAGAAAAGGGAAAATGTCAGTACCATATATTCTGCAATCAAGCAAAGTTCCTATTTAATGTTATAATAAGCACGATTATTTCAGAATAGTTCAGAGCCCTGGGCAACCAATATATATATATTTTTTCTTCTCACCCCCATGAAAATTCTGAAGTATTGTTAAATAAAATTCAGGACAAATTATCATGACAAGAACATTTGATTAAAAACAAGATGTGAAGTGAGAGTGCTCTTCATTCCACCCAGATAATGATGGTGTTAGAAAAGGAAAGATATTATGGGTTAATTTTTAGTAGCAACTAATAAAGCCACCATCTTTCTCCTGCTGGACGAGCAAAATCACGTGAGTCGTCATGCTCTTAGCACATAACCCTCTATCCTAAAACTTTGAGACCAGGGTCTAGCAGAAAATGATAAAAGGGATCATAACACAAAACTATAAAACTTTTCAAACTTTTAATAAGCTTCCGATAATTAAAGCTGTAATTGAATATGGCCAAGTCAGATAGAAATAAAAATTCATGTATAACTCGGTGTTAAGATTTAGTATGGCTTCATGTCTCAACCAGTAAAGGATGAATAAAGGTGTCAAAAGTTGTGGACTCATTTCTGCTCAGCATAATCCGCATTCAGAATAAAAATCATCAATTCAAAACATATTTCTAATAAATCAAAACAGATTCAACAAAGCCTAAGTCAGAGGTAGGTCTATCTGCATTTCTTCCAAAAAGTGTCATTTATGCTTTCTGGGAAAGTGTTTTGTTCTGAAGATTTCAATTCTCAAATAATTAAAAACTCATGTCCCAAATTGTTAATCTTTAAATAACATAAATTTTCCCTAATAACCTTAATTTTAATAGCAATAAAGTATATATTAAGTGTGATAGTGAAAATAAACTGTATATCCAATAATGAAATGAGGGCTTCTCTCCTCTGTATAGTTTTTCATAATAGATTAGTATCTCTTAACTGTACCATATTTGATGTTTTCTTTATAAATGACCTCCAACAACCCTTCTTCCCAACAACTTTGGGTAAACTCTTACCTTTTTCTAGTACCGGTATGCAGTAACAAAGTTAGCATATTTTTTTCTCTTCACCTTACTTCTTTGAAGACCTGAGTCACTGAACTAGGTTTAGAGAGACAAAGGAATATTGGCAAAATTCCAGGGCACTGCTGCCCCCTAGAAGGAAGTTTGAGCAGCACATTTAGCCATTACAGGCAAATCATTGGGAAAAAGAGCAGTCTGAGAAAGAAGGCAAATCTTGCACCCCACTTTAACAACCTCCTGCTGGCCACGTCATCAGTTTTCTTTGCCCTATTCCTATCTAAGTGTGGGCACAGTGCTGCCTATTACATCCTAAACCTAGATCCTCGTAGAGTCCATGGCTCACTCTCCAGAGTTCCTTGCAAATATGTACAGATATAAAGCACAATTCCCTTGGCAAAATAATACCTTTTGAAAAATGAAGGTGAAATTTTAAGCTATCATATGCATTAATTTGAGATTCAAGGCACTGTTGTATATACTACACTGGTAGGTGATATCCTTGCAGATCTTTGCTGGAGATACAAAGTGTGTTCATATGATCCTCATAGAACCAGGTAAGGAAGGCAGTTTCTAGCATTCTCAATTATCTGTGTGAAGAAAGTGAGGCATAGAGAGTTTAGGTGGAAGGGAAAAATTACAAAGCCAGTAAAAAAAAAGTGTAATATTTATTCTTCACTTTTGCTGCACATATAATCAAGTGCTTTCCTTCTGTATGTCCCCTTTGTGTACTAAGTTGTAGAGATGCAATGATGACATTCAATTAGATTTTCCTCAACTTAATCCAGTTCATATGGAAGTGCTGTGCTATGAGCTTTCCCAGATTTTCTGGCACTGGGCACAGAAAAGGACACATCATCATTGAATGACAGAAGAAGCGACACATGAGCAGCTGTTATAGAGGCAATAAAACTAATGTATTGCAATCCAGGCAATGGTTACAATGACAGTTTGTCTTTATTAGGATCAATGATGAACAAATTAAAAATAGAGTACTGTCAAACTACAACATTCAAAACAGAACACTCTAATTTTGTAAAGTTGTGTTGTCTTCTTTAATTTGGTAATACAGCAGAGCTGAAAAGGCACACTGGGAAATATGAAAATCAGGATCTCATAATTATGCAATACGTTATGAATATGAATGGCGTTTCTCCAAGCAACCTAAGACAATGCTGTAGATGTTTTATGGAGCTTTCTGTGCGTGAGAATCTTTCTGTTCCCACGGACCCACTGTGTATCTAGAGTCTAAGATATTTCCATAGTACCCAATACTGTAAATCTAACAGGCCACCATGGGAGAAGCCTCAGAGAGGTTTTTAAATAAGAGGCCCAATAAACATCAACCATATCGGTAAACGAAGATAGGACGCAAGAAGAGCTTTTAGGCTCAAACATGTGAGGCACTCATCAAAAGCACCATATTCAGAAAGCAAGATTATTGCTGGATTATAGAGGAATTTAATAAGCTCCTATCAGGGCCTCCAGCTGGCTATGCTGCTTCCATTCTCTTAGGCCATGAGCATCATACTGGAGTTTATGATGAGTTTCTCCAAAAACTCTTAACCTTTATCTGCCCTCATCTGGCCCAATAAAATTATCATCTATTTACAAGAATGCATTATAATTTTTAAAGAGATTTTCCATATTTTATGGAAATTTTCCATATGGAAAATTTGGAAAATTTTATGAAATGTATCATATCTCCATTGACTTGAGGAGAAGCAGATCCAATGTGGTTAATGATCCGTGTAAACATTGGATATATCCTCAGGTCATACATCTAGGTCATGGAGAGCCAGTCTCACCTTCTGATCCAGTGTTCCTTGTCTTACACATACTACACTGCTCCCTGCAACCCAGCTGCCTATCTTCTGGTGAAGTTTTATATTTATCAGATCTTGCTTCCCACTAATTTCAATAGAGGAGGAGTTCTCATCTTATCTGGAAATCTAACTCCTCAGCCCTTGCCACACAACCTGCTGTTTGCCCATAATGAGATACCCCTCTCACTTGTGTGTTGCCCCCCACCAGAAAATCAGCAGTTCTGTCTTCTCCTTTGGCCCTCTTTCATGCTCATATTTCCTTAACTCTGAAAGAAGATACCTGAGTGGCCATTGTCTCTTTTAGATCTCATCCTAGAGTGTTCCTTTTATCTAGTCAAGCTCCACAAACAGGCAGCCCGTCTCCACGGTCTCCATTTACTTTTCTCTAATTGCTTCCATATGCTTCTACAATCTGTGTCATCAA
Source organism: Canis lupus familiaris (assembly GCF_011100685.1). Classification (NCBI taxonomy): domain Eukaryota; kingdom Metazoa; phylum Chordata; class Mammalia; order Carnivora; family Canidae; genus Canis; species Canis lupus. The sequence continues at coordinate 21,383,180 of NC_049253.1, forward strand.
CAATGAACTGAAATTTCTCACATCAAGGACTTGGCTAAATGTAATGACAACTTTGTATTATCAATCTTTGGAACTCTCCACCACATAACATAAGTGTTTCTCCACAGATATTATCTTACCCTAACTTTGGGGGGGGGTCATGTTCTTATGTTGCTTATACCCCAAACTTCATTTCCTGATATGTCAACCATGACCCAAAAAAGTAAATGTGGGTCTAAAGTTTAATACTATGTGCTCTATTCTTGCCAGCTTAAATGATTACCCACAGAGTCTCATGTGATTTATTGGTTTAATTCTCACCAGTAGGGAACTGCCAACTATATTTTCAACATTAAATTCCCTTCATTCTCTCTAATCTACCAGGGAAAAAGAATATTTTAAAGCTCTGTGGTTATTTAAGCCTGAAAGAGTCTAAAAAAGACTTCTTGCCATTTACCCCTTTGAATAAAAATTTCTTCCTTCTCAATTATTTTTATCATTAGAAACCCATTCTGGGTTTATAAATTCAATATATACTTTGACTATGAAATATTTTTTAAAAATTCTACATTCTAAATGCAGAAAAGCAAAAAATATTTAAATCACCCTACAATAATTGCTGTTAAATTTTAATGTATTTCCCTTTATTTTTTATTTCTAATATAATTAGGATATATTATGAATTTTTACCGAGCTCTTTTTCTTGGTATCATATAAAATTATTATTAAAATAATCAAAAGCTATTTAAAAGATGATTTGAATGGCTGCCAAAAATTCCCCACTATGTGGATGTGCCATAATTAAAATGTTTACCTAAGACTGAATACTTATATTCTGACTGAGTTTGTGCTATATTCCATACATAAGGGGAGTACTGTTTCTCAGAATTTAATTTACAACGTTTTTAATGCAAACATATTTATTTTTTTTAATTTTATTTATTTATTAATGATAGAGAGAGAGGTAGAGACATAGGCAGAGAGAGAAAAACAGGCTCCCTATAGGGAGCCTGTTGCAGGACTTGATCCCAGGACTCTGGGATCATGACCTGAGCCAAAGGTTAACCACTGAGCCACCCAGGTGCCCCTAACACAAATGTAATGTATTCAATGTATCAGTCTCTTCTGTTATGGTTCCACTCTTTGCAGATAGTCATGTGCTCATATACTATGAATAACTATTTATTGTTTTATACTTTTGTATTTAGTCTTTGAGATAACCAGAAATTACTGGATACTACAAAGAGGTGATATTATAACTCTATTTTGTCCACTCAATTCTTCCACAGTCATGTATTGTATACTCTGTACTTTTGTTATTTTGGGATGCTGATTTTATATCTATCTATCTATCTATCTATCTATATTTGTTTATCTATATTTATATCTATATGTATCTATATAGATAGATCTATAGATATCTACATCTCCATAAGCTAAAAATCTTGTTTCTAGGCTTTTTAGTTTTATTATCCGTCAGTTGATTCATATGCTAACATTTCCCCGGTTTAATTATTAGAGCAAAAATAACTACATATTTGATAGACCAAGCCCTTTCTTATTACATTTCCTTTCCTTTTTTTTTAAGATTTTATTTATTTATTTATGAGAGACACACAGAGAGAGGCAGAGACATAGGCAGAGTGAGAAGCAGGCTCCCTGAAGAGAAGAAGCCCGATGTGGGACTCGATTCCTAGACCCAGGATTATGATCTGAGCCAAAGGCAGATGCTCAACCGCTGAGCCACCCAGGTGTCTTTCTTTTCCAAAATCCTTCTAGATTTTATAGCCTGCATACTATTGCATATGAAGATCAGAGTAATTATATAAAATTTTAAAGTAATTTGTAATTAAGATTAGAAGTCCATTAAACACATAGTTAAATTGGAGAGAACTCTATCTTTATAATATTTAGTTTTGCCATCCAAAAATATGTATCTCCCAGCTTATTCTGAATTTGACACACGGACATTACGTGGCTTTCCTTGTGAATTCCATTCATTGTTTGTAAGTTGCTTCTCATCTTAAATGAGGGTGGCTTTAATAGACAATTATTTATTGACTTCTTGTTATGTTCCAGGCACTTTGCTGAGTATATTGCAAATGATACTTCACTTAACTATCATATCAATTCAATGGCATAAACAAGAGTGCATTTCTTATTTTACTGATGAGAAAACTAAGGCTTTAATAATAAATATTTCCAGGGTGCCTGAGTAGCTCAGTGAGTTAAGTGTCTTGTCTGCCTTTGGTTCAGGTCATGATCCTCGGGTCCTGAAATTCCCTCCCACTCTCCACATTGGGTCCCTGTTCAGTGGTGAGTCTGTTTCTCCTTCTCCCTCTGCCCCTCCCTCCTCATGCGTGCACTCATGCACTCTCTCTCCTTCTTTTTTTTTCTTTTGTTTTGTTTTTGTTTCTGTTTTTGTTTTTGTTTCTCTCTCTCCTTCTTTCATAAGTAAATAAAATCTTAAAAAAATAGTAAATGTTTCCAGGAACCAAATGTCAGAAAGTGATAGAAACTGAACTCAAATCTAGATTTGTCTAATACTAAAGCTTCTAATATTTTACCAATGATTATTAAAAAGGATTAGGCAATTATTTGAGAATAAATGATCTGTTATAAACAAAAATGTATGTTACAAATGTTCCCAACTGAGTCAAAATAATGAAATTCAGGTATTTAACAGTTCAAGAAGTAACCTGTATCAAAGAAAAGATCTTTGTCTCTTATTTATTCCATGAAATTGCACTTTCTGTAAAATAATAAAAAAAACAAAGCAGAGGTAATATTAGGAAGGAATGCAAGTGAGACAATCATTCACTTTTTAAAAGAAGACAGTGAGATTCTAAATGGTACTTTGCATTATGCTCAATGCCCTTTAAGCTCAAATCTTATTCATTCCTGAAAGGTTACTACATTTATCTGCCATTGCTAAAAGTTGTTAAAAGATAACAAGTTAATATGCAGTCCTTTATGAATGAAAAGGAAGCATATCTGATACATTTTTAAGGGAAATTGTATATACATTTGCTTTAGCAATTCAATATTGTTAATTTGTGGTGAACCATAGCACACAATTACCTCAAATTCGAAATGACGGAAGATTTGAGGCCCAACATGTGAAAATACAGATGGCTTCATATCATTGACAATAAAGTAAAACAACAACCGACCATAAACAAAAATAAGGATGATGCTAAAACAAGAGTAATTTGTAAATAAAAGGGGAGAATATCAACTATTGGACATCAGGGGCACTTCAGACTTTGTCAATATGCTAAATCAGGGCCTGCAGTAAACCGTGCCCTAATTTTGTATTATGAATATGAAATTTTTTAGCAACTACAAATAACTTAATCAGTAAGTTAGTAGTTAATAGCCCTTAATCACATGTAAAATTGTGTCTCTCAAACTTTGTTCATTCTACTATATAATAGAATCAAAGATTTACATCTTTGAATCAATTCCCAGTCCATCAAGAGGATCCCTTGTGGCTTTTAAGTGGGCAATTCAATCATAATCTAAGCATCCTGGCTGAGGGGCAGGAGCTTCAGAAAAGAAAAAGAAACACTGCATTTGGAGGCTATTTTATTATTGTCCATCTACCTGGATGGTGGAGCCAGAATAACAAATTCAGGGTAAGAAATGCATTTCTTTTTCTTCTAAACTAGCTTGAAAAGCAGCTCATGGGGAAACAACAAACAAAAAAGAGGGAAGAGGAGGGAAGTAAGAAGGGAAGGAAGGGAAGGGGAGAGGACGGAGTGGAGAGGGGGAGGAAGGGGAGAAGGGAGGGTAGGAGAACTGTTTGTGAAACCAACAGAGCTATAAAGTCTTCATTCTGAGCAGAATATCCCATCATTTGCCTCCCAATCATTACTGTTTGCTAAAAGATGGAATGTTTAACCATGTGGAGCATTAACATAAGCATTTATTTGTGTCACTTAAGGCAAGGGAAGGAGTATATAACTTATGAAAACTAAAAAGTGACACATATGTTATCATTAGATCCCACCTCTACTTATCAGCATTGTTTAGTGGTTCTCAATCAGGGTTTCAGAGTTTTTGGTCTAGTTCTCAAGCTTTGTACTCAGACTGAATTAATACCAACTTTCCTGATTCTTCAGTTATCAGATGGTAGACTGTGGGACTTCTCAGTCCCCAGAACTATGTGACCCATTGTCTACATCTATACCTACCTGTAACCATATCATCTATCTATCTATCTATCTATCTATCTATCTATCATCTATCTATCTATCTATCTATATTGATATTCATACCCATAGCTATATCTATATCCATCCATCCTATTGGTTCTACTTCTCTGGAGAACCCTAATACTCTTGCATATAAAAACCTATATTCCCTCAAGTAGAAGACACGTCAGGAACCCAGGCTCCTTCCAATTCTCTGTATCCCTATCCTTAGCCTTCATTTTTTTTTTAAGATTTATTTATTTATTCATGAGAAACACAGACTGAGAGACAGACAGAGACATAGACAGAGAGAGAAGTAGGCTCTTCGCAGGGAGCCCGATGCAGGACTCGATCCCTGATCCCAGGATCATGACCTGAGCCGAAGGTCCAACCGCTGAACCACCCAGGTGTCCCCCTAGCCTTCATTTTTATATTTCAAGATGGCTGCTAGGTTTCCAACCATCACATCTGCTTTTCAGGGAGCAATATAGAGAGAACAAAAGAAAAAAAATAGGTGAAGTGTACATGCCAAACATCTTTGAAGAAATTTTCTTTGAAATTTCACTTTTTTCTGCTTATATTTCATTATTATATTAGTGTATACTATTAAGTAGTAACAAGGCCATATTTAATGAAGGGTAGGAAACCTGGAAAATACAGTCTTCCCATTAGGCACATAAATAAAATAGAGGATGCAATTCTTCTTAAAGAAGAAGCAGCAGCAGCAGCAGCAGAGAATGGATTTCAGCATAGATGACTATAAGTTTGTCACAGAATAAATTAAATAACACTAGAGGCTACAGTGCTACTAGGGATAAAGTTTCACTCATCCCAAATGATGTCCAGTCACCTATCGCACATATCTTATCAGAGATTTTGAATGAAATCTGAATGAAATTGAAAGAAAGCAATGAAATTGAAAGAAAGCAATAAGAAACTCTCCTAATAAAAGCTTAAACAAAATAAATAAATAAATAAATAAATAAATAAATAAATAAATAAATAAAATAAAAAATATAAATAATAAAAGCTTAAACAAATATGATGACAACGTGAAAAACCTTTTCCTCAGTTGTGGCTAAAAATACAGAAGCACTTCAGGAGCATCTAAGAAAGGGAGTGTAAGTGAAGGAAAGTGTTTGGGTCTAGCCTCTTCAGAAAGCTACACACTTAACTTCTACACACTTAAGACCTGTGAACTTCAACTAAGTTAGGAGCAACCTCTAGCTAGAGCTGAAGTTTAGCGCTGCACATGTGACCTCTTGGGGCGGTGTGGGGGGGTGTAGTCTCCCATATCTACCATATCCTCTCCCAGCGAGTCCTTCTTGAGCAATTTCAAACTGGTACAATGACACAATTAGCTAGTCTTACCTTTATGCTTTTCTTTCTAAGTCAATATCTTCCAAAATCTTTTAGTGTCCATTTCCTTTCAATTTTGAGTCCCTAACACTTTGTGTGGCATTCATGGTGAGATCTGTCTAGTGACACGGCTACCACCATTCATTGCTATGAATCAGCAATTTAGCCCAATGCCCAATTGTTGCTGCCACTAACTCTCTGGACTGAAGTTGCTGTTGACACTCTGGGCCTCTGGAATTGGGGAGAACAGTTTCACAGACTCATATTCTTGCTGCCTTTGCCCATCTCTCCATTTTTTTACCTCCATAAGTTTTGGGGAACGTTTTATTGGAGCACAACAGGCAAAGCCAGCAGGCCAAGTTATGATTGCCAAATCATCTTGAACCACATTCAGAAATTATTTAAATAATTTCCATTCTTGATTCAATGGATTAAGTGACTTGAAATTAAGAACTGTTCCTCCAGATTTTCTTTCTTTGTCCTAAATTTGAATACAATTTTGGGCAGCTGACCTAACGCTGCTTACCTAAACCTGTCTCTAATAACTTAAGTCTAGAGACCCTTAAGTCTCTTCAATACACAAAGAGCTCAGCTATCTTTGAGTTTAAAAATAGAAAGCATAACTCTTTCCTTTGGGGTTTAAGAGACCCATGACTGGACAGACTTTGTAACAAATGTAATTTTGCCTCGCTTGTGCCTGCTAAAGAAAAGCTCTGCTTATAACACCTTAAAGCCTGAAGTCACATAGATTATGAGCAGAGAGCTGTTTTGCTGAGGCTCACGCTTTGGCTGGTTTTTGAAGTCTTGCTGGGGTCTTTCCTTTGCTGAGCGCCACATGACCTGAGTTCTACTTGCCAGGCTGCCTATGTCTGCCCATTGGCCAGTGCCCAAGGACCCCTATGCAAGATCATGTGGCTGGCTGACTGCATCTTGTTCAGGCTGCAGCAGTTGAAATCTAACTGCATGACCAAAAACAACCCAGATGAAAACACCATTTATACCCAAAGGTGTGGCCACAAAAGAAGCCTTGTTTAGGTTCTATTTGCTTATATTTTCCTCCCTAAAATTTTGATCCCTCTGATTTCTTTCTTAATAAGTAGTCTGGGCATGGAGATGCCTGGGTGGCTCCGTTGTTCAGTGGTTGCTTTCAGCTCAGGTCATGATTCCAGGGTCTTGGTATGGAGCCCTGCATTGGGTTCCCTGTTCAGTGGGGAACCTGCTTCTATCCCTCCCTCATGCTCATGCTCATTCTCAAACTCTCTCTCTCTCTCTCTCTCATATAAATAAAACCTTTAAAAAATAAGTTTTCTGGGCCTAAAACTGAAACGATGGATTTTCATAGGGCGATTGACAAATTGAGAATTTGAAAAGGTACCAGATGGAGGCCAAATGTCATTTTTATTATATTAAATGTGGAAGATGTAGTTTAGTAAGAAAAGTAAATGGGCTTGCTGACTGTGCTCTACAATTAAGCAGACTTAGCCACCAAGACACAAGTGATACTATGAATTTTCACACAAGAAAAAGCAGAATTGTGGGCAGCCCATTGCCAAGGGAGGAAATAAACTGAACAGAATCCCTAAGTTATATTTTCCAAACTGCCAAATCTAATAAGCACTGTCTCTCCCATGAGGTGGAATGAATCAAGGAGCATTCCAAATGCTGAATGACAGGGTTAGAAGTACACATCAGGAATAAAGATCCCTGATGCTTGCCCAAATAATTTTGTTGAGCCTGATATTAAATAATTAATAAAATTATTTATTTAAAATTTCAATAACTGTAGAGATCAGAAAGCTAATAGAAATTTTAATAAAGACTTGATCTATTCTCTCAATCTATATTTCTCAATGGGGACACTATTCACTTTTTGAGAGGAACAATATTTCAAGGTGCAAAACTGAACTTACACTGTGGATCCTTTAGGATCCTAATCCCTAAGCACTAAAAGGCGGCACCATTCAGTCCAGTGATCACTATTATTATAAAAAAAAAAAAATGCTTCCAAAAAAAAAATGCTTCCACATGTTCTTAAATGGTTTCTAAGTGGTGGCACCTCCCTCATTTGCTAATTACTACTCCAGGTGTTCCAGAAGAATCCTCAGAGGTGAAAAATTCCACTCTGATTTCTGAAACATTAATAAAAGTTGGATTTGTGGAGATGGGAAGAAATTGTTTTCCAAGCAGAGGGAATAGCATGTTGCATGGCCCTAAGGCCAGGAGCAGCATGATGTATCAAAGAATTCAAAAAACACCTTCAAGTTTGGAGTTTGGAAAGTGGGAGAAGCGTTGGCAGAGGAGGCTGGTGAGGCATGCAGGGACCTAAGTCGTCTTAGTGCAAAACATTATGGTATTTTAATAAGGAAATAGTGTGTTGAGATTTCTGTTTTAAAGTCAACCATTTTATTGCAGGACTCTCATTTGTAATAAGCTCATTTTCAGCTTATACTCATTGCACTAACCAGAGCACCTTTCTAATTCCCATAGCTTTTGTCTTTTATGTATATGTATGGATTTTTGCTTATGTGTTTGTTTTGGGAGATTTCTTTTTTTTTTTCTTCCTTTTTTTCCCCAAATAGAATAAAGGCATTTCATATAAATGAAAACAAAGAAAACAAAGCATCTTTTAATTACCCATGGCTTCACTCCTCATTGATTTCCACACCATGCTATTGCATTTAAGATGAAAATAAATCCAATTCTTCCATACCACACATACTGCACAAGAGCCTCGCTCTCACATTGCTTAGTCTTTAAAACTTCAGGAAAGAAAGCTTGATAGATCTGCTGATGAAGGTGTTCAGTTAATTAACAAAGAATAAAGTAATAAAGACTTACTTTAATTGTGCATTTCCACACTCCTACCCTCAGGACAGGTCCTTTTTTATAAAAGAACACAAGTGCTGACAAAAGGGGAAAAAATCATAAAAAATATAATTACTTCAAAAAATGTGAAGAAATAGACTGGACATTGCACATTCCTTTCTTAAAGCATTTAATGATGGAAAAATCCATTTTATTTTTAAGACAAGAGATGGTGATTAACCAAGTAACAATATACACCTTTATACAATGAATATAGAAAAGTCCTAGTTAATGCTGCTTATAGAATGAAGTCATTATGTTCAATGGGGAGACTATAATTTCAGTATATCTGGTATACCGCAGCAAGCTCAAGGTTAATTTTTTTCCTCCATTTAACTAAATTCATTCTAATTGTCTGTAATATTCTTGGAGTTTTAGAGTTCATCCTTTTATGTGATTAGATAGAATAAAGAATTTCCCAAAGCATATAAAAGTACTTTCAAATAAATACCTGACATAGCCTTCAGTATTCATTATATCAGTTTCTAGAAAACCAAACATATAATTTTGCAGTAAATTTAGGGACTAAACTTAACATAAAATATTTTAATTCCTAACATATGCTTTCTCCATAGTAATTACATAGCACATAAAAACTTTACAAAACATGTATTTTGGAATTTTTATTTTAAGATAGTTTTTAAATTGCAGAGGAAATACCTAAGGCTGTCCCCGCTAACTAGATTTTTTAAACCAGCAGCAAATGAGACCCATGAAGAATATAAGTAATTATAGTTTTATCTGAGGAATGCTTCCATTCAATTCCATGCATTGCCTTCCTGAGAGTGCTGTAAGGTCAGTGAAATTAAGAACTTGATTTTAGATATGCTAAGTCTGAAATGTTGTGAAGCAGTTTAGACTGTCCAGTGGGGCATGATGTCTCAGGAGAAAGATTTGAGCTGGAAATACTGATGTGAGTTGTAATAGCATGGACCTGACAATGAGTCAAGCTGGAAATATAGACAAGAGTTTAACACTGTGAGCATTGGCGCTATAGGGAAAATGACTGCTTATTAAAAGTGTATGCCATAAGAAAGAGAAGAAAATTGAGGCTAGAAAACTGGGATAACCAATATTAAAAGGGCAATAAAAGAAAGGGCATCCTGAAAAGAAGGTAAACACAACCAAAAAAACCAAACTGTAAAGGAGGAGAAGGGCAGGAGAATATTTTGCTTTGTTTTACAAACTGAAGAAGAGGAGGGTATCACTAAGGAGGACCAGGATGACCACAGTCACATGTTCTTAAAAGAGCATCTTGTATTTACAACCAAAGTTACCATTCCAGGGGCCAGTGATCTTGTTTCCGCAGTTTTGTTTTATTCTACACAATGCCTAGTATATTATATGTGTATTTAAATGCTTAACATGTTGATAAGTGTAATACAATCTGTGTCTTCAATTCCAATCTTTTAAAATACTTTATGAGCAATATATATTTCATATATATGGATATATGTGGCATAAATATATTAGATTTTCTGACCCTTAAATCTGCAAATATAAATTTGTATATATTTTATAATACAATGTTATATAACATATGTATATTTGTTGTGACCCTTAAACATGGAAAAATATATATATTTATAATAAAGCAGGCTAGTTACATTTATCTCTATAATAATAATATGCTTTCTTATTAGTCACAGGTATCCTCACTGATATACTAATATGATTGCTCATATTTACTCCTTATATTCATATACAGTTGACTCTTGAACAATGCAGGTGATAGGGGTGCCGATCCTCCTCATGGTCAAAAATCTCCATATAACATTTGACTCCCTGAAAACTTAAGTGCAAATAGCCTACCATTGACCAGAAGCCTTATTGATAACATAAACAGTCTATTAACCCATATACTATATGTATTATACACTGTAGTCTTAAATAAAGTAAGCTTGAGCAAGAATATGTAATTAAGAAAATCATAAGAGAAAATACATGTACAGTACCATATTTATTTTTTAAAAATCTACATGTGAGTGGACCTGCTCAGTTCAAACCTGTGCTGTTTAAAGGTCAATAGTATACATGAATTCTTAATTTTATGGTACAAATATGGCAATTTTAGAAACTGTATATATTCTATTTACTAATTAAATAAACACTAACTACTACAAATTGCCAAAAATTTGGTCACACTTCCCCGTGGAAAATCAGGAAGTTAGGATTCATCAAACTCACTTACAATAACAATAACATCAAATAGTTTGCCTGCTAATAAGTCTAGCTAAAACCTCACTAGCATTTTTATTTTTAAAAACAATATTTTATTTATTTTTTTGAGACAGAGAGAGAGAGAGAGCACAAGCAGAGAGGAGGGTCAGATGGAGAGGGAGAAGCAGGCTCCCCACTGAGAAGGGAGCCTGATGTGGGACTACATACCTGAGCCAAAGGCAGATGCTTAACAGATTGAGCCACCTAGGCCCCTCTCAAGAGCATTTTTAAACTAAGTGCTGGCATTATGTTTATTTAATATGCAAACTTTCAGGGATTATTCCTGTAAGTAACTGTTGTTAACAGGATTGAAAGTAACTGTTTTCCTTATAGACTTATTTTTTTCTCAATATTGCTGCTCTTGATTTGGGTGAAGGAGATTTGAAAAAAAATTTAAGTCAGGGGTTGCAATCAGGTTTTGTAGTCTCAAATGCTCAAAAGAGCTCATTATAAGACCAAAACTAGTGGGTGTTTAATGGTGTGGATTAGACCAGTATACCAAGGAGCTTATGTCCAGCTAAAGAAGGTGCTACTCAGCTGCAGGCAACATTTGTCTTCCCCATGCTAGATTTTAAAAATGATGCATATGAAATATAGTCTTTATGGCCACCACGGAGAATAGGATTATTTCATTGTGGTATAATTCACGTTTATACACAATGTCAAGTATTAGACATGTGGTTTTGTCTTTAGCACCATCTTCTACCTTCTGTACTCATGGTATGCTTGGTTTCCCACATGAATTGTGGCATTTGGTATTTTAATTAAATAATGCCTTTCTTCATTCTGTTCTAACATGAGCAAAGTTTGACTGTGTAATTGCTGGTTTCCATTTTATTTTCATTGTTTAGATTACCACTTTATTTTAATTATATATCTTCAGAAAGAATTATAGGAAAAAGTTTGAGATGGTTATAATTATAGTGGCATTTAGGTTAAATAGTAGAGAACATATTTTCCAGGTTTAAAGGCACATTCAGTTCTCTAAGAGTGGGAGATTCAGAGTATTGGACTGAAATGGATGTTGCACTGTTTGATTTGTTGTTGTTGTTATATGTTTGTTCAACATTTTAACGAGGACCAAATAAGCTGTATTACTGAAAGAAACTTTTTGAAAACATAAGCTTAAACATTTTTAATATGGAAAACTAGAATTTGGAATATAGGTAGCTTCCTAAGAGAATACTCATGTCTGACTTCAAAATGCCTGGTACTCATCAGGAGCTCATTCCTGTAGTGTCCCTCAGCCTGCCTGATGAAGGATAAAGGAAAAAGAAAGCTCTTGTCTATATTCATCAGTCTGTTGCTACTTCTGTCCTTCTCAATTTTCAGAAATAACCACATTCATGCTTGGGCATTAGAGAGTTGATGGTTTGGGGAATTTATCTCACAAGCCCAAGCTGCTCCAAACCCCAGATGCAGCAGCCTTTTTTTCTTATCCCATCTTCTCAGTAATGAGGACTTGACTAGAGGAGTAGGTTTCTTCCCATTCACTGATTTGTATTTCAAGTCCCTTGCTAGGACAAGAGGCTTCCTAGAAAGGTTAGGCTTAGGCTTTTGGACTATGGTTTTCATAACCTAACTACTGCCCCAGTTTTTCTCTAGGAATTATTTCTGGAACCCATAGTCAAGGCCTCCAGGTGTGCTTTGAACAGGAATAGAATTTCTAGGATGAAAAAAAAAGTACCTGCTGCTTGATGTTTAAGTGTGAGATATTGTTGTTCAGGGATCTCCATCACAGAGTTCCACCATTCACCTTTTCTTGCCCCCTCATGTTGGATACCGTAGTTAATGATGTAGCCTGGGTGACTCCCAGGCTGCTCTGCCTTATTTTTTTTCTGCTCTGCCTTATTAGCCATTATTTGGGTCGCTATACCCTCAAACCTATGCCAAATCCAAAACTACAGGTGAGATAGGCCCTCCACCACTGACCCATGTGTGTTCCTAGTTAATTTCCTAGTGTGTTCCTCTGATGAAAGTGTATCAGACTATTGGCTAAGGGTTCACTGGCTCTGTCTTTGTCAGCCACCTGAATTTTTAGTAAGAGATGAGTGACTAGCTAAAAGTGCTGAGTAACAGGACACAGGAATAGGGGTTCTCCATCTATAACCAGAAGTTGAACCTACTGAAATATGCATAATTTCAACTCCAGAGCTGGTCAATGTAGCATTAAAGTAATAACTTCCCTTCTGAATTCATGTCCATCTTTCCTCCTTTCAGCTCCCAGAAGCTTCCTCAGAATCTCCTCCCATCACTAATCTGAAGCCTTTCACTTCTTCACATGCCTAGTACACATATTGTTATTGTTTTTCTCCTACCACAAAGTTCAACTCATAAAACACTGGACGTGATAAAGCTTAGAATCTTCCTTGAGATGTTTGATAAATAAGCATGGGTCCATAGAAACTGAGAGGCCAACTTAGCTGATGGCAACCCTAACTACTAAATTTTATTAAGATATGCTCCATTTCATAGGGCAGCATGTTTACAAATGCAATGGTGAACAGAACTGAAGAGAACACTGCTTTACTTAGTAGAGAAAATATAAATAAAAAAATAATAGATGACAGAAATATCTATGTGTGTATCTCCACCTACATTTATATATCTCTCACATTGTTTATATCTATCCTTATATATCTGTATGTCTGTATATCAGTACTTATACAGATATAAATTTAGATTTCAAAAACTTCTAGAAGAATATGGAGCTTCTGCCCATTATCAGAAATAACAGTCTACCAGTCAGTGATCCCAGCCAAACTTACAAAGTAAGTACCACCCAGAGTATGGTGCATAGAAATTTGTTACTGAACCTAATAGGTTGGTAGGATCTGGACTGAATCCAACTAGAATGGGTGCCTGGAAAAAATTTTCCCTTAGTCTCCATTCTTCTTCCTTTAATTACTCCTCTACTCTGGCCTCTGTGTCATAATTCCAGCACCTTGCAGTCCCTTGAAATAAGGCTGGAGTGATAAATTTATGGTTCCAATCTAACATTACACAGGGATTCCTACGTTCTTCAGATTGGGGTAAACGCAAGAAAACTAGTATACTACCCCTCAAAAAACAAGCAAATGAACAAAAAACACAACAAAAGAGAGCACCACCAAAATCAACAAAAACTGCAAACAGCTTTTCCTAAATTCATATTTATCACCTACCTCTGACAGTATCACGTCAGTAATCTTTGTTCTAAAAAGCCCTCTGTGGTGGATGGAGGGGAGAAGATATGGAAAGAGTAAATTGTACAGAGGAGTCTATCTTGTTCAGTTATGCTCTCTCTCTCACTCAGCACTCTATTACTTTCTTTTTCCATGTTTATATATGTAAACAATACATTGAGCTAGTATGAAACACAGATGCCAACAAAATTGCATTTCATTTTTGTCTTCCAATTTCCTTTTATATTCAATGATGATAATCTTCCCCTACCTTCTGATGACAATTCCAGCATGTCAAATTAACTTTTTGCTTACTTACAGACCATGCCCTCATGATAAGTCAAGAACAGTGTCTCAATTTGGAAATTATTATGTACATTTCAAGATATGCATCCAAAAATTGACCTTAGTTTACCATTAATCTTCTCTCCAGGCTCTCTGTTAGCCAATATCACATCTGTGATGAAAATTAGAAAAAGTGCCCCTTTGATCACATGGGAGAGGGCTGGGCAAATAGGACACTGGTCAAATTTCAGTCTCACTCATTCAGTGCATTCAGAACACACTATGATCAATGTTGAGGGTCCAGTCTGTACAATCATATAATCTTAACTCATCCCTGCTCCTGTCCCATAGTGGGAAGGTAAGGCACGGTTTTTTGCCAGACCCTCTCTTCCTCATCTCCTCTCCCATCAATGAACTAGCAGCTGTTAACCTAAGGTCAGAAATATGAAGAAAGGAGAAGAATAAAGGTCAGAACAGTTCTTATTTAATAGAATAATTCTGCACTCTGACCATGCTGATGACTAAAAGCTGACTCTGTTTTAAGAGCTATATTCAAGTGATTTTTTTTTTTTAAGATCCCATCCATTCACTCATGAAAGACACAAAGAGAGAGGCAGAGGGAGAAGTAGACTCCCTGCAGGGAGCCTGATGCAGGACTTGAGCCCAGGACCTCCGAATCATGACCTGAGCCAAAGGCAGACACTCAACCACTGAGCCACCCAGGTGCCCCTTAACAGGTTTCGTGTTGAGCACCTTTCTCCAACAGTTCCTTTAATCTTGGCCATGTCCTTTCAACACTTTTCTCTTCCTGGTGACTCATTCTAGTGCCCCGGAAATACAAATGCAGCTCTTGCTGACACAAACTGTAGGACTTCAGACCAGCAGATCCCGATAAAATGGTACTCTCTTCACTTAGCCAACAAACAGTATTTTTCTTGTCCCCTTAATTTCCAGGGCAAAGGTCAGATCACAATCCAACTCTCACAGACATGCTTCAGGCTTCAAACTTCTGCATCTCCTAGGTTCAAAGAATATATTTCAAGGTTCTCCAGTGTCTTGAAGCTCTCTAATTAGAATTAGCACTAGAAAGTAGTTGCACCTCTACCTCTTCCCCCCAAATTGTGTGAGATCAAGTAGGAAAGCACAGAATGTAAATGCTGTCTCCAAATAAATCCCTTTATTCATCACAGAATCATCCTTCTATAAAACAATCTTTAAGATTCTCCTAGTGGATATATGACTCAAAACTATGAAGCAGGTTCTAGTTAATGCCTTTGAAGTTCTCTACAAGTTGCTTTGTCTCAATTGGCCTCTTAAATTGGCACTATGGTACAAAATTAGAAAAAGTCTCATTCATAAATACTGTTGAACATAGCATGTCTATCAGTTATGAGAGAATTTTTAAAAAATTCTCACATCTCAGTGGCTTAAAGCAAAAACGGTTTTTACCTTGCTTCTGTTTTATAATCATTGGCTAGGGCTTTACTCTGCATTGCCATTGTCTTCACTCTGTGGGCTGACAATTCAACCATTATCTGGAACACTGACAGCTTCAGTGGCAGAGGGAACTAGGAAGGTAGCATTGTACCCATGAGTCGTATGTATCTGACAAAAAAGAAGGAGAAGAAGAAGAAAAAAGAAGAAGAAGAAGAAGAAGAAGAAGAAGAAGAAGAAGAAGAAGAAGAAAGAAGAAGAAGAAGAAGAAGAAGAAGAAGAAGAAGAAGAAGAAGAAGAAGAAGAAGAAGAAGGAGGAGAAGAAGAGGAGGAAGGGGAGGAGGAGGAGAAGGAAGAAGAAGAAGAAAAAGAAGTTTTTACATGGATGCACTTAAATTTATCAGGTAGAGAAGCATAATTCTCTTGCAAGGAGAACATTAAATATTTTATCTATTTAATTATACACTCTATCATACCACTCTAGCCACTCCCGTCTCAGAGGGAAACTAGAGAGAAGGCATTCAGTGATCTAGTCACTGGTTACATGAAGGAATGAATGTCAAATGATGAGCTATGAGTCAGGAAAGAAAACTTATTTACCCATACTGATTTGGAGCTTACATATCTGATAAAGTGGATATTTTAAGTTCATTTTGCAAAATTTTCCTTAATTTCATATATTGTAAATATACTTGTTTTGGTGGTTATCATCCCCAGTACTTAATGAGATGAGGAAAGAACATTTAGGTTAGGATATGAAAATATATAATATATATATATAAATATATATAAAAATATATATAAATATATATATAAAATATATAAAATAATATATAAATATAAAAGTACATACAATATCTATCATGTATTAGATATGGTCATAGTCACTTCACATGGTTAATAGAGTTCATTCTTCTGTGAAGTAGTAATTATCATCCCTGTTTACATATGAGGAAATAGGTTTATAGAGATTACCTGGTTGCTAAAAAGCAGCTGCTTAGTTAAGACACAGCCAGATTTCAAATCCAGTTCTTAATCCAAAGCCTTATGTCCCTGCCTTAGAGTACCCATGATTGTGATTGTTTAACTGGGACAAACTTTCTTTTTCAGTATTCTAATATCATTCCTAGAGGATTCTTTAGGCTGTGTTTCCTGATAGGATTCAATAAATCAACTTAAAAACAGCAGGAGAATTTTTGTTTCGGTAGAATTGGTTGTTTTGTTTTTAAACATGGTTCAGTCTACTTTATGAACCAGCTGATGAGCATTTTACTATTCAAAAAGCTACTTATTGCATTTCAGAATATGCAGGGCCATCATATACCCTACTTTCCAAAAAAAGAATTATTGAAAGGAATAGAAATTAGTAGGAGGGTGGGAAACAGAAGATACCAGCTGACTCAACCCCCTCTCCCTCAGATGCTTACTTTGAGAACCATATGTCCAGCTGAAAGATAAAATCATGAAGTTTTAGAATTAGAAGGGAACTTGAGCTCATATGGTGAAATCTCCACATTTGACAGGTGAGGATAATGAAAAGTTAAAAGTCCAAAGATAGCTGCTAAGATGGCCATTAACGATCCTCATCACCGGTGTTTATGTCCTTATGTAATCCCCCCTCACACTGAATCAAGCCTAACCTGTGTAGTCAATGAAATATGGTAGATGTTATGGTAATATTCAAGGCTGGGTCATAAAGGCATTGAAGCTTTGGGTTTGATATTTTAGATGACTTGCTCCAGGTGAATCCAGCCACCATGTAGTAGAGCACCCAAGAAACCCATGGAGAGGCCCACATGAAAAGGATTTATGTTTTCAGGACCAGCTTGCCAGCCATGTAAGAGAGCCCCCTTAGAAATGATCCTACAAACCCAGTCAAGCCTTCAGATGACTAAAGATCCAGTTGACATTTGACTACACATCATGAAGACCTTGAACCAGAGTTGCCCAATCCAGCTTCTTGTGAATTTCTGGCCTGTATATCCCAACTTTATGAGATAGTAAATAACCATTGTTGTTTTAAGTCATTAAGTTTGGGGCTGATTCATTATACAGTAGTAGATAGAAACTTACTCTAGGGCAGAGGAGTCTTTGGAGGGAGGTACACAAATTGACCTCCAATCATATTCTGAACTCCAACACTCTGGGATTTGAGTATTGTGCTTTTCCCACCATTGTGCAATACCACCATTGTCATGTACTTACATCTGCTTTCTTTCATCCTAGTATTTCCTTCTCTCCAGAATATTTCTCAGAGCATACAAATATCCTACCACTTGTTTTATAAAACAACAACAATTTTTCCTTTTGCCCAACATTCTTTGCTAGCTAGCCACCCATTTCTAGGATCCACTTAATAGAAGAACAACAGGTATTAGTGAGGATGCGGAGAAAGTGTGGAAATGCAAGGTAGCACAGCCACTCTGGAGAACAGTATGGAAGTTTCTCAAAAATTTAAAAACAGAATTACTCTAAGATCCAGCAATTGCACTGCTAAGTATTTACTCAAAGGATATAAAAATATGAATTTGATGGGATACATGCACCCTGATAGTTACAGCAGCATTAATCTACAAAAGCTATACTATGGAGAGACCCCAAATGTCCATCAACTGATGAATGGATAAAGACCCGAGATGTGGTATATACATACAATGGAATATCACTCAGCCATCAAGAAGACTGAAATCTTCCCATTTATGACATGGATGGAGTTGGACTGTATTATCCTTAGTGAAATAAATCAGTCAGAGAAAGACAAATACCATATGATTTCACTCATATGTGGACTTAATGAAAACAAATGAACATATGGGAAAGGAAAAGAAAAAAAAAACAAAGGGAAACAAACCTTATGAGACTTAATGATAAGGAACAAAGTGAGGGTTGATGAAAGGAAGTGGGTGGGGGGATGGGCTAGACGGATGATGGACATTAAAGAGGTACTTGTGATGAGCATTGGGTGTTGTACATAAGTGATGAATCACTGAATTCTACTCCAAAAACCCAAATTACACCATATGTTAGATAACTAAAATTTATATTAAAAAAGAGAGAAAAAATCTTCAGTAGAGCTATCTATAGGAGCTACCTCTGCTTTCTTAGTTCTAATTCTCTCTTAAACCCACCCCAACTCTTTCAATTATCCATATTTCTCTGAAAACATCTCCAATAAGATTGCCAGTGACCTCCACATTGCCAAACCCAAAGAACAATTCTCAAGACTTACTCAACTTTTCTATAGCCTTGATAGAGTTGATGATCAAGTCCTCCTGGAACTACTTTCTAGAGGTCCCAGACACTACATTCCTGCATTTGTTCCTGCTTCATGATTTCATTTTATTTTGCTTACCCTTCCTGCTATTGCTGACCTCTAAATATCAGCAGGCCTCAAACTCAATTTGGATTTTTCTTCTTTAAGAATACTCATTTCATTTGATTTCAGGCAGGCCTGTGACTAATGAGCCTCAAATGTAGATTTCTAGCAGTCTGTGCTCCAGATCAATATAGCCAACAACCCACTTGATGGCTGCACTGAGAGGTCTAGTAGCCCTCACAACTTTAACGTGAGCAAACCCAAACTCTTGATTTTCCTGCCTCAGCCTGTTTGTTCTCAGTCTTTTTCACTTTGGCAAGTATAGTCAGCAAATCTGGCCCTCCACAGTTTTCTCCACTCACTTGGGTGAAAATCCCTGAAGTCATAACTGTGTTGTATCTTTCATATGTGACTCTACCCCCTAAATCACCAGCCATGTATGTAATATCTACCATTTAAATATATTCTGAATAAGACCTCTTATAAAATTTTAGCAACTGCCCTACCTAAGCCACCTTCATATCTTCCTTGGACCAGTTAGTATCTTAAATTCTCACTGGTCCCTCTGCATCCTTTCTCATTCCACTATGGTCTATTTTCTGCATAGCAATTAAAAGAATCCTTAAAACTCTCCAGTGGCTTCCCACTATAATTAGAATAAAATTCATGCCATGATCTACAGGTTCCAGATGAGCCTGTTTGCCTGGCTCTAACTCTAATCTCCTTTCTTCCTCACTCCCCTCTGAGTTCACTGGCTTTCCTGAATGTGAAACACACAAAACTAATCCCCACCCCAAGACATCCCACTTCATATTCCCTCTGCTAGAAATGGACTTCCTCATGTATTCACATGCTTCACTAACCCATTTCCATCAATTCTTCTCCAAAAACACCTCTTTTAAACAGTCCTTCCCCAATCACCTTGATAAAAACGCATCTTTCTCTCATCTTCTAAACCTTATCCTAGTTTGATATTTCTCATTTAACTTATAACCCCAGTCATATTATATCACTCATTTATTTTATTGTCTGTTTTTTCCCAGGAGTATATACGCTCTATAAGGCAGGGACTTGTTTTTCCTTCACTACTGTATCACCAGCGCCTAAACTAGTGCCTGATACACACTGTATGTATTATAAATTATACTTTTGAATGAATGAATGATTTAATTATGGCTTGAGTACTCAAGAATCCACTTCAACAAATAGATTTTGAATGTACATTGCTATGCCACTAGCATTGAGTCCCTTGGCACAAAATGGGGACTCCATAAATATTTATCTAACAAGTACACAGAACTGTGATCATGAAAATAGAAATCCAGAGTAACTGAGAAGCCCATGATTTGCCTGATGCTCTAATGCCATTGCTCCCTTTGGACACCATGCTTAAATTATAGCAAATCCTAAAGAGTATATGTTGAAAGAAATAAGTGACCATAACCAATCCCACATACAACATTATATTCTGAGCATAAAAAAGTGAGAAAAAGGATTGGATTTGGTCTAGTGATTTGGTCACTAGAAAATTATGCTTTCCAAAAGAAAAAAAATAATAGAATGGTTAGGGCAGAAGCCAGTTCACATAAGATTAAATGAGTTAAAACATGGTGGTTTAAAATCAGACAAAATTTAAGAGAATGGCAGAAAAAGAAGAATAAAAGGAAAGTGGGCAGGTGAGTAATTTAACATTATTTTACAGTCAGTATTGATGATTTCTAGGCACGTTTGTTTCCGTGTAGAGATTGTAGAAAGCGACAATGCCAGTATTTTGAAATGAATATATCTTTTCCTGTTTTCAGGGTCCTTACCAACAGATTAAGAATATCTAACCAAAGCAAAATGCCTTCCAAGGGAAAAAGTGTGATCTAAAATTATCAGATATGCTGTCCTCTCTAATCTGTCTCGGGTTTCTTTGTTATGCTTAAACTATAAGCTAATGGTTGGTAATAATTAAGAATTACAATTTTTTAAAGATTTTATTTATGTATTCATGAGAGACAGAGAGAGAGAGAGAGAGAGAGAGAGAGGCAGAGACACAGGCAGAGGGAGAAGCAGTCTCCATGCAGGGAGCCTGACGTGGGACTTGATCCTGGGTCTCCAGGATCATGCCCTGGGCTGAAGGCAGCACTAAACCGCTGAGCCACCTGGGCTGCCCAAGGATTACAATTTAAATAGAACTTTTGTAGTCTTTTTAGGAGTCACTGACACTAACCAATATAAGTTTAATATATGAGAAATAATAATTTGTGGTATCTAATCTGTGTAACATATTTTCTGACCTATAGTAGTTTAGAAACATTAACTTGCTAAGTCTTATAAAACCTCTTCAATATTAATTGTGTCTCCCATGAAATAATTTAGTTTAGAATATTTTTCTTATGTTATTCCTTGAACAATACAAATTTTTTAAGTTCAAGGTAAGGTTGCCTCGGTGGCTCAGTTGGTTAAACGTCTGCCTTTGGTTCAGATCATGATCCCATGGTCCTGGGTCAAGTACCACATCAGGCTTCCTGCTCAGCGGGAGTCTGCTTCAACCTCTCCCTCTGCCTGCTGCTCCCCCTGCTTGTGCGCACTCTCTCTCTCTCTCTCTCTCATTCTCTATCAAAGAAATAAATAAAATCTTAAAAAAATACCTTCAAAGTAATACAAAAAAGTATTAGAAATCAATTTGCATATTATGCCCAAGGCATAATATTTACTATGTGGTAGGACGCGATTTTATGATTATTTTAAATTTATGGGGGACAGGCAACGTACTTTTGAAATCTCCAGTTTTAATGTTTTCTTAGAAACAAATGACCAATTCAGTAAACAATGAAAACATAAGCTCTGTCTTGTTAAAGAGTTATTAAACATATAAACTTTATTGACATTTTTATTTAAAACAATATGGGATACATACATATTATAAATCTTTTTTTTAAGATTTTATTTATTTATTCATAGAGACAGAGAGAGAGAGAGAGAGAGAGAGGCAGAGACATAGGCAGAGGGAGAAGTAGGCTCCATGCAGGGAGCCCGACATGGGACTCGATCCCAGGTCTCCAGGATCAGGCCCTGGGCTGAAGGCGGCGCTAAACCGCTGAGCCATCCAGGCTGCCCGATACATACATATTATAAAATTATATTAACAAGTAGTGGGATACAACATCTAGATCTAGAAGCTAAGCACTGGGAAAAGTTGATATGGCCATAGGCATCTCAGTTTGTATGTAACCCAAACTGTAAGGATTTTTTATGTTTTTTTTTATTTTAATATTATGGAACTTTATTTTTTTAAGGTATTTTAAGAGAATGCTAAATTTTCCAGAAACTTTAAGGTAAAGAGATATATACTCTACTTGTATACATTTATTGACTAAATACTCTAAAGTTTCTATCAAATGTAGTTTCAGTTTTGTTATTATTTATTACATATAATCAAATAACTGTCCTTATAGTAATCTTCCTATTGAATTATAGTGACAAACTTTTTGCCTTTATTATATTGGGATCTTAAATAAATCTATAAATTCTTATGCTAGCAAAGAGATCTGAAATCAGAGTGGTTAGCTGAGTGCAAGGCTAAGTTAAATGATCAAAGAAATTCATGTTAATATTGAGGTCCTGAGAGATTGAGATTCTACCTAAAGCAAGATTCTAAGAAAGTAGAAGGTAGACTAATTTTATTTCATAAAAAGAACTCTAAAATATACTCATCAGAAATGTTCAGATAAAATCCAAGAGTTTTCTTTTTCCTTATTACAGGTACATAGTTATTGTCAGCTGTTGGTTTGTTCACTAGATGATAGTTGATCATTTTGTGCGAACAGATGTGTTGATTCCAAAGATTTCACTATCTCATTTACTCCTTAGTCAGCCAGGTAAGAAATGCCACCTCACATTAAACGTGGAACAACTAAAAAGAGAATTGCCCAAAGATGTATACTTGGCAATAAGCAGAGTCAGAATCAGACCTCAGCTTCTGATTAGATTTGCAGTACTTGGGACACCTGGGTGGCTCAGCGGTTGAATGCCTGCCTTCGGCCTAGGGTGTGACCCTAGAGTACCGGGATCGAGTCCTACATCAGGTTCCCTGCGTGGAGCCTGATTCTCTCTCTGCCTATGTCTCTGTGTCTCTCATGAATAAATAAATAAAATCTTTAAAAAAAAAAAAAAAAAGATCTGAAGTACTTTACTCAGCCTTCCCGTTGTCTCTGATGATCCCACCACAAATGCTGAGACTGTTCCCATTTGGGAGTAATAGAAAAATGCAAAAGAGTAATGGCTTACTCTAAACAGAAGTGTCTTTCTCTCTCCTCTGGAAGGTGCTCTGCTTTAGTCTTTGGATGGCAGGGCTGCTGATTTTGGTTCCAGAAGCGGCAACAATGCATATAGACGAGTCATCGTTGTTTTGTGTGACCATGTGCCAGAAAAAGTTTTAAAATTGGACATTGTTCATGGTTTTGATTGTAATGAAATAAGTTCTTGCATTATCCTTTACCAAGACTCAAAATAAATTTTCTTTGAAACAACTGAAAGTCCCCAAATTTTTTTCTTCTATAATCACTATTTCCAATGTTTGATGTTGCTTTCATTTTATTTGCTTGTTTTGGGAGGACAAGGGAAGTGTGTTGCTCCCATCTATGGTATACAGATAAGTACCCACAATGCTCAGGGGGGCTCAAGAGGACCACCCTTCCCCTTCCAGGTCCTTGCCTTTGAGCTGTCGGAGAGTTCACAGGTGAAACTCTGACCAGAAGCAGCTAGTAGCCACTAGTAGGTGCTTTGCTGGCCCAGTGGTAAAAGTTGGTCCCAGCTTCTTCCAAATGCTATTTCTGTTTTAGAGCTATTTATTGTTTATTGAAGTTTTTTCCTTAGTCCTAGGAAAGCAGAAATGTTAATTCCAAGTAACAGGGTATATGTTGTTAGGGCCCACAGAAGCTTGTAAGGATAAAAAATTTATTTTTTAAAGATTTTATGTATTTATTTGACACAGAGAAAGAGAGCTCAAGCAGGGGGAGCAGCAGAGGGAGAGAGAGAAGCGGGCTTCCCACTGAGCAGGGAGCCCAAAGCAGGCTCAATCCCAGAACCCTGAGATCATGACCTGAGCCTAAGGCAGACACTTAACCAACTGAGCCATCGAGGTGCCCCAGGAAAAGAAATTAACAATCATCATACTTAACAGACATTATGTCTCTCCAAGTCCACAATATGTTTTCCCTTCCCAGTACCATCTGCTTTTTCTTTCATTTATGTAGTGGAACTCACATGCCATTCCTGGTACAATTAGAGCTATTTCTAATTGCGGGATTGTGTTGCCTTTTTGCAACACTTAACTTTTTATCTTAAAATCCAATCTTTATAACATTATTGACTGATAATGGAAAACAGATTTTAAAAATCCAAAAGAAAGTAAGTAGCAATAACATCGATTATATCTACTACTGGATCACAGTCTCTGCTAGGCATTCTAACAAAGGATTCATTCTATGCAGTCATAAAAATAATGTGATCAAACAAATTTTGTGCTAACTTCCATGTGCCACATGGAAGCTTTAATTAACCTGTCTTGTGAGTCACTGAGCCTTTATGAATTCCATTTATATTGCATTGTGGGAATATGACATTTACTTCTTCACACCATTTTGATTCTTTTCAATTATTGCCATGAAAAAAAGAATTATTGAGCAAATGTCACTGCAAAAGAAGCCATGGTCTAGGAGTGGCCATTCCTCCAGGTGGCTGGTATCGACTGCTAAAAAATAGTAATATAAAGAAAGGGCCTGGAGTTTCCCTGTGTGACCTTTAACACCTAGAAACAGTATCCTGATTTTGTTCATTAAATGCCTTGGAAACATATAAAGCAAACCCAGTGGAAAAAGCCACCTTGGTCATTTGTGATAATCTGAGAAATAGTTTTTGCTTTTGAATTCTCTAAAGAAACAGACTTATTTTCATCCATTAAAGACCAAATCTGCACTTCCTTGATTTTGATATTCAGAGCACAAAAGATGTCAAGCTTGTGCTTGATCTCTCCTAGGTACAATAATATATGTCAGTGACCAGTAAAGTTACCACGTCAAAGCCATCTGCACAGTTTCAATTCCCTTAGCACTTGATACAGAGAAGGTTATTCTTTGTATATCCAGAGCCTGACAATCTTTCAGTAATTAGGACAACTTCTCACTGCTTTGTGGATGCTGAAAAAAGAAAAGTATTATGACTGTTTAATGAAATCCATGGTGACCTTGCACTAAGATAATCGTATTTCCTTAACAGATACAAAGAAAAGGCAAATAGATTTGAAAGATGTAAAATAAGGGCAAATCTCAAAGCAATGCACAAAGTAAACATCAGGTGAAATAATACAAAGGCTGGAAGAATTGATTATACCACTTGGTTGCTCTCCTGAGGAAGATAAAAGAAGCAGGGACATGCTCTGTTACTCTGTGCATGTAGAAGCCCAGCTTGGAAACAATATACTGACATTTCTGCCATGCAGATAACTCCAACAAGCTAATGTGCTGAATCAGCTAGTATCATTTAGGAACTTTCTGGGCTTACTGATTGACAGCTACAGAGTGTATCTAAATGGTCTTCTCTTTCCAAGCCAATTTTAATGAAAAGAAAATAAAATTACATGGAAGAGAAAGAAGATCAAATGCAAAGAAGAAAACAGGGCAAAACAAAGTTAAAATATCAAAATTATTTCACCAAAAATGCAAATAGCAAGTGGGATTACTCTAGTACTAGCTAGATAATGAAAGAAACCTATGACCACTATCCTGTGTTTAGACACTTCACCGGAAACACTGACAGAGTACTTATAATATTAGATGTTTACCAGTGATTTTTGCAGCCTTGATCAATAGATTCTTATCATTTGATTCTGTCTTAGTGATCACGACCATCCTCTAGGCCCTGATCTGAACACCATATATTAGGTAACCAAGCCTTCTGACATCTGACTAAATAATTAGTAATTCTTGGCACACAGATCAGAAAGGGGCCAGTTAACAATTTTATTCATATTCTACATCCACTATTGCTGCAATTTCAATTTCACAATCTCCTTAACTCTGGAAGGAAAATAAATACTATATCAAGCATATTCTGCCCTAGACTCCAAGGACATTTTATGCCTCAACTCATAACAAGCACGAATATCTTTAAAAACTCTGTTAAAAGTTATCAACATTTATGCATTTTAAGGAAAGTTCCAGGCACAGCAGGAAAGGTAAGGAAACAATCAACTTTTCTGGAGATTTTTTTAACTTAATACTTTTCTTTGAGTAATTTTAACTACTAATTTTAATCACAATATAAAGAGTTTTGAAGGTCTTGATGAAAGAGGAGTTGATGGATTGACCTTAATGATAGTCTAATTTCTATAAATAAAACAAACAGAAGAAGTAATATTGATGTAATATTGTAATATTATTAATTTATAATTTATGTCCCACCTACTACTATTAATAATTTAAGATGATTTCAAGAAGTAGGATCACCAAAGAAACAAACAATCCAATCATGAATTGGACAAAAGACATGAACAGAAATCTCACAGAGGAAGACATAGACATGGCCAACACGCACATGAAAAAATGCTCCGCATCACTTGCCATCAGGGAAATACAAATCAAAACCACAATGAGATACCACCTCACACCAGTGAGAATGGGGAAAATTAACAAGGCAGGAAACCACAAATGTTGGAGAGGATGCGGAGAAAAGGGAACCCTCTTACACTGTTGGTGGGAATGTGAACTGGTGCAGCCACTCTGGAAGACTGTGTGGAGGTTCCTCAAAGAGTTAAAAATAAGCCTGCCCTACGACCCAGCAATTGCACTGCTGGGGATTTACCCCAAAGATACAGATGCAATGAAACGCCGGGACACCTGCACCCCGATGTTTCTAGCAGCAATGGCCACAAAAGCCAAACTGTGGAAGGAGCCTTGGTGTCCATCGAAAGATGAATGGATAAAGAAGATGTGGTTTATGTATACAATGGAATATTACTCAGCCGTTAGAAATGACAAATACCTACCATTTGCTTCAACGTGGATGGAACTGGAGGGTATTATGCTGAGTGAAGTAAGTCAATCAGAGAAAGACAAACATTGTATGTTCTCATTCATTTGGGGAATATAAATAATAGTGAAAGGGAATATAAGGGAAGGAAGAAGAAATGTGTGGGAAATATCAGAAAGGGAGACAGAACATAAAGACTCCTAACTCTGGGAAACGAACTAGGGGTGGTAGAAGGGGAGGAGGGCAGGGGGTGGGGGTGAATGGGTGACGGGCACTAAGGGGAGGCACTTGACGGGATGAGCGCTGGGTGTTATTCTGCATGTTGGCAAATTGAACACCCATAAAAAATAAATTTATTATAAAAAAAATAAAAAAATAAAAAAGAAGTAGGATCAGTGGTAGTATTTACAAGAGCAAAACATATTGTCAGAAGTCCACAGAAGAAGACTAAGGATATGGATACCTGAGAAAGGCTAATAATTTGACATGCCTTGAAAGTGGTTTTCTTTAAATATTTATTAAACATTTCTTAAGAAGCAAGGCTGAATACTTTGTGAGCGGAAAAAGGTATTAGTTGCAGTGGTTCTTCCTCTCTATTATTGATCTTAAAAGTTCAATTCAGGTGCAAATTCACACCCCCCTGGAAGATAAGTAAAGATCAGCAGTTCACTGGACCCATGCACCTTAGAAGGCAGTTCACCATCTGTCAGATAATAGAAGAAAAAAATAGTATTAATGTATTAAATGTTGGAATTTGTATGTTAAATGCTAGAATTTGAATCTATAAAATGGAAAGATTAATTAGTCACCACCCCACCAGTGGTATTACTATTTTAAGCCATCAAAAACACATTCTTTACTTTTAAAAAATATCTTTAACATTCAGTGAGATAAAATATATATGTCTCATTAGAAAATATATAACACATTTTGTGTCCCATGGTAAAAAAGAAAGGAGGATTTCAACAGGTTGAGACCAGAGATTCTTTAATTCAAATTCCCCTATCACAATTGGGGAAAGAAAATGCATATAGGGAAACCAGCCCCTTATTCCTCAGCCCTTGAGCAGATAAACATATGTAAAAATGAATCAGAGGCCTAATGTTAGTACCTGGGGGATCAGAAGTCCTTAAATGCTAAAATAGATGTCTATCCTCGAAGTCCCAGTGAAAAGCTACAGTGGGGAATCCCCCAGAGCAGAACAGTTGCACAGGATGTTCAGAGACAGGACTGTGTGGAGGAGAGTGATTCACACCCCCAGTGCGACATCTGTTCTCAGCCTAAAAACAGAACTGTACCTACCACTTCTGTCCATCTGGTACCTGCAACAGGATTTAATTCATTTCAAAACGAGATGTACAGATTCATATTATGGAAATAATTAGAAAAATAATTAGAGAAAAACAAATTTGTTCAGTATGATTACATATTTCCGAAAGAGATTTTTGAAGGCTAATACATATAAACATATCAAAGTAAAAAATCAGATGATGTGTTCAGTGAAATTATTGAACTTAAAGGAGAATCTTATATTGAACATATAATGATATCTGACATTTTTCCAAAAACATTCACTGTACTTCATAATAATAACCTCAAAATCATTTTAGGTTTAGTAACTCTTGCATGTATTTCAAGCAATCTAAGGATTACTTTGCTTAGTTTCTTAGTTTGCTTGCTTGTTCAAGAAGCTACACCTTTTAAGAAATCCATTGTTTGTGCACTATCAGAATGGAGTCATCAATGCCATTCTGAAACCAGATAAAATCAAAGTGTCCTCAAAATCTATTGGTAGCCATGACTGATAGTCCTGGCTGCCCAGTTACCACATGCATTAGCTACCTGTTGCCATTTACCAATTATTCCACACTTTTGATGGTTTGCAACAATAGAAATCAGTTACTATCTCTCATTATTTCTTTTGAACATGATGCCTGGAGTATCTGCTGAAGACTCAAAGCCCGGAGAGTGGAATCATCTAAAATTTCCAATTCACTCACTTGCCTGATAGTTGCTGTTGGCTCTCAGCAGGAGGACAATTTGGTGCAGTCAGCCAGAATGCCTACCTGTGGACTCTCCATGTGGCCTCTGCTGCTTCACAACATAGTAGCAAATGTCTCAGGAAGGAGGCAAAGCTAGATGGGAACTGTGTTTCCTTTTAAGATATAGCCTCAGAAGTCAGTAGCATCACTTCTGCTTCATTCTATTCATTGAGGAAGTTTGAAAGGCCTGCCTCATTTCATAGAGAGAGACCATAGACTCTACCTCTGAGGAGAGGAGCCTTTAGACCACATTGAAAAAAAAAATAGGATGTGGGATGGGCTATATATTGATGCAGTCATTTTTAGAAAATGAAATTTGCTACCCCACTGCATATGGTCCATTGATCCTATACCAGAAAGATCTTTCCCTCCTTAGCCAGACTGTGCCTAGAATCTATCTTTTATAATGACTAGTTATTATATTGAATAAGTTGGGAAGACTTTGAAGGATTTTCATTAAAATTCATTCCTTCTAAATATTTGAGGGCAAAAGTAAAGAAACAAAGCAAGTGGAAGGTAGCAATTTGAATTAAATTATGCATTCTATTCAACCACATTTACCTCTCCAAATTATTATAGTTTCCAGTAACATATCATCCCTTCAAAATTATTTAGAATCCAAATAACTATGAGTTACTGTGTTTCATATATATTTTATTTAAATGATAAGGGAAACAGCATAGAGTACCATAGCAGAAATCTTTAAGAAGCAAAATTTCATTCTGTGAATTATTATTAATGAATAAATTCTTTCTCCTCAGTGAATGCCCAGTCTACCTATACCCTTGTAGTATAATCTATGGCCTATAATAACAATTTGCTTTTTTCCCCCCTTTGTATGATTCCCTTTCCTCCAAAAGCAAGTTTTAAGGTATTTTACAGTTAGACTCCAATCATGTTTTTGATTCTTGAGTACATTTAATGGTGGTGAATCATGTCTGATATAGGATTAGAAAACTCATAAATTAAAATGTATGATTCTCCTTGATTGTAGGTGATACTAAATGTGTGTTACTTTTAATATTTTCTTATTTGAGATTTCAAAATAATAAATCTCCCTCAAATATAATCAATTTTAATGGAAGATAGTTGCATTTTAAGCACAATAAAGTGCTAAATATTGAAGAGTGAGTTTCATTAGAAATATGATAGTTTTAAGCTATTGAAAGCAGAAAGTTATTAATATTTATGTAAAAAGGAAATAATTAACCAAATTATTAATAGGTAAGAAAATAAAGAACAATGTAGTCACTAGATTCATTAAAAATTTACTACATCTAAATGGAATACAAATAAATTGTATTGTGATAAACCCAGAAGCAATGTAACAGATTCAAAGAAAATGTGCTGTATAGAATATTTTCTGATTTTTCACACCTAATCCCATTTCTGAAACTACATTCTGACTATTCCCAATTGCTTCTGATTTCTAGGCAGATTGTCTCCAGTCTCTTCATACTCTCTACTCCACCTTCATCCCTTGAATCAAAATTGCTTTGGATGTTTCATATTGCTTCTTAAACCCTTCCTCACCTGTTGAGACTAAAACTGCTAGTACCACCCTAAAAGCCATTACTCTTGGTAATCACAAATGTCCCCATGTTTGGGTTATTTTTCTTCCTTTTCTCTTTGCATAAAACTCTCTAAACATGCTCAAACCATTCTGTGATCCTTTAAAGGTGACTACTAAATGCTGTCTGTTTCATACTGCTTTTTTAACTTTCTAAATGAGTCTTAGAGCATGGACCTCTGTGTTATTCTGGATAAATGTTGGACTATAGTAAGAAACACCAAAATAGGGCAGCCCGGGTGGCTCAGCGGTTTAGGGCCGCCTTCAGTTCAGGGCGTGATCCTGGGGCCCTGGGATCGAGTCCCACGTCGGGCTCCCTGCATGGAGCCTGCTTCTCCCTCTGCCTGTGTCTCTGCCTCTCTCCCTCTCTCTGTGTCTCTCATGAATACATAAATAAAATCTTAAGAAAAAAAAAAAAAGAGAGAGAGACACCAAAATAGAGAGTTCGTAAGTCTAGGTGAGTGGTCTAAGAATACATCCCCAGCAACTTGATGCTGAAGATACAGTGATCTTCCTACTTAGTGCTCTACATCCTAAACCTGCCAGCCTTGATCTTGAGGCCAAGTGGGCTGTGAAGGCTCCCTCCTTCATAACCATATTCCAACCCATGGCAAGACAGAAAACAATAGAGGAGAGCACTTCCTCTTTGTGGTCATGGCACAGAAGTTGTGCTGCCATGTCCCCTAAGTGGTAACGGGTCTATGGCTTGTTCTTGCAGCAAAGAAAGCTGCTATATAGCTGCTCATATGAAGCCTCCACTAATAGAAGAAGAAATCAGAAAATAGGAAGCAATCAATACTCTCTGCCGGAAATTTACAGTCAATTGGATTTGAGTCTTAATCCCAGCTCTGTACTTCATTCGCTACTAGGTGTCATGAAAGTCTAAAAGCTTAAGTACCCTGTTCTAATCTGACTTATTCCAAAGAAGTGTTGGGAAGATTGCATCCAAATGACTATGAAGGGTTTAGCCTTGAATTGGGAATATAATATGTGTTCAATAAATGAGAGCTAGTAGAGACAGAAAAGCAGTAGTAAAAAGACATATAACATTGAAGATTAAGTGGGGTAGGATTGATGCTCATTGGATACTTTCAGGCAGAAGCTATGTTTGGTTGGGAGGCTAGGATGAAGAGATAAAGGTAGGTAAGAAAGATATTAATTATTTAGGGTAGAGGTGACTATTCAAAGAACATGAAGACTGAGAGTAAAGCAGATGAGTGAAATAATGAAAGCAAACTCAGGGTGAAATATATCCCTCATTTCTTCATTGATTTTTGTTTCTTCTAGTCATTTGTAAATGGTCAGCAGAAGTCAACATTTTCCCACTTATGTGTATTAAATGCAACATTCTGCATTAATCATGATTTTCTTATACTGATTGAATGTAGCAATTGCCAAACAAGTTCATCAAGCTCAAAGAAGAGTCAAAACTCAGATCAGTTATTCTCCTCCTCTCCTAGCTACTAACTTTTGTTGAAAACAGACCTAAACCCTCACCAACAAAGATATTAGAGAATATATAAAGGCATATAGAAACACATCATATATGCATGGTTGGCAGAAAGTAGGGGTTTTCTCCAGAGTTCTGAGCATGAATCCCAGGGAAAACTCTAGGTAAAAAGGGAAAGCCAAGTAGTCAAGACTCTCCTCACCCCTTCAAGCAGAACAATTCTGGTTTAACATATTGGTTAAATATGTTTTGTTTGTTTTGTTTTTGTTTGTTTTGAGTTAAAGGATTTATTCTCCTTTTAGAAAAAAATATGAAATTTTATCTGTCACAAAATTCAGGTTTAAAGTGCTAAATGGACTCATGTCAATTATTTCTCACATCTTTATTTGTAAATTATTTGTTGATATTAGCTACCAAAGGATTTTCTTCTACCACAAAGTTTCTCATCCACTATTCACTCATTTCTCCCCAAATTATGCACTTCCTCCTTTGTTAGAACTAGCACAGTACTTGGTATAAAAAAATCTCAGTATGTTTTACTGAACAATTAAATTCAAGAATGAATGAACATTAACTTTCACTGAGCAAACAAACCACCATCAGAGGAATCTCATTAAAGATCATGTCATCACTAAAGTGACTTAGCATTATGGAGTAGAAAGAACTATTTGAAGTTAAACATAAAAAAAGTATTGGTTAAATCTCTCATTTCTAAAACTCATGAGTTCTGCCACTAAAGACAAATTCTTGGCAAACTTTTAACAACACTGTCTTTTCCTGTAAAGTGGAAATGACATTGCCTATGAAAACTCAAGTGAGATAATATACATAGGGACCCTTAGTGAGTTGTAAATTGCAAAGCAAAATTAAGACATTGATATTAAATCCAAACTGGAATCAATTTCTATTGGGTTTACACAGATCTTACGCTGATGTAATACAATAAAATGAGTTTTCCTTTACAAAAAGCCCATGTGTAGTGCTCAGTGCTAGGACAAGATTGTGATAATATTTCCAACTTGAATATAATTTTTAATTCCCACACAGATTCTTACTTGTGAGAAACTGGGGCTTATACAATTAGAGACATGAATATTGACCCAATAAAACCAACTGAAGAATGGGGGGAATTATCTGACACTTGAAGTCATTGTTTCACATTTCTGAAGCTCCCAGTGGGCTCTAAACATGAGATGCTCCTCCTTCTCTTCCTTACGCATTATTCTTTTCCATAGTGAATTCCTTTGATTATCAGCATGGAGAATTTCATATGAAACTCATTCATATGATGTTGAATATGAAATTCTTTGGGTAAAGTTGGTCTTTTTTTAGTAGTAAATTTCTATTTATTCCATTCAGTTCTAAGCAAAAAATTTCTTTTTTAAGAAGTTTTATTTATTTAAGAGAGAGAGCATGAGCAAGTGGAGGGGCCAAAGGAGAGGGAGGAACAGACTCCCACCTGAGCATCGAGCCCTACTCAGGGCTGGATCCCAGGACCCTGAATCATGACCTGGAATGAGTCACTTAAGCGACTGAGCCACCCAGGTACCTTCTAAGCAAAAATCAATAGGGGCATTAAAAAAAAAAATCTCTACTATTAAGATCTCAATTAATTTTGTTTATGGGATGTGATAAAACATTAATTCTTTGCTAACACATTCCTACCGCAACCTGATTCTCTTCATGATTGTAATGAGATCCCTGTGACTTTGGGATCAAATGGATAGCTTGTTGACCAGTCTTGGAATCTTGACCATGTTGGTTGAATTTCAGAACTTACGTTTCCTCATTTGTGAAATGATCATAATCCCTATGCCATGATATCCTAGCAGAGATTAAGCAAAATATTGAGTACATAAAAAATTGGTCAGAATAAAGTAGCA
Organism: Canis lupus familiaris; assembly: GCF_011100685.1. Lineage (NCBI taxonomy): Eukaryota > Metazoa > Chordata > Mammalia > Carnivora > Canidae > Canis > Canis lupus. The sequence continues at coordinate 21,416,959 of NC_049253.1, forward strand.
ATAATAATTATGCTCCATAATAGTGGAGCAAAGCCAAAGCAAAAGCTACATGGTAACAAAACTGTGGCATTAGAGTTAAAAGTGGTAAATCCCCAAAACATGGTTTTATTTTAACAATGTTATCAGAATGATAATACCATTAATTTTTAATTCCAAGACTAGAGGAAATTGAATAGATAATCTGTGGTTCTAATATAAATGCTCTTGCCCATAATATGATATTAATTTATCCCCAGAGAAACCTTCTATCATCCATAAAATGGGTATCATATATCATCATCGCACTTATTCATACCTTAGCCTAGCTTAATTTTGGCAGAGATTTTGTATTGAATCCCTCATTAAGTTTCTCATCTTTGATCTAAAGGTAATAGCTACTTATTTATAAATATTTTTATGAATATTAAAAATTATGATACATAGGGATGCTTGGGTGGCTCAGTGGTTGAGCATTTGCCTTTGGATAAGGGGCTGATCTTGGAGACCTGGTATCGAGTCCCACATCAGGCTCCCTGCATGGAGCCTGCTTCTCCCTCTGCCTGGGTCTCTGCCTCTCTCTCTATCTCTCATGAGTAAATAAATAAAATCTTTTTAAAAAAATTATGAGACATAAACAATAATTATAAATGTTTTAAGCACAATTACAAAAGGATAAATATAACTTGTTAATCTAAATTAGTTCATATAAAATGTCAGATTAATTCCCACTTTGGTAAACTCAGAAGAATGGCACAGCCATCACATATATCATCTCCTCTATCAACAAGTACTTTGATTTTTGTTTATCTATTAAAGCATTTAGTGATCTCCATATTTTCTCAAATTTAAGCAGCTTATTGCTCTTACCTTAATTTCTACTTCCAGTTTTATTATTAGTTAAAATTAATGTTTTTTAAAATTACTTGATCACATCTAGGAATGACATGTCCAAAGTACTAGAATTAATTCTGATTTTTTTCTGAAAATATTTATACCTAATAACAGCACTCTTATGTTTTCTCTCTAAGCTTTAGAACAGCTTCTTCAATAAGAAACCTCAACCTTTTATAAATTTATATCTGCTTAGGTCAAATTTTCTTTCTAGCATGAAGATTTATGTTACCTTTGAAAGCAGGATATTCTGTGCTGATGAAAATTTTACTACTGATTACTAATCTCAAGTTTGGGCTAGATACATTTCTGCATGTGTCATATATAATAGCAGATTTTTGGCCTCAACCTCAGAATTTAGCTGACATATACTATGTGTGCCCCTTTACAAACATATGAGTGAATTTGGAAGGACAAATAGAATAACTTTGTATGCAAAATACAAAGTAAAGATCTGTGTATCTCCAATAAATATACATACCAGATGTTTTTCTTGGTATCAGATCCTCTTCATCGAGGAGTGGGTGGGGTGAAATAAAATGAAGACATAAAATGCATGAAATAAGATTTCTTTTCTCAAAAAGAGGAAAACAAACTCTCTTTGAAGTATTTACTGTCATCAGCAAGTTTGGTAGCAACTCCTCAAATATTTATATTAAATCAATGTTCAAAGACAGTATAAGCAGAAGATATCCTACTTTTAAAGGGAAAACTAAATGCTAATCTCTACATTAAGAAAGAAGTTATATCTTTTGAAGGTTTCATTTATTAAAGAGTAGAGAATTTAGTTTGTTGGAGGGATTCTTTTTGCTTAAAATAACTGTTAAAATGTCTTTGTATTTATATCATGTTAAATTTACTTCTTCAGTGTAGGCCAAACAAACATCAGGTCTTCATAAAACACATCAGCTGAAAGATTGCTTGCAGAAGCAGAAAAGTAGAGATTCTCAGGAAGGAATGGACAACAGAGCATGTTGAAAACTACTGAACTTGTCTCCACTCAGGAGTCACTTAGAGCTGTGCTTCACAATAGTCATTAAACACCACGTGTTCACTGATTTTTCACCTAAAAAGAACAGCCATGTAACAATTCAGATCAGTGGCAAACAGCTAATTCTTTATATATTTTATTCATGTTATGACTGGTCAGTTATCAAAGGAACATTACCAAAGCTTTGTTTTCCACATTGTAGCTACACTAATAAATTTTTGAAGTAAAACAAATTAAAATAATCTGAATAAGCCCTTTTGATTTGAAATATGGTTCTTGAGGAATTAGGTAATTGTTCCTCACCCTTAACCCCCAACCCTGACTGGGTGGTTTAGATTACAGAGTAAGAAATGCTTGTAAATTGTTCTGAACTTTGTTTCCAGCACAATGGGACAGCTTATTACTATATTCTCCACAAAGAGTGCTTTGTGGTCGTGGAGCACAATAGATACTATATGTTTTGTTAGCTAAGTAGATATCTAAAGCCAAATTGCCCAAACCACTTCACCCAGTGAGGAAGAGTGAGGCCAACTAACATCTTTTCCTTTCTCCTTTCCCTGTGACCACAAGGCAGTAGGACTCGTTCCCTGTTTCTTCTGATCTTTCTTTTTTACTTTCTTTCTGCTCCAGAGTGCCTTCTGCTAGTCCACAAGTTATTGCCCAGACTTACAATTGGGCTAATTTTCTTAGAAATTCAATGACAGAAATCTGCTTTGTAAGTCACTGGAAATGTCCTGTTTCTCCTGAGATTACTAGAGATCTTGCAGACTCAACACAGAGGAGTGAAGGGAAAGATAGAAATTGGTAAAGTTCTTTTTGGGCTTGGTGACAATTTTGCCTAAACCAAAGGTCTCTTCAGATGATTAATACCTACTCATCTATTCAACAGCTAGATATTGCCTTTATAGAGTATGATATATACAAACTATATTCACAAGATTTAACAAGTGACATATAAATTTTCTGCTTTAACGGTATTAAACTTACATGGAGAACACACACAAACATACAGAATCTTATCTGAAAAATTAAGTTAAATTGTTAATTTCACCTTGTTCATAAAATAAGCTGTATTTCTAGTACATAAACATTAACCATATGCTTAATCTTGTGATAAAAATATTTCATATTTCTAAATTGAAATAAAGCATATTATGAATTTTCTTCTTACTTTAGATGCTAAATGATAGAAAAATTGAGTGGGCTATACAGGAAGTTCTTTTAAGAATATTGATAATATAAAACAAACAAACAAGACAAATCGATAGTGAGATAACATACAGCATAGATATTGATTAGAACTAAGAATTCTAATAATGGAAAATTATCAGTCTTTGCAGGTGGCCTCTAGTCTCATTTTTCAACCTGTGGACTAATATATAAATATTAAAAGTCATAAATATTTTATCATGGCTTTTAAGAAGAAACCAACCACTTGCTACAGTAAAACGCATATATAAGATCATTATGTTCACAGTTTAGGGTCATTTAGAAAGTTTTAAATAGAACCAAGACTCCTCTGGTTCTCAACAAAGGCTTCTAAATTCCTGTCTTCTTAGCAAGATTAAAAGCTTTTAGGATGAAAGAGTGTGTCCTGTGCTAATTCTAATCTCCCACTTTGCTTTGCATTGTGCTTACTAAACTCAAGAAATGACGTCAACACATATTTGTCAAACACCTCTTATCACTTTTCTTAGATCATATGAGGAACAGAATAAAATAGTATTTTGTCTGCCAGAAACTTACAATATTTCAGGGATATTAGTTGTTTCTTTGCTTCTTCTGAGCTGATCAGTTTACAGAAAACCAGGGACAGACCTGTCCAAAAAGAGATAAATTGAAGCAAGCTCAAGTTTTATGTTGTCATTATTTTGCTAGGCTTAGGACATCCAAGCTGTACTACCTGCAACTCATCAATCAAAGGATAGTCTTTTGTTTCATCAAATTGCAAAAATATGCAATACACATTACATCATAAATATGACAGTTCTCATTCCCTAGGCCTTTAACTGTGGAACTGCATTCCTACTTTCTAGACTATACTACTTTTCGGATGCCACTCAAATACAGCAGTGTTGCTCTTCCTTTAATAGGAATGAAAATCATCCCTCTTGATTTGTAAAATACTGCACAATTTAAATTTTTGGACCTCCTATTCCCAGGTCCTACCTTAGTTCCTAAGATTTTAGACATTCAGAAGAGTTATAGTGTCTTAACCTGGACACTTTCCCTTTTTAAATTCCTGATGAAAAATTAATCCAAGAACCTCTAAGAATTTATCTTTTGTGTGGCTGTATTTAGGTGCTAGGTTCCAGAGATGCAAAGTCAAATAAAATAGGATTTCTACTCTGATTTAGAATAAACATGGCTAGAGATCAAGTTACAAGAGGTTAAAGGATGAGAAATGAATCCTAGAGTCTACACCACATAAATACACAAATGCAGAAGTGAGCCAAGGACAAGATTTGGGTTCAGGAAGTCTGGCTAGAGCCTGTGCTCATGGGAGCAATGGGAACATCAAAATAAAGAGCTAGTAGGGAAAAAAAAAGCTTGCTATCATTGTGAAATACTGGAGTTCTTTAAATTTCAAAGCTAAAAAAAATCAAAATATGACAACATATTAATCATGAAGATTAATATGGCACAAAGAAGATTCAATTACTTGGAACATTGAATTGACTCATAAACTTCACTTTCCAAATTCACCCAATTTCCATATACCCAGAATGTAGACAGGTTATGGCTTTGCTCCAGATGTCTGTCTTCTGATATGCTCTCTGGTCCTTTATGCCAGATTTGATGATTAGGAGTTATCCTTAGTATTTTCTTTCCCATTCCTCCCAATTACTTCTTTCAAAACCTCATTAAATTACGTGACCTCAATATACTTGGAATCACTCCTGTTATCCCCCGAACCTCATTATCTAGTTTCTGAGGCTGGTTGGCTTCATTCTAGGTAACTCCCACACAAACACATATTAACCTATCTTCTTGCTTATAAACTTCTGCTTCAGATTGTGATTTTCATTATATTTTTAAAAATTAAAGTATTTTTCCTTACAGTTCCAAATCACACATAGGTACTACAGTCCATATTTGTTGAGAAGGAAAGACAGAACTGATAGAAATCATTTTCTTAGGCATGGTCAAGGATTGGAAAATGTATAATGATAATCTTATCATCCTCTACCCTAGCAAGTATCAATATACAACTGTGTCAATGCCTAATCATGAAATGATGAAATAATGACAAACATGCTTTCTTTTTTTTTTTTTTGACCATTCATATACTTTGATAAAAAAACAATAAATAAAAGTGGATTATGGGAAATTGTCTTGGGAAAGAAAGATAAATAATGAATAGTGATCAGAGTAGAGGCTTGGATAATAGCTATCCTGTAGAATAACAAATGCAACGTATTAGGGCAAGTTGGACTAAGCTATGGTAACAAAAACCCTGAATATCAATGACCTAACATTATAAAAATTAGTATCTCTTACTTATGTATAGACCTTTATACAGGTTGAGCATTCTCAGATTTGTGAGTCTTCTCATTGTGTGTCTTTACCATGTCAAAGTCACTTTTGTTTATTCATAATGATGAGGTCAAGAAGATAGGGCAGAAAGCTTATTTCCAAGCCAGAAAATGGATTTGTTATCTTCTATCTAAATTTCACTGGCCAGAGCTGCTCACATGGGAAACTGGGAAAGATAGTTGTTTATTTTTTTTTTTTTTCTTTTGTGTTAGCAGGAAGAGAAAACAGGTTAGAGAGAATCTTTCCAGTCTCCACCACATGGAGCATAGAGCATACTTTTTAAGTCACTGAACATTACAATAACATAGAAGTTCAAGACTTTACATGGACACTCTGAGCCACTATGTAATATTCACGCTTTTGTTTTTAAGAGCTTCACTGAAGTATCATTTACATGCTATAAAATTTGCCCAATTTAAATGTATAATACAATGGGCTTTTTTGAAACTTAGAGTCGTGCAGTCATGACCATGATTCAGATTTACTACATTTCCATCAGCCCAAAATGATCCCTAATGACCATTTGGAATTAACCCCATTCTCAATCCTAGTCACAGGCAACAATTACTTTTTTATTTGTCTCTGTGGATTTGCCCTTTATTAGACAGCTCATATAAATGTATTAATACATGTGAGCTTTTGATTCTTGCTTCCTTTCATTAGCACCACGTATATGAGATTTATCCATGTAGTAGCATGTATTAGTAGTCAACTCCTTTTTATTGCATTCCTCTGCATGGATATACTATACTGGTTTATCTATTCATCTTTTGATGGACCTCACATTCTTTCTACTTTGGGCAATGATTGATAATGCTACCATAAAAATTTGCATACAAGCTGTTGGTAGCTACATATTTCCTTTCATTCAGGTAGATACTTAACAATGGAATTGACAGGTCAGGTCATATGGTAAATTTATGATTCACCTTTGTTTCATGTATATCAGGGCTCTGTTTATAGGTATGAATGTGTTTGTTATATATTTTTATGATCTTTTTATCTCTAAAAATGTTTTTTCCTTAAAGTCTATTTTGTATAATGCTACCATAGCCACTCCAAGTCTCATACCATTATAGATTTTTTTAAGATTTTATTTATTTATTCATGAGAGACACACAGAGAGAAGCAGAGACATAGGCAGAGGGGCAAGCAAGCTCCATGCAGGAAGCCCGATGTGGGACTCAATCCCAGATCCCGGGATCACGGCCTGAGCGAAAGGCAGACACTCAACCCCTGAGCCACCCAGGCGTCCCTCATACCATTGTAATTTAAGTAGCTTATCATTCTCAATCATTTTACAATCAGCCTATTTGTGTCTTTTGATTTAAATTATGCCTTTTGTAGACAGTATATATTGAGATCCCTTTTTCTATACAGAATTGACAATTAAGGCCTTTTGGTTGAAATATTTAATCTGTTTACTTAATGTAATTATTGATAAGGTTGGATATATGTCCTCCATTTTGCATTTTGGTTTCAGTATATCTTATGTCATTTGTTACTCTGTGCCTCTTTTCATGCCTTCTAAAAATACATTTAAAATTATAGCAAAATATAGAAACTTTACTCCAATATAGTTCCATTTCCTTCCCCTTTTCTTTGGATAGTCATTGTTATATATGTTCCATCTTTATATGTTATAGTACAAGCCCAGCAATTCAGTTTTATAATCATTGCCTTGTGGAGGTATCTTTTAATTCAGTTAAGAGAAGGAAAAATAACAAATTATTATATTCTTTTTGTACTTACCAATGTAAAAAATTATAGAAGAGGTCTTTATTTCTTTGCATGGATTTGAGTCACCATTTAAAGCCATTTTCTTTTCACTTAAAAGAACTCATTTGGTATTTCTTATAAAGCAAATCTGCTAGCAACAAATTCTCTCAGGCTGTTTATCCAAGAATATCTTTAACTTGCCTTCAGCTTTTGCAGGATAGTTTTTGCTAAATGAATTCTTGGTTGGTACTTTTTTCTTTAGCCCTTTGAATATATCATCCCACTCCTTTCTAGCATCTATTATTTCTGATAAGAAGTCAGCAATAATCTTATTGTGATTACTTTGTGTATAAAAAGGCATTTTTCTCTTGCTGATTTCAAGAATTTAATTTTGTCTTTGTCTTTCAAAAGTGCAACTATGATATATCTAAGTATGAATCTCTGTGTTATCTTACATAGAGGTACATTGTGTTTCTTGAATGTTTGAATTAATGTTTTTCATCAAATTTGGAATAGTTTCAGCTAATATTTCTTCAAATATTTGCATGATTCTTTCTCATGCTGGGACTCTCATTACATGTATGTTGGTTCAGTTAGTGGTTTCTGAGAATAAAAGTCTCTGAGAATTTTTATTTATTTTTCTTTCTTTACTCAGAATTAATAACTTCTCTTGGTTTACCTTCAAGTTTGCCAATTTCGATCTCTCCGGAGCATGTGTGTAGCCTTCCTAAAGACCAAGGATATGTAAGAGCATCTCAAGTCCTTCTACAACTTGTATTCTTTGCATTCCATTGTTAAATTTCTGCACTATATGCTGCTCTATTACACGCCTCAGCCAGTGGCACAATCAAGTATCTATAATGTTAGCTTTTTATAAATGTTGCCACTGAAATAAAAATTGGTTTTGGCCACATACACAAGGGTTAAGTTTTTTTTTTTCTGTTCTCTCAATCAAGTCATCTCTTTCCAGCATTAAGGATACTGATCTTCATTGTCTTTGCTGTCTTGATAGAACTGGAATACCACAGATCTAAAATGGAGAGTGAGCATCCCCAAGCTAACGGGCCACAGACTCATTGTGCTTGCCATGACTCATTTATTTATCTTGAATGCTTCTCCATTTCTTTTGGTACACATTTGATCAACATTTAGAGTCTTGAAATGGTTGTTTTAAAAGCCTTATCAAATTTTAATATTGTTTTTCAGGAAGAAACTCTGTGGAGCTCCTCACACAAACACCCTGGAAGTCCTCAACCTGACTATCAAGCTTTAATAAAAACTATGAACATTGAAGGTTGGACTTTTTTCAATATTTCTTCAGTGAGGAAAACTTTCACTCAATGTTGTTTCTCAATGACCTGTTGTTTATTCTTTCTAAGATCTTTCATTAAAGATAAACGGCATTGGAGAAATAAAGATTTTATTTCACTGGGGCTTCTGGAGAATTGGCTTTCCTACCCTGTGGGGAAGTGGCTGTCTAAAAATGAACCCAATACTAGAGAAATTAGAACCTAGAAATGGAGACTGGGGAGCCAACACATAAAACACTGTTTGAGACTATATCTAAACCCATCAGATGTAGCCCAGACATAAATTCCTTTATGTCATGAATTAGGATGAGCTGGATTTCTGTCACTTGAGAAAAACCATAATATTGTACCATGCTCTATAATTGTACTTATGAGAGTTTTAATACTGTATTTACACAGATGTTAGTTTTTCTTCCTCCAAATGGTAAGCTATAAAGGAAAATGGTACTTGTTTTGCTGAACATTTCAATTTCTATAGGATATTGTCATGTTTTGTCTTTCAGTAACCCCTAGTTCAGTGAATGCCCCATTCCACAGTCTTATGGGACTGCTACTGTTCTGTAGAAACTGGACAAGGCAAAGGGAAATTCTTGTTCTTGCTGTTCTTTGAATATTAAGGTGAAATGTGTGACCTAGATTTGGCCAATCAGATGTTTGTATTTTCATCTTTAAATGTTAGTTTAGTGACATGACAAAGAGACAAAGGGAGAGTTAGAATCTATTTTTCACTCTCAGCAGAGATACTCCTCAGGAGTTTTAACCCCACCCTGAACATAATTTTATTGTGTCCATGTAATTTCTTGAGCAATCTTGGTTACTAATTATCTTTCAGTCCCAGTTCTGCAACTTCAAGTTCATTTCTTTTGTATGATCTTGATGCAGTTCCAGAATTTTTTTTTTGTCTGAGACAATCAAAATTTGCCTCCAAATAATCCTCACTGGTAAATCAATGAAGCTTTCATGATTAGCATGAATAGATAGTAGTTAGTGAAAAAATAAATTTCTTGAGATAAGAATTTGGAGAAGACATTATGTTTTTATTTGGATAGATTTTTTTTTCACTGAATTCAGCCCTATAAGTATGTATGGAAATCCACTATAATAAGCTATCTCATGACAATAGTCATGATAAGTCATAGTTGATTTTCCCTAGATTTCCATTTTTGACAAAATTATTAATAACCAAACATATTAAACATGAAAATATTCATTCATTTAAAAATACTTAGAATTTCCTACACACTATGCACATGTTAAAGATAAAGCACAATTCAAGACAAACCTGTGCCCTAATATAACTTACATTTATAATTCATTTATTTACCAAAGAGAAAATTTAAATATATTTTAAGACTGCACTTTTTGAATTTTAAAGTATCAAAACTACTTTAAGTGGTAAATGACAAACTTGGGAAAACATTTGTAATAGTTTTGAATGATAAAAATTAAAACTTTAAATATATAAAGAGAACTTACAGAGATTCACAAAAATAGATGTTAATTCTCAAATTTAAAAATGAGCATTGCTCATAAATAAACAATTCACAGAACTGCAGAACTTTTAGGTAGTAATGCCAACTAAATGTTAATGATTGTATAGTCAGGCACTCTCAGATTCTATGTTGGTAAGAACTTTGTTGCTAAGAAAAATGTTCTATACGTTGCATAGAAAAACGTTGGCTAAGTTCCAGAATATTTTTTTTTTTGTCAGATTCCCACAATTTCAGTTCCTTTCTTCTGTTCTCATTTTAACTAACTTTATGGGCCCATATTGAAATATGGATCAACAAGCATTTCCACACTGAAAATGACTTACATTCTAATTTATATGTATGTTAGTTACCAAATCAAAGGCCTTCTTCCTATTTCTAAAATGTTAAAATTCTTTCCAAAAACTGCACACCTTCTTTTGAGTGGGTTTTCTAATATCTTGTTATTTGAATTCAAAGTACAGGGAGTACATAGATTTTTCAAAAAGTATTGTAAAAGACACCAGTTCAATGTCATGAATAAATTACCTTTCACTTATCCTTATTTGGCAACAACTAAAGTCATCGATTAAGTTTCATTAACATATTTCATTAGGGAACTGTTACCACTGTGTAATCAGAAAAAGGTTAAAAACCCTTTCCCTTAAAATGGAGTATTTCTGAGAAAGCACAGTAATGATTCTAATAGCTATAAAGATTTTTAAGGCATTAAAATCCTTAGTTCTTCCTTTTCTTCATGGAAAATGGCATTTTGTTCTCCTTTTGTGAAAATGAAATGTTAATAAGAAATAATTATGTGCACAATAATATAAAATGTAGGAACATTTTTTATTCATTATGTATAAAGGGAGAGACAGGAAATGTGAAGTCAAAGAATAAAAAAGTAACACAGGAAATCTAAGGTCAGCTGCATGAAGGGATATTTCTCACCATAAAGTGCCTTTATTAAGAATTCTAGATTCATCCAACCATGGTACAATATAAAGGTTCCTTGAAGTAAATAACATTCTTATTCATTTTACAATTCAAAAATCATGAAATTACTCAAGAGTTCTAGCTGTGCCACAAAACGGCTTTTTTTCCTTTCTTCTTATGTTTATAGTGTAATGGTAGCAGTACTCCCTGGGAGTCAGATGTCCAGGCTCAGACGAGGAGTTCTGCGTTGTGTGTATGAAGCAAAGCCCCACAAATTGTAGCCTGCCCTCCCATCCATTTTCCACTATTGTAGATTCCTTTTTATTTTCCTTTTAGCCACCTGTTCTCTTAGCATATTATGTGCCAGGCATTTTACAAATATTGTTATCTTATTTGATTGGCCAACCTTATAGGTATGCAATCTGAGGTTCCAGAAAGCTCAGAAAGTGTATTCAGAGTCATACAGGTGATAAGCTAGGCTTCTCTGACTCAAAGTTAGACTATCCCTTCAGTGTGGCAGGACAGAAATCATCTTCATGCTTGTTTCACTGGCTTATTGTTGTGATTGGTTCCATTGAACTGGTGTTAGAATGAACATTTAATTGCCAAGAAACCAGTCTGTTTTATTTTTCCTCAGGATACATTTTTCGGAAGTTGAAAGCACCGACTCATATCAGGATTCATAGAAATATCACATGGTTTGCAAATAGTGGACACTGAACAAAGCAAATCTGTTGTCAAGTCCATACCTGTGAAAATTAATCACATGAAGATTGCTATGAATGAGATTAAGTTTGATGAGCTTGATTCTGATACATATTCAGTAGAATGTGTATTCACAGAAAAATAACCTCAAATACAGAAGGACTCTGACAAAGATAAACAAAGAATAATCAGGCTTGGTAGAATTGCTGTGCCTCTAGAAGCAGAACCTTGCTTAGTTGTTTGTTTGCAAATCGAATCAACTTTCTGAATAAAGGCTTTTGTAACGAAAACACTTCTTATTTAAAATGCATGATTTTTAGTTTATGAAACACATTCTAAAATATTTTACTATAGAGATGCCTGGGTGGCTCAGCGATTGTCTGCCTTCGGCCCAGGGCATGATCCTGGAGACCTGGGATCGAGTCCCATGTCGGGCTCCCTGCATGGAGCCTACTTCTCCCTCTGCCTGTGTCTCTGCCTCTCTCTCCCTGTATCTCTCGTGAATAAACAAATAAAATCTTTAAAAAATAAAATATTTTACTATAAATATTCATTAACAAAGCACAGTACTTGGACATCATATTGTCCCCATTCTTACCTAAGTTTTAAATTCGAGACCTCCTGGAAAGGCATGAACAATAGGTATAAAATCTGTCCTCACGTTGGTAACAGTGTTCATTCTTGAAGAATGAAACAAAACCAGGTTCTCAGACTCTGGTATATAAGAAACACCTACAAACCTTACAAAAGCCACAAATCCAAAAAAAAAAAACAAAACAAAACAAAAACAAAAAACAAAAAAAAAAGCCACAAATCCTGGATTTCCCCTAGGGAGATTCAGATCCATTAGAATTTCTTGGAGGCCAATGAGGCTGCAGTTTAATACATGCCCCAGGTGATTCTGTTGAAAATGGTGCTGGAACATATTTTCTAGAACTCTCCTTTATAAAATACTGATTGCTTCATGAAATATTAACCTATGTGGCTTTCTTCTTCATTCTTGGCACCCTTGGCAGCCCTTCAATGTCGCACTAATCTTTTTAGTGAAAGTTTCATGTAGTGGCCAAATTTTCAATTAAACACAATTCTACTCAAATTTAAATCACACACACCATTTATCACAGCTGCTAAACCTGCTGGCTAAATAACTTTTATGTTCCACTCCAGAGGTGCCTCATTTCAATGATGAATTAACAGATCCCTCTAAAGTTGCCTGTCTACCTGCTCTTAGATTTTATGAGTACGTAAAGAGCATCTGATCCTCAGGTGTTGGTGTTAGAAGGGAAAGCAGAGATAGAGGTTCAAGGGAAAGCCAACAAGCTGGATAGGCATGCCAAGTAAGGTTGCATTCCATTGGATGGTAATCATTTGATGTCTGTTTCTCAGATTTTCAGGTTAAAGAATTTAATTTTGTCAGAATGGCCCAAATTCAGGATGGAGATAGAGAATGATTCAATAACAATAGCAATGACAATAATAATATCAACAACACATCTTAGGAATGAATAGGTACTTATACAGGCATTTTACTAATTTAGGATTATGCATTTTATCACTTATTTTAATTTCAAGACTATTCAGGTAGGTGATAATATTACACAAATTTGGCAAAAACGAGAAAACTAGGTTAACTCAATGCCCAGGAAACTAGTGAGTAGACCAGAATGCAAATCTGCAAATGTACCATGAGAACTATAACCAGCAAAGCACCCTAGAGTATTCTCTTTCCACTAAAAAAATCTACATAGGAAATAAAATTAATCAGAGCAAGGAGAGTTAGTTGAATGAACCTAATCGTTAATGACATCAAGCCATAATAGCCTGAGGCATCCATGGAAAGTGCTAGGGAAATGCTGACAAATTATTCTTCTCAGAGTCCCCTCTCTTCATGCTTTGGCTAATTATACTATCTTCAGGAATGTTAATGTCATTGATCTACCTATTTTTCTTTCATACCAATTCCATTCTAGTTATGTACTCCCGTGTCAACTCTCCAAACACACTGATTAGGTGAACCTTTCTCAAATCTCCTCCAGGATAAACTAAAAGACCATTTCACAGGATGAGTTACTTCCTTGGATGACTAACCTACTACATTATTTATTCATTCTCACTAGTAAAGTTTTTTGGAAATTAGTATTTCCATATTTTAAAAGGCCTCTCACTTATGCTCATCTACTTATTATATAAGAAACAGAACAAAGTAATAAGTACCTTAAATCACGGTGAAAAAAATTTGCAATCTTAATCAATTGATAAATACTTATTGAGGATTTACTTTATACAAGGTAATGTGCTGAGTGTTATCTCACTCCATGCTATAACACCCTTTTCTAATTCTAGAACATGCTGAACAATAGAAACTTGAAACTTGTAAAGAGTTTACTCAGCAGCAATTTTAAGGGAAAAAAATCAAAAAATCTTTTATAACTAAAGTTTGGTTAGGACTGCAGAGACCTTTAGTAATCTTCTTGATATTTTTTTTCTGATTTTTCTCATAAAGGTTTTACTTTAGATTAGTTTCATATTTACCAGAAAAGTTCCAAAGGTAGCATGGAGAGTTCCCATGTTCTCACTCAGTTACTTCTAAGGTTAACATATTATACGAATATGAAACATTTGTCTTAACTAAGAGCCAAGAGTCAACTTTGGCAAATAACTCTTACCTAAATTCCACACTTTATTTGGGATTCACTAGTCTTTTCCTCCAGTCCTTTATCTATTCCAGGACCCTATTCAGGATACCACATTATATTTAGTCATCATTTTTCTTCTGATGTGTGACAGTTTGTCATGTTTTCTTTGCTTTTGATATCTTGACAGTTTTAAGTATAATCAGTCAGATACTTTGAAGAATTCCTTCAGTTTGGGTCTGTCTGATATTTTTCTCATTTTTAGAATGGGATTATATATTCTTGAGAGGAAGACCACAGAAGTGAAGTGCCATTCTTACCATATCCTATCAACAATTCATAACTTTCACTCATGACATTCACCTTGATCACCTGGTCAAGTTAGTGTTTGCCAGCTTAAAATTATTCTGCTTCCCAACTGTTTTCATACTGTCTTCTTTGGAAGCAAGTCCCTAACCAGGGTCCATCCTGGAGCAGGAAATGGAGGGATGGAATGTTAATCCTTTTCCATGAAATGGGTAAACAATCTAGTTAAATTATTTGAAATTCTTCTGTATAGATCTATCTCTTCTCTATTTCTTTGCTTAATCATTTATTAGTATAGGTATTATTTTTATGGATGCTTATTCTTTACTTCAGGATATAATACAACAGTATGTTTTTTATTTTGTTGCTCGAGTTATCTTACCTTGGCTATCAGGAGTTCTTTTAGATCAGCTCCCTCAATCCTTCAATAAGTCATTAGCCTTTTATTTTCTGAAACTTTCCTTATTTTCTGCAATCTCCTTGTTTTTGTTTCTAAATTGCTCCCTAACTTTGAACAAGTCACTTACATTCATTGACATTACTCTGTCAAATTAAATTCTTATTTGTTATATTACTGGAAATTACAATGTAGTAAATCTTTAAAAAAAAGTTAAATGATTCATTTGAAATTTTTGCTCATGGAAAGAAGAAACTGCACATGGGAATGGAGCTTCTTTCTTGAAAAATAAAGTGGCAACATTATATAAAATGGAAAAAGAATAGATTTAGATTAATTTTAAATGAAGCAAAGCATGGCTATTCACTTATTGATTGGGTCCTCTGATCAAACAAGCTTACTGATTCTGGGCACTCAATCCAAAACTGACTGTCCTTTAGGATATAATTTAATCTACCATCCCAGGTAGAAGTATGAGTCATGATCTTCTGGAGAGAATGAGTGTTTTGCTGTCAGTTACCTTATGTGGCCCTCTTGGGTAGGGTATCAAAAAAAATTACAAGATATGGGCCTGATCCCCACACTGTCACATTGCTTTTTAGGAAATGAGATAATAGTTTGATGATTTTATTCCATTTCCATTCATGACCATCTATTGCATCATGTGACAAGACAAGAGCTATGAAATAGTTTTTTAAGACTCTGTATACCTAACAATTTTTAGTATAATATAAATAAACATAACAGTCAATGAGAGGCTTGGAAAGTTTTTTGAGTCATAATACTAGATTTCCCACATTAAACCAGAAAAAATAGGTCTGATTCTTCATCAGATTCTTTATAGCCAAGTGGAGGACCAACAATATCACCAAATTTTAAAAATCACATTGGCTCTTTCTCTATTTTTAGTGTGATGTTTAAAAATTCTAAGAGATCTATAAAGAAATAGAGTATATGTCTTTTAATATAGGAACAAATTCCTTCTCTGAAGCAAATATACTAGAGAGGTGAGTGATGCTAAATGCTACTTGTTCTATCTCAGTGAATTAGTGGTGCTAACTTGGGAACAATATATCAAATCTTGTGATATAGCAAATAGCAAATAGCAAGACATGTGGCAAATTAGAACCAAAGGAAGGATGATATATTTTAAAAAAATAATAATAGAATTAGAGTTTTTTGTATACCTGTTGAGTATGTCATGCAGGAAATAATGAAATTTTTTGTTTATTTATATTCACCTCAGAATTAAGTTCAAGAAAATGAATTTTTGTTTATTATGCATGGTGACAGAGCATAACAGACAGATCTAGGTACAAATTCCTATGCCATCACTTACTAGCTATTTCACCTCACCCAAGTGACCTCTTTGAATCTCTCTTTTCTTGGCTGTAATCCCTTTTAGGATTAATACAAAGACTAAAGTGAAATAAATGTAAATGTCCAGCATAATTTCTGCTACATAGTTGAAGTCCAATAAATGGTGATTTTTATGATAATCATCAGTCAACAAATACTGACTACCTTAGAAATACCCACTTCAGTGTTAGGTCTGGCTGAGGCAAAGATGTATAAATATACGCTCTCTGGACCTGAGAGTATATCAGTAAGGGTCTTGTAGGACACAGATTTCCACTCAGATGGTTTAACTGGAAAAGGCTCCAGTGAGGCAATATTTAAAGGGATTGACTAAAAGGAATCAACAAAAAATGACCAGGCATCCAGGTGAGCCAATTTCTTAAAATGTATCTCTCTATATATATGTATTCTGTCCATCAGTTGCTCTGGAGACCCCTGATTGACATCACCCCTGAACTATTTTGGAATTTATCTTTCATGCCCTCTCATGCATGAATCCTTCTAAGGCATCTAGGATACTTAGTAATTTCTGGACTAATTAGCATAATGTCATTAATGTAAGGACTAGTGTGATGTTCTGGGTTACTGAGATCATCAAGATTCCCAAAGACTCTACCGTGACAGATTTCAGGATATTGCTGCCACCTCTGGGTAAAGGTACACTAGTTAATTGTCTTTATAAGATGAAATTGAGAAAAAATATGTGCCCTGTTGTTATATAGCAGGTATCAGAAACTGAGTTAATTTTCTCCCCCAAAAAAAATGTTACTTTGCAGTTGAAATTGTCATCACCATCTGATTAAGTTTGTGATTATTCAGTCTTTCTGGAAAACTCATCTAGCATTTTCATAGGTCAGATACATTAAGAAGTAATATCATAGGAATCACCACTTCTGTATCTTCAAAGTTTTAATGGTGAAATTATCTCTAAAATTCCCCTTAGGGAGCAGCATTAATACTAGTTTACTAATTTGATGCATTGGTGAGAGGAGGTAGCTCCAGGTACTTGTTCTTGGCTCTTCCTTCCATTATAATCATTACTTCTTATGTAGGAAACCAATGTAGAGATCTTGTTAAATGATCTGTTTTGAGTATTATACATAGCAAACTAGGAAAAAAAAAACAATGACAAAATATTTTTAGGTCTGCTGTACCCATTTGACCATTTGACCATTTGACCATTTTTTACAGCAAATGTGGGTCAAGACTCCATTTATCAACATATCACCATAATCCACTATAGATTATGGTAGAGTTTTGGACCTTCAGAAATTAGCACCACCTCAGCACTGCATTTATACTAAATCCGGAAGGTCTAGGTGTTTTCTTTCCTCCAATAAACTGTTACCTTAATCAACGGCCTTTCTAGTGAAGGTCTGGGGGAAGATATACAAAATATACTTGGCTAAATTGCAGGATTGTCTTGCAAAGGGATTAAATCCATCCCCAACTGAGGGCTTCAGTGTTTATAAATAGGTTAAATTCTGGGAAATTCTGGGAGGACAGGCCCTAAATTTCTACACTATTGACTCTAGTGAGGGATACTAGTCACCAGACCCCTGATCTAGATTTTTCGAATTATTAAAATGTCAAGCAACTATGATGGTTAGTTTTGTATTAATTTGTCTAGGCTATAGTACTTACTTGTTAATCAAGTACTAATCTAGGTATCACTAGGAAGGTATTTTGTGCATGTAGTTAATATCTGCAATACATTAATCATTTACAATCCTTCAAATGAAGATTACCCTTGATTATGTGGGTGGGACTTATCTAATCAGTTGAGGACCTTTAGAGTAAAAACTGACATTTCCCTGAGAAAAGGAAATTCTACCATAAGACCATCATCTCCTATCTGATTTTCTAGCCTACCAACCTGCCCTACATATTTTGAACCTGCCATCCTACAATTACATGAATTCTATAAATCTCTCTCTCTGCCTCTTTCTCTGTCTCTGTTTTTCTTTCTCTCTGCGTATGTATTTGATTGACTGAATTCTCAACCCTAGGCTAGGCAAAGGACTCATATCTTCCTCCCTGAGATCTCTGATAGATGCCTGAAAATAAAAAAATGGAATGAAGTTCTGCTAGCAAAGGACCAATGGTGTCTTGTAAGAGTACTATAAGGTATATAGACCACAACATTATCACATAAGGCTATCAAAAATCATATTATAAAAGATATTTATTATTAAAAACTGCTAAATATCCTCTCTAATCCTATAACAAACTATTCATTTTAAAGTTTAATGGAGGGCAGCCCCGGTGGAGCAGCGGTTTAGCGCCGCCTGCAGCCCGGGGTGTGATCCTGGAGACCTGGGATCGAGTCCCACATCGGGCTCCCTGCATGGAGCCTGCTTCTCCCTCTGCCTGTGTCTCTGCCTCTCTCTCGCTCTCTCTGAATGAATAAATAAATAAATCTTAAAAAAAAAATAAAGTTTAATGGATACACTTTAGAAAAATCTAGTGGTAGAGAGGAAGATTTTGGTATTGGTGCTTTATATTCAAAATATAAATAAATGAAGGGCAGTAAAAAATACCCAAAAGATTTCTCAGGCTTTATCTAGTATCAAAGCTTATGTTTATATATATGTGTATATACACATACACACACACACACTCAGTATATATATATATATATATATACTGAAGATCAAAATTTGGTCACTTCGTAACAGTTACTAAATATGATAATATTTATTTATATAAAAGTAATGATTTGTTTTTCCAGGCCTCTGAAAGGAACAAATTTAAGTTTTGGAAATAAAAGTAAGAAAAGTGAGTGTTTTAAGGGATGTATTTGTTAGAATTTTAGACTATTTTAAGAATCCTTTAAGTTTCCTGGAAAAAAAAATCTCTCTGAAATAAGAACTTTATCACATATGTTTGGAAAAAATATTTTTGGGAAAGTATTATCCTTCTATAAACACCAATTCACATGATTTGTTCCCGGAATAAATATGAAATCCTTTCGTGAGTTGTTCTATCTAAAGTGAAATATGCAGATAGTCTGAGTCTCACATGACTAAGAGCTCCAGCCGTCCTTTCTCTGTTGTATAACACAGAGCCTTAGACATCTCTTGACACTTGGCAGACCCTCGTTATTGGCCTTATCACCACAATTATCATTTACATCTTTCAAATCAATTGTTTATCTCCTCTCTTCAATGCTTGGCTCATACAGTACTCAACAAGTCTTTGGGATGAAGAAGGGAAGGAAGGGGGAGGAAGGAAAGATACAATATTTAGCAACATTTCTAAAAATGCTAGCTAGCCCACACACTTGATGGGACTAAGCTGTTGTACTCCTTCTCTTCATTTTTTCTCCCTCACAGGGATATGGTTTGAGGAAGACATATTTACAAACACCTACACATACTTAAGTACATATTTCTTTCCTTCTTGAATTATAGTCAGTGGTTGGAACAGTTGGATTTCATCAGTATTAGAAGCATTCATTAATTCATCACTGATCTTTTCCATAGAGGAATGATGACATTCTTTATAAGGCAGGATTGAGCAATACTTTAAGGAGATGCTCATGTAAGATGGTTTATTGAAGACATGAAAATCTGGGAGCTACTATTGAGCAACTTGGTGAAGCAGGGAGACATCGCTTAAATGTATTCATTGGTTCTCATAGGCCTTCTTGACCTTGTCTAATAGTTCCCTAATGAGACTACTGGTAACATTGCTGTCTGGTTTTCAAGTGTGCCAAAACACCTAATAGCACACCGTGGCTCCAAAGTGCATAATCCTCTAGTTTGTGTTCTTGAGTCTCTTCACTCTGGCTTCTGTCCCCTCAAACAACCCTGCCTAACTAACCTTGAGAAAAGTAATTACGCCCTCACTATTGATTAGAAAGGATCCATATTTAATTATGTGTAACATGTTCCACTATC
Source organism: Canis lupus familiaris (assembly GCF_011100685.1). NCBI lineage: Eukaryota > Metazoa > Chordata > Mammalia > Carnivora > Canidae > Canis > Canis lupus. The sequence goes on from NC_049253.1 coordinate 21,437,093, forward strand.
AAACTTTCAGTTTGGCGCACCAATGCCTAGTGAGTCCTGTTGCTGTGTGCTTATATAAGCCATTTGGTTAATGAGCTTCTGTACAAGATGTTGAATTTTCCCCAGTCCTTGTATTTTATGAAAAATGCTCTCATATCTTAAGGTCAGGGTTGGACCCTTTCATGAAGCCTGCCTCGAAGAGTGTTTATTTAATGCAAAGTGAATCATTACTGAGCACCCCGTGCATATTTTTGCAGCAGCCCTGAGTGATTCATATGTGCCATTATGTAAAATCTTGAGATCACAGTGCCTAAAGTTCAAATACAAGCTATAGTCAAAATCAATTGCAAAGTAACTGATTCTGCTAAATCATGAATACAGTAGGTTACTCAGAAGAGAACTGCTTCCTGCACACTACCTTTTATATGAAAATAATGTCTACTATTGCTTCCAACAATTGAATTGAAATTTCCGTTTTCTTTACCTCTAGAATTTTACTTCTAAATGTTTTTAGTCCCTTTTGATAAAAGCTTGCTATGAACTACCCATAGTGGTTAAGCTATAAATAATACATAAAAATGTCCAAATGAGAGAAGATGTCTTGCTTTTACAGTCTTTGTATGGTGTTAATAGTATCATATAATTCTATTCCTGCCAAATAATTTTCCACTGATGCTAATGAAATTGTTTTCAATTCAATACACATAGAAGATGTCCAAAATATTGTATGGGTGGGTTAATATACAGGACACCATCATGCTTGTAAGCAAACAAGCTCATCTATGATATTTAAAATTCTGAGAGTATATTTCAAATTAATTAGGCCAATAAGATCAGTTGCTATTTAAGGCTAGCATCAACACAGAAAAGAAATAATAAAAAATAATAGACAAAACTTTGATAAAAGTTCTGTGCTCTACCAGTATCATCATTAAAAATATCATAGCATTACTCAGAAAAGTTAAATTCAAAACTATTCAATCTTACCATTGTATTAATCAAAGATAATTCTACACAGAGATCCCTTACAGGCCACTTTATACTTACACTATTGTGATGGGGCCCAGTCCCACAATGGACTGTATTTGAGTTCATTTAACTTTTCCTGAGCATTCATTGTGAACCACCTGACTACAGATAAACTGAAAAATTAATTATCTTGAAGAGATGAACCCTTCACACAAGTTTTATTTTTATATAATATGAAGTATAAATATACTAATATTCCAAATAATTTAATCAATTTAGACAATCAAAATTTTATCTAACAGGTCCGTGGTATTGAACCATCTACACTCTTCTGATCTGATGAACATTTGTTAAAAATAAGTTTACCACCATGAAAATAATAAAATTTGGTGTTCAGATTTAGGAAATTCCATTGTTGTAACCACTTGGATAGCATTTAACATCACCTTCACATATAAGCAATTTTTCCAAAGGTTTAAAACTTCATTAGCAAGTTTTAGAAAATTTTAAAGCTTCACAAAATTTATCTTTTGATCTTTGGACATCATATATTTCCTTCCATAATTCTCTTCTGGTATGGATCTATGACTTATCTGAAAGCTGCAAAATTCTCTCTCTCTCTCTCTCTATTCATAAATCTCAAAATATTTTTTAAAGCTCAAAGGACTAATAATGCTGTGGTCGGTACACTGAACAGCTATTGCAATGCACAGACACTAGACACCATTACCATGGACTCTTGATTTTTCCACCATCACCATAAATAACATTTGACTGTCCCTCAGGAATCAAAATCCCTGACAGAAGCATGCAATTGGCTAAGCCACATGTCCTTAACTTGGATGCCAAAGAACAAGGAGAGGTATTATCTGTTCCATTTCAGCCATTGTGGTTGGAGGTGAGATACTGCTTATTTGTGATTCCCCAAAACTATTCAGTTCTGCATTTATAAAAGCAACAGACATCACTTCCCAGCTAAAATACTTCAGTCTTCCTCTTCCTTATTTAAAATTAATCCCTAACAGCCTAGGTATGGTCTTCAAGGCTACAAATAACCTGGAAGAAGATCATTTTTCCACCCTTATTTTTTACCTTCCAATTTTCCCTAATCTCCTACCGCATGGTTTAGTCTGATTATTTACACTTTTTCCAGATTTTTATGATCTTTAATGTCAAGCTTTATGCTTAAAACATCTGTGCAAATCATCCCTGCCCATTTTCTTCCTCTTCCTCCATAGCAACTTCACTTTTTGAGTATCCTTCACAACCAGAGCTATTGATTATATCCATTCTTTTATGTAAATTAATCCTTTTATTTTTTATATTGTCACTTTCGTAATAGAAATGCTGACATTTTCATTTGCTTTCTATTTATTTTCTAGTTCATATTATACTGTAATATTAGTTAGAATAACTTCTAATTTCACAAAGCAAAATTATCCTTTTATCTTTTCTCACCATCCTTATTTACAAATCCCATTGCTAAAGCTTCAACATTTCACATATGAAAGATTCACTCAGTAAATAAATATTCTTTGTCTGCCTCTACATACTATGCTGTTCCAAGCACAGGGGATTAAAAAAAAAAGAATACTTGACGGGATGAGCACTGGGTGTCATAATATATGCTGACAAATCGAACTTCAAAAAAATATTAAATAAAAAATAAAAATTAAAAAATGAATAAAATGAACTTACTCCTATGGAGTCTATATTCCTATGGAAAAGGAAGAAGAAAAACTAGTAAATTTCTAAATGATACAGTGTTAAGTAGTGATAATGCTGTGACTGAAATAAAAATATGGTAGGAGAATATAGAGTAACATGGAAAGAAAATTGTTTAAGTAAGGTGGTCATGAGAGGATATTCAAAGGAAGTTATATATAAAACAGAGACCAGAATAAAATAAAGAAGACAAGCCGGTCATCTGGGAGAAGATCATCCAGCTAGAGGAAACCATAAATGCCAGCTTCTGAAGAAAAGCAAACTTGATATGTTAAACATTAAGTAGACCACTCTATAAAAGTATAGAGGGTATTGCAAGAGATATAGGAGATCCTGAGAGCTTTGGTAAATCTTTGGGTTTTATTTTAAGTATGCTAGCCACTGGAAGATTTTGAACACCAGAGTTGCATTTTCTGCTCTATATTCCTAAAGATCACTCAGGATCACAATAGAAAATTTACCATATGGGACAAGAGTAGAGGTAGGGAGATCAGTTAAATGACTACTGTGATCGTTTAGGCAATAGGTGATGCTGGCAATGTGAACTAAAATGATAGCCATGGAATTGGTGAAAAGATGTCAGATTCTGCATATACTTTAAGGAAAGTTCCAGTGGGCTTATTGATGGATCAGCCATGAAATAGGGAGTCCCTTTTTAAACATAAACATTTTAAATCCCCTCTAGACATTTTACTCAATGCCCTCAAGAGCCATTCATGTGGTCACAAATGGCAAGATTTCATTCTTTTTTATGGCTGAATAACATTCCATTGTATACATTTATCATATTTTTATCCATTCATTTGTCAATAGACAGTTTTTTTCCATATGTTGGCTATTATAAGTAATACTGCAGCTAACATGGAGATGCATGTATCTTTTCAAATTAGTGTTTTTGTTTTCTTTGGGTAAATACCCTGAAGTGGAATTACTCGATCATATGATAATTCTATTTTTAATCTTTTGAAGAACCTCCATACTGTTTTCCATAGTGGCTGCACCAGTTTATATTCCTACCAACTGCACAAGAATTCCCTTTTCTCCACATCCTTGCCAATTCTCGTCTTTTTGGTAATGGCCAATCTGACAGTTTTAATGTGATATCTCATTGTGGTTTTTATTTGCAATTCCTTGATCATTAGTGATGTAGAGGATTTTTTCATAAATCTATTGGCCATCTGTATGGCTTCTTTGAAAAAACATCTATTCATATCCTCTGATCATTATTTAATGGGATTGCTTGGATTTTGTTATTTAATTGCATGAGTTCTTTATATATCTTGGATATTAATTCCTCATCGGATACATAATCTGCAAATATTTTCTTCCATTTTGTACATTACCTTTTCTTTTTGTTGATGGTTTTCTTTGTTGTGTGAAAGATTTCAGTTTGATGTAGTCCCACTTGTTTATTTTTGTTTTTGTTGCCTTTACTTCTGTGTCAAATCCAAAAATGTCATCACCAAGACTGATATCAAGGAGCTTAGTGCCTGTGTTTTCTCCTAAGAGTTTTATAGCTACAGGTCTTACATTCAAGTCTTTAATCTATTTTAGTTATTTTGATTGTATGGTATGAGATTATGGTCCAGTTTCATTATTTTGTATGTAGTTATCCAGTATTCCCAGCATCATTTATTGCAAAGACTGTCCTTTCTTTGTGTGTTCTTGGCTCTTCTGTCATAAATTAATTGACCATATATGTATGAGTTTATTTCTGGGCTCTCTCTTCTGTTTCATTAATCGATGTGCCTGATTTTATGCCAATACTATACTGCTTTGATTACTATAGCTTTGTGATATAGTTTGAAGTCAAAATGAGTGATGTCTTTTTCTTTTATCTCAAGATGGCATTGTCTGTTAAGGGTCTTTGGTGGTTTCATACAAATTTTAAGATTTTTTAAAAATTTCTGTGAAAAATGTCATTGGAATTTTGATAGGAATTGCATTGAATTTGTAGATTGGGTTAGATAGTATCATATCTTCTGCAAGTCGTGAGTTTACTTCTTTTGTTCTAATTTGAATGCCTTTTATTTATGTTTTTTGCCTAACTGTTCTGGCTAGGATTTCCAATACTATGCTGAATAAAAATGGTGAGAAAAGGCATCTTTGTCTTATTCCTGATCTTAGAGGAAAAGCTTTCAGCTTCTAAGCATTGATTATGGTGTTGGCTGTGGGCTTGTCATATATGGATTTTATTATTTTGAGGTACATTCTATCTCCACTTTGTTGAGAGTTTTTATCATGAATAAATGTTGCATTTTGTCAAATGCTTTTTTTTTCATGTACTGAGACGATTTTATGATTTTATCCTTCATTTTGTTAATGCGATATAAAAAAGTGAAAGAAAAAAACCAGAGGACTCATAATAATAAAATCAGAAACGAAAGAAGAGACATTATGAAGTGATAGTACAGAAATGCAAGGGATCATAAGAGACTATTATGAACAATTATTTGCCAACAAGTCGCACAACCTGAAGATATGGATTAATTACTAGAAACATACCACCTCTTAAGACTGAATCACGAAATAACAGAAAATCTGAACAGACCAATTACTAGTAAAATTGAATCAGTAATCAAAAACCTCCCAACAAACAAAAGCTCAGAACCAGATGTTTCACTGATGATTCTACCAAATATTTAAAGAAGAATTAATACCAATCTATCTCAAACTTTTCCAAAAAAAAAAAAAAATAGATAGGACGGGTCACTTCCAAGTTCATTTTATGAAGCCGATGTTATTACCCTGATACCAAAACCAGACAGGATGCCTGCCATAAGAAAGAAAATTACAGGCCATGATGCTTGATGAATAAGGATGCAAAATCTTGAACAAAATATTAGCAAACTGAATTCAATAATACATTGAAGAGATTATATACCATGACCAAGTGGGATTTATTCCAGGTTTGCAAGAATGGTTCTCAACATCCACAAATCAATCAATGTGGTATAGCATATTAATAAAATGATAGGTGATTTCTTGAGAGCTGGGAATATTCAATGTTTTACAGGGGTGATCTTTTTTTTTTCACATGCTGTTGAGATGTAGTTTGTGAAGTAGCAATTTGGAAAGCTGAAAATCCTTGGTAACCTTGACCAGAGAGTTTAGGAACAAAAGCCTGATAAAAGTAGACCGAAAAGAGAAAAAGAGGTAAAGATCAATGCATCAGTCTTTAACAGGTCTCTTTCCTTCCATTTCCTTCCATTTTAATTCTCTCTTAATACTTGTAGGCCATCAGCATATTCTTTGTAAATGTAAAATAGATTGTGCAGTTCTGTTGCTTGAGGCTAGATTCTTCTATTATCTACAGCAACAATGTTCAAACCTTAATGTTTATAAAAAGAGCCTAAGTGTGCCTATTAAAAATGCAAATTCTTGCTCTCTGCTATCACTGATTGTGATTGACTTGGCATGGGACAAGGTACAGAAACTTCATTTCAAACAAACCCTCCAAGTGATTATATTGTGGGTAATTCAAGATTCTCATGTAATAGTTGAACCCTGTACTATTTCTCCACCTTCTTTCTCTCTTCTTTCCTTTGTCTAGAATTCTAATATACACTCATATTTTTTTAAGATTTTATTTGCTTATTTTAGAGAGAGAGCACTCAAGCAGTGGGAGGCATAGAGAGAGAGAGACTCTCAAGCAGACACTGTCCTAAGTGCAGGGCCCTATGTGGGACTCAATATCATGACCCTGAGATCTGATCTGAGCTGAAATTAAGAGTAGGGTGCTTAACTGACTGAAGTACCCAGATGCCCCAATGATATATCCTCATATTTCTAGAAGACTCCTATTTATCCTTCAAAACTCTGGGTTTACTCTCTTTTTTAAGCTACCCTCATATTGCCAATCATAGAGGTCAGTAAATATTTACTAAATAAATGGAGTGGCTATGATTATTTTTCCTTTGCTACTTTATTAAATCCCCAGATGGTTTATAAGTTTTTGCCTCTCTCAATCATTCATGCAATTCAGTAAACATAATTCCATTTATATGTATCATATTACCACATTTCTCCAAATGAATGTGATTAACATTTTTCATACAACCAAGACAAACCCAAGATTTTTAAATGAGGTTGTTTTTAAATAATTCTAAATATCTCTCTGTATTCTCTGTATTTCTGAAGAAAATGTCAAATGAGTTTGCCCTGGACTGCGTTAATGATCCGAGCATCCAATCAGATTGGTGTCATGAGTGAATCACAAGGGACACTTCCTTTGAAATTGGCCTATTTTAAAAATGATTTCCTTCCATTCTCATTTAAGAATATAGAAGTCCTATTGTTTAACTGTACTTCATCCTGAAGTTGGCTACTTTGGGATGCTTAAAAAAAATGATGAAATTTCCTAACTTAGATTTAGTTTTACTTTTGTGGAACAAGTTTATTTTTTTCTTTCTCAGCTTCTTTTTGTTGTTGTTCTTTTAGATCAAAACTTCAAAGGAAAGGACTGATGGATCAGCCATTCATTTACTGGAGCTGAATTTTTGCTTGCCACTAGCTTTTCTACTCTAGTGCTCCTTTGATTTCTATTCTATCTGCATCTTTTATGTCTTTAGTTCACACATGTGGAGAAAATTATAGTGTAGTCTTGCTACAAAAAAAAATCACATTTCATCATATCCCAAAATCTTAGAAAATTTAAAACATTTTCCAAGTCTGAAAATGCTTTAGACAGAAGCCTCAGACACAGAAATTAATAAATAAGTCTTAACAGTACTCTAAATAATTGAACTTTTTAGTAGTTAGGCTTCAGAACAGACAGGAACCAACTTCATAAGGGATATCTCACACTGAAGATTAACTGTAATGCACAGTTCCCATTTTTCCTATCACCTGGCTTATACAAATAATAACAATAAGTTAAGACAGATTGGGTGAGAAGCAGCACAGTCCAAGATCTTGGGATTCGGTAATAAACAAACATCCTGTTTTGCCAATTCTAGCTATAGACTTTTTGTTAAGTTAATAATAATCTCTTTATTCTTTTGTAAAATGTAATATTAATATGCCCTATTTCTTGTATTTATATTCAAGTATATAAGACAATTTGCCTAGTTTAGCACAGTCTTTACTTCATAATAATGTAAAAAATATTAACTATTATCATTGTTATTAGGCTTTAGCTAAAATTGCGTATGGCCTAGTTGGATTGCTGCAAGTGCCATAGTAAAGCCTGTGGCTGCTGCCGAGGCCCTCAAGAATGTCTATCATGTCACCATTACACCTCAAGATATAAGTCACTGAAGGATTCAGGAAAAGCTATACTACCTTCACCATGCCTTCACAAAGACACTATATGACAAAATACCCAGCACAGATGTTCTACAAATTCTGTTCCTTAATATGTTGCATATATCTATGGTATGCATCATGTATGTTATTAGATTCTAGAGCTACTGCTGTGAATTCTACTCGGCAAACTGATTAAGTCTCTTTGAGCTAGAAACAAGCACAGCAAGGAAGCTGTCAGGGTAGGATTATCCTCATATTTCCTTCATGGCATTTTTTTCCTATACCTTATATTTAGAACTAATAAAGTAGAATTTATACAGAACTGCAGGATATGAGTTAGCTCCCAAGTTTATTATTTCATGCTCAATAGTTATTACTATTATTAATAATAAAGCATAACTGTAATCATTTTTAAAACCAAGAGAGTTTTGTTTTGGTATTGTTATAGAGTATGTGGTTCTAATGGGGGCAATGATCATAAATAGATGTGGGTTTTAGCAGCTATTATTAAAGAAAGTTAAATCCTGAATACACAGTTCCAACTCATGCATATACTCTGCATGTATTACCAACAATGGCAAAATAAAGATTCAATGAAGGGGGAACCGCCAAATTTGGGAAGATTTAGAAATGTAAATGTAAACATGATGTCTGAGGTAGATGTATAAGATGAGAGTAGTCCAATATATGTCTAGAAAACAATTCATGAAATGTAGAGAAATATAAAATAAACCAAGTAGCTTCCATATCTTATGATCTTTTCTATCCTTATTCAAACAGCAGATTTTCCTAGATTATCAATTATTGGGCCACAACTAGGCACTCCTGGCACTTTGCTTCCCAACTTCTAATTTTCACATGCTTAGTGATTTTTTTATAGATAAATTATATATTTAGTATATGAAGTATCTAGAATTTCAGATTCTTGCCCAAGACTTAATAACTTGATGGACAAAGGCTGAAAGTGAACCCATTTCTATCTAGATCTCAAAATCCATAGTAGAAGTTTCAAGAGTCTTCATGTAATTGTAAGAATTTCATAATGATAGGTGATTTGCATGACTGAACTGTTCTATCTTCAGTTGATAAAAACAGACTTTTGGTGTATATCAAACACTACTAGAAAAGCTATTTGGTCCCTCTTCACTTCAGTTTTGGGTTTCTTCCCCACTTGTCCAGTAAAGAGGTTAGATTCAACTCAAGTTTCTTTCCTGTTAGTTTAAAAGTGATTTCATAGGTACCTGGTTGTCTCAGTCAGTTAAGTGTCTGCCTGAAGGTCATGATCTCAGGGTCCTGGGATCCAGTCCCATATCCTGGGGTCATATCCCCTGCTCCTCCCCCCATTCATTCTCTCTCAAATAAATAAAATCTCTCTAAAAAAAAGGAATTTCATCATTGATGGGTTACCTCTTCAAATAGAATGATTGGTGTAAGAAAAGCAGTAGGGGAATATCTGTTGGTTTATATCACATAAAGCATTTAGGTTTGTCATAATGTTACACTGATTTTAGTGAGGCTGTCATGTTAACCCATGTATGTGATGAATGAAAATATTTGCACAAAATATTTATGCTTTATTTTGAATTACTGAAGAGTATTTCCTTCCTTTGTACATTTCAAATTTTGAAGAAAATATTTTTTTAAAACGTTTCCTTCAACCCTCTTTGTCCTCATAAATTTCATCCTTAGAAATCCTTAGTGTAAACTTAGTGTACATCTTTCTATTCCACTATAAATCATGTTTGCTTGTACATTTAGTTTAAAAACCTAGAATATGTGAAGGTTAGATGAACATTATAATTAGATGAGCATTATATTTCTTTTCAAAGAAGCTAACTTAAAAATCTAGATTTAATTTGAAATTGACATTAGATTTCGATATCCCTTTGAGTATCTGCGTCATAAAAAGACTGGGTATTATTCATATTTTATAACAGATTATCACTAATAAAGAAGCTTCCTGGATTTAAATGACATCAGTAAACAGTTCTGTTTTCCCACAATTGCTTGAGAAAAACATGCATAAAGGACAACAACTCTGGTCCAAGTGTTTTCAGTATAATTTTAGTCATTTGCAAAAATAATAAAAAAGGAAAGTACTATATATATCTATTTATATGTTAAGATTCAATTAAGAAACTAAAATATCATAATGTAAAAACACCTTATATCTACCCCAAAATTTAAAATTAATATCCATCGGTAATGGAGAGCCCAGTTACCAAGTTAATTTCAAAATCTCCTAAATATTTATTCAATAGTCTAAATAACTAAGATTGCCGTAAGTTAGCCTTTGTAGTCATGTAAATGATATAGAGTGGAAGAAATTAGGGGAAATTTCTGTAGAAAGCAATTAGATTTTTGCAGATGGTAAAAGCATATGAGTATTAAGTAAAAAACAAAAACTAATATTTGGTACAATTATCTATCCACCTACTCAGATTAATTATTTCACTTGCACTTATTTTTGTATTGCTTAGAGATACACTCATGTCTCAAAGACATTGTAAAATACACAATTGTAATGATAATTAGCAGAAAATTCTTGTTTACAAAATATGCATTTGCTTGTTTTTTCTTTCACATGATTGCAAATAAACAGTGTAATTTAAGTTACTCATATAATTTGTATACTGTTGAGAAAGTTACCAAGAACAAATACTGAATATAAAAAGTATTGTAAAACAGAATGTGCTAATAATATTATATATAAAATATTAATATATGTCCATGGTAGTTTCAGGCCACAGTGTTTTCTGTACGGTTATTTCAATTGTGAAGGCATTGTTTCTATCAGCAAATGATGGTTACAATAGCTAGCATTTTTCATTTAAATATACTCTGAACTGCCAATTTTCAAATTATAAAAAGAATCTCGAGTGTCAGGCTCAATGCAATGAAGAATAGTTTTCTCCTATAAAACAGCTTAATGGCACAGAGCTAGCATGAGTCATACATATCCAGACCTTGAACTCACTGGTGCATTCAGAAGAAGCCAAAGATTAATGTTTAATAAAGAGCAGGTCAGCTCTGGCCATTTTAATTGCAAGATGATGGTTTGCGATCATTTGGAGCCTTAGGCCACTGTGGAATTCTCGACTATTCCACAAAAGAAATCAATCTTGCTTTCCTAAACTGTTCTGATAATCAGGGATAGAGGACTAGATTTTTAACTAAATTAGAAATTATCATTCAACATGATGTCATGTCATGCATTTGTAAATGTTTCTTTTCAAAATGTAAACACTGAGCCATAAATCCTAGGAGCAGTCATCGTAACTTGGTTTGTGTTTCCAAAGTAATTAAAAATAATACTGAAGCCACATGGCTAATAATAATGGCTAGCCTTTATTGAGCATGTACTATATGCCAGTAACTGCTCTAACCCCTTTAACATTGATTCATTTATTTAATCTTCAACACTTTTTTGAGGTTGGTATGACTAAAATCCCTCTTCTATAGATGAAAAAATGTAGCATGGGTTAGTTAAGTAATTTCCTCGGCTAATATGAGGTGGACTCAGCATTCCAAGCAGGTTGTCTGACTTAGAAGCCACACTCCTCAGGTAAGCTATACATTCGATATGTGGTCCTATGCAAATTACCTATCCTTGCTCAGCCCACTTTTCTTTTCTGGAAAATGTGAATAATAACATCACATTAGGTTACTTTGAGGACTAATTATTTTTCCCTTAATGTTAAAAAGGCTTTTGGGATCTGTCTGGGATTTTTTGCTGCAACCAACAGGCATATAGCTCAGGTAGCTGTGGCCATCCAGGTGCAATCATAAATCATTCTATATATTTAAATCAGATGGAAATTAAAATCAACTTTACTGCACAGGTAATAGAAAAGAACTGGAAAGCCAAAGTGGGTGGGGAAACAAACCAAGTACTAGCAACAGCAGAGAGTAGCTATCACTGGCAGCCTGGGAAGCCAAAAGAAGCCGGCAGGGCCGCCTTATCTCAGCCAGGAGGAAAGAGAGCAGGAGCTGGAGCCACAGAGCAGCTTCTGCTGAGGACACTACTAAAGCAGAGAGAGAGGGAAAGAGGTACCAGATTTCTCCCTTCTCAGGCTCCTCCAGTCTTTTCCTACAAGTCAATAGACCCAGGGGACTGGAAAACACAATATCCAGAGGCCAGCCTTCCTCCCATGAGATCAGAGCAAAGTGGCTGAAGAGTAAAGAAATGAATCAGAGAACAAGAAGTCCTGGGGAAATTCATAATAAAATTGCAAATCCTAACAGTTACCATGTTTTGAGATTTCCTTTTAATCTTGCTTAAGGACATTTCCTAGACCCTTTTCGATCTCTTGTCATCCTAATTGTCACAAGTTACACTAAAATTTGGTGAATTCCATCTTAATAAAGTAAGGAAAGTATGGTATAGAGTAACCGTATTTTGAAGAATATTGTAATTGATATAAAGTGTGATAGCCTTAACTTCATATTTAGTATTAAGGATTTGATGTTTTGTGTTTTTTTTTTCCCCTGATGATTTCCCACAGAAAACAACAAATTTGCCCCATGATCTGGATTAGAAGTGTGAACCAAAGCAATATACAAGAAAATAAACCTATTCACTTCTAATCCTGGGTGAAGATTTTACCACCAAAGTTTTATTTATAAGGGACAGAAAGAATATAATTAACTAGATCTATTATAATAGCTTTTGTAGTTAGGTGAAAATGGCTATGTGTTACATCAATTGTTAGTGAAAATCAAGAGCATGATCTTAAACCCTAAATTCTCTAGGGGAACATAGGGCAAATTTCTGACATCTTGACTTGAGATTCTTAGAGATGCATTTCAACATCCTTTTCAAAAGGGTTATAAATATACAAAATATCTACAGAGTCTATATTAATATTTCAGTATTTATGAGTTAGCCATTTTCCCCTTATACAGAAAGCTAAAAGTATAGTTGTTGCAGGTTGAATTTCCTTAGGAAATAGACTATGATTCACAGATTTGAATGCAAAAGGTTTACTGGGGAGTGCTATAGGAATCATTACTTGTAGGGCTGAAGTAAGCAGACTGGGTAGATGGAGGAGTTGTATTGCTGTACAGTTACAACAATGATCTCAGGGATTCCTGGGTGGCTCAGAAGTTGAGTTTCTGCCTTCAGCTCAGGGCATGCTCCTGGGATCTGGGATCAAGTCTCTCGCATGGCGCTCCTGAGAAGAACCTGCTTCTTCCTCTGCTTATGTCTCTGCCTCTCTCTCTCTCTGTGTCTCTCATAAATAAATAAGTAAATCTGAAAACAACAAAAAACAACAACAATGATTTCAGCTGATCTTAAGAGAAGCCCTAAAGCTGGAATGAGCTTTGAGAGCTGTTCAACACTGAGGCAAGGGAGATAGGCCTTTAAAAGCAACATTAGGGGTGCCGGGGGTGGCTCAGTTGTTAATCGTCTGACTCTTGGTTTTGGCTCAGGTCATGATCTCCAAGTTGTAGGATCAACACCCTGCCCCCGGCCCCCAACATCTGCTCTGTTCTGGGCATGGAGCCTGCTTCAGATTCTCTCTCCCTCTCCCTCTGCTTCCTCCCACCCCTGCTCTCTCTCTAAAAAAGAGAAAAAAATAATGCAACATTGATGGGTCATTAGATGTATGTTATCCCCAAAAAGGGAGTCAGTCACCTTTGGCAATGCAGCTGTCTTCAGCTGTAGCTGATTTCTAAGGACAAGTTGAGAGATGTCAGCCAACGCTGCCAGCAGATGGAGGAATGAGAACATTAGTCCTTAGTATGGGGAAGCAGTGGTGACTTAGGTATTCAAATTGCAACAGCAGTATTCAACTTTCAGTAGGTATTATATACAACAAAGATGATGATGAATTAAACTCATTGTTATAAATAGTGATTTATATTTCATATCAGGTTTTCAGCTACTATTTTCTCAATACTGGTAGACACCCTTCTCAAACAGCATGCAATAGCTCCTGCCTTCTGGTTCTCATGCTCTCGTGTAATCACCTTAGGAATGTAGACTACGAACTAAATTCTAAAGAATGGAATATGGCAAAAATGTGGGATGTCATTTTTAAGATTAGGTTATAAAAGGCTGTGACTTCCTAATAACCCTCTCTATCTTTGTCTTGATCACTTTGATGCAGCATAACCTGCTTAGTTGAACTTTGAGATAACTGCAAAATTAGTCAACACCTTGATCACAGCTTTGCTAGAAACCCTAAATGGGAGGACCCAGCTACCCCATGCCTAGATTCCTGATTCACAGAAACTCTGAGATAATAAAAATTTTCTTAAGCCACTAAGTATGCAGATAATTTCTTTCAGTGCCTTGCATAGTATCCCATCAAAGCCTTGTTAAACTAAATTTTACTCTTATCTCAGATTTTACTTACTTTATGTGTAGCGATATTGAGAAGATACAATTCAAAGAATTCCTTTCTGGAAATCATTTCTTGGGGAAAAACACCAACTTAAACACTTACGGTAGAAAGGTACCATCCCACGGGCTCACTCAAATGGTAGAACAATCAAAACATTTCCCTGTGTAATAAAGAGGAATTTGAAATCCCAAACAATCAAAACATTTCCCTGTGTAATAAAGAGGAATTTGAAATCCCTGCAAGAAATATAGTTAAGACTTGGTGTTATTTGAGGATCCAAAAACCCTTGGCATGGCCAAGAACAAATATTAAGTGAAAATCTGTTAGTGTAATTTTGCGTACAGCATTATCCTGTCCCTCTAGCAACCTCACACATTTTTGGTTAAGATTACAAATTTTTATTTTTAAATGCTTGCTGAAAAAAATTTTTTTGAAAGCTGTTAAAAGTACCTGGTCTTGCATCAGAATCATGGAGAATCCAAAGCAGCAAGTAAAGAGAAGCCTGTATAAGAGTCCAATGCATATGTATTATTTAGTGCTATCATGGATGCTCATAGTGTGGTGTCATGTCAGTATCTACAAGGACTTTATGAACGTTATTGTCTAAGATTTTGAAGGTTTTGTGAGCCTGCAAACTGGAGATTTATCCAAATGAGACAACAAACTTGTAATAGAAATTTATTATTAAGTATACTGATAACCGTAATAGTAAAAATAGCCTGTGTCAATATCCACAAAGAACTTGTAACTATGCCCAGATAGATGTTGAAGAGTTCTCCCAGAACAGTGAAGAAAATCACAGAATTAAAACAAATCTCTAACAATCTCAGCTAATGCAGTGGGGGAATATATTTCAATTATAAAAAATATCTTGTTTACAAGATATTTTCTGAAAATTATATAGCCCCATTCCATTTTACATGAAACCTTAAATATAATATTTAGTTCAACTAAATGTATAATCTTTCACTTATGAATTGAAAGAAAAAAAAGCTAGAAAGAGACCTTATATGACTGTACTTGTTTTTTCCCCAGTGGGCTTTTATTATAGTTTACTATGACCCCCAATTTTATCCTTGACTTCCCTTTTTATGTGCACTGCTGAAGACTGTATCAAAACCTTCCAATGAGCATCAATATAGGAAAAAATAATGCTGAAATAGCATTCATAAACATAAATTATTAAGGTAATATCCTATAGAGCAAGCCATGAAATCATACCTGATATGGGAGACAATCTAACTGGAATGTAAGAGAAGGGCCAGTTTTTCAGGAATGAATATATTTGATCTTTGAAATTCTGACTGCAAATGCTATATTTTCAATAGAAGCTCAACCTAAGAAGACAAGGTTTTGATTTAATTCAACAACTGTTTCACAAAGAACCTCTTTTCCATATTTGCTACATAAGGTAAGGGTTAGAGATCTGGATAAGAGTTGGCTCCCACCCTTAGGAACCTGGAACCACTGAACTATATGGGGATTTCTGAACATTAAGAGCTGAAAAATTCCCCAAATAAAGCTTACTTTTAAAATGCAACAAGAACAAATTATTTGACTAACAATTGTTTGTAATTATGAGAATAGTTTACCCAACTCACAGAGCATGACTAACCAGCAAGCAGGGTGTTTTAAAGTGAAACCATGCAAACAATGTGGTAGATACACGAAGCAGAATAGGATCTGCTAGGATGCTCTTATAATTACAGTCTCTCCTGACAGATATGAGGGTAATGATCATCTTAAAAAATGATTTTAAGGCAGTAGAGACAAAGCAGGACTAGGAACAGCAACGTAAAATTGAGTTAAAGAAAATTCAGGTTGAAAATCTTGGAAATTTCTTTGCATCAAGATGCCAGCCTATGAAACACTCTTTCAAAGGAAATCCATAAAGTCCTTGTGGCTGAATGATTTAACCATAAAGTGGCAAAAGACTGGAAAATACTCTGTAGAGACCAACTTCTCTTCAGCAAGGGAATACATTGGATGACTTAATGGTTATCTCCATGCTGCTGCTGTTGCTAAAATTTCACTGCAGTACCATTAGTAAAACACAAAGAAAATCATGACAAATCCAAGGATGTATGAAAGTGTGAATGTATAATATATGTATGTAGTAGTCATCCCTTATCTACCATTTCACTTTCTGTGGTTTCAGATACCTGAGGTCAGTCACCAAACTGGAAACAGATGATCCTCCTTCTGACATATAGTGAAAACGTGACTCAGCCTAAGACAACATCACAATGCCTGTCGTTCGCCTCACTTCCTCTCATCCCAGAGGCATGTTATCACCTCACACCATCAGAAGAAAAAGGGTGAGTATGGTATAATATATTTCAGAAGAAGGGTGAGTATGGTATAATATATTTAAGAGAGAAAGAGAGAGACTGCATTCACATAAGTTTTATTACACTATATTGTTAAAATTGTTCTATTAGTTATCGTTGTTAATCTCTTACTGTGCCTACTAATTTATAAATTAAACTTTATCATAGGTATGTATGTATGTATAAGAAAAAAAAATAGTATATAATAGGGTTCAGTACTATCTATAGTTTAGATATCCAGTGTGGGTCTTGGAACATATCCCTCACAGATAGGGAAGGACTACTGTATACATCTATATGGCATATATATAATTATGTATATATGTATGTATGCATATAATTTCCTCTTTCTTAACTCATTTTATAATTGGAAAATTAATAGCCCAGGCAAGAAGCACTTTTCTTGGGATTAGTGTTTCCAGAGAAACATATTATGAATATAGAATATTTTGAGTTTTTTTTTTCCTTGCTGAATTTAAAAAGAAATTTAATCCCTTCTCTTGTCTATTTTTTGAATATCACTAAGGTCTGTCCAGCATAGTTAATTTAAGTCACTGCCCTAAAGAGTTTTGTTGTCTTTCATTTGTTTCTCTTGAAGTAGTTATAAAAAGAATGGTACTTTTTGTAATTTCTCTTTAAAAAGTCTTAAAAACAGCAGTAGCTGCTCACTCTAATTTAAAGAAAAGTAGCCTAGAGTCAAGGAGTCAGATAATACCCTACTGTACATGTAGTCTAGGGAGTAGCCTATGCAGAAGCTAATGAGACTATTTCTGTGCTGAGTGCTACACTCAACTTGAGATTTTATTTAGGGCTTAATCTGAATTATTACTTTCCTCTACTATTCACATACTTCAAGCTGAAAGCTCTGTTTCCCATGGTAGAAACACAGCATAAGAGATGAAATATTTAACAAAGATGTCATGTCACTCACTCCCCAAATCTATGTCAGTAATGAGGTCCAGCTTTCATCTTGATCTAACAATGAGTTGTAACTGATAAATTGAAAAGGATGAGCCAAAAGGTCATCCTTATTTAATATTATATCTTTTTAACAAATATGAATTATTAAAGAACAATTATAATATATGATAACAGTTGTCTCCAAGAGAGAAGAAAGAAGAAGAAAGAAAGAAAGAAAAGAAAGAAAGAAAGAAGAAAGAAAGAAAGAAAGAAAGAAAGAAAGAAAGAAAAGAAGTGTGAGTCAGATTCTATATTATTTGTCATTAGAACTGCTGCATATCAATTTGTAGTTGAATGGAGGAAAATATGTACATAATAACCTCATCATTAGTATAAAAATGCACATGCTTAACTTGTAGTAAGACCAGAGTTGAAAAAATAATATAGCATTTCTATGTCATAATCTAACATGTGAAATCACTAAGGTCAAATTTATTTAAAATATAATTTATTATTGCAAGGGTGAAATTCTACCCCCTCAAAAAAATCAATTAATGTCAGAATTTTGCTCTTTTTCTCTATTGTGAATTTTATAGAAAATTAATGTGGTAGGTTGAAAATCTAAGTCATTTGTTAGCTAAAATACAAACTTTCATAGATTTGGAATTATATGGAGAAATGCTTCCAGTTGTGAAGAAAAGTTTTTAAATAGTTAGAGCTGTGTCTCTTAGTTTTTGACATCATTAAATTTCTAACAACACAGCATTCTCCATTTGCATGATTCTGCACTGATCCTTTTCAAACAAAGTCCATTTTAGGAGCATCTAGGTCCTAATTGTTGACACCCTAAACAATTCTTATAAGAACTGGGATTAGTATTATAGTCTTTGAGATTAGTGTTCCCAGTTACTTAAGTATAATGAGTTACCTAGGATTACAAAATAACCAGTGACATTTAACAATTTTTTTTTTATTTTCTTAATACTTAGAAAGCAGTTCAAAGAAGATTATTGTCACTTCATATGTTTAAAATGACAATCCAGGAGATGAGATTTTTCTAGACACTGGCAGGACTTCCTGTATCATCTGGGAGATTAGATTTTTCTAGATCCTGGCAGGACTTCCATTCAAGTTTTTGCTGTGCTATAATAGCATTTCCAGAAGAAGAAGAAGAAGCAGGCATTTGCTTCACTGAGTTCACTGTTCCACAATACCAAAATGGCTGGAGAGGAACTGAGTGGAATAAAGCCTTGTTTTGCCATTACATCCTAAGTCCCAGGAAATAGAAGAATGGTGACGATATAGAGGAAGGAGAGTTGTAAGGTACACCATAGTGGAAAAATCAGTGGAAGACTTGGGCCTGCTCCCATCTTTCTAATGCCCTATAAGAGGTGTAAGAGCTAATGTATATTCTGAATTCCACTGCATATAGGGGAACAATTGGATTTTGTCTAGAGTGGGTTTAAAAAATAGTAAGAGTTGATTTTCTTATTGGCTACTGTATTCCACCAGCCCAAGAAATAGTGTATGTAGCATAGATAGATGCTCAAGAATTAATGAAAGAATGAACGATCTCACAAATGAAATATGTTCTACTTAAAGAAAATTATTTTAGTTTCATGGGCTGCAAGAGTATATGCTCTCTGAAAATATGGACAGTTTCTGTTATTCTTTCTTGAAAAACCAACACCTAATATAATATCTTGGCACAGGGTAGTGAAATGAAAAAATGAGTGATCAGATAAAAGAATTAGTACTCATATGCTCCAAAAAAAAAAAAAAAAGTCTTGGCATTAGGCAGCATTTCTTCCTCAAATTTAAATGTGAGTAGTTTCAAAGTGAAGTGATGTTAAAATAAATTTACTGTATAAAAGGACAATGTGGTCTTAATATATATAGATATAGATGATATAGATAGATATAGATATGACATTTGGGGGGGGGACCCTAAATGGAAAATTGCATGGCATCTTGGTTTTTCCAACTCAAATTTTCATAAAAAATTATATCAAAATTAGAATATAATCTATTACTATTTACCATAACCATTAAAACCTGGGCTAAAAAAAGGTATGAATTTGTCATCATTTATCCTATCCATTTTTCTTACACATGACATGTTACCAAATCTGATATATGGATTTTAAAAACAACATATTACCTTGGGAAAAATAATGCTCATGATAATAAAATAACATCACTTACAACAGATACAAATAATCAACTTTGAAACTCCTGCCTCTCATGAAAAAGTGAAGGAAGGCTAGGTTGTGTGGAAGACACTCAGGTGATGACAGGTGCACTAAGGGCAGGGCAGGCAAGCCAGAGGAGGATCTAAAATCAAAGAGCAGTTTCAAAAGTTGGACTCTATAAGTGCAGTCCATGGGCAGTCCTCAAGGAGGTGCAAATTTGGTTTACTGGAAGGAGTAAGATGTATTGTTGGAACCATTGTATGGTAGGAGGAGAGGAGCATGGACTCAGTCTCAACTCCAGAAACAGTTTCACAAAACTGAAGGTGGAGAGTGAGGAACAAGCCGAGTTTTAGAAGGTTTTAGGACAAAAACCTAGGAAGCCCTTATGAAATCTAAGCCCTCCCAACCCCTACCCCTCACCCCAAACTAAACAGAAGGATCAACTTGCTATCGTTACTTAGGGACTGGAATTTGATAATGTTGATGAAATACTACATTGTCAAAGGATTTTTTTTTTTTAAGATTTATTTATTTATTCATGAGAGACAGAGACAGAGAGAGAGAGAGAGACAGAGAGAGAGGCAGAGACACAGGCAGAGGGAGAAGCAGGCTCCATGCAAGGAGCCTGACATGGGACTCGATCCTGGGTCTCCAGGATCACACCCTGGGCTGAAGGCAGCACCAAACCGCTGAGCCACCCAGGCTGCTCCCGTCAAAGGATTTTTCAAACATTTCCACCTAAGCTAGGAACTGCTTTCTGAACACCACTAACTTGTGGAGTAGGAGGGGTATGTGTGTTTCTGTGTGTGTGTATAAATAACAGTGATAACTAACATGATGGAACAGTAATCATATGTCAGGTGTGTGATAACCACTATGCAAAGATTATCTCACTTATTCCCTACAGCAAATGTATGAGGAGACATCATCATTACTGTTTCATACAAAAAGAAATTAAGGTTTAGAGAATTTGAGGAACCTGTAAATTTTCCAAGGACATATATCTAATTAGTAGTACAGTTGCCCTTCCAATCTAGGTCTGCCTGACAATATGGGTCACGGCGTTACCTGCGAAGCTTTCCTTCAGCCTGGGTTCAGCACACTCCAGGGAAAGGTGGGGCTGTCCACTGGTGGCAGAATAATCACCGTGAAGAGCAGGAATTTGGGAAAAGAAGATAGCAAGTCACATTGTGGACTCGGATGCTTATCTAGATTTGGTTAATATTGTTTTTCTAGAAACATTAACTATCACAGATGATTAGTCCTTATTTATTCCTAATTATTGTTTTACTGCTTTGCTACTAAAAATATAACTCATACTCCTCTAAGTTCCTGTAATGTTCTTATTACAAGCCTATGAATGCATATACACAACCAGAATACAGATAATCCCAAAAAAGATGAGCCTGAAAATACGATCTCAGAAACCTGTAACACAAAACTGAAGAGAAATTTATTTATAGGACTGATTCAACATGTCGGATTTATCCATCTCCATACATTTTCATTTGGACCATCTGTAGGTCTAATTCTAGAACACTTAATTGCATTTTTTGTTTGTAAAAACTGGGGGGAAATTATTCAGTTATGAAACATGAAATTGTAATAATCCCCTTAGTATATGCTTAATTTATTTACTTTACATTATAGTAGCATGTATCCAAATATTGTAGATACCTTTAATCCTAAAAGCATTAGCAAATGACTATTATATGCACTTGCAAAATGTCAAACAGCTGGATAAAAACTGAGAATTGCAGATAGACCATGAATTCTTTGTACTTTAAGCCAAAATACATCCTTGGATGCATACATACCAGGAAATTTGATCATTTCCAAGTATGGTAGAGAAGCCTCGATGTACACCAGGATTCATGCTCCTTTTTTCCTGGGAACAGAGCTCAAGTATATTTGCCAGCCTACTTTGCAAATGGGGTGAGCCAAGTGACTGAGTTTTAGCTAATGGAAAGAGTATGGAACAAACATGTACCATTTCAAGGCCTTGACCATAAAAATCTCCCATATGCACACATCTCCATGTTTCTCCTCTTCTAGCTACTGTGCTGGTGAACTCAGCCCCTACCCTGGGAAAATCTGGAAGCCACACATTTAGGATTCTGGAGTTACTGTCACTTGTGTCTTTCATTACCTATATGAAACAGAGAAGAGCAATCTCTTCACCCATACTCTCAAGTTTCTTATCACTAAACTGCCTTGTGACCAATAAAGCTGCTTTTGTGCTGAGTTTTTACATAGCAAGATTGATTCATTTTCACCACCTAGTCTGCCTTAACCTCTGTTCTAGGTGGTTGGATTTTTTCTATTCTTATACAGATATTTACATTCAATTTTCTTTCAAGGATTGAATTCTGTATAGGATCAAGTCCCACATCGGGCTCCCTGCATGTGCCCTTGTTCTTGAGTCATCTGAACAGCATCTCTTGGGTCCATGAGGGTGTGCATCCCAGACTACCCCCTTCATGGAGTGGCATTATCTGAGGACCTCAGACTGCATTTAGAAATCCATCACTGCATTTAAGCTGAGCACATCCTCCCTTAGCTACTCATAATTAGTAAAAGAATTTTATAGGGCTACTAAGGGATAATAAGGCTAACCTGTTCCTAGAAAACCCAACATATCTCTGACAGCTGACTTTGACTCAAAGACACCACAATGGCTTTGCCAAACTGCAAGGCAATCTAGGAAACATCCATCCATCATCTTTCCATCTTCCTTTCATTCAGTATCAGATTTACACGGCAGTCATATGGCTCTGCTAACCTTACCCAGATGTCCCTGCTTACCTATCTCCTACCTTCTTTTCTTTCAAACAGGCACTTCTACTAAAGCACCTTGCACACTTAATCCCTTCTTGACATCTGTTTCTCAGAAGTCCTGAATGAATGCAGACTCCATCTAAAAACAAATGATATGTGCCATTTATTACTTGGGACTTTTTTTTTTTTAATTTATTACCAAGGCCTGCTGTAACTAAGTAACACCAACTTAAACAACAGAAATTTACTGTCTCACAGTTATGGAAGCTAGAAATCCAAGATCAGGGTGCTGGCAGGTTGGCAACAACCCTGTTGCCTTCTGAGGGTTGTGAAGGAGAATCTGTTCCTTGCCTCTATCCCTGTTTCTGGTGCTTTGCAGGTAGTCTTTGGTATTGTTCAGTTTACAGATACATCACCCCATTTGTCTTCATCTTCACACAACATTCTTCTGTGCACATGTCTGTCCCAATTTGCCCTTTTCAATGGATACTAGTCTCATTGGAATAGAGCACACCCTAATGATCTCATACTGAGTTGGTTACCTTTGGAAAGACCCTATTCCAAATGAAGTCACAAGCTGAGATGCTGCATGTTAGTATTCCAACACATCTTTTGGGGGTGGATGGACACAATTCCACTTAAAACACCGCTACTGATCAATCACAGGATTAGGTTTCTCATATGCTTAGGAAATAACAGGTAACACTCTGATGGAACTACCTTATTGTAGCAGATATCTCAACATCATAAATTCCGTAGATTATCATAAGACCGAATATAAAACATTGTCTTATATCTTTCAAAGTATTCAAATCCTGTGGAAATATCTCTAAATGGTTAGCCAACCTAATAAGGGTCTTGCCATGATACAATTTTCACTACAACACAATCCAAATGTCAACCTAAGAGCCAAAATCTTGCAAATAGATCAACTTGATGAAGAAGCATTCAGGGGCTAGCAATTTCTAATTTGATATGAATTATGATAGAATTTTAGTTGATAATATACAGTAAGTTGGATGTTTGGTGGAAATTTGATACGCTAAAAGTGATTTATGGCTCACTTTTAAAAATGAATACAGGTCATTTAATGAGGCAATCCTGTTTAGAGGGGGTTGCAGGTGGCCTACTATATGTAAATTGCTGACTCATCCCTGACCTTTTTCCTTAGGGCTTAATCATCTGAAACAGACAAAACAGAACAAAAGGCTAAGTGTTGTATTGTCTTTCTTTTTCCATAATCAAAGTTTGCAAGCATACTATAAATCATCACATTATTTCAGCAAACCAGAAATTCCATTCATTCACTCAAAACACCTTGGAATAGCTTGTAAACCCCAGTCTCTGGGCCAGACACAAAACATAAAAAGATTAATGAAACATATTCTCTCAATGAGCTCACAGTTCTGATGGAGAAGAAAAGCACTAACTATATTATAATCTGGTAATTGTCATGTTCTGAGATTAGACATGGACCCACGAGGACAATTAAACAAAAATAAGAAAGCAGTATCAGCTCCTGCTATTTAAAATTACCTTTGGGGGATGCCTGGGTGGTTCAGCAGTTAAGCGTCTGCCTTCAGCCCAGGGCATGATCCTGGAGTCATAGGATCAAGTCCCACATCGGGCTCCCTGCATGGGCCCTGCTTCTCTCTCTGCCCGTGTCTCTGCCTCTCTCTCTCTCTGTGCCTCTCATGATTAAATAAATAAAATCTTAAAAAAAAATAGAAAAATAAAATTACCTTTGATTGCTGATTCTCTAGAATCCCTCTAAACTTTCCAGTGAAAGAACAAATGACAACAAACACAAACAACTCACATGAATACTTAAGGCTAAGAGCAATGGTTAATATTCCACCAGAAATAATGGAGAACTTTGACAACCTTTAATGTCATCGAAGTCGAGCCATCACAGTTCTGCATCTACAAACATAAATTCTGTAAGTATTTGTTGCTTTTATTTCAATTCTGTTTTCCACACTTGTGTGCTTATGTGTTTTCTTTATAGGAGCTCTATATCAAGGACTATTGATTTTTATATAGTCATATTTATTGAAATTTTATTTTGTGATTTCTTCAACAACTTGTGATTTCTTCTGAAAGAGTTAACTTATTTTTTTCCAACAGTAAAATATATTAAAAAGCAGCATGCTTAATAAACATGTATGGTGCCCCAACTATGTTTCGGGTATTGAATTAGAATGATTGATGATAACATTTGCAAAACACAATCCTAGCCCTGAAGTTTGGAATCATGTGTTTGAAACAGACCTGACCAGCAATAACAATGGATTCAGTAAGCCTTCAAAATGGTAAACTCACAGAAAGCTACCATAATTGAGGAGTGCATTCCATAACTTTGGGGAGTGAAATTGGTGTTTCAGAAATACCACTTTAGGTATGAACAGTAAAATACTTTGGTGAAAGCTGGTGGGATAGCTGCAGGGTACATGTTAATCTAAGAATTAGGCAGACGAGGACTGAAAACAAGAGCCATGATTGTCAGAGAGATACAACTTTCCCAAGGGAGAAAGAAAAGAGAGAGGCAGAAACAGAGAGAAGCAGAGAGATGGAAGGAGGGAAGGCAGGTGGGAAGGGAAAGAAAAGAAAAGAAAAAAACATGGTGAAATCAGAAAGCTGGAAATGATTCATAGACTGAAGAATAATGGTAAAGAGGGGAGAAGAAGCTGTGATGGAACTAGTAGAAAGGAAGGATTGGTCTGGGTCATGATGGGCTTTGCATGTCACGCTAAGGAATTGTGTGTGAATCCCGCAGGGAGCAGGAAACCATGGACTGCTCTAATGCCAGGAAATGATATGGATGTTTTCTAAACGTCCCTGCAGCAAACGATTCGCGCAGAGAATCCAGAAGCAGGGCGATCAGAGAAAGGGGCCATGATGCTAAGTGAGGTGAGAGACAGTTGTGCTGGAGCCAACACAGTGACAGGAGAGAAAGAAGATAGAGATATGAGAGTATTAAAAATGTAGAACTGACAGCTTTCATAACTGATTGAATACATGTGAGGGGTATGAGAAAAATGTGAATGATATTTAGAATCCCAGCTTAGGCAATGGACATATCGTGGAAGTGTTTTAGTACCACAGGAAAGAAAAACAGATCTCTATGAGGAAATAATTGATTTTGTTGGTTCTTATTCAACTGCAACATTAGTTTTTCTGAAAAATAAAAATGTTTCCTCTATTATTTATCATAATGAGCCTTCTTTATTTTCATTGCCACTAGAATAGGAAAGGATTTATTATGTTTCTACTGTTGTGAGTGTTTGTACCTAAGCAGGAAAACAGACTCTTGTGTAAAGAACAGCAGAATCCCACTAAAAGACCTCAGAAATATGTTACATGTTAAACACATTCTCAATGCTAATTTGACATAGATGGTTCCATATATGCTTTCTTCAGAATATATCCCAATGTACCTCAGACTATTTACTACACCTAGCTAAAAGTCAAATTTCAGTAATTTGATAAATTTTTATCATTTCATAATTGTTACAAGAATATGTTTTCCTCTTTGGAAAGTAAGTATTCTTCTGATAATTAAAATGTTTTGCAGAAAATGGCTACTTTTTGTTGTTGTTGTTGTTAGAACTTCTACTAGCACACTCAAACTAGTTCATTTAATGCTCAACAAAGAGCAAGAGTATTTTCAAGGCTGTTAATATAATAATAATGATAATAATGACAATAATAGACAGGGAATATGTCAGAATAAAATAACTATGTGTACTCTGAGGAACCATTAAATGCATGTAATATGACACATGCATAGGGTTTATTCATCTATAATCTTTCAGCGGAAGAACTTAAAACATCCAAAGTGTTATTTTCTACCTGTGACAGAAAAAGTTCAGCAAAAAACTGGTAATTATGTAGGACAATCATTCTTGAGGGAAAAAAAGACAAATTTCAAACTCTTTCATACAGAGAGAAAGTCTGAGTGCATTGCAATCATTACTTTAAATTAATCTTGAATAAATGCACAGTGTACTTTTTAAAAAGATTAAGTATTCAGTACAGGTAAAATGGCAAATTTTTCTCCAGAGAGTACTTCTTCAGCAGACCAAGTGGTGCTTATAGTAACTTAGTGCTAAAATGACATTTCCTTAGCTGTTATCAAATTGCACTTCTATGACTAAAATGTGTTCCTACAAAGACCAGGTATAGCTAGTAGAGTTTCTAATATATATTCTTGAAAGCTTTCTGTACTGGAGAGCAAAATTGCCTTAGTTTATGTGGAAATTCTCCCCTCACTGAATCTTAAACTTTCAGAAGAGCAGTCAATAAGTTTTAAAAGTAAATAAATATACCATGAAATAAAGGCTCATAAATAAAAGCTTCACTATTGCTCCTAGAGCCAGAAACAACTATAAGTCACTGTGAGTCCTAGTCTATGCATAGGAAGAACAATGGGCATGCAGTCAGCAATTATCATCATCATTACCAGCAGGCAATTAGTGGACACTAACAGCCAGATATGGTATCAACAGAGGCTTAACAGAGATGTCAGAGAGACAGACAGTCAAAGAGAGTATTGGAAATCACTGTAATCCCAAAGATATTGGTTATATGTCCACTACTGTTGCTTCTGAGGGATAACATCAGAGGCTGCACACTACAGGGAAGATAGACTCCACTGAAACAGCCCAACTAAATAACTAAATAAAATTTTTAAAAAAGAATACAAACAAGTCTCTGAATGGAGAGGGTGACAATTATCCACAGTTACTACAATATAGCACCCAGTTTTCAACAAGAATAATTGCAAGATATGCAAAGAACAGGAAAGTATGACCCATATGAAAAGCAGAAATAGCAAGTAATAGAAACTACCTGTGAAGAGGCCCAGTAGGTGGACTTAACAGACGACTTCAAAGCACATAGTTCAAAAAGTAAAGGAAGTCATGTTTAAAGACATTATGGAAGCCTGATGACAATGTTTCTTCAAATAGAGAGTATTAATAAAAAGATTGAAACTATTAAAAAGGGAACAAATGGAAATTCTGGAATTTCAAATTATAACAGAAATAAAAATTCATTATAGGGATTCAAAAGTAGATTGGAGCTGGCAGAAGAAAGAATCAGTGAATTTGAAGATAGATCAATAGAGATTATTCAATTTGAAGAACAGAGAGAATAAGAAATTAAAAGGGAACAGAGCTTCAGAAAATGTGAGACACCATTAAGCATGCTCACATACACATAATTAGAGTACCAGGAGGAGAGGTGAAGAAGAAGGAAGAAAAGGAATAACTGCTAAAAACTTCCCAGATTTGATGAAAAACATTCCACATATCCAAGAAGCTCAATGAATTCCAAGTAGGATAAACACGAATTGATCTACACCCAGACACATCAGGTTAAAAATGTTGAAGGCCAAAGACAAAGAGAAAATCTTGTGAGGAGCAAGAAAAAAATTGTTCATTACCTCCAAAAGAAACCCAATACTATCAATAGCTAACTAATCAAAATAATGGAGACCACAAGGCTGTAGGATGATGTATTCAAAAAGCTTGAGAGGAGAGGGAAACCTATGAATTGGAGATCTTATATCTAGTAAACTGTCTTTCAAAACAGATGGCAAAACAAAGACTTTCTCAGATAAACAGAAATGGAGAGAATTTGTTGCCAGTAGGCCTTTCTTAAAAGAAAAACTAAAAGTATACTGTTGTCTGAAAGAAAGCAATTCCAGAGAGTAATTCAAATCTGCATGAAAAATTAAAAGCGCTAATAAAGGTAATTATGTAATCATAAAAACCAGTATATGTGCATAGTCTCCTTGCTTCTCTTAACTGATTTTAAAAGTAATTGTATAAAACAATATGCATACAATTTTTGTGGTATCTATGAATACAGAAATGTAATACTTGACAAAACTAGCACAAAAATGGGGATAGAAAGAAATATTATCAAAGTGAGGACATGACACCAGATGACCACTTGAATCCACAGGAAAATGAGGAGAACCAAAATTGGTAAATAGTAATAAAGTAAATGCAACAGAATCTTTAAATATATACTTGTTCTCTTTTCTTCTATCAGCTCCTCTGAAAGACATGCAATTATATATATATATATATAAATAATTATATCAATGCATTTAGGGGGTTGTAACTATCATAACGCAAGAAGGGAAAGGAAGAAATAGAACTATATAGGAGTAATATTTCTATATCTCACTGGAATTAAGTTAGTGTTAATCTAAAGTAGATTCTGATGAGTAAAGATACATATGGTAAACCTTAGAGACACCACTAAGAAAATAACTCCAAGTAATGCAGGTTAAAAGAAATCATTAGAGGAATTAAAATGCTATACTACAAAATACTTAATGCAAAGCAGTGAAGTAGAAACAGAGAAGCAAAACACACACAAGATATAGAAAAGAGCAAAATGGTAAACATAAATTCAATTTTATTAGTGATAACACTAAATGCAAATGAATTAATCCAATCAAAAGAAAGATTGTCAGACAATTAAGAAAAAACAAGATCCAACTATATGCTGTAGAGGCAACACACTTTAGATTTAAAGTTACAAATGGGCCAGAAATAAAAGATAAAAAATATCATGAAAACAGCTATCATAGGAAAGCTAAAGTGGCTAAAAAAGTTAATAGAAACAAACATGGATCATAGATATAAATGTAAGAAGTAAAAAATGAGTCTGGAATAACAGAAATAAATCCCTGTTACTTTGTGCAAGACACAATCTTCTTCAATATGATATCCAAATAATAAGTAACAAAATAAAAAATAAACTAGACTTAATTAAAATTAAAGCTTTGGAGCTCCTCAGAACACTAAGAGAGTCAAAAGACAAGCCTTAGAATGGAAGAAAATATTTGCGAATTATATAGCTTGTAAGGACTCAGAGCTAGAAATATATATAATTTAATAATAAAAGGCAAATAACCCAATTAAACTGGACAAAAGTTTTGAATAGACAGTTCTTCAAAGATATTAAAATGACCAGTAAGAAGATGAAAAGATGTTCAATATCCTTCGCCATTGAGGCAAAAATAAATCAAAACCACAGTGCCATTTCACACACAAGAAGGGCTATAATATATATGTTTTTGAATCGAAATAACAAGTGTTGGAGAGAATATGGAGAAATTAGAACCCTTGTATCTTGCTGGTAGAAACGCAAAGCCATGCAGCTGTTTTGGAAAATTTGCCAGCAGCTCCTCAAAATGTGAAGCATAGAATTACCATATGCCACAGCAGTTCCATGCCTAGGTATCTTCCCAAGGGAAATGAAAGCATACTCTCATGCAAAACTTTGTACATAAATGTTCGACATTATTAATAGTAGCCAAAAAATGAAACAACTCAAACATCCATCAACAAAAGAATAGATAAACAAAGTTAGTGTATCCATACAACAGAATATCATTTGGCCATATGAGAGACTGAAGTATTGATAAACACCACAGCATCCATGAATCTTAAAAACATATATATGTATATAGATATATATTTATGATTCAGCTTATATTAAATATCCGCAACAGAAACACACAGAGGGACAAAAATTAGATTGGAACAAGGGGATAGGAAGATTGCATGGTAATATCTAAAGGACACAGAATTTCCTATCGAGGTGATAAAAATGTTCTAAAATTAGATTGTGTTGATGGTTATACAAGTCTATGGATACAATAAAAACTTTGAACTGTATATTATATAATGGTGAATTATGTCTCAATAAAACTGCTAAAATAAAGTCTGAGACAGGAAGAATAAAGCAATGAGCAGTATGAGAATTCATATTACTTGCAAGCTAAAAAAAATAGCCTACCATTGTCAAGGATGCTGGAAAAGATACCAGCTTCCTGGGTCAGATAAAGCGCAGCACTACTCACAGCGCAGAAAACAGCATGAGCAGCATCATATTTTCCTGGATTCTTTTTGCCCGAGTTCTGTAAGGTGACACAGAAAGGCCTAGATGGGTACCTCCAAATGTGAACTGCATTACATGAGTGGAATCCTGAGCTCAGGAAGCCTGCATTTATGTGGTGGACACTAAACCTGCCTGCTTTTCCCTTTGCTTTGGAGGAAGACAAGATCTATAGCATCCGAGGAGACTTACTGTACAAATCTATGCAAAAAGCCCAAAACAAAAGGCAAGCAGTGCAGTATTCACAAGACATACAGAAACAGGAAAGACCTATGGAAAATTGTTGCTAAATAGAGTTACTCCAGGATTCTTCTTGTCCGGAGAGAAAGTTAAAAATTTGAGTCTGGAGGGAAACCCAGAGCAAAAGCCCGGGAGAGCCTTATCAGTGCATTTCATGGCACTGATACATAAGGCAGACGGCTGGCTGAGTGATAAGAGGCAGGATGCAGTGAAGAACTGTGAAAGCAGAAGAAAAGAATAAAGAGAGAGTATCAAATAGAAAACAAAGTGGTTCAAGATACCAGTCTGTTTGTTATTCTTTCCATCTCCCCCTGTATTCTTTGGGAAAGTCAGAGCAGGGCACTGTGCAGTACTTTTTGGGAACCAAGCCCTGGGTAACAAGGTTACTCAAGCTGCAGTCACCTTTCTCCTCTTCCTAAACTATAACTTGGGTCCTATCACTCCCTGCATCATAAAGTTCAAACCTCTTACTAACCCTTGAGGTCTTTCCTTTTTCATGGAGCACCTTCTTAAAATAAAGGTAGTCCTTCATATCATAAAATCACCACTCACTCTTGCATGGTAGAAATTTATATTTCATGTTGAATTTAGTTGCAATAAGTTGCCAATATTTTCTGATTTTTCTCATTGATAGGCTGCCCAAGAGGCCTAATCAACATTCAACTAACAAATAAAGATGGCAAAATCAAGAATGAAATAAATGAAATTCCAGTGTTATACTATCTTTCAAGATACTAACAGTAGCCTATTCTTGGCCAGTCTGCCAGCTAGTTACATTGTCAAGACAAAAAGAATATTGAGGACAAATGAGGTAAGGTAGGAAGGGAAGAAGTAGAATACAGTTACTTTGGTTTACCTCTGTCTTCCTTCTGAGTTCATAAATTACAAATGTTCCTTAACATTTCTATGGGTAGAATATTGTAAGGCTATCTACTCCATCTGCAGCAATCTACCCCAAACCAGCAAATCATGGTTTTCCTCTATCTATAATGAAGGCCTAGATCAATTTATCATAAGTTTGATTTCTGTTAGTCTAAGGGCTTCACTCCTCTTGTATTACAGCCTAAAAGCTCCTTAAAAAAAAAAAAAAAAAAAAAACTCTCTAATGATTAAGTCCCTCTCCAACCAAATGTATACATTTGGCTTAGTTTCATCTTCATGAGGGGGAAGGAAAAAATTTGCATTCAGAAAAATTGAAAGTCTAAAAAGTTGGCCACAACCAATGAAAGTAGCCAACAAGAATGTCTGCTTCAATTTCATTAAATTCTACTCTTGTATATTCTCTGAAAGCAACTTGGATGTCCTTCACAATATTGATGACAGGGAAAACATTTCCCACTCATCATGAACCAAAGAGCTGAAGAAAGTTTCTAACCAGAGTAGTTCCTAACCATGCCTTATTCTCTATTTTACTATTCCCCACATATTGGATATCACATTCTCCCTGGTGATACCATTAGAAGCAAGAGTACAATAAACATCCTCCCCATTATGAGAAGTTATTTTTCATCTAATAGTCAATCACCATGCATTCCAATTAACTTCTAAAACACAGAGGCAGTGGAATTTAAAACAACATTCCCCAGTCTCCCTTGCAGTTGGGAACCTGAATATAATTTGTGTACTGCCAGTCAGATCACACACTGGACACTTTAATTCAAATATGGCTAGAGTTGTGGTTCTTTTTTTTAAATTTTTATTTATTTATTTATGATAGTCACACACAGAGAGAGAGAGGCAGAGACACAGGCAGAGGGAGAAGCAGGCTCCATGCAGGGAGCCCGATGTGGGATTCGATCCCAGGTCTCCAGAATCATGCCCTGGGCCAAAGGCAGGCGCCAAACCGCTGCACCACCCAGGGATCCCCTAGAGTTGTGGTTCTAACTTCATTATCTTTTGGATGAAGCAATGGAGAGGGGAAGGTAGCAAGGCTCTGAGCAGACATGGGAACTTCTGTTTTAAACTTACTGAAAGTGGCAGAAGCAGTGGCAACTTTGGTGGCTTAGTTCTGTGGCATGGTTTTGAAAGTCCATCATGGAATTATCATAACACTCCTGGATTCTTTCCTGATATTATGCAAAGTTATAGGGAGTCATGAGCTAACTGAGGTTAAAGAAAAGCATTTTTAAGGGGCACTTGGGCAGTTCACTTGGGTAAGTGCCCTACTCTTGATTTCAGTTCAGTTCATGATCTCAGGGTCCTGATAATGAGCCCCATGTAGAGCCCCACACCAGGGAGTCTGCTTCTCTCTCTCTCCCTCTTCCTCTCCCTCTACCCTTTCCCCTGATCACTCTCTCTCTCTCTGTCTGTCTAAATAAATAAAATCTTTTTGAAATAAACCTTTTTAAATGTCAATTATAATTGCCTAATTTCATAACAGAGTAATTCTGGAATAATAAAATAAAAACAAAATAATCACAGTGTCACTAAGTAAAAATACCATCCTTAGAAATGCAAACTATTTCCCCTAGTCTATTCTTTATTCAAGTGTCTGTTTTACAGCTCTGATTATATTGCAGAAAGTATTTTATAAACTACATTTTTCATAGAATAGTAAGAATTTCTCATGTCATTTAAATGCTTCAAAAATTACATTTAATTGCTGTGTAATATTTTATAAGAGGAAACACTTCTTTCCACTTATAATATTTTATACAGTAAGTGGAACAATTTTCCAAAACACTCATGTCATTTTGAAACACCCCTTACTCTTCCCCATGGAGATTAAACAAATTACCTGGTTCATTCCCTCATTCATTCATATGTTCATTGCTTCAGTCCAAGAGATATTTTTTGAGAATCTGTACAACATCAGGAACTATTTCAAATGCTGAGGAGAGAGCAAGGAAGAAAACAGGAAAAACTCCTAGCCTCACGGCTGCAGGCATTTATGGCAGGGTTTGTGAGTAGTAAGGCAAAAAAATATATACAAAATAAATAAGTAGAATATGGTAGATTAGATAATGCCAAGTGCTAAGGTGAAAAATAAGTCAGGTTAAGGGGACAGGGCATTCCAAGAATTGCAATTTCAAATAGGGAAGCTCTATTTGTTTCCTAAGGATGCTGTAACAAAGCGCCACAAACCAGACGGCTTAAAACAGAAATTGCTTGTCTCACAGTTCTGGAGACTAGAAGTCTGAAATCAAGGTGTCATCAGGGTCATATTCCTTCTGAAACCTGTGAGGGAAACTTTCCTTGACTCTTCTTAGCTTCTGGTGGGTTGGCAGCAATTGTGGGCATTCCTGGGCTTGTACCTGCATAGCTCCAGCTGCACCTTCATGGTCACGTGGTGTTCTCTTTGTGCGTCTCTGTGTTCACATGATGCCCTTCCCTCCCACCCCCCCCCTTTTTTAAAAGATTTTATTTATTTGAGAGAAAGAGTGACTGAAAGAAAGACAAGAGCCGGGCAGAGGGAGAAGGAGAAGCAGACTCTCCTGCTGAGCAGGGAGCCTGATGAAGCCTGTGAGAAGGACCTCGATCCTAGGACCTCGGGATCAGTACCTGAGCTGAAGGCAGGCACTTAACTGACTGAGGCATCCAGGCACCCAACATGGTTTCCCTATAAGGACCCCAGGCATATTGGATTAGGTGTCCAATCTACTCCAGTATGACCTCATCTCAACTAATTCCATCTATAATGATCCCTATTCCCAAATTAGATCACTTTCTGAGTTACTGGGTATTAGGACATCCACATATATTTCCCCCCAGAGGACACTATTCAACCCATAACCCAGCATGAGGGGTCATGAAGAAAATTGACATTTAATAATGGCCAGAATAAAAGAGAATGAGCCATGGGGATATCTTGGAGAAGAGTGCTTCAGACAGAGAAAATAAGAAGTGCATAAGACCTGAAGCAAAAGTGTTCCAGTATGTTCAGAAAGCACTAAGGTGGCACAGAATGACTGAAGAAGAATGAGAAAGAAGGAGAGTGGTAGGATGTCAAGTCAGGGAGCTAACCAGGGCTCAGATGGTCTGCCTTGTAGAAGCTTCAGCTTTCACTGTGAAATAGATAAAAAGACCTGGGGGGATTTTATGGAAATGAACAACATGCTCTGAACTAGTTTTAACAGAATCATTATGGTAGGAGGGGATTGAAAAGTGCAAAAGGGATGAAGGGAACCCAGTTAGACAGTAATAGCAATTTGCCAGGTGAGACATGATTGTGTCCAGACCAGAACACTAGCAAGGGAGGATATCCATTTCTTTACATTACACCATCCTTACATTCCTGAGATTCTCCTAGATCACACATGATAATGAGCTAGATTAATAAAGCACAAAGATCATGTAATCAGACTCATATTAAAAGCCACTTCCACACTTAGGCACTTCATTATTTTCAGAAACAGCTTAATGGATATTTGCAATTCTATGTTCATGAATACTGTTTCACGGGTTGGGTGTGTAAGCACAAAAATTTAAAAATGTACTAAGGAGTTACATTGAAAAGACTTGCCTATAAAAAAGGAGGAGAGGTTACATACTCTTTACATCATTTTTATGCATGATTTTTGACAAACATCTAAATGTATCTATTTGCAACAATAAGGGAAATCAAATTAGTAAACAGAGTGAGTCAAATAAATGCTATGAACAAAATAACTAAATGACTCATTTATTCATCTTTGTTTAAATGTTCTATAAGAAAATGCATGTTAATGTGTCTTTTTAGGAATAAGGATTTCTTTTTATTTCAACATTCTCTAAAATGTGCAAAGATAAAATTTTCTTGATCAAAATTACAGAGATATAAATAACTAACCCCTTTAATATTTTTTCATCTATATAATTTAAGAACACTAAATATAATTCCTAGTTGTGATCAGGAGCAAAAACAATTGATATCATTGAGTCTTTTATTTCAATAGAAATTTGGGTTATGACTTCTCAGAAAATAATTCCCACTTTGATTTATCTATTTTTTTTTTGATTTATCTATTTTATCTGTATACAACTACTCAGAAAGCAGAGTTTAATAATACGAGGAGGTAAGGGGATTTAAGTACTTCTGAGTGTATACCTATTCAGCAGGCCCCAAATACACTTATCTCTAACTAAAAAAGCCATGTGTCGTGCCAACCCTTCC
The DNA here is from genome assembly GCF_011100685.1 of Canis lupus familiaris. Taxonomy (NCBI): domain Eukaryota; kingdom Metazoa; phylum Chordata; class Mammalia; order Carnivora; family Canidae; genus Canis; species Canis lupus. The sequence continues at coordinate 21,472,815 of NC_049253.1, forward strand.
AATTTTTTTTTATTTCGAAGATAATAAATCTACAGAATATTTGAAATATTAATATAATTAAGGTTTATATACTCTATAGGCTTATTAAACTGTACACATCTTGCCACATTTGCTTTATCTCTCCTTTTTTTCTTCTGGTGATGAACCATTTGATGGAAAGTTGCAGGCATTATGACATTTATTCCTACTTCAGCATAAAAACCCTAATAAGACAATCACCTACATTACAATACCATTATCATACTAGAAAAATTAACATTCATGCAGTACTACACAAAACACTCTATACTTTTCCCTTTTCCCCAAAAGATGTATTTCATCTTCGCTTTTCTTTTTTCCCTATCCAAGTAGAAGCAGTCATTGCCTTTGTTATTTCTTTCAAGTTAGAACAGTGCCTTCTCCTTTTATTTATTTATTTATTTTTTGCTTCTTCTTTTATTCTGTTTTGCCTTTTATGACATTGTGTGGCTTTTTGTTTTGCTTTGTTTTGTTTTGGTTCTTTGGTTTCTGGGTTAGCATCCAGGCCAATTGTTTATAGAGTACTCTTAATTCTGGTTTTATCTTCTTGCTTCTTCATGATTAAATTCAGTTTAAATATTTTGGCACAAATATTACCTAAGTGATGTTTTATACTTGTTATTGCACCATGTCAAGAAGTATAATCAGTTATGATGCTAAATTTGGTTACTCTTTGAGGCTTTTATCTATAGATATCATCCAAATAAAATTGTGTCTTTGTATTTAGTAAATTATCTGTTGAATGAGACTGTAGCATCCTACTCCCTAAAACCCTTTCACCTCATGGTTTTAACACCCACTGGTCTCCTTTATTGTAGACAATAACTACTTTACACAAGAAACATACTTTTTTAACATCCAGGAACGACCTACGCACTCTAAGTATAGCTGTCTTGATAGTGCTTCTTTACTCATCACAAAGCTAATCACACGGCAACCCATAAATTGATCATATCAGTCCTTTAAACAGACAGCAGGAGTTTTGAAATATTTCATTTCTATTTTTTTTTTCATTGTAAATTTCCTTGCGGATTTCTCTGAGCATAGTGAACTTTGTGTGAACAGCTAGGACATGCTAATATAATGATTTTCTCTCAAACTGAGGCAAAGATGAGTAAACATAATGGTGTACTCTTCTCCTTCAAAGTTCTTCTCCTACCTTGAAGAAAACATCTCCCCCTTCCTATTTGAGTGGTTTCATCCAGGACATCACTGTTTACATGACTATTTAATTAAACCAATTATCACAAAATGATCCCAATTTCTTCATTACTGTCCTTTCCTTCACTTAGTAGCGCTCAGAATTTACATCTGCTTGACAATTAAAGTTCCAGTTACTAAAGCCTTTTCTATCTGGTTTTCATTAGTTCATATTAAACGATTCATTGGCTTGATTTTCACTTCAGTAAGCCCTCTCATAAAATCTGGTTAGACATGATGGTGATATAGCACATGAAAGGAAATGAATTAATACATCAGCAAAAACACTGCCAAGCAGACTATTTTAACACATTTTATTATCTCGTGGATATACTTGTCATTCATAGGAGAGATATATCAAAAGGAGAAGAGTGAGGACTCTAGGCAGTTTTAAGGTTGAAGGGATGAAATGAAGCACAAGTTCTGCTTTTACTTCCTGAAGTAGGTGTGTAGTCAGCAAGTCTCTCTGGAGAGGCATTATCGAGTGGACAGTTTCTTAGCATTATAGAAGTTCCCATTAATGCCCCTGCAATTAAGGTTTTTATAGGATTTACTATTTGAAGCCATAATTTCAGATTGGTACAGAGGGCATTTGTGTGTATGTGTGTGTGTGCATGTGATTTACTTTAACGAACAGAAAATACTGATTGCACACTCAGCTTTATTGTGAGATAGGAATATGCCTGTATGCACATCACATGTAGGTGTGTATGTCAATATGTATGTGTGTTACACAGTTGTATACCATTTATATTCGAAATCATAAATATAAACAATTTAGAAATTCAGTAATTCTAAAGAATACATTTTCTTATTTGATTCCCCAGAATCTAGAGAGCATATCCAAAACTGTAATTGTTCAAAAAAATTAAAGAGGGGAAAATAGAATATATCTCGAGGATCTAAATCTCAGTAAACCATTTCTCATAAAGATAGTTACTTATGAAGATGTTTTAAATAATTTTGCTCATATATGTTTGATTCTGAAAATATGTCTGGGTAAGATGGAAAGCAGAACATAGAAACAGGTCCAAGAAACAGCATTCTATAAAATACAGCAACCATATTCATTATCTTTTAATAAAAAAAAAAGTCTGCTTTAGGATTGTAGGTCTTCAAAACATCAAAACTACACCAAGACAAATTCCATATATCCTAGTAGATAGATACAGTTTTTTTGTGAGCTCCCAAAAGCTGTGAACTTTTATAAGAATATAGATACCAGGTATTATACATTAACTCATCAAAGGTAAATTGCTTCCACATTTTCCAATCAAGAACACAAAAGTAGTTTTTATGCCTATAAATTGAATTCAGCATAATAGCAATAATAAGAGATGCAACTTCATTTTACAATGACGTGAAGGCATAAGTCCCTCCCTGTGACTATATGTAATGTGTGGTCATAAGTACTAGATAGTCAAACCGACCTCCCTTATTAATGTCTGTTAAAAATTTTCAGCCTGTTTCTTTCTTTTTTTTTTTTAAATATTTTATTTATTTATTCACAAGAGACACACAGAGAGAGAGGCAGAGACACAGGCAGCGGGAGAAGCAGGCCCCATGCAGGGAGCCTGACGTAGGATCACAACCTGGGCCAAAGGTAGGCGCTAAACCGCTGAGCCACCCAGGGATCCCCCATTCAGCCTGTTTCTTTAACATCTCTGGACATAAGCTTCTTGATGGAGGCAATTTTGTCTAGTTTTCTTACTCTTTATTCCAGGCTGATAAATAGTAGATACTCAATAAATATTTGTTAAATGAGCATTAGTTGTTCTTTCCCTGTTATAGATCCTCGTCCAGTTTCTTAAGCACTGAACTAGAATGTTCATGTGAACTTTCTGTCTACTCTCCTAACTTCTCTTCGTTAATAGTCTCATCAATTCCTACAGCTTTCCCTAGCTTCTCTTTAGACACAGGTCCAAAAGACCCATCTCCAACAATAACTTTTCCCATAAGTTCTAATTTCTCTGTTTATTCACTGACTTATTTTACTCCATGTCTTTCATGGGTTTAAAACTTGGTGTGACCCTGAAGAGCCTAGACCTGGAATTAGAAGATTTGGTGTTAAGTCATGGCCTTACTAGCTACAAACTCTGCGCTGTAACTAAATTACATTATTCTTCCCAGGCTCTGAGGTTTACTTTCCTCAGAGCAAAATGGAGATAAAAAATAACTCCCTAAATTTATGATAACAAAATTTAATCTATATAAAAGGCTCTTTATAGACTCCAAAGCATTGTACACATATAAGGGTGTTATCATTATCCCTTATGCCAAGGCTGTGCCAATTTTTCCATTGGTTGACAAGATTGGGCTTCTTATTTGACTTCTGACTTGACCGGAAGAAACAGGAGACTGCAATCTAATTCATACTCTGCATTTGCTATCTCCTTAATTCAACCTGCTGCAGATTACTGTTCCTCATGCACAGCTCGGGTCATGTCACACCTTGTGGAAAATCCTCCCATGCCTGCCCTTTATCTATTCCAAAGTCCAAACTGTTTCTCATTGTATTTAAGACCACAACCTACTCTTCTCGTCTTACTCCTTTGATCCCTCCTCCTATTTATCTTGCTTTTATCAAATTTTGTTCCTCATATGAGTCATCAAGTTTTCCCTCTTTCAAGATTCTTTTCATTATTTCTATTACTTTGAATTCCATTCCTCTTCAGAATGTTTGAATTCTATTTTTTAAAGGCCCAAAAACACGGTGTGTTAGTTCTGTCCCTCTGAGAAACGCACTGCAAGATGCAATTAGATAAGCAAGATTTTTTTTTAAGGAGCCTGTGAAAGCTAAAGATGAGAAAGAAGAAGGCAAAGACATGCAAAACTGAAACACATGAAGGCAAGGTAGAAGGAATTACATAGGAAGAGAATCTTACTACAACACAGTTCAGTGAAAGTTTCAGCCAAGCCATTCCTGTTGAGAATTTGCACATCTCAAAAGAATGGGCTAGAATTAAGTCCCCCATCACGTTCAGTCATTCACTGGCAAGAGCCAATGGAAAGATCACTCTGGCTCCAACACAGTGCGGGGCTCAGGGGATCAGCTGCTGGAACACAAGGTCAACTATTCTCTCAGCAGGATATCTAATTGGTATATTTTTATGGTCATCACACGTGGCAACCTGTGACACTTTCACTCATTGTTCAACCATCATGGTACTTTACCTCTGAAAATCTCAGGAAATATCACTTTCAACCTCAAATTTAGTTACATATGCCATAGGTTTCTTTCTAGATTATAAATTTACCTTTAGGGAATAAGCCATTTCTCTTTCATTTTTTTTTTTTTTCCTAAAGCACAGATTACATTTTGAAATACAGCTGTGGGCTTGGTCGCCATGGCATAAATGCTCTGAGGAACCAAAATCTAGCTATGGAAAAAAAACTGGGAAATACCATGTTTTGGTTACTACTGATGTGTAGCAAACTGCTCTAAAAGTCAGTAGGTTGAACTAACAGAAATTTATTAGTCATGAATCTATGAGTTGGTGGGTTGACAATCAATTGCCTCTGATTCATGTTGAAGGAGTTCAAGATATACCACCTTGAAATATGCCACTTCGGGATACTGATTATTTTGAGTTGAAGACACTTCCAATAAAGAGAAACTGACCTCCCCCTTTTTTGGTTAAAATAGGCCATAAAATTTCCCATTGAAAAGTGCCTTTTCTTTACCAGGAAGAAAAGAATATCCTTATGACTAGGCACTTGGAGTTGACACTGAAATGGGTCTGTACAAACAAATTTGCTAAAATATCTCTGATCTTTCACTAGTTTTACACCCCCTGTCATACCATACATCCCCTAGTTATTACCTCAGAATTTACTGTCCCTAACACAAAACCCTTTGTCTTTTCATTTCTTCACAAATGTATTGTTTCTCTGTCAAATGGTATAAAAGCTTTCTGCTCCAGTCACTTGTTCAGGAGAGAATTTTTCTTCCCCTACAATGTGGTATCAGGTAGGCCCCTGGGCAAAATAAGAGGTCCAAATGGTTTCATTTGCATAGTTGACAGCTGAGACTGTCAGCCAAGAGCTCCTGTTCTACATGCGGATCACTCCATATGGCTACTTGGCATTCCTCATATATCTTGGTATCTGGAATCCAATAAGAATATTCCAAGAGGACAGATTAATGCCTAATGTTAGTGCTGCATTGGCCAAAGATAGTCACATGGCCATGCCTGGAGTTGTTATGGGAGGCCACTCACAAGGACATAACTATTAAGGGTTATGTGTCACTGGGGGCTCCCAAAATTCAACCTCCCACATACCATTCAAATAATATATGGTAAAAGGTTCATCAAAATCTATTTCTTCATTGCAAAGATATAATAAAAATATAGATGAAATAGGAATAAAGATATAAGATTTTGAAAAAAAATTGAAAATGGAGGATGGGCTATATGATTTTGAAGGCCACTACTTTTTTATTATATATAACACTTTTTTATTAATGAATTTTGCATGACAGTGACATAAATCTCAGTCAAGAGGGCTTAAACAAACAATACTTTCTATGGAAATGTTCAGAATAAAGATGGAGTTTTGTCAAATACCTTTAATACACACACACACACACACACACACACCACATACCGTCTGTTCCTTGAGAATCTTCGCTACAATAGTATCATGCACAGAATCCGTTTGTAGACTAGATTTTATTTAAAATTGTAAGAAACAGAAATAGTACTTAAAAATCCACAATACAATGAAAAATAGATAGGGAAAATATAATACAAATATTAACACAAGCAATTTTAGAGTTGTAGTGCTTTCGTCCAATTACATTCCCAGGAGGGCTCAGCCAAATACAGCAACTATACAACTAACCAAATAGAGCAGAGAACAGATCAAGATAAACTTTTGTCAAGTGATATAGCTGTTTAAAATCAGCAGAGTTTCAAGCTACGAGGCAATTGCCTCAAAGGGATACTTTATTCCATTAGATATCTGGAGTTGCTAATGAAAGGTCATTGGGTTACTTTCAAAATTTTGAAACATAAGATATACAAGCTAAAGAATAAAAGTGTATCATCAAGATATTTTGCTTTTCCCTACCGTTATATAAAGCCAGTATACTAGGCTTGGTTTATATTCAATAATCAGAAACTCAGAAATTTGTTTTGTCTTTGATTACCATGAAATGGGGAATTATTTTTAGCTCTAGGAAAAGAACTGTGTCTACAGGACTTAGAATAGTGCTTGATTTATGGTGGGTGATTAACATTATTTGTTTAATAAATAAATGTCTGCAAATTTATCTGGTGCTTGCTAGAGAAAATATCTTCAAACACAGGATTCACGAAGAAAAAATATAAGTGAAATCTCTATTGTTGAGAAGTAGGGAGTTTTATGTCATCTACATACTGAAATATCCCATGCAATATCACTAGAGGTGTGGCTAAACATGAATCAAAGGTAAAATTAAATGGCATTCCACAACAATTCTAAAGGATGATACTCTATAGGCACTCAAACAAATGACTTAAAATCTAGAGTCTATCAGTGATAGACTCTAAATGTTCATTTGCTTATTACTGGACAATGAACAGCTATAGTTCTTTTTTTTAAAGATTTTATTTATTTATTCATGAGAGACACAGAGAGAAAAAGGCAGAGATACAACATAGGGAGAAGCAGGTTCCTCACAGGGAGCCCGATGTGGGACTTGATCCTGGGACTGGGATCACGCCCTGAGCCAAAGGCAAACGCTCAACCACTGAGCCACTCAGGTGTCCCAACAGCTGTAGTTCTTATATGAGACATGATTTTAGGAATCATTTTTGAGGTACTGACGTTTTCTAAGTTGAGGCAGATGCTCCCTGTACTGCAACTTCTAAGGTTACCAAGGCCTGGCTTTGATCTATGTCCCACCTCATTATTGCTAGGCACTCTTGGCCCACACATGGTCCTTGAATCACTGAAGAGTATTTTAGGTGCGAGAGTATGTATTTCCTTTTCCTCCAGGAATTTCAAATTATGTAGAACATAATTAATGTATTAATTGAAAATGTATGTGTTTGAAATATTACATTGGACAATTTGTGTACACAAAAAAATGTAATGAGAATATTTCTTCTGATATATAATATGATTACAAAAGATTGAATTGCTTAAATACATTTTTATATTTAAAATCTATAGTTATGTGAATACCTGGAACAGCTCTTTCAAGAATGTAACAGTATCTGTATTAAATAATACTATAAATTAAAAATATATATTCATATGGATTACCAGAGGCAACTGCCATGCATGAAATACCTTTCAAAAGTCTACATAATAAAGTATTAGGCCACATCTTTAATACATGAAATTGTATTATACCTTTTTTAATTTTATGTGCAATTTTTAAAGACATACAGAAATCATAAAGACATGTAAGTGCTTCATGGATATATGCTCAAAATGTTTTAAATATCTTTGTAACAATGTGAAAATGCTTGCAGGACCAGGCATAAGCTCTTCTTCATAAACAAATCCGTTCATTCAACATGTAATATTAACTCTAGTAGAACATGAGTAAACATCATTAGATCTTCTTAACAGCATAAGCCCTGAATAATCTTTGTTGTTTCTTTCAAATTGTTAAAGTATTTGAAAGATTAAATATTATAATGAATTATTTTCAAGTTTTGAATCTTATTTTTAATATTAAGACTTTAAATGTTATTGAGTAGGAAAACTAATTAAATGAAAATCACTCTTTATCTGGGAAGAACAGTTACCAAATTGATAAAACAGAGTTTTACTGGGAAGGATAATTATTTTATGTCAACTAAGATTCTTTACCTTGATTAGATATTAGAGCACAGGTCTTTTTAAATAAATATGTATACTGAATGAAAATATGACATTTGCAAATAATATATTTGTAAACTGTTTTGAAATCAGTTATAAGAGGCATTGGTAACATCATTGAAGGTAAATTTGATTTGAACAAAAAGAGTTTCAGTTCCAGACAAAATGGAATAGACTCCTTTATTCCACTTCCTACACTAAGTTCAAGTAAAACTTTGGACATAATACAATGAATATCATAAGAAGGGAATTAAAAAGGTGAGAAGAAGAAGGCATATCTTGAGATTTGAGAAGTGGCCCAACAGTGGGTTCTCTGGGTTATTTTTTTGCTTTTCCTGTATTACAGACTGAAGGTTAAAGAAGCTGGCAACTCAGAAATGTCGGTAGACAAAGATTAAAAAAAAAAAAAAAGTCTGAGAAAAGACCACCCTCTCTAGCCAAAGAATCAGGAAGAATAGTAACTTTCTTTAGCCAATACCACAAGAAAGAACATGCCCTCACCACCTCACCATCACCACCTCTCCTTTCTCTCCTAATTCCCCACCACCACCACTTGCACTGTCATCAGAGGCCAAGTGGAGAGCCTGCACTTGCAACCCTGCCCAGCCTTAGCAAGAGGCATTACACTACCCCATTCATGCTTGTATCAGTGTAAACCAAAGGGTAGGAGGAAATCCCTCCCATCCCAACTAGAGTTCTGAGAGAGAGAGAGACAGACAGAGACAGAGACAGAGAGCTAGTGAAAGGGATTCTTTAAACCTATATATGAAGTCCTAGGCTGACCTCTGAGTAACCCATATGAAAAACTGACCAGATTTAAGCTTAACAAAATATTTGAGAGTTGGACAACTGTTTAGAAAAGCACTGACATTTTCTGACTAACCTCTGAGTACCACACGAAGTACAGCAGATTAGCACTGCAAAGATGGAAAACTAGATTACCATTGGAACCACAAAAGTAGACCAGAACTTGTATGCTGATGGAACTTGGGTGGCTCAGTGGTTGATCATCCCTCTTCGGCTCAGGTCATGATCCCGGGGTCCTGGGATTGAGTCCCACATCAGGCTCCCCACCGGAAGTCTGCTTCTTCCTCTGCCTATGTCCTCTGCCTCTCTCTATGTGTTTCTCATGAATACATAAAATCTTAAAAAAAAAAAAAAAAAAAAGAACTTGTATGCTGACCCTAAACAAGGTGACTGCCTCATAAAACAGAACATTTAAATGTGACCCAGAGTCTAATACCATAATACTCCAAATGTCCAGGGTATATTGGAAAATCACTTAGCATTTAAATTACCAGGAAAATCACAACTGGAATATGAAAAGATAATTAACAGATAGCAATCTCAAGGCAAATCAGTTATCAGAATCATTTGACAAGAATTTCAAAGCAACTACCTAAAAATACTTCAGTGAGCAATGACAAACACTATTGAAACAAGGAGAAAGGATAGAAAATTTCAACAAAACAGCAGAAAGTAGAAAAACAAGAACCAAATGGAAATTATAGATTGAGGTCGGAAAAAACACAAAAACCAAAATAAAAATTTCATTGGCTATGTTCTCTAGCAGAATAGAGATGACAGAAGAAAGAGCCAATAAATTTGAAGATCAGTCAATAAAAATCACCCAATCTGAGCAACAGTAAGAAAATAGATTGTAAACAAAAAAATGAGCAAAGCTTCAGGGACATGTAGACAATAAAGTAGATCTAAAACTTATGTTGTTAAAGTTTCAGAAGAAGAGAAAAATGTCAGTCTCAGAAAATATTTGAATAACTAAAAATTTCCTGAATTTGGCAAGAGGTACAAACTTTCATATTCAAGAAGAGTAATAAATTTTAAAACTAGAAAACCACACCAGAAGACATCATAATCTGATTTCTGAAAACTAAAGATAGAGAAAAATAACCTTGAAAGCAGCTAGTACAATATGACACATTACTTACAAAGGAACAACAGATCAAATGACAGTGGACTTCTCGTCTGAAACCATGAAGGCCAGAAGGAATTGGCAGGACAGTTTTCAAATGCTGAAAGGAAAGAACTTCAACTCAGAACAAATTTCTATATACCTCAGGAATGAAGGGGAAATAAAGACATTTTAAGATGAATATAACTAAGATAATTTGTTGCCAACACACCAACTCACTGTACAGCTCATGGAAGTTCTTCCATCAGAAAGGAAATAATAGTGAGAAACTTAGAACATCAGAGAGGGAAAAAGAACAATAGAATATTCTTTTTTTAGTAGAATGTAAAAATAGGGATATATATAAGAGGCTGTTCTCACTTTGAATATTTAAAATTAAAGTATTTTAAAGACTTACACCTGCTCTGTCCAATAAACACACTGGTCATCTGTAGCTATCAAGCACTTAAAATCTACTCTGAGTGGAGATGTGCTACAAGTATAAAACATACCTTAGATTTTAAAGGTCTACTACAAAAAGTGTATTAGATTCTATTAACATTTTTGTTAGCTATATGTTGAGATGATAATATTTGGATATATTGGATTAAATAAAATGTTTTTAAAATTAAGATTAATTTCATTCCCCCCCCCCTTTTTTTTTAGTGTGGCTACTACAAAATTTAAAATTACATATGTGGCTTCCATTTGTGGTTTGTGTTGTATTTTTCTTGGGCAATCCTAATCTAAAGGGCTTGACATTCACATTCTTTCTTGAATAACTACTAGAAGATGCCCATCAGTAACACAACTTTGAAACTAGCAGAATCCAGTAAACCACACACTTTTGTCCAAACTTCTGATGTATTTAAATAACTCTTGGAACAAAATTTTAGGAGAGTGTAGTTTCAGAAGAATGTGATAAAAGACTATTTATGAGGCATGTAAATTATGCTAAATTAGGTGCCTTATTCAGGAGAAAAAGTTCCTGACTAAATATAGGTCTTGTTTAAAAAAACTTTTGGTAAAGATTTTATATTGGGAATAACTTCTAAAAGCACAACTGCAGTCTATAGCTTAAGACAAGCAAGGATAAAAAGATAGGAAATACAGAGAGCTTTCTCAAACCAAAAGAAGTAAAAGATAATTAGGCAAATAGAAAAGGATTACAAACAGAAATTATAATTTCTGTATATGTTAAAAGTAAATATAAATATAAAAGTAACAGTAAGATGAACCCATCTATGAAGAGATAGAGCATAACAAATAAGAAAAAAGACCACCAATCATGCAAAAGCATTTCAATTTCACTTAAATAAGTGCAAATGGAAAAAAATCAATGAAATACCATTTTGACATATTAAATTGAAAAAAATGTGGTCAAGGTTATCAAAAGTGAACTTGCTTTAAACGGTACTAGTGAGAATAGAAATTGTTATACCCTTTTAGAAGGGAAAATTGACAAAAACCTGCTCATTACACTGTAAAATATAATACTAAAAATCAGATTTTACATGGATGTCAATAATGGAAAATTATTGAATAATTGATAGTATACCATGTGCTATTAAATATTAGCAATTAAAATCAAGTTTTCAAATAACATGTACTAAGGATGGAAAGTGCTTAGAACCTAATCGAATAAAGCATGATACGCAATTGAGTCACAAGATTAAGAAAACTATACATTTAACTAATGCACACAAATATTTGTTCATTTTTAAAGCTAGCAAATAACAATATTTTAATTTATTTTCTGCCAAGGATCAAGAGAAGAGACGCTCCATTCCAAAATGAAGTGTGAGATCACTGTGTGTGGAATTTACAAAAGGAGGCCGTGGAAAATCCATTGTTTTCAACCCTCTCATTCACATCAAAAGGGGAAGTAGAAAATTTCAAGAGTTGGTTAGAGTGTTTGGTGTGCTTCTGTGCATGGCAACCATCCACTCTCCTCCACAGGGAAGGAAAATGAATGAAATTCTCCCTTTGCCTGAACTAAAGAGAGAGTAAAATGAGGAAACTAGTCAAGGAGCTTAGTATTTCTTGCCTGCAGATGGTGTACAGGGTGGACAAAGATGTCTGAATGAGTTTGAGAAATGTGAGGATGAGTCATTCCCTCATAAGCTAATCTGCTAAGGAAAGAAGAGGTGCTTTTTGCACTAGCATCTACCTGTTTCCCAAGATCATCTTGACAAAGTATTTCTGGGGAACAAGATGTGGGTCTCATGTGAGAGACAGCCTGGTTGACTTGCACTGATCTTGCCCAGGATGGCCACCCAGAGCGGCAATGTAATCCTAGCAGTGAGGGGGAGCTCATGCAGCCGTAAAACACTGAAAACCAGAAAGAAAAAGAAAGCAAGGAGAAGCCATAATCTGGCCAAGGGACCTGCATGTGAAGACGCCTAATAGGCAGAAGGGTCATGCAAAGCAGTCTCCAAAAGGAACCACGAAAGTATCTGGTGAGGGAAGATTTGTAAACATCTCCTTGCACAATGAGTATATTTTAGCTCTGAACAGTATTAGTCAAATAGGAGAGTGTCTGACTCCTGTCATTTCTTCCTCATCTCTCCCACTCCCCGCTAGGGTCAGACATTGTGATTGACAAGCGGAAGAAGGAGGGACAAAGACATGAGTCAAGGACAGAGCAGGGAGCACCCCTTTCTCCTCCTGCAGTTGCCTTTCATACAAGTTGGGAAAGAGAAAGTACCTAGTATTTTGAATGAGGTTAAAAATATTGAATATTACTGTCACTGAAAATATTAGCTAATATTTGGGGAATATTTATTTATCTGAAAATGACTAGATAAGCCTGGCAACTGGCCCTCGATTCCATCTAGGAAAAGAACTAGGACCAGGAGAAGAATTCGTCAATAGATAGCTAGGGCAGTCCTTCTAGAAAAAATGCTCAGATGCGTTCCAACTACAATTTATTCTTTAAAATTTCAACATAATACATTAACACATATTTTTTGCTCTTATATATTATTTTAAAATTTAAGTTGCATTAACAAAAATAGTGTATTAAAGAGGTTTACTTTTCACCTGTAGTTATTATAGTTGGACCAGAAAACAGGGTTAGGCACTGGGGAGAGGAGTCTATCACATATGCACAGAATTAGTGCCTCTAGAGTTCATTTATATTTTCTAATTGCACTTAAAAATTTCATGCACACACATTTATGTGCAATATTTTACATATTCTCTAACTTCTTTTTACACATAAGATTATCACATATTTTAGAAATTTACTAAGAAATATATTTCATAATATTATTTATCTTTTAGTGACAAATTTTTAGCAATTTTCCCTGTAAGAAATCTTTAATTTGTGAGGCATGCATTTCTCAACAATGATAAAGACTTGATTTAAGACCTTTGCTGTAATTTTTCTCATTTATAAAAATTCCGAATCTCCTTCATAAGAGTGTTAGGATTTAATTAATCACTTGATGCATTGGGAATATAAAGTACTAGATCAGTGAGAAGATTTTCAGTTACAGTTTTTTCTGTCACCAGTAATGTGGAGCTATGCATTAATTTTTACTTAACTCTCATAGATTAAAAAAAATTCATGTAAATAAACATTAAAAGCGATGATCTGAAATGTTAGTGTCAATAATCACGTGGTTTTGGTAATGGTGAGTATACAATTGGATGTCCTAAAAGAAAGGATGCAGAGAGAGGAATGGTCTTTATTTTCTTCATGGTATTTTCATGAATCACACGGGATCTTATAGTTAAAACAGAAATATTAGGACTGAATTTGTAAAAAAAAAAAAAAAAATTGAAAAAATATTATAAGAAGCTGGTATGTCTACATTGATAAAACAAGCGTGTGTGTGTGTGTGTGTGTGTGAGTGTGTGCTTGTGTGCCTGTGGGGAGAGATAGAGACACCTACAGTGTGGTAGACTGAGTTACAAAATGGCCTCAAGATTTCTGTCCCATGCTGCATTTACCCTGTATATGTTCCTCCTGAATATAGGCAGGGCTTAGAAGATAAGAAGATAATCACTTCTATGACTTGGTTACTCTATAAATGACATTTATATAACCTACTGGAAAGATTCTCATCCTGACATTGAAGAATTAAGTTGTCTTGATATGAAAGGGTAAGCTCTAGGAATGAGAGTGACTCCTGGCTGTCAGCTGTGTTGCTTTCTTAAGGCTCTGAGGATAATCTGTTTCCTACATTTTCCAGGTTTTAGAGGCTACCTAAATTTTTTAGCTGGTGGCCCCTTTCTCCACCTTCAAAATCAGAAAGGGTGAGTCAAGTCCTTCTTAAGAGGAATCACTTTGGCCTCCTCTTTTAGCTCTCTCTCCATATTTAAAAATCTTTGTGATTACACTGGACACAGTCAAATAGTCTAGGAAAAGCTCCCTATTTTAAGATCAGATGATTAACAACTGTAATTCCATCTGTGACTTTAATTTTCCTTTGCCAAGTAATGTAACATACTCGAAAATCCCAAAGATTAGGGTATGGACATCCCTGGGAACTATTGTTTTGGTTAACAAATACCTCAACAAAAAATAGGTATTACTATCATGGAAGAATGACACACAAATACTTCAATTTTAGGGGTTTATTCTAAAATCTTAATCACACTGCTAGGATAAATATTGAGAAAACCTTTTAAGTTACTGAAACACACCAAAACTAAACTTCTTTAGATCTATGTTGAGTCTCCTACAATGTACAGTTTTTAATAAGTTTAATAAATATTATAAGTAAAAAATAATGTTAATGTAAACTTTAATAGAGATGAAATATATTTACAATTCAACTACTACTTATTTAATTTTATTATCTACCAATTGATTGTGTACCTTAGTAATAGAACCAAAAAGCCTCTCTTTATTGCTCAGCATAATCAGGAATATTGACAGGTTCATATTTTATTAAAATCTTCCCTTTTTTCATTGAAAATATTATATATAACACGATTATCACTTAGCTATCTAAATGAGAAGCCAAATAAACCATTAATTTTGATTCTTTAAAATAAAGATAAAATACTAATGATAAAAAGAGTAGAAAAAAAAGTTTCACTTTACTATTCCAAAAACCCTTTCCAATTAAAAAATGTCAGTTTTGCTTAAAATTACCATCAGTGATATTCATCATTTTGCAAAACTATAAATCTGTAGTTTTCAAGGCCTGGTAGAAAGTTCTTGTTTAGTCAACACTATCAAATCCATATTCATGACTCTTTAAACTTAGTTTGTCTATCTCTATCCACCATATTAAGTATGTTCATCATACATCATGATGATGGGCAACACCTGCTCTAGTTCAAAGACTGTTCAGTAATAAACATGCCCATAAAATAAGCAAATAAATCCCATCATGAAGCAAATTGTACAATGGGGCTTTTCTGCTCTAAATAGGGAAAAGCAAGTGTTATCTCAAGGAAATCAATATATACAATCAACTCAACAAACTCCTGTGGTCCTAGCCATAAGCAAATAAGAATTATCTATCAACCTTTGAGGATATCTAAATAATATATATTACCTAAAATATTATCAAACAAATGAAACTTACTTCAGATTGTACATTCCAGACTAGGTGGGAGGAGGGAAGAAATGCTGTGAGATCATTACAATTTGAAATATATAAGTGCTATCTCAGAAGAAGACAGATTTGTACACTAAGACTGACATCATTATAAGGAATGCTCTTGTTTGCAATTTCTGATCAATATAGCATGGATTTTTGTTTTCATATTTGTCTTTTTATTTTTAATACTGCATAATGCTTCTTTGCCATATTAATGTAGATTTGGAGTTTTAAAATAACCTAAGACACTACATCAAAGGCACTTTAAATCTAGAGCCTGACCAGACTAAACAATTGTGTAGTTACAGTTCTCGTAATTACTACCATAACCCCTCCTGTGTTCAACAAGTATTGGGTTTTGAGCAGTGTGCTAAAAATTATAAGATTAGTGAATAAGTTTCCCTACTGCTACTCCACCTTCAGAATGGAATGGTTTATCATGGCAACCAAAAGCAAATATTCTCTTAAGATTCTCCTGTGTAAGAACATGAAAAACTCCTAACTCTAGGAAAAGAACAAGGGGTGTTGGAAAGGGAGGTGGGCTGGGGGTGGGGGTGACTGGGTGATGGACAATGAGGGGGACACTTGATGGGATGAGCATTGGGTGTTATGCTATATGTTGGCAAATTGAACTCTAATAAAAAAAAAAAGATTCTCCTGTGTATAAATAAGTATGAAGTTCTGTAAATTAAAGATAGTTGGCAAGTCCTAACAAGTAGTCCTTTCCAGAGCTTCTGAGAAATTTAGTTATCCAAAAATTCAAAGTGTTACTCTAGGGGATCCCTGGGTGGCGCGGTTTAGCGGCTGCCTTTGACCCAGGGCGCGATCCTGGAGATAGGGGATCGAGTCCCACGTCGGGCTCCCGGTGCATGGAGCCTGCTTCTCCCTCTGCCTATGTCTCTGTCTCTCTCTGTCTCTCTCTCTCTGTGTGACTATCATAAATAAATAAAAAAATTTTTAAAAAAGTGTTACTCTAGTCCTTTAAGTCCCAAACTAATATAATAGCAACCCAATGAATAATCAAATTCTTTGGTTTAGAGTTTTCAATAAATCCCTGGGACAAAAAAATAAAATAAAATAAAATAAAATGAAGTCATATTTTATTACATCTTACTCATTGTGTTCCCATGAGTGGAAGTGGTTTCCCAAAGACAATTTTCAATCCCACTTCAATTTATAGAGTGGCACTAGTTTATTATGTGCATTAAATGAGTGTGTACAAAAACTGCATAGCTTGTGGCTATAATAAATAATGGATATTGAATAAATACTATGAATTTAAACCAAAGATACTAAGTATCTGATCATGGATATATATTTATATATCGTTATATATATATATATATATATATATATATATTTAGATAGATAGATAGATGATAGATAGATAGATAGATAGATAGATAGATAGATAGATAGATATTGCTTCAGCATATTTCAAATGATGTGTTTGGGTTAAAAAGGCTTAGCCATAAAATCCTTGACATCGTAAAATATCAACACTATTACATACAACATAATTACTGTTTGCTATGAATGAAATTGTATTTTCTCAAAATTCAAATGTTGAAGCCTTAACTCCCAAAGTGACTATATTTGGAAATAAGGCCTAGAAGGAGGTAAGTGAAATGAAATGAGGTCATAGAGGTAGAGGCCCGATCCAATGGGATTAGCATTCTTATAAGAAGAGACTCCTGAGCATTCTATGTCCCTCTCTCTCTTTGTGCATATTTAGAGGAATGGCCATATGAAGATCCAGCAAGAAGGCAGCTGTCTGCAAGCCAGGTAAGGAACTCTCACCAGAAACTGAGCCATGCTAGACCTTAATCTGGGACATCTAGTCTCCAGAAATAGTAGAAATAAATTTCTGTTGTTTAGGCCACTAGTCTGTGCTATTTTGTTATGGCATCCTGAGCTAATACAGGTTGCAACTCATTACTTCATTCTTGAGACCACACACACGCACACACACACACACACACACACACACACACACCTATCTCAAATATTGCCTCATTATCATTTTTCTTCAAGGATTAAGTCATTTTTAATTCCACTTTAAACATGATTTTCTTATTACTACTTTATAGGCTTTTTCCTACCTTCTTTACCTTAGGATTTCCCATTTTCTGTTATAGCTCTATGGGTGGTATCACTATTCTTTCATTGTCTCTAGTTCATTTTCCCAAAACAGCTCTACAGCTTTTTCTAATAATGTCAAATACTTCTAGAAAAAAACTCTTATAAAATTCTAACTTAGCCATGGTCATCTTCAGGCTTCTCAGAAACTGTCAAATTCACAAACTATTTCTTTGTGTTATTCCTTATGATTTCCCAGCCCCTACTAGGCAAGAGCTTACGTGGAATTGACTAATCAGTGAGCAAAGAAGATGCCTCTTCAGCTTCTTTTGCTATCCCAGCACTGATGGACTCAGCCTACTGACTCTAACCACTCACTTTCCTGGCCCATGATGCTTATCTCCTGAGGCCTCAGAACGTCTTGGCAAAGATAATATCAACTGGGTCTAGTTTCCAAAAGCAACAGAAGTCAAGTTGCCTGCAATACCTTCCACTGTTGGAGATACAAGCCCTGGATGGGCAACAAGGTTCTGTAGTGTGTTTTGGGCATTGTTCTGGATTGCATAGCCCCCAAGCCTAATTCTCTCACCTTCACCCAAAGGTTCAGTGAGTTACTTCAGTCCTTTAGTAAATAATGTTTCTGCAATGAGCCACCCAGACTTGATTTTAGTTTTTATACGATGAAGACAAGTGATTGACATTCAGCATTACCTAGATAGAAGTAAAGACCTAGGTATTGAAAGAGCACTTTCAATAGATACCAGACAGAATTAGTGGTCCAATAAAAGGTAAGAGTTACAATTTAGAGGAAAACAACTCTCTTGAGAAAATTGTGGTTGAATTTCTTCCAACTAAATTGGCCTTTAAAATTTTGAATGTGAAACATTTAAGAAAAGAGCCTGTAGAGACATAATGGCAGGCTATAGTAAAAAGATTAATACTGGTATATCTTCTTTCTTTAATTTTTACCAAATGTTTTATGCCTTTAATCACATAACATTAAAAAATGTAAATAATTTTATTTTACATTAACTTACTTTTTCATCACGAAACTCTTGCCTCTGTTATATAAATGCTTTGTCTTAGATTTGAACCTGAGTGGAGTTGAGAGTCCTATGTACAGTGCTAACAAAAAATGCCAATATACTTGGAGTTTTATAATATAAATTAAAAGAGTGTGGGCAGCCCCAGTGGCTCAGTGGTTTAGCGCCGCCTTCAGCCCAGGGTGTGATCCTGGAGACCCAGGATCGAGTCCCTCATCAGGGTCCCTGCATGGAGCCTGCTTCTCCCTCTGCCTGTGTCTCTGATTCTCTCTCTCTCTCTCTCTGGATCTCTCATGAATAAATAAATAAAATCTTTAAAAAAGAGTAAAATTCTTAATTTTTATATTTTTGTTCATTTACAAATGAGTTGAACCAATTGACAATATCTTTCTCTAAAGAACTATGGAAACTTGAAAGGCATTATCTAATTCATGTACTAACCAACGTTGGTGTGATGTTATCATCCTCATTTTAATGTTGGTATAACTGAAGGACAAAAAGTTAAACATTAGCCCAAAGGCACACATACACACACATATTGCCAAAACATTATGTCTATTTCCTGCGGTGCCTGAGTGGCTCAATCAGTTAAGCATCTGACTGTTGATTTTGGCTCAGGTTAATACCTGAGGGTTGTGGGATTCAGCCCTGCCTCAGGTTCCATGCTGGGCCTGAAGCCTGCTTAAGATTCTCTCTCTCTCTTCCTCTGTGCCACCCCCTCATTTGTGTATGCACATGCATGTGCACACTTTCTAATAAACGTGTATGGCACAAGGGTCTGCATGCATTTAGATTTTCTTTCTTTTCCTTAAATTGACAACAATGTCTAGCAGTTAGCTCATCCTTTTATTTTAATTTGGTCTAACCCAGATAAAAAGATGAAAGTATCCCACCATGCAATACATGAGAATGATAATAAGAGAGGAAAATACATGTTTGTTTGTTTTTTGAAGTCCTGATACTTCAATTAATAGCTGAAGCAAAGTCAGGAAATTCAGCAGGACATTTCAGGAGGGTCATGTGTGTGACTGAAGTAGTTGGACTACAGGAAGAAAAGTGACAAAAGAGAGAAAAAGGAAAGACAATCATGGGAGGAATGGTGTAAGGCTAAGATCTCTTCTGACAGTTTTCATCGCACTCAGAAGCCAATAGGGAGTTGTGAATAAAGAGGGCAAGGTCATTTCAACAATTTTAGCTTAAACCTCAAGAAGAAGCAAAGGGAGCTGCCTTGTTTCCAGAGTTGGGCAGTCCCTCAGTGTCTACTAAATGTGACAGACAAGCAAACCTCTTGCAGCTGAGGGAAGCAGAAATAGCAGACCAGGAATAAAACTCTACACCCCAGGTCTGAGGACCATGGGCAGTAGTGGGGCAGCAGGGAGTATGGAGGAGAACAGGACATGATGATAGTCTATACACTTAACAAATTTCATAAGCAAAAACCGAAAGTAGTCATCATTCCATTAAAAGAATATTTTTGCAGTAGGTGGACTTGGTAAAATTTTACATTTACACCATAAAAAAAAACAAATATCAGGTATGGATTATTATTTCACAATTCCACATAAATAATTTCTGAAATATTAATATTTATTTTATTCTTCAGAAATAGTCAATATGTAATCCTGGGATGATGAATTCAGGACAGACTGAAAGAACAAAACTGTGTTATACAGATGACACCACATCTTTAAGAAATTGTAGTAAATGCACTACTCCAAAGGAGATACAGAAAAGTCATGTCAGCCAAAGTACTATAAAAACTTATCTTACCAAGCTATCTCCTGAAGCAGTTACATCCCCTAGCCATCTCAAATAGCCACTGGATTCCACTGAATATCAATAGAAGGATCTCATTTATCACTTCCTAATCCAAACCATAATTCATCTTTTCAGTACCATACCCTCTTCCTAGACTCATCTTCTTGGACAAAGGACTTTTTCCTTGGGGCTATTCCATTTAGTGATCACTCCCACATCAATTGTGACTCCCATAATCAATCACACCAAGAATGGAAAAGTCACTCATCAGTAGGTTCTTTATGTTTCTGCTCATGATTGCATTTGGAAGCTTTATGCCTGTTGCAAGGTTTTGCAAGTCAACATCAATTACTTGTTCTTTGAAAGGCCCCATTTTGGCATGGCATAATCTGGCAACCTTTGCCCAGAGAATTACATTTTAGTAATTAAAAAGGAGTATAAGCACACCAGCCACTTAAATTTACAGAAATGCAAGGTCAGTTCTCTGCTTTTACCACATTTTTTTATTCACTTCTCTTATTCACCACGCAGATGTCTAGATTTCTCCACACAGACAGAATGAGCTGAGTCCAGTCAGCCCACTTCAGAGGTTCCTCAACCTGCTCTCATTAAAGTGGGAAAGATGTGGGTTCTTCACATGGGATAAAAAATGTACTTAAAAATATTTCCTGTTTAATCCTGAATTGAGCAGAGCTACACAGAAAAAAGGGACAAAGCTTTGAAGTAGTATAAACATTGTTTGAATCTTTGCTTTGTCCTTTTTTTCCTGTGTGTCTATGGACAAAATCTTCACCTCTCTGAGCCTCACTTTCTTTAATCTGGGGATTATACTATTGACAATTCTGAGAGACAATGTATATGAAGTATTTATCTTATTTTTTTCATTTTAAAGTTTATTATTATTATTATTATTATTAGTGATGCATATTTCAAAGTTCACTCTTTCTTTATATGACATTCTAAAAATTCAGGGTTCCCAGAGCCCAGTGTCTCATTAAAAGGATAGTAGCCAGGGATGCCTGGGTGGCTCAATGGTTGAGCATCTGCCTTCGACCCAGGGTGTGATCCTGGAGTCCAGGGATCAAGTCCTGCATCAGGCTCCCTGCATGGAGCCTGCTTCTCTCTCTGCCTGTGTCTCTGCCTGTCTCTCTCTGTGTCTCGTGAATAAATAATAAAAAATAAAATCTTTAACAAATATAAAAAATAAAAGGATAGTAGCCATATAATAATAAAACTTATTTTATATAAATATATATGTGTAATACATATATGAATGAATATATGTATATAAATGTATATATAAATATATATCCTTGGGCAGCCTGGGTGGCTCAGTGGTTTAGCGCTGCCTTCAGCCCAGGGCCTGATCCTGGAGTCCTGGCATCAAGTCCCACGTCGGGCTTTCTACATGGAGCCTGCTTCTCCCTCTGCCTATGTCTCTGCCTCTCTCTCTCTCTCTCATGAATAAATGAATAAAATATTTAATATATATACATATATATCTCCTATACATATATAGGTATGCATAGAATGTGATATATAAGTATATCCATAGGCATACATGTATGTATATACTTGAATAAATATATCTAAGTATATGTGCAGACCTAATGAAATCACTCATTCCTTGTAGTCACAGTCAAGCCTGCTGAGTATAAGACCCAACACTTAATTGTGCAAATGAAAAGGTACAGTATAAATTGAGCTTACAGATTTCTCCTTTTTTTTTTTAAGATTTTATTTATTTGAGAGAAAGAGTGCAAGCAACAGAGAGAGCACAAGCAGCAGGGAGGGGCAGAGGGAGAGGGACAAGCAGACACCCCACTGAGCAGGGAGCCTGACTGGGGCTCGATCCCAGGACCTTGGAATCATGACCTGAAAAGAAAGGAGCCATTTAAGCAACTGAGCCACCCTGGTTCCCCAAACATACAGATTTCTATCTGAAAGTTAGAGCACTGATTGGGAAAGATTGGGACACTGTGATTTGGAATGGAAATACATGGGTGAACTTGAATAAAGCATCCTGAATCCCTTAGTTTTTCTAAGTCTTCTTTACCTCTTCCCATATCTGAGGAAACTAGTTCTCTTTGCTTGAAGACCATGTAACAACCTTACCTGAGGCAGTAACATATAGAGAAATGTTGTGCATTTCAAGATCCACTCAAACCATCTGTTACCGCCTCTAAACATATTTCATTAGATTTACTAGGCTGAAGGAAACAAGAGTGAAGTCTAACTAAGAAGATAGTTTATCCTTCATAGTAATTACAATATTTAGTTAATTTATATCACCAGAAACTTGGGGAAATATACGTAGATGATAATGACTCTAAGAGTGTTAAACCACAGAAGACAGAGTATAATTTTTGATCATGCCAACTGATTGATACAGATGCACATCTTATCACAGACTGGATTTAACATGGTGGCTCAGGTGATAAAAGCAGCTCTAGCAAACTGTTTTACACTAAAACGTAGATTTGAGAGTAGCCTATATTCAACAAAGTTGATTTTCCTTAGTATAACATGGAAGGAGGAATCAGAAGGCTTAAAAAGACACATGTGGAAGTAGATATATTATGTGCAACTGCACACCAAACACCTCATTCTTTGAGAGGGCCCAAAGGATGCACCCTTTAACAAAGTATTGAGAAATGCATTCGATATGGTAGCGGGTTTCTCCCCATGAGTGATTCAAAAGATGAAGGCCAAAGCCACAATGTCTTTTATGACCTATCCTTAGAAGTCACACATCATCACTTTCAAAGTATATTATTGGTCATACTGATTAACCTTAGGGAACTATACAAGAGCACAAATACCAGAAGCCAAAGATGTTTAAGGGCCATTTTGGAAACCAATTACTTCATCTCATTTGTGAATTTGACTTTAAAATAATGAATATAATTTAAATAATTATGATGGAAAGTTCAAATGACAAAAAAGTATCTTGATATCTAAGGCTAAATTTTAAATATTTATATATTCTAATTCCTTAGTCCATTTCTGGCATAACCAAAGAGAGGAACTATTTCAAATGACTAAACATAAATTTGGCTGTATACATTCCTAAGTCACATATATCCTAAACACCAAAAAGCTGACAAAAATAGTTTCAAATTTTTTTCAGGTGATCAAATTATTGGTGGTGGTGCTGACAGTGTTTTTTTCTGATAGTAATGATTATGGTAGGTGTGTATTGTAGAATAAAGCCAAAGTATAATTATATTGGAGTTATTGGAAAAGTAGATTTTTACCACTGTTTGATAGAAGATGTAGACACACAATCAATGAGGTTATGTATACAGTTCTAATTCAATTAGTGCTAAATTTTAATTCAAAGAGTCTGAATGAAGGTATTAAGTATTATGCAGGCATTTGTTCACTATCCCATTGAAAAGGTCTAAAACTTGATGAACTTGGTTGCATGATTCCACCAGTGCTTGGACTATAGTCGCTGATATAATTTCCCATATGAAGGTGTCAGGGGCACCTTGCAGAAGTGTCTGATTCCAGTTCCAGGGAAGAAGATATACAAGATGAGTCTGTAATATTTTTCCAACCAGAAACCATTGAAGACTACTGATTTTTTTAATAAAATGATTCCATAGTCAATTTGAAGGATCTCCCACTGACCAATGAATTAAAATACATCAAATATGATTAAATCCATGGGTCATTAAGGTTCTTTTAAAAAAAAATAAGAAACAAGATAAAGATAGAAGAGACAGAAAAGTTATTGTTCACCTATAGAAGGTGCAAAGTTACCAATTCATTATTTCAAAAACTGGCTAATACAGAATGAAGAATTAATCAAACTTTTCCTGTACCAACTTACCAACTGAATCCCAGGGTAACCAAATATGTTTTGAGAAGTTTCTCCTTATAATTATGTTCTAGGCTGTCAACAAGTGAAATAGATATAATTAGAGTATCACCATTTTGCTGTCTGTAATGAATTGATGGATTTAGATAATTAGTACCTTGTAGAGAAGCATCAGTGCTTCTTGATGGAAATAGACGACTACTCTAAAGTATTTTTGCAAGAAAATCTAACCTAAATATGATCAAGCCCATAAATCTAACTTCTCTGTTTCAGGAAATACAAGAGTCAGAGAAATATGTTATATAACTCCACGTCAAAATTCAAACTGTTGGGGCACCTGGGTGGCTGACCTTTGTCTTTGGCTCAGGTCATGATCCCGGAGTCCTGGGATCTAGTCCCACACTGAGATCCCTGCAGGGAGCCTGCTTCTCCCTCTGCCTATGTCTCTGACTCTCTCTTTGTGTCTCTCATGAATAAATAAATAAAATCTTTAAAAAAAAATCAAACTGTCATGAATTCAAGTAATGACTGTTTCTTCAAGATATAAATTACAAGGGAAAAAAGAATTAATCATTTACAATTGAGAGACATGAAAATATATCTACCAATTACAATGTGTGGAAGCTTTTTGGCTTTTGCTTTGAACACTTATGAAATAACTGGCAATATTTGAATACAGACTGTGGAGCTTACTAATATTAAGAAGTATTATTTTTTAGTGTGTAATGGTATTACTGTTTTTTAAGACTTTTATCTTTTAGATGTATATACTGACTACTTATAGACAAAATTATATGCTCACTGGAGTTTGCTTCGAAATGAAATCTGGAAAGAAAAACATGGATATAGGTGAAACAAAATTGTCCTTAAATTGATCATTGTTGAGTCTGAGTTAATAGGCATATGGCATTAAATTATCTTCTTTTTTAGTAAATATATATGTTTTATATATAAGTAATGTATTATATATCACTATATTTTGTATGTATTTGTATTATATTTAGAGTCTTTAAAATAAAAGATTTTAATTAAAATATGAATCTACATGTTTTAGATTTTTTCTATGAGGCCATTAAAAGTATGACATTTAGTGTAGATAGTTATACTCTCATATCTCATATAGTTCCACATTAGTATGTATTTCCTTTCTGGCAACTCCTATGATTAAAGTATCTTCCACTCAATCTGTTTTCTTTCCAAGCACTTCAGACACCAACAACCTTACAGATTTGCACATGGCTTTATGCCCAGGCTTTAGGAAATGAGGCTAGAGCCAACAATAAAAGTAATGACTAAGCACTGTCTATTATTATTTAGATACTCAAAGGGCTTTGAATTCAACAATTAACGAAATTATACTTGGCTACAGATAGTCACTTAATTTTATAGCCTACTGACTTTGATAGTCATAAGAGAGCTTGGATTGTAGAGAGAAAATTGACAAGGATTGTAGAGATAAAGATAAAGGGATTGGGTTAATGCCTTATTATCCTTGTATCTCCAGCACTGTGCATAGTGCTTAGCATACAGCACATGATGAATAAATTTTGATTTACAATTGAAGAAAGGAAGATAGAATGAATGATAGAGAAAGAGAGGAAGAGAAAGAGAATGGAAAGAAGCTAAACCATTATACAGCTATAATGCTGTATAAAAAGAACTGCAATGGGCGCCTGAGTGGCTCAGTTGGTTCAGTGTCTGACTTCTGATTTCGGCTCAGGTCCATGATCTCTGGTCACAGCCCTACTCAGGGCTCCATGTTCAGCAGGGCACGTCTGCTTAGTATTCTTTCTTTCCTCTCCCTCTTCCCCTCCCTACCCCTACCTCTCTCCTTCTCTGTCTCTCAAATAAATATTTTCTTTAAAACACACACACACACACACACACACACATCTTCAGTGGCAAACAAAAATCAATTTTCAATGCCCAAGTTCCTGGATTGCTTTCTATTTGGATCTGCTGAATTATACTGCACTCACTGTATTGGCATTGGACTTACTTAGGCAGGCCTCAGATGAGACAACTGAAATAATTTGACTCTACCAGATATTTCTTAGACTCTGGCATGTTGTAGACTAGGCATGATGATGGCAGCAATGCAAGAGAGAGATAAAGCTTGTTCACTCAAGCACTTTTCCAGCTTCTGTTTGGTGATATTTGCTATATCCTATTGACCCAAGCAAGCCATATGATCAATCTCAGAACACTTCAAAGTTAGGTGACAAAGACTGGATACAGAAGCAGGGAAGAATGGAGGCCATTTTTTTGCCATCTACCACAAAAGAAATAAAGATATGAAACACATGACAGGGCAAACTAGAGCTCTGAATATTGCTTTTTTTTTTTTTTTTTTCCTTTTTCCAACCCCTAAGCAAAGATAATTGGAATCAGTACCAATTAGCTCAATCAACTTTTGACTTTGATTTTTATGTTCAGTTGCAACGTTTATTTCATTCTTTTATTAATCAAACAATTGTTTATTGAGCTCAACCTCTTTGCAAATACCTGTATAAAGTATAATCTTTTGCTCATGTCAATTACTTGATAAATATTGATTAAAATGGCAATTTTGGCCACAGAGTCATTGTTTACCTTGCACCATTCCTTATTTGGCTCCATTATCCCATATTCAAGAGCTGTTTAAGCAGAGCAAGGGTTAGCCTATTTATCTACTACTGGCATTTCCTTGCATGTGGAGGGAGCCTTCATTGGCTAATATTCTTGCCCTATTTGTAGTCTAACTCCATCTCAGGTATAAAGATTTTCTAACTAGTGAGCATGGAAGGAGAAACTCCATCCCTTTGTTTCTCTTTCTTACAGGGGAACAAACTCATATCAAGAATATTTTCATTCCATTCTGCTCCTGTAAGAAATTTCTATGGGAAGAACTCCACCTACTTTGGAGTTAAATATTAAGAAGTCCTCTTGCCTTCAAATATAAGCTAAGTCTTCCTATATTCACTGTATCAATAGTTGATGTAATTCGGTTTCCATCTGCCCTATTCTGGTTCAGAAAGTGTTTGTGGAAAATGTGTGCTATGTATGGCTTTCTGCCTCCAAAACACTTCCAACAAGTCATATTTTATTATTCTCCATGATATGTTGTATTTGTTATTAGAAGGTTGATAGTTGCAATGAAACGCCGGGACACCTGCACCCCGATGTTTCTAGCAGCAATGTCCACAATAGCCAAACTGTGGAAGGAGCCTCAGTGTCCATCGAAAGATGAATGGATAAAGAAGATGTGGTCTATGTATACAATGGAATATTATTCAGCCATGAGAAACGACAAATACCCACCATTTGCTTCGACGTGGATGGAACTGAAGGGTTTTATGCTGAGTGAAATAAGTCAATCGAAGAAGGACAAACATTATATGGTCTCATTCATTTGGGGAATATGAAAAATAGTGAAAGGGAATAAAGGGGAAAGGAGAAAAAATGAGTGGGAAATATCAGGGAGGGAGACAGAACATGAGAGACTCCTAACTCTGGGAAACGAACTAGGGGTGGTGGAAGGGGAGGTGGGTGGGGGGTGGGGGTGACTGGGTGATGGGCACTCAGGGGGGGCACTTGATGGGATGAGCACTGGGTGTTATTCTATATGTTGGCAAATTGAACACCAATAAAAAATAAATTTATAAAAAAAAAGAAGGTTGGTAGTTACATGGATTTGATATAATCCAAATGAAAACATGTTGCTCAAACCACATAGTTAGTGCCCTCAGCATAAGTTTTTCAAAGATAGCAAGCCATATACAATACCAGTCATTTGATAGCAAGTGAAAAATTTAATTATCTGATTCATAAAATGCTTAATACCCAGAACTTGAAAATATTAAAATAACCATCTTTTTTTTTTTTGCTTTTCCTACAATGTCAAATTTTGTCTGCAGAGCTTAATTCAGTCACATTCAGATGGAAAATTTCAATAACCTCCATTTCTTATAACATGTTTCTTTTTATTTCCCAAATGATCTACTAACTTTAGTTTTGTAGAATGTATTTTTACAAGCATTTCCCCAAACCAGTTGTATAATATATATTAAAAAAAATCAAAGATGGTTAGCTAATCTTACAAATAAAGATGCTGGATATAAAGCATTAAAGAGCCATTAGCTCTGCCCCATGCTTGAAAACAAAAAATAGTAATTTCTGTGATTCGATATAGTTTACATTTGTTTGCTAAAAACTGCTATTTAAAGCTTGTTTTTAACCATCAAAAAAGTATTTCCCAGTATGTAATACAAGAGTTTGTTTAAGGTAATGAAATTGTTATGACTAGCTTCACAGATTATTTATTTGGCACCATATAGAAAGATGAGTACTAATAAAGTGAATTAAACATTATAAGTTTTGCTGTATGTTTTCATGACCTATGGCACCTTCAAGTGGTAAGCAAGGTCATAAAAAAGATAAGATCTATCATATGTTATGCTTCACAAACTATCTCCATAGAAATACAGAGTTCATTTTCTTTCCTGGTCCAAAAGTGTTTGGTTAAGGTTCACTACTGATTTGAAATTTAAATAAAACTTTTCTCATGAATGAAAGGATTTTGTTAGTCATGCATGTACTGTCTTTTTTTCTAATATGACCTCTGTTTTCAAATGAATGACTCACTCCTCTTCAAAAGCTGATGGAATTTGTGAGGAAAAAAAAAGCTACTATAACTTGAAAGACAACTATTTGCCTTAAGTGCTTATCTCAATATTTTTTGATGCAAAAGCTAAGATGCATCAAAAACAATTTTCCTAGCTTTATTTGTATCCAGTTTACCATTTTTGAAATAGACTAGGTATAGAAATGTAATGGAAGAATTGTGGCTTTTTATACAATCCTAAACTTGGCTCTTAATTTAATTTAAATATACTAAAAGATCTGAGAGTGTCAGATAAAAAGTAACATCATTTTGCCTGTATGATACTGTATAATGGGTCTCCATATTTGTCCTACAAATGTCCTACATGGCCGAGTAACAAAATAAATATCTTGAGTACTTATTTTTTTTTTAATTTATTTATGATAGTCACACAGAGAGAGAGAGAGAGGCAGAGACACAGGCAGAAGCAGGCTCCATGCACCGGGAGCCCGATGTGGGATTCGATCCCGGGTCTCCAGGATCGCGCCCTGGGCCAAAGGCAGGCGCCAAACTGCTGTGCCACCCAGGGATCCCATATCTTGAGTACTTATATTGTGTTCTTTTCATACTACCTCTTTTGTAGTATGAATTTGATTGATATTTTTGATTAACCCAATTTCAGCATAGAAGGAGGCACAGCTGAATATACTGTATTTAAAAATGGTTTGAATTGCAAATTCCAATCCACTATGTAAGTAGCTGTTACCTAGATTCTAGGGATGCCTTTCATTGTCATCAAAATTAAAACCTTCCTGTAGCACAAGGAAATAGACTCATTCATTCTTTAAAATAACACTCTTTCTCACTGCCTAGGGAGCCTTGAGGTTAACAAAAATAACTGCAGATTTAATGTTAACATTTATTTTCGTTCATAGAAACTTATATTTACAGAGCAAAGATTTAACATTTTAATCAGTGTTGTTAATAAGATCGGTTTTGTTTTCAATTCACTGTTGCTACAGTGCTCAAATTATTTTATAGCTCAGATAATTCAAATAAGAAGCATACATTTAAAAGGCTTAACCAAGGTTTACCATGAAAAAAACTCTGTTTATGTACAATGGATAGAACTGCAACACGAAAGCCACTTCTTAGAAAATAATTTATTACTCTTTTATTTAATCATTGAACACATACCAAGCCAACTCATCTTATGCTGGCTACTACATTAAGTCTATAAAAAACAAACAAACAAACAAATGTACAAGCACATTGAGGACACAGGTGTGGGTTATAATCTCAATTTTATAGATGAACACACTCAAGTTTAGCAATGTTAAGTAATTCTCCCAGACTACATAACCGGAAAGTGATAGACAATGAACCCAGACTCGTATTTTTGGCATTCTATCCTAGACACCTCTTCTATTTACTGCCTGCTTTATTTTTTCATCTCCTCTACTTGCTTTAATCTCCTTGAATTTTGAGTGTGTGTTTCTAGATTTTTCCTTCTCTTAAAAAAGTCTTCTGGTGATATTTTCTGACACTCATGAAATTTGCTACTCAAAATAAATGCTTGGCCAGTCTCAGTTAAAAAGTCATTTTATCAATGGGACTTTTGTGATCATCCTGTCTACAATTATACCTTCACCCTACCAGTTTTCCCTAAATTTCACCCTGATTATTTTCCTCATTCTGCTTATCACTATTCACGTGTATTTTACTGGTTTATTATTGTCTTTCTTTCGTCACTAGACTCTAAGCTCCATGAAGTAAAGTTTTTTTTCCTCTGTTTTGTTCATCTCTGTAACTACCAAGGCAAAATAGTGCTTGGGACAAACATCCTAGATATTTAATAAGTATTTGTTGAATGAATGAATGAATGAATGAATGAATGAATTAGCAACCTGTTCTTGGAATGCAGAATAGACATCACAAAAACCAACCTGGAAGCCAATTCAAAAGTCCAGATGCTTAGTTTCACAAATAAAGTAGTGGCAATGAAAAGAGAAGAATAAATAACAAATCTAAGAAATGTTTGATTGGATAGGAAAGGTTGGTCTTGTTTACCTAGTAAACACCTCTTAAATTAGCTATCTCTCTTTTAAATGTGCAGATTTAAAGTGACTTCGCATCAATCTCTGGGATCTTAGAAACAGGAAACCTTAGATTACAAAATCATCTCATTTATCCCCTTAACATACAGAGGAAGAAACTGAGGGTCTGGTTGGTTAAGTAATATATACAAGGTGCACCAGTCCAAGAATTCTCCCTATACAAAACAGTTTTATGGTGGGCAGCAGCAAATAGATTTCTAACGTATCCATTGTAATTTTTGAAGATAAAACTTCATTGGAAGCATTTGTTAATTTTGGTGTGCATCAAGATCAATTGTGAACTAATGACTCCTCCTGATTATTTTTATTTAAGAATTTATTTATTTATTCATGAGAGACATAGAGAGAGAGAGGCAGAGACATAGGCAGAGGGAGAAGCAGGCTCTCCTCGGGGAGCCGGATGTGAGCCTAGATCCCTGAACTCCAGGCTCACGCCCTGAGGCGAAAGCAGAGCCTAACCGCTGAGCCATCCAGGCATCTGGACTCCTCTTGATTAAATCGTATGTTACTAGCCATTTAACAATGCCTATCTAATCCAAATATCAACATGTTGAATATAGAACCGTGGAATACAAAAGTCTAACCTTGAACAACATTCTTACTGGGTAGTAAGAAAATAAAATAATAAGCTATAAAATGCAGGGAAATTTTATATCAAGAGTTTGATGAGAATATGCCTTTTGTATTTGCAATATAGCTATTAAATGTTACAGATTGATCTTTAGAGCCCACTGAGTATGAAGGCTTTTCTACTACTTAAAAATGTTACAAGAGAAAAAGTCTCATTTTAACATGATTGTAAACGAAATAAAAAGGTCATAAAGAGTGCAAATTTAAAACATAATACAGGAGAAACTCTAGCATTTTAAAAACTCCTTCTTATTCACAAAATTTACTTGAAGGAGTCAATTGTAACACATGCTCTTCCAATTCACAAGTTGTTTCACTTTAAATATAAAGTCACAATGATGATAAATAAGTCCTACAAAATATTCAAAAATAAAAATAAGCATACATTTAATTTCTATATCCATGTCTTCAGAAAATAACCAAACCAATCAACAATGGGATGGTGTTGTTAACCAAGACTCATTTGATATATTTTCCAGAATATAATTTTGGAAATTGTTTGGAATTACAATTTGGAAATTAATTTTGCAAAACCCTGGGCAAATTATAAACGTGAGTCCCAAAGAGATGACTAGACTGGGTCTAGAGAGATTAACTATACGACCAATTAAAGGAAGAAGATTCATGGAAGTGCTAAGATCGTTATTTGTCACCCCAAATTATTTTGCTTTACAGGATTTGTTGTTCCATTAGATTAATACAGGAAATGTAAGGCTTGAAAGGTAATCAATTACTCACCACCTACATGTTTTTCCCAGTACTCTTCACACTGCTGCCATACGCCCATGTTCCTTCCGCATAATGAAAAAGACAATGAATTTGAGTGACTTCCATGTTTTGGGAGGGTTAAAAACTCAACAATCTTTTTTTTTTTATGTGCACCCCTATGTTTATTGCAACATTATTTACAATAGCTAGTATTTTGTTGTTGTTTCATATTAGTTTATTTAAGGTTCCATTTTCACTCCTCAATAAATGTTATGTTTTTTTTTTATTTTTATTTATTTATGATAGTCACACAACAGAGAGAGAGAGAGAGAGAGAGAGAGGCAGAGACACAGGCAGAGGGAGAAGCAGGCTCCATGCACCGAGAGCCCGACGTGGGATTCGATCCCGGGTCTCCAGGATCACGCCCTGGGCCAAAGGCAGGCACCAAACCTCTGTGCCACCCAGGGATCCCCTGTTATGTGTTTTGTATATGCTTCTTCACTCATTAATCCATCCAGTTCTGAAGGATTACTGAGGCCTTTCAAAACTGGCATAGGTGCCATTTTTTACTATTAAATGGAGAATTGAGGTTGCATATAAGTGTTTCATAACTGCCCAGCCTAGTTCATTCTGTAACATCACCTGCATATGAAACTTAATGGTGGTCTGACCCCTCATAACAGGTGTAACACCTATGGGCTTCTGCTCTATCCATACTGCTTATGGAACTCTGGCATAAGCAGCTACCATGGCCTCATTTCTGATCTGGCTTCTGCTCCTGACCTGGATTTTACCTAGTGCACGTTCTTGCCACAATCATTCTTTGAGCCTGCGGTATTTTCTCTCCCATCATCTTTCTAGGTTGATAACCTTGGTTCCTATTTTACTGAGAAAACAGAAGACTTCAGAAGAGTTTCCACCCACTCTTACCACCACATTTCATAGTCCAGCTATATTTATCCTGTTATCATGGAGGCACTCTCCATGCACCTCTCAAAGACCAGTCCCTCCCATCTCTCTCCCATGCATTCAAAGACACCATTCCAGCCACTGTCCCTTTTCTCTTCCACTTTTTAAAATACTTCCTTTAATACTCATTCCCATTAGCATCCAAATACTGGAATGTCTTTCCCTTGAAGATATTTCCTTCTAGTTGCTAGCCAAGTACTCTTAAGCTACTTTATCATAATTTTTTTTTTAAAGAGTTATTTACTCAGGGGATGCCTGAGTGGCTCAATGGTTGAGTGCCTGCCTTTGGCTCAGGGCGTGATCCCAGATTCTAGGGTTCGAGTCCCTCATCCGGCTCCTTGCATGGAGCCTGCTTCTTCCTCTGCCTGTCTCTGCCTCTCTCTCTGTGTGTCCCTCATCAATAAGTAAATGAAAATCTTTTTTTTTAAATTTAGAAGATTAATTTACTCAAAAGAGTAATTGGCTCCATACTCTCTTCTCTCACTCTTACTTAAACTCACTACCTCCTCCACCAAAGGTGACTGATGGCCACTACATTGCTAAGTCCAATGTTCATTTTACTCTATATTAACATTACTTGACACAATTGACCATACTGTTCTTTTTACCCAGACTATGACACCCACATCTCCCTTAGTGATCACCTTATGGGCTGTTCTGTCTCTACATCCTGTACATCTACAACCCAAAGGTGGAATCTCAGACATCTACTCTTCTCTAAAGATACTGAGTCCCTGGGGGAACTCATTCCATTTCATTCCATTAGGTATAAACTATAAAATGACAACCCCAAATATATATCTCCAGCCTAGACCTGCCTCTGACTTGTATAGTCATCTATGTCCTCCAAAATTCCACTTACGTATCCAGTATGTATCTCAAAATTAGCAAGTCCTGAAGCAAACTTTTTTTTTTTCTGAACCAAACTTTTGATTTACTCCACCAAACCTGCTTCTTCCACATTTTTCCCATCTCAGCGAATGTCAACTTTATCATTCCATTTGTTCTGGACTAAATCTCTGATGCCATTGTTGACCCTTTTCTTCTTTCCTACCTTGCATCCAATCCATTAAAAAAACATATGAGCTATAGCTTCAAAATATAGTCTGTTCCTAATCATTCCTTATTGGCTTGACTGCCACCACTCTGGGCCTGAGCTTTATCATTTCTGGGATTGCTGAAATGGCTTTCTAGCTAAAATCCTGGTCTCCTAGATCTTTTCTCCATAGAGATAATCAACCATCCTTTTCAAGTCTAAATTAGATCATTTCCTTCTTATGCTAAAAGCCCCCAATCACTTCCTATCTCAATCAGAATAAAAGACAAGAAGGTCCTCCATATTTTGTTCCCTGCCTCCTCTCTGACCTTGCCTTCTCCACTCTCCTCTTCCTCTACTCAGTGGCATTGACCCCTTTTCTATTCTTTTGAAGAGATAAACCTTCCCATCTTAGTGTCTTGGCTTTTGCAGTTTCTTCTGCACGGATTGCTTGTCTCAATAACGACTCTCACACTTCTTTCTACTTCCTTCTTCTCTCTGCTCTCCTGTCATCTAATCAGCCAGGCTTTTCTTAATCTCTCTAGGTAAAAAAGCAACACTCCCACCTTGACTCTTCCTTCTCCCTTATTCTGTTTGGCTTACCTTCACAACTCTTTCTGCCAAATGACATATGCCAGTGTCCCATGCTAAAAGAGTGGGACAAGATTAAAACATTATTTTGTTCACCATTGTTGTGCCCAAGATTGCGAATCTGAGAAACCACCAAGGAGCCGACACCATGCAAGTACATGAGGGTTTATTTACAAGCTCGAGCTTGGGTCCAAGTATACTCCACACAGCAGAGCAGGGACTTGGACCCCGAGACTAAGAAGCACAGCAGTGTTATAGGGGCCAGTGGCTAATGAGATTATAACACACATAGAAAGTTGCACAGTCATGTCGGTCCATACACAGGTGGCCAATTGAATCACGATTCACCCTATAGTGACCATTTGAACTAGCCTATCATTCTGGTTAGAATTGGCATGCAGGTTTGGTGGGCAAAAGAGAGGTTTTCATTCCTTGGTGGTTAAAGGTCAGAGGCCCCGCATTCCTATGCGTGCTAGTTTCTCTCTTTCTTTCTTTCTTTCTTTCTTTCTTTCTTTCTTTCTTTCTTTCTTTCTTTTTTTTTTTTTTTTTGTGTGTGTGTGTGTGTGTGTGCTAGTTTCTGATAAGGGTGTGCTTAATAGCTAAACTAGGGTGAGGGAGTGCCTTAAATAATAGGCAGGTCGTGTGGGGGGTTTTACATGAGATGGCAGGTGTAGCACAAAATGGAGTTAGTCCTGCTCTGCTTGTCCAGGGGTAGGGGATTTTTGTTAGATTTCCTGGGTCCCACACCATTTCATTTCCTGTGATCTAGAACAATGTCTGGTAAACAATAGATGTTCAATGAATGTTTGTTACATAGAAAGTGACTACTTTTTGCAGCCAAAGGATATTTCTATAGTCTCTAAAAGGCAGTCAACTCCTTTTTCAGGTATTTTTACCACAACATCTGAAAATTTAGTGGAGGTCTACACAGTTTTATATTTCTGATGAATGTGTCTTGGCAACTTGGTTTTCTTGGTTTTATAATTCTCTTAGCTTCCCACTTTGGCCCACTCTTCTCCTATTTGCCTCCATGAATTTAGAAACTCTCTGTTTTATTAATGATCTTTTATAAACTCCCTAGTAATCTGCTGTGAATAATTGACACCAGGGCCTAAGGTGCAAAGAGCTTGTGACTAAGCACTGTACTATCATGTCTAAAGAAAGTCTCAAACTGTCTACTCTGATTAGAACAGATATAATGCATAGTATGGTTTGCTTATATTTGTGAAGTGGCAAATAAAACTTGACCCCAAGATTTATATACAGAAACCACTTTGAAAAAATTGAATCCCTGATACAGAAGCCAGGACAGTAGTGCTAATGCCACCTATAATTAGAGAAATAGCCTTCTTTGAAGGTTACCTGCCCTTATAGTGCAGCCTTTTGGCTGATAGCAAGTGGATTGGTGGTGTCAGCATCTCTGCAGCTGGCTCGATGTATTTTAGAGCATGGTTCATTGATCTTTTCCTGCAAAGGGCCAGATAGTAAATATTGTAGGCTGGCCATATACTATCTTTATCCTACATTCCTTTTTTTTTTTTTTTTTTAATAATCCTTTCAGAAATGTGAAACTCGAGGTTCCTTGAGTGGCTCAGTTGGTTAGTTGGTTAAGCGTCCAACTCCTGATGTCAGCTCAGGTCATGATCTCAGGGTTCTGAGATGGAGCCTGCATAAGATTCTCTCTCTACCTCTGCATAAGATTCCCTCTCTCCCTCTGTTCCTCCCCCCTGCTGTCTCTCTCTCCCTTTAAAAAAAAAAAAAGTGAAATCCATTCTTAGTCCCAGAAGTATACAAAATAGGTCACATGCTGGATTTGGCCCATTGCCCATAATTTGCTGACTCTGTTTTAGAGTTTAATATCTTTTTCTAACAAATGAAATGAGTCAAGTATAGGATTCCTAAGACATGAGAGAAGAAAGTCCTATACAGATAGGGTATTTATAAGGGACACAATTAGCAAGCAATTGAGGAATGTCCTAACCAACTAGCAATCATTAGCAGACAAGGCAATAGAAATCCTAAGTGTAGACCATAAGTTATAGGGAATGTTATTTCAAGTGGTCTTGCCAGAGGCAGTGGATGAAGATCTAGGCAGGTAATATATGAATATGGTATAATATAGATCTTACATCTAAAAAATGAAGACCTAAGAATTGGTATTAAAAGGCTTGAATCTTATTTCTATCCTTGTGAAAAGCATGGTGTACACAGATTTGCCTACTAAGAAGAGCCCAGGTGAAGTAGTTTACCAAGTAGGTAGTTGCCATTTCTTTAGTGTTCATATTTTTATTCAAGACCTAGTGTATGCAGATACTTTTCTAGGTACTGTAGATATAGCAATAGATAGAGCAGGTAAGGTCATGTAACTTGAATTTCACGTAGCTTGAATCATGTAGCCTGCATTCAAATCAGAAATGGAGGCAATAGGGGATCCCTGGGTGGCTCAGCAGTTTAGTGCCTGCCTTCGGCCCAGGGTGTGATCCTGGAGACCACATCGGGCTCCCTGCATGGGGCCTGCTTCTTCCTCTGCCTGTGTCTCTGCCTCTCTCTCTCTCTCTCTCTCTCTCTCTGTCTCTCATGAATAAATAAATAAAATCTTTTAAAAAAGAAATGGAGGCAATAAACAAGACCACCAAACAAACAATTCACCATCTTTATATAGATGGTCAATTAGGACAATGAGCCAAACTCATTGAGAGAGTAACAATCAAGACTTTATTCATTTACTGTAACAGTGTAAGCAAAAGGCAAAAAGAAGTACCAGCTCACCCCTGTTGACTTTTTTTCCCCACAGAACAGCATAGGGTAAGGGTCATATGGAAGAATCATCCCACCAAGAAGGGGCCTCATAGAAAAGGCTCCTTTCTCTTTATGGGTCCATGGACTGAGAGGAGGAAGAAGGAGGACTAAGAGGAGAAAGGCACTGAGTCAAAGCATATGTGCCTCAGCCAAGGTCCCCAATAAGGAGGGCTCTAAATGAAGGAGCCTGGGCTAGAAATACAGAGGTGTGTATGAAAGCATGAGCATAATTGGCCATGGAGTGGGGATGGGTA
Organism: Canis lupus familiaris; assembly: GCF_011100685.1. Taxonomy (NCBI): domain Eukaryota; kingdom Metazoa; phylum Chordata; class Mammalia; order Carnivora; family Canidae; genus Canis; species Canis lupus. The sequence goes on from NC_049253.1 coordinate 21,510,714, forward strand.
CTAAGTCTTGACAGCAACTCCCTCTAGAAAAAATTGCAATACTCTGGCTGTAGTGTGCAGAAGGTAATCCCCTGCCTCCACTTCATGGAGCCTGACAGATAGTGTTTTATTTTTTATTTATTTATTTTTTTAAAATTTATTTATTTATTTATGATAGTCACACAGAGAGAGAGAGTGAGAGGCAGAGACACAGGCAGAGGGAGAAGCAGGCTCCATGCACCAGGAGCCCAACATGGGATTCGATCCCGGGTCTCCAGGATCGCGCCCTGGGCCAAAGGCAGGCGCCAAACCACTGCGCCACCCAGGGATCCCCAGATAGTGTTTTATAATTGTCTGTGGTTGGTTGGGCCTGAAAGATCACACAAAGGATCTGGGCCTGGAACAGACTCCTCATTTAGAAGAAAGCTATTTATATATAAACGTAACTGAGAAGGCTTCATCAGCGAGGTAGACCATTAAGCTGGCATCCAAATGGCAGGAAGAGGGCCACCAAACAAAGAGCTGTGGGCCCAGCATTCTAGAAAAGAAAAGAGCATGTGTAAAATGATGTGGAAAGGAGTTTGAAATAAGTAAGGGAACAGGGATGGGTCCCTGTGCGGAGAGCACTGGGAACAAGGGAAGGCTGTTATGACAGGAGGCATTTCCTCTCCTGCTCTCCTGCCATGTTCTAGGCATTTGGCTAGGAGCTATGGATACTGCCTGAAAGAAATCACAGTCTCTGCCACCACCACGTGCATGTTCAGATTCAGATATGGTCATTGCAAATAAGAAGAGAAGGCAATAAACAACAAACATTTAGTGAGTGTCACTCTATCAGGGACTGTGTCAGGTGCATTGTAATATGAAGTCCTCAAAGCAACTTTGTACACTGGGTTTTATAAAAAGTGTTTTTACCTATAAAACAAATAAGTCTCAAGAGATTAAGAAAATTGTCAAGTATAATCACTTAACTGAAACTCCAACCCCTGTTCTTCCTTCTATACCACAAGTGACTGAAGTTTAGACACTGATCATTAGGAACAGCGGCTCAATGCCAGGGAAGTCTCAAGGTTTAAAATGACTTGCTGTTAAGCATGTACTTCTTCCCTTAGGACACTTTATCTGCTTTTGTCTAAGGAGTGATTTATTTGAGACTCTTGGATGATGCTGAACATACAGCTACAGTCTAAGTGGCAGATATTATAAATACTAGAAGCTGCTGGGACAAGTCAGTAAGCTGATCATGATTGCAGTGAACATCACAGCACCCCACAAATAACCCACACCCTTCATCACTGAATACACTGGGACCATATGCCTGGGACCATGACCCTGTTTTAGGTCCACACAGTTTCAGAAACACTACTCTAGCTAATATCTTGAACTAGAACACAGTTCTTTTAGAAGAATTCATGGATAATTAAAAGAAAGACATAGTAGGATATGATAGATTAAACAAAAACCTGAGGCTGAAGAGCTCAAAGTTATTAGCCTGGCTCAGAAATTAATTTTTTCTGTGTATTTCTTGATGATTTATTTCATTGTCTCTTCAATTCTGATTCTATTTTACTAAGAATATCAATGCATCAAGTTATAACAAAAAATATGGGTCTCAGTGTTTTTATCTTTGAAATGGGAATAATATATACTTACATTAGAGAATCTGAGACGAAGGAGATGTGTGTTGCATGAGTATTAAGGAGTCTGACTGTACGATTACTAAAAGTCCTTTCCTGGTCCCAATATTTCCCCCCATTGCTTAGAACATTTTCCAAGGCTCTAGTGGAATATCCCGATTATCACCTGCATTTGTTTTGATGTGTCTTCACTTGTGTACCAACATCCAGGTCTGCAAAGAATGGTTAATATTTGAAAGCAGTGGCAGAGTGTTGTTATAGACTGTCATCTGAACCAGGGCATTTTAATGCAATTGTGCAATGAGACTGGAGTGGAGACCTCAGGTTAATGTCTACTGTCTTTCACTTTCAATTTAAACAGTAGATTAAAGATGATTTGCTCTTTTTGAACATGACAGAGACCTTTTGAGACAAAATGTCTTTTAGCCAATTTGGTTGCTGAAGTTATTGGGACTAAATCCCTGAGGGTAAACATTATGGTGACTGCTGAGAGGAATAGCTCTCAAGTTCTTAGCAATGACTGCTTTTCAACTGCAGCAAAGGCAGACAGGAGCACCAGACAACACTCAACATCAGTTCCTCCTTTACCAATTTATCTATTCACAGCAAGAAAATATTTTCTGCGGTAAGAGAGATTAAGGTTTTTCTCCATGTCTTTTCACCCCCTTTTAGTGGTTGGCACACCAGTGATTCTTTTTTCTTTCCTGAGAAAATGACACACATCCTCATCCACTATAGTTTTTAAAGTCTGTATTCCCCAACTCTTAGTGTGTTTTCTATTCAATTCAGTGCTACCAAAGGCTGTCAAGCATTTCAGATTCAAGTATAGGCAATTAACCCCTCTTTTGTATTGTGTTTTTTCCCAATTCTTTCAGTTAAATGAACCAACATAAACTTAAAAAAAAAAAAAAAGCATGCCGTGAAGTGGATACATTTTGTGCTAGAAAACTATAGAAAAAAATCATTATTCTAGCCATTCATATGCAGATTGATCTTTTTTCCCACTGTTGCAGATCTTTGTACATACTAAGTGCTCAAAAATTATTACATTTTGTTCTATTTCGTTTGCTCTTAGCATGAATGAATGATGCCTTTTTATCAAAAAAATTTCTCTGGATTAATTTTAATAAATCTAAACATCCATATCTGCCAGAAAGATTTATTAAATTTTAGTTATCATAAGTACAGCCCACTCAGTGACTGACTCAGTTACATTTCATGATTTAAAATTATTTTAGGAGTCTCAAGTTTCATGACATTCTTATTGCAAATCAACCTTCAAACAAAAATATTGACAGTGTTTAAAACAGCAGAAAAGAGAGTACAACATTAGAGAAAGTACTCTAAAGAATTATAGTGAAGGGGGGAAAAAAGCTAAACCACCTAATATCTAAGACTAAGATAATCTCTTCTAATCTTTTCCAACTTAGTAAGAAATGAGAAACTTCAGCAGAACTTGAAGAAACAGAACAAAAGATCATAGGGGAAGGCAAGGAAAAATAAAATAGGATGAAAACAGACAGGGAGATCAACCATAAGAGCCTCTTAACTCCAGGAAACAAACCCAGGGTTGCTGGAGGGGAAATGAGTGGGGAGATGTGGTACTGGGGTGATGAGCATTAAGGAGGACACATAATGTGATGAGCACTGGATATTGTATGCAACTGATGAAACACAAAATTCTACCCCTGAAACTAATAATACATTATATGTTAACTAAATTGAATTTAAATAAAAAAAATTTAAGAGAATTTGATTACAAAATATTAAGTAAGAAATGTAAAAGAAAATTGTGTTATGCATTTGCATTCTTTCTTAATTTCCTTCTTGTAATAAATTTCATAGATTTTTTCATTGATTCGCAAACATATCAGAACCAAGTAAATTTTATACTTGCTTTTATACTTTTTGAATTTGAATTTGTAAAGATCACTTATTTTGGAGAAAGAAGCATGGATTAAGAGCTTGTATTAGAGGAAACTAGACAAAGAAAAAAAAGTAAAGGCTTAAATAAAATTTTGGGTTTTTATAAAGCATAAGATGACATTATTTCTCTGAAGTTCATCACACAGTCAGTCAGAGGTCCATCCTTTACTCCTCCTGTCTCTGGTTCCAGAAGCCTTAACTTGCAAGCCAGGATGCTTCCTAATGTGGGTCTCACAAGAGAGGGAAGCTGGGGCTTCCCCTTGACCACCTCTGCTGGGCATACTCATCCTACTGGTTTTTGCCAGTTTTGTGATCAGAAAAGTAGATAGGTTAGAGAAACAATCTCTAGACATCAAAATTCCATACTAGATCTCAAGAGTTATTTGAAAAGAAGTTGATACAATACACAGCATTTTACAGGACAGTACTTAAGAGCTAGAAGAGAAGTCTCTAAATTATCTAGGCTGTGACTGTTTCTTCTCCATTCACTTTCTCTCCCCCTCCCTCCCTTTCTCTTCCCATCACCCCTCTTGATGATTGAATTCCTGAAGGATGCAGAACTCACACACAGCTGGGCCTAGGAAAGTTGTATGCATATATGGATTGCGTGTGTTAAACTATTTACACTGGTGTGTAGGAGGAAGGGAAAGATTTTGTTGCCCGATAAAGAGCAAGGATAGCACAGGAATGGGAATTGAGAATAATAAACATTAGGAGCCTCACCAGCTGACATTTAAAATGTTTACAAACCACAAAATTTCCATTAACATAAGCAGTGTTATTATAAAGCAATAAGACACAACATAGAGACGCAATAAGACACAACATAAAGAGAGACACACATTCACAAATAATCTCTGTGCATTTCCTGCATTAGAACAAATGGTCCTGGATGACCTCTAAGATTGTGGGATGAAACTATCCTAGGTCTAGTTCATGTGTAGTGTGGATATGGGTAGAGTTCAGAAAAAGCATCAAGTATGAGGATATTTTCTTTTTAAATTGCAGCTAATTTCTTTCCCAGAACATTATGTTCCAGTGTTCCTCAATGGCACAGTCAACCCCTATAAAGTATCTATTTATATTAAAAGATTAAGTTCTAATAATGTGTTTAAATTTTTTTCTTAGTTATCAATAAAGTATATTAGTTCAGTGCAGACTCCTTGATTTTTCTAATCATGTTTGTTAATCTAAAAAATTCAGTAATTTGCAATGGATCTCCCAGTCATTAGTGTCAATTAGTGAGGCCCTCCCTTGTACCAGATGGTACTGAGGGAACAGAACAAGAGAGTGGGAATAAAATGTGTTTTCTAAAACCCTCCTACATGCCACTTTAAACAAAAACTGTGATTTTTAAGAAAAAAAATATAGTAAGAGTTGAGAACATAACGCCTTGTACTTATGGAGTATCTTAAACCCAGGGAATCCACACACAAAAAAAGAATTCGCTAATGACATCCTTCTGAGCTGGGTGTAGAGAGTCCTTATGGCAACAATTTCCCTTTGCATATGAAACAAAAATGGTAGTCCCTGCAGGCAGGGCCCTGTTTTAGCTCTGCCCTGGGCTTATTTTTAAGACTTTTTTTTTCTCTTATAAATGAGGTATTAGCAAATCTTCCTTATTCTATGCTGTCAATTTAGGGCTTGGTTCCTAGCACAGGAAGAAAAAAATGTGGAATAGTCTCAGCCTTTGAAAAGCCTGATATAATGGACCGCCCCTGGCGGCTTAGCCGTTTAGCACCACCTTTGGCCCAGGGCGTGATCCTGAAGACCTGGGATCGAATCTCATGTTGGGCTCCCTGCATGGATCCTGCTTCTCCTTCTGCCTGTGTCTCAGCCTCTCTCTCTCTCTGTCTGTCTCTCATGAATAAATAAATTTTTTAAAAAAGGCCTGATATTTCATTAACTGTTAGCTCCCCCCAAATGGAAGCCAACTATTATCCCTCATTACAAGTCTACCTTAGTTATGGGCACTGTACAGGCTCTCACCAAGTAGATGAGGAGTGAATGAATAGTAAACAGATATATATGTGAACAAGTGAATATAATCTACCCTAATCCATAACTTACTCTCTCTGATCATCCCTTATGGTCTCTCAGATTATCCAGTAACCACAATGTTTCTGTATCCTTTCCTGACTTCCTGGTTTAGGTTAGGTTCTTCCCAGGAAAACAGCAGAAAATAATGATTTGAGTGAGATAGTTTATTTGAGCAGTGATCCCAGGAAGTATTAACACTGAGACGAAAGAGTGAAGTAGGAAAGGAGGTTTATACAGAGTGTGTCAATCAGTAGATTATCATGATGTGATGCACAGCTAGGCCGCAATCCTATGGGGGAATTCTTGAAGAAACCCCATAAAGTAAGTTGCACAGTCCTCCCACCCAAGGGACCAGGACACTCCTGTCTATCACTGGCTAAGGTATATTCCTGGAAATGTTAATAACCAGGCACTTAATCTAGCCCTACAGAAAACTGAGAAACCAAAGTTGCCCGTGCTTAGAGTCAGAATCCATTAGCAAATACAATTGGTGACTGCTGAGGAAATATGGCAAGGTATCCATAGTAACTGGCACACTCGCATAGGTCAACAGATTTTGCAGTCTTTTCCCATTACTCTGTCACAAAAATGTCATAGACTTATATTATGGCAATACAAACCAATTGCAATTTTACTGTCATTTGGATGCAAATTCCCTACACAGGTACGAATATGTATGCAGGTAAATGCACCGTTCTTTTTTTGCCTCAGCAAACAAATTAAATATATAACTCCCTTAATTTGTTTTCCATGAAGATAAACCAAATCCAGACCCATGTGAGGGTGCCTGGGTGGCTTAGTGGTCAAGCGTCTGCCTTTGACTCAGGTCGTGATCTTCGGGTTCTGGGATAGAGTCCCACATCAGGCTCCCCAAAGGGAATCTGCTTCTCCCTCTGCCTATGTCTCTGCCTCTCTCTCTGTGTCTCTTAAAAAAAAAAAAAAAAAAAAAAAGACCCATCTGTACATACCAAGATGTATACATATAAAAATATATCAAAAGTAAAAAGGAAAGATCATTTACTTTTGCCATCAGTTCTGTTAATATCTGTAGAGTCTATGTGGTAAAATGGGCTTCACATTACAACTCATGCGGGAATATTACATTCCTAGACTCATCCAATACCAGTGACATTTCCCTGACTCTTTTCAATTCTACCATTTCAGACACCCCCAGCCAATATTGAGGACCCATCAACCCAAAAGACTTCCATAAAACATGTTTAATTAGTATTCAAAAGTGAGAAGTTGACTCCACCTTGGCACACAACTGACCAGGACTTTCTGTCCTCATCGGAGTTGTTTACTAGCATAGCATCTGTAATAATTTGATTTCCTCCCAAATTATCCCACATATCCTCAGATTTTACCTTCCTATGGAGAAAGTTTAGAGCACTCAGCATGAAATGACTTATGTGCTGTGGTTTGAAGGAGGAATGTGCACCAAGTAGGAGTTTTTGGATGGAAGAAATACTCTGAAAAGGTTTCTTAGTATGCTACGCTACTTAAAGTCCACAGGCCCAGATGGCCCCAACAATCTGTGTCTCTGCCCACATAGGAGCTCCTGATGTGCTTCAGAATGTAGTCAAATGTTCCCCCAAAACACACACATATTTAGGGCATTTGTTAAAGTCCAAATAGTAAGAACAACCACAGAAGAGGTAATTAGTGCAGTCACTGATGGATAGGACAGCTTTTTTCAGTTACAAAAGCTGCTGCTGAATCTTAAATCTCACCAAAATCCATGTCAATTCTTCAAAACCCACTCCTTTTCCTAATTGTCATCGAGGTTATCACTGTGATCACTATTTTTTTTTTTTTAAGATTCCCTTGCCCCCACTGTCCAGTCAAGATGCATTGGATGATTCCGTTTCTTATTTTTCTTTGTCTCTTGCTTTACTCTATATTCAAACAATATTTTACAGATTAGAAAATACTAAAGCTTAAAAACGTTAATCAAGTTTTCCCAGAAGACACTGCTAGTAAGTGGTAGAATCAGGATGTCCCCACATGACTGACCCCACATCTTTGACAGCCAAAGAGTGAGCCATTGTCATCATGCAGTTCTGGCTCATGTGTCATGTTTGCAGCAGTGACATGACCAGCCCCAATAGAGATGCAGGAGATTTGTGGCAGAAGTAATAAGAAAGTAAGAGGTAATTCATCAAGAACTGGGAATGAAGGAAAGAATCACAAGAAAAAATAATAAATAAAAGAGTAAGAGAGTTGTAATATTTAGCATTTTGTGCATGTAAATCACCCAATATTTATACCATAATATTTGTTGTACCTTCTATGTTCCAGGCACCATACTGGCTACTGCATATTCCAAAACAAAGTCCAAGGCTTCATAGATTTTTCGTTGTGGTGCAGCAGGGAAACAACAGACAAAGAAACAAATGGATAGGTAACATTACATCAGGTAGTGAAGGATGGATCACAGGGAAGAATAAACTGTTGAATTATGCAAACTATTGAATTAATGATTTAATTCATTTAACTATTGAACTTAATAACTCAATTCATGCACCTAGTTCACTATTCTAATTCCATTTCTAGTTTAAGCACCTAGTTCAAGTATCTAGTTCAATCATCTAGTTTAAGCATCTGGGTCTTTGGTGAATTAATGAATTCGATGCTATTTCAGATAGGCAAGCTTCACTGAAGAAATAACCGTTGAATATCACTTGGTTGTTATTGTTAACCCAAACACCACTTCTGGGAAGCAGGAAGAAAGTATTCTCTTTCCTAAGAAGAATTGAAGTCCCAGGTTGCTAGAGCGATTTACCTCCCCTATCATAAAACCTGGAAGGAAATAGAGAAGTTCACAGCTTCAATTCACTGTTAAAAATTGTGTTTGCTCTAAGTTTTATTTCATCTGCCCCATTAGCTAGACAAGGTTTAGACCATCATTGCAATTCCTTTTTTAACTGATGAGAAAACTGAGGAAAAGGATTATTAAGAAACTTACCTCAAGTCAGAGATGGAAAAATCTGAGTCTAACTAGAATTTAGTCTTCACATTTCTGGTCCTGTGTTCTTACAATATGCCCTATAACTTCCAATGGAGCAAAGGGGTTCTCGTGAATATTGGCTTGACCTTTCTCTTATAGTGATTTAAAGTAATGGATATACCTCAACAAGTCTCACCCAGTCACCTGCTCAGGCTTCTTTAAAAGAGCAATGTTATATTTAAAACAAATATATATACATTTCTTACTTGTTTGTCATGTTCGACAACCATGAACATTTGTTGTTTTTTTCCAGAGTTTTGGGTGTTTAGAAATTACAGATCCTTGTAAAAATCTCATAAAAGCTATGAACATCCTCTCAAAGGAAATGTATAAAATTTTAGAATGCTTACACTTTGAAGTATATCTTGAACTCACTTGGGTCAATGGACCACCACATGAAGAAATTTTGATAAGGACTGATATAATTGTGGACTCACTCTACCCCTACAAGCAAACAAATTAGCCAGATGTCTTTAGTTATGTCTCCCAGGTTTCTAAAAAAATGTGATGTTCATCAAGACAAATGCCCATCGAGATTAAGAAGACTGCAGGCAGAGATGCACATAATCTAGAACAGGGTAACATAGGACCTGAGCCACACAGACTTGGCTTGATTCTGTGAGCTTTATATATTTGGAAATAATACTTAATATCTTTGAATTTAGTTTCTTCATCAATGAGATGTGAACATGATCACAGTTAAAATTATCTTGTTAGATAATGTGTGTCAAGTACCCAGGTCTGCCTACACTTCTATAAATACTACATAATTTATCATTATTTGGTGTACAGTTATTGTTACCATGGTGTTATGACTGTGAGTGGGCATCGCATTAAGATGTTACTGTACTTCATTGTGATAGAATTTTGACTAACGCTCCTATCTGAGATGAGAAGCTATTACTAAACAGAAAGTTCCAAATCTGGCCAAAAGGAAAAACAAGAGACATGATCAAAAGGTGAACTTCCACACATTGTACAGATACTTTGTAAGAACAGAATGCTATTTAATTGAAACATGGTATAATGAAACACAAAGCTGGTATTTTTGTATTTCCTCTTTCTTTAATACTTTAAAAATCTGTTTTGTGAGCAAAACACATTTCTGAAGATGAGATTTTACTTGGACACATCTTTCTATTAGCAGGATTATATCTCCAAATTTTGAAACATTATACAATGGTAAAAAGGATTAGCAAAAAGGAAAAAAAAATCCCTAGAGTGTTTTCCATTGCATCTAGGGATATGCAAAACAACATCTGAACAAAGTTAGCTGACTTTTCACTGCCCCCATTGATATGTTTGGATTTATCTACGAGAAAGATGAGACAGTCAGTATTTATATATTTGGATATATTTGTCTTAAATATTTACACTGTGCAAACTGCTTAAGCATTTTAAGGATGTTTTTTGAATTCCTCACAGAGTTTCAGTTGAAATGAAGTTTGTTGAAAGTATCAGCATAAGTGAAACCATTTGTTAACCAAAATGAACCTTATATTATCAGGGTGATGGGAAGTAAGAAAGTATGAAGATACAGATATTCATTCTCACTGATGTCATTTTTTTCCACTCATGAAATGGGATATAGTAGAGCTCATCTAATCAGAACTGAATGCTCAGGACTTCTAAAAGGTGACACAAAATTGTTCTACTCCCTCTATTTTCATGTAACTACCATATGGCAAAGACTGCTAATCATCTAAATCCACGGGCATTCTATCCTTTTTTCTTGGTAATAGAACATCAAATGTCACTGAGAAACTATGTTCTTAGCCCCCTTGAAGCTAGCTATGACCACTTAATATTTGGCCAACAAGATATACAGAGCAGTGTTTTGTGGGATTCCTAGAAAATCTTTTTAAAGAGAAGGAGCATGCTTTTTGCCTCCCATTCTATTTCTCTACTGCCTGGGAATGCAGACCTATTGGTAGAATTTGTGTGGCCACTTTAGTTCAGAGAGTGCCATTCTTAGGAAAGCAGGGCAGTAAAATTTATGGCATCTAGGAATCTGATGAGTGAGCTATACTAGTCCGGAGGCACCTATCTTAGGATATGAAAGCGATACATCTCTATCTTTTGTTTTTCTGTCATTTGTATTTTCATTTGTCATTTATATTTCATTTCAAATGTCATTACATTTGCATTAATTTTCAACTTTCATTATTTTTTATTACTAAGTTTTTAAACAGATTCTCTTTCCTCAAACTTGAAATCTGACTTTCATATCATTGATTGTCATTCTTTTATTAATTTATCCAACAAATTTAAGAAGAATCTACTGTGTGTGTCAGTCACTGGGCTAGGAGCTGGTGATTGGTCAAAGAACAGAACAGATATGATAATGGGGCTTATAGTCTAGCAAGGAAGCTAATTAGTAAACATAGAATCAAAAAAATGAATATATAATTTAAAATTGTGGTATAAAAAAGGAAATGATGTGATTAGAGTCAAAACAAAGTTTTGATTTAGATTGGGATTCAAAGCAGAATTCTCTAGCTATGATATTAATTGAAACCAAAGGATGTGCAAAATTACTAGAAAGAGTTGGAGAAGAAGTGAAAATACCATCATCCAGGAAAGAATTTTTTTTTTTTTTTTTTTTTTTTTTTTTTATGATAGTCACAGAGAGAGAGAGAGAGAGAGAGGCAGAGACACAGGCAGAGGGAGAAGCAGGCTCCATGCACCGGGAGCCCGATGTGGGATTCGATCCTGGGACTCCAGGATCGCGCTCTGAGCCAAAGGCAGGCGCTAAATCGCTGCACCACCCAGGGATCCCCAGGAAAGAATTTAATTCCTTTCAAGAACTGGAAGAAAGTCAGTATGGCTGAAGATTAAAGGTAAGGAGAGGCAAGAGATGTCATTAGAAAGTCTTGCAAAGGGCATTTGTTGTTATTGTTGATTTGAGATTTTGTTCTAAGGGTAATGAGGAGTGATCAAAAGAATTAAGTGGAACTTGAACTTCCTTTTGTTTTATTTTACTTTTTTAAGATTTTATTTATTTTTTAAGATTAAAAAGAGAGAGAGAGAGAGAGACAGGGAGAGAGAGAAGCAGGCTTCTTGCAGGAAGCCTGATGTGGGACTCAATCCCGGGACTCCAGCCCTGAGCCAAAGGCAGACGTTCAACTGCTGAGCCACCCAGGAGTCCCTTTTTTGTTTTAGAAATATTATTTTTGCTACAGTGGGAAGAGTGAATTGGAGAAGATAAGAGTGGAAGATGAGAAGAATAAATTCCAGGAATCAGAAGAATGGGGCTGTTGGTGACTTGGACTATAAGTGGTGGCGGGCAAGATGGAGAGAAGTGTGCATAATTCAAATCTGTTTTGCTAGAACTATTGGCAAAAAGAAAAAATAAGATTAAATATAAAAGGATTATTGGAACAAGGGTATTATAGCTAGAAAACCTAGGGGACAGAAAGTACCATTTCCTGGAATAGAGAAACAAAAAGAGAATATTTGATAGTAAGTCCAAAATTTACCCTTCAACTGATTTAGTTTTACCTGTCTGTGAGACATGCAAGGGTGAATGTCAGGTAGGAAGTTGGATAAACAGGCATGGAGGCTTATAAGAGTAACTAATAAAAATGCCTGTAATGTACATCTCTTCCCTACTCAAAACCCTTCCACAGCCTCTTATTGTCTAAGGTCTGAAAACATCCAAACTCCGAAGAATAGCATTCTTTTCCATTTACGATTAACCACTGATCTGCTTTTTTTTTGTTATATATCCTACTATAACTTCCAAAATCCCTATGCCCAATCACACTGGTCCCTCAATACATCAGTAATTTTCACAACCATGTGACCTCTTTGTTCATATCATCTGCAGCGGGTGTACAGTTTTTACCCGTCTCTCTCTTGTATTTTTAGCTTAATGCTACTCACATTTCAAGGTCCAATTCAGAACCCTACTCCTCTGACAAGTGTCCCTTAATTCCTCAATACAGTCTTCTTTCTTTATTATAATGCTACTAGTCTACTTATCTGGATATGCAAGAGATATTTAACTATTTTGTACCTTCCAAACTAAACTCATTTCTATTTCAAGTTCTTCTTATCCATAACGACAGAAGACTTAATTTAATCAACTCCATTTTTTTCCCGTTTTCTGAAACATAATAAATTTAACTCAGTTACCAAAATGTTCTCAGTTGGTTCAAGATTCTACACCTCTTTCTTTTTTCTCTGATAGGAAATATTTCATTTCCTAGGATATTTACATGTAATTGGGAAGTCAGTGATTTGTTATCCTACAACCTCCACCATAGAGACTGGTACTTTTGTATTCCTCCTAACATCTGATTATCACCACCCATCTATCCTGGTCCCTCTGGTTAATGCCCTTTTATCCCGCATTCTCCTTATCCTTAGACTGAGTCTACTTCAGAATTAAAATCCTAATTTCCACAGACTCTGTGACAACACTGGAAAAATGCAGAGTTCTTTCCCAGTAACACAGGCTCAGAAAATGTGTTACATTTGCCTCAGACCCTCTAGTTTTCTGTGGAGCCATATTCACTCTAGATATCCATTTCATCGATACTTCCATTCCATGAGGACCTTCTGAGAAGCTGACAACACCTAAGGTTCCAGCCAAAAAAAATCAGCCCACATTTCCACATTCAATTCTGTAGAATTACCTGGGGCTTCTACCACACGCTCACCCCCTCAAGATGTTCAGACCAGGAAAATAGGTCATAGATCCTTATTCTAACTCTCTTGCTTGCTATCAGACTTTTCTTCCCTGTCAAGGCTACTTTATCTAATTCCTGAGTGAGGAATAAGCTTGTTCTCCATATCTGCCCTTTAAAATCCACTAAGAATATGAACTTCATTTCAATACTCCTAGGAGCTTAACCATTTGAAATTCAAAAACCTTGCCTCTTACATATCACAAATGCCCAGCTCAAAAGTCTAATTACCTTGTTATAAGTTTTAAAAGTCAATTTAGATATTTGAAAGCCAAAGATACAACTCTTTGTTCTTTGTAGTCATTGTAATCATTGCCTTAAAACAATGCTTGCCTCTTAGGAGCAGAAGGAGAGAGAGTGAGGAAATTACCAGGTTAATAAAATTTCAAAACTTAATTCCACCACAGATCTTCATTAAGGAATATTTCATTCTACTTAGATTATAGTTCACTGTACAAATTTGCCCATTCTTTCACAGAGGCAGTCTTGTGAGGTGGTTAAGAGCTCCTCAGCTTTTGTGTCAAATGGCCTGGGTTTAAATCTCAGTTCCACCAATTACAAATCAAAAGCCTTTGGGCACTTTAATTAGCCTTTCAAGTGTCAGTGTCTTTATCTGTGATAGTGATGGCACAAAAATTCAAATGGCTATTGTGAGGATTAAATTATATAATCCATATTAAGAATTGATAATAGACTCTTGAAATGTAACTAGGAAGAGCTCAAAAAAGGTTAGTTTTAATTATTTCTGGCCCCCCCCAAAAATATCCCCTTGAGTTTCAGAGCCGAAGAGACCATATGGATCATCTAATCCACTACTGTCAATCTACAGAGGAGGAAAACAAGTTGGCAGAAGGCACAAGGCCTGGATGTGCTCAGTCTCCTGACTCTAGTACTCTATTTTGTCTTCTCTGCTTTATCTATTGTACCATACTAATCCCTGCACTCAGTTGAGTGATCATAAAGTTGATTCTATTTAAAGGATTATATTATATTTTTAGTAACGATCACAACCTAAAATATATAAAAAGATCATTTTAATACTGAACATTGATGATAGAAATATATAAATAAATTAAGCTAGAACCTAAATATGCAAATCCATGATCAGTCCTCTTTCTCCAATTCCACGAGGAAGAAAAGCTCAAAAGACACTCAGGGCAAATAAATGCAAATTTATTACTGACCAAGCTTCAGAGTTAACCCCCACCCTCTTTTTATATTAAAGATGTTTCCCCAGGATGCCTGGGTGGTTCTGTGGTTGAGTGACTTCCTTCCACCCAGGGCATGATCCTGGAGTCCTGGGATGGAGTCCCACATCAGTCTCCCTGCGAGGTGCCTGCTTCTCCCTCTGCCTATGTCTCTGCCTCTCTCTCTCTCTCTCTGTGTCTCTCATGAATAAATAAATACAATCTTTAAAAAAAATGTTTCCCAAACTCTAGTTTTAAGTTCAGGAATTTAGGAAATCTTTAAATTTTAAATATAGTATCTTTGTGATGATAATCTAAGAATTAATATAAATGTGTTTTGAGTCAACTTGATATCTACCTTATAACAAGGCAAGGCTTCCATTTGCAACTTGGGTATCTGGTGCATAGAAAAAAGTTGGTGCCGTGAGATTACGTGAGACATTGCTAATGCATATGTGTCAGAATCAGGTTTAATTTCAATATGTCTGACTGAAGTAAAACTTGAATTATTGAAAAATGACTAGTAATTATCCCTTATCATCGTGTGTATATTGTTTGTTTTAGATTAAAATATTATATTGTGTTTGCATGTTAATGAGAATAATCCCTTAATGGGAAAAATGTGATGATGCAAGGAAGAGGTCACATATTTACAGAAGCAAAAGTCCTTTAATAGAAGAAAATGAATATGAATAGGATCGAACACATAAGTACCATATCCTCAAAAATGGTAAAACTATTGAATGTCTTGTAGCAGGAAGGAGATAGAGTACACAGATAGACATGTATATGTGGTCAATTTGGTGGTGGAAAGATAAACTTTCTTCTCGTTGCTTGCATATGATCAGTGAGATAAAAAGCAAAGTCATCAGCTATATGAGAGTGAATTGACTGAGAAATACAGTGACTATTGCCTGGAAGTGCTAAGAACACATTTGAAATTTAGCCCACAGAAATGTTCCTATAATAAACGGAGGTACTCATTAAAGGAATAGAGAGAATATGAATAAAAATGTAACCACTCTGTTGGCACTAAAATATACAGTGTTTTGAAAAATAATTTTCATATTTTTATATACAATGTGGTAAAGAATGGCTGCAGAACAGCAAAAAACACTCAGGTTGACACTAGCCTTGCAAAGAGTGTCTATTGTAAGTTGACGATGTACTTGAGAAAAATGGGGACAGCAAAGTAATCCACGAAATGGTTCAGACAGTCGACAAGTATAGGAAATGGCAGAAATGCCAAACCAGAAAATATAGACAAATGCTTCTAGCATATACTAGAGGCATAAAAGCAAAATCAATGTTTGAAATAGTTGGCAGCAAGTGAAAATCTTGATGTAATTGATATCCACAGTGTTTACTCAATTTTAGAAAAGAGAATCAAAAAAAAAGAAAAAGAAGAAAGAAAGAAAAAGAAAGAAAGAAAGAAAAGAAAGAAGAAAGAAAGAAAGAAAGAAAGAAAGAAAGAAAGAAAGAAAGAAAGAAAGAGAAAGAAAGAGAGAAAGAAAGAAAGAAAGAAAGAACCTGTTAAGCATTTATTTGGGGAAAAATGAAGAGTCACTCTGACCATCTAAAGAAAATTTTACAAACAATAAAGCATAGCAAGATGTATGTGAACATTTAGATGCCCCTAGTTGCTACTTACCATGTGGCATATAGTTTGTGAGAAAAATATTCTCCAAATAAATATAAAGCTGGGATCACTGGGGCCATCATGTTTATGGTGCCAAATTTATTCTAAAGAATGACAAGGAAATAGCAAAGAGTCCATAAACTCTGTTTTGGCATTTATTGAAAAGAATTTACTGAGTATTCCAATCTCAAATAATCTTTTAAAAGACAAGAATAAGGGAGAGTAGATAGAGACACTGGTTCTTTTACTTTAGTTGATGAACGAGATATAAGTAAATCATAAAAACTTCATCTCCACATAAAGTATTGGAAAAATCATAGTATGTGTGGTATAAAACATGATTAATATTCATAAAACCTTGATCATTTAAGTAGTAACTTTCAGAAACAAGAGGCTTGCCAAGATGTGCCCCAGCTCTCAGAAAGCTTCCAGAAAAAGCAACCAAACACATGCAATTAAATTAACTTTATCACCATGGCAAGAAAGTTATAGGCATAGCACTATTATCAGAAATGCAATCTATTGAAATCAAGGCGACATTAGTTCTCACTAATCAACTAAAGTTATTTGGGAAGACAAATAAATGTTTGAAGGAGAAACTTGCAGATAATCATTTTTGGCAGGAAAAATTTTCAAGATGTTAGTAAGTCTATGATAGAATAGATTATATAATTGAATAAAATTTTATTGGCAAGGCAAGAAAGAGATTTTTAAAAGTACTCTGTGGAATATCCAGTTGAACCTAGATTTCTAATTTACCTCACCTCCAACTCATTTAAGATCCCAAAGGAAATTATCAATAAAGTAAAAAATAGGACTCAGCACTTGGAAATATACCCATATCCACACCCCTCCAAAAAAAGAAAATAATGAGAAATAGCTACTATATAGGATGCATTTGGGTCCAAAAGATGTCATGTCTCTTTTGCTTAAGAACACAAGGAAGCAAGTAGAGATTCTGATTCTTATAATTTGAAAATATAAGAGCTAGAGTTGAGAGAAGAACTTAATGCAAATTGGATGCACTCGTCTTGGCTCATAGTCCTCATTGAAATTCCACAGCAGTGTGCTGGACAGACAAGTTTTTTTTTTTCTTTTTTAAGATTTTATTTATTTATTCATGAAAGACAGAGACATAGGCAGAGGGAGAAGCAGGCTCCTCGAGGGGTGCCCAGTGTGGGACTGGATCCTGGGACCCCAGGATCACACCCTGAGCCAAAGGCAGATGCTCAACCACTGAGCCACCCAGGTGCCCCTGACAGACAAGTTCTATACAGCCTCACCAAGTGGAAGGACAATAGGGCATTAAATGTGAGGACACACAGCTTGCACCTGACATGATAGTAAAAACATCGGCAAGGAGGCCAGACATGATCGGGCCATATATTTGTGAAAAAGGACAGGCCAGATAGTAAAAGAGTAAAGATATTTGATCTTTCAGATACAAATTCATTAAACATGAAGTCTCCTAGAATTATACACCCAGACTGTGCTGTTTCCCAATGCACTCTGGCTCCAGGATCTCTCAACTAGTAATGACTAGTATATAAGCTTACATAGAATAGACTTTCAGATAATATTAATAGTAAAAAAAATTTTTTAGCTTGAATAGACATGCATATAAAATACAGGAACAAACTGTATAGATTACAATCTGTGAGCCCTATTCTTGATAGAGATCACAGAGGGAGAAGCAGGTTTGGATGCAGTATCAGTGGACTTAGTTCTGGATAGACTGAGTTTCAAGTGCCTAGGAAATACTGAAAGGAAGTTTTCAGTTGGTTATATGGTAAGCTACCTCTAAGATGGCCCCAGTGGTTCACTTCCCTGTGTTTATTGCCTTCGGCAACCCTTTTGCTAGAGAGGAACTGGACCAAATGACTCACTTCTAATGAAGAGAATATGGCAAAAGTGATGGGCTGACATTTCTAAGATTAGGTTGCAAAAAGACTGGCTTCTTGCTTCCCCTCCTTTCACTCCCCCACTCTGAAGGAAGCCACCTGCCAAATTGTGAGCTGACCAGTGGAAAGGCTTATGGGGCAAGAAACAGAGAGAGGCCTCAGGCCAATAGCTTGCAAGGAAATGAATCATACAAGTAATCATGACAATGCTCTTACAAACAAATCCTCCATCAGCTGAACCTTTGGATGAGACAATAGTCAAGGCTTACACCTGGATTTCAACCCTGTGAGAGACCCAGGACCACAAGACCCAGCTATGCTGGGCCCAGATTCCTGACCTACAGAAAACATGAGGTAAAATATGTCTGCTGTTCTATGCTGTTAAGTTTGGGGATAATCCATTACAAGCAAGAGATAATTGACATAGTGCAGTAATTAGAGCAGTTTGGAGCTTAAGATAGAGCATGGTTTAAAATCTTAGTTGGAATTTTAAGAAAATCATTATGTAGGTGATAGTTGAAGCCAGGGTTAAAAATTGAATAACCCAGGGAAAAACTAAAGAGTGGGAAGAGAACCCATGATACAAATTTCCAACACTAAAGCTTGCCAACTAACCTAATAGTCTCAAAAAAGAAAGCCTTTGACTTTCTGTGAGGTTTTCTTGTTTTAAAACCAGTTCACCATCTATGTGAATACACCTGTGATAAATCATCTCATTCAAATTCCACATTGTGACTATCTATTAGTTCAAGAGCAAACTTAAAAAAAATTTTTTTCATATGTATGTAATGAAGACAAATATCATCCTGGTTGTTTCTTCTTAAAGCCAACTATAAAATATAAAATTATTAACTTAGTGAGATATATTTATTCTAGGTCAGCATGCTCACCAAAAATACCTTTCAGTTGTTTCTAATCAAGCCTACTTTCTGAGAAAAGGCAAAATGTCAGCAACAGCCAGTTAAACAGAGTTTTTGTTTGTTTTATTTTGTGGTTTTGGATCATATAATACACTGTTCAGGGAAAACAATAAAGAATAGCTGGAGAAACAATTACAGTTAAAAGTAAATCATTTAACTTTTTCCACAATGATGGTAGGAACAATAAACCTTCTACTATGCTGAAACTTTAATTATCAACATTTCCATGCCAACATCAGCAGCCCGTGCCTGCTTAAAGCTGCCATAACTACTGCCACTTATATTCTAAAAATAGCACAAAAATTATCTCTATGTGATAGATAAAAGCCATTTGTATAATGTATTTATCACTAATATGTCAACAAGACTGATTATACTGTGATCGTAATTTGAGAAAAATCTTAAGCCATGCTGAGCATCTAAATGTTTGTTACAAAAATGTATTTTTTCTAAATTTATTGTTCTTTCTAGATTATGAAATAGACTGGTGCGATCTACCTCCAAAATATTTACATCTGCAATGGATAACTCCATTCTTCACAAATACCAAGATATATAGAAATTGTCATTTCCAAGGGGTCTCTATTTTGATTTCCATCCACCTTTTAATGCTTCAGGTGATAATGTAAGTAGAACATAAAAGAAGTAAAGTATAGAGCCACCCCTCCCTCTCTTATTCAAATAATATCCCATCCTTTCTCCTGTGAACCAATACATAAATAAGTCGGAATTCTGTGTTCTATCACCAAATACCATCTTCCCTCTTCACAGCAACCCCTAAAAGTTCTGCACATTTCTCAATGTTGAATTCAAAACTTGGTGTTTTCAATGTCTCTTGCTGGCATTTAGAAACCTCAAACTGTGCTATGAACTGCAGTGTAAAAATCTCTCTCATACAAAATGTAAAATGCCAAAGTGATATTTACAGAACTGTAAATATCTTCCTCATTGAATTTAGAGCTGTTATATGTAAGGGCAAGAAGTCATTCCTTAGTAGTACTGACAAAAATTAGAACAAAGTCAAACAGGTAAATTTTCAGTTACTGTTCAATATCACCACAGCAAATGTCTCTGTTATAAAAAGTCAAATGAAAAACAAGTGCGTCATGTCAAGACCTAAGGTATCATTCTTCCTTGAATACACAGAAACTTGGCATGGCGATGAAAATTAACCAGAATTTTTTCAAAGTGGAATTCAGAATACCAATGGATATTAGATCTTCCTGGGCCCCTATGTCTGTAAATAAGATGAATGCTACCACCCATAGCTCTTGAGAATATACTGTGCCTGTTCCATAGGAGTTCTCATTAAGTGTTCTCTTTCTCTATCACAATTTAATAGGTGAGATAAGACTTGTCCACACAAAACAAATTAAGTAGACTATATTATATCTCATAAAGGGCATGTTAGAAGGGAGGTAATATATTGTGTTAGGTGAGTGGTACTAGGTAATAGAGAAAGGCAGAGAGACGGTGAGCAGAATTCCAAATCATGTGACATTTTTAAAAGAACAAGATATGATTAAGAAATAAAAATAGTCTAGTTTACTACTTTACTATTACTAAAATACTATTTTACTATTACATCAGAGTAGTCTACTTAAAAAAAAATATCCTGTAGAAGACTAGCCTCAAAGGAAAGGAGTAGCCCACATCCAATTCTGAATGATCTTGACAGTTTAGAAGAGGCCTCTTAAAATATTGATGTACATGCAGCAGGTAATTGAATTCCATAGTTCTAGTGGGTTGCTTTTGTTGTTTTGTAATTTTATCTGAATGATCAGAGATTGGCTTTAGGAAAATCCATCTGGAGGTTTTTATACAGATGCGATCAGGAGGGAGATCAGTCAAGAGCTGCCCAGGATGGGCCATATAATGGTGTTATGAGCCATAATAGACAGATCTAAAAAGTGGAAGAGAAGTGGGAAATGAACCAGAGGTGGCTATAAAGGAGGGCTTACAACTGGCTGAATATTTAACCACAAAGAAGAATAAGTAAAAAATCACTTCTTAGACTTCAAATTCAAGTTGTTTCAAAAATAACAATATTCTAGCCAGATGAAAGAGTGAGTCATTTTGTAAGGTAAGATGAGGAGTTAAGGTTCTGACATAATGAGTTTGAAATGTAAAGACATTAGGATGATTCTACTCAATAAGTATTTGAAAATAAAACTAAATCCAAATTATAAGGAGGGCCCCCAAGACTGAAGATAGAAATTTAAGAATCAATAAAGATGAACCTGAAGACAGAGATGTAGAGGAGATCACAAGACTAGAGTAAAAGGATTAGGGACAAGGATTTTAGGAAATGTCTGTAATTAGCAGGTAAAAGAGAAGCTATTTGAAAGAGTTTCTGGGGGCAGGAAGAAAACTGGGATATAGCCTCGTATTATGAGATAACATTGCATAACATTGAAGAAATTAGAGAGGCTAGGGTTCCAGTCCCTGCTGTTTCCAGATCTGAATCACAAGGTAATGAAGGTATATACCCATAAATTTGTATGAGATTAAATCCAATAAGTCAAGATCAATCATTTAGGGGTGTACTTGGTACACAGTTAATATTCCATACATTTATTAATAAGGTAATAATTAAAGAATACATTTTTTCAAAAAACAATAATACAAAACTTATAAGTATCATTATAGTCCCCGTTTTACAGACATTAAGAAGAAGGCAACAATGCCAAAAAACCTGAAAGAATGTCTCCAGGCTCTAACCCAGATCTGTCTGACTCCAGAATATGTTTTTATCTGTAGTAATTTTTCCTCAGTGATATAATTTAGATTCATTTCCTTGGAAAATGATTCTTAATTAAGTTTATTTAAGAGTAGATATTCCAACTTGCTTTCTGAAACTTCCATTTTTGTTTAAACAAACTGAATTTTGCTCAGAAGTCTGGAAACAGTAGCTTAAAATAGCATTTACAAACATAAGTGTTTGTATTATTAATACATACACTTGGCTTCCAGCACTCACAAATTTTTGCCTCTAAAAAGTAGCCTATACAGCTTAAAATTGTGTCATTAATTCTGTTTCAGGGTTTATAGGAAAGCACTAGAAATTGTGTTGCTTCCAGTTTGTGAAACAGTTATATTCAGGACTTCCATTTTGAGATTAAATTGGGAAGTGAATTAACTAAACTAATACCATTAGGTCCCTCCTGATCAGACACCTGCTTTGCTGAGATATGAAAGTTTTCTCAGCAAAGGCTACTACATCAATCCTCAAAAGTAAAGAATAAAGAACACCCAAAAGAATAAAGCCTTTTTATCATGTTTGCTATTGACCATTTAAGTTAACATAGACCATACTAAAACCAAAGGTAAATATGCATAAATCCATACATAGTCATATGTATACACCTATAAATTGATTAAGTCTCTACTCTCAAGTTCTTTAAAAAAGTATCCTTTTCAAAATCTGGTAAACACCAGCAAATATGTTCTTTATAAGAGACACATAGGTCCTAAATAAAAGTATAGAAAAAGATATACATGCAAACACTAGTCAGAAAGAAGTTAATATAGCTATATTAATATCAAATAAAAGACAACTTAGGGTAAAAAGTACCTCAGGAGATATTGATCAATATATAAAAATAAAACTCTCAAATCACTAGGAATATAATGATTTTAAATGTGTATGTCTTTAATATTATGGCTTCAGAATTGAAAAACCAACCATTACAGGTAGAGATTTAAGTAGACCTCACCCAGTGGCTGACAGATTAAGCACACAAAAAGAAAACTAGCAATGACAATAAAGTAATGTTACTTGCATCAAAATGTATAAATTTCAGAAGCATGATGATGAGTAGTAAAAACCAAGTCACACAGAATATAGACTAGTGATTGCATAGGACTAGGGGCTCTGAGGAGGTGTAAGGAGTACCTGCTTATGGGTATAGGGTTTCTTGAGGGAGTGATTAAAATGTTGTAAAATTATATTGTGTTGATGGTTGCATAATTCTGACTACTAAAAATCATTGAATTGTACAATTTAAATATGAATTTCATAGTATGGAAAATAATCATAATAAAGTCATTTTTAAGTCACTGAAAATTGCTCATGAGATGATATCGTTTCTATGCATTTAAAGGATATATTATTGGGACCCTTCAGTGGCTCAGTGGTTGAGCATTTGCATTTGGTTCAGGGTGTGATCCCAGGGTCCTGGGATCGAGTCCCATGTCAGGCTCCCTGAGAGGAGCCTGCTTCTCCCTCTGCCTATGTCTCTGCCTCTCTCTCATTGTCTCTCATGAATAAACAAATAAAATCTTAACAATATAAATAGTATGTTATTTGTGGCAATAAACACATGCACAAAATGATAAGCATAAAATCAAAATCGTGCTACCTCTGTTCTCCAGCTACAAGCCTGGAGAGTGGAGATGGGCACACAGGAAGTTGCAGGAGTAATGCTCTATTTGGGGGGTTCGGTGCTCACATAATTTATTATTGTGATTTAAAATTTAAATATGTTACAGTATGTCCCCCTCTGTGTATACACCATTTCATAATCTTAAAACGCTGATAATAGAACTGGTTTCATATCAGCTTCAGTAATTTTCCTACTTGAGGCGAAATATGACAGATGTTGATACTTTCAACATAACTTCACACATGTTAGCTGGATATCCTCACATCTGAGTTAGGAACTCAAATATTCCATTTTATAAATGAGGAAATAAAATAAAAATTCCACTTCAGTTGATTTTTAGTCATTGAGTGAACCTGAAAGCTCTTGTTGGAGACAAAACAAGCACTCATGTCTTTTGACTTTAGTTTAGTACATGTTGAAATACAACTGACATTCTGTTGGTGTTGTTTGTTTGCTTTTATTTAATTTTCCTGTCTAGAAAAACTCTGTTGATACAGCAAAAATACTTACAGAGTTAATAGCTACCACTCATTGAGTTATTACTATATACCAGTACCTCTGCTCTCATTATCTTGTTTAATCATTAGCCAATTTTCTGATGCTGATATTGGTTCCTGAATTTATAAGAGAGGAAATAAAGAGAGAAATTTTTACTTACTCGACATTATAAAATGAATAATTAGTAAAGATGCTATTCTAAACCCCAGGTTTACATTGCATTACAAAAAAAAAATTTTAATCACTTTAATATATCAAATACTAAAATTCAATGTCAAAGTCCTTACTACAACTTAAAAAGGTGCGGAAAAGTTACATTTCTTTAAGATGCATGACATGCATGTAGTTGATGATACATAACAATAACAGAGGAACTGTTGTTCTAGAATATGAAAGTTTTTTTTTTTTTTTTTTTTTTTTTTAGAATATGAAAGTTTTAACAGTCTTCTGTTTAACTAACTTTGAGCGAATAATTTAGGCCCTGAAGAGAAAACTACCTGCATTCATTTCCTGATACAAATGAATACAGTTCCTATATGTTGACTTTTACATACCTTTCTTAACAGATTAACTTCCTAAATTTCAGTTGTAGTCATGTCATCTCCAATGTCTGGAATAAATGAGTGCTTCAGTTTTGGGTTTTAATTAATTAATATTTAAGTTTTAATGATTAATTATTATGCTCAAATTATTGGGTTAAGGTCACCAGTGTGAAGCAAGCATCTACTTAAGCCACAGAATTTGTGGCTCAAATCAAAATTTAATTTTGAGCCACAGCAGCATACTTTTCAATAAATTGGTGATTTGGATAGAATAGGTAGCTTCTCCTTAGGGTTTACTACTATCAATGAGAGAATGTGTTACCTGTTACTTCTAAGGTGGAGGTACTATTATCCTTGTCATATGTCTGAATATCAAGTCTGAACTCAAGGCAACTTTTGTTTCAATATTTGATACTTTAATGGCAATTCCAATTGTTACTTTAAAAAAATGTGAGATGCACCAAGAGAGTGACAACAATATCAGTGATGTTCAGCTGTATTGGGAGATATTGATGAAAGGGGAAATTACATTTTCAAATGATCCATGTTCCATGTCCCTTAAGTTCCTGTACAAAGAACTTGAGTGTTGCATCCACCTTGAGAATAGAGTGATACGTTACAGTCTGTTACACATGTGAATGGTGTTTTATCAACAAAATGTTAAAAATTATACTTTGTTATTCTGTGAAGATTTTAAGATGGCTTCAGAATCATCAGGCTTATTTAATCAATTGACTTATCAAATAACAAAGAAAATATATGACTACACAAAAGGTCAGGGGAAACAGAAGTTCAAATACTGTGTGTTTTTTAAGATTTTATTATTTATTTATTTATTTATTTATTTATTTATTTATTTATTTATTTATTTTAGAGCAAGTGAGTGAGCGAGAGAGAGAGAGAGAGAGAGAGAGCATGTGTGCAAATGGGAGGGGGAGGCAAAGGGAGAGGGAGAGAACTTCAAGCAGACCCCAGGCTAAATGCAGAACCCAATGTGGGGCTCCATCTCATGACCCTGAGATTGTGACTCAATATTAGAAACCAAGAGTTGGTCACTTAACTGACTGAGCTACCTCAAATATTGTTTTTTAAATAAAAACTCTGAGGGGGATGTTGATAGATTCTATTTCAGTGGCCTAGTGTATAAATAAAGATGCTAAAATTTCCTTTGGTTTCTATTTCATTAAGGTCTGAATCACACTGGAAAAAAAATGACTTTGGTGAAATGCCTGGAAACTATGTGTGTTTGCTTTAGTCTAATGTGTGCTCAGTTTTATATTATTGTTTCCTAATGTATTTAACCTAGTATGGTCTTCTTATTAATTAATGCATCTTAATTCTACTTGACTAGCCCAGAATATGAAATGGAGACATATCCGAGGATTCATGATGAATAGGTATTAATTTTGGAGTTAGTATACAATGAGAACGAGGATAATATATTAAGATTTGAAAACAAATTATATTATATTCTCTTAAATATTTTAATATAAGAAACATTTTTATGGAAAAGAATTCTAGGACTATGAGAATATAGGGATCAGAGAGTTCTGACATGCAGTATTACTTCACAATAAACACATGGGAATGCTGAGGACAGAAAACACTGTAAAATGACAAGATTTTACTAATCATACCGTATTCCCTTCTGGGACATTTAGTCTGCAGAATAGAGAAGAGACTCAGTTATACAGAAAAACTTCAGGACTATATTTTGGCCACTTTTTTTATATTGGGTATTTGAGAATCAGGGAATCCTGTTTACTTTTTGTTTCAAAAGACCTCCATAATGTGGAATAAAGAGAATAGAAGTGTTCTTATTTATTGGCATTATCTTCAGAGGCCACAGGGCACAGCAAGCTTGAACTGAGGACAGATTCATTGGGTGGAGCAAACAAGCAACTGTGATCTAATGACAGCTGTCAACCCAAGTTTTCATAACTTGAGTAGTAGACTTTTAACTCTTCTTCACAGTGACAAGGACCCAGGGGCTCCTGGTGTATGCTTAAAATTATCTACTCTACTTAAGACCAGTATCAAAAAGAATATGATTGTACTTGAGGTTTTCAAAGGCTGTGACTCATAGAGCCAATTGATCAATTGAAATAGAGATCCTTGAGGAAGAAACAGATCCCAGGAAATATGTACCAAGTGTATTGCAAAGTGAGCTTTGGAACTGTGAAAACTGCAAATTAGTCATATGCTCCTCTGAAAAAAAGATGGGTCAACAAGAGAGAACTGAAAGACCAGGATGAAAGGGACCTCAAAAGACAGCTACCTTAGCATTGGTTATGTCATGGAAATGTGAAAAAATAAAATCCTTTGGGAGAGAGAAAAGAGTAAAATTCAAAAAGAAAGGAAGATTTTAGGAAAGAGAATTGATGTTTGGCAAATAAAGGGGGGAAATCAAATAAAGGCCAAGAAAAGAGTTTTAAACGATTATGAAGTCTTAAAAATAATATCTAGCAAGCACTAAAGTATCTAATAATACTAAAGATGACTTATGATGTCTTTGGGTCCCAGGTAAACACTACATACTGAATAAAACAAAGCATAATGCTAAGTGTATCTCAAGACTTTCACCAGCAAGCTCGTAGCTCAAGGCTATGGAAGCAATGAGTTCCGAGTTGCTGACAGATATTTTTATGGAATAAATAGGGAAGTTATTGGGCTTTTTTTTTTTTTTTTTTGGAAGCTAATTGGTTGCCTAGGAGTCCTTTTTCTTGTTTGGGTCATGATAGCTAAGTCAGGAAAATAATTTTGTTCAAAGATGGTTTGAACAGACTTGGCATTTGGGGATTGGCTTGTGTTCTCTGATTTTTTAGAAGAAGCTGTACATTCCTGTAGGGTTAGGTTAAATTTCCTTTGTGTGTCGGCATTGACCAGCTCCCCTTTGTCACTGCCACAAGTGAATCCATCTTAGTTTGGTTCTACAGGTTGGTTCTGGAATGTGAAGCAAATAACATTAGCAACAACAAAGAGAAAACTGCCAGGATGCAAAATCATTGCCAGAGAGACTGTGACAGGAAGAGGAAGTAAAACCGTAAGGAAGTCTAACCTTTCTCCTTCCTCTTGCTTTCCAGTCTTCCACTACTTGCCCCAACCAGAAAAGACTGACAGGGAGATGGCTGGAAAGAAGAAATTGGGTTTGCCAAGTCCTAGTCTCAGTATAACATTTTAGTATAGGCAAAGGTGTTGTTGAAACAGAACCAAAAACTTAGTAACCTACACAGTTCATGCCCCTCGACTACTCATTTATTTTCTGCATAGATTTGAACTCCCACGTAACATTAACAACCTTCCTTTGGCCTACTAAACACATCCCTTCCTTTTATTTTATTTTTTTTTTAATTTTTATTTATTTATGATAGTCACAGAGGGAGAAAGAGAGAGAGGCAGAGACATAGGCAGAGGGAGAAGCAGGCTCCATGCACCGGAAGCCCGATGTGAGATTCGATCCCAGGTCTCCAGGATCGCGCCCTGGGCCAAAGGCAGGCGCCAAACTGCTGCGCCACCCAGGGATCCCAACACATCCCTTCCTTAAACAAAACCATGACTTTCCTCTAAAGGGTAAGACATATATGTGAACAGTTATTGTTTTTCTGTGTATGTACTATGGTGTACTCTGTGACAATAGCTTCCATCACTGGGAATTATTAATATCTTCTTTAAAAAGTCACATTGCTACCGGAATATTCTCTAACTTAAAGACTAAACTGCAAAATTAAACCAGCCTAAACTACCAACCAGCCTTATATAAAACAATGAGATGACATGCACACATGAAAATTGTGGGGTAACATGCCTGGAGTTTAAATCCTTCATTTCAATAATTAGGTCACAGTTCCCTTTCTTTCACCATCCATTGTATATTACTTTTGCTCCAAGCCAAAACCTTGGCTTGTTGGGGTTCTTTGAATCTGAATAATCAGTGTTTCTACCTCTTTTTTTTTCCCCTTAGAATAATTTTTCATTTACTTTTACTATTTGACGTGGAAATAATAAAAGGTATTTCAGGGAATTCACAGGGTTCCTGGCACTGGCACAGTCTACCATGCCCTTATAATAAAGGAGGCTGCCAAATTCTTCTTGATCATTACCACAACCACTAGAGTGACATCTACCTACATTTTTTTTCCTATTGATTCCAAGCCATGGAAAGTACAGAATGGCTACATAACAGTCCAATTCAATGGACCT
Organism: Canis lupus familiaris; assembly: GCF_011100685.1. NCBI lineage: Eukaryota > Metazoa > Chordata > Mammalia > Carnivora > Canidae > Canis > Canis lupus. Next base: position 21,539,269 of record NC_049253.1, read on the forward strand.
CTTGTCATGGCCCCTGGTGTAGGCATCTCTCTTTTTGGAAAGTAAGAGCTCCAAACTGACATAATTCCACATTGCAAGGAATGGAAGTTAAGAAATTCTGTGAGTGTGTTGTAGGATTTAATGAGAAGAGCCATTTCCTCATGTACCTTTGATTCCAAGACTCATTATTCTGGCTAAAGAAGTAAATAGGTATCCCTGGGTGACGCAGCGGTTTAGTGCCTGCCTTTGGCCCAGAGCGCGATCCTGGAGACCCGGGATCGAATCCCACGTTGGGCTCCCGGTGCATGGAGCCTGCTTCTCCCTCTGCCTATATCTCTGCCTCTCTCTCTCTCTGTGTGTGTGACTATCATAAATAAATTAAAAAATTTTAAAAAAAGAAGTAAATAGCATAATAAATTAGTCACTGGTTCAAGCATAAACTGGATCTTCTAGGATAGGACTCCATTGTTTCAGGATACTATCTCCCAATTGCTACAATCAAATACTATTGAGATAGTAACTGAATAACCAACACATAGTTATGTGGAATAAAATTTTACTTTTTTTTTGACATTTTATGTTAATTTACATTTTTGACAAAATATATTCAATTTTGAACTCTTTACATGCAATTATGTTTTATTTTTAAACCCTTAGATCATTGTGACTTGATTACAAGTCAGGATCATGATAGAAATAGAGGGTTTGGGGGATCCCTGGGTGGCTTAGTGGTTTAGCATCTGGCTTCTGCCCAGGATGTGATCCTAGAGTCCCAGGAATGAGTCCCGCATCAGGCTCCCTGCATGGAGCCTGCTTCTCCCTCTGCCTGTGTCTCTGCCTCTCTCTTTCTCTGTGTCTCTCATGAATAAATAAATAAAATACTTTAAAAAAAAAGAAATAGAGAGTATGTAAATTGAGCTCAACAAATAAAGATGTTAAAAGGAGAAAAACAGAAAATTTTCAAAGTTGATCCACTTAAATTTTTTTAAATGCTAACAATAAAAATGAGTATACGTCTGTCAAATATGATGTATGGAAATCCACAAAGGAAATATTACTAAATATTTTTTTTATAATTTTTTTATTTTATTTTATTTATTTATGATAGCCACACAGTGAGAGAGAGAGAGAGAGGCAGAGACATAGGCAGAGGGAGAAGCAGGCTCCATGCACCGGGAGCCCGACGTGGGATTCGATCCCGGGTCTCCAGGATCGCGCCCTGGGCCAAAGGCAGGCACTAAACCGCTGTGCCACCCAGGGATCCCTATTACTAAATATTTAATGATAGTTAGATACTAAATCAAAATAATAAAAATAAGAATTATAAAATTATAAAAATTTCTTACTTATCATTTAATTTTCAACTTGAATAGGTCAAATGAAATCATATTATATTATTTACTGGATGACATAATTAATGATCAGAACAATGATAAAGAGAATTACTCATACCGAATTTATGATTCAGAACCTACAAATGCAACTCTAGATTGCCTGTAAGAATATGAAAAAAAATATGTTAATGAAGTTGGTAAATTAGTCAAGAAAAAACGAAAGTGTATTTTTTATCATTTGCTATATCTATTGGATGATAATTCTGGAAAACAGTAATCACATTCATTCTGAGAATACATGATAATATTTCTAACAAAGCATAATCCTTTTCAAATTTATTATCACAATTTTCTTTTCCCTTATCCTGGCAGAGTACTTAGATTTAACTTTACACCAAAATTATTTCAAATGAAGAAAGAAACTGTAGAAATGAGATTTTTGAAAACTGAAGTAAAAAACTCATAATATCTACCACTTCATATATTTGAGATGGATATCTCAATGGCATTAAAAAACATTCACATTATTGTGCAACCATCATCACCATCCATCTGCAAAATTTTTCATCACCCCAAACTTAAACTCTTCACCTAATAAACAATAGCTCCCCATTACTCTCTACTTCCAGAGAACTAGGTTTTCCTATTCTAAATTCAAAAGCAAAATATTTTGTTTTTACTATTACTTTTCTCACAGCCATTTGGAAGATCAATTTTGGGATTCATCTATGATTGGAAACATTTAAACTGACAAATAAATGAATAAAACAGGAAATCTCACTAGCACAGAAACACGAATACAAGCAGTTACCAAAACCAGGGCAAAAAAGCATGAATAATCAGTAAGAAATCAATAGCATTCAACACAGACCGGTAATTAATGGCTCATATAGAACGGGGCAATGCTGTTCTTAAAAGATTCCTAATATTTCTTCAAAATTTAGCTAAACACAATAATGCTTTTGTGGTGATAGTACAGTATTTTTAGAAACACTGGAAAATGACTGAGAAATATAATGGAAGAAAAACCAAATATGAAGACAGCTAAAATATTAAAACAAATGATTACTATCTAGAAGAAATAATTCAGAATGCTATTATTAATGCAAAGGGCATGAAAGTGAGAGAGTATATCATACCTAAAATAGAAAAGGAATAGCACACAGTTCAATTAGTTGGTAAGGGAAAAAAATAATGTTGAACAACTAGTATTTACCAGTAGATAGTAAAGTCCCAGATAAAAAGATAGAAGTAAAACTTGAAGACATTCCCACTGGTTTTCTAACTGATGAAAAAGGATAGGTTTTCGATGAAATAAACTGAGAAAATATTTTTTCACTTTTAAGCTTTGATTTTAAAGACAATTGTGTAACCATTCAAAAGAAAGTACCTATAAACTAGAATGGATACTGTCTCTATGCCAAACATGGCTTATAGTTTGAAATTTTCTCAAAGGGAACATGGTCTTAGTTGTGCCAATAGCACTAAACATGTTTGCAACAATTTAAGATTATATAATATTTTCTGGATCTACCTTTAGATGGAAGAACTTAATGAAACATGTATCTTATTTGACCTCCCAATGACTCTCAGACACATTAGGGAATGCTGGCTAAATTTTATTACTACTCTTAGATTTAATTTAGGAAAGATAAAATTCATTAGCAGAGTAAAGGAAATATACTGATGATCTCAAATCAAGATCAAACATTTTTTGGTAGAAATGAAATTTTTGTTTGAGCTACATGTAGTTATTTAGCATGAACTACTAATAATATAAATCATAGTAGCAATAGCTTACAAAAACTAATTTAAATTTGATTATTTTACTTTAAATTTCATTAAGATAAAGGCAAGAAAATAATTTTTCTGGAATATATACAACATATGAACTTTACACGAACTTATTGCTTTTCCAGACTTTGCCAACCTATCAACAGCCACCTAGTAATGAATAATAGTAGGTAAAATTCAACTGTATTTGTGATTTTACTGACTTCCAGTGATTTTTTTTTAAATAGCTCTACATTTGTTATCACTGTCATTTTGAGTTTATGCTTGCCAAGGCTGAGGAAACTATGGAAGCAACCCCAAGAATCCTCAGATAGCATTGGAAAATAATTATGACAAATTTGCTATAACCTCGGTTCTCCTCCATCTCGCCCACCCCACTCTTTTATCGCTCAGGGAGCAGGTGGTGGACAAACGCCATTGGACCAAATACAAAACATACATGCCATTGAATCTGATTTAAGGGCATGGAGCGTTCTCACACCTTTCAGATTATTACAAGCACTGAAGCCAGCAGATGAAAATGAGATGGCTGATGCTAGTCCCTTTCCAGAACTTTACCAGAAAGCAAACTCATTTGGCCCAGCAAAAGCCCAAGCTGGAAAATACTCAGAACAAGTCCCTCCAAGAATATTCCAGTAAGTAATTGATGAAGATAATTAAAATGTTAAATTAATAAGAAGGGTGAGAAAGACAAATGAAAGAAGTAAAGTTACATCATTATAAAGTGCAGGTAGGATTAATTCAATGAATTTTAGTTTGTGTGGCTCCAGTTCAGGCAATTTTCAAGTAACAGTCACAGCTCCATTAGAGAAGTGCAAAATGGGGTAACCATCCTATCAGCTCTTAGAAGAAATCAGGGAGTCTGACCCACAGGGCCATAGAATTTGTCTCCTAAGGCCAGAACTCACTAGAGGGATGAACAGATACCAGGACTTCCATGCTTCACTTCTGTACTAGATCTCACATTCAGGTACCTACAGCAATTCTAAGTTTAACTTTTTTTTTTTTTTCCTAAATCATGTTTTATAAAATTGCATGTGTTTAATCTCTTTTGCAAAAGCTGTTTCTTCAGGATAAAATAAACTCTCATTGAGAGTCCCTGTGGTTTGCTTGAAAAAGTATTTAGGAGATCAGTCAGTATTCAGAAACTGCAGAGTTAACAAAATAAAGAGAAGCTTTCTTTTGGAAACAGAGAGTTCCCTTGTTAAATTTGTGAAAGCCCTTGTCCTACTAGCGTGTGGCTTGTAACAATGATGTGGTCTGGCTGGGCCTCCAAGTGCTCACCCGTGTTTGTTCTCCATTTCTTCCTTTTGCCAGGACCAAGGATATACATTTAACAATGAAATCTTCCAAATGCTAGTAAAAAGCACAGAACTTGAGGATGCTTGGTGTTCAGATTTGTTGGAGAAATATCTGATCATCTTTGCATATTTAAACTGAAGTGAGTTAACTCACATGCTTTTTTCCTACGTAACATATAATTTTCTCTCTGGTTTGAAGGGTTTTTTTGTTGTTGTTGTTTACATTAATGCATATGTTCTCTTTTGTGTATATTGGGGGAAATAACCCTTTTAATATGTCAGTAAAAAATTTTTCCTTGTGTTATTTGGGGGATGGGGCATTCCTCTTTGCTCTTGAGGAATAGTTTCCATTTCCGTTTCATGGAAGAACTCTGTTAGCATCAAAAGCAGGCCCTAGCGACCCAGTGGGGTGGATGTCAACCACAGATAAAAAGACAAGTATATTAAAAAGGCCATGTGCCTTCAATGAGTTATTAGGTGAAAGATTTTTGCCTTTGGATTTTTTTCCCTGAAGACATTATCTCTTAATCTGAAAGAAAAGGGAAAAGGAACATCTATTTTCCTCTTTTAGAGAATGCCAAATATAAAGTAATTTTTAGAATTTATTGTATTCTTAAAGGTTGCAAAAGCATAAAGAACTGAGAATATATTACTACTTAGTTTAGAGTTTCTTGCCTGATGATTCTGAAGTAAACTTTTCTGAGGTGAGAATGTGATTCAGCTCTGTGTTCTGTATAACTAACTAATACTGAACACAAAGTCTCAAGTACTAATGTGGCTTTTTCACTACATGGAAAAGAAAAAGCTGGATGCTCCTGTTAAAATATCCAATGCCTGTCGTATAATTTGCTCTGAGCATCTAGGAAAGATGGGAAAAATGAAAGAAAGAGGCAAGGAGGGAAGGAAGCCAGAAGGAAGGCAGAAATGAAAGAAGGAAGGAAGAAAGGAAGAAAGGGAGGAAGAAATTATACCTTAGAATCTGAGCTGGAGTTCCTTGTAATGGAATTATGAAACTGTAGTACAAATAAGTGTATAATACAATTAGGAATTTGACAATTTTATTGTTTGTGGTACTGGGTGACATTTAAAGGTTATATGGTTGTTGTTTCATGTGAATTTTCTGGATGAGTGTTTCTATTTTTAGCTCTGGACATATTTTTTTTTTCACAGAAATTCTTAATCTGCCTTTAATTTTGTCCTCTACATGTCTCTAAGAAACCAAGGTTAGATGCAAATGTCATTGAGAAAACCTTAATAGCTCAAATATTTTTGTCACTCATCTGGAAAAATTGGCCTAACTTGAGATAAAACAAAGTTTGCTTAAGATCCACTTTTCCTACTAAGATTTAATCCTTTAGAAATAAGTAGAAAATCTTTTTTTTTTTTTGACTCTATAATCAAACCACACACCTTTATACTATTTAGGGAAAAAATGGCACAGATGCAGCCATAAGAAAAATTGAAAGGATCTTACAAGGAAAAGAATGGGAAGGGAGCAGTTTCATAGTGATGCTAAAAGATATAAGGCTTTTAAGATAGAGAAATAAGCATCTCTAAACAACCCATGAAAAAAAGAAGGAAGAAAGACAATGCTAACACAGTTAATAAAATGACCCAGGTGCAAAAAAGTAGGGGTTCTTTAATCAATCTGGGGCCTTAGGTCCTTATAGCTGGGGATCAGATTGCGAGTTTCTTCCTCTTTTCAGAGAGCTGGAAGTTGACTCCAGTGGGGTTGACAGGAAAGATCATGAAAACTTTCTGGGCCACTTCCCAGATGTATAACTGAAGGTCAAGAAAAAAAGAAGAAGGAACAAGAAAAAGCAGAAAGTATTTTCACCACATTATTCCCACTAAGGCTCTACTCGTGATTTATAAATCCTATTAATCCTCAAAAAGTCAATAACAGAATTACTAATACAAAAGAGATGGTCCGTTAGGCCTAAAACTCACTGATGTGTTGTGTCTCAGGGTGCTAGATATTCCCAGATTTTATTTCGCCTTTACCCTGCTCTTTCTTCTCCGTACTATCCTCCACTAAAATTAACCAGGTCTTCCAGGGGGATTTTTGAAACCAGATTTGGAGGCAAGAAAAGAGTAGAACATTCTTCTTGTTCTCAGACATACAAACTAAAAAGAAAACAATAACAAACCATGAATCCAGTCTTGAATAATCCCTTGGCAATACAATGATATATTGGGGGTTAAAATAATAATACAGTTATTATAAATCTATAAAGAAAAATTGTTACATAGTCATTATTGCTTTGTTTAGGAATATGTTGAGTTTATCAGAAGAGATATGTTCATACACACACACACGCACACAGACGCATGTGTATGGATTTTCTGCCTACCTAATTTTCAATGTTTTTATTCAAAAGTTGGTATTTTGGACATCTGGGTGGCTCAGTGGTTGAGCGTCTGCCTTTGGCTCAGGGTGTGATCCCGGGGTCCTGGGATCAAGTCCCATGTCAGGCTCCCTGCAAGGAGTCTGTTTCTCCTCTGCCTATGTCTCTGCCTCTGTCTGTGTATCTCTCATGAATAAATAAATAAAATCTTAAAAAAGGGTTGGCATTTTAATCAAAGCAAAATCTTCATCTGTATGACAAGTTTTATTGCTTTTCTGCTAAATGTCATATAATGTTCTATCAGCAATACAACAGCAAACGAGCAGACACAAAATCCCTGTTTCTATGATGCTAACATTTCATTGTGCATTTTACCATCTAGATTGGTCAACATTTATCCTCCAAATTAGGATTGGTGAGTATAAGAGAAATAAAATTAAGAAGTGCCCTTAAAAGTATTATAGGTGTAGTATAGTCTAGTAATTTTAAGGTAGGAACATGATACATAACTAGTAGGAAACATGAGGATCTTTTAATAATGACACCACTTTACTTCAGTCTCTGATACAATTCAGCATAGTTTTAAGCAGTAATAACTTGCAGATCTCTGGCAATGTCCATGTCTCTTAAGTTAAGAGTTTTAGGGAGAACAGCCCTGGTAGAGCTGACCAGAAAGATGAATGATTGTTCAGATTGATGTTGGCTCTGTGCACAAGTTGACCTCCAATGCCCTGGGCATTTCTCTACCAACCTAGCTACAGCTCTCATCCTTTAATATCAGTTCACTTAACATTATGCGTACAAAAAAGACAATCATCCAAAGAGAAAATCCAATCCTACAACCAAAATACAAACTAGATCTTGGTTTGGGAAACTAAATAGAATTCAATCCAAGACAATTTTTGTTGACCAGAGAGAGAGAGGACCTGAAGGATTCACTTAGCTATCTGCTTACCTTGATTCCACTGAAAGCATTGAGTAGGGCTTGGTGATACCGTTTGGGAATTACATGATGTAAAAAGAGGAGGCAATAAAACATGAATTTTATGACAACCTTTTGATTCTCAGACAGGAATTGGGCACTGATCACAAACGTGAATCTGAAGAAGTAATTCCATGAGGATTTCTGCAATGGATTCTGTGAGCGTTAGCATCTCCTTGCCACTTGTCTACTTTCTGCCAAGCAAGGCCACCACAGAGTGGAGACAGAGAACCTAAGACTTCTCAAAGGTCAAAGGCTTAGATAACTCATTTACATGAATTTAGGGAACCTCTTGAATTCTGTAAACTCAAGCCCTGTGGAGCAGGTTTTCTATGCTGTGGATATGAGGTGGTGACAAAAGGAAAGTCAATGAAACCAGAAATACAAAACTTAACAAAAAGAATACAACAAATTGCTCCCCCTGAAATGTATTAAAATATTCCAGCCAGATACAGATTCCATCTCTAATAATATACATATAGAGAAGTAGCTCTGTATAACATCCAGATTTAGTCTTTTATATCTCTCTTGTAATTTTTCTGCTTCCACTTTCGTTAGAGATGATAAGTTGGTCACTGTATTATATATAATGTATATACATATATATATGTATATAGCATAATACATGTATACATACACATACATACACAACTTGTATGTGATAATTGTCACTCTAGAGCCTTATTTTTTTCACTGCAAATAAACTGTGTCTCTTATACTCTTTGGAGCATTGTTATGACTCGCACTATCAACAAGCAATTCATTAAAATTTGTGTTTGGCAATGGTTAAATCTGATTTAAAAGCTGTCCAGAAAGAAAATGTGTTTCATAGATGAGTTAAAATTTGCCTCTATCTCAATGTTATGAAAAATAAATCTGCTCCATTTCACATTAATTTTTCCACCTTTTTAATTTTGCTTAATATTGATTGCCCTCCTATTTCACCTGCTACTCAAACTGAAAACTTAAGGTTTTCAAGATGATGCCTTCCTTCTGTACCTTTCCACTTTACCTTTCTATTTTGCCCAAGCTTCTTATTGGCATCTCTTTACTAAATCTTAGGGGGGAATCTTGCTCCCCTCTAAATTCCTCCCCAAACTTTATCCTGGCTCCGGTCAGTTGGGACTTTCATACTGTGATTTGCACTTCTTGCTCATCTCCTTATCTCTGCACTGTTCTGTGGGATTGTTTGTTTTTGAGGAAGGATTTAGTCATTTAATCCAATTTGTTTATCCGTTTCTGCAGCAAAATTCCAAGGCAATCCCTACACAGTTTACATCTCAAAGGCAGGTTTCAGATCTTCTGATTAAGAATTAAATAGGAAACATTTGAGCTTGACCCTCAATTGACATAACAAGTCACACCAGCTTTTTTTTTTTTTTTAAGATTTTATTTATTTATTCATGAGAGAGAGATTGAGAGAGAGAGAGAGAGAGAGAGGCAGAGGGAGAAGCAGGCTCCACGCAGGGAGCCTGATGCGGGACTCGATCCCGGGTCTCCAGGATCACGCCCTGGGCTGCAGGCGGCGCTAAATCACTGAGCCCCCCGGGCTGCGCCAGCTTCTTTTTTCTAATGTTCAGCCATGTTCCTCAGCACAACCTTCAATGGTTATACCCTGTCATGTCCCCAGCACGCGCCGAGTGCCTCTTTAGAAGTGCGTTAGGCTCTGGAACCAGACTGGGTTGGAAATCCTGGATTTGGTATCCTGGATCTGCTGCCCACTAGCTGTGTAACCTGGGTGATGCAATCAGCATCCCCGTGCCTCAGTTTCCTCACCTGGGGAAAAGAACCAAGGGTGGCACCTCCCTTGTATAGTTGCTGTGGGGACTGAATTAGCACAAAGTTCTTAGCTCAGCGTCTTCATCTAGAAAGCATTAAACAAATATTAGCCATCATTTCATTTGGAGGATTGATGAAATAGAAACACCTCAATGTTCTATTCCAATTAAGACTTCAGTTCCTCTTTAACATCCCTCACACCTCTTCTTGGACCCCTCTGGTGTTGGCCGGTGCTGTCACCTTCTCTGTGAGCCCCTGCTGTGCCTGGACCCTGCCCACGCCTTCAGGATGGACTTCAGGAACACCGACAGCATGACCGAGGACTCTGTTTCTGAAGATAGCTTTCATGTTTGAGTGTGCACAGCTTTAAAACGTGCTCTGAAACCTGAAAAAACAAAACAAAACAAAACTCTCAATCTCAAGCACAACTTATCACTTTGACATATTGCAACACACCTGTTCCCAGAAATCTTTCCATGCATACCTTGTCTTCCCTTTACTACTTTGTTATTTTTAGTCATTTAGGAATATGAATACATTTCCCTGAAGAATTTTTAACATTCATTACTGTTGTCCTGAAATCATTTTAATTTTTTTTTTGAAGATTTTATTTACTTATTTGACAGAGAGAGAGAGAGCACAAGCAGGGGGAGTGGCAGGCAGAGGGAAAGGAAGAAACAGGCTCCCCACTGAGTAAGGAGGCTGATGTGGGACTGGATCCCAGGATCCTAGGATCATGACCTGAGCCAAAGGCAGATGCTTAACCAACTGAGCACCCAGGCACATCTTGAAATAATTTTTTTTGTTGGTCTTTGTGCATCTCCAATTAGATTTTCAACTCTATCCAGTTTTCTTTCCTACAGAGTGTAATTCATTTAAAAAACTTGTCCTAACATGTACCAGATACTATTACATGGGATACCACACAGTCTTCATGATGACCCATGAGGTGAAGAGAATTATCCTCATATTGATGAGCAAACAAACACAGAGACTTTAAGTAACTTGCACAAGCAGGACTTCAATCTGATATTTCCATGATATTTCATTTCATCTCCCACAGAGAGTTTACTCAAGGCACTTACAGAGTACTTCTGGACTAAACAAGTGCCTAATGTGAACGCGGCCATGAAGTAACATGAATTTCTCTTGGATGAAGTTTGGAAAATTAAATTTTGGAAATGTGTGTACTGGTAGTGAGGCAGGCAGGCTGAGTCCAAGAACCCAGAGGAGGGCTCCACAGGACCAGCCAAGAGGGTCCTTGGTCTCACACAGGATGGAATTCAAATGTGAGCCCGAAAAAGTTAAAATGAGTTCATTAACAGGGTGAGTAACAGACAGGAATAGCAGATGGAGCATCTGGGAGACTCAGGAAGGAAAGGAGAATGAGTCTTATTGTTGCTTGCAGCTGGGGGTTTATATTGGAAAAGGATCTAGGGTACATGTTTCTTCAGGAATCCATAGTAGCATCCAATCAAAGGGGAGTGTCATGAGAACAATAGGTGTTATGCCATAAATTACTGAAGGCAGGGTTGTTGTCATTATCATTTGAGGTTTGTTTGAAGCAAATGTCCTGCAACATGTTTGGGATCTGGCATTTCTTAGGTGTTAACAGATGTTTGGGGCCTAGGACACAACTCAGAGAATGATTAATTTTCTTGCTTCCCACCTTGAAGTAGGAACATAACTTATCAAGAGCTAAAACATGGAACATGAGTAAATAGGGCCTGGCCAAAAATCAGTAGAGATGGAGTCTTTCTAAAATGGGGGCCTTTCAGTTTTCCTACTTCAGTGGAAGTTGTAGAGTCAGACTCATTTGAGGTTAATGCTTGGTTTCAACAACTTCTGAAGCATGGACTTAAGCAACTGATCTAATCTCACCAAGTCCCAGTTTCCTCATTTATGAAATGGGGTATTATCAGTCTCCCAGTGTTTCTGAGAGAGTAATTAGATTAACTTGTATAAGGTACATATCATGGTGCTTGACTCTTAAAGAGGACTCAAAGCACGTGTGAAAAAAAAATTCTTTAGGTGAGAGACCTAAAGGTGAATTGATGTTTGAAATGAACAATAAAAATAATAAGCTCTGGAGGGACAGAGGAGCGGAGTCTAGGAGGTAGGGCTGGGTATGGGGGATGAGTAGATGATGTGGGTGAATTTAACAAAATGAAGTCTCTACCTCAAAAGTCAATTTTTACATCTGTATTTAAAACAACAACAACAACATTAGCATAATCTAGCATTTATTTAGATATCCTCAAGAAAACCTAATGATTCATTATATAATTTTGGTTCTGTAGAGCTGTTACAGAAATGCTCTGCTTGCTTTATCCTACTTATACGTTCTTGCTCTCAGTACTCACAGATCACTGTGCTTCTCTCTAGGAGACAACCAGCTTTACAGCTCAGACCAACAGATCTCCTCTTACTTCCTGAAAGGACATACTATTAAGCTTGGATTTCAATACGATGGGCCTTACTAAGGAAAAGAGACCAAAAAAAAAAAAATTAAATTCATGGGGAAACAAAGAAATTCGAGCTCCTAAGCAAATATAAACTTACTTCTGGATATCCTCCAATGCACTTTTTCTTAGTGAATTCTTTCTATGAGTCACTGGTGTGGTAAAATACTAGCAAACAAATTTCATAATCACGTAATTTCATGATCTTTCTCTGCCAGACTCACATTCTGCTTCTTAATTGTTTCTCCATACAATATACACTGGAGAGGCATGACAGGATTCGATAATCCAAAGACGGCATCGTGCCAGTGCCTTCCCATGCAATAAGGCAAGTGAACTTCCCTGTGTTCATGTGTGCCAGGAAAAGTGCTTTATGTATGAGTGAAGCTCACAATACATTGGCTGATATGGATAGCTTTTAACATCTTTATTTCAATCAAGAGCAAGATTGTTACAGTTCGCTGTGACAATGTAGTGCTTGGGCCTCATAGAATTGTATCGTTTGTTCTATGTATCTTCAATTTTGCAAGAGTCCTGAGCATCTCCAAATAGAAAATTACTTTTGAAAGGTGTAATACGCTGCTCCAAAAAGCACGTTCAATACAAATTGTTCGTCATCTAAAATTACGTATTAAATCTGGCTCTTATCAAAATAAATATTAATGTTGTTTCACCAAGCAAAAGTGGACTTTATTGGGCACAAAGGGAAATTCTTTTTCTCGTTTCTTTCAACCCACAGTAGCAAAACTGTTATTTTTTAAGTGGTGTTCAGTTTTATAGTATAATATTCTTATCTCCTTTCATTATATTGCAATATTTTTTCATGTGGATTATGACCTATAGGAATACAATTTCTCTCTATTTGTTGTACTATTAAGGCAAAGGGTATTTTGATAGATTTCAATATTCTAAAACTTTAGAGCAGGTGTAAAATTTAATTAAAATAAGTATGTGCCAATAAGAGTTGTAGAAAATAGGACTAAATATATATTGATCTTGGTTCTTATATTAGAAATATTATTTTTAACTTAAAATAGGGGTGTGAATATCTAATTTTCTGGTATCTATTAATTTTTCCATGATTTTCTGAAAAATCAACATAGATAAAAATCTGATTAGTTGAGGATATTTTCATTGAATGTATTCACGTGTATATATCTATGCATATATTTGACAAATGTCATAAACATATGTTAGTACAGTACCTGAAATATAAGAGTGGCTTAGCAAGTTTAAATAATTGAATTCGGATTTTTAGAATGGAGGGAGGGGCATTAACAATATTTTTATATAATAAAAATATTTGATAATACAGCTAAATTGGGTCATTAAAGAGCTCCTCAAATTTCTACCTGATTGCCAGGATATATTTTTCAATATTATGTAAGTAAAAAATATTAGGGAAAAAAGTTTCATGCAATTCAAATAATTAGACAAATCTATGGAATGAAGTCTGATTAAATATAGCCTAGTAAATATTTTTATACAAAGCATGGTGTAATACCTGTTTGTTTGTTTTGCTCTTATTTTTTAATGGCCGCTATGCAGTTCATGCCCATACTAGATAAACATTAGTAATACAGAAAATTGTCTATTTTGATAGAGATATTTTATCAAGCCTAATATTCAGGTGATAGATACTTTGTCCTTTTGGCATTTGGGATTATTTAAACATGAATTAATGATCCAGGCAAAAAAAATATGCATTTATCTAGCCTACTATGGTTTTGTCTCACAAATTAATGCTCTTTAGGTTCTCACCTATTTTGACCCCTATAAGACAATATTAGCACTAGACAGATTTCACAACTCATGTTACCCTTTTAACTCTCAAACCATCTTTATTAATACCACTTCATTACCATACAACTGATCTATGACCTATTTCACAAAAGGTTGGAAATTGTCAGGAATGAACTACTTCAAATCAATATATTTCCTAAAGCTTTCTTCTGTAAGTCTTTTACTTTCCCTTCTCCCATTCCCCCCTTTTTAAAAAATTTAAATCGATCAGGGTATCCCACTTAATTGAAGTTTTTGTATGGTCAGTGATTCTGCTAAAGTACTTGTATTATTTAGTAGCACATTTTTTGAAATTAGATTTGCATTTTAAGTAATATTTTTATTGGCTTCTTTTCTTTGCATGGAATCATTGGAATAACCAGTAACAAAAATAACACAATTTGACTTACTGGTTCACTGGAGATTTAATTTTCTATGGGTCCCTGCTTTTACATTTGGTTAAGGTTTAAGAGCTCAAAATATTCTTCCTGACAAGATGTTAAATGTTTGAGGTACAGGTGTGTAACGAAATAATGCAACAAATGTATGTCCATATTGATTTTGTAGATGAATCTGCTTTGAAGAATCTGGCACCCAGGCCAGATTTAACAGTGGTGACTTTAGTTTTTAAAACGAGTTGGCACCTCTATACTCAGAATCCTTAGTAGCCTTAGTGACAGAAGGAGAACTGACCCTCATCTTCCCATGCCAGGAGGTCATTTCAAGAAATCAACGGCTGCAGTTCCAGGAAAGCTAGCCAGTGCCAACAAGCTGAGACACGATCTGATGTTTTCTACAGTGTCTGTTATTGTTTGCTGGAACAAAGTGTTCTTCATGAATTAAGGGATTAATTTAGGCACACAGTTTTGAGACAAGTGGCAAACAGTAAGCAATATTTCCTAACTTAACACTAGTCTTATTAACATGAGATTTTTGGTGATGCTCTGATACCTTTTAGAGATGTGGATAAACCTATTGAAGCAACGAGAGGATTCTCTATTCAATTGAGGTAGCTGAAAGACCAAGAAAATGTGGAAAATCAAGGAAGATATTTAACATGCTTCAGAAAGTGTGGTGAGAGAGAAGCTTTGAAGGGAGTGAGCAAGTGAAGGAAGACAGAGGAATGGTATCTTTCAGGGTCTCCTTTATTTTTATTTTTATTTTTTTTTAAGATTTTATTTATTTATTCTTGAGAGACAGAGAGAGAGAGGCAGAGATATAGGCAGAGGGAGAAGCAGGCTCCAAGCAGGGAGCCCAATGTGGGACTCGATTCCAGGACTCCAGAATCATGCCCTGGGCCGAAGGCAGGCACTCAACTGCTGAGCCACCCAGGCATCCCGGGTCTCCTTTATTTCTAAATTCCTATATTTTCCTGGCCCATATTTTTAGCATCTGTTAAAGTGAGTCACTCCCCAAAAAGTCCCTTAAGCCTGTTTGAATCTCAAAACAGATGTTTGAGTCCTCTATATAGCTTCCATTTGCCTAAGGTTTGACAGAAAGGAAGGTAAGGAAGAAGAGAAAGGGAGGAGGGAGTGAGGAGGGGAGGGAAGGAGAGAAGGAGGGAAGGAGGAAGGAGGGAGGGAGGGCAAACGAATGAACAAACTAGTCTTTAGTGAGAAATTTTAATGAAAAAATTAAACACTCCAACTATGCTATGTGGTGGTTTTCTGTGGATTCCCTACCTTTTCATTTCTGTCTTCTCCTGGTCACTTTTCTAATCAAGGGGCAATTTTCCAAAACAAAACTTGCAAAAATAACAAACAGCAGTGGTGTGCTAAATATATTTCCCTTTATCTAATCCTATCATTGAGGATACATGAGTGATTTTAAGTTCATCTTTCAAGAATTTTTTTATTATTACTTGTTTTTTCTACAGAGATCATGGAGGAAATTATTTGGGAGAATTATAAATTCTTCTAATCATGATCATGTAACATGTTAGCAAAACTCTGCTTTCATAATCCTGAACTCTATTTCACTGGGTTCTGTTCAGAATGTTTCCATATTCAGAGTCATATTTTGCTTTTCCTCGTCCGTTTTCTTGTTAGGACCTTTATCTGTATGTTCAACAGAACTATCTTGAGGGGCCATGTTCTGTTGTGTTCCCATACTTGTCCAGTCCCTGTACTGTGACCTTAGCAATGAACCAGATACCTCTGCTCGCAGAGACTTAAGAGACTGTTCTGATGGCAGGGAGTGAATCAAGACATAGATATCCAATTTACAGGAAATATTTTCAATAACCTAAATCACTGGGCAGTTAATCACATATACTGTGCTCTCCTTAAAGAATCATAAGTAAAGGGATCCCTGGGTGGCGCAGCGGTTTGGCGCCTGCCTTTGGCCCAGGGCACGATCCTGGAGACCCAGGATCGAATCCCATATCAGGCTCCCAGTGCATGGAGCCTGCTTCTCCCTCTGCCTGTGTCTCTGCCTCTCTCTCTCTCCGTGACTATCATAAGTAAATAAATAAAAATTAAAAAAAAAAAAAGAATCATAAGTAAGCTATTTAGAAAAATAATCCTGTCGCTTATATGAAATAGAAAAAAAAACACCCAATTTTTACAATTTTCTAAACTTTGCTTTTAACGAAAATAAATTTCTGTTTATTTGCTTTTCATTTTTCTACCTCGTACAATGTCTGTAATGTTAATTGGGCCATTTGTCAATTGTCAGCATGTTAGTTTTTTCAAATTTAAATTCTGTTCTCAGCATTCATTTTTCATATCATTTAATATTACAGAGTGCACCCTTTTAAACTATGTGCCCTACATACGAAGCCATCTAGCATAAATAACACCTGAAACCTACAGTAACATTAGATTCTTTGACTAATAGGATTAAGCCCTATGAAAGCAATATGTAGGCCAGGGAAAACAAGTTTGTTTTGGCCAATCCCAAACCAAATAGAAAACTTTTTTTAGGCTGCAAAAATTATCCATATCATCTGCAGTGGAAACTGACAGTAATTTCTTAAATTAGTATGTTCCCTTGGCCTAAATTTTATTGGATTAAGTGGCATTTAAGAAAAAGAATTATACATATTGTATTTTATATATATATATATATATATTCTATATCCCTTTCATACTATCTCATAACAGATTTTAAACTATCAAGTAACCCACAGGAAAAGTATTGCAACTTGAAGGACTCAAAAGCAGTTTGGTAAAATGTTATTTGAAGTCTCTGAGGCTGCTAAAGGCTAAATATATAGAAGTTTATTTTCCATTTTTACTGACTGTAGTTTTATCCAGACCAATAGTCCTTTCATTTCATGGTATTTTCTCAATCCATTGCTCTAAATTCTCAGATCTCACCACAATCAGATTGACAGAAGAAATCAGAGCTACAATTTCCACTGTGAGATCCTATCTGGCAGTTGCCTCCACTGACACAGCAACTTTCCAAGCAGCTATAAATGCGTTCGGCTGCCTTTGCCCTTTTTCCTAATCTCAGTGAGCTGCAAAAGAGAAACTCTCACCAAGCTGTTATTTTCCCCCTAAGATCCATAACCTAGAGTGCCTTCAAACTTGAGATAGTCTTGTCATAAGAATATAATTGCAATCTAGCAAGCCCAGAAGTTTCCTAAAGATTTTCAGGTTGCTACTTCTACATTTTTTTTTTTTTTTGAGTAGTACAAAACACTAGTTAGCAGTTATTTCTCGCCAGAAATCATAGTCTAGCTAGTGAATTTTATCTGATGTAACATAAATTCATGGATGTACTGCTTATATTTGCTGAATAAGGAAGTATATTGAAAATAATTGGGGTGAGGAAAAGTTTCTGTGTTTTCTTTTTTATGTTCAATCTTTACTATACTTTGTTGTACTTTGTGGATATACTAGCTCACATTTTTTCATTTATATTGTCTCTCTAGGTGGACTATGAATTCTTCAGACCAGTAAGGAGGTCTCCTAATTTGTAAAAACCTCCTTGCATGTCTGACACTGAATAAAATGTGATGAATAAAGGCTTTCTGATATTTACTAACTGGTTATTAATGAAAGATCACTGCTTTGAAAGAAGTAAATTTTATTACCATTCTCTATAATATTAATTTTAATTTCTAAAATATTAAAACTAATTTTGAACAAATTCATTAATGTCTTCAAGATAAAATATTAGTTTATATCTTCCATGGAGGATAGTGCATAATCTACTGATGTTACCACACATAACATGCATGTGCCCTATACATACATAATAAACAAATGCATAAAATTTACATATATAAATATATATGTACTAGTATACTATGAACTAAGTTATGAAATCATATGATATAAAATTAAATAAGACATCTATAAATTGTAAATATAAAGTACTACGTGTTTTTGTCAAAGGGCCATTTTTCATATAATCTTCTATCTAATCTTATATTTCTAGGAATTATTAGAAGCCTTAACATTGAAAAATCTGTAAGGATACAGTTGTATATCCAGTGAAATAATGACTCTTCTAAAGCTTCTCGATAAGGACTTAATTTTTTAGGTAGAGTATAAATTAGAAGGAATCATTGTTTATTCTCCCTTGAGGGGCAAGTCTGTCTGACTGTTTTGTTTGCTTATGTAATCCAAACACTAGAATAATACTTGGTGCATAATAAGGGCTTAATAAATATTTGTTGAGTAAATGAGTGAATGATGATTGTGTACAAGAAGACAACATATGAGTTTATGTTTGATGGATTTATCTAGGTGAAGGAGAAGTGATGAAGAGCTTAGCAGGGAGAGAGAATAGCATGTACCAAGGCCCTGTGGCAGAAAGTAATGAAACCTGGTCTGAAAATCTCCAGAGTGGGTGGAATATAGAAAATGGGGAAAACAATTTCAGATAGCCTTAGAGATAGGTATGGGTCATAGTACAAAACTTTTTTCAGGCTGTTAATGATCATGTTTATCTTTAGAGCAATCAGAAGCCACTGCAGAGATTCAGGCAGGGTGGAAGAATGGTCTGATTTGCATTTTGAGGAAATTATACTTATGGATTGGGAAAGGTTTAGAGGGTAGCATGAGAGGTAGCATGGGACCCAGTTAGCAGTCTATGTAGTACTCTGGGTAACAGAATTACAGGTACTATAGTAGGTGGTAAGGGTGAAATGGAAAGAAGCTTATAGCTTTTACATAAGGCCACAAAGTACTGTGCACTTTTTCCACATCACTTATCAAAGTTTGTAATTGCCTTTTGTTTATGTGACTACTGAGTAATGTCTAATTACTACTAATCTCTGACTTCCATAAGGCTGACACTATGTCTAGTTTGCCTCTCCACTCTACCTCAGGACTTAAGATCATACCTGGCACAAAGTAACTGTTTCAATAAGCATTTGTTGATTGAATGAATGAAGGTGTTTTCAAAATTTAAACTGTACTGTCACCATATAAAAGTAAGGAGAGATTTGCTAAATAATCCCTGTGTAAAACATTGAATTTAAAAATTTTAAAGAAATTTCAAAGTACTATGCAAAGCTTAAATACACAGACATCCTAGGGTTTAATCTGGCTTACAATGTTTCTACAAGATGATTACCTTAGGAAGCTCCAACATGAGTAACCCACAATCATATGAGGCAATTTATTCCATTGCCAAAGAAGGCTTTAAAAGTAATTTTATGATAAGATAAAAAAATCTTTTTGTTTCCACGACGAATCCTAGTTCTGAATTCTGGAGCAATATAGAAGAAGAATCTAAGATCTTTATTATTTCAAAGTTGTCTGAATATTTAAAGATGGGTTTGAGTCTACTCTCAAGTACTCAGTTAGCTTCCACATGACACACTTACTAGACTTTTTACAATCTTAAATGCCTTCTGCTGGTGTCATGCTAGCATGCCTATGCTCCTAAAACATATGCTCATATTTGGGGAGCACCACATTGTATAGATCCACAAACATACATTTTTTTTTAATTTATGAGGCAAAGGATCAATACAATACCACAGTTGTGATTTGACCATGATTCTGTGCAATGGGTTTATTGTTTCCCATGATCTGACTATCATCTTTAAACAATTTAAAAATCTAAAACTGACTAGGATAAATGATGTTTCTAAATTGGGATCTCCTCACTCACAACATGTGCTTCTATGTGCATGACTGTTTCCTACCTAGCATGAACCTCAAGTTTTCCACAGTGAAAACATGATGATCAGAAAAATAAATGATCCCTGCCATACTGTACTTCCACTGACAAAAACCAGCAATTATAAATTTCTAACTTCCAGGCAGGATCTCAATGCACTTAATTTAAATTCAAATACTTTTAGTCTATTTTATATAGAAGCATAAATAATGTTGTAATTCTAAGTCAAGTCCTCTTTATAAAAAATATGGCCCATCCACATGAATGCACATCTGTTTTCTGAAAAATAATTTCAAATTGAGAACCTTGTCAATTTTAATTAGGATAGTAATATGAACCACACTAGTATGGCTATTTTCTCTCATTTTAAAGACATTTCAGTAAAAATCTAAAAATTTATTTTAGACACATAAAACAAAATCATATCTAATTATTAAGGGTAGCTGCCATTTTCATCTTCTTGTAGTTTTCAACCCAGATATAAATAATTTGCTTTAGCCATTATATCTGATGTACTAAAGTCTAATTACTATGGGATAATTGAGTAGGTTGTTAATTAGGGAATCTAACTGAATCAGAATCCATTATAAACTATAATATCTATTATTAAGTGATAATTAGTGCTACAAATATAAACACTGGCATAATAAATATAATTTGATAAAATGTTAAGAAATTTTTAATTTTGAAATGTATACTTTGCATCTTGTCTTATTGAGTCTTATAATAATAGATGAGAGGATGCAGTTGCATGAGGGGATTTCTCCTTCTGCCATACTGTGGAGCAAAGCTTGTTCCTCTCCCACTCAGGTGCGCAGGTTGAATTGACCAAAGCAATGGTTATGAAGAAGCCTAGTACCCTGCTGGTCCGGCAGGAATTTGTGAGACAGTATTATACGCTCCTGAACCAGATCCCAGACATGCTACATAGACTTTATGTAAAGAACTCTTCTTATGTCCATGGGGCATTGGATTCAAATGGAAAGAGATCCATAGGAAAGTGATATCACAAAACTTTACCAATTGCCACACTAAGAATCCCCATGTTGACGATGACACTAAATTCATATCTTTAAGAGTAACTCAAAATGTGAATGAGCTAAATCATTCCATCAAAAGACGCAGAGTATTGGACTGGATAAAAAAACAAGACCCATCTATTTGCTGTCTACAAGAGACTCATTTGAGACCTAAGGATACCTCCAGCCTAAAAATGAAAGGTTGGAGAATAATTTACCATTCAAATGGTCCTCAAAAGAAAGCTGGGGTAGCAATCCTCATATCAGATAAATTGAAGTTTATCCCAAAGACTGTAGTAAGAGATTAAGAGGGACACCACATACTTAAAGGATCTATTCAACAAGAAAACCTAACAATCATGAATATTTATGCCCCTAATGTGGGAGCTGCCAAGTATATCAATCAATTAATAACCAAAGTAAAGACATACTTAGATAATACACTAATAGTAGGAGACTTCAACACGACACTTTCTGCAAATGACAGATATTCTGAGCACAAGATCATCAAAGACACAAGAGCTTTAAATGATACACTGGACCAGACGGATTTCACAGATACATACAGAACTTTGCATCCAAACGCAACTGAATACACATTCTTCTCAAGTGCACATGGAACTTTCTCCAGAATAGACCACATACTGGGTCACAAATCAGGTCTCATCCTATACCAAAGGATTGGGATTGTCTCCTGCATATTTTCACAGTGCTTTGAAACTAGAACTCAATCACAAGAAGAAATTTGGAAGAAACTCAAACACATGGAGGTTAAAGAGCATCCTGTTAAAAGATGAATGGGTCAACAAGGAAATTAGAGAAGAATTAAAAAGATTCATGGAAACTAATGAAAATGAAGATACAGCCATACACAATCTTTGGGATACAGCAAAAGCAGTCCTAGGAGGGAAATACATCACAATACAAGCCTCCCTCAAAAAATTGGAAAAAACTCAAATACACAAGCTAACTTTGCACCTAAAGGAACTGGAGAAAGAACAGCAAATAAAACTTACACCAAGTAGAAGAGAGTTAATAAAGACTCAAGCAGAACTCAATGAAATAGAGAACAAAAGAACTGTAGGACAGATGAACAAAACTGTTGATCTGAGGAGTTGGTTCTTTGAAAGAATTAATAAGATGATAAACCATTAGGCAGCCTTATTAAAAAGAAAAAAGACTCAATAAAATCATAAATGAAAAAGATCACAACCAATACCAAGGAAATACAAAAGATTTTAAAAATGTATTATGAGAGCTATACACCAATAAATTAGGCAATCTAGAAGAAATGGATGCATTCCTGGAAAACCACAAATTACTAAAACTGGAACAGGAAAAAATAGAAAACCTGAACAGGCCAATAACCAGGGAGGAAATCGAAGCAGTCATCCATCATAAACCTCCCAAGACACAAAAGTCCAGGGTCAGATGGCTTCCCAGGGGAACTCTAGAAAACATTTGAAGAAGAAACAATGTCTATGCTGCTAAAGCTGTTCCAAAGATAGAAAGGGATGGAATACTTCCAAACTCATTTTATGAGGCCAGCATCACCTTAATTCCAAAACCAGATAAAGACCCCACCAAATAGGAGAATTATAGACCAATATCCCTGATGAACATGGATGCAAAAATTCTCAACAAGATACTAGCCAATAGGATCCAACAATACTTCAAGAAGGAAGATTATTCACCATGACCAAGTGGGATCTATCCCTGGGATGCAAGGCTGGTTCAACACTCGTAAAACAATCACGTGATAGATCACATCAACAAGAGAAAAACCAAGAACCATATGATCCTCTCAAGATACCGAGAAAGAATTTGACAAAATACAGCAAATTTTGATACACTCTGATCAAAACTCTTCAGAGTGTAGGGATAGAGGGAACATTCCTCAGCATCTCAAAAGCCATCTATGAAAGCCCACAGCAAATATCATTCTCAGTGGGGAAACACTGAAAGCCTTTCCCCTAAGATCAGGAACACAACAGGGATGTCCACTCTCACCACTGCTATTCAACATAGAACTAGAAGTCCTAACCTCTGCAATCAGACAACAAGAAATAAAAGGCATTCAAATTGGCAAAGAGGAAGTCAAACTCTCCCTCTTTGCAGATGACATGATACTGTAAATAGAAAACCCAAAAGACTCCTACCCCAAGATTGCTAGAAGTCATATAGCAATTCAGCAATGTGGCAGGATACAAAATCAATGCCCAGAAATCAGTGGTATTTCTATACACTAAGACTGAAGAAAGAGAAATCAAGGAATCAATCCCATTTACAATTGTACCCAAAAGCATAAGATACCTAGGAATAAACCTAACCAAAGAGGTAAAGGATATATACCCTAAAAACTACAGAACACTTCTGAAAGAAATTGAGGAAGACACAAAGAGATGGAAAAATATTCCATGCTCATGGATTAGAAGAATTAATATTGTGAAAATGTCAATGCTACCCAGGGCAATTTACACATTCAATGCAATCCCTATCAAAATACCATGAACTTTCTTCAGAGGGTTGGAACAAATAATCTTAAGATTTGTGTGCAATCAGAAAAGACCTTGAATAGCCAGGGGAATATTCCAAAAGAAAACCAAAGCCAGGGGCATCACAATGCTGGATTTCAAGTTGTACTACAAAGCTGTGATTATCAAGATAGTGAGGTACTGGCACAAAAACAGACACATAGATCAATGGAACAGAATATAGGACCCAGAAATGGGCCCTTAACTTTATGGTCAACTAATATTTGACAAAGCAGAAAACACTATCCCCTGGAAAAATGACAGTCTCTTCAATAAATGCTGCTGGGAAAATTGGACAGCAACGTGCAGAGAAATGAAACTAGACCATTCTCTTATACCATACACAAAGATAAACTCAAAATGGATGAAAGGTCTAAATGTGAGACAAGAATGCATTAAATCCTAGAGGAGGGGATCCCTGGGTGGCTCAGCATTTTAGTGCCTGCTTTCAGTTCAGTGTGTGATCCCAGGATCAGGGATTGAGTCCCACATCAGGCTCCCTGCATGGAGACTGCTTCTCCCTCTGCCTGTGTCTCTGCCTCTGTGTGTGTGTGTGTGTGTGTGTGTGTGTGTGTGTGTGTCTGATGAATAAATAAATAAAATCTTTAAAAAAACTTCTAGAGGATAACCTAGGCAACACTGTTTTTGAACTTGGCCACAGCAACTTCTTGCAAGATACATCTATGAAGGCAAGGGAAACAAAAGCAAAAAAGGAACTATTGGGACTTAATCAAGATAAAAAGTTTCTGCACAGCAAAAGAAACAGTCAACAAAGCTAAAAGACAACCTACTGAATGGGAGAAGATATTTGCAAATGACCTATCAGATAAATGTCTAGTTTCCAAGATCTATAAAGAACTTATGAAACTCAACAGCAAAGAAACAAACAATCCAATCATGAAATGGGCAAAAGACATGAACAGAAATTTCATCAAAGAAGACATCCACATGAGAAAATGCTCCTCATCACTTGCCATCAGGGAAATACAAATCAAAACCACAATGAGATACCACCTCACACCAGTGAAAATGGGGAAAATTAACAAGGCGGGAAACAAATGTTGGAGAGGATGTGGAGAAAAGGGAACCCTCTTGTACTGTTGGTGGGAATGTGAACTGGTGCAGCCACTCTGGAAAACCGTGTGGAGGTTCCTCAAAGAGTTAAAAAGAGAGCTACCCTACAACCTAGCAATTGCACTACTGGGGATTTACCCCAAAGATATAGATGTAGTGAAAAGCTGAGACACTGCACCCCAATGTTTCTAGCAGCAATGTCCACAATAGCCAAACTGTGGAAGGAGCCTTGGTGTCCATCGAAAGATGAATGGATAAAGAAGATGTGGTCTATATATACAATGGAATATTACTCAGCCATTAGAAATGATGAATACCCACCATTTGCTTCGACGTGGATGGACCTGGAGGGTATTATGCTGAGGGAAGTAAGTCAATCAGAGAAGGACAGTCATTATATGGTTTCACTCATATGGGGAATATAAGAAATAGTGAAAGAGATTATAAGGGAAAGGAGGGGAACTGAGTGGAAAAAATCAGAGAGGGTGACAAAACATGAGAGACTCCTAACTCTGGGAAATGAACAAGGGGTATTGGAAGGGGAAGTGGGCGCAGGCATGATGGTCACTGAGGGGGGCACTTGACGGGATGAGCACTGGATGTTATACTATATGTTGGCAAATCGAACTTCAGTAAAAAAATATACAAAAAAATAGATGAATTTTTGAAAGGAACTGATAGGGATAAACAGAACAACTGAACCTGCATAGGGAAAATATATGTCATAATATATCTTGAAATTAGTATTTATTTTACATCAACAATTTTTACTGAGTACCTACTATATATAATATATATATATATGTAATATACTAACAAGAAATTTAACTTCTATTGTATGAATGTATTATATAATTTAATAATAACTAATAATAATGTTTAATAATATACATGTACTATAATAATAACATGCAATAATATAAAATACCATATATAAGTATATAATATATGTATGTTTTCATAGGTGCATATATTTTTTGAACTGAAACACATTTAGGTAATTATATTTCTTCTTTATTCATTTTCCTATAGGCTGAGCAGTTATTAGTTTTTCAATAGATAAATACTGAATGTAATTAAATTCAGATTCATATGCACAGCAGGTTCTTTCCACATAACAAGTCCATGTGGTAGACCAATTATTAGTTTGTACAATAAATAAGTCTCAGCTCATAAAATTCAAGAGAAAGTGTACCATCTGCACAGTCACCTAAAAACTGGACCAGATGATCACTTGAAGTTCCATCCATTTATATTAATCGTCATTTCTGGGTTGTAATTTTTATTAGTTCCATAAATTTTCCTTTTATTGTATATCAGAAGCATCCACATCTCTGCTTTGAAATACACCAGAACTAGTCCAACAGCATTCAAACTTTAGCCTTAATACTTAAGTACTAGGAATTCTGAAAGCCTAGATACTCCTTCACACAATATTTTCTTGATGTTTAATTTCTTCCTAAAAACTTAAATAATGCAATTTATATATTTTCTAACATGTTGCAATTATTGAAATTAAAGAAAAGCCTTTTGTCATTTTAAAATGTAACAAGTAGAATCCAAACATCATAGCAATTTTATACTTGCTTTCATTCATGTTTTAAAAATATATGAAAAGATGTCAACAATCAAAAATTTAACATCATAATTTTTCTCTTGAACTAATATATCTGTTCTATTTACCTAGAAAATTTTTATTAAGGTGTAATAAATTATTAAGTTTAGATTTTTATTAATCTCACATTATACTTCTCTACAATAAAATAGTATGTAAATTAAAACTAAATTTAAAAAATTTTCTGTGATCACAAGGCTTTTAAGTGTTAAAAATTTTATTTTAGATTGAGTTACAATTGTTTGTAGTGTAAGCAGGAATAATACAACATGGAATATATTACATGTTTCGTAATAATTATTATACATGAAGAGCAAATTTCTATTAGAAATGCATCTCTTAATGAGATGAATGCAGTTTTATTCTCTAATTAATTTGTGTATGCAGAGATGAACATTATTTATTGCTAGAATAAGATAGGGTTCACTATCAATTCTAATCTATTTGATCTATCATCAAATAGCAAATCAATTAAGTACTCTTTCAATTTTGTTGAAAGCAAAGAATTAGAAACCATATGGTTTGCAAATGGATTTAGTACTGTTATTAGATTCATTTATTTCCTCTATACAAACACCAGAATTTGTCAGTGTCATTTTATTTTGTGCTGGGAGTGGGGCTTCTACACTAAGACGATTCAACAGTGGCTGCAACACAGAATTGAAGAGAAGTATAACTTTATTTCATGAAGTAGAGAAAGACATTTGTTAAAAAAAAAAAGTGGCAAAGGAAACCAGATTAGATACAGGTATGCTTATTTAAGCTAATCTTTATTTTTGTTACCTATGAAAGTTTGAAGACCTTGATATAGCCTAGCATTCCACCAGCAAAATAATCCATTCTTAAACAATCTTGAGAAATATTAATAGCTATTGCTATTAATGTCTTTCATGTCTGAGACATTTAATGTCAATCAACATTTTAACGTTCAAGATGCTCTCATGTGGAAGAAGAGGCAAAAGTATAGAGAAAAAGATCCTTATGCCACTCACTGGTACCCAAACTTTCCACCCAGCTGTTCTGAATTTTCAATTCCTCTGTTCTGGAGAGTAATTGTTCTGGAGAGTAGTGTAACTAGGCAGGATGGTAATGTGAGCCATACCATCTTGAGGACTCTCTGCCTCAAATGATTTTAACCAGAACTAACATTCTGGAGAAGTATTCTATATATTTTAAGGCAAAATTCCATCCATCTATCTCATCCCTAAACACAGATCCTTATCATTCCATATCAGAAGGATCCATTTCTGCAATCACTCGGAGATTAACAACATTGGTTGAGTTGATTTTGTTTTACTAATAACACTGATCATAGTTGTTCCATTTAGTTATTATACAGGTCACATTTTAACATCTTATCCAAACCCATATCAGAGAAAAATAGACCCTGGAGCTAATCTAGAAAACAGCTGTCCAAAAAGAAAAAGATGTTATTTAATGTAAAGTTTTCTTAAATACTCATGCTAGCTAGCTACTAGTGAAACTTAACTTAAAAAAAAGCTCACAAATTATATGACCTAGAATTTTTCTATGGATTGATATAAGCCTTACCAAAATGAAATATGCAGAATTTATCCATTTTCTTTTTTGGAAAGTACTGTAATAGTCTTCCAGCCTTATGTCATCTATCATGGGAGTTTATGTATCTCTATGTGTATATGCATTCTTCTCTGCCTTAGGATTTAATTTGTCTTCACATGGACAGTGCTAATGTAAGGCATATAGATGATTTATCATCTGTCTTGATTTTAATTTCTTTTAAAGTATATACTTTTCTATTCTCTCTGCTTTGAAAATATCTTTATTACCAAAATCAAAGAATCAAAATATTAATTTTATTAAATAAATTAGAATGTCTCACCTCTCGATACTAATTACAATGTTAGAACTTTTTTATTTTCATCAATTTGAACAATAATATATTTGAATATAGCATTTTAAATATTGGGCAGCATCCACTTAAGCAGACACTCAAGCATGGATGATTAATGTGTGGAGTGCAACACTCCATTTATATCAGCATTTAAGCTACCGGTATGTACTCTGCTAAATGTATTCCACTAAGGCTGCTATTGTCCAAGTATATAATTTCCCTGAGGGCAGTTCTCACTCTAATATGGTCCTTATCACAACAATTATAGTAAGATTTTTTTCTTTGGCTTATCTTCTGTTTGATATCTGTTATCAAAATTCAGTCACATCCTAAAATATTCTTCTTCAAATCAGATATTTCTAAAAATAGTGTTCACCAAGAGAAGCTGCTATTTGACTCTAATAATTTTTGTATTGAAAGGAAATACCAGGGGTGTCTGGGTGGCTCAGCCAGTTAAGCATCTGCCTTTGATTCAGGTCATGATCTCAGGGTCCTGCGATCTATCCCTGCATGGGGCTCCCTGCTCAGTAGGGAGTCTGCTTCTGCCTCTCCCTCTGCACCTCCCTCCAACTCATGCTCTCTCTCTTTCTCTCACTATCTTTCTCTCTCAAGTAAATAAATAAAATCTTTTTTTTAAAAAAAAGAAAGGAAATATCAAATTATTGTTAATATCCTGATATTTAATAATTATTGTTAATATCCTGATATTTAGTAATTCTAAATATTTAATTCAAGATAGACAAAGAACAAATTGGGAATTTTAAATTCCAGATTCTTAAGAAGTAACACTTTTTTTCATTTAGTCATTTAAGTAGTTACTAGATGTCTATTATGTGTCAGGCCCTGTGAGAGGCACTATGGAATCAGTGGAGAGTAAGAAAGATCTCCACCTTCATGCAGTTTTCATTTAGGCAAGATATAGAAGTCTGGTGGTGGGGAGTGGGATGCAGAATGGAGATGATGGTGGGTGCCCTCTTCAGGTAGCTGGTTATGGAACATGTCTGAAACAAGGGGGCAAGAAGTCGTAGTGGTGAATTGTAAGGTACCTGTGGGGCCTGAAATATCTTTCATCTACAAGGCTGTTATCCATTTCATTGAGTTGGTCTATTTTTATAAGTTGTCCTGCCACACCCTTTTAAAGAAAAGGCCAACCATTTCTTCTCAATGTCATCCTGTGTTATCTGTTCCTCTTTCTTCAGCCAAATCATCATTTTTATCCCTGAGTAATA
This sequence comes from Canis lupus familiaris, assembly GCF_011100685.1. Lineage (NCBI taxonomy): Eukaryota > Metazoa > Chordata > Mammalia > Carnivora > Canidae > Canis > Canis lupus. The sequence continues at coordinate 21,568,458 of NC_049253.1, forward strand.
TGGAGAAATACAGTCTTAGAACTCAAGATTTATCTTGGAAGATTATAGAAATGGGAGGTCTGGCAAAAATCAGAGCTGATAAAATATAGTAGATAGCATTGACTAGTACGTCTAATATGAAAAATCTTCATGATCAAAGAAGGGGTCCGACACCAGAACTATAGTCTTTATAAGGAAAGGACATGACAGTTGAAAGGCCAGTGCTAACACCATATCCAGGTGATCTAAAAAAGAACTACGCAAAGAGATAGGAAGAGTTGGAGCATGTAATCTTTCTGTTACTACATGTGTGCAGGTCTCAAATGGCTGGATGTCAAGATTAGTCTAAGTGTAGGCCATTGTATAAATCAAGTACTGAAAAAAAATAAATCAAGTACTGTAATATTTTTTGGGAAGGGGATCCTACTGTGGCAGGAACTGTGCTAGCATCTGGGGATATATAGCTCAGAATCATGAAAGCTATCCTTAGTATCTTCACACTAATGAAGTGGGCATACATATGCCAATAATAATATGGCCATGGAAGGGAGTGACTCTCTCTCCCCATGCCTCCGCCCACCAGGGGTTAGTGATTATCTCAGAGACTATAATAAACTGATTTAGCAGATAAATAACAATTTAACAGAAAACCCCATAACAAATGGACATTAACAAGTTCACTTCTGCTCCTATGAAGTAAAAAGGTAAATCATAAGAAGTAAATCAGAAAAGCATGCAGGACTAGGTTAAACAGACCACCTAAAAAAAGGAGAATGAGGTCATACATACATTGCTTTACCCTCGGCAGTCTAGCCATTAACTATAGAAGGCATAGTTTGGGGACTGCAGGTTTGTATAGAGTTAGATGGTATAAAGAAGTTGGGTTGCAGCATTCTGTATTTGACCTTGAAGGGAAAGAGATGTCCGGGTGTCCTCATACATGTCAGGAGGAAAAAAAAAATGGCATCCAGTGACTCTCAGAGACCTGGGAGGGCATGGAGTTAAACAAAGTCAAAGCAGCACCATCCAGAAGGGATTAGAAACCAACAATTTTGAAACATGACTATTTATCTGCTCTTTGTATTATATTTTGTACTTCCTTAAAAAGGAAGCAAAGCTGCTTTTGAAATGTCATCTGGTCTCAGCTGTTTTGAGGGAAATAGGCTTCTGTCTATCCTAGGTCAAAATGTTAAGTCTATGAGAGGATATAGATGGTAGCCTGAGGAAAAAACTCCAAGATCAAGTGGTCTCGAGCTATATGTGGAGGCTGGGAGCAGGAAATGTCCCGAAAATGTCTCTCTCTCTTCTGCCTTTAAATTTAACAGAGTCCTTATAGAGAACTGACTAGACCTCAGTGTCTTGGCCTTTCTGTGAGGTAAACAGAATGAGAAGCGGCTGGAGAGGGAGCTGGTTCTTACATGTTCCGAGAGCCTGCTGTTTCAAAGTTTTACGCAGAAGGACGGAAAAGTGGATCAGCAGATGTAAGACACTGATTCCTACACAGAAACCGCTGCTCACCATCCTGCTCAGACAGGGAAGCAAGGACTTGTATATTCATGCAATCATGTATGACTTTCTCCATTTTATAAATATTCACCAACTGCCTCTTAAGTTCTATGTTTTCTATCAATGGCCAGAGAATGACAGAACTGCCATTACGTTGCTAGAGGCAAAGGTCAAGTCCTGCAGGAAGTTCAGAGAGTCCCAACACTTGCAGGAGAGGGAGCTGCTGCAGCTCTGGGTTCAGCATTCAGATGGACAGAACTCTGCAAGGCCTGCTGGTGTATGATATCCCATCTGCTAGACTTCAGACAAACCAGGGCAGATAGGAAGGAAACTGCTCTATCATTCTACATGTCACTAACTGATTTGGAAGAGTTTCCTTCAGCTTCTGAATTCTGAGCATAGACACTTGAATGAGAAGTCAGTGACACAATACCAAAACAGAATAATTCTGCAGAAGAGAGTGAACTGAAAGAGATATTGCAAGATCATGTGACATAAAAGAAAAAAAAAACATTAAGTTTGGTAGGAAAATCAGATTTATTGTTCACTTACCATATTCTACGCATTATATAGGTCATCTTAAATCCATCTACATAATGGTGCTTCATAGCAACTCTATTGATTCAGGTTTTATCATTCTCTATTCAAAGATGAGGAAACCGAAGTTTACTTAGTTGAGTTAGGCAACTTGCCCAAAGTCCAGCTAGTAAATATCAAAAGTAGAACTTATATAATATTTTTCCTATCCCAGAATTTTTCCAATATTACCAGAAATTAGAAGACATAGGTATTGGTATTGCGCCCATCATTAAACTGTCCTGATTTGGACAGGGTAATTTGACATTCTGGAGCTTAGTTTCATTATTTGTAAAATTATGTTCCCTTGGGTATACTCAATACTCATAATCACTATTGAAAACTCAGTCATGCTTTGGCTCTTTAAAAAGATAGTTTGGGGAGGTGGTGAGGAGGAAGGGGGAACGTGGAAAGGAAAAGACTGAACTAGTAAGAAAAATGGGCAGTAGAGGACCCAGTATAATAGATGAAAAATGTAAGAAGGGAAATGGGAGTCCCAGGCTGCGAAGAATATGTGTGTGTTGGGGTGGGGTGGGGTGGGTGTGTGCACATTCATGCATGTATTCATGTATGTGTTCTACTGGAAACTAGTGACAGAGAAGTATGTGACCTGAATCCCAGAAAAATGAGCTGGTCAACATACCCTCTATACACACACACACAACTCACCACCACTACACCAACACCACACACCAACTAGTAACCTTGAAATCAGGGCAGGTTGTCTCAGAAGGTAAATACAAAATACAGAGATCATTGTTAGACAAGTGACATTTGGCCTTTTGGCAGGCCTGCCCTCAGAGTTAAGCTAGATTTTCCATTGCCCAGGACTCTCATGGATTCTGGTATGGTTCTCAGTTACTCCATCCTTTTTGCTCTTTATATATGATCCCTGTCCAGGAAACAGGTTGAGCTTAGAACTGGACAAGAAGGGCTCCGGGATCCATTGCCTTATCAAACCACAACTTCAAGCACAACCTTTTCAGTAGCCTACTCATCCAATTCTGACAATTTCTTCTCTTAGGCATTCCAACTTTATCTTATTTCAACATAATCTAACCAAAGGAAGTGGAGTTAGCCTTCTACCTTCCCAAGGACCGGACCTTTAGTCCTTCCAGGGGCACAGAGGCAGCTGTGTAATAAAGGTTTCAGGTGTAATAAAGGTTTTTACCCCTAGATGGAAACCAAGGCAATTTTCTGGCACTTCTTGGCATCTGTCATTTCTTTGGATTCAAGAACCACCTGAAGGTCATAATAGTTAAAATGCTCAGGTATCTACACGTAGCTTTTTTCCTCCTTTCCCTTAGGAGTTTCACAAGAAAATCTTAAATTTTAGCATGTATAAGAATTACTGAGCATATTCGTATACTTAAAACATATAGTATTTTTCATGATTGACTGAAAGCTTTTCCAAAGGTGATTTTAGCTATAATTATTTTAGTTATTCTAAACCTCAAACTTTATTTTAATGGTTCCACTAGTACCTTTGAATGTCCTTGCTTACCTTACAATGCCACAAATGTGTGATGTGTTTTTATTGTGACCTCTATATATGGAAACCTACCCAAAATAGAAATGCTCTTTGAATGACCATGCGGGACTCACTATTTAGCACCATCACACAAATGGAAATAATGCAGTATTTGCACTAATCAGAAGTTTTAAAATGAGTCAATTTTAAGATATTGTTGGGAGATTCAGGCTTTGAGAATTATGACATAAAACGCAAAGAAATGCAATCAGACAAGTTTCTACCAGAAAATGAAAAGAGTTCATTTCTTACTCTGTAGCTCAAATCAACGTTAACATGACATTTATGTATCTTTAAGCTTTAAATCAGTGCTGCACAGTGGGGGCGAGGTGGGAGGCTATCAGAATCACCCAGGAAGCCTTTTCAAACTACACCAGCCTTCCTCCCCTCCGGCAGCCCCTCCTCCCCCTGAGATTCTGCCTAAGATGTGTCTCTGAACTTGAGCAACACCATCTGTTCACTTACAAATAGGCATTTTTATCTCCAAAAGGGCAGGTTTCTGCACATGAGCCTCTAACATGTATAGAAGGGTAGGATGGGGTGGGGCTGCTGAAACATACATCAATGACAGTCTTTCAACTGAATGCTGACATGTTAAAAAATGGATATGTCTATATTTTCTGAGTGATATATTCACTTGGTTAGTCCTTTGTACTAATGAGATGAAAATTACTACTTTAAATACTCATATAGGTCAGTAAGCTCTGTTCTGGGAATTTTTTGTAAGCTTAAGCTTCATTCGGTGAGATTTTCATAGATGCAAACATTTGTAGAAGTAAAAGGTATTGCAGACTCAGCTCAAATCAACTACTATTAGAAAAGCATGGTGGGTGAGTAACAACTACTTTATACCGTAAGGAGCACTAAAGGCCATTTTTATGATACACACATTACCCGTTCCTTAAATTTCTATGACAACTGTGTCACATTCCCTGGAGTGTATTTTTTCCCTTTAAAAAATCTTGTGAAAATTTGTAGATATTGTTCTATTCTCCACAGAACTGACCTTTGAGGACTCCTTTGCTGCAAGCGTTATCTTGACTTTGTGAACATAAGGTACAAACATAAACACACACGCTGCTCACATTTTTATGTTATAATCACATAATTGAAGCATTTTATTCTAGGATGCTTTTGCCAAATTTCTGGAATATGGAATATGTTGAGCTTTTAAGCTAAATATTCATAAATTACATTGTTTCATTTTTGAAAGTAAAAATATGCATATGAATGGAGACAACACATCATAGTATTTATGGAATTAAAATATTCAAAATGTTAGAAAGATATTTGGTATACAAGTATTTATATCTGTGAAATGACTACACTGAAACTTCTTTGATGGATAGATGTTTATTAGCTGAAATATAATAATAATTTTTAATGTAGCTAATATTAATGTTTACTCAATTCCACACATGGTTATTAGTGCTTTATGTGAATTAATTTGTTCACCCCTTACAATGACATTGTAAGATAGGTACTATTAGTATCCCGATTTATGGGTAAGAATACTGATGAAATTCTTAGGAAATTTTCTAAGGTCACAAAGTTAATGAGGGCAAGAGAAGAAATTAGAACCCCTGCACTTCAAGATACAACATGTGCTCTGAGACACTTGATAACTGTCAAGGTCCACTGATGCTCGGTGGTTCATCATCATGTCAAGTCATGCTAGCCCTGTGGAATACAGTGATTTCCAAACATTGCCTATGGCCTCCCAGAGTGGGTATCATTGAATTCACTGTATTTTTCAAACCAGTGCTACACTGTGCATCCTTTTTCATTAAGGGAATCTGAACATCTCCCTCACACAAAATTGCCTTCAGAATGCAGTTTCTCTTTTTAAATATTTTTCCACTGAGGCACATTATGTTGATGTAAGATGATAGTGCTATCTCCTACTCTTAACCCATAGGGTTTCTATATTCTCCTCCCTCATGAGTAGACCTCATGGAAAGTGAAAGAAAAAAAATATCTGGCTTCTTTCTATTCCTTCCTCTTCCAAATTTGTGTTTGTTTTGTTTTGTTTTTAGTTTTTTGGATTTTTTGCCACAATAACTGGAGATAGACAAAGTGAGAGTTGGTCTTGTGGATTTTTTCACTTCCTCATATTATATCTTGTAAATCACCAAGTTTAATGGCCTCTGTCTTAATTAGAAATGACATCTTCTCTGCAGTACAGAATCCACTTTTCAAACTCATTGTTTGGCTACAGACATAGAAATTCCATCTTTGAGTTCAAAAACTTAATATGCATTCTTTTTCTTATGTACTTTCTCCCTTAACTGTAGATATGCCCACTTCCGTCACCTTTTCCTTCTTCCCTTGTTGGGTGAATGCCTTGAGATGACTAGGAAGTCTATTCTGTTCATTGAAAGGCAAAAGAAAACAGTCATTAATACATTTTAAAAATATTATCGACTCATTCTATGTCAACCAACAAGTTAGCTGTTGTTAAAGAATCCAAGGTGTCTCAGATCCAAAATCAAATCATATATGCTACATAAATTTATAGGAAGAAACTATACATTTGTAGAGATATCAACAGAAGGTTATATAAAAACATTTGGACAGGGACACCTGGGTGGCTCAGTGGTTGAGCGTCTGCCTTCAGCTCAGGGCATGATCCTATGGTCCTGGGACCGAGTCCCACATTGGGCTCCCCACAGAGAAACTGCTTCTCCCATGCCTATGTCTCTGTCTGTCTCTCTCTCTCTGTCTCTCTGTCTCTCTCTCTGTGTGTCTCTTATGAATAAATAAATAAATAAAAATCTTTAAAAAAATGTAGACATCAGAGAAAGGCTGAGCACTTCCAACTATAGGGTTCAAGGAATGCTTTCCACCTGGATTAGCATTTGAACTGGACTTTAAAGAATGGTTAGTTTACTTGTAAGAAAGGATATTTCAGATAGTGTAAAGATCTTGAGCAATGCAAAGAAACTTGAAGATACTAATTTCCCAGGTAATAGGCTGTGCCAAGCAAAAGATTCAGTTCTTGGGAGAACTGAAGTTGGTCATCCATAAGATGGAGGCAGAGCTGAGATTCCAACACCAGTCTTTAGAGGCCAACACCCCTCCTCAGATAACTTACTTTAAATATTCCTGGGAGATTTCAGCCTTCTCAGGTATTTAAGTAGGTTTTTTTTTTTTTTTCCAAGTTATTTGGCCCTATCTTCTACAATCACAAATTTCTTCAATAGACTCCTCCTATTAGCCTTTGGATTAAGCGGTCAGTAAAATGAAAAGTAAACCATTGCCTCTAAATGGTCTCCTTGTATTTTGAAAAAGCATGTCAGCAGACAAAACAAAAACAAAGAAACAAAGAAAAACAGTAGATGGAGGATGAGGTCCTCCTCTTTGACCTCACTTGTGTCAGAAATGTAAAGTAAAATTTACCTTGAAACTAACAATCATCTAGTGATTTTTCCTGGTCTTGACAAGAAATAAAATAGTAAAATACAATAAAATATAGCATCGATTAAGTTAAAATACACGTACATCTATTATATCATTTACTCATTTGTTTATTTTTTTCATTTTGCAACCACTCTTAGGGTCCTCCAAGAGTTAGGCATTGTGGTAGGTAATGCTGATGATTCAAATAAGTCAGTAGAGTAAAATCCTTCTGGGAAGCTCAAAGTCTACATAAGGAACACACATGAACAAGCAGGCCAATAATTGCAAAGACTTTATTCTTAAGAGTACTTGACTTGTAATATTCTCATAAGTGGTGTTTGGTTGCCCACTGATGTTACAGGCTATTCTGGCCCCTGGGACCATCTGGTGGACCACATCCATGATAATCTAAACCATTGTTACTACCTTACTATTAACTTCATCTCCTTCTTGTTAACTTGTGTTTCACAGGGTTCTGTTTAAAATACTTCTGGAATATTCTCACTCAAATTGTTTTAATCCTTTCTTCCCCTATATTTTTTATTTATTTTCCTCTATTTTATCAGAAAAAAAATGTATTTCCTTTTCTATCTTCTTTGTTCCTTTCAGTTCAATATATTAACAAAACAAAAAGCAATCATGATTAAGACATGGCTATTGGGATGCCTGGGTGACTCAGTGGTTAAGCGTCTGCCTTCAGCTCAGGGTGTGATCTGCGGATCAGGGATCTAGTCCAGCATTGGGCTCCCTGTGAGGAGCCTACTTCTCCCTCTGCCTATGCCTCTGCCTCTTTCTCTGTGTCTTCATGAATAAATAAATAAAATCTTAAAAAAAAAAGACAAAGTTAGTTAGCACTATGCAAATCTGTGTTAAAGAAAATAAAATCTTCCTGTTTCCTAATTGAAATTAGATATGAAGTAGAATGAATGGTTGGCAGTTTAGAAATATCATGAGAGTAACTTAGAAATCTCTATAATATTTTACATTTTCTCCCCCTTTCTCCTTTATTTATACCATAAGTCCAGATACCACTTATTTTTCTTGATTTAATTGCAAATTGTTTGAATTTTTATTGAATTATATACTTTCGGTAAATCATTATTTTCCTTATAATTATACATGATTAATAGGATTTTCTAGGCTGGAATCCAGCACCATAATTATGACCTGTTTCTATAAAACAAGCACTACACATTTCTAACAATGAACTTATAGCTAAATTCAGGAAAAAATAGAAAGCAAAAGATTTCTAATATGTAGTAGCTAATTTAGATTATATCTTATAAGAGTTTATTCAATGTTATTTATTTGTTTTTCAAATGTTTGCTGATAACCTTTTCTGTGCCAGACACATTATTGGGGACTGTGGAAAAATAAATATGGGTATATAATCAAAATGTTGGTGAATCATTACAATATTGCTTGAACAAATCATTGCAAGTTCTAGTGAACACAAGTAGTTCTAAGAAATTAATGTGTCCCTCTCACCCTTTAAATCTTATTTCTAATTCATTAATGCCTTTAATTAAGTTGAAGGTAGTTTACTGTTGCATGTGGTTTTTCAGGGTTACATAGTTTATTTTTAATTATATTATATGAATATTTAATGATATGAATTTTTCATCCTCTGTTCTGGAATTAGGAACCACCATCTCAATTAAACATTCTGTGTATATGCTCTTCATTTGCTACCTGTCTACTACTAGTGATATTCAGGCTTTCAGTGCTTCCTATCTTTATTATTGGAATAAATTTTGTGATTATTCTTCCTACTTTAACCCATTTTACACATTCATGAAAGACATTGCCATGATATCATCTCATTGCCTAATGTCCTTTGGTAACATTCTAGTATACCCATAATGTAGACTAGTCCACATAGCAAACCATGAAGAGCCCTTCAAAAATTAGTCCTATCTTCCTTTCCAAATTTACCCTGCAGTATTTGCCTGCGTCTAGTTAAATTTTTATTTAGATCCCAATCTGACACTAATTTAGCTAGGCAAGTTACTTAACTCTACTAAGCCATGATTTCCTTACTTGTACTTAAAATAAGTTAATAAAAATACCTACTTCATGTATAGTATTATTAAATGAATATATGGATATATATATATATATATAGAGAGAGAGAGAGATCAAAATGTTGACAGAATTTTTAAAAATTATAATTAGTAATAGCATTAAGTATAATGCTCTACTGCTATCTGTGCTCCAAAATAAGTTACTCAGTACTTGACATAACATGTTCTACTTTTTTTTCCTGTTTTTGCCACAGTTGTTTCTTCTTCCCGGAATAACATCTTTTACAACTCAGCAAACATAAATTCTATTTACCCTTCAAGGTCCAGGCCTAATGTAATATCATTTAAGACTCTGCGGATCATTTCAATTTAAAGTAAGTGCCCTTTCTTCTTATTTCCAACAGCCATGTAGCCATACCTCTCCCGCTGTGCTTCTCAGACTCTATGTAGTTCTCTGGTCTGTTTTATTTTCTACTAGCTTATTAGCATTACAGGGGAGGTTATCATCTGATTTATCTTGGACTTTATCCGAGGACATGATTTCTTACACTATACATATCAGACACTTCTTGCTGTTATAATGCTGCATAAAAAAATCTCCCCAGATCACAGTAGCTGAAAAAAACAAGCATTTTTTTTTCTCTTGTTCATGTGTCATTGAGTCTGCTATAACTCCGTTAAGCAGGCACCAGGCTCTAGGTTGCACATCTCTCCATGAGTCTGTTAGGCACCTTGAACCAATGGCTTCCTAGGAAATGTTCTTCTCATGACTAGTAGCAGGAGCACATGAAAAAAGCAAAAGTATGCAATGAAAGGAACTGGTACACTATAACTTCTGCCCACATTCACTGGCAAAAATCAGTCTCATGGCTAAGCCATGATTGGTGAGGCAGGTAAATCCACCTCACTTATGGTGAGAAGGATGGCAAAGGCAAAAGTCAATTGTATAAACAGGCAAGGAGTAAAGAATAAGAAATAATATTTGCAAGCTAGCAACTATGTTTACTCCAGAAGTTCCCCATAATGGACTTTGGGAAAGAAGGCCTAAGACAATGAGGAATTAATAAATAGATTTTTAGGACAGTAAAATGACAATATTTGCATTTTGGAAGGTCATTTGGAGTGTGTAGAGAGCATGGATTGGAGTATGAGGGCAGACTGGCTAGTAAGGAAGTAATTAGGAAAGACCATGGGGAACTTGCCAATATATTGTGTGTCTGTGGGGCTGGAAGTAAAGGAATAGGTACTGGAGACCTTTAAGTAGTAAAATTGTATGGATTTAGTAATTGAACAGGTAATGTGGGCAAAAGGGAGCGTGATAGTGAGAACAGCTCCAACTTTACACGAGGGTAGTATTACTCATGTATAGAAAGCCACATCACTGATGCTATTCTTTAAATTATTATGCAAATTAAGTACCATGGACAATATCGGACATATCATAATAATGTCCATAGAAACATTACAAAGTACCATTACATGCATCTCATCTTCAGGGCAACTTTATGTGTTCATATTGTTCCCATTTTATATAAGGAAGAAATTAAAGTACAAAGAAGCTACAGGACTATCAGAGCAAACATGTTAAATAAGTAGAGACTTAAATCCATGTTTCCTTTTTTTTTTTTTTTAATTTTTATTTATTTATGATAGTCACAGAGAGAGAGAGAGAGAGAGAGGCAGAGACATAGGCAGAGGGAGAAGCAGGCTCCATGCACCGGGAGCCTGATGTGGGATTCGATCCCGGGTCTCCAGGATCGCGCCCTGGGCCAAAGGCAGGCACCAAACCACTGCACCACCCAGGGATCCCAAATCCATGTTTCCTGATTCACAACCTTCCTACCATTCTGTAAAGCATCTTTATTTCTTCAATCTGTAACACAAGAGAAACCACTATGGTCCAATTTGGCAGATAAATTTAAAATAAAATGAGGTATTTGAAAAGCTCTAGTAAGCAATAATTATAATATCTATCCCTACCAATCTTCTATTAAATTACATATCACATTATTTTCCATATAATTTTTATTGAGCTGCTCATTGTTTTCTCCTTCTTATAGCAATTACAGTATACTACACAAAAACAGAAATCACATTGGACTTTCTTTACTTCTCTTATTTTTTTCTTAGATTCTCTTGTTTTACTCTTCTTCCTTCCTTCTTTTGTTCCTTGTATCTTTATTCCCTCCTTTCTCTTTCCTTTCTCCCTTCTCTGTGTTTCATGTTATCTTTAGCTTTATTTCTTTCTTGTAAATGCTATCTCTACACCCCAACTATAAACTCCTTGAGGAGAAGATGCTATCTCAGTGCTATACACTTCTCAAAGTTCAGAAAATAAACTCTACTGGATTGATAGTCTGCTGAGCAAAATTATGTAACCACTCTCTTTCTTCATATATAAAATGGAAATAGTAATACAACTATACATCGTGTTATTGTTCTTCACTTTATCATGCTTTGCAGGTGTTGCATTTTTTTTCTTTTACTATTTGAAGATTTGTGGCGATCCTTTATCAAGCAAGTCTATTGGCACCATTTTTCCAAAAGCATTTGCTCATTTCATGTCTCTGTGTCACATTTGGGGAATTCTTGCAATATTTCAAATTTTTCATTATTATTATTATACTTGTTATGGTGATCTGTGATAGGCGATTTTGACTTATCAAAGGCTCAGATAATGGTTAGCATTTTTTAGCAGTAAAGTATTTTTCAAATTAAGGTACATACATTGCTTTTTTAGACACACTATTGAACACATAATAGACTACAGTAGGGTGTAGACATAACTTTTATATGCACTGGGAAACCAAAACATTCATTCAACTCATTTTATTTAGATATTTACTTAATAGCAGTGGTCTGGAACCAAACTCACAATATCTCTGAGATATCCCTGAATTACTTTATTTATTTTATTTTTTAAGGTTTATTTATTTATTTGGGAGAGAGGAGGGGCAGAGGGAGAGGGGAGAGAGAATCACAAGCAGACTCTGCACTGAGCATGGAACCTGTTGCAGGGCTCGTCCCACAACCCTGAGGTCATGACCCAGAGATCACGACCTGGCTCAACAGCCTTAGCCACCCAGATGCCCTTGGCTGTATTACTTTAATTTAATCCTCATTTTGAGAGTTAAATGAGATAGCACACATACAAGAGTTTACAATTGAATCTGACACACAATGTTTGATGAATAAGTGTTAGTCACTATTAATATTATCCATGGCTTTTAAATTATGTAAAACAATGACTTCTCCTTCGTACTTAAGCTGGTTTAAGTTGGGTTTCTATCACTTGCAAACAAAAGGGTCTTATTTAATACAATTAACAAAGTATAAAGTCCCAGAGTGTATGGGTTTATGGCAATCAAATTCCTTTCTGTAGGCTGAGGCAGAGAAGGAGGATTGAATCAATTGAATCTGGACCATCTGGCTCCTTTTAGTTGATGTCATCAGTAATTTTACCTGAGTAATTTTTCCAAATCCTAGTTAGGAAGTTTTCTCATCACCATCTTATACTTACTCACTAAAATCTTTTTCCTTTGTTGCCCATTAATAATATTTCTGGTATGATTATTCATTTTTTAAAATACATAAAAATACAAAATGTGGGGAATTGCACATTAGAGAGATAAAATGAAAGAAAATATTTCTATAATTAAAATACATTTTCCATTGTTTTTTAGGTCCTAAGCCTTAAGCTGAGAACTTTTTACACACTGGTTTAGAGTAAATAATATAACCAAGCAGTCTGCGTGCTAAATAGCATACTTTCTTGGTGTAGATTTCTGGAGGGATATGCAAGGGATTTGCATGTTTAATTCCCATTAGCACCTGTCACTGGGATTTATTATCCCAGAGTTAATTCTCCACTCATTGCAGCTAGAAAAAGGAAGCCCTTGTTCATGGATTTAAATGAAGATTTTTATTTTTTAAAATGAGATGAATTTTATGTTTGTACCTCAAACACCTGCAGTACTCCAACCCTGAAAAAGTCATATTTAAATTCATTTTTGGTGAAAATTTGCCCAAACTTGATTTTATTCAACAACTAGCAAAGCCTGTTCGTAATTTGAGATTTTGCTTCAATCAACGACTTCACTCAGTTTTAAAAATTCATTGGTTCTCGTTCTTCCATTCGATATCCAATAAGTGTTTACTGACCACCTATTATGTGCCAGGCAGTTTTCTAAGTTCTGGATACAGGGTGGTGAAAGCATTAGGAAAAAAATCCCTCCCTTTGAGGAGCCTTCATTCTATTGGAGAGCATACATACATACATATACACAAACACATAAACCCAGGCATACACATAGACACACATATGTATACTGCATATACACTTACACATATGTAGACATATATCTACAAGTACATATACAGGTTTATATAAAAGAAATGTTAGATGGAAAATCAAAGCATGTGAATGCAATTGAGGCTTAAGGGGTATATGTTATTTTAGGTTGTTGGCCAGAGAAGGTCTCTCTAAGCAGAGACATTTGAGCCTATCTCTAAGTGAAGTAAGTTAATAATCCTAGCTTAGAAGCCTATGCAGCACTTCATTATCTAGTTCATAAAGAAAAAAAAAAAAAAAAAAAAAACAGCAGAAACCAAGCAGAATGTTGGTACACAAGGTAAGTTCTGTCTGCAACCATGGATTGTAGGAAACTATCCTGCTTGATAAAGCGGATCCATTTGCTGATACTTTTCCTGCCCTTGTTCCTGTGTTCTCACTCTCTCTTCTGTTTTCCACCTCATTTCTACACACCATTTCGCAAACCATTCTCCTGCCCTCTTTAGGCTGAATTTCAGTATTGAACTACTTTTTCCTTCTCTTCTCTTCCTCTTTTCTTTCAAGGAATTAATTTCATGCAATACCTGTCTTTGGGTACTTCAATATCCCAAACAAGATGATGTAACGGTTTAATTGTATTTAACTAACTAGACTTTGAGGATTCTTTCCTACTGAGACTTTTTGACAATCAATCAACCTATATTGACTGAGCACCAACTATATATTGGGTTCTATCTTGAGAGCTGGGGATGAAATGATGAACCAGGCAAAGTCTCTGCCTTAAAAAAAAAAAAAAAAAGAGTGAAATTCTAGCTAGAAAAGATAAACATTAAAATTGTAAATGAATAAACAAAAAAACTTTTGAGTGTTGCTACTATGATAGAGCATATGTGAGGATTTCTTAGGAATTAAGCGGCTCTGCTTCCTGGAAAAATGGCCAAACAAATATGAAATATAATCATAAGTCCTTATGGTGATATAATCCCCGAAATAAATGACGGTATGAGGTGCCTAGCTGCACTGTCCATCATAGTCTCCACTAGCTGTGTGCCTGTTAAAATAAAATTAATTAATTACATTAAAATAGCCAATCCATTCTAGCCACATTGCAAGTGTTCAACAGCCGCACATGTCTAATGACTACCATTTTAGAGCATAAATATGAATATGTTCCTCATTGCAGAAAGTTCTGTTGGACAGCACTCATCTAGACATCATGCAGCTGATGAAACTCATCAATGGCAAGAATAGCAGCTAACAATTTTGTGTCAGGCACTTCACATGTCTTTCACTCATTTCTCACAGAGCCCTATAAGATGGTTACTGGTACTAGACCTATCTTACAGATTAAGAAACTGAGTCACCTAGGTTTATGGTTCAATATCTGTCACCTTGTCATAAGAAATGCTGAGAAAACTGAACTCAGTCTGGAGGCAGAAGTTATCCTTTTACCAAAAGATCATGATATCTGTGTATGGGTAAGGGAAAGCGAAGAGGGTAAAGAAGAATTTTTAGCATGACAGGCAGCGCCTCCACAGGAAAAAGAAATGGCCAGATTTGTCAATGTCTTTGCCAAGTATGACCTTTTCGGATCTATTGGAGTCATCCGAGACAGGTCTTATTGGTTAGAGGTTCAGACGGAGCTTGGCAGGCAGAATCATTGAATGCTAGCACTGAAAAGAACTTTAAAGCCATCTAATGAAATATTTCACAGATGTAGAAACTGAGACATGCAGTTTACCTGACCTGTCCAGGGTAAAAGAGTAAGATCACAAGCCTCCTGTCCGTGTGTGTGTGTGTGTTTACACATTGCCCCCTTGGCACCAACAGCTTAAATTTTCCCAGATCTATTATTTATTACTAGTTTAGAAATGTTCTAAGCTTAGGAAGTGGTTTTCTTCTTCCTCTTCCCAGAATGTTGGACTGCCAATGTGTATCGGCCTTTTTAATCCATCCACTTTTCCTTTTGTCTAGCCTGTCATCTTATCCACCCATTCCTATGTTCCTCCTTCATCATTACAGCAGAGATCCATAACCCAGCTATCCAGATTAACTATCTTTTCCTTAAAAAATTAAAAAAAAAAAAGGTAAAAAATTCATAGCAGTTTGAGCCCTTACTCACACCTTTCGGAATTTGGAAAACATGTTATAGTTTCCACCATCACTTTAGGTGAATGTCTACAAATGCTGTTATTTTGTTGCGCATTGTTTCTGGGAGTTCCAGTGCCAGGTATCCTCTCGCCACCCTTTATATACTCAGCCTTGCCAGCCACCAGGATGCACGCAAATGCAGCTCTTTTGAAGAATGAGTTTTCCTTTAGCTTTTTAGTTTCTGTTCCACTACGGAGAAGTCATGGGCACCCAGAACACAGAGCAGTCTGGGCGGCGCTGACAACCCCGGGATTGCGGCGGGGGCACTGCAAACGCTTCTCGCCTTCTTCCCTCCCACGCAGGACTTCCACTCGAGCCCGCACCCAGCTTAATCAATCGCAAGAGCCCAAGCCGTGGAGCAAGTCCAGTCGCGGGGAGTCTGGCTCAGGCTTTGCTGGCGCCGCCGAGAGGCTGGCAGGCTGCAGGCTGAGCTCCGGCGGGCTCAGCCCACAGACTCGGGGCGCGCCCGCTGCGCTCGCGGAGTCCGAGCCTGGCGCCCCGCGGGAGGCCCGCGCGCTCCCTCCGTCCGCAGCCGCCTCTGCCCTCGGGCTTCTCCCGCCGGGTCTCCACCTCCGGCGCTGGGCGCGCATCTCCCTCCAATCCTCGCTTACATAACGCGGGCGGGCGCGCTCCCGCCGCCGCTGGGCCCCCGGCGGAGTTGGGCTGCGCCCTCCACGCCCCCTCGGCGAGCGCCCCCGCGCCCCCGTGCGCCCCGGCGCTCCGAGGTGACCCTCCCCGGCCGCCCCGCCGCGGCCGCCCCGACGCCTGGCCGCGGGCGTGAGCGCTCTGAGGTTGGAGGCCGGAAAGCTCCGCGGTACCCAACTCGCTCCCTCCGCCCCCACCTCCCCCCACTTCTCGCTGCCTCTCCCTCCGCCGCCTCCCCCGCCCCCCCTTGCCTGTGTGCGTTCGGCACTGAAGAGGGGACCCGGAGAGCAGTCCGGGCTCGGCGCGCGGCGGAGCTGCGGCTGTTCCTGCTGCTGGGGGAGCGGCGAGGGGGCCGCCTGGCGCCTCCCGGACTTCCCAAGTGGGGGCAGAGCAGCCGCTCCCCGAGCCGCCAGTTAGAAGGCAGGGGCACGGAGGGGCCGCCAAACTCCTCCTCGGCGTCTCCTCTCCACCCCCTCTTGGCTCCTGCCCTTGGAGAAAGTGGCGTGTGGCTCTCGGTCATCATTATTTCTTCGGGCTGCTTCGTGGGTGCACGGATTCGGCGGCTGCCCAGCGGGGCTCTGCGCTCCTGGCGCGTCTCCCCGAGTGGTTCCGCCCGGCACACCTCTGTCGACGATGAGGAAAGGTCTGCGGGCGACAGCGGCCCGCTGCGGACTGGGACTGGGATACGTGCTGCAGATGCTCGTGCTACCTGCCCTGGCCCTGCTCAGTGCCAGCGGCACCGGCTCGGCCGCTCAAGGTAGGGGAGTCCGCCGAGCTGCGCGGCCACCTCCCTTCGCCTCCCCGTCCCTCCTCCCTCCTCTCCTCCCCAGTTCTCCCGGCTTCCTTAATTCGCCTCGTTGCTCTCCGCTGGAAATCAGTTCCCGTTCCACTTTCCCAACTAGTCCAGAAGCTTTGGTTGCTCTTTTTAATCCGTCTTCCGCGATGGGCACGGATGGACCGGGGGACACACGGGGTGTGGACACATACCCGCCTCTGGGCTTGTGGGCGCCCCGGGTGTCTTTTGCACTCTCTGATCCACACTCACACGTTGTTGCATGTCGTGCACAGAGAGGTTTGGTTGGAGAGCCCCTCGGGGCGGGCGGCGGCGTGGCCTGCCCTAGGTGCGCCCTGGTGCGCGGGGGCTCCCCGCGCTGAGCCACATCTGGGGTCGCGGGATCCGCGGGGCGTCTCTGCGCACGCCGAGCCGCGCAAGGGCGCTCAGCTAAGGACATGTGTCCATTACCGCCGAGGACCTACCCGCGCCGGTGCCACTGTGCTGCTGCTTGGGGCGCTGTGGAGACGCACCGAGCGCCCGGACCCGCCGCCCAGCCTGCGGCAGGCCCCGGGCGTGCGCGCCCCCACACTCCGACCCTTTCGGAGTCTTCCTCCCGCCGAGCCGCGGAGAAACTTGAAGCCCCGGAGCTCTGGGGAAACGGACTGGTTGTTCAAACCAAATACGAAACCCTCCCGGGTGACGGGCCAGTTTGTAACTCTGACATTTTAATTTAACGCGTCCGAGCTTTAAAACCAGCGACGGGGCCCGGGGCGGGGGGCGGGGGGTGCAGAACAGGGGTTGAGAGGAGAGCGGTCAGGAGTGCAGGGTGGATAAGGAGGGAGGGGAAGCACGGGGGCTGATTGCCTTGTACCCCGAGTTTGGAGTGGTAGCGGCCGCTTCCAGCCTTCCGAGCTCAGGAAGCGAATGGAAGGGAGAAGGACGGGGAAGAGCCCACGCTGCCCCCTCCGGGGTCTGTTTCGGGTCACCTGGGCCCCCCGCCATCCGGCCAAGCCGATCGCCCACCTCGGTCTAATCGCCCATTTCAGTGGTGGTCGCTGGGCCAGGGAAGGCAGCTGTTTTTCCTAGGTTGGGGGGTAAAGGGAGCGTCTGCAGCCTTCGGAGGTAATTCGGGGATCCCGTCCTCTCGGGTGCACTTCCCAAATTTGGAGAGCAGAGGAGGTGCGGCGGTAGCTTCGCGGTGCCCCCGCGATGCCCCGACGCAGGAGGTGGAGGACAGCGTGCGCCCCGCTCGGGCCAGGCGCCGGGTGGGGGGAGAGGGCCCCGGCGGTGGGGGGGCGCCCCGCGCTAGCGAGTGTGGTCCCGGGGAGGAGGTAAGTGATGAGCGAGGCTTTGTGAATTAGCGATGGCTACTTCGGGAGTAAATTCTCCTGCTGCCCAGCTGAGTAGCCGCGCTCATAAATCCTTCCTTCCCTTCTCACCAGATGCCTCCCATCCCCGAGGTTGTGCCCTGATTTTCTTATGCACACTTCCCGAGCTCATCTGTCTGTCCGTTTTACAGAGGAATCCTATGAACCTTTAGATTTCCTGAAAATGGTAAGAAGTTCTCTGGGTTGCAGCCAAGGGTGCTTAGAGAGGAGCGTTTGGAAGTTTAAGTGAACAACCTGATGAATAGTGGTGAGAGCAATCGCGTGACTCCCGGTGGGAATCGCCTACTGTTATTGGGCGCACAAAGGATCCGGCCTAGGGGTGGGGTTCAGGTGGGGGTGGGTCGGAGGAGGACTGGGCGGTCAGAGAACTGCTTGGGAAAAGGACGGGTTAAAGTCCCCAAAGATGCCAAAAAAAGAGCCATAGGATTCACTCCTAGAGCTTACTATAGCCAAATTAAAAAGACGGGTTTGAGGGGGGAAAAATCAATAAAGATAATCAAACAGGAGATTGTAAGTGGATTAATATTGAAAGAAGGAAGGATTGGTTAAAAGAGAATAGGCTCAAGACGGACGACGGACCGTGTGTGCCGGTTGCACTTTTCCTATAGACCAGGCAATCCAAAGATTGGGGATGGAACCTACTCCTGTAATCTTACATGGAAAAAATAAAACCTATCCTGTCGGGAATGTGCATTTCAGTGGTGTTCTTCTCCATTTAGTTTGTTTAGTTATTTCAGTTTCTGGTGAATAAACTATTGTGTGTTTGGATCTTGTGGTCTTGAAAACATTATACTACGGCTTTTAGCTTTGTTATCTTCCATGTTTCAGGACACCAGCTCTTCGACTGTGTTATCTGTTGGGTATTACAAATGTAGAAAGCCCCACACTCGGCTATTATCATCTTCCCTCTAACCATTTCCCAGTCGGTTTACTACTGAACCACTAGTACACTTTCCTCTCAGAATCACACTTTTACATCAGTCTGGTGTTCAGACCTCCTTTTCCTTCTAATGCCTTCTCCTTTCTCTTCTCTCTTTGGACTAGCACAGTAGGGAAATAAAAGATACTATTGCTCGCTTAAGGTAGGATTTCCATGTGTTGAACACTTAAAGATGGAAATGAACTATTTTTATGAATGAAACTACGTTTGCAATTAAGATGAGAAAGTTAATTTAAGTACTTGACAATGTGGAGGAGATTTATTCTGTTGTTAGAGAAGTACTAGAAAAATTAGCAGTTTTAGAAAATATGTATGTCTTCAGTGGTAGCCCAAAAACAACAGATGTTTAAGATTTAAAAAAAAAAAATCCATAACAGGCATTATTTGTGAGTGTACTGGGTTGTGTAATTGTAGTTTATATGAAGACAGCAGTCATTTTATTCAGGTCCTTGGGAGATTCTCCAGGCTTTAAGGCAACAACTTTCTCCTTTCTGGCTATGCCTTAATTATTTCATTCAGAATTGCTGGAAACTCCTAGCTCCAGGGAATTTGTGTTGTTTCTGACTTCCAAGAATGAAAGATTTTACTAGGTAAAGAGAGAGAGACAGACAGAGACAGAGACAGAGACAGAGAGAGAGTATTTGATTAGTGTGTCTCAGAGTTAGTGCCCTCCTGTTTTAGAAAAGCATTTATTTCTGGATTACACAGCACTGATAGTATGCTTATCTAGCACCAACTAGTGTTATGAGTGTTAACATCACCAAAGTCAGGACAGAAAATTAGTGAAGACTATAATCATATTGGGAATATTTACTTTTATCATACGTTAATGTGTGTCTGTGTGTCTGTGTGTGTCTCTCTATATATTTTAAAACAAATGTTATACTTCTTCCTACAGTAGAGTAGAAATTACTTTCACACATTTGTGAATATTGCTGTGGTACGAATAGACAATTGGCATGAAGGATAACTGTATTTCATTATAATTATATCGTGGAATTCCTCCATTTGAGGAGTAGGGTAAATTCATAAAATCACATTTGAAATTTGTGATAAGGAAAACTAGGTTAGTTCACTTTTGTTTAGAAAAAATAATTTCAATAATTTCACATATTTTAGCTTAAGGAATGCTTAAAACGCTTCAGAGGATAAACTTTTCAGATACTTGCAAAGAATAAAGAACTATCAGATTTTTAACATTCACTGATTCGTCTTCTGTATTCTGGATACTGGGGATTCAGCATTCAACAAGACAAGTTCTTCAAGTATCATTTTAGTCTGGAAGCTTGATGTCCTGATCAAAATTCATAATGATCTTTTTTTAAGCAACCCCCCTAAAAACATAAAGGAGGTGTGAGCTCTACCAGAAAGCCCTCCTAGCTTATTTGGAATGATTGTTGAGACTTAAAAATAACTGTTCTCCAATGTATGCTACCTTCTCCAATTAGTGCCAGCAGCCAGAGTGTGCTCTATTAGGCCTGAACTGCGTTTAGCACTTTTCTGATTTAGGTCATGGCTTTGCTGGAGCAGCAGAGGGAGTCACTCTCAGAAGAAACATTACAATTACAGGCTGCAACCACTTAAGGAAGATAATAGGGGAAACTAGTGGGGGTGGGGATTGAGCCAGAGCCTTGCCTTGCAATTTTAAGCTACATCTTTTATTTATTTATTTATTTTTAGTTTGACTTTTGTATTTGTAGCAGCTAAAAACAAATCGCCACAAATCCCCTTGTTCACGTATCCCCCACAAATTAGAAACCCATTAGTTCATTTGGATAGTGTGTGATGTTATAAGTAAAATTCCTTTTTTTAAAAGATTTTATTTATTTATTCTTGAGAGAGAGAGAGGCAGAGACACAGGCAGAGGGAGAAGCAGGCTCCATGCAGGGAGCCCGACGTGGGACTCGATCCCGGGACTCCAGGATCACGCCCTGGGCTGAAGGCAGGCACTAAACTGCTGAGCCACCCAGGCGTCCCAATATAAGTAAAATTCTCAAACAATTGTTGTGCACTTATTATGTCCCAGACTGTGTGCTATTTGTTAGGGACACAGTGTTGAAAGAGACGGTTTCAGCCCGCAAGGAAGACAGATGTAAAAGCATATAATTATAATTCACTTTCTGCAGTGAACATAGGTATAGTATTTTCTGAATTTGAGTATCAAAGACAGAGAACATAGGTCAGGCTAGGGTCCCCCTGGAAGTGGTGGTAGGAATTCTAAAATTTCTATGCAGAAGAACTTAAGGATGGCAATTTGGCTTGAAGTGGAATGTTCTAATGCTAAGTTTGCATTGCAACTGTCTTACTTATATTAAATCTTACTTAGATTTAATATATATATTTGGTCTGGCTTTGGGGAGGCACAAGCTAAGGGTTGTTAATGGTAAGTGCCCACTCTTTTGGTTGGCTTAGTGTTTATCAGTGTCTCCTAATCCTGCTTCTGCCACCTCCTAGTTGTGTGGCCATGGGTGGCACATTTAGCTTCAGCCATGCCTCAGTTTCCACAGAAAGTGAAGAGAATATATACTATAAGTCCTATTATGATTGAATGAGTTAATACACGTAAATTGTTTAGAGCAGTGCCTGGCCCACAGAAAGTAAACATTATTATTTGGCTTCTAACTCTGTAAACCACTGGCAAAGAAATCTAGAAGTTTTAAAAAAAAAAAAAAACTAAAGTCAATAATTTTGAACTCAGACTGGGGATTGCTGTAGACTCTGCTTCCCCAAAAGCAACAAATGAAGCTGTCTGAGGAGTTGTTCCAAAATAGATGACTGCAAACTCCTGGACAATGACGTGCAATGGTTCTTTGAACAGTCTGGGGGAAGCTCTCTAGCTTCATAACCCTATTTCTTCCTTTCTACTCTCTCTGGGAAAATTAACCTAATGCCAGTTCTAAAAATGCCATGTTGAGTCACTGCTGGTTAAATCCTGGCTGCAAGCTCTACCCTTGGCTTTCTATCTTTACAATGAATATTAAAAGATAACTTTTCATAAATCCATAAACACTTTGTGGGAAAAAATCAAGTCCCAGGCTTTCAGATAGGGATTTAGGGAAAATCAACCCTTTATGCAAATGTCAATAGTTTTCCTTTAAAAAAAAATGGGCAAAGGTGTATAGTCTAAAGAACATAATAGAATGTATATAAAACAACACAAAGAAACATAAGGAAAAATAGAAAAATAGGTTGACTTGAAGGCATACAGATTCACCAGGACTTTTCATATGTTTGAATTAAATTTGCAATAGAAGATGTTAGTATCATAATTTAGAACAACATGGATTATGTAGATAACATATTTTGAAACTTTCACATTGAATTACTTCGTGTTGTTTAAGGCTTATTGCTATTTTTTCATATTTAGAGGGAATGTTATTTTCTGGCTAACGTTTATGATAACACTAGAGATTTGTGGGGTATTTAATGTTACTTAGAGTGAAGACGGATCTTTTTCCCCATAGTATTTTCATTCTGCTTTTAATTTTTGATTGCATGTTCTACACTTAAAGGTCCCCAGATTTCTCACTTGCTTTCTTTGTTATCCTAACTTCTTAGAATTATGTATGGACTCTTCTTTGATTTCCTATTTTTTTGGGGGGGGTTTGGTGTTGCTTATGTATTTGTGGAGGAGGGCTACATGAAACTGAGACCTCGAGTATTATCCCAGTATTGCTTAGTTCAAGGATATTAAATTAAAGCAGAGACTTACAGAAACTCCGTGCCATTTTTTATGTGACTTCTTTGAAGTGAACTAAGTTTGCCTTTAGCAGTATTAAAATACTACTCTCTCCTTTTTTTCTAGGTCTTAATAAATCCAATAATTGAATAATTTCTAGTTTTCTTATTTTAAATATTTGTCATCTCCTCATTTATGGAGATTTTAATACAAACATTTTGTGATAATAATTTTGTGAGGGAACAAGATCAGATATAGTAAACTTTTTTTATTCTCTGTACCTGATTGGAGCTCTCAGAAGAATTTTTTCCTTTTCTTGAAAACCTAATATATTATGTTGACAATATTCTGATTCTTTATAAACAAAATGTTAGACAATATGGTTCTGTAATTTCAGGTTTGTAAAAAGAATTGGGTTGAAGTTGTAATGTGGTTTCTCATCTTAAGCATTCCTGCCCCCACAAAAATTGCTACCATAGGATTATATAATGAGGTCTTGAAATACACAGAGAATGTCTCCAGATTTTAGAGGTACCTAAAACATCCTGTCTTCCACATGGAATTTATAGTGTTAAAGTTATGGTAACGGTAATTAAATTGAAGTTATAATTTGGAAAATGAGCTATAGCTTTGAAAGTGCCAAATATGTAGATATTTGTCCTTAATGTCATTATACCTTTTACTAGCAATGAGCAGGGAGCAAAAGTGCTTTGTGTGGCAAAAGTGAAGTCTAATATCTGAAAACCCAAATGTTTGGGGAATACCCTCTTTTAATTAAATAACAACCCTTATCTCCATGCAGCGTGGTAGGGGAATATGAAAGTGAGGGGAACCAGGTGAGACTTCATTTTATCGGTGTGCCTGTTAGAGTTCTCATTCTAAATATGAAGGCTCAAAATAATCATGTTAATAGAGGATATTGACTACTCAAATTTAACTCCAGAGTAGCCAGTCTTATTTTAAAATGTTGTGAAGATAGGAGTTTTTACCTTCATTAATCACTGTCGTTTGGATCCTGTGGCTAGTTTCATTTCTCAGCAATTATGAAAACCATAAAAATGCCTCATGTAGATAAACATGTATTACCTTCTCTTCTAACTAAGGATGTTAAACAACAGAGACTCCCTCAGCACATTTAACAAGTTTATTGATGAATGCTAACATTTCTCAGTTTTAGTTGGTCTTAATTGATTATTTAATCATGAACTGCCTGAACTCAACTATATTTTTTTTTGTCTTTTTTTTTCTGTTCAGAAGAAAAACCTTATATATGAGCATTCCTTTCCAATAAAAAAACAGATTAGTGCTGGCATATTAAACTACATCTGCAACCCAGTTATAAGGGCAAATACGTCCACTAATGGAAATGCAGGTGTTTTTAAAAATTCAAAAAAATGAGCATGTATAGTAATATAAAATAAAAAAGAATAGCATGGAAGTAAAGTATGCCATTTGCATAGAAATGTAATAACTTTAAATTAATTCATAATATATATTCTCTTAGACCATGGAAATTTAGTGCAACGTGATAGATGTGTGATGCGATAATACCCACTTATAACTACAAGAAATAATGAATTACGTTCATGTGTAAAATTAAAGGGAGCAATTTTGGACAATTCTCATCTCTGAATTTGCAAGTTTGTTTGTCCTTGTAATAAAGTGAGTATTTTAAATCACTCTCCTATCTTTTTAGAATTCAGGAACCTAAAAGAAATCCTTTCTGCAACTAGATCAAAGAGTACTCTCTTTAACAGGTGGTACTCTCTCTCGCAGGAACTAAAAACTGTCATCAGTGACAAAGCACTTGCTCTTTTATTATATGTGATTTTCAGAGCCCTGTATTACATCTGACCCATATCAAGCAAGTAACCAAATTATTACCACAACAGAAAGTTTATGATTGGGAAGATAGAGTAAATAATGGTCCTTTCACTTTGAGCATTATGTCTGTGTGAAGTCCGTTGACATTTTAATTTAGCTTTTGATAAGGGGAAAATGATATATTTTATCTTCCACTGAATAAAGAGTTTGCCAAATATCCACATCATAGCCACCCAGTGGAAGTGCTCATGTTTAGCAAGCAGCAATCTTGAAGTCATCCTAAATAAAACAGTAATTATGCCTGTTGTTTTCTTTAGCAACTTTCCTTCTTCCTTCTAGATCTCCATATGATGATGAAAGAATATAAGCTTTAAAATGTATTAGGGATCAAATTCAATGATTGAAAGAGCCTAAGACATTTCCTTGCCAGGCTACCACAGCCATTACCGACAGAGCATGCAGTGTGGTGGAAAACAGAAGTTCATTTCAGTTACTGCTCTCAGAAGCTGAGGAAAAACAAGCAGGTTCAAATGATTTATTATTTTTACTATCTGGAATAGAGACCTTAAATCAGTATTTCATCATAATATTATTCAACAAGCCCTCTGACTTGCAACTTTCATCTGAATAAGAGTGTTGATCTGCACCTATTTCAGTTAACATAGCAGAAGAACTTGGAAAGTACTTGAAAGGTGTATACTTGGAAAAAATTATGTTTGGATTTTATTTGGACCTGTTTGAGCCTGATGTGCTTGTTTGAAAAATCTAGACTTAATTAGTGGTATACTGATATAAGGTGTCTGACAGTCTATTTCACTAATAATAGAATGTATAACTAATCCTTCAGTCATCATTATAAAATGCACTCATTTCCTGAACTACTCTGTTAAATATTGTCATTAGTAAGAATACGAACATTGTATTTTTAATCTAATGTACATAAGAAATCCAGTAGCACTTTTAGAATTATATAGGAGTTCTTAAGGACGGTCCTTCCACAGAAGAATTTGCTTAAGTGGAATTTTTTCTTTCATATAATTATAGTGTATTTATAAAAGTATCATGTATGTCTTTATTTACATATTGATCAAAATATTTATTTTTGTTTAGATTTACATGCAGATGCATATATTTATGTAGAATTAGAAGGACCACAGTGAAGGAAATTATAGTTTACTTATTATAATAAAAAAATAAGAAGGATGGCTAGGAAAAGTTTTAACAATAGATATGTTTTCCCAGTAGAGGTGAGGATAATCAGTTCATTGGATTTTTAGAAATGATGATAAATGTGAAAGATACATGTCATTTTTTTATTTAATTAAATGTCTATAGAATTATTTCCTAGGGGGTATTTTCAGGCAGAGTCTTGATGAAATGAAGAGTTACAAGGAATAGACATATACAGTTCACTAATTCCCTGTGAGCATATATATGCTGGCACAAATTGTGTGTGTATGTGTATATGTGTAACTATTTTTGTTTTAGGAGAGCTTTTTCGAACAGCCTTGGCAATATCCTTAGAAAGCAAAGAGAACCTATCAAA
This sequence comes from Canis lupus familiaris, assembly GCF_011100685.1. Lineage (NCBI taxonomy): Eukaryota > Metazoa > Chordata > Mammalia > Carnivora > Canidae > Canis > Canis lupus. The sequence continues at coordinate 21,594,712 of NC_049253.1, forward strand.
AAATTAAAATAAAACTTAACTTATAAAACAAATTCATAAAGGTAGTCATTGAACAGGGAATCAAATTTCATCACTTCTTTCTAACTGAAAATTTATATTCTACCTTTCTGCAAAAAGTTCCTCTCTCTCTGCTAGGCGCTAAGTCATTAGCGTAGTGTCCAGTGGCTTATCTGTAGAAACAAGTTTTCTCCTGTCTTCCAAGTGACAGAAACTAAGGCATCCCCGCTTTCCCTGTCTTGTTCCAACCTGGGGCAAAATTCTCATTGTTTCTTGCCCAGTGGACTATGATTTGTTGATCAAGAGAAAACAATAACTTGCATGCATGAATGCGTAAAATCCTCCATCCCTGTCCAGGTACTCTCTGGAAGAGCTATTTCCCTAGTAAGCACCCTTCTGAGGTGTCCTCTTTTGTGAGCTGATCAAAGAGAGATCAGCTGTGTGGTTCTTTCCTGAATTCAGGGATGATTTGTTTGAACTTCTTAATCAAATATGGAGTTATGTTTTCAGACTGCAGAATATTTGGTTTTCTTGGACTTCCTTAAATGTTGCACATCTTTCTAGATATCTCCATTACATCCATTGAAAAATTTATTTAAATGAACAAAGATAAAGTTAATTGAGGGGGTGAAAGGTTGTTACTAATGAGAGAATATACAGAATTTCATTCCATATAGAGGAAGCAATTATACTTCCTTGCTTTTTATATTCCATATTGTATTAAATGCAGATTAATATATAAATATTTATATGATACATCAACATGTGAATACATATTAATTATTGCCATACATTTTCATATCACTTGGTGTTTCTGAACTAGAATTTTAAAAGATGCAAATACATGCTATGGTTCAGAATATTGTCTTGTATGTTCTCTTATCATACGTGTCATACATTGTCGGATGATGTGGGGTTCTCATAACAAAGTATGTAGGGCTTTGCTAAGAATGGCAAGATCAGTAATAATGCCTCACAAAATTTTGTGATTACAAGTCTAAATGCTAATGAGGGTGGTTGCCTGCTTAATGCTGATCTGCAAGGTTCAAAAGAGGGCCTTAAAGATAACAGCAGATTCCAGAGTCCTTGAGTTTGTTTTGCATTCAGTGACAGTCACTAAATTAGGGAAAGGAATGTTCAAACAACACACTTGAGGAAAAGTGATTTTTATAGAAAGGAGCCATTTCTGCTAATAGCCAGTAACTGCACGTAACCCCTCTGACATTAAAAGTCCATTAGCTAAGCCCAGTTTAAATAGCAGCTGATGCAGTGTCAGCTAAATGTACATTGGAATTTTTTCATATAATGCAGTAAGAACAGTTCTGTAATTTTTTTCTAAAACTACATACATTAAGTAAAACAAATGTCATCTGATAGCAGTGGCAGGGCTGCTAATAAACAGGCAGAGCTCTGTGATGAAACAAAAGTAACAGTCTATATAACAAGAAGATAATAAATGGTAGTGATGGTTTTAAAAGGAAGTCTGAGAAAAATCATATGGAGAAGCTGAAGCTGACATCCAGAAAGAGTTGTTTCCTTGGAAGCACATAATAACATGCACTACTTTGAGATACTCATTTTGAGTGATGTGATTTTTTTTTATTACTATTAACCTCAGTGTTTAATTTTTCAGTGCACTTGGAAACAACAGAAAGGCCCCTCTTTAGGCACTGGGATGTGTGTAAATGAGGGTAGGGGAGACACAGGTGACTGAGAAGAGAGAAGAGGAGAAAAAGTGAAAATAGAGGTATAATTTCATTTGTGTTAATATTTTAAGGTAATGACCATGGTACCATTTTTAAAAGCACTCTGATGTTTCCTGCAAAGAAATCAAAAGCTAAAAATGTCCATTTTACACCTTCCCCTCCCATTGTTTCCATCTTTGGGATATTTTCTCGTCTCCATCTGATCATCTGAAAGATAAGACGTTTTGCTGCAAATTGTATGAGAATCCAAGAATCTTTAATAAATCATCTTAAAGAATTCTCAAAGACAGCAACTGTAACTATAAGGCCATTGTGGAGACAAAGTGTGAGAGTTGCTTAGTAATCTGGCATGTGAGTTCAGAACAGGTCAGTAATTATCAGTGGTTGTCGTGCTTACACAACTATAAAGTATTCCAAGAACCTCCATGCCGACCCTCCATCATCAGACCATTCACTGCATAGGCAACAGTGGGGAGCCCTGCTAAAGCTTATAACCCCAATCACTTGGCATAAGCTTTGCGTATATTTTCACATGGTCATATGGATTCTTATCACACTTTTAGGGCTCAGAATTATTTATCAATTTATTTATAAATTTGAGAATTTATTCATAAATCTATTTAAGTCTACCCTGTGCCATTTATTTATAAATTTTAGTCAAACTTGAGGTATCACATGACCATTTATTTTATTTTTTTAAAATCAATTTTTCTTTATATGATAAAAAATAACAGCTCACATAAACCTGCATTGCTTGGCAATGAAAAGAAAGGAAACAAAAGACAAAAAGGAAGAGAAGGACTGCTGTTTAATCCTACTGGGGTGGCAGAGATCTCCTTTTTATTCAGATTTTCATACAAGCATTTCTTAATAAAATCAAGACATATTCTTTTTAACTCAGTTCAGGCCATTTGTAAAAACTTATTCTGAATGATTTGGAAGCTTATTACATGGGCAGTTTACGCAATTAAATTCCTAACCAAAATCCCATTTACTCCCATATTGCATGGGGGACTTGCTGACTAATCTCATCTTTAGTATGTGACTTGAACATTAATAGCAGATGGATATATGCCTCAGTTCGACCAGAGAGGTTTGCTTTTTAATTCGTTTTAACTGTCTCTTATTTTAATTTTTTAAAAAGATTTTATTTATTTATTCATGAGAGACACAGAGAGAGAGGCAGAGACTCAGGCAGAGGGAGAAGCAGGCTCCATGCAGGGAGCCTGACATGGGACTCGATCCTGGGACTCCGGGATCACAACCTGAACCAAAGGCAGACGCTGAACTGCTGAGCCACCCAGGGATCCCTGCTTTTTAACTCTAAACTCACTTTATTTTTTCAGACTACAGCATCTGCTAAAAGTGACAATTTTAAGTATTATTTTAAAGATTTTATTTATTTATTAATGAGAAACAGAGAGAGGCAGAGACATAGGCAGAGGGAGAAGCAGGCTCCCTGTAATGTGGGACTCGATCCCAGGAACCCAGGATTATGACCGGAGAGCCAAAGGCGGGGGCTTAGCTGCTGAACCATCCAGGTGCCCCTGTTTTTCTTTTTCTATTGCATAAAACTTACTTCTATTTCAAGATGACAAAGGATACAGGCCATATTCAAATATGGCCACACAAAAAGTTTGCACACTTCTATGAACCAGTATTATGAAATTAAATTATGTTGGAAATAAAATGATCCTAGACTGATTGAAATAAGACAATTATTACATTAGAATGTGGAATAGTTTTTTGGAAAAATTACCCTGCAACCCTGCAATGTTAATACACTGTTGCTTTCTTGGGTACCTGTACAAATGTGTGGGGTTTTTGTTTGTTTGTTTGTATGAAGAATTACATTAAAAAATTTGAGTGTATACCATATATAGTATGGTTTGGTGCTAAATTGCTTTTATTTATGCTTGGAAAACTTTTTTTTTTAAATTGTCTTTGCTGATGCCTATTCTTTAATGTGATTTTCATGACTGTTTAGAATGGTGAATGGTTTTAGCTTTCTCTCTTTCTTCTGTTTTGTAGTTTTACATTTCCTTTTCTTGATTGTCAGGAACTTAAAAACATATTAGATGTATGCATATGTGTGGACCCAGTAATCTCCTAACAGAAGACATTAATCATTGAAAAACTATTAATGTCTACAGCTGAGAGTATTCATGTGGTAACTGGGCTAGGGCAATAGTAATAGCAGCTTTTATGTAAATCTCATGGTAAAGGGGGAGCAAAGTGCAAAACTCTAAGCTTGAAAATTGCATCCAAGTTAAAAATTTCTTCGTTTCTCTCCACACTGGCAAGTAGAATATCAGAATAATGATAGTTATTTCCACATAGAATTGTGAGCGTTAACAGAGTTATTAAAAGTGAGTAATTGAGCCCAGTGTGTAGGACCAGATAAGCATTTAATGTACATTAGCAATTGTTGTTGCTGTGGCTCTTGTATTGTCATTATATATGTCTATACTATACAATGATTTTCATTTGGCACTACAATGAAAATCATTGAATATATCACGAAGAGAGAGGATTGGGTGTTGGGAATACCATCAGGTGGGAAAATGCCAGATGAGCCAACAAAAACATACTGTCACAGGTAGAATTCTTACAAGAAATTGGTAGATTTTAAAATCACATTTTTATCCTCAGCTGTGAAAATTTAATGGATCAGTAAACCTTTTTGGAAAGTCACCATATGTTTATTTCAGTTTTAAGGACAATCAAGTTAACCTACTTTTTGGTGCCAAATTCTGAATTTAGAATATGTTCCACTGAAGCTAGTATTGAGAGGTGCTGGGTGGCTCAGTGGGTTAAGCATCTGACTCTTGATTTCGGCTCAGGTCATGATCTCAGGGTAATGGGAGCAAGCTCTCCCTCTGGCTCTGATTGCTCTGCACTTAGCATGGAGTCCCCTGTCCCTCTCCTTCTGGTTCTCCCCCTACCCTGACTCACTCTCGCTCAAATAACTAAATAAATAAAATATTTTTAAAAATTGGTATTAAACTTCAGTGAAAAAATCAGTTCATATTTTCCTCCACTAGAATTAACTTTACTTGTAAAGACAAATATGGATAAAAAGGCTAGGAAAGAAAAATAGCAGATTCTTTACTTTTTTGCCAACATTTAAATTCTTTCTAGAGGAATAGAAACAATTCAACTTCTTCACTTATATCAGTAACTTTAACACACCAAAGCATTTACTGATCTTAAGATAGAAGCAAAATTTATTAAACAAATTTCTTTTTTTTTTTATTAAACAAATTTCTAAGCAAGGTCAAAGTTCTTATATTTGCCAGGGTCTTATTATAATACAGGCAAAAAAGAGAAATTAATTAGATATCAAATTATTAAATATATATGTTGTGACAGACATTTACTAATTATGTTAAATGCTGCATTTAATAAAGTGTATTTCTTATGGATTAGTTCATGAACCAACTGTAGCTGAATTATGTAGTTTCTCAATGGTATACATGTATTATTTATGATTTACAAGGAGGGAAAAGGGACAAAATTCACAAAACAGTTCTGTTTGAAAAAGTTTTTCAACATGTATTTTAAAAATGAGAGTTGCTTAAGTAACAACCCTGTTTTGAAAAAAAAAAATTATGGACATAGAAAATACTTTCAGGTCCAAACAAATTCAGTATTATATATATTTTTTAGTTCACAGACATTAAATAATCCCTTTTGTGATTTTGCTTTATATTCCTTAAAATGCTTCATTGTAAAATTAAAATAAGACAAAACATAAAATCCTTTTTCATCAAGATGTGTCAAATTTGATAGGAAAAACATAATCCAAACATTCATAACCCAAAATAATTCAGTTGTACACCTTTAACAAATAGATCTAACAATAGATAATACCTTTAACAAATTTATCTAACAGATAATACATGCATTAACTAAATAAACAGGGTAACTCATTCACTGCACCAAAATGATATGCACACAGGAAATACTTTAAATAGACGTGTAGAACACCAATTCCTGTCATTTTCTTTGACCAAAAGCAAAGTTTAACACTTTTATTTTTTAACACTAACTTTTCTTCCTCACTTTTCTCAAGTGCAGTGCTATAGGAAACATCCAGCTTCTTAAAGGGAAAATAATAAGAATTCTGGAATCAACAGTTTGGTTTAGTCCCTACGTAATTACAAAAACCTCTTGTATCTATAGGATCCTATTCCATTTAAAGAACCTAACAAAGCAGCATAGGATGTTTTTAATGATTGATTAAACTGTTAATTTGTTTCTGTTTTGTTTTGCTGTATGTAATATTTGGTTTGTAGTAGTTTCCTTGAAAGATTTCCAGGGGAAAAAATTACAACCACTAAAAAGGTAAGACTTTTTTATAACCCCTTCTTCTGGGCTGTACCTGTTTTTTGTTGTTTGTTTTTTAATAAACACAAGCTTCTCAGAACTATAGTTTTCTGAACATTAAACTGTCTTAAGAAGTTCTGTTGTGGGATTAACGAGGGTTGTTTAAGAAAATCGATATGTGCTACAAAAAAAAAAAAAATCCACAGACTGGGTGACTAAAACAGAAATTTATTTCTCACAGTTCTGGAGGCTGAGAATCCATGATCAAGTCACAATCATGGTCATGTGGCTAAGGACCCACTTCCTGGTTCATGGATGGCCATCTTCTCCATGTGTCCTCACATGGTGGAAGGGGTGAGGGGTCTCTGAGGATCTCTTTTATAAGAACACTAATCCTGGGGTGCCTGGAAGGCTTAGTTAGTTAAGCATGTGACTTTGGCTTAGGTCATGATCTCAGGGTCTTGGGATTCAAGTCCCACATGGGATTCCATGCTTAGCAGGGAGTCTGCTTGTCCCTCTCCTTCTCCCTCTGCCCTTCCCTCTGCACTTGTTCATGCTCTCTTTCTCTCAAATAAATAAAATGTTAAAAAAATAAAGAACACTAGTCCCATTTGTTAAGACTCCACTCTCATAACAGTATCTTTCCAAGGCTCTACGTCTCAATACTATCATCTTTGGGAGTTAGGATTTCAATCTATGAGTTTGAGGTGGGGGACACATGTTCAGACAAAGCTGTATGATAGTGTGAGTATGAGGTGGTGGGTAGAGTTTGTGGAGGGAGAGGGGTCAAGTGGCTCAGATTTAAAAAAAGGCTGTTTTGGAATGCATATTAAACCTAGTTGTTTCCTGTAATTGACTATTATCTCACCGTTCTTTTGGTGGGACCACAGCTTATTATCTTTGGCTTTTTATTTGGGTTTTTAGACTAGAAAATAGTATAGTGAAATGTATCATTATATAAAGCATTACTGAATCAGATATTCTCGTAGGCACTTTTAAGGCGACCAAAATATGCTATCGATTATGTTACATTGCCAGCAAAGAGGAAATTATAACAAGTAACTGCTGCTTTTTCGTTAAGACTTTGGTAAACACAGACCAAACTTGTCCTGAATGATTACCGCAGAGAGCTGTGCAATGGTCTTTAACTGGTAGTTGTTTGTAATCAAGCAGCCTGAACCTTGCCTTGACATAAAGCAGAGGAAGTGGTTAGGAGACAGACCTGTAATTATCAGCAGCAGGTGCCCATAATGGAATGCCACAGAGATGTTTAAAGAGGCAAATATGACTTTAGGAAAGACTTAAAGACTGTCAATTTAAACCAAACAACATCTAAATAAAAACTGGCTCAAGAGCAGTCTTATAAGAACATTATTTTGGAAACAAAAGAAAATGAATTAAATTTCATCTATGCACATTATCTTCTTTTATATGGTGAAATACTATCCAGATATGAATGTAAACAAGTCTCCATCTTTAGAAAAGGGATGATTTAACATTAGACATTTTTTGGTTATTAGAATGACTGTGGTATAAACAAAAGCTTTGCTCTTGCTCTGTTTTCTAATAAGTAGCAGATACTTATTACAATTTATTACATGATGAATGAAAAGTTAGTTTTTTTTAAATAAAATTTCATGGTTTCAAAGGACATTAAATCATTAAATTCACAAAGATATATGACCAATCATTTTTATTTCAATTAAATAAGTTAGCAGTCTTCCCCATTGTGACGTGTAAGTTGAAGAATAAAAACCAAAAGAACTCAATGGAATCTCAAATTTTCAAATAATTTAAAGATTTTACTAGTTTACTATATATTAATTTAGTAGACATTTGTTAATTGATATACAACATTTCACGTTTCAGTGATAACATTTTTTAGTTTGCACCTTTTTCTAAAAGAAATAAAATACCATCATCCTTTCTAAGTGGTACTTAGAATAATGACCCATTCAATAAAATATATACAATAAAATCTTGTAATCAAGCTATAAAAAAAAATTAGGTGTAGATTTGTAATACCAGCTCCCCTTTAAGAAATGCACGTAATGAAGCTGTTTTGATAGTGCACTATTATTTCAGTATTTTCTTCCATCTTAAACTATGGTTTATTTTTAAATAAAAAAAAATTTTTTTAAATTTTTACTTATTCATAAGAGACACAGAAAGAGAGGCAGAGACATAGGCAGAGGGAGAAGCAGGCTCCCACTGGTGAGCCTGATGTGGGACTAGATCCTGCCACCCTGGCTTAGAACTGGAGCCGAAGGTAGACACTCAACCACTAAGCCACCCAGGTACCCCTTAAACGATAGTTGATACTAGCTTCAGGATATTCTCTTATGGGAGGCATGGATAGACTAAAGAAACCCAACAAAATAGAATTGCTGTTGTAGTGCTTTACATTTTTAAGTAGAGAATTTTCTTTTTCTTTCTTTCCAAGTAAGCAAACTCTCTGGCTGGGTTTTTGTTGTTGTTGTAGCAGGAGTGAATGAACCTCATGGAACTAAGCACCTTCTAATGGAGGGAGAAATCATGATATATCTCATAACCCCATTCATTCTCACATGTGCTTAGCACATATTTGAGGGAATATTTGTTTTCTTGCCCAATGTAACCATATATTTATCACTATAAAAACAAGTGGATAAGTCAGTCATTCACTGCCCTTGCCAGAAGTGCCTTTAGCTTTCCTTAGTAGTTGTATGTCAAGATCCTGCCCTACTTAAAGAGAACACCTAAGATTTATTCTGGAAATTTACCAGGACAGACCAGCCCTCAAAAATGCTAAGGGAGAGATCTCTGTAACTAAACTGAAATAAACGGTAAGTCACATTTGATGCGCTACGTTTAAGATGACTCCATCTAAAAATATATACGTGAGTTTGTGAGGTTCAAAGTGGACATTGAGTATGGAAGAGAGATTCAAGATTTACTGAAAAACAGATGGATAAAACAAAAGGGGGCGGTATTTTATGATTTGTAATTTATCTGCACATTTTGACTTACTTGGAGTTTTCTTCAGGTTGTCATGTAAATTAAACTAGGCCCGACATAGGTGTAAGGATGCATCCACATAGTTGCCTGCATTCTCACTAGTGAGATTTAAAATTTACATGGAGAGAAAGATTTAACAACAACTGGTAGAGTTGGAAGTTAGAATATATTTCTATTTTAACATGAAGTATATTCTCTCAAATCACGGTTCCGTTTAGCCTTTTTATGGAAAAAAAATGCAGTACAGCTGAGAAGAATTCAGTCTGGGAAGTAATGATTGCTATATCCCATAGGCATAGATGGGATACAACAACATAATGTATGGTACCTGTCTTTAAGAAACTTCAAATCCTGTTAAGAAGATTAAATGCCACAGATAAAATATGTAAAACTGCAAGTTGGAAAATTGACATAACAGATTTTGAAAGAGGTAAGAGGAGATAAATGTGCTTTGGTGCTAGAACTTTCTCCTGGGATTAATTTAGCTAATTTTGAGACAGGAATAAAACAATGTCTCTCATTCCCTTTAAAGTGCTGCTCTCACTTAACTTAGAGGCCACTGAAAATGTTGTTTTACAGCTGCGCAAGATTCTATTCTCTTTTCCCCCTTCCCATTTTCTTCCCTTTTCAGTTTTGAGAGGTCTTCCCTTCGGCTTCTCCTATTAACAGCACTTGTCTTTGCCTTGAAATGAGGAGTTACAGAGAGCTGGTCTCTGATTTTCTCGAAATCTCTTTGCCTTTGTTCTTTTAGGCTGCATTACATTTTTACAGTGCAAAATGAGTCTCCAATCCAAATTTAGCTATTTTATTACATCGTCTGTAGCTAAGCTACTTCAGGCCAGACATTACCACATCTCTCAGCAACAACGTTTGAGTTTGTCAAGTTGGGTACGTTTGTTGTCTCTTTTAAAATACAGTTATACATGTTTCAAAACTTGTTTGGATATTGAGTAATGGTCTCCTTGGTGCTCTGATGTTTATGAAATGATGTCAGTGCTCCAAGGTAGAGAATCGCTATGTTAGATCTTTCCCCTTCTCTGTAAATGCTATGTGGGGTGGGAAGGAGACCTGTCTAATGAACCTCTCTGGGTGAGAAAATAGAATTCAGCAGAAACAAAGTTTAGAACTACGTCAAAGACAATTGTAGAAACTTTTATAATTAACTAAAATTCATCAGGTGACTTTAAACTGAAAGGGGGATTTATATGAACATTAATGAAACTTAGACTTTAAATTCAAAACATTAAGAATGTTTTGTTTAACATCTTTCACAAATAAGTTTGAAACTGTAGTTAGATCATTGACAGATATTGTTTTAAAATTTGATAGCATAGTAAGTTTTAGAGCTGACCTATTCTTACTCTGTAGTTCTCCCTTTGATAAAGGCTTTTTAACGTTTTCATGTGGCTTTTGTCCTTTGGAGAGTTGAAGAGCGTGACTAGGGTCAACAGTATACGCGATGCCAGAGAATATTTCTGAAGCTCTGGTATATTCCAGTTTTAGAAATGTGAAAACAAAAAGGTGGGAAGAATGTGTGAGAAGAATGTAAAGTGATTCTGCAGTATAGTATCACAGCATGCATGTGATAGGATCTTATTAAAGTTCCTAAACTGATTGGATTAAAATACGTATAAGGAAACATCATATTTTAAATTGATAGGAAAATCACATATTTTCTCAAATATTCTCATATTTTCTTAATTTTTAGCAAATGCTATGCTTCTCATTTGACCCTCTAATTTTGTCTATGAAAATACACACAATTTATTTTTCCTAAAATATATGAAAATAATGCTTACTATAATATAATATATATGTTTTACTATGTTAAATGTATATACACAAAAATATATATTGAGATTGCTATCTCTGTAGAATGCCAACTTGAAGACCATGGAAAAAGATTTGGAGAGTGAGAGCTACTCCAGTATTTAAAACACATAAGGTTGCACAGCTTAAGAAATAAGAAACAAGGGTCCTTCTTTGACTTAAATTTATTAACTCAATTTGATAACACTGGTCAGAACCCCTATGCATAATTATTTTCTTGGCGATTGACAATCAGTTAATTATTTCTCAGTAAATACAATTTATTAAGCAGAATAAAACAATGCCAAAGGCAGGAAAAATATGAAAAGTCCTAAGTGGTATAAAATTTCAAAAATATTGATGTATTTTATATATGAATGTGTTATGTGTTTTTCATGATTAGTTATCAAAATATTTGAAATTAAAATTGATCAACATTGCTAGAGTTGAGTTTAGTCAGTTTTTGCCATTTGATTTTATTTATTTGGGTTTGTAGAGTTTTAATTGATTTTTTTACATTGCTATTTGATTTGAAATTTTAACCTAAAAAGCTATGATATTGTATCAAAGACATGTTATTGTTCCTGTTACTAGTTTTTTCAGTACTACATCTTCTTAAAAAAGAAACCCAAAAACCTACAGATGAGCTCTCAGTGACTTATTCATGAAGGAATTGATGCAAATAATTATTCTTGTGTATTTTATTGTGAGTTTATAATGTTGGTCATATAAGTATCTCAGGATCATTTTCTAATCCATGTATGTAGTTTCAGAGAAGCCAAGACAATTGAAATATTGTGAAAATATTCAACTTTGGAAAATGAGAAGCACAGTTCAAGCTCATTGTCAACTTTTTTTTTAACTCGAATTACTTCATCATACAATGTTTGGAACTTTGTTCTTCAGCGTTGATTATTTACATAGTTTGGTCTTTGATTTGGATTTTAACACACAAGTTTAAAACTTCATAGATAATGTAATTAATACATTTCTTCTAGTATCATTTACTGGTTTATTTTAACCTGTTTCTGACCGTTCATTAAACTTTTTTTCATTAACAAGCCCAAATTTAAAGTATATCTTGTCTAAAATGCGTGTACAGTATATAATTTATACTGTATACATTATTATATATTTTATTTTTATATAGTATATATTATTTATATACTGTACCATCAACTCCTTTTTTTTTAAGCACTTTTTAAATCAGATTCAATCTTATCATTGTACCTACTAGCCCTTCTATCTGTAGTGTGTTGAGTAGAAGAATGCATTATAGTAACTCAGAGATAGGGAGGCCGCATAATTATTGCCTAAATTAGGTCATTTTTGTGAGTGAATGGAAAAGCTATTAAGAAGTGTTCCTGGACAACAAGCATAAACTGTGTTTGTCCTGAGGAAATGGGATGAATAATCACTGAACCAGGAGGACTGCAAGATCCTGCAATACCCTTTAAATCACTAGGAAGAAAAGTTAGTTCATATTCACAGTGGTTTTAGAATTAAATATACTTTATGTCTTTGAAAAGTAATTATCCTCTGGTGAAGTTGAAGAGAATAGTTGAGTAACCAGAACAGCTACTTTGTTGCCCTGTCAAATAACAGCATGTCCTTTACCTGTGCACTTTCTTTCATGAAACCAATTTGCATTTCTTATTAAAGGTATTATAGGAAATAAAGCAGTCTACTTCCAATAAAACATTAATTCTTTTTTTAAAGTGGTGGAAGTTAAGACTTGTTTTTAAAATCTTAGAATACAATAAAATAAAATAAAATAAAATAAAATAAAATAAAATAAAATCTTAGAATACATTTGCCAGGCCCTGTTTTCTCCCATTCTTACTAGCTGTCATTTTTCCTACTGAGAATTGTCACCAAATGGTCATCTCCTTTGAGAGACTCTATCAGCATATTCATTTGGGGTAGCTCTATAGTTACTCAACAACAGAACACAAAATACAAAAAATCTTGACAGTAACCTTCTGTAAGTTGATGATTACTGTCTTAGCTGGTTTCTACTTCGAAGCATATAGAAATTCAACTGGAAGAATTGAAATGGAATTTTGGACTGAAAGGAGTAATCTTTCCAAACAAGTATTTTGGACATTGGCAGGATATATTTGCTGCATATGTCTTTGTTATTATAAGTGGTCTTTGCTCACTGATAGGAGAATTACATATGGTTATTTTTTAAAAAGTGCTTATTTGGGGTGAGAATTTTGGTAAGACCTTTTGAGCTGCGTGTATTTCACTAGTTTTTATCTTGGGGGCTTTACAAAGGTCGTTTTCTTAAAATTTTCCTGAACAAAAAAACACAAAAAGAACAAATAATGATTAACACGTAGCTATTGAGTTTCAAAATGTAGTTCTGCAAAGTTATAAGAGGATAAGGTTGGAATTTTGCCTAAGAAGAATAAAGCAGATCTAATTTACTATAGTACTTGAACCTGCATGGGTATTTTAGCAGGAATAAACTTGGGGAAACAATTAGTTCTATTTACTCAGTTAGAACTAATGCACAAGGCCAGCAACACAAGGGAGGGCATTCTCAAAATTGCTACTATTATGTATATTATACTTCCTTTTGGCATTTGAGCTTCCAAATGTATTCCATCAACTCTGTGTGCAATGTTTCTCTTTCTGACAGGGGCATGTGGAGAGAGGGCTCTCTCTAATTCCGCCAGGCTTCAGTGACCCACTAATTTGGCATAATTTTTTAAAAAAAGAACATATGAGAAGCTGAAACCCAGATGGGGAACTGCCTTGCCTGGTGTTCAGAAATGTAACCTACCCAGAACATATATTTTACAGATGAGGAAACAGATCCCTATAGAGCCCGGAGTTCACACAGGTGTTAATGCAGAACTGGGACAACAACTCATGTCCCCTGGCTCCCAGATCCAGCTGCTTTCCACCATGCACGCAGCACGGTGTCTTCAGCTGCCCCCATACAGAATTATATTTCATGCCTCTGAGTCTTACTCTTCCTTGACAAACCCAAGAGTCACTAGCCCCAGTGCCTACTGCGACCAGCGAGAGGATGTAACAACGTAGGCTGAGTGGAAGGTGACACATAAGCCTGGGGACTATGGCAACAGAACACATGTCCTGCCTGACATAGAAGACTCCAGCTCCTTACTGTGGGAAGATGGGCTTGATATAGTAAGAACTTCCAATGTGTAAAAAAAAAAAAGCCAGAAATCTCAATTTTTCTTTGAAATTTCTCAGGCAGAGCAGGCCAACGGAAACTTGAATGCAAGTGGATATTTGCCAGCTGCCTGCCAGAGTACAACCACCACTTCAGTTGCCATCAGCTGTCCACTCCCTAACTGCAACAATAGGTGCTGGTGCTTAAAGCATGCAAGGCAAGGGTTATGCATTATCTCCTTTAATCCTCTCAACAACCCAGAGAAGTACTGAAGATAAGGAAACTGAGGATCTGCTTGTTTGAAATAATTTGCCGAAGTCCCAACAGCTAAATTGCAGAGCTAGGATCGAAGCCTAGACCCTTCTGATCTGTAACTTTTAATCTTACCCTCACTTCCTTCAGTCCAGCCATCACTGGTCGAAGTAATGGTGAATCTTTAATAAGAGTTTTCCAAAGTCCATTGCAGTTCAGCTTTCAAACATGTATTGAATTGCCACTATGTAAAAAGCACTATGTACCCTGAAGATTCAGGGTAATGTTGCATGAAGCATGATAAAGCCAAGTGTATAAACTAATAATTATTTTAAACATGGAGTGTGGGAATTTCTAGAATTTTTTTTTAAATTTCTACAATTTAAGTCAGATTTGTGGTATAATGAATTTTTAACTGCTTGTTTATTTGACTCCTAGCTGAGTTGACATATATTTCTTCTCATTTTTCTTCTGGAAAAAATAAATCAATAAATTATTCGTTTACCGGCAATAGGGATTAAATTAAGGCTTAAAAAAAACCTTATTAGAAGACTGATACTTTTGACATTTATTCCTAAAGGTAGCATTGTTTCAATTCCATATATTCTGTTTTTGGAACCGGAGCTCTTAATTGACTCTGAGTTTGATTTTTTAATAGTACATCTTTTTTAGCTGCAATTATTAAAGTTAATTACTTTGTTATCATTTTGTTTCTTCAAATTTGAATACAGGAGCATCTTTGTCAGTTTAGTGAAACTAAGTGGGATCATCTTTAAAAATAAATTTCTTAGATTTTTATTATTATTCTCTGCCTCTCTCTCTGTAGTGTAGCCATGCATTCTTTCACAAAATATAGCCCAATCTATTGCACAGCCATACTTGATTCCAGCTGCAATCATAACTATTCATCTGTCCTGCATCTGTTTCCGCCACATGTGGTGATGATCAGTTATGTCAAGTGAGAGGTGGGGCACCACAGTGGATGCTCTTGGGTTCCCTGTCTTGATCTCCTTTCCTGGACCGGTACATGCATCCCTCAGCTGCTGTGATGTTGGTGGTTAAAGGCTCGCAGCTTCCGCTCTTTCCAAAGAATTGCCCTTGGCTGAACCAGGAGCTGCTTGCCTGGTAGGTTTCTTCAAGGTGGGAACAAAACTGGGGGGCAGTTCATGTTTCCTAAGAGGCTGAAGCCTGACTATAGCTGAGAGCACGCTTTTTTGCTTAGCTCTTTCTCTGCCCTATCTGCTTCTATCACTTGCATGGGATCTGAATCTGGATGTTGAACTCTCATGTTTGAAGGAATCCAAGCAAAGACGGACGTTGGAGTACCTGTCAGTGTTGTTGAAATACACTATAATTTGCTAGGAAATGAGTCTACAAGTTGGGGACCCTTTAATTTCTTGCTATTTGCTCTGGTCCCTGGGGGGTTTTCCAAACCAGAAACTATAGAGGACTTTGGGGTCTTTGAATAGATCATGAGAACATATGGCTAAGAATACAAGATATTCTCCCCAAAGTCTCTAATGCAGATACAAATTCACTATTAGGAGGAAAAGAAAGGAGACGTTAAGATCAAAACACCATAGTGATTTTAAGAATCCTGCTGGGGATTGTAATACCCTTTTGTACTGAAGGTTAATGGTGATAACAGGATCCACTGAGGGTTTGGAAGTTGACTCTCAACTCTGAACTTTAAAAAACTAATTGAAAATACAGGACATTTTCTATTCTCCATGGGGTGAAAAAAATTATATTTTTTAGTATGTGGTCTTTCATATTAACAACTTCTCCATAAATATTAAATTGTTAGAATATTGATAAAGCCTCTCTTTCTCTCTCCCTTCTCCTTTACCCACACTCGATCTCTATCACCCTACCTTCCTCCCTCCTCATAACATGAGGAGGCTTTTGCTCTCTCTCTCTCTCTCTCTAACCTTTTGGAATGGCTTTCATCCAGCCTTAACTGTTGTTTTTGAAAGAAATATTAGCATTGCACTTTAAAAATGATAATTTAAAGCCCCTGGTCATTTACGGGGGTGGGTACCAATATATAACAATTGAGGGGTTTTTAGGGGGGATTTGGTGTCAGTTCCTTTATAGAAAAGGTATTTTCCAAACATCGTTTTACATATAACTTAGTATCTAGAAATTAAATATTAAAACTATACCTTCATGAAATGCTTAAATAATACTTTTTTTCACATGAAACTGCTCAGCTAGGGACATGACATATTTGTAGATGATCTGGGAAAATTGATTTAGTATATAATATTCAATTAATCCAGAAACAAATTACTGGAAGGAATTTGGTCATTTATTTCCTGAGGAAAAAAATGCACATTTTTGACATTTATTTTCAGTTTGATATTCATTAAATTGAATTATACAATTTGTAACTGCCAGTTTTTTCATTCACCATGCCAAGACCAACTTGAATGATAAAATTAAATAGAAAATTATGTTTGCTTTTTCATAATTTTACTCATTTTGTTTTCCCTGGTATTCTGATATATAAAAATGGATAGGAACTTTACAAAATATGACTATTTCTGGGGCGCCTGGGTGGCTCAGTCGGTTAAGTGTCTGCCTTCGGCTCAGGTCATAATCTCAGGGTCCTGGGATAGAGCCTGGTCAGGCTCCCTGCTCCAAGGGGGAATCTGCTTCTCCCTTTCCCTTCGCCCCTGCCCCCGCTAATGCTCTCTCTTGCTCAATCTCTCTCTCAAATAAATAAATTAAATCTTTTAAAAAATGTCTATTGAGTCTCCTGAGTGGCTCAGTAGGTTGAGCATCTGCCTTTGGCTCAGGTCATGATCCCAGGGTCCTGAGATTGAGTCCCACATCAGGCTCACTGCTCCGTGGGAAGCCTGTCTCTCCTGCGTCCCTCTCTCTCTGTCTCTCATGAATAAATAAATACAATCTTTAAAAAAAATTTTAAAAGGAGCATATGCATCAAAATTTTTCTGAAAAAAAGTGTTTTAAATGCAGCTTCCATGGTGACCCAAGAAATGTTTCAGGTTGTTCCATTTTTAGTCATTTATCCAAAAAGATAATGAATATCATTTCAGATCAAAGTATTTATATCAGAATTCAGTTGTAAACTTCTATCATATTTTCACCATTCTGGATTTTGGAGTTTGTAAGAGTAATTAATATAACCTCCACGAATACAGTGAATCAGTCAATCATATGAAATGAGAAAAGTAAGACTTGAATTTTACTCTTTATTTAGGTTTGAATCTTGAGATAACTCCCATAACTCTTTTTGTCTTGTATTAATGCAGGTATCTTAGAGAAGTGACACAGCAAAACAGTGCTACATCTACAAATGTGTTTCTTATTTTGTATGTGGTGATGGTGTGATGTGAAATGAGATCTAAAGATCTCTTTCTAGTTTGGGTTATTTAGAGACCTGAGGAACTCTGTGATGTTAGGGGAAGTCATTTTACCTTTCTGGGGCCTCAGTTTCTTCATCTGAACATTTTGAGGGGTTGATAGAGATCCCTGTGTACTTCAGCTTACTTGAAAGGCTAAGAATCCATCTTGGCATTGCTTAAAGAAGAGTTTTGTATGACTTACGGTGGTTTGGGCACTAGCGATGTCTGGGTTAATGACTCCTCTGGGAGTAGAGCTTCTTCATTATGAAGTCAGCATGTTCCAAAACTTCTTTATAAATCCTTTCTATTAAAGATGCAGGCATTCACAACTATGCAAGACAAAAATACCTTCAGCTATGTTTGCAATTTAGGTTTGAAGGTAACTAGGGCAGACAGTGGAATAAATGGGAATTCATAAAAAGTCTCTTTCTGTTCCCTTATGCATTCTGGACAATTAAAATATTTAATGAATGCCCCCACAGCTAATTCTATCGCATGTATTGACATAAGAAAATATTTGGTGTGAGGCAGTTAAGTAGGTAAGTTGATTATTCTTCACTCCTGTGAGTTCCAGTCAAAATACTGCCGCAGTCAACACTTGGAGGAAAGGCTGTTAAAAAAAAAAAAAAAAAAAGGAAGTTGATGGGGGAGTATTTATGTTTGTTTTTCTGTTGAAGTTTCCTGAATTAGTAAGTGCAGCAATATTTTGGGTCATTGGATGTAAGTAATGGTGGATGCTAGTGATGATGCAATAATCTTAAGTCTGTTCTCTGGTCTATAAAGGAAAGGAATCATTTAATCACCCTGGAATAATAGGGTGGTGTGATGGCCTGAAGGGAGATCTCTGATTTCTCACTCCAAATGGATTCTTACTTCTCTGGGGGATTCAAATCCATGCTGTCCTTGTTCTAAATCCATGTGACCATTTCCACTTCTGAGTGGGTTCAGGTGTCAATTACCACTCTGAGAATTTTTTTTTTTTCTTAACCAGCTGCTTGCAGCTTAACAATGAACTCAAGCATCATCATAAAATTTTCTTTAACTCCTTTTCCTCTGTGTCCTGAAGCAGCATTTCCCAAATGTTGATTTAACTTTGAAGCGTTTCCCAAAGTGTGATTCCTAGAAAATAGGAACTGTTTCTCTAATCAAATTCTCTCTCTCTCTGTCTCTTTCTCAGCTTTCAAATGAATTTCAAATGAAGTTTTGGAAATAATACTATCAACCAATCTCTCCAATTCTCTGACACTAAGCCACCCAAGTCAATATTTTTTCTGTTGCAAGTATATTTTTAAATATTAAATTATATTTCTCACTAGTGCCTCATTCATACCTCCTTTAAAAAATTACAGAAGTTTACTTATAGGGACTTACATCTTAGGCAAGCAACCTCTTTATCAAAGGGATAGTTGTACTTTCCTCATTTATCCTTTGACTCAGTTATCAAGTAAACCACACACAAAATTGATATTTGACTGCTTTCCTATAAATGAAATAGAAATATAATTCTTAAATACTAAATGGTTAAAAGGACATTTTAACATGAAGTGATCATGCTGCATATTGAATATGACAAAGCTCTTCCAAGGTGAGCTATTGCAGTCAGAGTTAATGTACTAGGCCTTTCTCCATATTTATATACCTGGTGTTGGATCTTCATATAGTTTTCTCTATAAATATACATATTTAAGGTCAATATTTTAGAAAGATTTTAATTATATTTTGTAGAATAAGCACTAAATTGGGTTTTCCCATGTATGTTATAGTTTGCAGAGTTTAAATCTTATCACTACATATGGAGTATTGTCTCTGGTGACCTCTTCCTTGGGTTAGTCAATTAACAAATGGAGTGTTGCTGGAAGAAAGAGGAAGGGATCATCTTCTTGTTCAATGTAAATATTGGGGTCTGGATAGCCTGTGATTTATTTGGAGTGAGAAATGGGCCTTGTTTTTTCAGACACTGTCACCAGTGACACGTAAACCAAACATAAAGGAGATTGTGTAGCCTTAGTTCTGGAAATCTGGTGGGGGCAAGGCCTTCCCTCTGGTACTTTATCAGCTCTGGGACAAGGACTGCAGGGTTATGTTGAGTAACACATTCACTATCTTAGTCTTTTCTCCTCATTAGGGGAAAAAAGAAAAAAACCCTGCCATAATGTGATCCATGATTAGAGTTAATGCAGTCTCTAACATCTCCCAGATGTTTTAACGTCACTCACATCACTTGCAGAGTTTATAAATGTGATTTGCCTACTGGCTTATTCTTTTTTGGAGCAAACATTATCTTTCAGCTTGAGGGAAAAAAAGCTAAATCAGAGACTCAATGAGTTACTTAACATAATTTACAGTATGTTTAGAAACACTGCTAAAATGCAGAGTATGTGATCAATGGCACATTCTCATAAAGAATGTATTTGCACTCTGTAACAGAAATATGATCATGCCAAAATGACCAGATGTCTCTTCTTAATGGTATCCTTTCTTTTTTTTTCTACTGTTCCTCAATTCCAACTTCTCATGACCATAAAATATTTTCCTTTTCCAGTACAGGGATAGAAATAGAATAATCCCAACCTGGAAGAGTGTATCCCCGTGGTACTGAGTTAATAGTTTCATTTTCAGAATTGTCTTTATCATGATATTTTTAGGAGCACTTTGTCATGGCTATCCTTTTTTGCTTTGTATCACGTGTCTGCATTGTTTCAGTGTTTTCAGTGTGTGTGTGTGTTTATGATATGGCTGAACCACCTTCTTTGCACTCTTTATAGTGTGTTCTAACTACCCTATCTCAGGTAAACAAACATTTATATGTAGCAAGTATGACTTCAACAGAAGGTCACAGGTGGCTTAGAGACCCCCTAATTCATAGGTTAAAATAGAAGTGAATGACTTTCAAAGAAGTAACCATTATATTTGGAGGAAGCAAGAATTTTCTGAGTTAGGTATAAGGAAGAAGATAATAAATAGTATCTTACATGTGAATAACACTTTCCTACTTTTATTATTAATAGTTGTATCAAATTCTCCAATTAAAAATAAAGACATTGATATGTTGTTGCATTTAACCTTCATAATTAGTCTTTGAGTAAGGAGAAGTGAATGTTAGCTTCCAATTTGCAGAAAAGAAAGCTCATCGGTAAGTGACTGAGTTGTGAATACATCCTTCCCTTTCTTATGCTCTTCTGTGACTTCATCCTGCCTCCAAACCCCTATCCTGGGCACTTCAGTTCTCTTTCCATAGTGCTCTCCATGTGTATGTACCACGGGGAACATAGTAACTTGGCATGCACTTTAGGTCCTTTAGGGCACATAGGGAGTGTCATTCCAAGAAGAGATTTTTAAAATGCATGGTTGAAATGAAGCCTTCTGTTGCTTGGCTCTCCAAGATGATAAACACCAGATGCAGGCATTGAAGTAACAACGATTATCCAGGCTGATGAGCATCTTACTTTGATTACAGGACCACAGGACTTAGACGCAGTACTTGGGAAGGTTTTGGGAGCAGCGAGGGATTCTGCAAATCCATCACTCCCTCCACTCCAAGGACCCACATGCCTACTCTGAACAGGGGAGCTGATCACCACCGGGTGTTCATACATATTTGCCTCCAAACTTTCAGTATCCACCAGCCAATGGTCTTGGAAAAAAAAAGAGGGGGGAGCATTTGATCTCTATAATCTGGAATACTGGCCCAAGTTCTAGAATTCTCATCACTAAAACCGAGGGCCATGTGTGTTTTTACTCTTTGTCACATACTCAGCACTCAGTATGTTTTGGTTGAATGAAGGAAGGATATTCCTAACTATAGAATATTCTAATCCTGTTAGTATTTGTTTTCATTTGCTTAATATTTAGAACTTCCAGTCCAGGATTCACATTCAAGAATTTTTTGTGAGGAGCTATGTTTTGGGGTTAATTCAAGATGTCGTATTTTAGTCAAGTATCAAATATGTCTCATTTTAATTATGTTTTATTTTAATTCTAAATTAAATGACTATAACAATTACTTTTAAGGATTAGATTTGAAAATGTAAGTGAATTTTACCACTATAATACTGAAAAAAAATGTGGAAGATTTTTCTGCATGGGTGATCCAGCAAAAGCATATGTGTAGTTACAGTTATTTCAGTTTTTCCTTGAGTTGTCCTATGTAGACATGGTTTAGAAATTGTAATATAAAATGTAACATGTATACATACATGTACTTCCAGAATTAATGTGGATACATGCACAAGACCACATAATTTACAGATTGCTTGGTTAATGTTTATAAAAATTTTGCAACATCTATATATACTGTTTAGACTGCCAAGTTTTACTTGGCTGAAGTCACCACATAGCTGTAGAATAGGAAAATGTGCTCTCTAAAAGTAAGAATTGCTGAAATTGATTTTTTTTTTTTTGAGTGAAAATTGACCTTCTTTCTAAGGTGCGTTATTTATAAAACAATCCTATTAGATGTGTTATGTGGCTTATTTTCCCCCTTAGATCTATGTTGAACATCTGTTATCAGCTATGCATAGTAGATGATTAGAGCTACTTAACTGCATTATTCATGCTTAACATTCATTTATTTCTCTATCATAAAGGAAAATTGTAGATGCTTTCAATTATCACTTTTATTCGGCTAACAAAAACTTTGGCTCAAACCTAAGACACTAAGCACAAATATCTTATTTTAAGAGGCAAGCTATGGCATACCCTTAGAATTCTGTCATTGGGATTTTATTCAGAATATAAGTCTGTACAGATTCCATTCTGTCAGTATCACCTACAAATGTTTAAACTTGGGCAGGACCCTTAACCTCTGAGCCTCAGTTTGCTCATCTGTAAAATAGAAACAATAACACCTTAGCCTAAAACCTTTGTGATAATTTACTGAGACAATATATGTGGAAGCAGTCTGTTCTATGAATGCACTATCATTAGGGATTGAATTATAGTAAATTAATTGCATCTGTACTAGAATAGATATTGCATAAGAAATGATATATTTTGATGCTATTTTTAAATCATTGTTAGTTTTTCCTTTTACTTATGTAAAGCAATGGACTTATCATCGATATATTATAAATTATCTTTCATTCTTTCTACTCAGGTTGAAGGAATACCTCAAAAAATTGTTAGAACAATACAGTTTACATGTAGGAATTGTTTGCTTCAGAAATAGAAAATTAGATACATTTAAGATAGTGTATTATTAAAATGGGAAGATATCAAGGAATAATTCACCTTTCATATATTTATTCATTCTATAAGTGATTATTAAATCCTTACTGTTCACCTGGCACATTTTTAAAATATATTGTTTAAAGATTTTATTTATTTATTTGAGAGAGAAAGAAAGAGAATGAGTGGGGAGGGGGTTGGACGGAGAAGGAGAAGCAAGGCTCCCTGCTGAGCAGGAAACTGAACTTGGGGCTTGATCCCAGGAATTTGGGATCATGATCTAAGCCAAAGGCAGATGCTTAACAAACTGAGCCACCCAGGTGCCCCATCCTGGTACCTTTCTTATACCTAAAGATTTAGTGTAAATAAAACTGATGTGTAGTTCTTGCCCTCAAGGAACAGATAGACTAGTTTAAGGGATAAACAAAGAAGAATGATACATAAATGGATTTAATTGCAATTGTGGTGAGTGCCTTAAAGGAAAGGTACAGTTAATTATAGAAACATATGATAACTTGTGGAAATTGTCAAGGAAGCCTTCTTAGAGGAGGTTATCCGACACCTGGAAGACTCTCTAAGAATTAACCCAGCATAAAAAGAACTCCCATCTACTGCAAGGGCCGGTGGAACTAAAAACTTTGGAAAATCATAATAAGGTCATGCATATTTTTTTAAGTGTCTGGATTTAATTTGTGTTTGTACTTATTTAGGAATACAGTTCTTTTATTCTCTCAATATAAATTCCCTTTAAACATAAATTCATATTTTGTTAGCTGAGTTGCTTCTTAGCTAATCAAACTTATCTATAACAGATTTTGTCTTGAGTTAATTTTTGAACAATTAAAAAAAGTACTATCTGGTGAGAGAGACCATGGAGAAATGAGGGAAGAGGTACTGAGACTGCCTAAAAGGGTTACTCTCAGAAAGCTGCTTTGAGAAACAGGGAGGAACAAGTTTAAGTGGTTTGTCATGATGATTGGCAATACATGAGCATCCAAGAAAAACGTATTAGGCTTGAATTTTCAAACTCCCAGAATATTCCAGAGGGATTTGCTAAGCTGTTCTAAAGCTGTTGCCTTAGTACCCCCCACCCAACATTGCCTGTTCTGCCTTAAATTTGGTGTGATCTAATATATTCAGCATAAAAATAAAGTATTTTAGGAGATGTACAGTTTCATAGTTTTTGTTCATGAGTCTTGATCATATATATTAACTTTGAACTTTATGAGAAAATTAACATGAATTACTATTAAAATTCAACATAATTTGTCTACTTGTGAGGAAAGAGGAGAACTGGTCCTGATACTTAGTGCTGGCAGATCTTTGAATATCTAAAAGATGCCTATATCCTGAGATGGTGTACCAGAAAGGGGAATTTATGAGAGAAAACTGCCCCTCTGATTCAGTGGGATCATAATGTATTTGTTGCACTAACTGTTGCCTTCTTATCACATTATGAATGGAGGCACCACTTAGCACCCTGGACCTGTGTGCTCCTGGCATTCTGAACCTCAATCTGACTAATGCCCCCTTTGCAAGATGTAAATAGATTACAGAGAAAAATTCAATATTTTCGCCCTTCTCCCACCAGAGACAGGCCACATTAGTTGTTTCCTGCCATATAATTGCATTACATGCTGGGATGTGATCCATGGTTAATGGCAGTCACAGTCAACTGTCACTTTGCTTTTAGCCTCGGTCATTCAGCGTGATTTACATATTTAGCACCATGACAAGAACTAGGTTTGTCAAGCCACTTGTGGAGGCATGATGCTAACCTTTATCAAGAAAATAGTTTTTTTGTTTTGTTTTTTGTTTTGTTTTGTTTTCTGAAGGGACACCTTTGCTGAGGGTGAAGAACCTATACACACAACATCTGTAAGGTAAATTAATTAGTCAAGGATTTTTATGTCCTTAAAAATATTGACTATATTCCTGCATCAACCCTTCAGAGAAATGATTTTTATTACCCCCAAAATGGCTTTTTAAAATTTCTTACAAGTTAACCTAATTTTTAAAAACAAAAATTACTTTCTAGTGGTAGTAGCGAATCCCTGAGTGTGTTTCCACAAACCTGACATGAAAAAGTTGAAAATCCTATTTATCATAGTCATTAACAAAACAAATATAATTCAGGTAGAGAATCTTTGGACCCTATTGAAGTGTGAAAAATGGTCAGTTTTAGATTTTATTGTTATATGTAAACAGGTATCTATTTAATTGTACTTATATCATTCAGTTATTTCTATGAAAGTTTTCTTTTGGGGAGGATTTGAATGCCCATGGATTTGGAGCATCTAAGGTGAAGTACTCTCATTGCCTTACTTTTACATGAACTCTTTCTAGAACCATGCCCACTTTTCTTTACTTTACAGTTTTGAGGGGAGAGGATAGATAGTTGCTGTCTGTGAATGATAAATTTTCCATGCTTGTTTGAAAATAGTCTATCCAGTTTCTCTGTTTATATCCTGATTTATATAAGTGGAGGAAGAACTGCCTGACGCCAATCCATCCTGTATACCTTCATCAGAAGTATATTTTTTGTGCATAGTAAATGCAAAAGTAATGAATTTTTCATATTTTTTTACAGTTTTTCATTTTTTTCATGTGTTCTCTTATCAAGTTCAAGTTTGTCTCTCTGCTTAAAATTTTTAAATGATCCCTTATCACCAACCATATTATGTCACAGTTACCTGTGAGCAAGAGGCATGCTAGGCCCTTCACATTGGGGTCCTGCCACCTTTTCCAGTCTCCCTTTTTTGGACATTAAATATCTCTTTGCCTTTTGCAAAGAAAAAAAAGTGCACAGTGGATAGCAAAACTCCAGTAGTGCCTGATCCTTCCAAATAAAAGCCTGTAACCTCCTCATCTAAAGTCACAATTCTCCAAATCAGTAAATGCTCTGTCAGAAATGACAGGATCCATACCTTCCTGAGTCTCTGTTTCCCCATTTGCAAAGAGAGGAGATTAGTTAATTTAGCAAGTACTTGAAAAAGCTGTAGGTACTGCCTGGTACCAGCGTTCTACCAAATGATCTCTGAGATTCCTTTGAGCTCTGAAAATCCTGCAATTCCTGTAGTCATGCTTAGTTGGCATTCTTTTGGCTCTGGCTTGAAAGTTTGTCCAGCCCCATTTTTATTTCCATATTCCACCTGTATTGCCATCCTCTTCAACCACTTGGTGCACTGGTACATATTTTCGATTTTTATCAATTTTCCTCTTGCATGGTGTCTGGATCCTGATGTCCTTGTACATCTGAGAGGAAACCCTTCAAAGAAAGGGACCCTTTGCCCAACTTTGTATCATTGCATCCAGCAGGCACAGTGCAGTTTCTCTCTCTAGCATGTAGACATGAGGGCAGATCAGGTTATTGCTGTATCCAGAGAGCCTGAATAGGAGCTCTGTAAATAACCTTCTGAAGGAATGAATCAGTATAAATATTAGGTGAACAAACCACTAGTTAAACAGATATAGATTGTTCCCTGTTGTTTAAACAATTCTCTATCAATTTCTATATCATGAGGGTTTTTTTTTCCTTCTCCTATGTAACTTAATTAAAATGAACATTTAGCACTTGTAACATTAGTTCCGTGTGCCTTATTTTTGACACGTGGAAGAGAAGCAGTTTCTATTTTCCCTGCTTGTTTGGCAGAGTGTGCCTGGTATGTCTAGCCTGCGACCACCAAAGTGTTGAGGTTACAAAACATTTTGACCCTGAGATTAACAATGATTAAAAGCAATATCTTGTTAGAGAAAACACACACATACAAACACAATTAAAAATATGTGAGCACTGCTAAACTCGCTTTTGTGGCATTTGGATTTGGCATCTGCCATGAAACTCATAGCTTCTGCTAATTTGACGAGGTCAGCAGTGGCACTCTCTGTCTTGCAATTATCAAGGGTTGTAAGGGTTTTCTCTTGGGTGAATCACAAAATCATTAACTTCTGTATCACTGAAAGAGCTTCCCAGCTATTCTTTCTGTCTTTCTGGATCAATATCCCCAGGGTATCAGTGTCCTTTTATATTCAACAGAAATTATGAAATCATTCAGCTGGTTTCTCAGGGCACTGGCTAATGGGGACTTCAAGAAGACTTTTAATTGTCTTGGACAACTGTTCTACCACTTTTCTCTTTGTATAACAATGCTGAACCATCTAACAAAGGAAGAGAGAAACTGAGTTAGGAAAATGCTGAGTCAAATTTTGGACAGGGTTGTAGAACATTCTACAAACCATAGAGTTTATTTATTGATATACTTTATATCCAAAGCTGCTCTTTGATTTTCAGTATTGGAGATGTTTAAGCTATTGCACTACAACTTGTCTGATAAAGTCTGGATGTCTGATTTTGCTATAGCACACTATATTTATGATACAATTTTAAAGATAAGAAAGTATGAAAGAAAAACTGAAGGAATGTATAAAAACAATTTTTCAAATATATATGCATATGTGTAGATGGAGAAAGAGACCCAAGGGTAGAGAAAGAGACAGAGTGAGATATATTTGGTTGATTTTATATTGGATTCTGTGCCTGGCACATAGCAAGGCACTGGAAGAAATAGTTGCTGAATGAAAGAATAAAGGAAGGAAAGAGTAAAGGAGAGTTAAGAACGAACATTGGATATAGCTAGTTATTTTAAGGAGCTGTATCCATTTACTTTTTTATAACTGAGATCAGAGTGTTGCTTGCCCTCTAGTGGTCTGTTTCAATGGAATAGAAAAAGAAAATTTCAACCTAGCTTTTAAGAGATGAACATATACTTGGTAATATAAAGTACTATAAATGGATGATGGGGGATTTTCATTTTTAATAAATATATGTCTAATGGAGTTTTCCCTTATCCAAATTAAAACTTTTGCAGTGAAACATGTCGGGGAGAATTTGGGAAACCAAAAACAAAACTTTACCCTTCAGTAAGATGCAGATCTTTTATGTGTGACAATGGTATCTTAAACTTGATATTATTCTTAAAATATAATTGGCAGGTATACTTCGAATTTGTTATACCTTTAATAAAATATAGGTAGAGTTTAGGTGGTCTTGTAAGAATCGAGTATTTCATAGGTGGAAAACCAAATCTGTCTAATAGAGCATAGTAATTCCAGACATCAAATGCAAACATACTGTTTTTTGGAATATTCTGATTACAGCTACTTAAAAAACAAGGGACAATTTAGATACTAGTGTAGCTGATTAATATTTACTTAGTTTTTTTTCTTATATCTATTGTTCATTTTTGGTTACTATTATGCAAATAATTATTTGGGAAACAAATGGCTTGCTATTCTAGTAACCTAAATGAGAATTTAAAAAAATGAACATTGATAAAAACTTACATTTTGAGGAATGTGTTTTTTTCTTATCAACTATCTAATTGTCTCATAATAGTTTCTAGCCTACATGGTTGCAATTATTTTTTAATTAAGTTAACAAGTTACATACATTTTTATAAGCAGCAGTGATTTTATCAGTTATTATAAAAGGCTGGATGCCAATCTTCAGATTTTTATTAAATCTGTTTCTCTTATTTGTATCTGATATTTCAGCGTCTTTCCTTTCTTTGCTTCGGTTTGTAGTTTGTATTAAAAAAAAAAGATGGAATTTTTCTAGCTATAAGGCAGAGCCTAGAAATTAGGAGTCGAAGGCTGAAATGTCTGGAAAAGAGCATGGTATTATAGACTAAGAGTCTGTAAGAAATCAATCCATGGATAAGCAAGCCAAAAATAAAAACTCTAATCAACATTGGATTATACTTCTTTGACTAACTGCCATCAGATACAACACTATAATTACACAGAAAAACGTGGGTAGATATTTTTATGTTTACTAAAAAAAAAAAAAGGCTTTTAGAAATATCTGTCTCTGGGCTTCCAAAGTTTTTAACTAATATAGTGTCATTAAGTCTAAAGTAAACTTAATTTGATGTTATTAAACATTTTTTATTGTTGTTATTCCAAGGATTTCATATGCTGATTCTTTCACTTGATTAAAAATTAAGTTTTCTACACTCTTACTTCTCCAGGATCTACTTGAACTCACTTTTGAAATCTAGGGTAATAGTAAGATATTGTGGCTATATGACAGTTTAAAAATTAAAAGATTTCAGTTCTATTCCTGACTCTGGAATTTTCAAGTCCAGATTTCTAATAATTTCTAGAAGGAAAAAGATGTTTCACTTTCAAGTAAAATTTGGGACACTGTGTTTAAAAAAGTTGTTACCATAGGACTTCTCAGAGCCCATTAAATATTAATGTACATTTTAATCCCCAAGTTGGGTTATAATACA
Source organism: Canis lupus familiaris (assembly GCF_011100685.1). Taxonomy (NCBI): domain Eukaryota; kingdom Metazoa; phylum Chordata; class Mammalia; order Carnivora; family Canidae; genus Canis; species Canis lupus. Next base: position 21,623,780 of record NC_049253.1, read on the forward strand.
AAGCTCTCTCCACATTTAAGGAGCCTTTTTTTTTTTTTTTTTTTTAGCAACTTTGAGCCACAAGAAATTCTATCTGGTCCATCCTCTTTGGGAACATTGAAGAATGAGTGGCATGGTAAAGGTGGACAGAAAAGGAAACACAGTAAGGGAAGAGAGGAACACCATGAGTCACAGCAAGAAAGAAAACATAATTTCAAAGTATGTTTTATTTCATCCTGACTGGATTAGAGAACTCATATTGGCAAAGATTATCCATTTAATCTGGGCATTAATAATGGATCAGACTGGACAGTACCTAACTGCCAAGGTCAGAGTTTGGGGTCCTTTCACATAGTATATAGGGAACTGTTAAAAGTTTTTAATGAGGGAGACGATAATGGCACTAATTAACAGGGGCCACCATTTATAGATCACATGTCTTAGGAACTTATTCTAGGTGCTTTACTTCTGTTAACCCATTTATTACTCTCAACAAACCGTATGTCATAGGTAAGAAATAAGGCAACAAAATGGTAACTTTTACAAGACTGGTAACCTGGTGAAAGTTGGAGCTGGCATGCATTAATTCACAAGTGTGTTTCCAGAACGTTTGCCCTTAAACTCTGTTCTATGGGAAAAGGCAGCATTGTCTAGGGAGATTAACTGGAATCATTTGAAGGACTGATTCAAGGAGAAAGAGACTGAAAGAAAGATTGGTTGGTCAGGAGGTTCCTGAAGCAAACCAAGTGTGACATCCTAACATCTTTAACAGTAAGGGAATGTGATGGTAGTGGGAATGGACAGGAAGGGGTAAAATTTAGAGATTCTAAGAAGGAAACATTAATGTTAAAGATTTCGGCTTAATTGATAGATTCACATTGATCCAGGGAAGTGAAGGAGTCCCTGTGTCAGTTATAGCTAGTTGTGGCATTTTGAACCAGAGGATGGGAAAGTCTATGATACCATTGACAAAACTGAGGAACTGATACAGAAGAAACTTTCGTAGGGCAACATGATGAGCCTGGATTGTGAAGACTTTTAACTGGGAATGATGTCTGCATCCTAGAATTATGTGTTTGCTTATTAGGAAGGAGAAATGGCTACACAGAGAGAATTAGAGTCATCAGCACCATCGTGAGAGTGGAGATCAGGAGAAGGTATGATTTTTTAAGGCCACGTATGAGATAGGAAATGCCGAGTTTAGAGGAAGGGGTCTTGGGATATGATTAGTGTTGCCTGTCTGTGAAAAAAGAAAAATCAGAGCAGGAAATTAAGAATTTGTAGAAAACAAATATGATAGAGGCTACATAGCAAAGGATGTTCGATGACCAACATTGTTAAAGAGGACCAAAAAAAAAAAAAAAAAAAAGGAAAGAACTAGGAGGATGAGAGGGGGAAGGGCTAAGTCATTTCATTGTGTTGCTCCATTTGGCTGTCATTAGAAGGATCTCAGTCATTCCAGAGTTACCAGCTGTCCTTTATCTATCCTCATTATCTATTGGTGTATCATTAGCTCATTTTCTTTAGTTAGCTTAAATAGATAATCACTTTCCTTTGTATCTGTCAATCTATTTGCTCAGTATGACATGATATTAAAGAAGAAATGAAAAAGATTATTCTCCAGTATTTTTGATGTTTGATAATTTCAAATTCATGAGAATAAAAACTTAAAAATGCATCTGATTTATTAAGTTGTCAAATATTTATTAAGTGCCTACCATGGACCTCAAAATAAAATTATAATGATTCTCTGTTCAGAGTGCAGTTTCTGATCATCTAGTGTATATGTGTGATTTGTGTATACACTTACCATTTCTTGTTTAAGTCACTTATTTTATACCTTGCTTGTATTACATTTGATAAAATACCCTCAAAATCGAAGAGTAAAGGCATTAGAAGACTATAATTATGTAAGAAAATCACATGTATCTTGGATATTATCATTGCCATATACATAAATAAGCATTTTATTTCATTCTTCTCATTAATACAGTACAGTTATTTAAAAAATTCAGATTGATGATGTGGCTTTTGATTAATTTTTCCTAGGGTTGCTGTATGTTTAGGCTGAGTACATAGTCGTGTTTTTTTTTTTTTTTTCCCCTACATAGTCATTTTGCTAAGTCTTCTTACCCTCTGCAGCAATTAGCCTTACTCAGCATGCTGGATTTTTTTTTTTTTAATGTAAAGTAACACGTAATATATTATTACATCGAAGACCATTCAAAATAGCAGCTTTAAAATGTGTGACAGGATAAATTACTATTGGGTATTATGGTTAACATCACTATCACCTAGGGGCAAAAACGACCATGCAGTGTTGGTGGTTTGGTGACATATTTTGACTGGAATGTGCCGTACTATTGGAGGTCAGTCAAATGTAGTAACTTATGATAATTACTCATCTGAGACAGATAAAAACAGCATCCTGAGTACAGATACTCTTCTAGCACGGTTGCCCTGAACTTCTTGCCCCAGAGTCGAATACCCTGCAACTATTGAATAATTTACTTCCAAATTATTTTTGATTGTTTTCCTGTAACAGAATCTTGTATACTTTGAATATATTTCCTGGGAAGGTCACAAAAATAAGTTTGGCCACTTTTGAAGATTAGGATGAATTTTCAATGAAAATAAAAATTAGATGAAGTATAAGAGAATCATGTTCTTCATCCTTTTCTTTTGCCAGATATTAGGAGAAAGGACAAGTATACAAATTAACACATACCCTATTCTCCTGGTTAGCCCTCCCCTGAAAAAGGTACTTTAGACTTCCTCTTCTTCATCCTTGAAATTAATTTAGTCCCTATGTTCTTTAAATCCACTCTTGGACTTCCTTAGAGACAGAGACTAAATCAAAGCTGAGACTTTAGTACGTCTGCTTTTCAGAAGGCATAGTCTCTCACTCTTTGCAGAAACTATGGTACTGCTCTCTGACATCCCCTTTCAAATTTAAGGCCCGAAGTTCACTTTTAGGTATAAGGTTATGCAGACACGTATTTCCTCCCTAGTAGTACAGTAAGTGATAAATTCATTTGTAGATCACTGAAGTTTCTAGAATACAAATGCGGTGTGTTCCCAAAATCTAAATCTGACATGTGTTGAGGAAGAACTTTTTATAATAATGATTAAACCAATTTGCTTTACTTGCTTAAAATATTATGTCACCCAATGACAGAACAACAAAAAAAAGTGTTTATAAGGCATACTGCATAATTAGGAAGTAAATTCCTGAGATATATGGCTAATACGGCAGGGTTTGAATAGCACCATTTCTAAAGCTGAATCATGGTCTTTGATGCGAGTGGGCTATAACAATGCAGGCTTTGAGAGCCTTGCAAAATCTCAATTAAGTTGCTGAAATGTTTCCACAGTTTATTTTTCTAGGATCTTTTCCATGACTGCTTGCTCATAAAGACCTGGCTGTGGAAGGAAATTGGGCAGGAACTCTTGAATTGGCCTCTTGTTTGCCTAGTTCTATTGACCTGTACCAGGGTGGTAACACTTTGGGGGCCTTACGTTGTTCATTTGCTACTGTTTTTAATCGATAAATTGTTCTGTGTTAATGAATAATTAAAATAAAATTCTAACGATGGGCCAATTGAAGCAGAAAGCAAAAATCTGAAATTACGAAGTGAACATTTGTTGATTTTTTTTCTTTGATTTCCTGCCATATCTAGCATTGTTTTTATTTTTTAAGAGAGTGTCAGGAATATTTGGATAAATAGGTAAAACCTCTGTGTTTTAGGCTAGTTGAATTTGAATAACTCAAAGAAGATAGGAATTACTGGAAATAATTGTAAAGAAGTAAAAAAAAGACCACCCCAAATTTAAACTGGAATGTATGATGTCATAAGGCAAAGATATTAGGTAGTGATTCATATAAGTGGGATATTGCACACATACATGCATATATAATATCTTTGCAAAAAAACACATTTTTAAAAGAGCTGTTAATTAGATTTTGGCAGAAAGATTGATTTTTTGCTCCCTGTTCTACTGTCAGCATCTTTTTTTGAAATCGCAGTTCAGTTTTGTTACTATGTTTTATAGACTGGAAGAGAAGTATGCTTTTCTCCCATTTAAAAAAAAAATCTATTCATGTTTAAGTAATAGACAAAATCAGGAATGAAATACTCCCTAAATTATTTTTTCACTGAATTATTCCATATCATGGTCATGATTATACTTCATCCTAGTGTTTACAAGCATACTACTAAGAACTTAGGTTCACAAAGATATGATTCACATACATCACATAAATGTATATATTCTTCATATATATTGGCCATAGTCTTAGGGTCAAGAGGAAATGATGGGTGCCCCAAATGGACAACTGGGGATTTAAAGAGAGGAGGTGAAAGAAATGTTAAAGGTTCAGTTTATTTTGTGCTATATTTGGAACCAAGTGGTAGGTAAATTTGCTCAGAGAGGAATCCTATTTATAGTAAGAAAAGGGATGAAGCCCAAGTGTATAAAGGCAGAGGAAAAAGGAGAACCTTTCTCAGGAGCTGAGAACCAGGAAGTGCCATTTTTATAACCATCCTTTGAAAGCTCATTATTCCATAGAACATGTCATTGAGACTTCAAGAACAGAAGTCTTGTTTTACTTTATAATGTGACCAGAGTTAAGATAAGATCACACATGATAAAAACTGTAGGAAATAAATTTTCAGGATACTTAGCAATATTAGATAGTGGTGATTGATTAATGACGTTAATATGAAGTTCCTCTTAGGTTGATATGAAGCGATAATTAGGGACTGAGGGAAAAAGAAGAAAATGCCACAGGTGTCTGAAACTAAAGTTGCCTTGTTACATTGAGGATACCAGTGAAGAGTTTCCACTAAGCATAAGCAGAATGAAATGGGAGAGGAAAGAAGCAGTGTTAAATGTCTGACAACACTAAAGAATTTAGAGGGGTGGTGGCAAGGGGGGGCAGAGGATGCTATTTTATGCTTTTTTGAAAAAAATTTGTTAGATGGTTTTGCATATTCTGCATAAAAAGCAGAAATAAAAAGTACATAAGTCATATGGCTACTGTTCTATTATTTTAGTACCTCTTAATAAATTTGCTGACATTTTTATTTCTTTTGGCTTCTGTTCTTCAATAACTTTTAGAAGGTTTGTGTCCAAAAGCAGCCAAATAATATTAGAAAAAAGAAACTGAACTTATTGTGTTAGGAGAAGAATTATGTCAGATAACTCTAACAGGCAGTAAATTATAATAAGAATCAAAATGAATGTCAGCCTATTAATGTTAAGAAAGGGAAAAATTAGATATATTATCCAATAATTTACGAATTTGAAGATAACTGAAGACATATGAATTAAACTTTTTTTCCTCAGTAGGAAGTTAAGATATGGCCTATATCTTGGAAATATTAATAAAAGTCAAAATTTTTTTTTCTTTTAAGACAGAGGGGAGGTGAAGCTAATCATAATCTCAGATAACATTATTTGCAAATCTGAGATGGGAGATGTGTGGAAGTCTTGGCAGGGCAGAAATTATGAAATATTCTGGTAATATTGTCTATCACTATATTCAAAATAAATTGACTAAAATCGATGTTTTGTCCTGAAAGGAAGTTTAAGGGAACAACTTTAGTAAGAATTTCATACAATCTAAATGTCCGCTTATACCGTTAATAATGATAAAAATGGTGATGGATATATACTGAGTGCCTATCCGCAGGTTGTCAAGCCTGTGTTCAACATTAGGTTTTGTCATGTAACTGTTCTGTAGTTAGGCCATGTAACTATAATTATATATAAGTTTTAGAAAACGTTTATATGAGTATTATTTTTGTTACATTTCTAACAAAGTTCAAATGCAAAGTTTTTACAGGGTGATCAGGGCTGATTGAAATCCAGTGTAATAAAACAACCAAACTAGGAGGAGTAGTATTTGGGTAGGTAAAGTATCAAATGTAAATGCTCATTAATTTATGTCAAAATTTGTGACATGGTATGACTATAACACCATGGTAAGAATTTCAAAATATAAGTATTCTTCAAACTAATGAACTACATTTTTGGAATTAAAAAATAATGCCACTTCTTCGAAGCATGATTTATCAGTGTAAGAAAAAGATTCGTTTGTAGTATTTTCGTGACATTTTTTTTATAAATTGAGGGAAAATCTCTTTCTTTTTACAGTAGCATTTGTCTGTGGCTGCATCACTATAGGCTTCCAGTAAAGAAATAAACATTTCCAGCATAAAAGGGAAGCAGCTTTGGTAAATATACATAGATTCCAAAACCTGTTTTACATGGAAGAGGTCATTCATCACTGTGAGGATATTTTCAAAGGTGGAATCAGATGTGAAATTCAAAACTGCCTCAAAGATGAATCCTGAAAATAGGACTTATAGTAGGCAAAACGATCCTTGATCCTGTGCATATTCTCTGGGTTCTGATTTGCCTTTTTAATATTTGTACAAGCTATAGCTTGTTATCTTGAAAGCTATTTCACTTCAAACTTATTTTATTTCAGCTATATATGTTTCAAGGAATTTATTAATTTCACAACAATAATTGAGCTCTCCACACTCTCTAGTGTGTAATAATACTACTATTTGATAGGCCAGAAATTACTTTCTGCTATGAAAGGGTTTAAGCCAATTGGTAATAAAAAGTACATTGCAAATGGGGATGGTAGCCCTCTTGGAAAGCAAACTCCTTTCAGCTTTTCTTAAATAGTAAAATTATATGTAAATTCTGTATTTATGGAATGATTGATACTAGTTGCTGACAATAAAAGCTCTGAATAATGGTCTGGTTCTCAGAGTTCTGAGCCAGTAAAATATGCCTCTAGCCAGCCCTTCTTTTAAAAAGAGGCCTGTGCAGAACAGAGGACTAGCAACATATATATCTTTAAAAACTAAAATCTAATTGTATTGTCACCTATTTTGATACTTCAAATGCCAAACGCTTTCCAAGAACTAAAATAAGTCCATGAATTTATACCTGCATCAAGACACAATCAGAATCACAACTCTTTTAGTGCCTATGAGTATGATACCTAAATTCCTACAAATATTTATTAACACATTGGAAATAGTATTATTCTAAGAGTTTATTTGCCAGTGGTCATGTGATACCATTTATAATAGCTGTTAATGTTAGAAAGCTGGAAAATTTGTTTTCCCATGTTATAGCACATGGCTTGCCCAAGGGAGGGAATATACCACACTTGTACATAAACTCAATCTAGGTGATATCCGTGGGACTGAATTTTCCCTCCTTAAATATCCAGTAAATGAAAATTGCTCTCTAGTATTTCAAAGAAGAAAGTGCTAAACACTATTAGCTAAAAGAGCTTTCTGCCTGACTGCATTAATTTCCTATTCATTTCATTAAAGGGAAAGTTTTGATAGGGCTTATAAATTACGGCATGTTCCTAGTAGACTAATAGCTTGAGGAAAAACATGTAATGGCTCTCCTTAATCAAAATAAGAGCAAGTTGTTGTTTATCCAGCTGAGGAACCTTGGATCAAGGGTACTCATTACATTATTTCTATGCCAAATCAAAAGTAACCCATAGAAACATGACCAATGAAATAAGTATAGAAAGTTTAGGGAAAAAACAACAGCAACAACACTTTAATGGGGCTGTGATGGGCATAGTTTCTTGGGTACTCATCTATTCATTAAGCAGCTTCTTTATTTAGGGCCTCCTATGAGCCACTTATTGCGCTATATGCACTTGGGCTATCCTGGAAAGTGAAGCACTTAGGGGTCCTGTCATCATGAAATTTATTGTCTGGGAGGAAACTAAATGAATGGGGATAGGGTTTGTAGGAACTTCTAACTCTTTTGCAACTGGAGAACCTCTCACAAATATTCTTCGTGGAATGACAGGGTGCTAAGAATGAAACCAAAATGGAAATTAAATTTATTTTCTACTAAAAAGAAAATATTACAGCACTCCCATGAACTGGGTTTTAAAGGATTGACTGCTCCAAAGACAGAATAAATCTCCAAAGGTTTTATCATTTATATTAAGTCTCCACATCAGCTGGCTTGACAGACTACTGTTAGAGTGCTTCAGCTACTAATGAGTTAGACACTAAAGGTGTGTTAAGTGTTCAAAGGATGATTCATCCTCATATGCCTTCTGTTTTCTGAAATCCAGGTCTGCACTTAATGGCCTAGGATGTAGCCAGTTAACCTTTCTGGAACTCGGCCCTGTCTTGTCCTGTTAATCACAGTGAACGACCGTCCTTTTACTCTTGTTTCTTCCTCCTCAGTGCTTCCACGTTCCATACATGTGCACACATACCACCAGCTTCTAACTAGACATCAGTGTAGACTGACCTAATGGCTTTGGCGAATGTCTGTGGCTGAGGGGAGGGAGCCCACTGGAATGTGTTTAGTCTCTTTATAAGACTTAAAGGAGTTTAGGTTTCCTGTGATTGAGTGTGGTGCTCCTGCCTTCATCTCCCCACAGCTTCACTTCTCTGCCCCAGATCACTGTCAGAAGTTAAGTGAATCAGTTATTTGAAAGCTGTCTGTTGACCTTTCCTTCCTGACTGATTGCATGAGAAGTGCACAGGAGTTTGGTTTCCAGGGAAGAAAACCCTCATGCTGCCTGCTCTTGCAAGCTCTGCCAGAGATCACTAGGATTTCCCACAGAGGCATAGGCCACTTGTGCAGAAGCAAGGACCTAAGAACACTCTCAAGAAACCATAATGAAACTGAAAGCCACATCCAGCCTTCGTCCATAGTCTGTGGGAATTATTTCTAAAGAGAAGACAGCGGTGGAGTGGTTTGTTGGCCTTCAAAACATTCCTGAAGGGGACAGTGGCAAGGTCCTCAGTTGCCCAAGAGGGTCAAGCTGACTTTATAACCTCCACCTATCGTATGAGAATATTCCTCCCACCTTGAACTCTGAGAATCACAGGAATTTATTTATTTTTCCAGTTAGAAATAACATAAAAAACGGAATCTGACCTAGAATAAGAAGTATATTTTAAAGCTGTATGCCTGAAAATATTTTCTTCACCCAAGTGCATTTCACCTGGTCCTTGATAAACTTTCCTTTCCTTGATTTCCATGAGGGGAAAGACGTTTCATTGTCAGCACACTATACTCATAGAGTGTTGTGAATTTGTATTTTTGTTCTTCTCTAAACATAAAGAAATGCATTTTTACTTAAATAGGACAGTATATTTACTGCAGCAAAATGTAGCAAAGTATCAGGAGTTAAATAGTTCTCCATGTCTTGCCCCACCTAAGAGGCTTTATGAAGTTTTACATAACATTTCATATAAATCAACTCCAAAATAAAACATTTAAAGGTAAAATCTGCACTCAGTTAAAATGATATATTACTTCCAAAAAATATATTTCCCAATTTGAAAATGTTTTGGAAGGAATATCTGATAACAACAGAAGGGATTTTACACTGTTTCTTCCCACCACCCCACACACACATAGAAGAGATCGGCTCAAAGTTTGAGCTACAACCAATCAGTGAATAAAAAAGTCCTATAATTAAATGATAGTATTAGCTCACATTTATGTACATATTTAAATTTCTAGACCACTTTGGCAAATAGTATCTCACTTTGATATTATTAGAATAGAATGCTTTTCTTCTTATGTAGTACTTGTCACCTAGCTGACCTTAAAAATAAGCAAGTCTTTCCCTTCTTTGCTAATGGCTCCCTGACTAATTTTTCCTTTTGCCAAAATAACTACTGTAACATATTCCTGATTTGAGGTTAGAAAATAAGAAATTCAGGGATCATCATAAGTGATAGGTACAGTTGTGGGTGGAACTGAAGAAAATATTCTAAAAGGAATAATTCAAAATATTGTGATATAATTCTACAATATTCAAAGAATAATAAGCAATAGCTACTGTTTTGTAGTTCTCTGTTGAGTTTTAGTATCTGTTATAGGTGCTTTATAAGTTAATAGTCTCTGATGGTTGAAAAGCCTGAAAGGTGTACATTATCATTCTCACGTCACAGATAAGATGGTGGTGGCTAGTAAGATGGTGGTGGAGCAGTTATCTAAATGTTGGCCCAGGTCTGTAAGATTTGAAAGATTGTGGCTTTTGGATTGATTATGTAGGCCATGATTGATTCATCTGCTCATGGAATAGAATATCATGTACTACTTAAAAGCTTATTATAAAATTATTTGAGATTATATGAAAATGCTTGAGGGGGGTGTAAAAAATGTAGAATGCAATAAAGTATTTTAAAAGACTAAGAAAAAGCATAGAAGATGAAAATAGCTATAATTTTTTCCTTTGCTGTTCTTTCTGAACTTTCCACAACACCATTGTAATTATATTACTCATAAATACTATCTTTAAATAATAAATGAATCAAATGGTTGAGTGATAATGAGTGTGGGGAATATTAATTATTATTTGTGCTACATGTGTGCCTTTTGTGCCATGAGTTCATTCTTATTACATTAAGTCTTACAATTTATTTACAACTCTAGGAAACCATAGTGATGTCCACATTGAGTATGGCCTCCAAGATCCAGCATAGTGATCGGCCCATAGTGTTCACAAAATAAGCGCCCAGTGAATGATTGTTGAATAAAGAAGGGTCCTTCTTTTTTTTTTTTTTTTTTTTTTTGGTGCTGAAGGGTCCTTCTTAAAGCCCATTAATAATACACAGTTTGTGGAATAAGTATAGAATTAATGAATATAATTTTTCATAAATGCCTTACATGATTGTATCAAAATGAATTTATATTATAAAATATATTTTTCAATATTATTTCTTGTACGTGTTCTCAATGTTTGTTGTCATTTAGTGCCCAATATTTATGTCATTTGATCAAATTAGGGCTCTCCTGGGTATGAATAATATCTCTATTTTAAACCCAAATTGGGCTGAAAATGATTCTTTTGTTAGTAGCGTACTATAAAATATTTGAAAGCTTACAAATGGACTAAAGATAGGCAGTTGATAATTTCCTAATTAAAATAAAAACAACCTATAATTATTTCTCTCATTCTGTATTTTTCACATACTTAACACACCATAATATTCAGATACTGTACAGTTCAGAATACAGTCAACACTTTTAATTTCTTACCAGATGCTAAAGTACCTCTTCTTGGCCAATCTGGGTCATTACTAGTTTGAAAGAAAACAGAAACAAAGCCATTGGGCACTTTTGATTCAAATCCTAATTACTGAGGTTTGGAAGATCAGGAAAGAGCTAAAATATAGAAGTAGTATGAATGCCACTCTGCTGCTAAATTGATGAGTAAGGATTTATGCAGAATGGCCTATACTATTTTTCTTCAGAATAGTATAATCTCCTAGAGTTTTGATTTTCAGTTTTCTAGTTGTAGTCATTCCCATTAAAAAGAATTAACTAGAATTTATTGAATTGCTCTTATGTGCAATTTAAATGGGATAACATATGTAAAATGCCTTGAAAAGTGTAATGTCCTATACAAATGAAAAGTGTTGTTATTAGTATTATGTTCCTGAGTAATTTCTAATTTCTTATGTATAGAGTGTTGCCTGGAATCTGGATCCTTTGTCATGCATTTATTTGAAGTTTAGATTAAAGCTTCTCCTCCTTTTTGGCCCTTTATGCTGTGGTCAACAAAGAGATTTCCACCAAATTCATAATTTATAGAATTATAAAATTTTATTTTATAAAAATAAAATCCAAAATTCTGGATTTTAAATCCTAGATGTGTCATGTAATAGTTGTTTGAACTTGGGTAGCCATTTAATCTACTGGAGCCTCAGCTCTCTGTCCATAAGATACAGATTAAAACCAGCGTCCTAATTTACTGAGATGGTTGGGCTGATCCAGAGCAGTAGTATATGTGAAGCTAATGAGCCCTTTATGATAAGTATGTATCAATTATTCTCTCTTTATTATAAATATATCGATCTCAACTCCATGTAACATCCACCCTTTTTTCCTCAGTGGTTCCATCAATGCCAAAGGAAGAGCCCTGCTTAATCTCACCTTGAAATTGACAAACTCAAAAAAAAAAAAAAAACCCTCAAAAAAAAAAAAAAAAGAAATTGACAAAGTCTTCCCTTCTGGTGTTAGAGACAACAGTTTTGTCAATTTTGGGGCAACCTGGATAGACCAACAGAACCTGATGTTTATACTGGTACAAACTGTCTGTCTTAATTTAGCAAAGGTTACAGATGATAAAAAGAATACCCTACTGTTAAGAACGTCCCTAGGAAAGGGGAATGGGAAATGTGTTAACAGTTTTCCTTTCACTTAGGCTTATAAAATAAGATTTTATTCAGAAAGAAAAAATTGAAAAAAAAAGAAAAAAAAAGAAAGAAAAAATTGAGAGGAATAATTTCTCCTCTGAAATAAGGAAAATGCAAATGGATATGGGACATTGGGGGAAAATAGAAAAACTCTTTCTAGCTTAATGATTAGCTGACTTTTCATTAAAAATACTTAGAAATGCCTGCATAAATGATATGTGCAAGTATACATTACTGGGTCACTTTCATTATATTTGGAGAAACATCCTACATACATCCAATATCCAAATATCTCTATATTAACATAAAACATTCCAATTTATAATGAAGTCAAGTTTTCCTCAATTAATTTTTCCAATCAAATTTTAAGAAAGGTAATAATGAATTACTTCCAGATGCTAACATTAATGAAGACATTCATAATAGATACTGACTTAAAAATTGTATCAATTCTACACTTTGACAGCATATAAGTAAATATGTTATGTGAACATCTTCATTTTAAATTGGATTTTAAAATGTTTTAATGTTAGCTAAGATTTAAAGAGTTTTAATTTTAACATTGCCCTTAGAAATAGAAGATACCCTCCTTCCTCCACCAAATGTTCTTTCATGCATCTAAATTTTGCATCTCCAATTTTGAGAATTTCATTAAATGTGGGAAGGTGTTACTAAACAGAGATATATCTTTGAGGGGCATTCCATACATTATCTTTGATAAAAGCATTGAATTTGGTCAGTTATACTTAAGGGGGAATGGCAACAAGATCTGAAGGAATCTCTAAAGCCCTAAGCAAATTATGGGACTTCTTTGGTCTAATTCTTAATGGCTGAAAAATTTCATCAGTAAGTAATGTTTTCAAAGTTTCTGAAATCTTTGAATCAGTCACAGATGCCATTCTTACTATGCTGGTTGAATATATGAACATACAGACTCCCCCTTGACATTGTCATTAAATTATAAATGCTTTGCTCTTTTTTGAAATGTATATGGATTCAAATATCATTTGATTTGTGCTTCTACATTCACCAAATAGTTAGCACCACTCCTTATGCCAATGATTTAACTACATGGTCAGCCAGTCTTTTTTTATTTTTCACTCACCGATAATATAACTGATTTTTCTTTTTTTGCCCTTTCTAATCTGGGGAACATTTTTAAAAACCCTGGAGTGAGCTAACTGACTCCTAATTTTATATCTCTTTATTGAGTTTTGATATCACAGTTTTGATTTAATCATAAAATGTACTACATATTTGGCATTTTTTGGCAGATTCAGTTTTTTAAAACTAAAAAAATGGCATTGCAATTGAAATATAATATAACTGGGGATAGTAATGGAGATTTACTGTCATTTCCCTTCAGATTGTTTATTAATCCTACGATTGGTCTTTTGGTTGGAATATTGTTGTTCAGCCAGCCATCTCTAACTTTGGGTTAGCAAATCAATGCTTTACAAAGCTATCTGAAATAAGCAGGAATGTGCAGCTAGCTTATGTCAACATTTTAAAATGTTGACCCAGTTACTGGATGCCTTATAAACCTAGACAACTTTTGTCCTATAGCACATAGTTGCAAATGAATAGCTAAGCACAATTTAAAAATTTAAAAGAAAGATTTATTGAAAACCCAGCAGTGTGTTTTTCACCTTTTGTGGTACTATTGATTTTTTTTCACAGATTAAAAAAAAATTGTTAAAGTTTAACAAAGTTCACCATCTATTGTTTCCATCTACTGACTAAAAGAAATGCATTGCTGGATAAAGATATTTAGAAAACTCTCTTTAAAAATAGTGTACATGATAACACCTTAGTTTGAAATTCAGTGTTTAACAGCCAGTTTCTAACTTATATTTCCTACCAGGTTTCCAACCATAAATATTGCATTACAACTGGATTATTGTATTCAGTTTTCCAAAGAGGTCTTATGGTTAACTCCTTCAAAGGTATATCCTTGGTCTTGATTTGGAATTCCTTACACCTACTTTTTAACTCCCTTACACAGTCTGAGATTCTAGTTCTGGACATATCTCATCCCTAACAACTCCATCCCATGGTCTTTCACATTTACTTGAACTTATATTGCAATTATTATCTTTATTTTAATTTGAGATTAAGCTTATATTACTTCCTAACAATGTTGGTTAATATAAAGCTGCACCGCCCCCTTATATCAAATGCACTTAATTCCTCTATGACATATATCCAAACATATAATGGAATTTGTATAATGATTTTTGAGCTATTCTCTAATTGAAAAGTGGTCAAAATCAGAGTTATTTATTAATTTAAAATAAATGAAAAAAATTAAAAAATTAAATAAAATAAATGTACTTATTCACTACTGAAAATATGACTCACTAGCCGAATATTACCAAAGAGGAGTCCTTAGAAAACTGCTTTAATACATAGACAAGAATGAGTTAAAATGAACATAAAAAATCATACCTCAATCAGTTGAAAAGTTTGTCCTGTTAAACTAAATTTTGAATTTGTAAAAACTTACTCTGTTGATCTTATTAGGTAATGAATTTATGTTAGAGAAATAGTAGGCTTTGCCACAGGCCATTCTGCTAGTAACCTAATCTCCATTAAAGGTGAAATTTAGGTACTCTGTGTGTGTGTGTGTGTGTGTGTGTGTGTGTGAAATAGATAAATGATTAAATTTTAGATTTTTTTTCTACATTGAATAAAATGTATTTTTGAATCTTCAACAGGGTTAAAAGTGTTTAATGTGCAAGGAAACATAAAGACAAAATTTTTAAGCCATCTGGTATATATCCCGAGAGAGAGTATCATGAAAATAAAGGGCAGATAATTCAAGTTTGTGATGCTGGAAGAAGATAGCTGAGTAACTATGGATGTTTCCGCTGAATTGAGTACGTATTAAATTTGACAGCAGGGTGCCTGGGTGGTGCAGTCAATTGAACCTCCTGGCTCTTGATTTTAGCTCAGGTCTTCATCTCAGGGTTGTTGGATGAGCCCCAAGTCAGGCTCTGCCCAGTGGAAAATCTGCTTTAGATTCTCTCCCACTCCTCTCTTTGTCCTCCCCCCTCACTCTCTTTTGTACTCTCTCATACACATAAATAAATAAATATTTTATAAAATTTAACAGGAAGTATAAACAACTTTTTTTAAAATTTTTATTTATTTATGATAGTCACAGAGAGAGAGAGAGAGAGAGAGAGAAAGGCAGAGACACAGGCAGAGGGAGAAGCAGGCTCCATGCACCGGGAGCCCGATGTGGGATTTGATCCCCGGTCTCCAGGATCGCGCCCTGGGCCAAAGGCAGGCGCCAAACTGCTGCGCCACCCAGGGATCCCATAAACAACTTTTTAAACTATACAACAAAGTGCTGTAGCGTTAGTTTAATTTTTAAAAAATCAGCAATAAATAGATAGAAACAAACACATTTAAAGAGTCTTGAACTATCATAATCTTGGCTATTCAGATAATGCAAGAAAAGAGTACTTTATTAAATTAGTGTGGCTAAGCATAAAAGTACAATTCATCCAAAAAAACCTCCTATGCATTCCTATTTAAACAGCATAGGAATTATAGCCCATATTATATTAGATATTTATATCCACCATCCATTTCCTTTCTCTTTCTCAAAACTACACACTCTCCTTCACATACACAGATAGAAACCTAGAATCCTATAAAATTTTGCACAATAAATAGTAATAAGATAACACTAATGTACTAATGTTAAGGGTTTTGACATATTTTCTTTATCTTAAGGGTACCTATTGCTATATGCCAAAATTTTCTGACTAATCATGATGTTCTCTAAACAATGCCAGGGAAAATCCTATTTCAGTGTTTGGACACATATTGATATTCAAATGGCAATTTCTGTTGAGAGTAGAACAAATTTGTAAATATCTCAGGAATGTCTTAGTAAAAAAAAGGATAAAACAAAATGCAGAAATAAAATCATCTTATTTGAACGGCATATTAACACATTTGAATATTTGTGACTCGTAGAGTACTTTAAGATAAAAGACCTCATTGATCTCTGGAACAATCTTATGTGGTAATTGTCATTTCTAACCCTACAGCTGGTAAACAGGTTCACTAATTAGTGAATGAATCAGAATTTGGATACATATTCTTTATACCTATCCAGTGGTCTTCTCTCTCTATCACAGCTCCACGATAAACAGAATGAGTTGTTCCATAAATAGGATGACATTTTGCCAACTTGTCCATTTACAGGTAGGCAGTTTTCCATAGGTAGATCCTTAAAATGTTCATTATAATAGCATATAATTGGCCTCTTTGCCTAACTCTGTATCTTACCCTAAATTCTCATTCTTTTTCTATTAGTGAGTGAATATGATCACTTCTACAAAATCCTGTCCCTTTTCTTTCTTTAAAAAGGCAATGCAGTACTAAATGGAAGAGATTTGCCATTTATGCCTGTGATTATTTTGTCAGTCTCCACTTAGGTAATTTACATGTTCACATTTCCTTCCGTGTCTCATGCAAATGACTACCAAACCCACTCGTACACCTACACACCGAGCCCCCCCACACCTATACATGCATATACATACATACATAGATACATACGTTTTGGGGGGCAGTCTTTGAAAAATGTTTTATTTGCCAATATTAAAACCTTAGAAAGGAGGTAATTTGTATATTCCCCTATCTAACTTTTGTGTTACCACCCACCCTTTCATTTGTTCATTCACCAAATATGCATTAGGTTCCTCCTTTATTCCATGAATTAGGCATTGGGGAATTAAATAAACCCAGTTGCTACCATGATGATCTTTTCATCTAGTGGGAGAAATAAAAAACATATACAAATTACAAAAAAATACATTATTTTCTATAATTGATCTCATGCAATGAAATGAGACGTGCCTGGATATATAATAATTCAGTAGGTGTTCGATTTAAAGCATTTTGTTTTTAAAGAATATTTTACCTTTTATTTTATTTATTTATTTTTTTTTATTTTACCTTTTAAAGTGTTTTGTTATTTATCCTTTAGCACAAGTTAAGAACTTCAGAGACCTAATGAATTATCTAGATGTTCTCTTAATGAATATGACTAATGGATAAGTGTATTCAGAAACGAAATTTTCCCTTTAGTAGGAAGATTATTGAGAAATGACTTCTTTTCTGCTTATATTTATGGTTAAGCTGACTTTTCAGCAAGGTTTTATTGAAACAATAAGATCACTCACTAAAACACAGATAATGAATCTAATACAAGTGTTAATTATGCTTACTTTTGTAGACAAAGATATGCAGAATCTGAGTTAGTCAAAATGTTAATTGTTTTATAATGATTAGAATAAGTTAATGTAGGGGCTCCTTTTATATATTAATTAAAATTTCACAATGGGATCAGCATTTCAGATAAACAATAAAATGTGGGTTGAATGCTTATTTTGCTATGAACTTTAGGAGGTTTATTGCCAGAAATATCTTGAAAAGTTCAAAATTTTGGCATTATCACATTTTTAATGCCTTTTCTTTTTAGTTACTTCTGTAAGGATCATTGGTAACTTGCTCTAGTTGAATTTGACCAAGGCAATCCTTTCCATCTTCTCAAACTATTTCTTTTGACTAATGTGAAACCGTATTTCTCCTCCTTTCTTCACCCCAAAATTCATCTTCTGCATCTCACCCCCACTATTTGTTTTCTCACTGTGTACTTCACCATCTCTTATGGAGCTCTGCTTGCCTTCATTCTGTTCCTTCAAAATGCCAGTGCATTTTCCATCATAGAGCTTTTGATTCTTCAGCTTGAAATGTCCTGTCACCAGAAATTCAATGACCTATTGCTTTCTTAGCAGGCATCTCTTTTGCATCCTCTATTATAATTTCTTAGGTCCTGAAAAGTTTATTTCTTATTATTCCTCCTGTCCCTCCCTTCCTTCCTTTTTTTTTGCCCGGAATTCTTTCATTTTTATTACATTGTTAGGCCATCATCTCCTTTGTGCATAACTCAGTTTAACCTGGCAGAGAATAAATAAGTATCTGCCAAACTGCATGGTTAATCAAATTTTCATTTCTCTAACTGATCCTTCCTTTTCTGAGGATACCTTTGAAAGCTGGAGAGCATGCATATCCACGTGAGAATGAGCTACTACTTTCTCTAACATTATGGTTATCTAAAGTTATCTAAATATTTGAAATATTCTGTGCTAACAACTCTTGCCTTCTCCCAAGACTGTGAATAGAATTATTTCCAGATGGCCCTGAAGTTTCAGAATATTGCTACAGTTAACAAAAAGCTTTTGTAAATGTTATATTAACCACTAAGGGGCATGTGCTACCATTAATTTGTGTTATGAGTTCCTGTTGTAAATGGTAGAATTTGCCTGTACATGCATTTTTCTCCTTAAATCATATATAATAATTAGAGTATCAGTTGCTATGAATCACAGATACCAAAGAACTGACACTAAAGTACTTAAAAATATGTTAGGTGTGCCCCTTAACAAAGAACTAACTTTTAGAAACTATGAAAGTAGTGCACTGTTTTTTAAGAAAAACTTTAAAAATCTGTTAAAACAAATTTTGGAAGACCTGGATTATTGCTGGTAGGGAGTGTATAAAGTGCAATCCATCTGTCTGTTTCTTTTCTTGTATTTATATGAAGTAAATTAATGCAAGATTCCCTTTAGAATGTTTTATTTTTGTTTAATTGTTACCATGAATAATAATGTCATGAATAATAGTTGTAGTATGTTGCCTTTAATACTACATTGTTTTCAAATTTCTTTATTTATGTTTACAGAAATTACATTTAAGAAGTAAGTTTAACATCAACATTCTTGCTAATGATTTAATGGTTATTTCCAGAATATTTCCAGAATAGAGTGTAAAGACATTTGGGCTCATTGTAGTTTGACTGAAGGAGGCTAAAGATTGCTTTATTGATTGGACTGGTGAATTAACCAAAGAAAAAAGAAAGGTCATCACTATTGTTAGTCCTAATATAAAACATCTGAAAAGTTTTGAAGAAAATGGGATGGGATTTACTAAAATTCTCTTCAACCCACTGGAAAACAGTTGACTTAAATGAAAAAGACAAATCTAAAATTATGCCATAGCCCAGGAGGAAGGAGTTAAGCAACAACGAATTCAAGGTCATAAAGTATACTTCCTATTTTTTTTCTTTTTTTAACAAGGAACCTAAGGCTATAGTTTCTTTTGCTGCTTGCCAACTTATATGTGGTTACCAGGGAAACTTCCTGTTCTAAATTATGCTGTGTGGAACTTAAATATATTCTCTTAATTTAGACCCCAAATTTAGATTCCATTTAAAATAACTAGGATGTGGTAGGAGGGAGTTTTCTAATATATCACTTAACATTTGTAGTTTCTTTCTTAAAATGAAAAACTTTGGTGGAATGTAAGTATTTGTAATAGTGTAAATCAATACATAGCACGTTTAACCATGTCATAAATCTAACAGTCTGGTTTCTTTGTCTAAATAGAATAAATTAGGCAAAAGGCAATGTTTTACTTTGAGTGATTTTATGTATGAATATTAAAAAGTATACCACAGAGGTTAGTGTTTATATAGCATTTCCCTTTTGTATCTCTTGTGGCAAAATATGTACTAGAGATTTATGGGCATATTTTCAAATGGGAATAAATATTTATAGTCTTGGAGAATATGCTACCTCAGTACTTTAATGAAACCTTACATTCAGGTATTAGAGATGCCTGTTCATTCACTCCTTTGTTTATTCAGCAAGCATACACTGCTCATCATTAAGTATAAAGCAATGTACTAAGTACAAAGGATCCCATATCAAATGCTTTACTTACTTTCAAGGAGCCTAGAGGGAAATAGGGCAATAAATCAATCATCATAGTACATTGCAATAAATTCTATGTAACAGAAATGCTCCGAGGGGCCAGGGTCATGCTGGAGGAACATCCAAATCAGATGGTGGGATCCATCCGGATTCTTCCAGGATCTGGAAGAAGAAATACGTTAAAGAATTTTTAAGCCGAGGAATAACTGAAAGGATCAGCTTTGAGAATGATAACTCTGAGGGCAAATGTGGAGGCTGGAGGGGATGAATCCAGACTGGAGCTTAGAACACTGTATACTTGGGAGATCACTGTGCTGTTCAAGTATAGGATGATGAGAGCCTGAGTGAAGGCAGTGGTAGTAGGAATGTGAAGAAGAGATGCCAAAGAGTATTGACATGACGATGACTTAGAGTCAAAGAATGTTAGAGCAAAAAGGGACTGTGGATGATGAATGCTTGTATTTTATAGGTTAGGAAATGACAGCCTAGAAAATGATACTTACAGTTTAAAACTTAGACAAAGGAGATACTGTCAGTGGTGAGTATACACTATATTCAGGAATATTTTGTGCATTAAGGTTAAAATAATAAAAGCTCCTGTAATGGCTGTAAATTCTGAAATTATACATTTTAATTTTTATGCATCTTTGACGTATTGAACTTGAACATATCAGAAACTAATAAGGTAGGCCTGATTTTTTTTAAGTTAATGCTGATTAAATCAGTGAAAACGTTTCAGCAAAAAGTTGCCCCTTAAATAACATGATGTTAGAAAAATATTTTTAATTCATTTCCAACATATATTTATAAAATGATCTAATGTTATCTAACATTCTCTTAATATCACAATATTCTTAAATGGAGGAGATATTGGAAGATTGTATGATCAAATGCATTGTTGAACCTGTGATTATTCTGTTACTAGTATTACTCATAAAAGTGACTATCTGGGTATAGCAGAAATATAGTTTATAGAACCCTACCTGATTCCCTGAATGCTCTCAAAATCACAGCTGAGATTTACTGTCACAATAAATTGTAGGAGAAAATGACAAGCTTTGATCAAAGTAATATATCCTTTACTCTTCCCATTTGAGAATAATTAAAATCAAGGTATATTGCATATCTGGGCTATATTAATTTAGGGCCGCATTATGATCACCAATATGATAATTGTTCAATTTTCAAGTACTTGTGTTGTGAAATACACAGAGCAAATATGAAGTACTTCACTGAGTGGTGAGGAGGTATTCTATATTACATAATACTATGACTGTTAATTTACTTTGGGACATACGAGTGTCCTTATGCATGGTGTTTTTGAAAACACTACAAAATGGATTACTTGGGACCATAGATTTTGATCTTAGAAAAATCAGTAATTTTTAAATTTCATCATGATGCAACTGCCGAGACAGGTTCTCAAACATCATTGTTTTCTTACTACATATTTGTTAATAAATAGCTTATGGTATTTAATTTTATGCATATCTTTACCTTAGGTACAATTTTTTTCTTTTTAAAGATTTAATTTATCTATTCATGAGAGACAGAGAGAGAGAGAGAGAGAGAGAGAGAGGCAGAGACACAGGCAGAGGGCGTAGCAGGCTCCATGCAGGGAGCCCGATGTGGGACTCGATCCCGGGTCTCCAGGACCACGCCCTTGGCTGAATGTGGCGCTAAATCACTGAGCCACCCGAGCTGCTCCTCTTAGGTACAATTTTAAGCACACGTCATTTAGTATCACTGTAATAGACATTGCCATATTCTGTCTTAGCATAATTCCTAGTAATTCCCAATGCAGTTGACAGTGCAGTGAACTTTCTTTTGATAATATGTCTTTTTATTGGGAATTGTTGGCAAAACATATAATTAATAACATACCATGTTCCATTATAGAAATTTACATATTTTCTCAAAACATGTGATCATGCTAAAGACAGGAAGGCGGAAAGTAAATATCAGATATTCACACTGCATCCGTTTTGAGACCAGTTATAGTGATTATGCTACATGTTACATCAGCCCAATGATGGCTTATATTTGTCAGTTGTTAAACAATTTATAACCAAGGGCAAAAGTTTACAAAGTGTTTTGAGGTTTAAAAGTAACTATTATAAAGATAACAAGAATTTGCTAAATGGTTTGGTTTTACCTTCAGATTTTTTTTTTTTAAGATTTTATTTATTTATTCATAGAGACACAGGCAGAGGGAGAAGCAGGACCCATGCAGGGAGCCCGAGGTGGGACTCGATCCCGGGTCTCCAGGATCACACCCTAGGCTGCAGGCGGTGCTAAACCGCTGCGCCACCAGGGCTGCCCTACCTTCCAATTTTATCCAGAGGCTCACCTCCACTCCTTTCACCTTGATCCATGCTATTGTCATACCTGACTGAGTTACACTAATAATCTCCTAAATAGTTGATTTCATCACAACAGAATAGGCTTCTGAGCAGTAACTCTCAATTCTTCAAACCTCAGTGGCTTAACACCAAAAAAATTGGTGTGTCTTGTTCACAAATGTCTACTTTATGTTGGCAAGATTAAGGGGTCTGGAGGGAACTTCTGAGAGTCACTCCGAGATCCAGGCTGCCAGAGGCTGTATCCTTCACAATGTCGCTAGCCAAATAGCAGGGGAAGGAGAGAGACTGAAGAATCCTGAAGCCTTAGCATGGAAGTGACGCATATCACTACTGCTCGTATTTCATCCTTCAACACCAGTCCTATGGTCCTTCCTACCTACAGCAGGGCTGGGAAATAGGTCCCTTTGTATTCAGAAAAAGGGGAACCAGAAACTGCTGAGCACTAATGGTATCTCTCATATTAGTTTAGAACATTCACACCCTTCCTTGCTACAAGAGTCTCAACAAAGCAGCAGATATGATCGCCATAATATGTTTGATCATGTTCCTTCTCTTCTGGAAATCGTTGAATGTCTCTTTACTAGAGATGCTTCTTTATCACTCTGTTTTATTGTTCTCCATGGTACTTGCCATTCTTTAATATACTAATAAATATACCTGGTTATTGGTTTTGTCAATTTATGATCTCCTCTTACTAGAATGTAAACTACAAAAGGACAAGGACTGTTTATCCTATCATTTTAACCCGAATGCCTAGAATGGTGCTGACATGTTAAAACATGAGTGAATGAATGAACATGATGCCCTAAGAACTGTATTAGGATTCTCATTTTCCACTATATAGTTAACTTGTTTGCTGTGTATTATTCTTCGAGAACTATGTTCTCTTTTCATTTTCCTTTCTTTTTTCCCCCCTTGTTTCTGAGAGTGTCATTAAAATTAGTCAGACAACGAATTGCCCCATGTTTAATGAGGTCCAGGTTGAAGACAGTCAAAATGAGAGATTGCAGCCAAACCCAGGGTACAATTACTTTATTAACAGATTGTGTCAAGGAGAGGAAACCTATAGGTCAGCAGAAGTCTGATTTGTGTTGATTGTGTAGGGTGGCTTCTGACTCACATTGAATTGAAAAATAGAATATAGAACCATAAGTGAGTCTACTTCTTAGTTTTATTTTATTTTATTCATTCTTAGAATAAGACTGTATCTGATTGTTGAAGTGAGAAAAGCTTACAGGGCTACCATTTCTTTATACTAAAGTCATATGCTAACAACTTAAAATTATAACTATGTTTTAAGATTTCTAGTGGGTAGTTGCCTTACCAACACAATGAGCAGAGAAAAATACCCATATTTATGCATGTTTCTATTGGTCGAGTGAAAGAGTGGGTATTTGTAAAATAAAGAGAAAGAGTTAATAACATAATGTGAAAAGTGGTGATCTGACTTTAATAGTTGCAAAATGAAGAATATTAATACCTTTTTTAGTTCACTTGACAGGAGATGAACTGTCAAAGAAGGGAAGACAGAAGGGAGTCTGGGTGAATTATTTGCTAGTGTGAGACTGATGATTTATTATGCCTGAATGGAACTTGAGTTCTTTGCCAGTGGACAGTCTAATATACCAGAACCAAAGCCCAGGCATTTACTATTAGCGGGAGGTCTTGAAAATAAGGTAGTGATGGGTTGGTTTGTGGGAACTGCTAGAACTCCTGCTGCTGTTCCAGTGAATTCCATTGTGGTCATCTTAACATTCCCCTCCCCCTTTTTTTCATCCAAGGAATAACAAGCAGGCTGTGTGCAATGGTAGAAAAATGACAGGGGGTGGTCTTTGAGAAAATGTGCAGCCAGAGTCCATCATATGTGCATGCAAATGATAGCATCTATTGCTCATTTCTGAGGACATGGAAACTAGTGTTTTTAGGCAACTGTTTCCTACAGGAATAAGTTATTTCAGAAATAATCAACCAAAGCCCCACTGTATATCAGAGTTCTTCAGAGAAATAGGACATATATATATATATATATATATATACACACACACACACACACACACATATATACATATATACATATATATACGATGTTTATTATAAAGATTTGCCTCACATGATTATGGAGACTGAGAAGTTCCCAGAACTGCAATCAGCAAAGCTGGAGACCCAGAAGAGCTGATAGTAATATACTGGTATGAATCTGAAGGTTTGAAAAGCAGAAAAGTCAGTGGTATAAGTTCCAGTCCAAGTCCGAGTGAAGGCAAGAGAAGAGCCTGATGTCCCAGCTGGAAGATAAGCAGAGAGGGTGAACTCTTCCTTGTTCAGCCTTTTTTTTTTTTTTTTTTTTTTTTTAGATTTTATTGATTTATTTATGATAGACATAGAGAAAGAGAGAGAGAGAGAGGCAGAGACACAGGCAGAGGGAGAAGCAGGCTCCATGCAGAGAGCCCGATGGGACTCGATCCTGGGACTCCAGGATCATGCCCTGGGCCAAAGGCAGGTGCCAAACCACTGAGCCACCCAGGGATCCCCCTTATTCAGCCTTTTTGTTTCTATTCAGGCCTTCAAAAGATTGGATGAGGCCCTTGGTATGGATGCTTTACTCAGTTTACTGTTCAAATGTTAATCTCATCCAGAAATACCCTCCAAGACAAACTCAGAATAATATTTAGCTGACTAACGGCACTCCTGGCCCAATCAAGTTGACACATAAAATTAACCATTACACCTGTGAAAAGTAAGTTACTTTTTTTTTTTTTTTTTGAGTGGGGGAGGGCTTCTGGATGAAAAATACATTCACTTTCTTGGATCCCTTGTGAGCTAAATCAACCCTTACAAATATGTGGACTTTTATCTCTGTTAAACATAGTTGATTTGGCATTTCACACCTTCCGTTGGGTCTTGTAGTTAAGTTCTAAACAACTTATGTTGTTTTAACTACTCATTTAGGTGACTGAGGGGAATATACAGTCCACTCAAATGATAACACAGATTCTATCCTCTGCTGTGGTTTACACTGTAAGATCTCAATCGTGACAGCACATTCCTATCAGCTAGGGGAGCTTTCAAACATACTCATCCTAGGGCTGCTGTCCAGAACAATTGAATCTGGATTCATTGGGATGGAGCCTAGCATCTGTGTTTGGTCAAAGCCCCCCAGGTGATTCTGAAGGGCAGCCAGCATTGAAAACCCCTGATTCCATAAACCAGAATTGATGTGGGCAGCCCTTTATGGTGAGTTGCCTTCTGGTTAGGAAGTGTCTTGTGCTGCCTGATATTGTCTGGAGGCCCCATCTACCTCCTTATTTTGTAATGTCTGCACTTTGTCAAATAAATGCCAATTTCTGGGTCTTTCAGCTGTTCCCATGGGATATGTTGGTTAAGTTTCTGATCTCTTCTATTATTTCACA
Organism: Canis lupus familiaris; assembly: GCF_011100685.1. Classification (NCBI taxonomy): domain Eukaryota; kingdom Metazoa; phylum Chordata; class Mammalia; order Carnivora; family Canidae; genus Canis; species Canis lupus. The sequence continues at coordinate 21,649,555 of NC_049253.1, forward strand.
AAGTCCAACAGTGATCGACTGTTTCCTAACATTCTCTACGCTGTGATGGTTGGACAAATCAGGGATACTCAAAATGTATCACCTCTGAGTTCAGATTGGGCTTGTATTCTCTTCCCTGCTGAAATATAATTAAAACTCTAGTGTTGCATGACAACTTCAGGAATTAGAAAGCAGTTTGCTTAAAGGAGTTTGCTCCAACCTTATGGAGTTGCATTAGGAGAGCAAGCCTGAGGAGTATCTCAGCAAAACCTCAATTTCTTTGTCCTGTGCCTTGACTATAGGGCTTAGCTGTCATTCATTTTAAGGGTAACTGTCCCATACATAAATACAAAACATAGCTCTTGTTTGTGGCATGATCTCTAATAACACATTAAAGGATGTATCCAGTTGTCTAAAACCCCATATCATAGAGGCCACACAAGAACAGTGCTCACAGTTTTTTTTACCCAAAAATAGAGATGCGTGACAAGAAGGAATGTACACAGACAGATAATGGGATAGAAAATTTAAAATCAAGAATGACACACAAGTCATGAGAGTTTTAAGTTCCCAATTTAGTAACAAATAATATTTATACATGTAAAGCAAAGGATAAATAAGCCATTCTTGAATCTTCATGACAAATTGTTGTCATGAAGTCTTACTGTTCTTATTTTATGAACGAGGATGTGAGAAAGTTGCCCGAATTCCCAGAGCAAGGAAGGGCCTGGTTCTAAAACTCAGTCCTTCTCATAATATCAGCTACTTTCAGCCTGTGCAATTTTCATTTCATATATAATTTTTTTCGTATTTTGGTTAATGTGAGATGGATGGTTCTTAACAGCCTATGCAGAAATCATTTTAGAAACTCTATCAAAATGTGAATTTGTTTTTAAATTTAGAAAAGATGGTAGAGTTAAAGGAAATGCCCTCTGACAAAACTAATGACATCCCCAGTTGTATAAAAAGTTATATTTCACTTGGTAATTTGTGTAATGTTTCACTGCAGTCTATCATCATCTTCAAGGGAAAAGAAAATCGCTCACTGTCTGTCATCTCCAAACTGTGACATTCCTTTTTACAACTGCAAAGTATCCTGTGGAGCTGGTGGATGCCGACCTTTTAAGACTTTACAAAGAGTGGAGACCAGCAGCTTTCAAACAGAAATATTTACTGAGAAGCTAATCCATGTATCAGAGATCTGAAGAAAGAGAGCATGACTAACAGCTGAAAATAGGGCTCATTACTGGAGCAATCTGCAAGGAGCCCAGAGGGAAGTTCTTTAATTCTAGAAAGGATGTGTTTAAAAGGCCAGGCCAAGAAGTGGAGTTAGATGGAATGATATATTTGAAGTAAAAAGTTGGACACACTGACTCAAGTTACTGAGTATTAATAAGTTATGACAGTGCCTCACATGGTCTTCGTTCAGAAGTAGTTGCCTACCTGACTAGGAATGTTGGCCAGTACTTGATAGTATATAGTAATGCAGGGAAAAAGTGTGTACCTGGCATAATTATGTGAACTTTTGAAGACCCTTTTTATTCCTCTGAGAAATATACCGGGGACCTTGTTATTAGAGATCTTGCTGCCTAAGTGAATGAAGAAGTTGGTGATAGTTAAGCAAGCATTAAGCAAGATGGATAAATTTTTTTAAAAATTTATTTTGCTAAAAGTTAAGAAAAGCTGACACAAGATGGCTAACAAGAAGTTCTAGGTATCCCCAGTTGGTAGCTGTTTGCTTTAGTATGGGAGAACTGATTTTCAAAATCCTTTTGTGAGTTTAAGGGGACAGTGAACTTAGTTGCCTTTATCATGCAAAATATATTTTACTCTGGGTACATTCTGACTATATTTTTTTGAAATATTTTGGTACCAATAAAAGTGAAAGGGCAAACAAAACAAATGAGACAATGAGAGAATTAAAATAATTAAAAAGATAATCACATAAAAAGTTGATACTGACCATGGAGGTTTCCTAGGAGCAAGATGCTGTATTTATTTTTATTTATTTATACATATTTAGAAATATAAATTTATAATATATATTTTATACATATGTTTATATATAATATACATATATATTTTTTTCCTGAATGTCACAGGTTAGAAGTCAAGAGAAAAGGCCTAGCAAGAAGAGATTCATCAGCACCCCTATTGTGGGTTTCCTAGATACCATCACTTAGTTTCCTCAGCAACACTTCAAACTGGATGTCAGTAACACTTCCTCTTTATAGATTGGAAGATTGAAGTCAAGATGTAGGAATGACTAGGGGCACCTTGGGAGCTCAGTCAGTTAAGCGCCTGTCTTGTGCTCAGGTCATGTTGCCAGAGTCATGAGATCGAGTCCTATATCAGGCTTCCCACTCAGTGGGGAGTCTCCTTCTCCCTCTGCCCCTCACCCTGAGTTCATGCTCTATCTCTCTCACTCATTCTCGATCTTGCTTTCTCTCTCTTGCTCTCAAATAAATAAAGTCTTAAAAAAAAGAGAGAGAGAGAGAGAGATGTGAGAATGACTAAAGCAAGACCCCAAATGGGTCTCTGATTCAGAGCCCGTGTTCTCATGTGTTTCCTTCAATCGTGGATTCTTCATGGGGTTCCTACATAGGGTTCTTCATCATCTTTGAGTCAGTTTTCAGAGGACACAATGAATATAAAGACACTTCTTAATTTAAAATTAGATTATGTCTTCATCTTCAGGAAAGTGGAGACATTTGACCTCAGCTACCAGTGCCCAGAGCAGGATGTAGGAGCCCAAGATGACTCCCAGATGGAGCTGTATGTTAAAGTGCAAAGCAGGCTGTGGCAAAGATGAAAAGGTGGAAACGCCTTCATCAGGAATGTGCTTGGTGATATATAGATATACCGACATTTATTAAATATCAAGATATTATAAGGCAAACATGAAATGTTCAAAACCAGGACAAACTAATCTGTGACATTAGAATTAGAAGTCAGAATAGCAGTTACCCTTGGGGAGTGGTGCATGGTGCCTGGGAAATAGCACAAGGGAGCTTCTGTAACTCTGGTAAAGTTTTCTTTCTTGGTTTGGTGCTGGATGGGCAGATGGGTTCAGTTTGTTAAATTTATGAGCTCTACATTAGAATCCCTGTATTTTCCCAGTATTTTCTTATGATACACTTTTATTTTATCCTTGTGTTTAGCATATATTTCTGTTTTTACATTTCTGGCTTCAGTTTCTTTCCATTTGTTCCATCCATGTCTTTCTTTTAACTATATGTATGAACAAAGTGTGTGTGTGTGTGTGTGTGTGTGTGTGTGTGAAGTCCAGTTTGATTGCATCTCACCTTTGTGGCAAAGGGCTAGTCACAGAAGGCAAATCAACTCTAAGGAATGCAAGCACATTTTTTTTTTTTTTTTGCCATAGAAACAAGGTGGAAAAAAAATAATAACACTAACGGTTTCTGAATGAAAAGAAAATATCAAGTACAGAACCATTGAAGGAAGAATTTATCAGTGAAGGTTTAGGTGATATAAGCAAGGAATATCACTGTCTTCAACACAGAGAAAATTGAAGGTGAGGAAAAATGGGTGGTGTGATTGTACCCTACCAGGGTTGAAAAACCTTGTGATCTATGTAAGAGAGTTAGACCTTGAAAAGAAACAGATTGTCAGGTGGGAACTATTACCCAAACAAATATTTCCCTTCCAGAGTTCTGCCATTCTGAGACTATCCTGACCCCTCTCTCATAATTAAGTCTTTTATGGCTACTGTCTTCCCCATGTAGAAGTTCTCAATGCAAATAATAGTAGACTTGGAATATGACAAAGAGGAGTGTAGATTTAATATTTCTTAAGTAATTTCAGCATAGATCACTGCCCTTGAAAATCTATCTGTATATGACTATCTCAATAAGACTTCATCTTTTGAAAGCTTCTTTTGAAAATGAATACTTAACAATGGGTCACCTCGATTTAATGTAAAGTTACACGTTTATCAGGAGAACATGAAAGAAAATTAAACCATTGTTAAAGACAGATGGATCCTAAATGGAATTTGCTCTTATTACAAAACCCAAAGATAAATGCAGGGAAATTTCCCAGCAAAGAGAGAAGGATACAACACATTGTCTACAGAGTACAAAGAAGCAAGCTCTCAAGAGACAAAAAGGAATACATTGCTCAGCTATATAATGAGAACTTCAATATTCACAGATGAACTTTCCCTTCACAGATGTAAAAGTAAACATGACTCCATGCCCACATAGATGGAGATAGAGCAGAAATCTTAGGCAAGTGTATCTTTATTAAAATCGGGTTGCAGATACTTGCCGCACAAGAGGTCTCTGATCTCATGTTCCAAGGGGAAGTTTTAAGGTAACTTGTGAGTAGAAAGTCAAAACACAAAAACAGGGGATTTGGAACTAATTACTATCGAGTGAGCCTTATCATCAGATTGTATTTCCAGGAACATACTAAGGGTTAAATTCCAAATGCTCTGTTTTGATGGCAGCAAAATATATGATAGTTGAGTAACAGTTTCGTTATTAAGCAATTTATGATCTTTTTTATTTCAGTGAAGCATAGGGGACATGATAAGAATTTGCTATAAATAAATGACAGCTTTGTTGAACAGGAACGTATTTTTTTTTTTTTTTTTTTAGATTTTACAACAATAGAATGGGCCAAATATCCTTGTAAATTACATTAATGAGATAGATTGCTTCTTTTAATGGAGGCTCTGTGCTCTATGCTCTGCCTTATGCAGATTTGCCAGTTAATAAGCCTGAACAGTGTTTCTGTTCGTGGAAAATGAATCTGAAACGATTGTCAGATTATCTGTTTGGCATGCCTGGCTGGTGTCTAGAATGGCACTTTGCTAATGTGCTATTACTCAGTGTCATTAACCCACACAAATGATTGAAAGGTGAATTTATATGTGTATCATGGGGCTCCACACAGGGAAGAGGCTGCAGTGAAATGATGCTCCAAAGGATAAAATGAACCATTCATTTTGGATTTCCATTCTTTAGTTTCCATGTCCTTACTTAGAGACATATGATATTTAAATAGACGGAGAATGATGAGACAAAACTATTACCTAAAAAACACAACTTTGCTTTGCATCGTGGCTTAAAAGTAATATAGTTGAAACATGAATAGTCATTTATTCCTCATGATCCTCCTATCTGAAGGATTTTGGCAAAAAAGGCAGATAAATACTTTAGAACTTACTTCATATAAGAATATTTTGTATATTTTAATTGGAAAAGTAGAACTCATGATGGAAATGCGAAATGAAAGGCTTTTCACTCCATCAGAGGAATTTAATTTACACTTTTACTGACTAATTAAAATATGTTAGCGTGGAAAATATCTTTTTCTTTAAATAACACATTTATAACAGACTATTACAGCAAAGCTATTAAACGGAAGATACAAAATATTTTACATTTTGGTCTATTTATTAAGTTTTCTTTGATAGTCCCTTAGCAGATATTTTGATGTATATGCATGCTTTCAAAATCCAAGGGCTTTGGAAATTTTGAATAGTTTTGTAAATAATGACATGTATTCCAATTCTTAAGGAAATAAAGAATATGCAAAATATGCTCTATGACTCCTGTTTTTTGCAGAGCTAGAGGGTTTTTATTTTAGATTTAACAGACACTTGAGACTTTTATTTATTTATAGTTGTATTTGTATTATTTTTAGTCATCCAATTTTAAACTAAAATCACCATTTCCAAGGAAAATCTTTTTTTTTTTTTTTTCCTGCTTTTAATTCCAACCTCCTCACTACTGGCTTACTGTGTGTCCCTCTTCTACTCTTGGCCCTTCTAGAAATAATCAGTTTAAAGTTTCCATCATTTTTCTTATATTTAAATTTAAGTAGTTGAATGAAGGAAATTTTTAAACTTTCTAATTTGGGTTTATTTTATTTGCATAACGGTTTTCATCTTTGTATCTTTTCTTTGATAGGGTTAAAAAAATTGTAGGGTTTCCGGACACTCAAAATAGCTAGCTAGAACTTTTTCAGCACTATTAATCTATACTGTTGAAAGATTAAATATTTCATACTTGTTTTTTCTTTTTTCTTTTTTAACAGTGCAGGTCCTTGCAATTTAAACAGAATAATTAGTAATTTATGCCTTGCTAAGCAAATAGACCATAAGGATAATTTAGACTTGCTGGAAATACGTTTTCTTCAGCACCTTCTTAAAATATTTAGCAAACCGGAATGTTGCATATTTTCCTACTGTAGTAATAAATGTTTGTTAAGCATAAAATTTGATAAATAACTGAGTCATCAAAACCTATTATGAAATAGCCTTACTTTGTTTTGAGTACTTGTTCATCACGACTTAAGTATCCTCACATGACAGCTGGTCTCCACAGAGCAAGTGATCCCACAGAGACCAAGAGGAGAAGTGGGAACCATACTGCCCTTTACAGCCCACCTCTCTAAGGTGCCACATCTTCCCGTCCACCTTATTCTGTGCATTAGAAGGGAGTCACTAGATCCAGTCCACACTCAGTTAAAATGCAGTTAAGAAGTGGCACCAACGACCTTGAGGACATGTCTTAAAACAACCATGCTTGTTAAGACAAAATATCTCTAGTCACTGAAATTAACACAATGAGATTTTTTCATCGTTTTTTTTTTTTTTCATGGTTTTTACAAGTATAATAGTATGAGTTTCCTTTGAGGGTTGAGGGTTTTTTGCTTTTGTTTTCTTTTACCTTATTTACCCTTGTATCGATAGTTCAACTCAAACATAGATTCTGGCAAATACTAGTAGGTGCTGAAAACCGTAGAATTAATTAATCAAGTGTCTCCAAAGGCTGGGCTATGTTTCCTAAACTTTTTTTTTTTTAATTTTTATTTATTTATGATAGTCACAGAGAGAGAGAGGCAGAGACATCAGCAGAGGGAGAAGCAGGCTCCATGCACCGGGAGCCCGACGTGGGATTTGATCCCGGGTCTCCAGGATCGCGCTCTTGGCCAAAGGCAGGCGCCAAACCACTGCGCCACCCAGGGATCCCTTCCTAAACGTTTAAAGTTTCACTATCAATGTTTTGTTCTTCTTGCTCCACTTCCAATAATTTTACCTAGGGAAAAATAGAATTAAATGAGTTTATTATTTTTAATTTTGAAGATTAGTTATAAAAGTTATAGGTGTCTTAGTTTATCTCCTAATTACTACCCAGCTTATGTGTAGTTTGGGAGTATATGATATGTTGATTACCTATTACTACATACTTTATCGTCGACCTTTACTTAGATTTTAAACTCCATAAAAGCCATGACTTTTGCCTGTTTTGTTCAAGGCAGGATCCCAGCACTAGGGTAATGTTCAGCTTCACATGGGTACTCTGTGAATGTTTATTAAATGAATTAATTAAACTCTTCACTGGGGAAAAAATATTCACTAAGCTAAGGATGTCATAACTTTAACTTCCCCTTTTAAAAATTCCATTTAGACATAGTTATACTTACTTGGAAATCTTCAATATATTTCTCCTTGTCTCTCAGCTGAAGTTTTCAGTTTATATGGAAAAATCTATTTTTGAAACATACACTTATAGCTGTTGCCCAGATATAGGCCCACGGGAATAACCCAGTTTAGATTATTAACTTTTTGGCACTTAGGAAAAGGTAGGATGAAATATGGGGAAGTTCATTTTTACAGTCAAAATATGGTAAAGAGAAGCCCTAACTATTTGTGAAGAGGTGCAAAGAGGAGGAAAATCTACACATGCCCTGCAACATGAAATCACTCCTTTGTAATTCTGGTTCTGAAATTAGAAAGGAAATAAAATGCACAAATCAAAACTATTGCTTTTTTTTTTTTTTAATCCTTGGTGCTTTGGATCCATTTATATTTATTTGTCACCTTTAGGTTTTCTAATTTCTAGGATATAAATTCCTGTAGATCCTAAAATATGCTACTGAATATTCTTTATTCATTTTTAGCCACCCCACATGTTACCCAAAAGGATGGTGCAGATATACCTTAAAGAACCACTGAATCTGTTCAGAAAGGATGGGAGTAGGAAAAAGACTATTTGGCTTCCTTCTTACGTGGAAGAAAAGACAGTACATACAGAGGAGCCAGAGCTTTCTTTTTGAACCCCACACAATGATTCATATACCTTTAGAATTCCAAGGTGCTTCAGAGACCAGATATTCTAATCTCCTGCTATCACATCAGAGAATTTGGATCATTATCTACTTTAAAGTTTGTTGATATGACAGTTCAATTAAACCTGAAGAGTCATTCCTTCATTTTTTGGGAGGTGGAAGTTATGGACTGCAGCTTGGCATGAGAAGCTATCCCCTGACAGAAATGGTTGATATCACGACTCTCTTCAAAATAATTCATCCACTTCTACTCATTGATGCTCCTAAGTCTTTATGGCTGTTCGTTTTAAATGTTTTATTGTTTACTTAACATAGCCTGCTGCTGACCCATACAGTTTTCATTTGTAACAGTGTGCCTTCATGGTAGGATGTCATGCAGTCACTTGGCTCTCACTATCACTGGGGACGTACTCTCAGCCTGGATTATCTCACTGTGAAAAGCTCTGAAAGAATTTCTTTTTCATTATTTAACACCCGATTATAGTATTTAAATTTAATATTAAGACTCTTCAGGTTTACTTACTTTGCCTAAGGTTGAAGTGCAACACTTAACCTCACTCAGGAAACTAGGGAATTTTCTGAGTTCTGAAAATGATTCTTTTATTTATTTACTTTAAATTTTTAAATTTAAATTTAATTTAATTTATTTTTTTTTAGTTTTACAACTTATACACAAGATAGGTAGGAAGACACCTTCAATAGACTCAATAGACTCAAGTTGAAACCAAGCCCATTTGGAATTTTTTTCATGCTTATGGTAAGAAAATAAGACAGTCATGTATAAGACAAATTCAAACAAATAATTCCCGTAAATTATTTCAAGTACAAAATGATGTGAATTATTTATAATTAAGAAATGTGTCTTCAGGGCAGCCCCAGTTGCACAGTGGTTTAGCGTTGCCTGCAGCCTAGGGTGTGATCCTGGAGACCCTGGATCGAGTCCCACGTCACGCTCTCTGCAAGGAGCCTGTTTCTCCCTCTGCCTGTGTCTCTGCCTCTCTCTCTCCCTGTGTCTCTATGAATAAATAAATAAATAATCTTAAAAAAAAAAGAAATGTGTCTTCAACATTGGAAAGTATTATTAGTGAAACATACCCAATATTTAATTTTACTTTCTTGTGGATAATGCATAAGCACATGTGATTTAAAATAGCACGATCTTAGATCCTCTTACTTTCGTAACTTAAAAAATCCTTTCACATACCATCCAGAATCCTGTCCAATAATAATTTCTAAGGCTTGGAAAGAAACTTCTCTAATCAGACTCTTCTTAATGATGCCGTGCTCAATACTTGTCCTTTTTACCTGTCTTTGACTAATTCTCGTGTCTTAAAGAAAGATGGAATGGCTCTCAAATGCTAAGATTAAAATGCCAGATGCAGCACATGAATCAATTGTATATGACAAAAACGAGCAGTAACAATTTCATTTCCATAGGAACTAATTCATTATTATCCAGCCTGCCGCTGATACCCCTTGTTCCAGCTCCTCCTCTAGCAGGTCCACTTAGACTCACCAAATATTTTTCCTTAAAAGTAAACCAATACAGAGCTTTTCAGATGAGCCATAGGTTGTGGTTCACTATTAATAACTTCCGACTGGATTTGATTGGGTCACTAAAATGAGATATTTCTTGCCAACCATATAGCCAACACTTTGGCGATTTGATAAAAATGATAACAACTTGTCGATCATAAGTATATCGCTCTCTATGTAAGCTCGTATTTTCAGCTTACATGAAAGTATTTATAGTAATACATTTCATCTTGCACTTCCTGAGAAGGCTTGTTTACAGTAAGGATTAGCGATCACTTTATTAAAATGCTCCTTAAAAAATAAAAAAATAAAAAAAAAAATAAATGCTCCTTAATTTATTATTAACCGAATATTAATAATTTAATAATATAGTTGTAGAGTTTTAAAATGCTTAGGACAGAAGCCTCCATTTTGTTCACATATCTTTTTCCCTCAGTTGTCCTCATCTGGCAGGACTTGTTTCTTATTCATCTTTGTGTTTGGAGCAACCAACACTGTGGTTTGAAATAGAGTCAACATAGGTCTGCTGAGTAAATGAATTAATAGTTAAATGTGTGTAAAAGTTGCTATCAGGCATATGCAAAGATGTGCACTGGCAGTACTCTGAGTTACAATATCCTCCATTTTCATAAGCTTCTTTGTTTTTTGTTTTTATTTTTTTAAGATTTTATTTATTCATGAGAGACACAGAGAGAGAGGCAGAGATATAGGCAGAGGGAGAATCAGGCTCCCTATGGGGAAGCTGATGTGAGACTCGATCTCAGGATCCGGGGAACACGCCCTGAGCCAAAGGCAGATGCTCAACCACTGAGCCACGCAAGGGCCCCAAGTAAAGCACAGCACACAGTATTCCCAGGCGGTCTTCCATCCACGCATTAACCAAGACCAACCCTGCTCAGCTTCCAAGATCAGAAGCATTCAGGGTGATATGGCCATAGTCATAGGCTTCTTTGTCTCAGAAATCATGTACCTAATGCAATTTACTCAATTTTTACTTGGAGGGTTTTCAGCACTGTTATGGGCTTGCAGCTCTATCCTTTGTTCCATGCTTCACTTTCCTGCTTCCCCTTAGACTGGGCGCCTGCATCCTTCTGCCTTATGGTTGTTTGTTTGTTTGTTTTTAATTAATTAATTTATTTGAGAGACAGAGACAGAACATGAGCAGGGTGAGGGGCAGAAGGAGAAGCAGACTCCCCGCTGAGCAGAGAGCCCGATGCCGGGTTCAATCCCGGGACTCGTGGATCATGACCCGAGGTAGACACTTAAGCGACTAAGCCACCCAGATACCCCACGCCTCTTGCTTTGTTGTCGAAACTCCAGCCTCTGCTAATGCCTTATTCTGCGTTCACCGCAGTAGGGCTTCTTGGCTTTGAAATCAGGAGAGCCTGGTGTCTTCCCGTGATAAGACCTCTCCTGACCCTGCTTCTTCCAGAGCACCATTCCTCTTGGCAACAGAAGCCTCTTGTTCTCACTTATTAGCAGTGCTTCTACACATTTAGCTGCTCCACAGTCTCTGTGACCATCTGTCCCCGCGCAAAGGTGGCAGTTTGATCCCACAGTCTGGTAGCCATTCCCACCGCTGACCTTTTCCATCAGCCCTATTCTTTAGCCTCTATGCCACTGGAAGCCTGGTTTTTCTCCAACATAAAAGCCCAGAGTTTAGCCTGTAGGAGCACAGCATGTTCGAGGGTGGCAGCTGGAGGACTACCTGCCCCGCCAGAAACACATCAAATGATCATCTGAGATATTTCCGGGTTTCCTTGTTTAAAAGGCAGACAGATCAAAGACACTGCCACCCTCAAAGATTTGAAGACTAGCAGAACAGCCTTAAGGCCTTCACCCCTTCATGACCCTTAACTATTTACCAACTGTGTGTTATTTCACGTTCAAGTGCCTGAGTGTGTGGGGACTTCACAGTATGTGATTTGACTATCTACCTTGATCAAGCAGTCTGGAAAATCAAAGAGTACGCTTACATAGATGCTTGGAATTTCTTGAATATACCTGTCAACAAGAGGAGGGCCGTTCATTAATTATTTGGATACGTTGGAAGAAAATCCTCTGTATAAGTATTTCTTTTAACTTGCCACATAAACCCAGGGTACATGTTAATAATTGTAAGTTTTTTTGGGGGGAAAGGTTTAAAATACTGCAGATGTTAGCTCTTCTCATTTCATCCAGAAAGCTTTCTCTGACTTTCCCTTAAGAGACAGAATCACCTCCTGTGTGTTTCTATATTACAGAAACTTACCCTGGAACTAGGAATTACTCTTGAGGATTTCATTTTTATATTCAAGGTTAACATGACTGTTCTCCACTACAATGCTTTTAGACTAACAAGGGCCTTTTTGAGCAGGGAGTGGGTCTTCTGATTTGATCCCTAATGCCTAATATAGTACCTGGAACATATTTATCACTCAATGAATATTCCTTGAATTTATAAATAAATCCATAGTGTACATTGTACTGTTATCCTGTGACTGATTTGAATGTTCCATATTTCCATTTTATGTTGTCTAAATTTACAATTATTTACTTTGTGTCCACTTTGGTATAATCAGTATACACATACATGTCAAACAGAAGGTGTTTATGTAGAGTGGGAGGGAAAAATGAGTATTGGGGAAGTGCTTTGCTCATCCAGTAACAGTTAAAAAATGGCAACAGCTATTTTTTAAAAAAATTTATTTAAAAGAGAGGGAGCATGAGCAGGGGAGGGGTAAGGGGAGGAACAGAGGGAGAGGGAGGAGCAGACTCTCCCCAGAGCAGGAAGCCCATCACGGGACTCCATTCCAGGACTCTGGGACCATGACCTGAGCCCAAGGCAGATGCTTCACCGACTGAGCCACCCAGGCGCCCCAACAGCTATTTTTGAATACGGTTCTCTTTATGGTCTTACAGCATATCTTTTTTTTTTTTTTTTACCTCTATTCCCTTGCCTAAAAAACCCCAAAGCTCTATTGAATTGACTGAGGAAAGGATTGTGGGACTCAGTAAACAGGTACAAAGTCAATAAATAGTTCCAACTGCCAGTCATATAACCACAAGAAGAAAATGAGAAAATCAAAAGAAGTAAAGTTTCCTCTTATTCGGCTATGTTTGCGCATAGGAAAAGATATCTTGAGTGCAGAACTGCAGGCATGGTCAGGATTCTCTGCCTGGGTCCCCTTGGATTGAAGTCCTCATCCGTGGCAGTGTGGGGTCACACAAGGGAGGAGAAAAGCATCGCATTTGAGCTGCACCACAGCAAGCTGAATGTGAATCTACCCAATAAAGACCCAGAGTTGCTAGTGATTTCTTCTTTTATAGAAACAGACTCGGGATAATATGACAGAAACTAACTCAACTGGCCAGAAACTGTCCATCCCATTTATCACCTTGAGATAATGTATCTAAGAGAAACTGAAGTGGTGTTTAGATTAATGTGAATCCCACTTTCCCTCTTTAATTGTGATTTGAATGAGCCAACAGTTTGTAATTTTCCTTAGGAGAACACTTTTATACCTACATTTGTTTATAATGTGTTTATGATACAGTATTTTAATCACCAAGAGGGCAATGACTTCTTTCTCTGTGTTTCCTCTTTTGACATCACTTCAGCTCATTCTTGCCTTCTGCTGTGTATTGGAAAAGGAATATACTGCATCTTAACTTTACGGGAAGAGTGAGTCTAATTGTATGTGAGTTATTATAAATTCATGCCTTATGCTGTCCTTGGAAAAAGAGATGCTTTGCATTAAGAAATTTTCCCTTCACGTCTTTCTGAAACAATAAACAGAGGACCTGTTTATATCATCAAAGAGTAGTTAACTAAGTAGAATAGTTATTACTGTCAATAATTTAAAGTTAAGAATTATGAATATTTTCTGTAACAATAGAATGGCTTTTCAGAATGAGATATTCCAAAATATTAGCAGGTATCTGGGGACGCCTGGGTGGATCAGCGGTTAAGCTCCTGCCTTCCGCCCAGGGTGTGTCCTGGAGTCCTGGGATCAAGTCCCACATCGGGCTCCCTGCAGGGAGCCTGCTTCTCCCTCTGCCTGTGTCTCTGCCTCTCTCTCTCTTTCTGTGTCTCTCATTAATAAATAAATAAAATCCTTAAAAAAAAAAAAGAAAATATCTGAAATATTTAAAACCGTCCATTGTGCCTATGTGGGAAATATGCTGCCTGTAGTTTTTGTAAATAACAAGCATCTTTCATCCACATGAAAGGTAGGGAGAATTCTAAGGTGGCCACAGGAATAATTCCTCCTCGTGTGAGCACCTGAAGATTCCTCTCCCATTGAGTGTGGGTAGACCCATGAATATGATGGGATATAACTGCCGTCACAGTTACATTATTTGTAGCTATAATTAAGATCCAAAAGCTGTTGACACCAAGTTGGCCAAAAGAGAAACAGTCACATTTGCTGTTTAACTTATTCCACAAAGACAGGGTATTTTTATGTTATTAAATATTAATATATAAAGATATGTTTATATATATGTTGATATATGTTTATAAATATATATTCTCTATATAAATGCTTACTATTACAATATAAAACTATAATTATTTTAAATTTAATATTTATCTATCCATACGTATAAGCAGAACTCTTCAAAAAGCAAGTTTATCACAAGGAAATAATGCAAAGCACACTTTATACTTTATAAAAGTATTTAAATTTTGATACCATCCATACAGACAGTTTTCGAAGCAGGCTTGTAAGATATAGTTACTCCCAGACAGTCCTGATAGGAGGTTCTCTGGTAACTTGTTACTCTTCCTCCTCTTTAAAAAATACAGTTTTCTTGGGATGCCTGGGTGGCTCAGTGGTCGAACATCTGCCTTCGGCTGGGGGTGTGGTCCCGGAGTCCTGGGATCGAGTCCCCTATCGGGCTCCTTGCATGGAGCCTGCTTCTCCTGTGTCTCTCATGAATAAATAAATAAAATCTTTTTTAAAAAATCTAGTTTTCTTATATTTGAACCAAAGAAAAATTCACTTTCACAAGAAACAATTAAATCTGAATGTAATACCTGTTGTAGTATTTTTTGACTCATCGGCTGTTGTGAAAAATAACTTAAATTGCAATTTAAAATAATTGGTAAAGTGCTTAATGTTATATGAATTATAGTCATATGAATTCCAAACCCACAAATAAGTAATAAATATGTTCCATCTGTAGAAAATTATTGAAAAAATACTTAGATATTTCTAAGAATGCTAATTGCATGCAAAATTTAGAACAGTGTTGCTTAAAAAAATGAATGTGTTCACCATCCTGTATTGCAATGAGTACTATCACAATAAATGATTGCTTTTCTTATTAAGAGTTCTTAAGGGGAATTCTTTCAGGCCATCCTGGGATCACATGGTCCACCATCATTGCAATATGATATGAGTTAATGCCACATTCAGGTCCCTCATTTACTTCAGAAGGACTTGGAGCCCACATTAACTGCTCTGCCTCCAATTCTATTATCATTGATAAAACTGTGGTTGTTAGAATATTTACAATTTATGAGGAAGTTTATCAAATCCATTGCATTGAACTGGGTTGTAATTATAGTCTATTTGTATACATTTATTGTATTTTGTCCATTTACATTGTGACTTATGGGTCTGATGTATGCTCAGTCAATTACATGTGCATAATGACTATTGAACCAAAATAAGACAACGGAAGGTTGGGAGCCAGGATAGTCTGATACTTTAATGGGCCTTTAAGGACTTTTAATACACTGATACTGGAATGATATACACTGTCAGTCTACTGAATGACTTTGTATGACTTTATTTATTTATTTTTAATTTTATATACAAACCAAAGTCAGTTCTTAAAGAAAACAACAATTACAATGCCTGTGAAAGCACTTGAATTGAATTCCAGGTGTATTTTACTATTTAAATATAGGAAAAGAGTAGGGATTTGAAAGGAAATTGAAGAGTTGGGAGGGACAGGAGAAATACTGAATCTATGTAGTACTTTTGCCCTCAATTGACGAAAAACTTTGAAATGGGACACAGGTTTCGTTTTAACTTTGTTTTTTCTTAAAATAGAGGTAGTGAGTAACAACCCAGGAAAACTCTTATGTGGTTTGCTGGAATATTAATAAAAAAGTGCTAGGAATGTCCACATAGCTTTTCTGGAATTACAGGAGAACTCAGAAATTTTTTTAGAGCAAGCCAAAGGAAATTGTAGTTTTAGAATTCATTTACTTCTATATTAATAGATAAAATCTTGGGATAAAAGTTAAATTGATGGTATAAATTCCCACTATATCATTTACATTTGGGGGCCACTGTGAACTTCAGTATTCTGTTATATAATAGTAATCGTAGCTCTTACTAAATCATTATGAGGATTCAAAGCATTAACATGTCTAAAACTATATCGTAAGAACTCAATAAAAATCAAATCATTATTATTCACTTATTCATTTAAATCAAAATTACCTCGTGACAAAGAAGGTACATTTTTGTAATCATCCTACCCTGAAAAAATGAGAGTTTTAACTTTAAAAGTATTAGAAGCACTCTCACTGCAGTTTTTCCTGTCTTCAGTTAGCTCTCGTAAGGGGCTGTATATCTTGAGGTGGAGAGGGAAACAGAAAAATTTTGTAATTTTAGAAAGCAAAAGGAAGAAATGGAAAAGGCAGACTGAAACTGTATGTTAGCTTCTGTAAAAAGAAAAACAGATATGTAAAGGAAATGGTGGAAAATTCTGTTTTCATGTTATTTTTCACCTGACTGAAAAAGTCACATCCAGCAAAAAATGCAATTGGCAGAGAGATGTGATATAAAATATCCTATCAACCATCTTTTTATTTCAATAGCCTCTATTTCACGGCCAAGATAGAAGCAGAAATGTAATCTTTAATATAATAAATATTATGGTAACATTTTCAAATGTAATATTATGAGGCAGGCCTGTTCATACTAGATTCCATTTTTGTTCAAAAGTTTGAAACTCCTGGGTGCCTCAGTGGTTGAGCGTCTGCCTTTGGCTCAGGGTGTGATCCCAGGGTCCTGGGATGGAGTCCCACATTGGACTCCCCACAGGGAGCCTGCTTCTCCCTCTGCCTTTATCTCTGCTTCTCTCTGTGTCTCTCATGAATAAATAAATTAAAAAAAAAAAAAAGGTTTGAAACTCTTAAACTTCTGAAAAAAATGGCCTAGATGAATAATGGGCAGTTTGGAGCTTCATTTCTTGTCAGGTCTATTGAAATAATGTCATAAAAAAATTATAACTGAGGGGGTAAAATATACCCCCCAACATGTTCAGGCAGAAACAAACATAAAGAAAATGTGAATAAAAACACAAAGACAGGGATGCCTGGGTGGCTCAGTGGTTGAGCATCTGCCTTTGGCTCAGGGCCTGATCCCAGGGTCCAGGATCGAGTCCTGCATCAGGCTCCCTGCAGAGAGCCTGCTTCTTCCTCCACCTGTGTCTCTGCCTCTCTCTCTCTGTGTCTCTCATGAATAAATAAATAAATCTTTAAAAAAAACACAAAGATATCTTTATCATAAGTAAATATTCTTAGACACCAGATGCTGTGTCATATATGCTATTCACTTTTTTCCTCCTATTCCTTATGAAGCAAACAAATTGATCTTAGCTGGAGGTTTTGGACTCACTTCTAAGGATAAACTCTCCTAGTTTAGCACCATAAAGAAAGCCATTCACATTTCTGAGTTCTGTAGGACAGAACTCTGAAAGTAGGTAAGCAAGTTTCTCTGTTCAGTCTCCTCAGGCTGAAGTCAAGGTGTGAGCTGTAATGTAACGCCATCTGGGGTTCACACCCACATCCACGGTCTTTGGTTATTGGCAGAACTCAGCTTCTTGGTTTGTAGGACTGATGTCCCCATTTTCTTGCTGGCTGTCCATTCTTACAAAGTCAATCTCTGTCTCGGTGTAAATTCCAATTTCTCTCTTTCTCTCCAAAGTTTGTGACTAAAGATTCAGAATTAAGTAGATAAAAATATCAGTTTTATCTTAATACCACGTGCTGAAATAGTAAGAGTGTTAAGTGCACAAATAGGAAATGTGAGTGCAGACCAGAAGCCTTTGAGCTGTGTGCTGTTGTTTTGTTAGTTTCTTCGAGTGTTTTCACTTGTGCCTTTTCAGACAAATAAAATGTGACAGAAGTGGGTAATAATGTTTGATATGGTTTGAGCTCCTGGGTGGCTCAGTTGGTAAAGTGTCCAATTCTTGGTTTCAGCTCAGGTCATGAGGTCAGGGTCCTGAGCTCCAGCCCGACATCAGGCTCCTTGTGCAGTGGGGAATCTGCTTCACCCCGCCCCTCCTCCATATCTCTATTAAATGAATAAATAAATCTTTGGGGAAAAAAAAAAGAATGTTTGATATGGTGACCTACAGTTCTTTGACAGCAGATAGATAAAGAGGTAAGAGAAAGTTCCCTCGATCATGTTTGTTTATTTTAAGAAATACATTTTATCAAAGAGTATATTGCAAATATGTGCTCTATTTGGAAAATAGTTCCTTTCTCTACTTAAAAAATATTTATTTACAATTCATGTAACAGGTCTGAAGGGAAATAACAAAATGAGTGTATTCCTAATGCTTCTGAATTCAGAATGAATGAACTCAAAAAACACCAAGAAGCATGACATATTATTTTTAAATGTGTATGTAAACATGTAAGTGAAGGCATTTTTAAATTATGTCAACAGATTTGGAATTCACTCAATGGTATCATGTGTGTAAAAGGCATAGTGTTTTCTGGGAACATTAAAGTTAGAGATGAACATAATATTTTATTCCTTATGTTACTCATATTAAATATTTTTGGTTTTAAGTACTTATGGACTTAGAAAATACTCTCATTTGCTTTTAATTTTCTAGACAAATAAATCTGTATTCTCTATGTTTAGAAGGGATATAATCTTTTATAGAATTTGTTTAAATATCTTATCAATGAATACGTTATGACCATTAAATGTAACAGAATTTGTAATTATATTTTTAAAAGGAAACCATCCTCTTTGTACATAGGTACAGAACATCACCTCCTTCAACTAACGTGGGATTTCTAATGTCCAAATTTTGGATAAGTCTTTGGATATTTATAATTTCCTTAACATGTCTTGGTTCCAAGATTTTTTTTTCCATCGGGCAGTGTCTTCTATGACAAATCAAGATGAAAAAAGCCATGTACTTTAAGGGTTTGTTTTGAACATCAGAACCAAATTAATCTTTTCTATCCAAAACTCTAATGACACAATCCATGTTAATGCACAGATGTATGACAGTTGAGTTAGTCTGTTTCTACTATTGCTGTGGTTAAGTTTCTTCAACTCATTGAGCTCTCTTTCCATACAACTGACTTTCCTGCAATGTTCTTGTCCTACTTGGACACCTTTGCAATACCTCGAGGCTTTACTTGTAAAATTAACTTACATTGTAATTTATTTTAACTTGAGTAGATTTTCTCTTTAATTCTGTAATTTTCATCTCTCTTAGATAGCTGGTGGTGGTCTACTCCATATGGCCTTGGTCATCGTAGTCCCTTCCATTCCACTCAGGGGCTTCTTGTCACTCTCAGCAATATGCGTCTCTTTCCGCCTGAGGTGAAAGGAAGGATTTTTTAAAAGATTTTATTTATTTATTCATGAGAGACACAGAGGGAGAGAGGACAGAGACACAAGCAGAGGGAGAAGCAGGCTTCCCACAAGGAGCCCGATGCAAGACTCGATCCCGGATCCTGGGATTATGCCATCAGCCGAAGGCAGATGCTCAACCGCTGAGCCACCTAGGTATCCTGAAAGGATTTTCATAATGGAAGTCATCTTAGGTCTCCCCAGGCATTTCTGCAGGTGGCAAGCATGCTCTCCCCAGTATCTAAGAGTTTGCTGACATTTGAGACTCTCCTGTTGCCTGCGTGAAGATAGCAGTTCTCCTCATAAATCAAGATGACCAACCCAGTAGCCCCTATCTCGAGTTGTTCTACCAGATAGAACTTAGAGGAGTTAACATTTGAGGGCTTCTTTCCACATATTTTACTGTTTGAGTGTTTAAAAATGTTGAATTTTGGACATCTTACCATTAGTCAAAAAACATTGACTCTGCATTAAATAAGAAACAAGACAGCAATAAATCCATGCCCACACTTTAAAAAACCTCCCAAAACTTCCATATTATATTCTAAATTAATGTTTAATTACCTTGTTATAATCATTACCATCATACAGCAATTAAAATTGAGGGGAAAGGGTATCTGTATGTGCAGTCACTCAATAATAGAAGAGGCTGTTGTGCTGTATGTTGTTCTGCAGAGACAAAGCCCACAACTGTCACCTGCAAAGCCTCATAGGGACAGTGGTCATTCTTTTAGCAAATAAACTAACATCGAGGGCCTGGCCCTCACACTGTGATTTCAGACCTCAGTGGCTTCAGTCATCTCTCATGAGGGTATTGAGATATCAAACCAAAATTCCAATTCAAAATGAAAAACATAATCATTACATGGAGTGGAATACTTCCATGGACATGGTGGTACATTATCTCTCATAGTCCATATACATAGGAAATCAAATCATATGGAATGCCAAGTTATTCATGTACAGTAAGCACTAATATCTCAAGGACAAGAATATCATGGTCTGTATGCCACAAGCATTTTCTCTTTGTAGGCAAATGTGTATGGAACAATAAGTAATACATGTTGTTTGCAATCAGGTCAAGGACAGTGAGATAAATCATATGGCTTTGGGCCATTATAGATGGACACCAAATGCAGGGGAGAAGGTTTTGCTCCTGGAAAGGGAACAAAATAGACCCCTGCATCTATCTCCAGCCTAGACATGACTTTGCCAATGGGAAGAAATTCTTGAAGTTTATTACCCAAAGTTCATACTCTCCTGGAAGATGTTTAAAAGGTATTTTGAATATTGACCTCTGTGACTCCCCTATCTGTGTAATCCCCTGAATGATTAATGGTCCTTTGCCTTCTGCAGGGATCGAGACACTCTTTTTAATACATATATACATTTTGCTACCCCTTTCTTGTTCCATTGCATTTCCATTTTATAGTCTAACATTAAAAAGGCAGTGTAATTTCTTGCTATTTCCAGATTTTTAAGGAATATCTCATTCTGGTCTACAAGTATTGATAAATGTATATTTCTTAATGTCCTTTCCATAGACTTAATCACAGAATTGCATATAAATGTTTAGCAGATATTTGGAAACTAATAATGTGGAAATCATTAGAAAATAAATTTTACAGATGTGGACATTTAAAAATATATGTATATGTTATTAATGATAGTTGCAACCAGAAGATGATTAATTCTAAGTCCCATTCTATGTTCAAGAACTCCTAGATGTAGGAGTTAAAAAGGTTAAAAAGTCAGTCAAATATACGTGCAGCTAATTACATAGTACTTCTAATTCATCTCTTCTTCAGCACTTCATTTTTCCTCCTCCACAAATCCCACTTGCTTGTTTTCTTACACAGCTGCCAAGAAACTATGAACAAATTTAATGTCTGAATAACTGCTTGCTCTCTTAATGACCTTGAAAAATTACTTGCATCATTAAAAATTCATAGGGAAGAAACTTTCTGAGAAGACTGGCATATGTAATCATCCTACCTCCTGTTATGCTACTATATTATTATAATCTTATGAACTTGAAAAAGTATCTCAAAGACATCAACTTTTGCTATAGTTATCCAATTAGTTCAAAATTTTCTCATTTTTTCAAAGAGAATCATACATTTTTCTGTATATAGAGAGTAAGAAAGAGAAAAAGAGACAAGAGACCGATTGATCCTGTACGTTTTTGTGATACTTTACAATACCTATTTCAAACAGTACCACAAATTTTCAAATGAAATATTTGAATTGTTTTCTTTTTTTAATTGAGGTGAAGTTTGCATTGTATACAATTAACCATTTTAAGCTATATAATGTGGTGGCTTGTAGTGCCTTCACAATGTGTCTCTAGTTCCAAAACTTTTCATTGCACTAGAAGAAGGCTCTGCACCCTTAAAAAAATAGCTCTCCATTCTCTCCTTCCCACTCCCCTGAATCATTTACATGCTGGTGATGATGGTTTTGCTTATTGTGGATTCCAGTGCTTTTAATGATAAATATGTGTAAATTTAAGATTCTGTTTATGCATTGATTTTCTCTCCCATTTTTCTTTTTTTTTTTTTCTCCCATTTTTCTTGTACAAAAAGATATGGAAGGCAAGGATATAAAATCTAAGAACAAGTCCTGAAAACTCTAACAAGGTGGCAAAGTGTCATCAGAAGAAACCCTCTCTTACCTCTCCTATAGCACATTCCCCACTGTCTTGTATGATCTGCTTGCTGTTTGTCTTCTCTTGAAGGCTGCCATCACTATAGTCTTAGTGCTTAGCACAGTGCTATCATAACATTGAGTGCTTGCTGTTTGTTGAGGGAGGGGGAAGGGAGAAGAGAAGAAGTGCAGACTATGGATATTATTTTAATAAATAGGGAAATAATTTTACTGGATTCTTTTTCTTCTTTCTTCCTGCTTCATTTATTTTCTTCTCCTTTCTGTGTGCTTGTGCGTGTGTGTCATTTTTGAGCTATGCCTTTCCTGAATTTACTTTGAAGAACATAGAAATGGCCCCCAAAGTGTATTTATAGAATTGAAATTGACCTTATCTTAATTTATCCAACATTTATGCTTACTAGCACATGAAATATGTATATGTACACATTTCTACACATGCAATTATATTATATGTGTGTGTGTTAGTGTCTGATCTGTGAATGAACTACGTTTAATTATCTGAGCAAAGCAACCTAATTTTATTTTGTCCCTTTTCTTTGTCTAGACATTCTTTTCTTTTGGCACAATCTATCTTCCACCCCTAACCCCACTTCCTTGCCCAAAGCATCAGTGCTCAGTTGGAAGGGTTCAGTGAATACTTGCCCAATACTAGGGTAAGTCATGTTAGAATAGTGCCTATGGAAAGGGAAGCAAAACTGTAACCAAGTCGCTTCCTCCTGTATATTTCCCCTAAAATTTGATTTTTTATTTTGCACGTCATGGTGGGCAACCTAATCATTTAAAAAACCCAGTGTCAATCCCATTCAGTTTCCTACAAGACAGCTTGCTTCTAATAGACAAATTGCCCACCACAGAGAGTGGTGGGTATCATTTCAGCAATGAATAAGATGAACATTTTCCTTCATCTCATCTTTTTTTCTTTTTTCACTTCATGTTGAAAGATATTCTGTTAATACTGGCAAATCTGTTTGGTATGCCTGAAAAAAGTTAATGGGAAATAACAGTCTTTTCTATAATTCTTTAAATGTCAGTGTCCATGAGCCTTCATTCTGTGTTGGTTTAGACAGGCAATTCCCTTACAGGTGGGATGTTAGGAGAATATTTTAATCTTCTGTCTCCAAGATTCTGTGAAGATAGTGCTACACACTTGATTTGTGACCAAGAACAGGTTATTGTTGATTGTACTGAATTCCTGAGGAAATTGTTTTCAGTTCATCTTGAATCTCCTCTGGGTAACACATCACATTATCTTGTATGGGGGTGTCTGCGGCTCACTGCTCAGTGCCATTAACATACATCTGGGCCACCCTTTGTGTGGTACTGTCCCCTGGTGAAACCCTCAGTTGTCTGGGATGGAGAAAGACTGCAATTTACAGAGTCCATTATCACCTCTGGACGTGTAGAATGATAATGGAAGTGACAGAGGTGCAGCTGAAAATTGGCTCTTAATATTTTATGTGTTCAGGCAGAGGATTGGAAATCTCATGCTGCTCTTTAGGGAAAATGAAGTATGTGGGATTTTTTTTTTCTATTAGAAAGTTATATGCAAAGAGTTGACTGCAGGATTTCAAAGAAAGTATTACAGCACATTCATTTTTGTGTTAACCAGTAATTCTTACTAGAGGTTTAGAGGGAAAAGATACTTGTAGATGAGAAATTAGAATATTGAAACAAAGTATATCCAGTATTGAAGCAAAGTTTTAGAACTGCCAGTTTTAAAATAATGCACCATATACATTACCACTGTGTTTTAACTGATGTGCCATGTCTAAAGAATCACACATATTTGCCTAAAGATATTATCACCAAATTTGGGGGTTGCTTTTTCTTATTTTCCCCTCAACAAATATTTTTCTGAGTTATAATTTAGAATACTGTTTCAAGAGCTATCATTGTCACATTGATTTTGAAAACATGATTCTCTGTCAAAATTTTTAAAAATGTTCTTTTTAACATGATGGAAAATAAATACAGCTTCTGAAATAGTTCTATTTAACATTTACCTCTATATATTGCAATGCTTATGATAGCACTAATGAGTTGCTTGTTGAAAGAATTCTTTTTTGAAAAATGTAGTTACTTTCTGGCTTGACCAAGATGAGAAATGAAACAGTGCCTTTTTTATAAGTATTTTGTTACTTGTCATCCATCTTATTTCAGACAAAAGTAGTAAGATCTTTTCTTAATAATAAAAGACTAAATATTATTGAAAGTTAGCAGATGTTAAGTCCTGTGTGTATTTTCTTGATGTATATTTATAGTATCAAGAATTTCTGGGATGCCTGGGTGGCTCAGTGGTTGAGCGCCTGCTTTCGGCCCAGGGCATGATCCTGATCAAGTCCCACATCGGGGTCCCTGCCTGGAACCTGCTTCTCCCTTAGCCTAGGTCTCTGCCTCTCTCTCTCTCTCTCTCTCTCTCTCTCTCTGTCTGTCTTTCATGAATAATAAATAAAATCTTAAAAAAAAGAATGTCTAATTCTTTACTTTAACATTAGTATACATTAGTGACATTACTGTATCATTATTGCCTCATCAATATGTCTCAGTTTTACATTTTGAGGGATTCAGAGATTATGAGTTAAGCCTGGTGGTTGGTTGGTTCGTTGGTTGGTCGTTTTTTTTCAGTTGCTTTTCAGAAATGACATTGTTTCCATCAATGTTTCTTTTTCTGGAAATGAACATCACTTTACTCAGATGTAAGAAGGGGAAATTTCAGGTTGCTATGGTGGATTTCAAGCTTCATTTAAATCAGCAATGCCTGCCATTTTGAATAAGGTCTCTGTAGATCCATTTATTTAGATGTGTCATTTGATTCAGTTGCCGCTGGCAAGATCAAAGTAACAGGACTTCCAGATTGAGATTTAAGGAGAATTCTAAATGCTGCAAACACCCTGTCAGAAATGCCTAACTAACTTCTTGGATTATAGCTGTCTAATACTTTCATGATTCAAAATATAGTCTTCATACTGTATGAAATCAATATTAGTTAATACCATTAAGTATTAATGTGTCAAGCCAAATTTTAGGGACTTTTACATATGTTCCCTATACTTCATTAGTTTGGGGGGCTTTTCAAGTTTAGGAGGAGAAATATGCTTGTCTCACTGTTACCCTCCAATCTATTCCAGTTCCTGGAAATTCATAGGATCTCAACAAATGTGTTGAATGAAAAAAGGAATTACTTTAATTCTAGATATGACAATTAAAATAGCTACATAGACAATTTAAGTGATGGTTTCATGACCATCCTGGTGCTGGTAAAAGGGCAATGCTTCTGTCTTTGCTTTTGGGGAACTACAAGGTAAATAAATAGAATTCCAGAGATGAAAACTTCATCAAGGTGGGGGCTTAACTGATTTGCTATTCAGAAGTGGGCCAGGTCACAGGGGTTATTCCTTTTGTTACCAGATAGAGTTGCTCCCTCTGGGCCCTACGAGGTCTAAAGAGTCAGTGTTTAAAATGTCTTTCAACTTTCTTCTTAAACAATCTAAACCATAAAATGATAAAATGCCAATTCAACAGCTTTTCTATGTAAAAGTGTATTTCCCAGGTGTTATCTCACACCATATTTCTATGTTAGAAATCTGCAGACATTGTTGGTAGTTGTAATTTATCAAAGGAAATATGTAGAAAATCCCATTGCTTCACACTTTCTCACACTGTTGAACATTGTGAACACTAGTGATGTATCTGTATCTGTTGCCACCACTTCCTTTCAACTCCACATTGAGTTAGAGCTGTTCTTTGTACTGTGTATCTGGTAAAGCCAGGCCAGGAATGCTGGGTATGGAGATAGTTTTGATAGTCTTTGCTTAGATAGCTCCATTAAATATTAGTATTGGACTTTGAAATTTAATTCCTATATGTAATTTAATTTGTTTTTCTCAAGTGGTAGGTAGGATAGATAATGTCATCGTACTTCTTTCACCAGTGAGGGAACTAAGTCCCTATCAGGTTGTGTGGTTTGCCTTTGGTGACGAGATTTTCAAGGGTTGCATATGGAGCTGCAACCCCAGTTTAGTCTTCTTCCCATAGAAGTCATAATACAGTCTCAAGAAATCA
Organism: Canis lupus familiaris; assembly: GCF_011100685.1. Lineage (NCBI taxonomy): Eukaryota > Metazoa > Chordata > Mammalia > Carnivora > Canidae > Canis > Canis lupus. The sequence continues at coordinate 21,675,507 of NC_049253.1, forward strand.
GGCTTAGGGCTCCTTTTTAATTTAGAGAAAATCCTGACCATAGGAGAAATTACACTCGCAACTCTACATTATCTAGAAGAATGCTAGCCTAAAAGTGATTGCCTCCTCTCCTGGCAAAGTCATTCTTTCCATCTTAATTTATCAAAGTTGTATCTACACTAGAAGGGGCTAGGCCTAAGTCCCTTCTTCCTGGAAGATCCTTTTACCTACAGATGCTTTTACCTCTCTGGCAATATTCTTTATAGTCTGCCTTGTGGTAGACTTTAATTTTCTATCATTGTGTCTTAATGAATCTAGAGTTAGGCAGACTTGAATTCTAATCTCAGTCCCACCACTGTAACTAGCTGTGTGTCGTTGGGCAAGTGGTTAAATTTTCTAATATAGCTTTCCTTGTCTACAAATAGATCGCCTACCTAATACGGGAGTTTTCAGGCTTTAAATCTGTAAGTAGCTCTCCAAAATGTGTGATATATTGTAAATACTCAGTAAATAGTAACTATTAGGGCAGCCTGGGTGACTCAGCGGTTTAGTGGCACCCTCAGCCCAGGGTGTGATCCTGGAGACCCAGGATCCAGTCCCATGTCAGGCTCCCTGCATGGAGCCTGCTTCTCCCTCTGCATGTGCCTCTGCCTTTCTCTGTCTCTCTCTGTGTCTCTCATGAATAAATAAATAAATAATCTTTAAAAAAATAGTAACTATTATTATTTCTGAGGGCCTTTGAAATCCCACCCAGGGATCCCCTCACTAGAGTTTAATTCAGATATTCATCTTTAAGAATCTGGCATAGTAGTTGGATACTGAATTTTATGTGACTATCTATCTGTTTTCTGTCTGTCTTCTAATCTAATTTCTAACTATTCAGCTATTACTGGCCAAGCTGGATTCAGACTAATCGAAGCAATTTTTTTTTCTAGATAAAATACAACATTTGCAACATGCTAGAGGAGCTAACCTTTTTATCTTGTTTCATGGTTCAAGGTATTATGAATATATTTAAAAAATAATTTTTGCATAGAGTCCATTCTTAACTGGGTCAAATGGAAACAAATAAGTACAAATTATGGTAAGTTTCTCCCAGTCTATGTAGCTGACTGGAAAATGAGCTAATGTTTTAAAAGATTGTAGTATAATTTATGTAGAATCAAAATTACCCTTTTTAGTTTACAGTTCTATGAGGTTTGACAAATACATTCAGTTATATGACCACCACAGTTGTATAGCCAACACAGTTAAGATAAATAACATTTATCATTGTCAGTGGATCTGGAATTAGGCAGGCCTAAATTTAAACCTGGATCTGCCACTTCCAGCCAGCATGTCATTGAACATTTTCTTCACATCCAAAATACATCTTCATATCCATTTTTTGTCAGTTACTTTCCTTGCTCCCAGCTTCTGGCAACGCGTAGCTGTTTCCTGCACCTATTGTTTTACCTTTTCCAGAATGTTATATAAGTATAAAATATGTAACTTCTTTCTCTGGTTTCTTTCATGTAGCTTAATTATTTGAGATTCAGCCATGCTTTTGTATGTGTCAATAGTTAATTCCTTTCATTCCTAAGTAGTATTCCATTGTGTGGATGTAGCATGGTTTGTTTATCCACTCACAAGTTGAAGGTTGCCTACAAGTTTTGGTAATTATGAATAAAATCACAATAAGCATTTATGTACGGGTTTTCGTGAGAACATAAATTTTCATTTCTCTCAGGTAATGTCTAAGAGTGGGTTGCCAGGTCATATGGTAAGTGTTTTGAACTGTTGTACAAAATATCATGAAAGACATGTCATACTGATTTTTTAATTCAGTAATTCTAGAGTTACTCTGACTTCTAATATTAAGCATCATGTAAGATTTTCTTAAACAGTCATCCATTATGAGCATAGCTTATTGCGTTTTAAGTAACTGCTCTATACAAGAATTTGTATTATTATACTACGTAGTCCCTCAGAGTATGTCACCATATGGGCTGCTGATTTTCTCTGAATGGATTCAGCCAATGATTTTTGGATTTTCATCTAGTATTTTGTAGATTTTTTCTTCTGCCTTCACAATTTGCTAGTTTGCCCTCTTCTTATTTACTATATTTTATCTATTGCATCATAGTAAATTAAAGTAAATAACTAGTTAAATTGTTGGTTACCTAAGAACAGATAGGCTCTGAATGAGGGCATCTTTTTTAGGTGTTCTCATGAGAAGTGCATCTTTCTTTCGTTCTAGATACTTTATAAAATCTACTTTTCTAAAAACCACCCCCCCCCTTTTTTTTTGCAGGCTCTTTTATTATTTTCCAGAAACTTGATACTCCTGATTAAGTAATTTCTTTGGTATTATCTTAATGGTAAAGATGGACTCACATCCCAAATGTGCCCTGTGTTCCATACCAGCATCGAACATCCCCATCCTGCACTACATAATTTTAGATTTACTTCCTCCCTCTTCAAGATTGTATTCTTGAGGTGTCTGGGTGGCTTATTCAGTTAAGTGTCCAACTCTTGGTTTGGGCTCAGGTTGTGATCTCAGGGGTTGTGAGATCTAGCCCAGGTCAGGCTCTGTGCTCAGCAGAGAGTCTGCCTGCATTGTCTTCCTCTGCTCCTCCCCCCACTTGCACAAACTCTATTTCTCTCTCCAAAATACATAAATATTTAAAAAAGAGGTTTATTTTATTATTTATTTATACCTGTTTCTCAGATTGCTCAGAAAACTCATTTATTGCCTTATTATATACTGTTTTATAATGTTTTAAAGCTTATCTTAGCTACAAAATTGCCAAGCTTGTCTTAGATATATTATTGCCAAACCAATAAATATTTAGAGTGATTGCTTGATTAGATGATATAAAGCAGCATTACTAAGAGTATCATCTTACTGAATTTGTATACTTGATGTTCTGAGCCTGTCACAGGGTACTATTAACAACAAAATGAAACAAAATAAAACCCTACATTCTGACTGTTGATATCACCAGATGATAGAGAAAAGCCCCATTTGATTCCAGATGGAGTAGAACAGAAGCCTAAACTTCATTCAGCTGTTCCCCTTCTTTTTAGACTGTTATTCACCTAAAAGAGAAAAAAAAAGATTCATCCCTATAATTAATGTACCTAAGACAAGGAGGAGGGGGAGCTTATGGAAATAAGCAGAGAAAAGTGAGGATGAAAATGATCCATACTTACAAGCAGGGAGGGAGAACATAAACCTTAGTAATTTAGTTTGTAAAAACTTCTCTGAAATTTGAGATATGCATGGTATATGAATTGTCTCTAAACCTTCTCCTTTGCAAAAATAGAAAAGCAAAAGGCAACTAATAATGAAAATAAGTTGAGTGAGGTGACAGCTTTGTCATTTTTTAAATTGGATTCACTCTCTTCTTCCCTTCCGGAATGACGCACCCAAGGCTCTACCTCACAGCTGTCAGTTTAGTTACCTCCACCGTTACTAAACCCTGCAGTGAAGGTTCCATTAGAATAAATCTACCAAGAGTGGCTATTTATATGCCTCTCTCTACATCTCTAAATATAATTGAAGACTGCTTCAATATAAGATTTCAGTTAGTTTTTTAATGGAGCAAAACCTTGGATTTGCAGAGTGATGATAAGCCCCTTAACACACATTGAGAGCGGAACGAGACTCTGAGTTCCAGCAGTGAGTGGAGGGAAGAATTATGAGTCCACTATTCCAGTTCTGAGGACCATTCTCCTTAAACCTATGGCATGGGTAATGTCCTCTTGGCTAATTGTACTGCTTTCTAAAGGATTTCATAAGGCTGTCCATTATGACTACCTGTTGTTAGGCAAGTATCCCCATTGCATAAATGGGATTGCTGAGGTCCACAGTGGGCTTCCCAAGATGGCATGGTGAATAAGGGAAATGAGGTTAATAAGCAGCAAGCCTCCATCTAACCACAGTTTTCAGTGTGGAACTCCATGTTAACAAGGTTAACCCTTGGAATTGGTTGCTTGTCTCAAATTTAAACTAAAATTTAAATTGAATTCACTGCTTCAAGTAAATGACTTATTTTGAAACAGTGTTTAAGAGCCCATGCTCCTGGGCAGCCTGGGTGGCTCAGCGGTTTAGCACCGCCTTCAGCCCAAGGCCTGATCCTGGAGACCCAGGATCGAGTCCCATGTCAGTCTCCCTGCCTGGAGCCTGCTTCTCCCTCTGCCTGTGTCTCTACCTCTCTCTCTCTCTGTCTCTCATGAATAAATAAACAATTTTTTTTTTTTTAAAAAGAGCCCATGCTCCTGAACAAACTGGTTTCAATACCATTCATTAAATCACTAGATAAATCATTCTAGTTAGGTAAATTACATGATTGCACATCAGTTACTTCATCCATAAAACTGTGTTAACACTATTTTTTTCTGTGATCACTAAGTGCAATAATTTATATATATATATGTATATATATATATATATCAACAAATACCCCTATTTTTCTTTAGTTTTTAGGATTGTATTTCTTTATTCATGAGAGACACACACACAGAGAGGCAGAGACATAGGCAGAGGGAGAAGCAGGCTTCATGCAGGGAGTGCGATGCGAGACTTGATCCTGGGACACCAGGATCACACCCTGAGCTGAAAGCAGATGCTTGACTACTGAGCCACCCAGGCATCCCCAATTATACCTATTATTACAAGATCTTTAAAACATTGGTTTGCAGTTATATAGGATAAACTAATATTGAGTAGTAACATATTAAGTAAATAACACCTGGCCAAAGTAACTTAGAAATGTCTTTATTAGTTGAATATTGATTTAAGAGAAAAAACACACTTTGGATAGATCTCTTACCACTAACTAAGGAGTTCTGCTTCTCTATTAATTTAATGTAAAACAATTTCAGTATTATCTTTGCAACATACAATTTTAAAAGTTAAATTTACTGCAAGGAAAGTAATAAATTCATTTGAAGTCCATTATGAATGATTTTTCTATTATGTCTTGATTTAGCAGTGCCATTGCTTCCTTTCATTAAGCCAGGTAATAATGAGATGGCCATATTTGACCGCTCAGGAAGTGCATAGAAATGAAATGCAAAAATGAAGTCTGGTGGCTTTAAATTGAAATGAACCCTTCTGTATCCATTTTTGAACCAGTATCTCAAACACTCTTGAATTTAAACTACCTCCATGAAGGAATGCTTTTGTGTGGCCAAAAATCAAATGCAGATATCAGGAATTCTAAATGCTAATGTTATAGCAAGTCTATTTCCAATGGCCATACCAGTTTTTCTTAGTGTTTCTGTACCTCTTCTCTTTTTTAAAATCAGTTGAATATGGCTTTAATTTAACATTTGTGAAGTTAAGAATCTCTTAAATTCTTCAAATGAGTGACTCCATAAATGTAAAATCTCATTATTAATTCCCAGGAGTGCTAAAAAATTACTTAATGTTTGTAAAGTACCTTGAAGATGAAAATGGTGATGTAAGCACTAAGTGTTAAGTTTATTAAAGAAAACCATGTTACAGCTGTTTGCTGATGAGCACTTTTTAAATTTCATTTCACTGAACTCCTTTCAAAAGTTCACTGAGGCATGGTGAAATGTTTTTCCAGCACTCCAGCAATCTTTCCCATGCTGCTGCTGCTGCTGCTGCTTCCTCTTTTTTGTTTGTTTTGCTTTGTTTAATCTTTTTAGTCTAAAGTCTTAGGAATTCTAATTTTCTCTTTTTAACTGTTACCTTTGCTGCCATTTCAAAGCCTATATATAATACCTTAAATTGTATGCAAGTGAGTTTCACTATAGATGCACTATTATCTTTTTACTGTAAAGATATCAGTAGAGCCTTCTGCTCATACTTACTTAATGAATTATTTGTATGTCAATTAAAATCATACCAATATTTGAAACAATTAGGAGAATATTGAGTAATAGAAGAAATTATAGCATACTCCACTTTTTATTTTTCTATGTATTCTAGGGTTACAGAGTTCACTAATACAAGAGTGTGTTTTGTCCACTCATCAGTCAGATGTAATATGAAACACAAGCACCCTCACGACAAAACAGAAAACCTAAAATATCCCAAAGCTTCTGTTGTTACTGTTGTTTGGCAGAAATTATGTTCTTACTTGGAGTCACTGTCATTTAACATTTTTATATGGGACTTACTTCTCACCTCTTTATTGCTTAGCAAACACAAGAAACCATGACTTCTTTTGTCTTTTACTGTGTTCTGTTAAAATACTTTTCAAAATGTTAAAATCAATAGGTTAATGATCACTTAAAAAATGGTAAGTGATATGAATTATCCCTACTAACTTAATGAAGGTTATTTAAAAAAAAAAAAGTGGTCTTGTTTGAATTTCTCACATTTAGAGAGCAAAGTACTTTTTTCAGGTGTGATTAAATTTACCTGAGCTATCTCTTTTATATTTCCATGCTCATCTCTAGTTCTAATTCATGGGGAAAAAATTAAAAAGCCTATAAGCACACAGATAAGTCATCTCCCACTGAAAATTATTTGATATCTCCCTTTACCCCATTACGTATCTTTCTGAGATCTCTATCCATGTAGAACAGCAGTGAACTGATCTCTGATTTTAAAATGCCTGTGTAGTAATAATAGCAAAAGTAGCTGAGGGTAGCTAGCTAGCTATCTTGCCAAACAGAGATTAGAATGACAAAATGACCAGTCGAAAACAAGCAGCAACAGTTGGCCAGATTGTGGCCACAGAGAGCTGGGATACAGGAGAAAAATATGATGAGAGAAGACAATCAATCAGTATTATGGGAATGTATGCCCTTGGCTTGGCCTCTCTTCTTGCACACTGTCTCCTTCTATCTCCCTTTCCAACATTTCAACCTCTACTAAGGAGTTGGTAAAGAAGTAGTGCCATGAGATATAAGAGAAAGATTGACATCCCATTTCTTGGTACTTATGGGGTCACTCCACACTCTGACATAACGGGTTTATGCTTCCCACTCAATTAGCCAGTCAAAATGAGAATGTTCATTGTTTTAGGAAAATCCACATTGATATCCACATCTCCTAAATCTATTTGGCCTCAGAACACTTTTGTTTTCTGAAATACCATTAGCATCCCATTTCTGAAACCAGTGTTCCATAGAATACATTTTGAGGAACAGGCTTAAAAAAAGCAAAGAGGTTTAAGTATATTTTCAGTATACCACATTAAGGAAATATGCAATAGTTTTTTCCCAAGTTTTTCTACCAAAATAGTTCAAATAAAAATTACTTTATTTCTGAAAGTATTTATCTTTCACCTGTCAGATGCATTATGTATGACACTAATCATATCAGGTAACTAAGGGGTTGTTCATGTGTTGTTAAATAAACTTTGTCTTAAAACAGAGAGACGAGGAAAAAAGAAAACAAAAGCTCATGTTAACACTCTTCTTTTCGCTAAATGACTCAGACCTTTCCTTTAAAGTTTACAGTTCTAATGGCCTCTAAACCCTTCTTCACATCATTCTTGCCAGCCATGCTTATAAATCTTTTACATTCTAGAAGCTTAGAATGTTTCATTATTTATCTGTATTTGTTGGGGCCAGCCTTGATGAAGAAAACTATATATAATGGACTGCTTATCGCAAGGGCCTATAAAAGAAAAATAAGCTGATGGTGGTCTGTGAACTTGGATATGCATCAGAGGTGTCATTTTACCTACTATATGACAGGCAGAAGGAGACGGAGACCTGAAATTTAAGAATTTAGGGATTAAAAATCTAGCTACCTCTTCACATCAGGAAAAGGAAGGACATTTAGAGATGACCCTAGCACTACAGGTCTCAGTTTACTGCTGATTTACTTCCCTCTGTATAACATGAGAAGGAAAAAATATCTGTAGCTCATTTTGAGAAAACTGAGTATCTTTAGAGACCAGTGCCACTATTTGTAAATTTTAAAATAAGCCCATTAATAACAGCAGCTATTCAGGAAGCTATGCACAGGGTAATCATTTTCTATTCCAGCACACCTGAGATACTGTGTGCTTAGATTCATCAGACGCAAAATGCAGATAATAAGAACATACCTATGTTTTTAAGTATGTTTGAGGGGTAACTGCATTTTTGCTATCATCATTTATCAGTGAAAAGTTAAAATTCACTCTTCTAGTCTTCACATTTAAATGGTGATATGTGATTGTTTGGGAGCTTTGTTTTACTAGAGGAAGAAGAGATACAGTTTTTGATTTTCACTTTTATTACTTTGAAGTGGTTGTAGAATCTCAAGTTCAGGTCTAGGACTATCTTTATGAGAAATGTCTTGTTAAAAATAGAGTGATCTCTGGAAGAACAAACTTGATATTTGGTCATGTTGATAGACTTCTTTATACTTTTGATCTACTAGAACAGTCCCAATGTCTGTAAATGGAGTTCCTTTGCTGCAAAGTTTCTCTTATAATAGATTTTGTTACAGTGATAGAAAAGTAAATCCATACAGATTATTAATGAAGTTGGAAGCATAAATGTGCAAAGTTTACTGGCAGCTCTGCCTTTATCTCTACACCTAAATAAACTACAGCTAAATTGTGAAATTAATCACAATGAAGTCCCAGGCTCTGATAAGGATGCTGACACTGTATTTTATTTCTTTTGACACTGCAAAACAATTTAGCAAAGTTTTTTTAGATGGGCTTTTGCTTTTATTACAGAATCATACGGTATCACATGAGACCTTATCATTAATGGTGTATCATTCTAGTGATTCAGTAGTATGTTTGCTAATGATTTGCAGTGTTGCAAGAAAGCTATTTATAGCTCTCCTTTGTACTGGTCTTTATTATCTACTCTATTTGCTATGAAATATAGTGATCTATGCTAATCAAAACTTTTCAGTAGTTTGTTTTATAGTTTTTTAAATCATATCTACATGGGAGAAAAGGGATATACCCTTTATAGTAAATTATTTAACACTTCTTATAAAGTTCTAGATTTTTTTCCCCTGTTCTACAGTTTCCTAATACACTATGCCACAGCATAAAGACAGGCTTTGAGCTCTTCACTTACATAATATTGTGATTTGTGAATTTTCAATAAATAAAAAAATTTGACCCTAATAATTTAAAATCTCTTGCATTTTTGAATCCTTAAAACTTTCACATTATACCAAAATAACTATGATAATGTAAAACCACCAGTTCCAGTGTTCAGAACCACCTAAATGTGATTTTAATACTATTTTTAATAGAATATAATGAATGTATTAGAATTGACATGATACACTTATGTAAATTTCACAATTAGAGCTGCATAATTTATTCACATCAATATTAGACCTATATTTGATGTTCAACGATGCTTTTATTCACTTTAAAATGGTTTCTGTTCTGCTTAATTGGTTTGGATTTGCTCTGTCAGGTTTTTTTCCTTTATTTCCTTAGTGAGAAAGTTGCAGACCTGCTGTTTTATATTAAGTCTCTATTTTTTTTTTTGCAAGAAAGAAAAAGGCAAGCAGAAATCTAAGTCTGATTAAAGACAGTTTATTCAGAGTTTATGAACACTTCAAAAAATGTTTCTTGCCTTCAGTGAAGCATTATGAAAATCCCATGATACATCTTTCATAGAAAGTAGACACTAGAAAGTACATAAGCCATGAAATTGCATTAAAGATCATTATTTCCAAAATCATAATATTGACTATGTTCTGGAAAAATAGAGCACAATGTCATGGGGACAGCAGCACCACACCCTTCCTTATTGGTTTACTAACTCTTTCTATAGTTCTATTGGTTATACAGCAGTTAGCAATAATCTAAGATATATTGGTAAAATATTCTGTTATACTAGCAGTTTGAAAGTGTTCTTTTAACTCTTAAGTTGTTTCCAGAGTTAGTTAACAGAGAAGACCTAGGACCTTTGTCCTCAGTAAGCCATCTTCAGATTTTTAGTAAGATGGCTGACCCAAAAATGCCAGAACAAGAGCTAGATCATTCATCCATAGCAGTCTCTGTAGTTAATTGTATATCTTTGCATTATTCAGTGTAACAGTTGAAAAATCACTGTGGTTGCAATTCTTTAATTTCATGATTGTGGTTTTCTTCTCACTCTCTTATAGAGAGGAATCTTTCCTAGCTTCAAAAAAGTTGAATAGTCTATCTCCAAGAAAATAATCCATGGACTTTTTGAAGATACTATTATGTAATAGAGGGACATTTTCTCCACTTCGGAGAAACAGATTATGGGTTATTATTTTTAATCTGGTAGTTAATGATTGCTCGAGTTAGTTTACTCTTTGGAAATGTTGACATCAAACAAATTATAATTTCTTATATCCCTAGTTATTATCAACTCCATAAATTGATAATCACAGGAAATTATTAGAATAAAAATTATTTTAAGTTAAATTTGCACTTAATGTCATAGGGCCCTTTTAAATTATGGAGAGGTAATTCATCAAAATTACCCTTAGCAATGGGTAACTGTACAATGGTTTCTGCTACAGTACAACATATCTGATCCTAAAACTCATCCCACTATGCAAAATCATGAGATAAAAATCACAAGTATTTATGGGAAAATAGGGTTGGGTCTCAACATTTGAATTAGGCATGCACACAGATAAAAATGGAAACCTAATAAAAATAATAGCATAGTTTTAAACATTAAATGGTTAAGAAATACGTAAATGCTGCAATAAATATGTATTTTACTGTGGAAGAGACCTGACGTTTATTTACAAAGGAGTAGCGCTTGAAAGTTGTTGTGAGGAGGTGGAAGGAGAGTTACCTGAAATCAGATGGGAAGCTGGACCACCAGATGTGGATTGAAACACATATGGTAAACCGAAATAGCTGATAGATGTGTGAGGTTTGTGTGTGTGTGTGTGTGTGCGTGTGTGTGTCCATGCACATGCATGGACACACATATGGAATTTTGTGTATTCCTATGTAGCGTGGTTCAGTCAGGTACAGTTTTCTGTGTTCATCATCTGAGAAACAAAGTTGTTTCTCATATACAAAACAATGTATAATCAAATGGGAAATTTATGTCATGCTCAAATTATTCCCTGTTGGGAATTCGCGTTTTGAAAACAAGAGTGGAACTCACTGTGCATTTGAAAAATGAGCACACTGACTTTGTAATTGAAGATGATGAGAACCATGGTAAAAAGAGGGGACTGTTCAATTTTGTCATTCACAGTAGTACAATTCCATATGCAGCATTTTGATCTTTCCATCTACTGTTACGCAAAAGTGAACTTCAGCCCCTCTGTCCAACTTGATTCATTCACTAGAATTTGTTTTGCATTGAGAAATAAAATCTTGGGATCCCTGGGTGGCGCAGCGGTTTAGCGCCTGCCTTTGGCCCGGGGCGTGATCCTGGAGACCCAGGATCGAATCCCACATCGGGCTCCTGGTGCATGGAGCCTGCTTCTCCCTCTGCCTGTGTCTCTGCTTCTCTCTCTCTGTGTGACTATAATAAATAAATAAAAATTAAAAAAAAAAAGAGAAATAAAATCTTACCTAGAGGGATATCAGAATCTGTAAGACTGTGGAGTATTCATGTAGCATTTAACAGTCTCTCCTGTCAGCTTTCTTGTTTTCTATTTCTAGAATTTGTGCTTACCAAGCCAGTCAGGACAAACAAACATGCAATTCTGTGTTCATTTAATAAATGAATGAATTTAAAGGAGTACGTGAAAATGTGGGACATGCAAAAATGTATTCAAGCTATACTATTTCCTGTTGTGTTTTTCTGCAGGACAAAAATCTGCTGTGATGTGTTCCTGGACCCTGAGAAAAGTTAACAAATATTATAAAGGAATGGGCTTTGACAAAATTCAGTGCTTCTGTGGCTCTTGAAATGTGCTTTCATATTCGGGGGCTGGACTCCAGTGCACAGAGTAGAAAAATAATAAGTCCTTTGAGCTGAAACTTCATAGTCACTGTGGGATATTCAAGAAGGAGACCATTGGGGAGAAAGATAATATAGTCATAGCTTTGAACTTGTCCTGGATTTTACTTGCCAGAAACCAAGTGAGAGTCACTCTGACACCTTATTATTACTAGCTCTTTCTCCAAGTAGGAAAAAGTGCTCCACAGTCCACGTTGATAAAAGTGAAGGGAGTTCACAGATAAGAGAGAAGGTGGTCTTGAATTTTAGTGTGAAAGGGAAATGTGCTAAGACTAAGATCTACTCCAAGCCTTAATTCAGAGCCTACTTCCAGTGGTAGGTCTCTCCTGCCCTTCTGATCCAAGTTAGGTGTCTCTTTTGTATTCCCAAAGCACTTTTCAGGCTACATGATATTTCTTGGTTTTCTGTTTCCTGTTGTGGGGTGAGGACAGAAATGTCTCTGTCTCATTTCCTATTACATGCCCTAGTGTTTCATTATGTCTCAGGTAGAGTTGGTGCTTAGTAACACACATGAATGAGTGAATAAGAATTAGAACTCAAAAGCTTACAGTTTACAAGAAGAGATAAAAGATAAACATACAAAAGGGCTAAGAAATAATACGGCATGTTATGATAGAATGAACAAGTAGTACCTAAGAAAGCAGCACACAGAGAATATTCATTCATTCAGTCAGTCAGTCAGGAGTTACCTGCTGTATCCCTGCTAAGTTGCACTGTGTTAGATGGCATAGTGAATTAGAAATACAGAGTCCCGGCCATCAGGAGCTCAGAATCTAGTGAAGTACACACACATTACCTAAAGGAAACATAAAGTATGATTCATGATTTGGTAAGAATGATTACAGGGCAGGGGCACCTGGGTGGCTCAGTGATTGAGAGTCTGCCTTTGGCTCAGGTCATGATCCCAGGGCCCTAGAATCAAGTCCTGCATTGGGCTTCCCACAAGGAGCCTACTTCTCCTTCTACCTATGTCTGTGCCTCTCTCTGTGTGTCTCTCATGAATACATAAATAAAATCTTAAAAAAAAAATGATTACAGAGCATGACTGGGAAGTCCTAATCCACAAGAGCAAGCAGTAAGGACATTTTTAAGGAGATGATATTGAAAAGTGACAATTGAAATACGGGGAGGGGCAGGAAGAAAAGGATGAATCTGTGCTTGGACTTTGAGGGCAACAGGGGCTCAGTTGTGTGAGAACAAGAAAGAAGGCTGGTTCATCTGGAGATGAGTGAGCCAGGCACGAGGCACTGGAGAGGCAGTTAGAGAAACGGGCTGGAGCCAGACCATACTTGGTAGAAGGTTCAGATTTCAGTCAGGATGAGTTGTGTGCATTTGTCAAAATTTAGTGAATTTGAACTTCATATTTATCAATTCTAATTTGTGTAAATCTCACATTAGAAAAAAACCCTAAACAATGTGATGTGGGATGAGCACTGAGTATTATACTATATGTTGGTAAATTGAATTTAAATGAAAACTAAACTAAACTAAATAGGTAACTCTGGTTAATGGTTAATGGTCATCCTTAAATATTTAGGGGAAAGTGTACTCGGATCTATAATTTATTTTCAGATGCATCCAAAAAGTGATTGATTGATTGATTGATCAATTGGTAGACAGTTGGAGGAATGGATAGATATATAGGAATGTGATTAAAGAAGTAAAGTTACTAATAAGATGTACGTGGTAGATCCATAGATGCTCACTGTAAAATTCCTTCACCTTTGCCATATGTTTGTATTAATATTCATAATAAAACTTTGAAAAAAGAAGAAAATGCTAATGTTAATGATAATAAGGAAAGATATAATAATCATGCAAAATCACACAACCAAAAGGCAGGATTATTCTAGCACATTTCCATTTGATTATTCTTCTATGAATTTTTTTTTTTTTTTTTTAAATTTTTTATTTATTTATGATAGTCACGGAGAGAGAGAGAGAGAGGCAGAGACATAGGCAGAGGGAGAAGCAGGCTCCATGCACTGGGAGCCCGATGTGGGATTCGATCCCGGGTCTCCAGGATCGCGCCCTGGGCCAAAGGCAGGCGCCAAACCGCTGCGCCACCCAGGGATCCCTCTTCTATGAATTTTTATTTTAATGGAACTGGTACCTGCTTTTATGCGAGTAGGTATATCCCCATAGCTTTAACGACATAGCAGATTATTTGCATGGTTTTACATCACTTAGACTATCAATTCTTCTGATAAGGTACTTCATCAGAAGTTAGTATAAAGACAAATATGTGAGACAAGAACTCCTCAATCCTCCACAGTCCACCTATCAATGCAGCAGAAAGGCAGTCAACACACTCATGTCTATTGGTGTGATCAGCTATAAATAAATTAATAAATTATGCTATTTAATTTTTTTTTCACATTCAAGGTTGACTTTAAGATAAAAGAAAGAACTGTTCTTTCTTTGAAAATTAACTAAAAATGCCCAGGAGTCTCAGTCTACTCAGTAGTTTGGCTTGTAACTGAACAATAAAAATTTAAGTAGCATAGTCTGAAGGCTGTGGGACAGAGATCTCTCTTCCTTGATGAGTTGTAACCCACCATGCCCATTTCACTGATAAATTAGTGCATCACAGAATCACATTAGAAACCTTGTGCTTGGTCTCCCTATGTTTTCAATGAAAACATTTCTCTTTTATTGATGTTTATTCTTATTGACCCTCTGAGGTCAGAAGACAGAGTTTCTTTATTAAATCAGTAAATCAGGGGTATTTAATTGGCTCTAGAAACTTCTGAGTGATCTTGGCCTATTCCAGCCCCAAACAGGGTTCTGACCAACCACTGTGAATTCTGCTTTTCCAGGAAGGTAGGGGGTGAGAGATTATAACAAGCTCTGTGTAAGTAGTCAGTCACTCATTGCCTTCAAAGCACTGATTTTCTTGGTGTAGGCAATGTGCCAAAATCAATGTTTTTGACTCACATAAAGAAATAGTTTAGCATTCAGAAAACTATATGGTTATTTCCCTTTTTCTGAAAAGCCAGCAGACATTAAAAAATAAAATACATCATAGGATTTTTACAGAGGAACTTATTTTTATTCTCCATGTTACATAGAAAATAATTAGATGATTGTTGGCATTAGGAACTGTGCTAAGGTCAATGATAAGGCAGAAACGAGGAAAGCAGACTTTCATAATGAGAGTAAATGGCCCGGAGTCTACGAGAAATTGCTGAGAATCCTCTTAGGGTGGCACCACTGCTAATTAAAACCTGAGAAACAACACCAAAATTGTTCAGGAAACATGGATACTCATTGAAGAACCAACCTTGAGGGTCATTCCAATTTCCAAACTATATTCGTTGGAATTTGAGTTTTAAAAAATGTCTCCAGAGCTGCACCACCTCATTTATTCATTACCTTTTACATCTCTTTCAGTTGGTTCCTTTGGTTTTCTGTTCTTGTGTTTAACATCATTATTACTTGATATGGGGCAGTGAGAAGTGAGGGAAGCAAGTTACTGAGAAATCATGCCTGTGGCAAGTATTTCTAGACTAGAGAGTGCAGACTCATTTATCACCATCATTATCACTAAAAAGCTATGGGTCAGGAGTGTATTAAGTTCACTGTGTTTCATCATTGTGTACTAAATTGGGGTTAATTAAAATGCCTTTTTAAAAAGTACTTTTCTGAATACACACACACACACACACACACATTTTTGCTCCTGTCTTTTTAAAAGAAGTCATTATTCTATGCCTTGTAGGAAGAAACAGAATATGTATAGGGCAAGATTTCATTTTTCTAGACTAGAAAAGGGAAAAAAATCAGCTAAGAAATTGTGACTTTCAGGCATGTAGATGGTTCTACCACCATGCAAAGGCTATATTCCATTTTAAAAATATCATTATGTTTTACTCCCTATTCTCTTGATTTTTTTTTTTTTTTTAGTAGACTCTATGCCCAGCATGGAGCCCAACATAGGACCCAACGTTAGGGTCAAACGTGATCATGAGATGAAGATCTGCACCAAGATCAAGAGTTGGACACTTAATGATCTGAGCCACCAAGGCACTTATCTCTTGATACTATTTAAAAAGCAAAAGTACCCTCAATCTCTGCTTTCAGTCTTTGAAATAATAAATTTCCTTCCCTTATGGTTCTGAAGCTAAGATATGGATAGGTTTTGCCTGGGAAACACATTTAAAGATTTCTCAGCTCCATTACCAGAGATTTTGATTCAGTAGGACCATGATGGGACCCAGAAATTTGTGTTTTAAGAATTCTCAGAGGAGATCCTAATGCATGTGAACCTGGGACATATTTTGAAATACTTTGCTCTTTATCACCCTGCAGAATGTAATGGAGTTGAGCAAGAGATTCTATGAAACTGCACAGGAAAGGAAACCAAATTGACAAGGTGGTAGCACTGGGATTCAAACTGAGTGCTAAAGGTTGAGTGGGAGTTACCAAGTCAGGCAGTTGGGAAAAATGGTGATGGGAGGATGAGGACATTTTAGATAAAAGTAAATTCAATTCAAACATTTGGGGACTAGAGGGAAAATGATGCTTTCTGAGGTCCACAGATAGATCTATCTGGATAAGAATGTCATGTAGGTGTTTGAGGAGACATGCTATAAAGATGAGGTTGGAGAAGGCAGTTGAGATCAGAGTACAGAGACTTTGTAGTCAGGTTAAAGATTTAGGGCAACATCCTGTAAGGCACGAGTAAGACTCCTGTAAGCTCTTTGCCCTTAGCACCACTCCTGTGCTCTTTCATGTTCTTGGGCTCCATGTAACTTTGGATCAATTGTCATCCTAAGACCTGCTTTTGATGCAATTGCCATTACCCCTGAAAGGGTGGAAACTACAGAAATAACAGGTCATAATATAACTTGCACAAGGAATGGCTTTTTGAATATATTTTATTTGATGATATCTGCTACTAATAATTCAAACTGTTCTCGTCATTGACTTTGGCTCATAAATAGTAGGAAGAGAATAGTCATGTTGTGGTAAAAGAATGCCACGTAACAAAGATAAAAGGAAAAAAACTGTCTAAACTTCTGCTGTTTGGGTCCTGTAGTTTGTAGTTTTAGGTGTATTTCTTTTCTACTTGGTAACTGAAGGCAAACCAAGCATTTTTTTAAAGCTTTTATTTATTTGTTTATTTGCTTGAGAGGGAAGAGAGAGATAGCTGGGGTTGGGGGGAGCAGAGGGAGAGAGACAAGCAGACTTTGTACTCAGCAAGGATCTCACTACCCTGAGCTCATGACCTGAGCCAAAACCAAAGTCAGATGCTTAACTGACCATACCACCAAGGTGCCCTAAACCAAGTATTTTTTAAATCATTCCTTTTTAGTACAATTTATTATGACATGTAAATAAATAAGTAAATATCACAATCCTGCTCCATAAATTAATGTTATGGTACACATTGATCTTTAGACTAAAGAAATCTTATATTCCTGTCTTTTGGCCATTTATTTTTTATTAAGTTACTCCTACTTATTTTCTCTTTCTGGTTAAGGATATGTGTGTGTTTAAATGTGTGCTTATGTGTTGAGAATTGCCAGTCAAGAAATGACAAGAAAACATGCAATGAAATGTAAGTAAACTAACTTGAGCTTTAACTAGATGTGTTGACTTCTCTGCTGGGAATGTGACTTCTTTGGCCCTGCTCTGATCACATCAGTGTACAGACACCTTTAAATGGAAAGCTTAGAGCCTGCCAGGAAGCATTTTGTTCCCCTTTCCTTTGTCTCCATTTAACTTCAAAAATGGGAGGATTTGATATTTTTTATCTGCCAAGTAGCTGTCAACACAGCTAGATTTTATTTCCTCGTGTTTCATTTTTTGATCTGAATTAAAACTTGAACAAGTAAACAGCTACCACTCTAAACACGTACTGGGGCAAGAAAAGTCTTTTACTCCCTTGAATACTCTGTAGAATGCAGACAGGACCATACAGGAGTCTGTATGAGAAGACCATAAACTCCAGTTAGGTTTTGTTTGTTTGGTTTTTAAACAATCACTAACTTATATAAAGGAAAATGCAAAGTGCTCCTTCAAGTAGAGATCAAATTCTGAAGACAATCTTTACGGATTGTTTCAGACATCTAAATGCTACTTTTCAAGTGCCCCCTAATGAACTAGAAGAGGTCTTCATTAGCAAATTTGCTTGCATTTGGTCTACACAGCAGTGAAAGGCTTGCTTAGGGTGGGCTCTGCTTTCTCAGATTGCCCTCCTTAAACAAACAGAGCAAAGGAAGAAAGCTTTTAGATGTATAACATGAACCATTACAAGAAGCTGAAAGTCAACCCCTGAAAGAAAGGAGCTGTTTAGTGGGTTTCCAGTTAAGGATCTGGGTGGTGCTGGAAACAGAATGGAAGATAATAGACTCCTAGTGATGGGGCTGTCAGGGGACAGAAAACTGTAGCAGCTTTGTGGGAAAATAGAATTGCTGGGTTTGCCCACTTGACCTTTACTCTGAATAGATAGGCTTAAGAAGATCACAAAGGGCTTTGCAAAAAAAAAAAAAAAAAAAAAAAAAAAAAAAAATTGGTCTGCTCAGTTCTTTTGGTGCCTGAAACTCCTCTTTTATTCTGGGGAGTTTTAAATTTGTTTCTTGGTATCCTTAAAGGGATTCCTTGAAATCCCTATTATCATACCATAAGTATGTGTTTTAAATGGAGGCATTGCTCAGTATATGGCCACCGGGTTCCCTACGCAGCAGCGAGTCAGTGTGTTGAGGAGGAAAGATGGCTGGATAGGGACCCCAGCATCCTACACTCCACATTATCACTTCTTATCAAAGGCAGTCATTGAGTCCCCCTTCTGTTTCTGGGTAATTGCATTTAAATCAGAAGCACAATCACCATTTGAAAGCACAATGTATATCAAATGCATATATACTGCTATGTAGATGAAAGCCTTGTAGATTAATGGCCAGCATTTTCAGAAAATAGGGCTTGACAGCAGTGGTTCATGTAAAAAAGATCTGGGAGATTTTTGTTAAGTACCAATTGAATACATGCCAAGGTTATGATGTGGTAGCCAACAACCCCATTTAATCTTAGCTGCATTTATGGAGTTATAATTTCCTGCCCTAAGATGCATGGACAGTGATTGCACATTAAAAAATAAAAACTAAATAAAATTATGCCCAGTTGTGAACATCACACTTCCAAACAAAATTGCCAATTTGAGAATATACAGAGGAGACCACTTCTCAAACCTTTGAAAAGAGAGTTGATCATATTTAACATTGAAAAGACTTGTGATTAGGTTGGAAGAGAATGATAGGCATGATCACATTCTTCTTATGTAGAAGAATATCGTTTGTGAGGCTCCAGAAAATTGATAGTTCCTTAAACCATAAAAATATATGTGAGAATAAAGGACAGAAGGATTAAAGAGATAATAGAAATATTAAAAAAATAAAATTTACACAAAAAAGAAGCAAATATTTAACTTCTTTTGATGTTGAAATGGATGATATCAAATGAAGAAACCATAGAAGAAATGTTGATAGTTATGAGAAGGAATATATAAATTATTCAAAACTTCTTAAAAGTTATAATAAAAAATTGAAAATAAAAAGAAACTGAAGACACTTTAAAAATTATATTCTACCAAGAATAGTTAATGACATGGATAAATATTCACATTATATTATTATTTTTGAGTAAAAGATCACTAGATTGGGGTGCCAGGCCGACTCAGTAGATAGAGCATGTGATTCTTGGTCTTGGGGTCATGAGTTTGGCCCATGCTGGGCCTAGAGCCTACCTAAAAAAAAACAAAAACAAACAGATCAATAGATCATAGTTTAATTTTTATGGTTGAAATATATATTAAAATAACTACTAAGAAATCCTTTTCAGTAGATTTTTCAGGTGAATGAATTTTAGGTTTTTAAGTTTTTTGTGGTATTCTTATATTTTTCCAAACTTTATAAATTAATCCTATTTTCTTTATGTCTGTAGAAAGTTACATAAAAGGCAAAGAATACAAAAAAGAAAAGAAGTGGGTTAATATTTAGACCATATGGGTAGGTAAAGTTGATGAAATGAAGATATTTCTAACAGTTAAACATCTAAGAATATCTCATAACCTATGAGCCATGCCCTTCAATGGAAGACTGTATGTAGAAAAATCACTGTAAATCAGAGATACAGTAAAATGGATTTCTTTAATGGGAGGAGGGAGCCTGCATTTGGAGATCTCAAATGCACTTTCAACACTAAACTTCCAGTGGGTGGGGAAGGGTTACAGTTTGAAAGTTATGTAGATTGGAAATGAAAAGTGACATAGAAATCTAAGACCTCAGGTTATATAGACATTTTTTTAAGGAAAAAAAAAAAAAAGGAAAAAACAAGCGAAAAAATGGGATTCAGCAAGTTATTATAATGGACAAGAATGTAGCTCATTAAAATTTTCTGAACCCTATTCCCATTCTTCTACCTTTCAATAGAGATTTAATAGTTCCTGGTTGAAAGTATGTTTCTTTGGATCCCAGTCCAACCACTTCTGGTTTCTGTAATTCTCTTTGCCTCAGTCTCCTGATATGTAAAAGTAAAAGGATTATACTGAAGAGCTTGCTGGGAGGACTGAGCACTTTCACATAGTATAATGCAGTCACCAGAAATCCTGACGTATGTAGAAAATCAGTATTACCTGTTCTTCACATACTAAAAAAAGTATCTATATATGATAATTTGGGTATTTTATTTTATTTTTTAGTTTATTTATTTATGAGAGACAGAGAGAGAGAGAGAAGGAGAGGGAGAAGCAGGCTCCATGCAGGGAACCTGATGTGGGACTCGATCCGGGGTCTCCAGGATCACACCCTGGGCTGATGACAGCGCTAAACCACTGAGCCACCAGGCTGCCCAAATTCGGGTATTTTAACTTTGGCTTCTATGGATAGGCATATATGCACGGGGGTGAGTGGGGGAGAGGTATGGTAAGGGCTATTTTCCTTTATTTACTTCTTTATTTTAATCATATCTTAGTATCTGCAGAAGTCACTCACCAGGTTTTTCATCCCCCAATGTGATTTATTAAGAATTTCATGAATCATGGGGTACCTGGGTGGCTCAATGGGTTAAATGTCTGCCATTGACTCAGGTCATGATCCCAAGGGTCCTTGGAATTGAGCCCCTAGTCAAGGCTTCCTGTTCAGTGGAGAGCCTACTTCTCCCTCTCCGTCTTTCCCCTGGTGCTCTCTCAAATAAATAAATACAATCTTAAAAAAAAATAATGAATCAGAGAGAGCAAAAAAGAAAGACCTTATAACTTTTCTTTTATGTAAGGGATGATGGTTTTTTACATGTGAATTAATGCTGGCCTTTTTACTTAATATTTAATGATGGTGGAAACTGATTAGTTTTGTTGTACAGTTAGTTAACTGTGTTAAGACCTTCTAGCTTAGACTATGAACATAAGTCTGTTCATTCTACAATGACTATATAGAAATGCTTGCTTCACTGTCATGGATGTCTTCAACTTTAGAAGACTATAGAGGTGTGAGGGAGTGTTTGCTTTAAAATTACTAGAGCCTAGCTTTTTTTATTTTTATTTTTATTTTTATTTATTTTTATTTTTTTTAATTTATTTTTTATTGGTGTTCAATTCACTAACATACAGAATAACCCCCAGTGCCCGTCACCCATTCACTCCCACCCCCTTCCCTCCTCCCCTTCTACCACCCCTAGTTCGTTTCCCAGGGTTAGCAGTCTTTACGTTCTGTCTCCCTTTCTGATATTTCCCACACATTTCTTCTCCCTTCCCTTATATTCCCTTTCACTATTATTTATATTCCCCAAATGAATGAGAACATATAATGTTTGTCCTTCTCCGACTGACTTACTTCACTCAGCATAATACCCTCCAGTTCCATCCACGTTGAAGCAAATGGTGGGTATTTGTCGTTTCTAATGGCTGAGGAATATTCCATTGTACACATAAACCACATCTTCTTTATCCATTCATCTTTCGATGGACACCGAGGCTCCTTCCACAGTTTGTCCATCGTGGCCATTGCTGCTAGAAACATCGGGGTGCAGGTGTCCCGGCGTTTCACTGCATCTGCATCTTTGGGGTAAATCCCCAACAGTGCAATTGCTGGGTCGTAGGGCAGGTCTATTTTTAACTCTTTGAGGAACCTCCACACAGTTTTCCAAAGTGGCTGCACCAGTTCACATTCCCACCAACAGTGTAAGAGGGTTCCCTTTTCTCCGCATCCTCTCCAACATTTGTTGTTTCCTGCTTTGTTAATTTGCCCCATTAAGCTCACATGAATACATTACACCTTTCTCAGGCATTCAGGAATGGACACAGAGTTTTCACTATGTAAAACTTTAATTTACATACATTCTTTACATGATGAAAGTCTTTACAAGCTTTCTGTGCATTAAGTTACTGTTGACATTCTGCTCTGAACACGCATTAACAGTTTACACCATTCAAAGCATGCATGGTTGGGACAGGTGTCCATCCTTCCCTGCCTCCTGGGACTTTCTCTGGTTTCCTGAAGGTGCACAGCAGCTGTCAGGGCTCCTGACCCTGACCAAGGGTAGGAGTTTTCACGTTTTAAAGAAAAAAGTTGGAGATTACTTATACTTTTGGATGTCTGCTCTCCATTTTAAAGGGCATGTGTCCCTAAAACATTTTTGAAATATATCTGCTTTGTAAAATATCTTTTGTTTCTCATTTATCTTCCCCAATTTCCAAACATATTGGATGTTGAAAATGAAGACAGAAGAAAACTCAAATGTATTTGTTTGAATGGAAAAGAACAATATAAAACAGTCTTTTATGTCTTGTGAGTATATTTTGTGAAAGCTTTTTCTTTTCTTTTTTTTTTTAATTATTATTTATTTATTTATGATAGTCACACAGAGAGAGAGAGAGAGGCAGAGACACAGGCAGGCTCCATGCCCCGGGAGCCCGACTTGGGGATTCGATCCCGGGTCTCCAGGATCACGCCCTGGGCCAAAGGCAGGCGCTAAACCGCTGCGCCACCCAGGGATCCCCAGCTTTTTCAAACCTTGTAGTGGTTCATAGATGGAATCCCTTACATGCAATTTCATGACCTCATAATTCCATGTTACTTACAGCTGTTTAAAATTTTAAAGTATAACTATATTGGGAAAGGTAAGCCAATAGCAGTCATCTTGGTACCTCCTGCCTTATAAAAACAACCACTTGGATAAGCTGCCAGTGCACACAGGTAGAGGGGGTATTCATGTAGTCTGTCTTTAGCGTCACAGAAGTCCAAAATGCAGTTTTGTTTCCTCCAATCCCCAGAGAGATATTTCTGTTGAGATATTTGCATGACTTTCAGCTCAGGAAATTCTCTTTAGCAGAAAATATAATTCTTTCATATGGAAAGCTTGATCATTCCAGTAGGACTTGTCTGCATTTGTAAATGTTACTCCTTGGAGGGTAATAGGGAAGATCCACTGAGGTCAGACCACCACCACTTTATGTCTATTTAATAATAATGTTCCTGAGGTTGGAAAATTTAGAATTCTGCAATTGTAAATTGATATTTCTGTATTATGTATAAGCACAATGCCTGTAATCATGTTTGGGATTTCATTTTCAAGAATCTTAATCTCAGTGACTCCCTCCTAGGCTTTTTGTTGGTAGTGGTTTTGTATCTGAGAAAGAAAACACACCTAACCACACATATGTGTTAAACACACATAGAAGTACAGCAGTTTATCCACCCGCAGCCATTATCTGTAAAACTAATTAAAGAGAATAGCATATTAACATGCACACGGTTAAAGCAAACTCCATTTTCTCTAGAGTATTCTCTCAATGAGATACAAGAACTTTATCTCTGGCACAGTGGGTCTGAACTAATTGAGATGTCATTAAAACAAAAGGAACCGGTTAAGAAGGTTAGGGGAGAGGGATGTTGTTGCAAAATTGTTGATTCCCAAGAAGACATTTCTTAGTAAAAATACAGCTCCAGTGCATATCTAATCAGTGGCAGGAATGGGGGTGGGGTCGGGGGACAAAAGATAGAGAAAAAACCTGTCTCAAAGAGAGAGAAAAAAATCAAGACCCTAATTGAAATGGGAAGCACTCTCATTTTAGAAAATGTTTTCTTAACAGATTGCTCTAGCCCTCTGCCTCAAGGTTTTGATTAAATTAATGATGGTAGTGATAAGCTCCATTAGCATTGCTGTTTCCAGAGGGACATTTTCTACTGCCTTCTCTTTTCCTTCCTTCCCCAAATCTCAGGTATGACAATAGAATTGCTAATTGAGGCCAGAACAAGCCAAGAAGATGAACTTATTATTACTATGCAAATGCAGACAATCCAGGAAATTAATCTTTCATGTGTGCTACCTCAACGAGTACTGTTTCCATTATGGGCTTCATGTCACTCAGCTGGGAAGCTGTTGCTGCAGCTTGTCGTCGTCAGTGAGGTCTTGAACTTCTCTTTTTTGTTGCATGTTGCCTGCTGTCTTGGGACCAGTCAGCACATCTGACATGTGGTGCTCAGTTGGCCCTTGCTGTTACCACAGATCTTCCACTAGTACAAATAGATGAACTTGTTATGATCCATACGACATTATCAACTTGATTTCCTGTCTTGGAAGTAAAGGAAAAGGCAGCCAAATCCTACATAATAAAGCAGAGAAGAAGGATTTCAGTAGAAGAAACCATAAAATCCATTATAGGGGATATAATCGGGACTTTTCCATAAAGCGTAATTAGCTTAATGACAACTTTAGAAGACACAATAAAAAGAGTTACTTTACCTTAAACTATTCATAAACATTTGTGTGCCAAACACCATTATATTTCATATTCTCGTGAAAACTATTATGTTAACAATTGACCCTCTGTGTGTGTGTGTGAAAAAGAGAATGTGCAGTACCAGTGAGTATGAGGTAATTTCAGTTTTAACTTTCTGATTCTTACGTTGGGTCAAATATCAAGTAATGGATATATTACATAAGAGGAGAAACCAAAAGAACATTTTTTTGATCTACCATAGTATCTGAAATGATACTAAGCATTGAAACAGATGCCCATAAGTATGTTGCATTTAATTTTTTTGTACTTCCCTTACTTTGTTGAAAATAGGTAAACTTCAGACATGGAGGGAGGAGATGAGTGACAAAGAAAGGGAGGCTTGTGGAAGTCTCCACTGTTCTGTCTTATTCCACCCGTCTGCAGAGCTGTTGATTTCAGATATTACTGTTCACAGTTGATGAGGTCTCTATCTTTATGAAGAATACATTACAGTTATAAAGTGGCATTTGATAGTAAAGAGACTTTTAGGGTAAGTGGAGTCAAGTAAGTCTGTTCCAAAAAGATCATGGGGAAGTTTTGGAGATTAGAGTGTTTTGTTTCGATAGCAATGAGTGGGAAATACATGCCCAATAAATGAGAGAAGGAAAAGTGTTGCTTACATTTACCTAGATGGAGTGAAAAGACTGAGCCAGAACATTATAGAGATTGAGAATAATTAATCTTTCAGAGAACTGGCCCCACATCTCATCATCCAATAGGTGGTAGACCTAGAATTAAATCTTGGGATTTAGCTTGCTAATCTAAGTGCTAGTTATATAATTTTGTAAAATTTCATCTAAGTAGTTTTGTTCTTCCCTTGTGGAGAATTTTCTTCAGTTAAGCTCTTCTAAAAACGTGACCTGAATTATTTAAATTTCCCTTTTCTGGTCCTTCTTTGGGTCTATGTATCTTCTCCATATTGCTCTAAATAACAGTATATAGATGTCTCCCTGAAATATTAGAGTGTTTTCTACTATATTTACGGGACCTTTGAATTCTTTTAGTATTGCAGTTCTTTGTAACAAAATCTAAGAGACTCTTTTGGGACACCTGGGTGGCTCAGTAGTTGAGCACCTGGCTTCAGCCCAGGGCATGATCCCAAGGTCCTGGTATGGAGTCCCGTCTCAGGCTTCCCACAGGGAGCCTGCTTCTCCCTCTGCCTATGTCTCTACCTTTCTCTCTGTGTCTCTCATGAATAAATAAATAAATTTTTTTTAAAGATTTTATTTATTTATTCATGAGACACACAGAGGGAGAGAGAGAGAGAGGCAGAAACACAGGTAGAGGGAGAAGCAGGCTCCATGCAGGGAGCCTGGGGACTCGATCCCCGGACCCCAGGATCAGGCCCTGGGCTGATGGCGGCGCTAAACCTCTGAGCCACCCGGGCTGCCCAAATAAAAAGTTTAAAAAAATGAAAAATAAAAGATATATATATATATTTATTTATTATAAATTTATTTTTTATTGGTGTTCAATTTGCCAACATGTAGAATAACAGCCAGTGCTCATCCCATCAAGTGCCCCCCTCAGTGCCTGTCACCCAATCACCCCCACCCTCCGCCCACCTCCCTTTCTACCACCCCTAGTTCGTTTCCCAGGATACTCATTTATTTAAAGGAAAGGAAAACAAAATGAACATGTAAATGAGCTTAAAGCAATTTGAAACTCTAAAAAATATTTTGTATACTTTTGCATATGCATCAATAAAATATAGTTGCATTAAGTTTTATTGGGAAGTGTTTATCAATCTTCTGCCCTTAAAAGATAAAAGTATGCAAGTGCTGGTAGCTAGAACAAATTAAATTTGTTGACTTTCTAGACTTATGAAAATATTGATTTTTGTTGTTATTTGCCCCCTTTGATACAAATACATCTTGCATTCTCAATGAAATTGCTTACCAAATAGACTAAAGTCTGCCTGAATTTTATATCAGGCTTCTCTAATATATGTAACAACAAAGAATGACTGGAATTGGAGCCTACAGATGTTGTCTTGGTACCTGTTTAGTGAGGTTTCATCATATTTTGGAAAGTATAGATATATAATACTTCTCAAATAAGACTCTTCATTTAAACTGATCCATATTTTTTTTTAGATTCACAGTAAGTACAGAATAAATGAATAAATTCTATCTGCTTACTAAGGCTTTTTTTTACATTTGGTTATTTCTAATTATTCTCAGGACTTCTCAAGCAGAAATGTTGAAAATGCCATTTCTTCATAAAAAGATCATCAGAAATTATGGAAATATTGTGTTGCATATCGAGTCCTTTTTATTTATAACCTCTTGTAAATAAGATCCATAATCCTCATTTCTATAGGAACTTTTGGATTGATCTGAGTTTATATTTTAGAAATTAATTTCTAGAGGACAGGAATCCTCTGGGATTTTTATATTATCCAGTATATCCAATATAGCATCAAGTAGTTAGTATTTCATAAATGTTCAACATATACCAGAAAAGCATCATTCAAGGAATGAATTCCCTGGGTGCAGAGATCTGAACGAAGAAAAGTTTAAGGGTCTACAGGGTAGTAAGGTGATGACTGCATTACCACATTATTACAACACTCTGTCTTATGTGCAGTGGCGCTCAATAAATATCCGTTTACTTTAATTGAGTGGGCATAAATAGCATTTACCAGAAATCTTTTGCTGGCAGCCAGCTACATTAGGCTGCAGAGAACCATAGCATATTCTCCCTGGAGTTGGAGGGAATACAACCTCCTCTTTTTAGTATCCACCTTTGCTCAAAGGAGAGTCTCAGGCTTTAAGATCCATTATGATTTCATTCTGATCACTGATAAAATAGTTTAATAAATAAGAAATTCCTATTATCATAAAGAACCTATGGTAAAAAAGGCAAATGGAGTAAAATACTAGGTTTTTAGATAATTATTTGAGTTCTTAGTGATTTTCATCATTGTAAGAAATTAAGAATTACTTTCTCTTTCTGTATGTTTACATAATAGCGAGGTTACTTTGTCATCTGAATTTCCCTAATAGAAAACTGGATGAGCTTGAGGGAATATTTAGAAACCAACCAATAAACCACTGGGATATAGTTTACTATATCACCATCAATCATTTTTCACAAATTTGATATCTTTATGTTTCAGCTGTCAGCTTTTTGACTTTAAGGAAGTCTATATTTTGTTTATATTATCTCAGTCCCCAGTAGCTCTCCATGAGAAAAAAAAAAAAATTAAAGGATGTCTGAAATACCAAGATTATTTTATCTCACCTAAAGAGAGGACACTCCCCAAATAAACTAAAGGCAATAGTACAGAAAGGGAGCGGCCATAAAACATTCTGAAGTCATAGGAGGCAGGGGTTGGGGAAGGAGGAGTCAGTCTCAGATATTCACCTGGTATTGGCCTGTGATCCTGAGGAGCAGGGACTGTTCTGCAATCATTGCTCATCTTTCTATAGAAAGTTAAATTTCTTCTTGTTAAAGGAAATCTGAACTGAACCACTCTTTCTCCATAATGCTGGCATTATTTGATACCGCTTTTTCTCTTTATAAATAGTCAGGAGTCAGCGCCATAGGCAGCTAGTGCTTGTCCAGTAAGGAATATTCCTATTGTAGTAGAAGAGAGGCCTCAAGTTACTAGGTATACTTCACATCCAGCAGCCTGCTATGCTTTTTGAGTTAGACACTTTGGATCATGCCATGATTATTTGTGATGCATTTTCTTTTCATTTCTTTTGTGTTTTGTGTTTCTTGAAATTCCCCACTAGGTTTATTCTAAAAAATGCTTAAAAGAGCACATAAAACTCTTCTTCATTTCAAAAGCTGTCAACAAATCAAAGTGAAAATCTCTTGTTGTGACATTTCTAGTCACACTTGTAGAGTTTTAGAATTGAATTCTGACAGAGGACAGTCATCCCAGACTAATATTTCAGAGGAAGACACAGTTGTTTTTGCAACATGTAAATCGTTCACTGCAGTAAGACTGACGCTATAAGACAGTCAGTCTACAATCATGGACAAGTGGGTTGTGTCCTCACTACTCTGTCACCTAACTGGAGGAATAGACTATTCAGATGATTTTGGAGGATGCAGCCCATTCAGAACACAGTTCTCTGCTGACTTCGTGCTTATTCCTAAATTACCTCTTCTTCACAACAAAGAAGGAGTAATAATAAAACTTCTCATCACTTTACATGATCACTAAATATCAGTAAATCATTCTCTTTGGGAGAAGAAGCCACCAGATGGAGAAGCGGCCTGGAAGCAGGAATAAAGTTGCAGGCCAGAAAGCACAGGAAGACACATTTCAGCTGCTTTTAATTTTTCCCAAGAGTTGACCCCATCACAAGAATATAAGTCCATTTTGTGAGATTCTAGAATTTGGAAACATTCTAAGAAGTTTGGAGGAGAGAGATGCATTTAAATCAAGTAAAGTGAAATACTAGGCTAAGTAGAAGATTATAATTCTTGAGGAGATAAAGCTAAAGATACAAACTTGTAAAGCCTTGAGCTAACTTCATAGATAAGCCATGGTTATTTACTTAGGGTATGTCTGAATTTATATCTCTAATCTTTTGCAATTGGTGTTACAGAAGACAAAACAGGTATTGCTTATTCCAACATGTTCACTATATGCAGAATTATTTACATAAAATTTTAGTGCATGCTTGGATTTTTAAGGACTCTCTCATTCACTTTGCATTTCGTGCTCATATATAGTTGTTTTAATTTTGCTTAATGACAGAGGAGGGGAGAAGAAATAACTGGCATGGCTGGAACAAAATGGTAGCTACCTTTTTTTTTTTTTTTTGAACTTGGCATAATGCCAGAAGCATACACTCAGTCCTAGGTATGCATATTCACCTACTTGTTCCCTTTACGCTGCCCCCATTTCCTTCCTTCCTTGGCTTTAGTTCGTGAATAATCACCATATGAACGATGAAATGCAACTAAGAAATGTTATGT
Organism: Canis lupus familiaris; assembly: GCF_011100685.1. Classification (NCBI taxonomy): domain Eukaryota; kingdom Metazoa; phylum Chordata; class Mammalia; order Carnivora; family Canidae; genus Canis; species Canis lupus. The sequence continues at coordinate 21,705,049 of NC_049253.1, forward strand.
CAATTATAGAGACTTTATATAATGCTAATTAGCTTAGGAACTGAGGATGCTCTCCTCCTCTTTCCTCTAAATTAGTTTTAATCAATCTGAACAACATCCCAAGGAAGCGTTTTGAGGGAGAATTACAAAATGGTCATCAAGAGGATGATTTTTTCTGCTCACTAAATGTGAAAATCACTATGCAACAAGTGCATAATGTCAAACATTAGGAGTTTATTAATAATGGAAATAGCAGGATATAGGTCAAAGAGCTGTGTATTGGGGGGAGACACATTTAAAACAAATGATTCAACTTTATGCACATTCAGGACTTACAGTGCTAATTTATGGAAAAAGATGTATTAAATCTCCACCTGGAATGTCATTTCCATAAGCAGTTTCTTTTTCTGTGTGCCATTAGAGCTCTAGTTTCTTCATACTACAGAGGTCCTGATGGGGCTCATTCTGAAATGTATAATGAACAATATACCAGAGCAGAAGAAGTGTATGCAGATCACTCAGCTCAGACTTAACAGTGGGTAAGTGCATGATTTCTGGCATTAAACAGACTTGGGTTTAATTCTTGTTTCTAACACTCACCTTGGACAAGTTGCTTGGCTTCAGTTTGTCACCAGTAAGAGAGGTATCATAGAATCTACATCATAGGGCTCTTCAAAGAAATGAACGAAACAGTAGATTAAATACTCTTTTTAAAGTTCCCAGAACAGGAGTTTGAGCTAACATAACACTCATGTAGTTCTAATAAGTGTGCTCCATACAACTCTGTTGAGTGTCTACCTTGTGGCAGGCACTCTGCTAGGTGTACCCAGGCACTCCACTGGGCGCTGGGTCCTTTCAAACAGCTTTACATTGCACACACTATCAATGCTCACTTTTTCAGGGAGCAAAAACTGTTCAATTATGTCAGCTATTTTGTTCTGTTGCTCTGTGCCTTAGACATGGCATGTGGACATTTTGATACTAATGTCTAGAAGTTTTGAAAGTGAAAGCACAGTTTTGAAATGTTGATCTAAGCATGTGTAAGCTGACTGGACCTTAAGGTTCCTATTGCTAGACAAATCCCATTATTCTGAATCCAGGGATACCTGGGTGCCTCAGTGGTTAAACATCTGCCTTTGGCTCAGGGCATGATCCTGGGGTCCCGGGATCGAGTCCTGCATCAGGCTCCCTGCAGGGAACCTGCTTCTCTCTCTGCCTATGTCTCTGCTTCTCTCTCTGTGTCTCTCATGAATAAAGAAGTAATCTTTATCCTGAATCAAATTGTATCTCTCTTTAATTTTCACGCATTTTCCTTCTATCCTCTAGAGCCAGAGAATTGGATAGCACTTATACATGGCCACAGGGAATTTCCACATAGCTGCACCCTTATCCACTCATTTTTTGTTTGCTTAAATCATTGTCCCCAAGATAATCTCTAATTATTTGGTGTTGCACTTGGTTCTTGAAGACAGATGCAGTTCAAGGGTGGACTGATGAGTGGACTTTTCTTAAATTAACTTTCTAATTCCTTAGGGCAGATACAGTTCCCACCACCATTTCAAGCACTCCCTTACTCTAAAAACTCACAGCCTATAATCTTTCAAAACATTTCATTTGTGTGCTGCCCACAGAAACATGTCTGACTGATGGTTCCTGTGTGTCTGCTGATGAGCCAGTCCATTCCATAAAATAAGTGTTTAGAGGTTCTTCCTTACATTGACTTCAATCTTCCTAATTTCCATTCTATTTCTGCCCTCTGGACATTCACAAATAAATTTATTCCAAAAACCCCTCTACCTCACTTGATTTATCCTATTTTAATCTTCACATGTCTGTTCCAGGAACGTTTTTACATAGTCTGATGAAGTTGAAGTTGGGGATTGGGAAGGAATAGGGGACATTATTATCTTTCAGTTATTACTGGAGGAAGAAGCCAGAATTTTAAAGGGCTTTCCGAATCACTTGAAAAGTGAGGTCAAAGCATCTCTTTTTTGGGATACCTGGGTGGCTCAACAGTTGGGCACCTGCTTTGGTGCAGGTTGTGATCCCAGGATCCAGGATCGAGTCCCACATCGGGCTCCCTGCAAGGAGCCTGCTTCTCCCTCTGCCTGTGTCTCTGCCTCTCAGTCTGTTTCTCTCATGAATAAATAAATAAAATCTTTTAAAAAAAAGTGTCTCTTTTCAGAATGAGAGCATTGCACAGGGTTGCCTTGTAGCACCTACACTTCTTTTTTTTATATAAATTTATTTTTTATTGGTGTCCAATTTGCCAACATATAGAATAACACCCAGTGCTCATCCCATCAAGTGCCTACCTCAGTGCCCGTCACCCAGTCACCCCCACCCCCCGCCCACCTCCCCTTCCACCACCCCTAGTTCATTTCCCAGAGTTAGGACCTCAAGCAATAAACCCACCCTTTTTTCCCCATACTTTTTGATTGCTTATAATGGACACTGGTCGAAGTTGTTAATCATCAAGGGTGTTTTGGAAATAAGTTATGATATATGTAAAAAGCTGCCTTCTTAAAATAATCTGCTTTGCCTTAAGAAAAATGAGGCACTGAACTTATTAAAACCAGGCAATTGACCTTACACATGGTATGTAAATAATGCTGGGGGACTAGGAAAGTGATCTGCACAGAAGAGACCCTCAGTAAATATCAACTCAATCAATGGATAAAGTTTGGCATATTTATTCTGTTTTTCATTGACTTGCTGTTCTTTGCATGTTTGGTCTTCTTAGAAATCTGTGTTTTAGGGGAAACTCAGGGTGTTTGTTATAAGTCATCTGTGATCTCAGCCCCCATCTGAGATTTGGCTTCTGAAAGTCAAGTTAAGTCTAGAAGCTACAGGTTTAACAATTTCAGTGATTCCTTCTGCCAAGTTATTTGAGGATCATGGCCTTAATGTACTTAGAAACTTGGAACTAAAACGTTGTGATTTGAAAAAGGAGTAGGGTTGTGAAGACAGGTAGACCAACTTGAGACAAATATTAATAAAACTTCTGCATTCCCAGTGTTTTAAAACAATTCTTTGCTTGATTCCTTTATATTTGAGCTTCTGGCACAACCTTTAAGAGTTAATGGAATCTGTCACAGCTCAGGCTAAAGTAACAGAAAGATAAGAAAAGAGAGAAATTCTTGGCTGTGGTGGCCAGGGCTCAAATGGATTTATAATCAAGGGAGAGGCTTAACATTATATGAATTTAATATGATGAGTAAATATTATTGTACGGAAGATTTGGTCTTTATTTTATTTCCCACTTGCAAAAGAAAGGTCACAATAATCTCCAAAATTCTTTTTCTTTATATTTTCAGCATAATTATCCAGATCATTTTTTCTCCTCACTGCACTATATATCCGCCTTGAAGAAAATGTGTTTAAGTTCAAAGGCATATTACTGAATCTGAAAAAAATTACCTTAAAATATTAGGTCAGGAATTTCTACCTGCCCATGTACATCATGTAGATAAGGTTATAGGCATTCATGTTCTCATACAGAGGCATATTAAATTATCTTTCACATGTTAATTATTTATTTTATTAGAATGGAATGAATAGAGACTCAGGGTTAAAGAAAAAAACCTGACATCTCAAAAGCATAATCACATGGTTATACAGTAATAAGATCTACATTCATGTTTAATACAAAAATAGTTGGATCTAAGCACCTTCGTTACGATGTATTTTCTTTTTTAAATTTTTTATTTAAATTCAATTAGCTGACATATAAGTACATCATTAGTTTCAGAAGTAGTGTTCAGTAATTTATCAGTTGTGTATAATATCCAGTACTCATCACATCACATCCCCTACTAAATACCCATCACCCAATTACCCCATTGCCCCACCCACCTACCCTCCAGCAACCCTGTTTGTTTCCTGTAGTTAAGAGTCTCTCATGATTTTTCTCCTTTTCTGATGACTTCCCCTTTATTTTCCCTCCCTTCCCATATGATCCTCTGTGCTGTTTCTTATATTCCACATATGAGTTTTCACTCAACCATAAGATAATTGTCTTTCTCTGTTTGATTTAATTTGCTCAGCATAATACTCTCCAGTTCCATCTGTGTTGATATAAATGGTAAGTATTCATCCTTTCTGATGGCTGAGTAATATTTCATTATATATATATATATATATACACAGTAATATTTCAATATATATATATAATATATATATACCACAGCTTCTTTATCCATTCATCTGTCGAAGGCCTTTGTGGCTCCTTCCACAGTTTGGCTATTGTGGACATTGGTGCTGTGAACATTGGGGTGCAGATGCCCTTTCAGATCACTACATTTATATCTTTGAGGTAAATACCTAGTAGTGCAATTACTGGGTCTTACAGTAGCTCTATCTTTGACTTCTTGGGGAAACTCCATACTGTTTTCCAGAGTGGTTATAGTTATTTTCTTTATATTCTTCTTTTTGTCATCGTCTGCCAGTAAATTCAAATAAGACTTACCTTTGTCTCACAGAATTCCAATCATTGCTGACAGTCCTCACAGCAAAGCTGGTTGAGTTCTGTACAAAACTTGTATATTGGGAAACTCATGAGCAGTCATGGAAGTGTTGGGAACATAGAGTCAACTTTGAAATCAGGGTAGACCTTTGGATAGTTGCCTGATTTCTTTGTATGACCCTCCATTGTTTCATCTTATCTTTTTTTTTTTTTTTTTTGATAACTTTTCCTCTCCAAAAAGGCCTATATTCTGAAGAAGAAAAAAAAAATGTGTAAACCCAAACAGGAAATTTGAACTGATAAAATAATTTTTCCTTAATCTCAGTATTCTTACCAACCATATGAGCTCTTATGTAAGTTAATTTGGTGTGCTCTTTGCGATGATTCGTAGATCTAATCAAAAGAAATTGGCATTTGTCTAATGTGTCTCCACTATTTAGTAAGGTAAAGAGAAATTTGACAGTATATTTGGGTCTGAGTACAAATTAGAAAACAACTTTCTTCTGAAAGTGAGAACTCATCCTGCCCATTTGCAAGCTGTGTCTCTTGTATTGAAAAGACAACCAGAGAGCCATCCTGCAGTTCATCGAACACCTGTACATTTGCAAGATTTGCAGTGGGGAGCTGTGTAGTAAAACAACTGGGGGTCAGGGGATTTATGATTTTCTGTTTCCTTGCCTGTTGCGTAGACTCACAAGTAGGCTATGAGGGAAAGGTTTCAACTCTCTGGAAGAAATATGTTTTTAATGCTGAAATTATCATTGTTGTAAGAGCGAAAATGAAGTCTATGACAGTGCTAGAAAACACTTTCACCAAACTGTATAGCTTTAAAACCTCAGTCCCCCTCCGTTGGGAGAATACATTCAGTTGTAATTATTCTGGATCACATTGTCTTCAATAAAGTGGAAAGGTAATAAGACCCTCCACACAAATGTGGTATAATCAGAATAATTAGATGTTAGATCTGATCTGAATGATGAGGTTCATAAATAGCAATTCTGGGAAGGAGTGGAAACCTGTGTGGGAAAATGTTGGAGGCCAGGCACCACCATGGGTGGCCCTTGAGAAAGAAGGGCTGACAAGGTAGGCAGGGAAATAAAGGGCATAATCAAAAGCCCATTTGGGTAGTATAAGTGGTGCTATGAGAGATATTGGAAATGTAGGAGAGGCCATACAAAAAAACTGGATGGGATATGCTCAGGTATATTTAAGTAATAACTCCAAAAAGTCAAGGAAGTGTAAGACCAGGAGGCTCCAGTATGGCAAAGGGCATTGGGATATCAGTTTGGGGAACTGAGTATGTGAAAAAGGGAAGTGGGCTTAGCAGAGGGTCACATGAGATTCTTCCATTCTCTACCAAGATATGTTGTACTCATGATAGAAAATTTGTTCATTCACTTATGTTCATTTCCCATTAGTAGAAGCAGCAGGGAGAACCCAGGCCATATAGATGAAAGGCAAGAGTTGGTGCCAAGGAAACTTATGAAGTGGGTACATTTACTTTTGTTCCTCCACTCTCCTCCCAGTGCAACCTGGCCTTACCCTTTTGCTATCTCCCTGTTTTCTTACCTCTTATATTTTGCAGGCTTATGCCCTCAGTTCTCTCTAGTGACAGTGGGGGACCTAAACACCTCTTCAAGGTCAGGAGTTGGTGACTCATTGTGCTAACTCTCACATGAGTATTTACATTTTAATAGACTCTCAGAAATAAAGTAATAAATCATTTACGGAATAAACCATGAGTGGTAGATTTCAGGTATCGGTACTTTTACGTGTGTGTGAAGATATTTGATTTCCCTTTGTTTCTCATATTATATCAAATACGGTGACTTCCAACTCAGTTTACTTTTATTCTATTCATTTATCCAACAAACATTTGTCAAGTGTCTTCTAATGCACGCCAGGAACAACTCGTGCTATTTGAAAAACAGCATCAAGATAAAAGGCAGTTCCTTCAAGGAGCTTATAGTCCAGAAAAGGGGTTAGGGAAAGCTAACCTACGATGACAGTGAAGTGTGAGGAATGAAAAGCGGATCCCAGTGAGACCCCCTGATGAGACAGCTGAGTTGAATTCTATATAAAGTGATGTTAACCTACTGAAGAAGATTGAGAAGGACAGTTTTTGAAGAGGGTAAGTATGTATGAATATAGAGGCTTAAGACAGCACAGTACATGTGAAGAATTGCAAGTCACTTGACATGACTTAAACATGAGGCTGACAGGCACATGAAAAAAGTTTCCCCATTATTTGTGATCAAGGAAATACAAATCAAAACTGCAGTGAGGGGATCCCTGGGTGGCGCAGCGGTTTGGCGCCTGCCTTTGGCCCAGGGCGCGATCCTGGAGACCCGGGATCGAATCCCACATCGGGCTCCCGGTGCATGGAGCCTGCTTCTCCCTCTGCCTATGTCTCTGCCTCTCTCTCTCTCTCTGTGACTATCATAAATAAATAAAAAAAAAAAAACAAAAAAACTGCAGTGAGATACCACTTTACACCGCGAGAATGGCTATTAATTATAAGGCAGGAAACAACAAATGTTGGTGAGGATGTGTAGAAAGGGGAACCTTTCTCTTGCACTATTGGTGGGAATGCAAGCTGGTGCAGCCACTCTGGAAAACAGTGTGGAAGTTCCTCAAGAAGTTAGAGCTACCCTATGACCCAACAATTGCACTACTGGGTATTCCCTAGAGATACAAGTGTAGTGAAATGATGAGACACCTGCACTCCAGTAGCAGAGCAATGTCCACTATAGCAGCAATGTCCACAATAGTCAAACTATGGAAAGAGCTGAGATGTCCTTCAACAGATGAATGGATAAAGAAGATGTGGTTTATACATGCAATGGAATATTTTTCAGCCATCAGAAAGGATGAAATCTTACCATTTATATCGACATCGATGGAATTGGAGGTATATGCTGAGTGAAGTAAGCCAACTGGAGAAAAACAATTATCCTATGCCTTCACTCATATGTGGGATAAAAGAAATAGTGAAAGGGACCATAACAGAAGGAGGGCAAACCTAATGGAAAAAAATTAGAGAGGAAGACAAACCATGAGAGACTCTTAATTCTGAGAAACAAACTGAGGGTTGCTGGAGAAGAGGTGGGTAGGGGGAATGGGGTAACTGGGTGACAAGCATAAAGGAGGGTACATGATGTGATGGAAGTTATATGTTGGCAAATTGAATTTAAATTAAAATACGAAAGAAAGAAAGAAAGAAAGAAAGAAAGAAAGAAAGAAAGAAGAAAGAAAAAGAGAAAGAAAGAAGAAGAAGAAGAAGAAGAAGAAGAAGAAGAAGAAGAAAGAAAGAAAGAAGAAAGAAAGAAAGAAAGAAAGAAAGAAAGAAAGAAAGAAAGAAAGAAAGAAAGAAAGAAAGAAAGAAAGAAAGAAAGAAAGATGGATGTTGGGAGACAGAAGGGTAACAAGAGATGATGCCTTATGTCTCTGCATAAGAAGCTCATGCAGATTAACCTTATGTTAATCTGAACTGCTGGAATCTATATCCTGAATCTATATAATGAGGAAACAATTAAGATATGATTAGTATTGTGGTTTGGAGAAAAACATGCCAGAGCATTATGGAGAACTGATGAGAGGGACTGGGGACAAGAGGCCAGGAGAAGCTGGTTAGGAGTGTCTTGCAGTTGTCAAGCAAGGGATGGCAAGGCCCTTAAGGAAGGCAGGGGTAAGTATGCAAGCAGGAGGGGACCAATTGGAGGGAGAATAATGACTACTCTAGGATCCATGATTGCCCTGCTGACAGCCATCAGAAAAGGTCCTACTTAATAACCAGTTGTATTCTCTTAGACATAGGTTAGCCGGCTAGGGGGATTTAAAACTTATGAATAAAGAGAAGAGATGGAGATCCAATTTAATTGTGACTTTTTCATTTGCCTGATTGCCTTCAGTGTAATATAAGTTTGTGTGCTTTATGTGAATTATTCAAAATAGGTGTATTTTTCCTCTAGTGTGCAGATTTATGGGTGGTTATGAGGGAGCCTGATTACGTGTGATTAATTTTTGAAAATTCAGGAATCTAGAGTGTTACTATTTCCTGCAAGAACTTTTAACAGAACCAAACAAAAACTGTAATGTCCCAGAAAGCTCCAGGGAATGTATAAAAGTAAATTGCAAGGAAGAGAAAACTGGCCACCCAAAGGAAGAGAACGTTCTCTTTAAAATTCTGCCCTATGTGCCCCTAATCAGATAGGCTGAATGACTGACACAGGGCCCTTTATGGACATCCAAGTTTTTTTTGCCCCCTAGACCAAAAGCATAAATCTTGTTTCTCTAATAAAGACATTTAAGGCAGAAAGTTATGATAGTATCCTCAATATCTTAAAGTTAGATGTGTCAGGACATTGGAAGACATCCATCTTCCCTGTCCAGCAATTCTCTGGCTTATCCCGAGGGGCTGTGGCATGTGTTTTCCTTGAAATTTTCAATAAAAGATAAGAAAATAATTTCTTTTGGATCATCAGTTTTCCCAGCTGAACTCCTGCAAGGTTGACTTGTAGAGACAATTAAACCAAGCATTTGCTCAGTTTACGTGGACATTGTTATTGCCGCATTTGTCCCTTTCCTGACAAATTGCATTATTCCTCTGCCCTCTGAACCATTAGATGGTCCAGAGGGAACCAGGTGGTGATGAGGAGGGGCTGATCTCACATTTGTCAACCCTGAGGCAGAGCCTGGCTGAACTGAGAACTCCCTTTGATTCTTCACACTGGGTAAAGGGGGTGGGGGCTGCATTCGGGTGGGACACACATTTGAATGCTGTCATTTGCCTCTGAGCAGAAGGCCATCATCTCTTTAGTGTTCAGAGTGAATGCGATGCCCCCAGATTTGTTCAATAATTGCCCTGATTTCTGCCTGAGGCTTGACTTTCTTCTAGCTAAACGTTGTGTCCCCTAACACTGTCCCCCCTTTACTAACAAAGTGGCTCTTTCATGTGCTCTGGGAGGTGTCAGCATCCTTCTGCCTGTGCTTGAGCTCTGAGGCTGATTCAGGATCACAGACTTCCCTTTGTCAACATCTCGCCTCTCTTCCCTCTCCCTTCCCCTCCTCCAGGAGTTGAAAATATAATGGGGATTTTAGTTAATGCTGAAACATCTGTTGAATCTGAAAGAAGGGGCCAAGCTTTTAATGAATGCACAAACGTCAGAGAGCACAGGTAGCCCCTTGGATGGAATCTATTGGTCTTCTTGGTTTTTATTAATGAGGCTGTGACCTAGTATGGGCTATCCTGTGTTTGGAGTGATACCAGGGACAATACAACCCAATAGATTAGGACAGATTTTAGGCACATGCGTGCATGATCAAGAGGTACATCGGCACCTGTTGGTGTGGTACAGCGTCCAGTGCCTGCCTCCTCTGAGAATCAGTTGTGTCATCTGCAAAGTAGAGGTGACAGTACTCTTCTTACAAATGAGGAAGCAAATACAAAACATACGTAAGGAACTGACATGATGTTCTAAATACCCCAAACCCATCGACAGCAGTCACCGTTTTCACTGACAGAGTTGTTTTTTGTTTTGTTTTGGTTTGGTTTTTGTTTCGTTTTTAACTTATGCTGAGATCATCTGCTTTCACAGCGTAGAGCCACCAGTCAGCTGGGTGAAGAAACATCCCTTCCATATGAAGTCCCCAGAGCTGGGTGACACCCCTCTTTTTTCCAGGCCAACACTGGGTACACACCACAGTATATAAGAGGGACCCTGTCTCTGTCCCCAAGGGCCACACCCTCTTGTGACAAGTAGGGCGTGGGTCAGAGCTGACTGCGGCACAAGTCAAAAGATAAAGGCAATGCTTGCGAGTGTGAGGAATGCCATGATATTTGGGGAAATGGGATCAAGATGGAAAAGAGTGGGTGGAGTGGGTGCTTAGTTTAGTTTGGCTGATCAGGGAGGGTGTCTCGGAGAGCATGGTGAAAGCAAGGGAGCTTTCTGACTTTATTCATACAGGTTCGACCGGCTCCATGGAATAAGTAGTTGTACTTTGAATTTCCATTGACTTGAGAATACACAAAGGTAAAAGGCTATTGTGAATTCAGCAAAAAAGCTTTTACACAAATGTACGTTTTATTTGTGACACGGGTGCACATTCGAAAAATAGACGTATACAGGTAACGTAAGACACATTATTGATTCTTCTGAAGATAATGCCAGGTTTGCATTTGAACCTGAGGATTTAGACACTTTGAAATTATTCTGAATCCCTTAGGTATTTTGAGACCAGCAGGTTGGGAATCATTGATGGACTGAAAAATGAAAGAAAAAAGATAGAAAGAAAGAGAGAGACAGGGAAAGGAAAGGAGAAGGGATGGGAGGGGAGGGAGAGAGGGGAGAGGAGAGGAGAGGAGACCTGTTTTCTCCTCTTTCGAAAACCACACAGAATAGAGAAGGCACTTAACTTTTTTGAGTCTGTTTCCTTGTTATTGGAATGAGGGTAATAACATCTGTCATTTAATCTCTTAATGATTGTATAAGGTTGAACTAATCTAACATTTGGGTAAATTCTTGCAAAGCATTTCAAACTACGTAAAGATGCAAGTATTAGCAAAAGAATTCTAGTAATCTAGAATACAATTCAGTTGTTTTGAAAAGTAATTTGTTAAACTACCCACTTCACCTGCCTTTTCCAGGGATGAATGTCCCAAGAAACTGCTGGTATCAACTGCTTTAGTCTGTGTTCATTTCTCTAAGTGATGTGAATGTGGGCGCAAAAAGGAGATAGGGATTATTACCCTCAATCTTCTAATCTTTGGGGAGGTTGTACGATGCAGCCTACTTAAATGTCATAAAAGAAGATTACTTCTTTCTCATATTCGAAGTAGCTGAAAATGTTTCTTTTTCTTCTCCTTGTATATATACCTTTATATATCATGGAATCTCAGAGAGACATTTTGGGACAATTTTTTGTGTAAGAAATATCTCAGTGTGCTAAGCATTAATGTTTCACTGTGTTAAATAGCCAAGCTTGATTCCCCTTTTTATTAAACAGTTCGGTGTTAAATTAGTGTATTTCAAATAATATTGACTGTGCTTCTTTTTATGTTTGGTAACAAATGGTTTGCCATTGAGAGAGGCAAGATTTCCTTTAGAATCCTAACATATAGAAAATCAGCAATTCAGAAAAGTTCTTACAGTTCATCCTGTCTTTAATATTTTTCAAATGAGAGTGAGTCACTCCAATGGCAAAAGCATTAATGAAAACAGGCTGAATACATTTGTGTGGTAAAGAACAGGGAACGAAGATTACAGGTGAAAATCCTTGGTATCTTGTATACAGAATATTTCCCAGACAACAGGAACCATTTGTATTCTTCAGAAGCCTCAAAAACACTGTAAACCATTTAAAACAGAGATTAGAAGACTATGCATATTTAGAAGAATATGAATATTCTATGACTGAAATAAACACTCTTGCTACAGTTTTGCATTCAGTGGTATAAAATATCTGCCTTGAGACATTTACAGAAATTAACAGTTTATTTAACAATAAATGTGTTTAACAATTCATTTAACAATGTAGAGGCATTTATTTTAATTTGCGGATTAATTAAATATGTAATACATTGTTATAATAATAGTCAAATGTGACATTTTTAAAAGTTAAATGATTCCTATCCATTCCTCTCAGACCCTTGAGCCAATTATCTTTGCCTCTTTTAATCGTTTCTTTCGGTTTTTACATATTTATTCCTAAATTGTTTATTCTGTTATTTCATAACATCTTTAGCCATCTATGATTGACTTAAAACTATTGCAAATTGCAGTTTAGCTCTATTATAACTCCTTTTCTCACCTCATATGCTCCCCTCCCCTCTCATTCTTGCCAGGTACTCTGCCTCTGGAAAGTACCTCACATCCTCTTGTATGCTTTATCCCACAGAGTTGGTGAAACCCACCCTTTAGTATCTTCCTAAAAACATTAACGTATGTAAGATGCAATTTTAGTGCCCTTTGAATATCTGAAAATATCTTTATTCTCTTCAAATAGTCAGTTGATACTGTTTTGCATAGAGAATTCTGGGTGAGAACTTTATTATCTAAAGCTGTAGCTTTTAATAATTCATCATCTTATTTCCATATTTCATTTCTTTCTTTACAATCTTCATCTCCTTTTGTCTACTCTCCCATTCTCTTTGTTCTTGGGTGCTTTTTGCTTCTCTCTTTCTTTATTGAAATTAGGAGTTTCAGGAGCAAGGCACAGTCATTTACAGATAAACAAGTTGCACCTCCTTCATAAAACCCCTAAGAAATGCCCATTTAACATCATTTTTGTCAAATTTGCCACCTTTAAACATTGAATTACTTTTATTTTAAAAGCAAATGTTTACTTTTTTGAATGGGTATATTTTTTTAAATAATGAAATTGTCCAAAATATAGTTTGGAGTGAAACAGCTTTTGAACAATATATAAATTGCTTTGACTAACAATTTTGAGCATTAAGGTTTGAATTTTACTTTCATTTTCTAGGAGCATATCCCTTGATTTCTCAATTTTTGGGTCGCTTTATAAATTCTACTCCGAAAGTTAAACATGGAAATGAGGAATGAATAAACTTTGTTAATGAAATAGGGTGGCTTAAAGGACTAAGAGTAAAAGAAGTCAGAGGTTATGACCTATTATTTTGAATAACCTATTTTTGAGGAGGCCACATTCTGAAAATTGGGACTACGAATCAAGCGTGTTCTAGTTGCATCATGTATAAGCCTTGCTTGAACTAGAGTTGTCAAGTTTCACTTTAGAGAATGAAATCAGGGCTGGCCCTAAATGGAATCAAACAATAACTTTTCAGTTGAATTCATGGTCTTTGAAAAGCATGAACAGTTTTGGGGATCATGGTATTTATTATCTCCAAGAAGCTCATGCTCGATAATGCAGCAGTGTAACTGGAGGTGGGCAAGTTCTTGGCCCAACCTAACATTGTTGTGCATGATGTATTCTTACTGATAGGCAGCAGAGCGTTAGAAAGCAGAGAACTGGGAAGTAGAGCTAGCAAATTGTTCATGTGGGCATAGAGTTGGAAGTTAAGATACTGGGAAGGCAAGTAATCTTGGAATCACACCTCAATCAGTCTAGCATGAAAGTAAAGATGTTTTTGATTTTCGGAACCCATCCAATTAAGCTAAGAGTCAGTTTTTTGCTAGTTGGCTGGTTACTCTAATTCTTGGTAATTCACATTTTTTTTAATTTTTTTTTTTTTTTTTTTGGTAATTCACATTTTTAACAAAGAGGATCTGCCTTAGGCCCCAAACCAATGGTAAGCAAAAGTATCTAACTAAATGATGAAGCATTGCTCCATGTTCCTTATACATATATTATGGTAACCTTCTCTCGATGGCAGTTGATACTGGTTTCCATTTACTGTGATGATAGATTCCTCTTGTAATAAATACACTTAAATAAAAACATAAATGAATTTCAGTAAAAAATTCACAAATAATAAACAGAGAGCAAATATATCAAATCGTGAACATAGAGCACATGCAAATGAGGTTTAGCAAACGCTGGCACAGGGCCAGAACACAGGAGGCGTGAACCTACCCCACACCAAATGCATCATATGGGCAAATCATCTAACTTCTCTGCCTAAAATGAGAACCTAGACCAGATATCTTACTATTAAACCCCTCATATTTCTTAAATCTTGAGATTTCAGTATATATATTGTTTGGGGATTGATGCAGTTGGGGGGTAGTGGAAAATTTTAAAGTTGCTAATGATAGCCTTCAGCAGCATTCCACTAAGGAACAGAGGAATTATTAAAGACTAGACTAACTTTGTTTCATAGAATTTTAGAGCTGGTAGTACCCTTAGCGAACATAAAGACAAATGCCCACTGCTAAACCCTCATTTAATAAATGAGAAAACTAAAGTGTCCCAGAAAACTTACGAGGCTCATTATCATATAGCTGAGTAGTTAAAGGCAAATAACTACTTGGACCCTTGGACCATGGACTGGACCCTCAGATCCACTATGATTCTCTTCAAATAATATATTATGGTCTTGTGATATGATTTTCTCAAACTTGTGATTGAAAGAAGAACTGAATGTCATGCCTGAATGCTGAAATTATTTACATCTAACACACGTCAGAAATGAAATAAGGCTTAGCCAAGTGGGTACCTGAAGAATCATGTGTCTTGTTTCATCAATACCAGCAGCTAATAAAAATAACTCAGTGCTACTAATTTTTTTCTGGGACATACACTGGGCAACTTTGTCCAAAAATATATATATTTTCTTTTTAGTGGTTGGATCTAAATAAAATATGGGGTGTAATCAGACCCCTTTCAGGAGAAACATTATAGAGAGTAGCAGACATTGTAAATTACTTCACAATTGTAAACAGTTGCATTCTTAATTTGTTTTTTTTCTAGTTGGAGATGTAAAATAAAAGCTATTCTTAAAATTGGAGAAGGGGAACGTTTATGTGCTGTTTTTTTTCTTCCCAGTCCTTTAGAGTCTATTGACTCTTCATCAATTTAATTATTGTGTTATATATGTCTAATGTACTTGCCACAGAGGAGGCTAAGTAGTTTCCTTCCCCCAAGGTAGCTTTCTATGTCTGGAAAGTAATCCTTCTGTGAGCCATGCTGGCTTCTTTGGAAATATCCTCCTATTGATTACAAGAAAGAACTTTAAAAGATGAGTCAAGAAATACTACTGAAGAAAAATGCCAGTGTTTTCTTTTTTAATTATGACCTAAAGCAAATCATTGAAACCTGGGATCCATAGAGCAGCAAAGAGGAGAAGAATAGTACAGTGCTAAGAGGATCAAGAGAAATGGAAGGCGATTGACTTGGACTAGAAGAAAGGAACTTGGGCAATAGATTGATTTGCAGCTGACTATGCATATGGAAAATGTATATTAACTTTGTTTCCATAATAAAGTGTTATGTATTATATCTAAAACATTTACCAAAAAATAAAAAATAAAAAATAAAAAAATAAAACATTTGCCAGGGGGGGAATGTGAATGCTAGGGGGAAAGGGAACAAGGTTTTTGCAAGGTTGTAGAAATTAAAAAAAAAAATCTTAGTGCATATTTATTGTGCGCTATTGACTTCGCTGCACAGAAGCTTTCGATGGCTTCCCACAGTCTGTCAAATTAAATGCCTTCTCTTCATCTCCACACTGAGCTTCTTCCCAAGTGTGAGCCCCAGTTCCCTCACAGGGGTTGTATTTCAGCTAAGCTGACGTGTGCCAGAACATGCTCGGTGTCGCGCTGTCAACACATTTGTGCCTGGGCTGTTTCCCCAGGTGTTCTCCTCCCAGCTGACTCCTATCCTAGTCTTTGTCTTTGGAAAGTTTACTAATACCGCCAGGCTGATTTCAAGGCCTTATTCTGAGAAGCCCGACTCTCCCAACCAGATGCAATCTTTTGCCCTTCTTTCATCTGTAAAGCCGATTGCCTTTACTCCTGTTCCACTTAGGACTTACTGGCACACTCTCCGGGTCCCTCTTTCTTCCTCCAAGTGTGAAGTTCTTGACATCTTCCTGTGCATAGAAAAAATTTATACTCACCAAATTGAAAAGTTATATTAAATGCCTTACATTGTATTTTAAAGAACTGGTATCTAATACATGAAAAAAGTAAGTGACCCAAAGTTTAGATCAATGTCCGGACCACAGAAGAAATGTCTCAAAGAGACATCAGATTTTTTTTAACTTTAGGAGAAAGGAGCAATCTCTTTAGTCTAAGGAATTCTAGAGACATTGCTGCCAAAAAAAAAAAAAAAAAACACCAGAATTTCAAATAAATTTAAAAAGATTCAGCTAAGTGGAGTTAATAGTCTAGAGAAGTAGCCTAAATGAACTGCAGAGGAGGAAAACATAGGGTATAGTCACGAAATAGTAAATATTTGTTGTATTATAGTTCTATGGTGAGAGAGGGTTTTGATAGCTTGCAGATCATTTGTATATATTATCTTTGTCCTCACAATCACCCTGGAATACTTAGGTACTATAACCCTTTAAAACCTTCTGAGATTATCTGTTTATTCCTTTCCCCTATTGGTCTTGTGTGATCAGAAACAGAAGGAACCATTTGCATGTACTTTTATTCCCCTAAAGGTTAAGCAGCTCTTCAAAATATAAACAAATGGAGAATGATTATGCCTATTATACAAAATAAGTCCCTCAGAGAAGTGTGCTTGATCATAGGGCTCAAACTTAAACATAGGTCTTCTTTGTCCATGCTCAGAGCTCTTTCTTCTGTGTCAAGGCCTTCAATGCGCTAGAATAGCAGGCCCAGGCAGAGGAGAGAAACCTGGAAATGCACATCTGCCGGATGTTATACAGGGATAGGAGTCATTTAAAAATTATAACCAGCCTAGTGAGACATAGATAATCTTTTTAAGTGGCCTAATAGTATAGATTAGAAAATATTCTGGAACAAAATTATAAGTATGTAGAAATAAAATTAAATGAAGATGTTGCATTAGTAGCATGACAACTCGCAAAATGAATAAAACTATAAATGATATATTTTTAGAAACAGGCTTTAGGAAAAAAACTAGACAACTTGTACCTGAAATTACAGAAAGAAGAGATTTCCTCTATCCTCTGCTAATAATTGCTGTCTACATCTTCAAAAACCAATATAAGACTACCTTCAAGAAGCGATCCTTGACCTGCACCATTGTATTCTGATATCTTCTGGGCTTTCAATTAAAAATCAGTATTTTTTGAATGTCAGCCATGCATCTAGGGAATACATAGGTGAGCAAAATATTGTTCCTGGCCTCATATGGGAGAGGAGTGTAACAGACACTGTACATGCCCAGATGTAATCAGCCCCACTTTTCTTGGGCTCTTGCTGCCTATTCTGTCCCTGGTCCCAGCAGTGGCTCTGACCCAGCCTCTTAGGGATGAGGCTAGAATAAAAATATCATGAAGAGGCACTGAATGTGTATATTGAGTTCTTTGTATTATTATCTGGTCCGTATTATATTATTGGATTTTATGTTTTATCCATTAGCTTCAATATGTCCCCCCCAAAATGTACTCTAGATTATGTATCCTGCAGTGTGCATGATTGGCACTTAGTTCATGAACAAATTTAAATTCTTTAAGTATGTTGAAAAGAAAAGAAAAATACTTCTAAGATTCTATCTCAAGGCAGGCAGGGAAAATGACTTTATTTATTTATTTATTTATTTATTTATTTATTTATTTATGTGAGAAAATCATCTCTTAAAAAAAAAAAAAAAAAAGAAAACACCCTACCATCCAAAACTCAGTTGATGAAATCAGAGTAAAAAAGAAGAAAAAGGCATTTGATGGTAATTTGGCTTTGGAGGTGATCCAGTTTGGCAGCTGGATTGGTTTTCAATTGCTATATAACAAATTACCACATAATTAGCAGCTTCAAAAAGCACCCATGTATGATCTCACAATTTCTGCAAGTAAGGAGTCAAAGCAAAGTTTACCTGGATTCTCTCTCTCTCTCTTTAAGATTTTATTTATTTGAAAGAGAGAGAGAGAGCACAAGCAGGGGGAGGAGCAGAGGGAGAGAGAGAAGCAGACTCCCAGCTGGAAAGGGAGCCCCCCTCCCCACCGTGGGGCTTGATCACAGGACTCTGGGGTCATGACTTGAGCTGAAGGCAGATGCTTAACCCACTGATCTACCCAGGCACCCCTTACCTGGATTTTCTGCTCAGGGTCTCACCAAGCTGCAGTGAAGGCGTGTGTTCTTATTGGGACTCCATGGGGTCACTGTGGGGAGTGAGGGAATAGGGAGGTGGGGGAAGGGGAGGAAGATTCACTTCTTGGCTCCCGCAGGTGATTGGAATAATTCATTTCCTTATGGCTATAGCACTAAGGGTCACATTTTCTTGCTGCTACTGGTGAAGTCTGCCCTGAGTTCCTCTCATCTTCCTATAGCTACTTGCCATATGCCCCTCTTAGACCATGGCAGCCTGCTTCATCAGAACTCATGGACAGAGTGTCTGCTAAGACAGAGTGTTACATAAGGTAACCTAATCAGAGTGTGACATTCCATCCCCTTTACCATATGCTGTTTGTTAGAAGCAAGTCACAGATTTCTTCTCTCCTGAAAGAAAAGATTACACAAGGATATAATTCAACTGGTATCCCTTTAGGGTATGTGTACTATAACTGTTTTGTCTATTACAGTTTATTTATATGTAAAAGATCAGTTACTTTTGTCTGTAGCAATATTAGGAACCAAGACCAATGATTGAAAAGTCAACTTTTATTTTAGGAAATATATGCGAATACATGGAGGCATCATGTTAGAGATGAACAGTGGAGACAACCATCCCTATAGTTGTGGAACAGATACTCTAATAGGGAAGGCTAATATATTGAAGACAGACTGATGGTCCTGGGATTGAGTCTCCCATCAAGCTCCCCACACGGAGCCAGCCTCTCCCTCTGCCTATGTCTCTACCTCTCTCTGTGTCTCTCATGAGTAAATAAATAAATAAAATCTTTAAAAAAAAGATAAAAATCCTACTCCCATACATAATTATAGTTTTTAATTACTATAAGGAACAGGGTTAAGAAAAGGAGCAAGGTTAAGAAAAAAGATAAACGAGGGAGCCCCACTTGGGTGTTAGAGAAGATGGCAACAAAAATGTACTCCAGATTTGATATGGCATGCTTCCCTAAAGAAATGTTATTTGACCACCTACAGAATGCCTAGTAACTATCTGAGAGGGAAGAAAGGGAACTTTAGGTGGGGAGAATTTAAGTTCAAAGGACCTGTGGCAGGAAAGACTAAGTCTGTCTGAGAGACTGGAAGAAGTCTGGTATACCTATAAGAGATGCAGTGTGGACAGATGAAGATGGAGAGGTGGAACAGAGCTATAGGCCACGTTGAGGATTTTACATTTATCCTAAATGTGGTGGGAATCCACGGAGGGGGTTTCAGCAGGGAAGTGGCAAGATCTGATTTGAAAACACTAAGGCGAACTAGGGGTGGTAGAAGGGGAGGAGGGCGGGGGGTGGGAGTGAATGGGTGACGGGCACTGGGGGTTATTCTGTATGTTAGTAAATTGAACACCAATAAAAAATAAATTAAAAAAAAAAAAGAAAAAAAAAAAAGAAAACACTAAGGGAGGGGCAGCCCGGGTGGCTCAGGGTTTAGCGCTGCCTTTAGCCCAGGGCCTGATCCTGGAGACCCAGGATCGAGTCCCACATTGGGCTCCCTGCATGGAGCCTGCTTCTCCCTCTGCCTGTGTCTGTCTCTCTTTCACTCTGTGTCTCATGAATAAATAAATAAAATTAAAAAAAAAAAAAAAAGAAAACACTAAGGGAGCAAAAAATATTTTGCACTTTTTTTTTATCCTCAGTAACTTTAAAGGGTTCTTACCTGCTATATGCAGTACAGTACTTTTTTTGTGAAGTTGTTGACAATGTTGCGTTGGTAGTCTCTGGGGAAGGTCCTGCTTAAATCAAAGTAATTTGTACTTAACATGTCTCAGTTAACATTTTTAGACTATTGTTTTTGGCATGGTAATTTCTGTGTCTTGTGTTACTTTATTTTTCTTATTTTTTAATGATTACATTTTTATTTTCGGAACATAGTAATGCAAGTAACATACTTCTTTTCATGTTTGTTATCCTAACTTTGTCTAAGATGTTAGAAAGACCTTTGATATAAATAGCATGTTAAAAGTAAATTGGCCTTATTTTGGAAGATTCCAGGTAAGCGCTATATTTTTTTTCCTGTGCTATTCAGGGAATTTAGAGTAAAATAATGTTTCCAGTTTCTGCTCAAGTAATAGTATTTTTCCTGTGATTTTTATCTAATTAGTTCTAAAACTCTATTTATATCTGAAAGCCTCCTGCAGCAACCTCGTTCCCACATAGAATTCACTGTTTGCAGAAAAAGGACACACTGCTGAAGATTTTTGCTACCAATTAAATAGCAAAACCCATCCCACAGAGAAAGCACAGACTAAACTTTATCTCATTAAGACAAAGTCCAGATGCCTTGTTTACTTGTGGTTGAAAATCAATACCCGATTGTCTTTTAAAAATACATAACATGCAACAGAAACAAGAAACAGAAGGTGTGTATTTATTGCTTTGTCTAAACTAGTAATTAAAATGCAAGCTTTTATTTTCAGTTGGACAGTTCTACCAAGTCAACAACAATAGTTAGGGTGATACAGACACTCAACAGGGAGAATTCTGTGCTATGGTAGAGTATTACTGATTGCCTGGTGCTTAGCTGACACTCAGATAATTGCTGAATGAATGAATAATGAGTGATTAAATGAAGTTAGACTTCTGAATTACAGCTATTATTCTCACTAATTTGGTAGACAGTTAGCAGAGTATGGCCACCAGAATTGGGCAGGACTGGTGTCACTATGGGGGATGATGATTTCTTGGATGCAACTTGAGTAAAATCCAGAATGGATCCAATTACTCAGAAGTACAGGATACCTTTCATTAAAATTCTGGGGAAATAATTTCTTCTGATTACCCAAGTCATTTTGATGACTCAGGTAAATGGTTTTGATTATAGCCATGAAACTCTTTGTTTCAATTTGCATATGGTCAGTGATACAAATTTTCTTCCTGCCCTTTGAGAGCAAAGATGTATATTATTCACTGTAGCATTTTTACATAGGAAGAAAAAAAAAAAAGCTACATTTGGCTAGTTCTTATTGGGAAATTGTGTCCCAAGGGTACAATAAAGATGCCAATTTTAGGAAACAGATGTAGAAGTGGACACATTGAATTATGAAGATGGAGCAGAATACAGACAATTAATAATACTGCTGCTCTGAAATATAGATGAGAGTTTTAAGAAATGTTTTTGGTAGTTGTCTCGATGTTGTGCAATGAGATGATCTAGTCTGCTTTGCACAGCTAATTTAAATGTGCTTTATTCCCTGAAGTCTATGTCTAAAATTTTGAAAGGCAGTAAAAACTCAGAAATAATGTCCGTATATGGGCATTTTCCCAAGGAGCTGAGTTTTTAGGATGATACTAGCCCCATAGGGTACATTTATGTTTAAGGCAACTAATGACACAGACATAATATATCAAAAAAGCTACTTAAATCTCTATGCATAGTGCTTCCTGCCCAATTTACTTTTTTTTCTATTTGGGAAGGATATATTTGATATTTATTTGAAAACTAATTGTTCATACTATCTAATAAAAATAGGGATATAAAGAAAGGTTCTTTGTCTAGTGCATAATTAACTAACTCCTGTAGGGGCCTGTTTTCTTATTCACTTTTCTCTAATATTACTAGTTAAAAATCATTTGGAGGAAGAAAAACAAATGTGGGTTCTCATACCCATACTTGCTTAGTTGAAAATATATAACAAGTTGACAATGGTTTAAATGCATTATTTTATTAACCTTGGAATTGGTTAGACTTTCTCACTTTGTGTAAAGCATTTGTATTTCTTAGAAATATGAATGGAACCTATTTTATGTTCAGAATAATTCTTCCCTTTATCAAACCCCTAACTTTTCCATTCTATATGCTACCCCTCTTTGGGGCACCCAGATAACAGATACAAGACTTTGTCCCTTTCTTTTTACTCTTGCCCATTCTCTAGTGCTCAGGACCCTGGCTTCTGTGCTTGGGGCCTGAGTGCATTGATCCCATGGGCTCCACCATAAAGCCTAGTACATGGTAGAAGCTTAGTAAATATCAGTGTCTTTAAGCCCTTTGGGTCTCAACTCCCTTACCTATATAATAGACATAATTATAGTATCTACTTCATAAAGTGTTTATGAAAATTAGATGAGCTAAATGTGGGATGCCTGGGTGGCTCAGCGGTTGAGCATCTGCCTTTGGCTCAGGGCATGATCCCAGTCCCGGGATCTAGTCCACATTGGGCTCCTTGCATGAAGCCTACATCTCCCTCTGCCCGTGTCTCTGCCTCTCTCTCTCTCTCTCTGTCTCTCATGAATAAATAAATAAAAAATCTTAAAAAAAATTAGGTGAGCTAAATGTAAACTAAATTAGCTAAATATAACAGGTAAGATAGTTAAACAGAGCTTAGCATATAGCATCATCATCATCATCATCATCATCATCATCATCCTTCTATAAAATTTAACTGCCCATTAAAAGTAGAGATGTTACCCACTTTAAGAAAATAAAATATAGGTCATTTCTCTTTTTTCTCATCTCTTAGACTTAGTAAATATTCTAGGGGCCCTCAGAATCACGTATGCAACACCTTTGCTTTACAAGTGAGAAAAAAGGAGATCCATGGAGTATCTTACACAAAATCACATAGCCAGTTAATGAACACCTGAATCCAAGTGTTGTGGTAACTGTAAGGTCAGCACATGTTTTCTATGCAGTAGATAGCTTTTCTGAAGCTTCCCAAGGTCCTAAAGGCACAGACTTCAATATTAATATCATGTGGGTTTATCCGAAGTTGAAATTCCTTGCCCTGGTTATCAGTAATCTGTCTATAATAGTCTGGATGTTATTTCCTATGTCTCATGCCACAGTGACCGATTATCAAAAAAAACATAGACGTTGCTTCATGATGAAGTCAGAGAACTTCCTGCTCCAAAAGCTTTCCGCATGCTCCTTCCAGCTCAGTGGCAGGCAGAGGCAGGGGTTCCCAGCTATGTACCAGGAAGCCTTGTGGCCCTTAGGAGGCCCCGTGTTTAGTTTAATGCACTGCTGCCACTGTATTGAAATTTTTAATATTTTTTGAACAAAGAAATTCCATGTTTTATGATCCCTTGGCCTTACAAATTATCTTGTTAGTCTTGCATGGAAGCAGTAGATCTTTATGGTAAATCCCTAGGCCCTCAGGAAACTTCTGATCTGCTTTGCATGGGAGGAGGTGAGATGCTTTGAATAACAAAACTCAGGACTGTAAAACCCTCAGTCAGTCCAATGAGAACTGTATTTTCTTTGGACAAGCACACAGCATTTTATTTAAGAAGAGAGTTCTTTAGCTTTATAATGCTGGTGAAAGAGAAAAGACCTGCTTTGGGATAGCTATAGCCTTAGGTCTTAGAGGATGCTAAGACTTTGAGCTCTATAGGTTTAACCTGGACTAATTCTTCTTGAGCTTTGTTCTGAGTTTTTAAAATAAAGGGTATGGTTTTATATATAAGAATAAAATTAATTGTCCTTTATTATAATCTATGCAGAAGAAAAAAATAACTTTATTGTGATGGAGGCCAGCATTTAATCATCCAGCTGAATTAATGGCTCTTTTGGAGGGCATCTGGGTGGCTTAGTAGTTGAACGTCTGCCTTTGGCTCAGGGCATGATCCTAGGGTCCTGGAATCGAGTCCCACATTGGGCTCCCCTCATGGAGCCTGCTTCTCCCTCTGCCTATGTCTCTGCCACTCTCCGTGTCTCTCATGAATAAATAAAATCTTTTTTTAAAAATGGCTCTATTGTAAAAGTAAGGTAAAAACATAAAAAAATAACGGAAGTACATTGCTAAAAGGCAAATAACTTTGGATCTAATTAGCAGTCTGTTAGCATTTTGGTGTAGATAACTTGCCGTGTTCAAACTAGTAGTTTCCAGGACAAGGGGCCACCTTTATTTTTTTTTAATTCTGGTATAGTTAATAGACAGTGTTATATTAGTTTCAGGTGTACAATATAGCAATTCAGCAATTCTATATATTACTCAGTGCTCATTATGATAAGTGAGCTCTTAATCTCCTTCACCAATCTACTCATTGCCCCATCCACCTCCCCTCTGGTAACCATCTGTTTGTTCTCTATAGTTAAGAGTCAAGGGGCCACTTTTATATGGGTCCAAAGAAAGGCCTGGCCAAAAGACCTGCCCATCATGGAGGGTCCCTCCAAACCATTTACCTCTTGGCCAGGAAAGAGGGCTAAAGAAGCAGACTGGTGGGAAAGAGGGAGCTCACTGTGAATCTTTGCCCTTTGCATTAATTCTAGTTGACCTACTTGAGCAATGATTGAGGAATTTTTGATTCAGTTTGCCCTGATCTATCCCCTGGTGAGCATGAGCTTGTTATTTTTTAATGAAACCATTTTCACAGCCTGTTGTCTTAGGTGTCAGTAATAGAAGAGAGCGAGGTTTTCTCTCGTTTTTATTCCATTTTTTTTTTTCATCAATTCTTCTAGTGCTGCTTGTGCTACTGAATTGCTTTGGAACCAGCGTCTTGCTGCAGAGCATACTATCTAGAAACAGTAGGATAACACTAACAAAGGAATACAAATTTTCTCAGAAAATGAGAGATGAGAAAAAAAATATATATATACAAGCAAATACCTTTTCAAAATTATGATTGTATATTTTGTCATCCCCTTTGACTTATATAAAGAAATCTATTTCGGAGGTACTTGTCCCACCAACAAACTTTCCAGGCCTAAATCATCACCTATCTCTGGAAGTCAACAGGAAAAAAAAAATAGTGTATAGTTTTTGCTGCTAAAGGAATTCTGTTTGCTTACATTACTTATTTATTTTAACATGACTGTTTTCATCCTTTGGCAGTAAGGGTAGGTAAAGATCAATCCCTGCTCTACCAGGAGGAGATTTCCCAACTAGAGACATTTTATCCATAGTGTAAGGAGGGGTGAATAGTAGAGTTAGTTTCCCATTTGTGGGATTTCATTACTGCCTTTCAGAAATTGCTTTAGTGGGATTGAAGTTGCCTTCACAAATTATTCATGAAGCTTCAGGAGTGGAAAGGAGTTTCAGTTAGATAGCTAGAAAGCAGCTGGGTACAGAAGTCAAGCTTAGCTAAGTCTTAAAATAATACAAATGGAGTAGCAATACTGCAGAAAATAGTAGATTTATTTTATAGTATCAGTATGCACTTCTGCACATCTAAAGCACCACTAAAGGCAATGCATTCACAGTATTCAGTTCAGGTTTGTAGATAAGATGTCCTTAGCTACCCAGCCAGATATCTTCATTTGTTTTTCTGTTTCTTAATAAAACTATCAGAGAAGAGGTTTTCAAAAATGAGTACCATTATCATAATTTTAATCTGATTTACATTCAAAATTGTCTTCCAGGGTTGATGCCTAGAGCAGAAACATATAGTAAGCTATCTTGGAAAAAACAGGTTATATAGGAATTGCTTTTTGAATTCTGTGTTTATTTTTTTTAATATTATTTATTCATGAGACACACAGACAGAGAGAGAGAGAGAGAGAGAGAAAGCTAAGAGGCAGAGACACAGGCAGAGGGAGAAGCAGGCTCCATGAGGGGAGCCCGATGTGGGACACGATCCCAGGACCCCAGGACCACACCCTGAGCTGAAGGCAGGCGCTCAGTTCCTGAGCCACCCAGGTGTCCCTGAATTCTGTTTTTTAAAACAGGCAACTCTGTAGCTTACGGAACGGCTGGCTATAATAAAATATCAGAAAAATGCCTGCTTTAGGTTTTTAATTTCAAATGAATAAATGATCACAGGAAGGAAATATCAACATGCTAAATATTCTCTGCATAAACCTGGTAAAATTACACCCATATCCATATTTCAGAGGTGGGAGCTTGGTAATTAAACTGCAGAAATAATATCCTTGTTCAATATTTAGAAGAAAAAAAATATTTGGAAATGTTAATGGTTCTCAATAGAACTTCCTAATCAAGTCCAGAGTGCCAGTTGGAATGATTCTAATTCAGAAGATACTCCAGGATAACTTTAAGGTACAGTAAGTGTGCTGTGGATTATCAGTACAGCCCACCTAGCGTGTGTGTTATATTTTAACAGGAGGAGTTTCTTACCTCCTTTCTTAATATTTACCATTGATTCCTCCAGTCGTGCTCCACAGCCAACTGGTATGATCTGGTCACAAAAGTTCCATCTTGGAAAATTCGAATTACTCACATTCACTCAACATGTTATGTTTCACCCTATGATCTCTCTACAATAATAACTCCTATTACACTGGTGGGGAAGGTAACATTGCAGTCCACAGATACAACTTTGACATTCGCGCTGAACCATCTAACTCTTCCATCTCTCCTACTCCCACATTGCACTGTATCATGAAGTGACACATGGCAGAGCAGAGTACAATAAATCTAAGCCAATGGCTACTATGTTTCCCCAAGGGTAGAAATCCCTACTGTTTCTTTTCTCTTTTGTTGCCAGGTTAAAGGGTGGATTTGTGGACGCCTAATACTGTGCATGCTGATCTGAAGGAATTTCCCTGAGGGAATGTATGATGTATATACCCTATTTATAGTCTCCTGGGAGATTTTTACTTTTAGATAGTCACAGTTAAATCAATATGGCCTCAGTCCTGTCCTTATGAACTAGTAATATATAATTGGCTGAATTTGTTTATAAAACATCTGATAAATGAAAATTCTCTTATTTTCCATCTTGTGACACTTTAAATCATTTTACCGTGACAAGATTTCTATAGTGGTCTATTAGTAAAGTGTTTATATAATTCACACTCTCTTAAAAAATTGCTCTGCTGATTCTTTAAGTGATGCCAAGAAGTCCTAACATTTTTAGACTAATTAATGACCAATCATTTTTAACTGGAATACTTTCTCTTAGCCCCAAAATGTTGTCTGTTATATAATTTTTGTTTACTGACTCACAGAAGAAATAACTATTAATTACTCAATAATGAACCAACTTTCTGGGAGGAGGGGGTCCTTGGGTGAAAATTGAATAAATTTGTAAGCTATTTAGTTCTTTTAGGCTTCAAAGATCTCTTTCTGTAAAATAAATAAATAAATAAATAACCTAATTTATTTTTCAACATACATTAAAAAGTATTATGAATACCTCTCCAAAAATACCTTTTCCCCACAAAAATAACATGGCTCATTTCATGATTTGTACAACATCGTAGTTGAAAAAAGTTGAGAGATTTGTCATCAAGATGGTTAAGACACTATCTAGTAAATACATTTTGTCTATCTTTCATAGATATTCTCACTGACTTCTAAGAGTTTACATTTAAAATAGGTGGTATTGACAGTGAAAGACAAAGAAAGAGTGCTAGATCTATTAGAAAGAAATGACAGTTATCTGTCTAGCCCATCTTTTATAAATGATTTAATATATGAAAATTGTTCAGCATAATTTCTGCAACTGTCAGAAAATGACAATCCGTATAATACATGGGAAAATAATTTAGATTAGTTGTAGTCCCAGGCTACCAAGTTTCTAAAACTGTGTCAGTTTGGAGGTCAGTTAGCCTCTTTCATCTAAGATTTCTCCTTGTTTAAAGAGGGTTAAGAAGCTTGTCACCAGCTGGTTGTGAATTAAATATGCAAGGTGCTGTGAAAAATGGAAAAGTATTCTGTGAGAGTTAGCTTCCAAGAATCCATTTAGAATCACCAACTTTTAAAGCTAGAAGAAGCCTTTGGATATCATGAATCTCCCTGTTTCCATTTGGAAAATAAGGAAACAGGCCCAAGGAGGTGGTGACCTTTGCTTTCTGTCACAAAGGGCTTGGCCCTCTATTCAGATCTATGGATACCCTGAGCCATCTTATTTGTTTACTTGCGTGTTTGTTTGGTTTGGATGTATTTACCTTTAGAGGGTAGCCCAAAGGATAAACACCATTGGGATCATTAAGAAGCATAGGATACTAACTTTCTCTCTTTTGAA
This sequence comes from Canis lupus familiaris, assembly GCF_011100685.1. NCBI lineage: Eukaryota > Metazoa > Chordata > Mammalia > Carnivora > Canidae > Canis > Canis lupus. The sequence continues at coordinate 21,733,053 of NC_049253.1, forward strand.
AATGTAGAAGTCAAGAATGAGAATGCCGTAGATTTCTTTAGTTACCAAATCCCTTGTTTAGAAGTTCTAGGGAGTGTGTCTGTTTTGGAACCTTTTAGAAATGTACCTTGCGAAAGTCACCTGGAGAGTTTTCAGGTAGTCATTTTTCAAATCCTGGTTTTAACCCACCAGTGGTGTCTGGAGAAATGGGATAAGTAAGGCACCCCCCAAAAATCTCTGTTTCCTTTTTATTTGAGTGATTTATCTTTTGCTGAGTCTACTTAATTAAGAATCAGAATTTTTTACTGTCCAACAGGTAAAGATTTAGAATCCTTCTTGTCCAACAATGAGAATGGAGATTATGATTAAGAAATAATGTCATTTTCATAAGGTTTGGGGCATACTTTTAAACTATTTTCAAGACAAGCAATGAGCTTAAAAGCCTAAAACAATAGAACTATCTAGAATAATATCCAATAGAGCTATAATGGGCATTGTGTATGTAATTTTAAATTTTCTTATAATTACACTTTTAAAAAGTAAAAAGGTAAAATTAATCTTAACATTATTTTCAACTCAATACTTCTAAAATATCATTTAAACATGTAATCAATATTTAAAAACAATCAATGAGGTATTTAATGTTCTCTTTTTTAATGTTTTTGAAATCTAGTGTGTATTTTATATTCACAGCACATCTCAACTCAGATGCTAAATTTTAATTGGAAATACATGATCTGTATTTGATTTCATAGAATTTGCATTTGAAAAAGCAAATTTATCTACCTGAATTACACCAAAGATACTTAAAAATTTTCCAGTCACTAAATTGAGTATCAATCAATTTTAAATTTAAATTAATAAAAATACAAATTTAAAATTCACTTCAGTTGTAAAGCTAGCCAGATTTGAAGTGCCTGAAAGCCACTTGTGGCTAGTGGCTATCTTGTAGAATAGAACAGTTCTAGAAATCTGTGCAATGCTCATGTTTTAGCTTACCCCTCTGTATGTAGGAGAAAAGGGAGGCAAAAATCAGTCTAACAATCTGTTTTATCTTATTTTATTGACTATTTATTTTGTTATGTAAACATCTTTCACATACCTTCTGTAGTAAATACTTAGATTTTTCTTTTCAAACTGAATAGTAAAACATCCATTATAAAGACTGATGGGAAGATAAATGTTGGGAAATTGCCTTAACTGTGATGGTTAGTATTTGAATTGACCAGATTTCCTTTCCAGCAGTTTTGGATGCTTTCTGGGTTTGTATAACCCTGTGCACAGCTTTCTAAGTACTTTCAGTGTAACCTGCTTTGTTTCACTTGATTGCTCTAGTATGGTTAAGGACAAGTGTGTTTGAATAATAACCGGCCTATCAAATTGCCAACTGGGAGATCTGTGGAATATGCTTAAGGCAGCTTTTTGCAACATTTCTTTTACCTGGCAAGAATTTTTTAGGAAAAAATGTTCATTGCACAATGGATTCTTAACTGACAGATTCTAGAAAATACTTATCTATCTAACATGTATGCTTATTTAATACCACTAACTCAAAAAAAAAAAAAAACCCCACAAAAAACAAAGGTCCTGTGGCCATATAGAGAGATAATATAGCAAAGAAATTGAAAGCATGGTTCAGGAGTCAGACTGGCTGTATTTACATAATTATTTCACCACTTATAAATTATGTGAATTTATGCAAAATTACTTCACCTCTTCAAATCTCAGTTTCTTCATTCTAGAATGGAGATAGAAATAGGACTACTTAGTAGGGATGTTAAAGAATTAAGTGAGAGTATATCCTCAGCCCTATGCCTGACACAGAGTAAGTGCTCAGAATATGAATTATTCTTATGCAAGACTCTTAGAACTATAGGCATTGTCACACTTTAATCCCACCTCCAAAAGTTAAGAGAAACAGCAAATGACTATGGTGAAGTAAAATCAAAGTGTATAAACCTGAGCAACAGAAAGTCAGAGGCCTCATCTCCAGTTTCATTTTTTTCTTTACTTTTTCTTTTCTTTTCTTTTTTTAAGTTTATTTATGTTTTTTAGAAAGCTCTATACCCAGCCTGGGGGTTCAAACTTAAGATCCCGAGATCAGGACTCATGTGCTCTTCTGACTGAGCCACACAGGCGCCTCTGTTTCTTTTAGTTTTAGTTAGTATGCAGGGTTTTTCTGTCAAGAAGCAAAAGGAATTGTTCATCAGTTGTGTGAGAACTGTGTTTTTCCTACCTGTTCCAACATGACTAATTTGCATCTGTTTTGAAATGAGACTTTATAAACAAATTCTCTAAAACGATTCTGTGAATAATAGATCAGACTTGCAATCAAGGTATGGTTTTATGTTCTGAAAATTATAGCAAAGATAAACATCATAAAGTACATTTGCTGGTTTATGTAGTGCCAGATTGGTAAATTATTGTACTTTTTCGCTGTCCTATTGTTGTTGTCATTGGTTGTTTTTAAATTTACATTATTCTTCATATTCCTGGACTCCTATTTCTCGGAGCCCTTTTCTGTATTATTATTATTAATGTGGCTTGTGTAATGTTCATAGTGTTTGTGTAAAAATAGATCATCTCTGGTAGGTAATTTTCAGTATTAAAGCAAATGTGCCTACTCATTGAATATGAAAAATATCCCTCTGGAACAAATGTAGAACTATCCATCTCTTGAACAGAGATCTTACGGGCTTTACTTATCTACCTAAATGCCTTGGAAAGATGGCTTGGAAATCTTTAGCATACTTTTGGGAAGCAGTCAGTCATTTAGGTAGTTTCCTAAACAGCAAACTCCTTGCAATAATCAGGTTATTGTAAGTAAAAATATTTTAGGACGAGGGTCTTTGTCAGCTAAGTAAAAACCAACATTGAACTGATGTTTGAGATGCATTATCACAGGCAAAAAGAAAAAAAAATATTACTTTGCTCTTTAAGAAAACTAGTCACAGGTTCATAGTTGGGTCAGCCATGTCAGAGACACAGGATTTTAGAAATATGACATTATTTTTAAAACCATTAATATTAAGTTGTTAGCTCTGCATGTGGATGGAATTTCAGACCACTTACTTTTTCACATTTAAAAGTAAAACTACGTGAGAAATTGGCGCAAAATCAGAAATGTCAGGATATTTAAGTTGAGGTATGGTTATTTATTCTTAAATATATTGAATTCAAACAAATAGGACACAGGTTCACATAAAACATGAATGCATTTAAAAATATGCTTTCTTTATGAGCTAAAATATATTTTTTCTTCCAGATTTGAATATACATTCTTTAAATCTCGCAATTTATTTGTGTGAGGAGTGAAAGAGAAGTGTATGTAGAAGACCAGAGTTTATATTAGTTTAAGCATTGCCATACTTGTCTAAGCCTTGGACATGCCTAATACCTTATATTTTGTTGACATCTTGTATGGGCTTCTAATCTTGGATTAAAACCCATGTGAATATCCATTAAGATCCTTATAGAGGAAAAAAAATACTTTACCACATTAAATTAAGCGTAAGAAGAGCACAAGACAAAGGCCTTTTTGGTGGAAAGTGAGAATAGGTCCAAGATCTGTCCTTCCCAACAAGGCAGGGATGTGGCCATGGTGTCTCCAGCTGTCAACATTTTTGTCTTCAAGACAGACTAGCAAATCATAGCTCTGCAGAAATTTATCTGTATGTGTTAGGGATAACATCAGCTTTGAGGGACTGAAAAATCATCTGCATCTCAAAGGATAAGCAGGCAGTACATAAAGAAGTACAGAGGGCTTCAGAAAAATCAAAGGCACGGATGTCCAAACTATGCAGCTGTGCTGAGTGTGCTCAGAAGAAAGAAATATACTTTTTAAAAATTTTATTTATTTATTCATGAGAGATACAGAGAGAGAGAGAAGCAGAGACACAGGCAGAGGGAGAAGCAGGCTCCATGCAGAGAGCGCAACGTGGGACTCGATCCCGGGACTCCAGGATCACGCCCTGGGCCGAAGGCAGGTGCTAAACCGCTGAGCCACCCAGGGATCCCCAAGAAAGAAATATTTGAAGAAAAATCAGTGTTGTAGTAAAGAGTGAGATAAGACTGAAAAAACGTGGACATGTGAATGCTTAGTCAACTGTATATGCATAAACTGTATCGAGGCATAATAGTGATGTCAGAGACCCCCTACCAATTGGTTGTAATAATATGAGAGTGAGCTGGGGCAGAGGAGTGGTTGAAGAAATACATGGGACAAACATTAAAGAAATTATATAGGAAGAGTCACTGCAGGTTATGATGGATGATTAAAAATGAGTCAAGACAAATTTCAGAATGGGTACCAGCAATAACAGTGACACAGTTATCAGAGCATTACATAGAGTGAATGTTAGATGTTGTTTGAAGAGGACTGAAGTTTTTGATGTTTCAATTTTGTATTTGAACTACATTGGTAGTTCAGCCCCTGAGCAACTTCTAGGTTTCCGTTTTGAAACAATAGTCATCCTATTAGAGCCTGATTTTTTTTTTCCTCAGCTTGTTACTGAAATATAGCCAAATAAAAGAATTCTGGACATACCAGAGCTCAAAAAAATAAGTAGAAAACAAAATTGGGGAGGTGCATTGCTTAACATGCGTAATTTAAGGTCCAAGGAGGACATTCAGGTAGGTTGCCTACTGGAAGTTGTTATCATGGGACTGGACCTTTAGCCACTGGCCAACACTGGAGGAAAAAAGTGTATAGCCATCAGCAGAAATAATAATTTTGTTGTAATACGAAAATTAATAAGGACATTTTTGTTCCTCATTTTAATATCAGAACCATCAACTCAATCCATTGCTATCAATAGCAATGGAAAGTTCTGACACTTTCAATTGTAGAACCCTAAAATAATACACTGTGCTATTAAAAACCTTCTTTCTATGTTTTATAGTTCTGTGAAACATCATTGAAAATCCTTTGGCTTTAGTTCTTATTTAGTGATGATCAAAATGAATTTCAATGAAAATATAAATTCTTTACAAGAATAAAATGAAATTGAGCAGTATAACATTGAATGTTCTCTTTTTACAAATTATAATCTGCAATTTTTTATAATATGAGCAATTCAACATATCTGTATAATAGGGTAAAATCATAAATAGCACACTTGTATTTTCAAAGCATGTTTGAAACAAAATGAGGTCTTTATGAGTATGAAAGATTTTTTTTTTCTTTAATTACAAAGCACAAAGGGAATAGATGACAGAAACAGGGAATCCATATTTACTGCAGTGGTTGAAGACATTTCACCTCACTCTGGAAGATCTCCCACCACCGATTCCAAAAGGGCTCCAGTCCTCCATCTGGGTTCAGATATAACGTGAAGGAACCCATCTCTCTTCTCTCCCATTTTACACTGTGTCCTTTTCTTACATACTCTTTTTTTTTTAACTGTTAAGAAAATTTTTGTGGTTTTATTATATCATGAGCCATTGAAACATCCAAACAAATCAATATCTGGGCGGTCAATATCTGGGCAGTGAGGCAGCTGCTTTCTCCTTCACTTCTTTGGGTTACTACAGCAACTTGTCAGTAGATAAAAAAAAAAAAAAAAAAAAAAAAAAGACAACCTTTTGCATTACTTAAGTCTTTCCAAGGCATGGGCTGGTACAACACAAACTTCTCCTGTCAGATGCAACTATTCTAGCATCCAAACATCATGCACAATACCTCGGTAGTAGCAGCGCACTCTCGGTAGTAGCAGCGCACTGTGCCTGCTCCCGCCGCGGCCCTGCCATTTGTATATGATATTTGGAGCATCTGGAGGAGTGTGAATAGTTATCAGGAAGAGGAGGGTGGAGGAAACAGCATGAGTGCCTGGCTGGGAAGAAGTCAGCCGAAGTTGTGCAGGGCAAGCCTGAACATGTCATTGGTGCAAACCCAAGCATCATTGATGTTCTTTCATAGGAACATCTGGTGGAACCCCATGATGGGGTCTTCATCAGCCTTGGGCTGGCCCACTACCATGCTGATGATGCAGCTATCTGGCATGGGCTGAGGGTCCTGTGCCGTGATGCTGTGCTGGATTTTCTGGAACAGAAGGCTAGACAACTTCTCCACAATGGCAGCTTTCCCCTGGAACTGCTGTCCTTCCCACGTAAGGCATGATGCATCAATATAAATTGTGCCTAGTTGGGTTCTGTCGTTATCAAATAACTGGTAGTAATGCTGAATGAAGCTGAATCCAATCTGCTCCCAAATTGGCTTGTCTCCCATTCTGGAGTGTCACCCGGCCTCATTGAGACCCGAGGGGCTGGCACGATGGTGGCAGCGGTGGTGGCGGCCCTTTTCTTACATACTCTTAATGTATTGGTTGCACCAGTCAGCTAAGTCAGATGCTTCATTCTTAACGTATCCCTCAACTCCTATCCAACCAAAGACCTTGTCTTCTCAACCGATCTTTTAAATTTTGCTTCTCATCTTTACCAAAACCACAGTCTTAGTACAGTCTCCATAATATCACCAGCTTTGCAATTATCTCCTGCCTACTCATCCACTTTTCTGTCTTCCACCTTTTCGAATTCTTTTTCCACACAGCTACTGGAGTAATTATTTTTATTTTTTTTTTTTTATTTTTTTTTTTTCGCATTTCTATTATTTTAGAGTTAAGTATTTTGATTTTCTTTTTTTTTTTTTTTCCTATTTTTTTTTTTTATTGGTGTTCAATTTACTAACATACAGAATAATACCCAGTGCCCGTCACCCATTCACTCCCACCCCCCGCCCTCCTCCCCCTCTACCACCCCTAGTTCGTTTCCCAGAGTTAGCAGTCTTTACGTTCTGTCTCCCTTTCTGATATTTCCCACACATTTCTTCTCCCTTCCCTTATTTTCCCTTTCACTATTATTTATATTCCCCAAATGAATGAGAACATATAATGTTTGTCCTTCTCCGACTGACTTACTTCACTCAGCATAATACCCTCCAGTTCCATCCACGTTGAAGCAAATGGTGGGTATTTGTCATTTCTAATAGCTGAGTAATATTCCATTGTATACATAAACCACATCTTCTTTATCCATTCATCTTTCGTTGGACACCGAGGCTCCTTCCACAGTTTGGCTATAGTGGCCATTGCTGCTAGAAACATCGGGGTGCAGGTGTCCCGGCGTTTCATTGCATTTGTATCTTTGGGGTAAATCCCCAACAGTGCAATTGCTGGGTCGTAGGCGATCATTTTTAAATGGAAATTGGGACCTGTTACTCTTTCCTGAAAAATTCTTTAATGGCTTCTTGCCAGGATTCATTCAAGTTTGTTTCTACCTGTCGGGCCCTTACTCTCACTCCAGCCTTATCCACACTCAGTTACTTGCGACTTGTGTTCTAGCTCTACCAGACTTGCTATGCTTCTTCATAACTGCTTTGTTGAGCCGTACTTCTGTAACATGGCAAGCGTATAAAGTGCCTTTTGCCTACTTGCCCACCTAACCAGGTCTTCTTTCAAGATTTTGCTAAAATATACTCTCCTCTAACCTCTTCACTTGCAGGCACAATGTGTTCTCTTTGCTTTATACTTCTGTCTATTATTCCTGTATTTGTAATCATTTTTCAGTTTTTCTATTACACTGTGAATTCTTTAAGGATAAAGACTATTTATATGCACAATGTATTTGCAAGACCAAACACAGAACCCAGTATATAATAGTTACTCAAGAAATATTCCTACATGAGGTTGAAAAGCAGGCAGAAGATGAGCTTAAAGTTAGGACAACAACCAGTTCTCTTCTTAGCCCTACCACCGTCAAGCTTTCATTTAAAGCCTATTGAAAAATACATAGATATCAACTATAGATATTTCCACATGTGCATATATATGTTGTATATATATTTGAGATGTATACAAGTAGTTATACTTATATATATATAAAATATTTGGTTTTGAAAGGAACTGTTCTAGTTACTTTCTTTTAGAGCAAATCATTTTTTCACACTCTGTTACTAATCTAGCAAAAGGCCCTTTATGGAGTAAATCAGTTAATGCTATTCACAAAAGTGTTTAGTGTACTAAAGTAGAATACTTTTTTGAGTGAAAGACGACAGACAAATCTGAGTATCCTGATGGGAAGAGAAAATGAGTGGGCCTTCTTGTGAAGATGAAAAGGTGACATGTGCACTTATTTGCTGGTGTAATGAGAATGTCCGTGTCTCAGCTTATTAAAATTTGGAAGTTTATATTAAAGCTAGTTGTAGTGCTTCAATTAAGTTAGCAAATATGGATGCCAATATTATCACAAATGCAATATTAGAACTGATGTTTGGTCCTGTCTTGAATGCAATGATTAAATTAAGTCTAATACTCAACTCCCTCCTATTGAATAAGAAGTAGAGAGCCTGGCATTTTGCTCATCACAGAAATCTCCTTGGTATGCTGTTGTTTGGTATTTATATAAATAAGCTAGTAGAAAAGGTAAACAGACTCATCATTAAGTTGTTGTATTGAATCAATAAAGCGATAATTGAGTCTTAACATTCCCAAACAGAAATCTTGAGGATGACTATTATGGGAATAGTTTTTTAAAAGAAGAAAACATTAAATCACCAAAAGAGATTTGTTTGTAACATCTCATGATGCTTATGTATTTAACAACAACATAATAAAATAAGGAAAATCCACGCACATACCACTGGAGTGCTTATCCCTTTATAACTGTTTATCAGTTTGGAAAAGATGTCTGGCTAAAAGTAATGAATATATAATAGGTATATATTATATATGTTACTTTTAATATACTCTAATATATTTTAATATACTTCCATTATGTTATGTTAGATAATATATTCCAGATAATTTACGTTTTCTTCTTTCTTGGAAGAAGAAAAATAAGAGAACATATTGATGATTTAGCTTCTTTTTCTTCATCTCTTCTCTTTTTTTATTTGTTATTTTCATGCTTATCTTTAGCCTTGATATTGCATGTGGCTTTGGCAGCATTGCTTACTGTTTATTCTAGCAATGCTTCTGTAGAGGGCCTCTATTATCATGTCCTGCTAACAACACAGTAAATGGAAATTTGGGGAAAGCAACAGTAGGAACTGCTGTGTGTCTGCAGTAAGTTAATCAGATTTTGATCCCCCAAAACTAACACAACCCGCAAGACTGATAGCTCTATGCTACAGTAAATTGTTTCTTAGCAGGAAATCTACAGTAGCAGTGTAATTTGGACAATGGAGCGTTTGACAGCTAACCCATCAAAAGCAGTGCACCCTGAGGAAGTTGCTCACTCCCAGCTTTACATTCAGCCAAGCATTGATAAAGCAGTGGCTAAGTAGGAGAATCAATTTAGAATCAAATGATGGCAAGGCTATTTATTCCATTGCCAAAAGGGGACATAGGCAGATAGGAGATTACTCCACCTGGGGACTCTATACTCTATGTACTTATCCAAATTAGGTCTATGCCTTATGAATTCCTTTTGAATGCCAGTGTGCTAATATATTAATATAATATATTAATAAGTGTCATTAAAAGCTAAGGTGCAATCTGTTCCCAAAAGATTGATTTATAGAAAATGACCCAGGATAGTTGAACATTTTTCTCTCATGCAGTGTACTAGAAGTAATCAGATATGGAAGATGATGTTTGTGACTTCAAAGAGAAAGGATCTTTAGAGAACATGCACATTATGTTTCTGTATGGAAGTGTATCTTATATAGTGGGCCAGGAAGTGTTAAAACATTAAAAAGAAATGAAGATGCTTAAAATTCCCAAGTTAGGAAAGCACTGCTTTGAATGTGAACTTTTTATTTTTTTATTTTTATTTTTTTCAGTTTAAGCAAAGGACTCAGAGTTATTTCCCATACTCTAAATTATCACCTGTTTTTTTCTGCTTAAAAAAAAAAAAGATTTCAGATTCAAGATTCCTATCCCATATCACAAGTTGCTATAAGGAAAGATCAGAGATGCCCATGACCATGGAGCCAAGAGAAATAGCAAAGCTATGACAGGGAGAAGCCAATGGTGGCCATGACACCAAACCCATTGTCATATCCGCTGGGTAGTGTGACCAGAGGAAGAGTGATTCACTCTAACAGATGCACTGACCAGACTAGTGCCAGCGTGCCATCCAAAGCAGAGCCAAGCATCTGTGCTTAGGAGTAAGAAGTGAAAGAGAAGCAACATTAAAAATGTTTCAAAGACCTACATGGCAATGGACGGCAAGCTTGCAATTATAGAACTTTAGAATAACTCTGGGAAATGAGACAAGTCAGAGTAATATGCATTAAATGCAAGACCTTTGTCATATGGAAAAGCCATAAAGAGTGGGAAGCAAAACAAATGCAAAAGGGGAAAAAAAGCATCATTAAAGTGTGACAGGCAGCTAAGAAGAAGATAAATGTTACTTTTCTGAATTTTGTAATATTTGTCATATTTGTCTTTTCGCAGATTTTTAATTTTGTATGACTTCTCATTTTAAATAAAATATATACTTTGCATCTAAGTTTTTATACATGATTTTGGATTATTATTCTTAATATGGCCTCGCAAGTTCTTTAAGCTTCAAGTCCCACAAACCTGTGTTCGTGAAGGTCAGGGATGATGACATGGGTAAAGAGGACCTTATGCTTACCAAGTCTAGATACTACTTTGAAACAGGCCCCATGTGACCTGAACCAACTCACTGGTGTTATCTGCAGTGTGGCTGGGAAACCTGGACACCAGGTTCTCACTCAGGTTCATCTGGGGCTGCTGAGCATGCAGGTGGCTGCTATAGAAATCCTAGCTTTGGGCTTTGCTCTTTCCTGCTAGTCACAGCTGTCACTGACCAGCTGACCCTCACACACGTGCACTCTTATCTACATTCCAGTACTGTGGTCAGCAGCCAGTCATTGTAAACTGATACAGTGCCAGCCTATTGTCTGAATATCTTAGTAGCCTTGTCCATCCATAATTTTCATTTAATGCTTTAGCAGGGTTTGGGCTTTTTTTTTTTTTTTTTTTTTTAAATCTAGTCACTGAGGATGTCATTTAGGTCATTGGTAAGTGTATATGCAATATTCTATGCAATATTTCCAAATCCTCATTATTAATAAAACACTCAAACTTTAGAAGTGATGTACCAAATAATTAAATTGTATGTTTTAATTTGACATTCTAAAATCTGAGCTTTAGACATACTCAAAATTTAATAATTTTTGTTAAAGTTAGCACTGCTCAGTTATTGTCTCAAAGATAGGCATAGGTGGCGGTAGTGTTTTCCTTTTGGGGGAAAACTAGAGAAGACATGATTATTTGAAAAATGAATTAAGAAGATAGAAGAATAGAGATAGTTGTTTACACTCCTTCTATTTCCATTTTCTTTTAGTGCCATGGCACCCACACACAGACAATACTTTTCTTTCACAGCGAACGTCAAGCACCTTCATGAATAATTTCACAGAAATATACAATCAACATGTCCAGTTTCATGATGAAGATCTTCAAAGTGGCCCTCTTAGAATCACTATGGATGTTCAATAATGATGCGTGTTCATACTCAGAAGCAAAGCATACATCTTATGCTGTGCCTGTAAGAAATTCACATTGTTCTTGTGGTTTGATGATAGCGCAGTAAATTTTTTCAGAAATGTATGACTTGTAAATAAAAAGCTCATTAATAACCTTTTTATAAACTAATATTGTTAGGTATTAGAATTTAAAAATGTTTAAATCTTATTTCCTTTTCTTCTATACTGAGGAAAAATCCTCTTTAGTACACATTGCATACTTAACAAGTATTCATTAAAATGAAGGTTTTAAATCGGTATAGTAAAATTGAACAAAATATGAACTTTCACATTTCACTTGTCACGTGGTCCCCAGGAGAGAGCGCTTTTCTTTAATGAGGTTAAGTTAATTAAAGTGGGCTCAGTGCTATTAGCTACATGCAAAATCTGAAGCTAAATGCTTAATCATAGAAATTAGAGATGATCATTTAATGAATTCTGAATAAATAGTGTGGTTTTACTCCAGGATATTCACAAAAGGGAGTTATTTGTCACCATAGGAAAAAAAAAGGTGAGAAAACTAGCATCACAGAAAATCAGGAGATTTGGTTTTCAAGGTTTTATCTTTTAAACAAATGACTAATTTTTTTTTTTTTTTTTTAACAAATGACTAATTTTAAGAAGTTATGTTAATGATGGTCACTTAAGAAATATAGAAGCCTTAGACATCAGGAAAAACAGTAATTTGTACTTGCAATTATACTAGTGATGTTAAGTGTTCTTCTGTGTTATTTACATTCTATCCAAATTTGGCCATGTTAATGAGACCTAAAATGCTGATTGATAACTTTGATTTTTATTTTTTTAAAAATTCAATCTTCTATGTTATTTTAAACATTAAAATCAAAATATTTTTAAAGATCTATTTAAAGTACATGGAAATAAACTAGATATGATAATCTAGCTAGAACAAAAATTGGAGCATGAGAAAATGGGACCAAATAGGATTCTCTCCATCAAAAAGAGTTAAGTCAAGGTAGAGGGCATGAAAATATAGAACAAAGAAAATTGTCATAACAATTTAAAAAGGATGTTTCAGAAAACTAGTTTCTAATGGTGAATGAGCAATGTGATAAAAGCAACAAATGCTAAAATACCTAGCATTTTTGCATCATCAAGCCACAAGTCTTCCAGGGACTATTTGTGGCCCTTTTCCATTTCCTAGCACAGTCTCTAACAGCCCTTCCCCAGGAGTAGTTGACAAGAACCAACAAAGGCATGAGGCAGCACTGCCATCTTTCACCTCCTTATCTTAGGCCTGTCCTCTCCCAAGATTCCTTATCCTGCCTCAGGAGTGCCAAGTGGTTGTTATTCTCACAGCTACTGAGCACTGATCTACCACCATGTGAAACTAAATCATGTGAAACTAAATCCAAAATTCCACAAGGAATGGGGTCAACCTATCAGTGAAAATAATAGCCCATTTGAGCGCTTCTTCTTTCTCTGACCGGAAGGCAAGCTCTCCAGAGTCCACTGGGGATATTTCCTAAAAACACTTTGAAAGCTCACACATGTGTGCTGTGATTTTTAGAAAGCAGGATACTCCGCTTAGGGAATAGGAAGGCCTCCACAACAATGAAAAACGAGAGAATCGCGAAAGATCCATGTGCAGGTTCAGAGGATTCTGTGTAATTTAATGTTGTTTATGTTTCTAAAGCTTAGATGATTGCTTATTAAAGACTTCAGCAAGTTTATAGAAATAGTGTTCACTACATGCTAGTCACTCTGCAGCGCAAACCTATTTTAGCAAATTTTCCAATAGTGCACAGCATGCATCTGTGACTGAGACAAAAATCAATGCTTATGGATTTAGCAGTGTAATCCTATCACTTGTTCTGTGAGATATGATTTGAAATGTAAAGTATGTTAAGACTTAAGTGAAATTGGAGGCATAGAGTCTCTAGGGTGTTTCTTAGTATCCTATTTATTATTGATCAGACTATATTTCTTTATTGTCTTTCTACCCCTTGCCCCAGTTACCCTTTTTCCTCTATTCACCAATAGTTTTTAAATTATGTGTATCAGAACCAATAAATTACCCTCAGTATGAGTATTTATTCCTACTTTCAAAACAAGTCATGATTATAAAGTTCGTAAACCAGGAACATAATCATGTGGCCAACTGGAAGTCTTAAAACAAAACACTAGTAAAATATTAGGTGAACATTCTAAGTTTTATGAAGAAAATTTAAAGTTTTCTCTAGAAATACAATACAAAGTCGCCTATTTCTAAGACATCTTAAATAACTCCAAATCATCATGTTTGTTAGCTATAGGAAGTCAATAATGTAAAATTTTACAAATTGTGGTTTTTAATCTAATTTAAGATTTTTAAATTGCATGCTTGCTCTCAAATTTCCTATGGGAGATCAATGGAATGAAGTTGGAAGTAGTCAATGCTACCTGGAGTCATTCAGTCATTCAGTAAATAGCTGTCGGAGACCTGTGGTGTGCCAGTCACTGACGGACTCTGGGACTTAGTCTTGACTCTAATGCTCATATTTCAATGATCTCTCCTCAACTCTCTGCAGGAAGCTATTACTGACTAGAATTTATGTAAACGATGTATGTTTGTACATCCAAAAATGTGGCTTTTTTAGCTCCTGAAATGATCATCACCCATATAATAGCCTTAGGATATCATAAAAATAGTTACAGTTACATGGGCTTGTATCCATACTTTAATCTAGCCTCATTTGAGATAAAATTCTGCCCAGGTTAGTAGATGTTCCTCCCATTAATAGATTGTATCTCTGAGAATCTGATTCTTAGCTCCTGTTCTGAAAGTGGGGTATACTTTGCATTTACCATACACTTTTTAGATGATTCAGTTGCAAACTAATCTGACTTCTAAAAGCTGTATTTCCTCTCAAGTCATTATGCTGTATGCTTTAAATATATATAGCTATATGTCAATTATAGCTCAATAAAACTGAAAGGGAAAAAAAAACGTATAATTTTCATTCCTGTCAGCATATTCTTAATTTGGGGAAGAAGGAGACCTACCAATGAAGTTAGCCACTTACCCTATAAGCTACCAAATCTTGTGTTTCTCTGAACTAGTTGGCTTTTAGACATGGGTGAAAATACTGTGTGACTCTGTGTGTGAAAGTAGTTACTGGTTTGGGGCAGTGAAAATCACCCCCATTGATGTAAGCACTCCTTGCTTGGATGCATGTCTGTATCTTTAAAGCTTGTCACTTATTGAGAAGGAATCCTTCTGAATACTGTGAACACTATGGCTAGTGTCTGCTTACCCAGGCAGTCTGAGTCTTTTAAAAGTTATTTTGTCTTTAAAAGAGCAAATCCACAGAATGACCTTCAGCTATTATTAATCCACCTAAATGTAGGGCATGAATGCAGAACACATCTGCCGTCTCTCAGCTGAGAATTCCCCTGCCACTGCCCGACCCCCCACTCCCCGTAGAGTCCTCTTGGGGCTGAGATAACTTAGGGAGAAGTCCTTCTTTGCTGGCAAGGAAGGAGTGCATTTAGACTAATCATTAAAATCCATTACCTAACAAAGTGCATGTTCTTAAGGAACATAGTGATACTTGCCAATGAATTAATCAGCAAAACAGAAGGTGAGATTAGCAGTCTCAGAAAAAATCAGAATCCATGAGATGCCAAAGCAGTTTCTAGTACCATAAATCTTAGCCCAATTAGAGGGATTTTCTCTTAACAATTCAGAATCCTATCTGGATTTGGTCTCTTTGTTGCTCCACATTATATTATATCTGGGGCTGGTGCAACAACCAAGACTTTTCTTGGAGCTTAATAGGGAGAATCATTTATTTGAATAATTGATCATTCAATTAGTAGAGCAAATGTTGAACAGTTGGACAGCTCTTTTTATCAGTGTTGATGGGAAGTAATTGGCTGTAGTTCATTATAAAGCAGAAAATTGAAAAGTGTGATTTTAAAATAAGAATATTAAAGACAGCTTTCTCCCCACACACACACAAAAAAAGCCTTCTTACTTATGTTTTGTCTTAGCCATTTGACTTTTCTCTGGGTGCCGTTACATTCCAAAATATAATCAAGCAACTGATTAAGTTCCCTGAATATTACAAATGATGATTTGCTTATGCAAATTCTGTATAATGTTGAACAATCCTGCAGGGCTGAGGCCTGACTGAGGAGTGGTGTTAGCCCCTCACTGGATTTAGCCTAAAAGACCAGTGAAGAGACAGATAACCAAAACTTTTGTCTAGGGGCATCATGGACACCCTCGGGCTATGCTGACTCGTCTTTTAATTTGTAAAAAGAAACTGCAGTTTCAAGAAAAATGCTTATCAAATTTGAATTTCTAGCAATACAAGAATGGATTATGGTGTATTGTAGACAATAACATTAATTTATTTGAGAAGTAACTTGGAAATACTCTATCATCAAGGAAAAAGGAAAAATTTGGAAAAGCAGATCAAGTAGTTGCAGCCTACAATAACTTTAGGTTTAGTTTTAAGTTTAATCTACTGTCAAGGACTATAATTTGATTCAGAATGATTCACTCATCACTTAGTTATCATAATAAAAAATGTAAAAACTCTTTTATTTTTTCAAAAAGAAAACTTCTAAACATATAATAGATTACTGGTTTTTAAGCTGGCCCTGTTTTAAACATAAATATTGGTACATCAACATGTTTACTTTTTCCTATAGAACATAGGAACAACTTCTGTGTTTATAATCTGTTTTCCTTTATTCTCTAATATCAGATAACCTGTTTCATAGAGTAAAAAATATGAATCACCTTATAGGCCAACAATACAAGATGCAGAGCAGACATGTTTTTCTGAAAAATTATATGTGTGTGCACATATTTATGACATGTATCTACATCTCAAAGGCAAATTAAGAAAAAGATATATCTAAATCTCAAGGGCATTAATAAAAATGACTTAATGAATAAAATATTTTATGTTTATTGCCTTTATTTTAAACATCTTACATAAGAAATATTAAGTAGTATATTATAGTTATTAAAAATTATATAACATAAGACAATATTAAAGAGTGAGCACTCTTATTTTGTTGCTGGTTTTAAAGGGACTCAAGGAGTTTGCCATTGAGAACATTGCTTTTCATTGTAAAATAGATACTTTATATTAGAAAATTGTCTTCCTCATCTTATGTTTGGTGATTTTATTAGGAGTGAGTGTTAAAAGTTTTCAAATATTTTTTGGCTCAAATTAAATGATGTTTTGATTGTTTTTCAGATAAGCATGCTGTATTAACATATTTTCTTTTTAACAATCACTTTTGCATTCCCACTGTTGTAACATTCTGTTTTCTTCTTCACTGAAGGAAAGATATTTATACATTTCTTTTTATTTATTTATTTATTTATTTATTTATTTATTTATTTATTTATGATAGTCACATAGAGAGAGAGAGAGAGAGGCAGAGACACAGGCAGAGGGAGAAGCAGGCTCCATGCACCGGGAGCCCGACGTGGGATTCGATCCCGGGTCTCCAGGATTGCGCCCTGAGCCAAAGGCAGGCGCCAAACCGCTGCGCCACCCAGGGATCCCTATTTATACATTTCTCAATAATGGCTTCATTTTAAATAATCTCTTGTTTTTTTCACCCTGTATGGCAGTGTAGAAAATTTCTTTTTCTCTGAGATTAGGTAACCTTAAGAGAAGGTACTTTGATAATGTTTTCTTTGTATTAATTTTGACTACGTTTTAAAATATTTTCTTCAATTATGTCCTTAATAACCAATTCCAATTTATTTTTACGTTGATTCAGAACACTGATTATTTGCTTTCTATGTCTGTCAGCTTCTCTCATATTTTTTAATTTAATTTTTTATTTGTTCATCCATTTCTTACCCAAATGTTAATTGAGGGTCAACTATGCGGCAAGCCACTAGACAAGGTAGGTCAAGGAAAGACAAATAGGATAAAACATTCACTTCTGAGTCTCTGTCAAGTATTTTCAGGGTATGTTACTCCAGTCCATGTTATTTGCCATGTCGTTTCTACTCTTTATTGCTTGAAGTGCTGATTTAAATATTTAATACCATAGTTCAATCTATTATTATAATTAAGCTCCCAAGACATAATGTGATTTTTTTCTGAGCTCTATTTACTTTATATGACCCATGTAGTATGTGTTTGATTTCCATACTTCTCTACTTCCTTCTTTTCCTATTTTGTAGAAAGACCCTGACTGGCACTGACCATACCACCCATAAGCTTGCTTTAGAGGCTTGCTGTTCTGGGTCTTGCACTCTACAGGGTCCCTACTGTGGGTCTTCTACATGCTTCCTCATCCACTTCCCAGTCCAGGTTTGCTGTGGGTACCCAGAACTTTAGTATTCTCAAAATAGCTCTTGCTTGATTCTAATGCATGCATATATCATGTCCCTGGGTCTGTCCTCTCAAAGGCAAGCCTTCCTGTCAGTGTGTGAAGTCCTAGGTCTAAGGAGTGGCCAAAAGGCAACTTTTTGTAAGGCTTATGGACAGAGCTTCTGCAGGTGTATAAGGATGGCTGCGTGGGTGCCTGCAAAGCTGCCCATAGCAACTAAGGGATCCGGGGGTGGAAAGAGAATACATCTGCTCCTCGCAGGCCTCCATGGGCCTCAACATGGAAGTCAGGACCCATAAAGAATGATAATGTAGAATTTAGCCATATAGTAAATCCCAGGATGGTGTATTTGTCAAGATTAGAGGATAAAAAATATTTTATTGAATATTTTGTTAGCTTGATGTATAACCTTGTATTTAGACATACAGTATGTGGGCTTCCATTTGTGCTCTTGTTCTGTGTCCTACAACTGTTGGGAGAAGATCTGTATTGAAGTATTACTTTCCTTTGTTTTCTTGGATTAGTTTCCTAACTCATTAAGATCAGTCCTGAGAGATGCTGCTTTGACATTCTCTTTCTCTTATCTTGACATTAGTGTGTACATTCTTCAAATTTGTATTGGGATGTAAACCTGCTTATAATATAATTGAAGGGCTAATTCAAACCTACTCTTCAGATTTACCAAACAAAGATAGTTGGAGACCAGCCAAAGATCAGATCTCGTCTATGGTGATTTGATTAGAGATTGTCATCAAAACAGCTTCATTATATTTGGAATTACTAAACAAACCAGAAGAAACGTATTTACTCTTGCTTCCTTATTTTGAAACCTAACAGAAACCTAACCTTTTTAATAGCCAAAGAGGAATTAATGGAAGTATTCCACTCTTCATCTGCATTTGTAAAAGCAGTCAGTATCTTTCATTCCTTATCCTATAGACAATCAGCTAAACTGTTTCTTTCCTAGAAACTGGAGGTCCATTCACTTACTCAGTAGTCATTTGTTGAGTACCTACATGTGCCTATCATTGTGTTAGTGCTATGGATAGCAGGGAAATAAACACTTTTAGGATAGATGGAAGAAGAATTAGATAAAAAACATATTAACAAATCAACATGTGCCATAATATTGGGTGAAAGAAAAGGCCACAAAGGAATGAAGTAGCAAATACGGAGACAACATACTTCTGGGAGAAGTGACTGTAGAGAGGGGTCCTGAATGTGTTGAGACAGCAGAGTGGAAGGAGAAATGCCCTATCAAGTTCCATCAGGAACCACGAATGATCCTGAAGCCAGAGATTGTTGGCAGGTGTTCAAAGGAACACCAAAAAGTCTGAGTAGCTGGAGCAGAGTGAAGAAGGAGACCGTGGTAGGAAGGATGGGAAGCTAGTGTCAGGTCGTGTAGATATAAGGCATTATAGGCCATGGTAAAAACCAAAAGGGGATGGTCAGAAGTATTGTGCCATGTGTCCATTTATATTTTTAAAATATTACTCTGATGTTGGAGGATGGTCATGTTTAAGAGTTTCAAGTCAACATAGGGAGAGCTTTGAGGATATTATTGTAGGACAAGACAAGAGATCATGGTGCCTTGTACATTATTAGTAGCAGAGAATGATGTGGGAGATAATTGAACTAAGGCTTCAAAACTAGGGTTATATCTAGTTTTGTAGACACCAGCTCTTAGCAACTTCTAGCTGAAATGAGTGCTGGGGGAATCCTACTAGCCCCTTATCTGCCCTGTCCTCTCATGTGGTAGTATGTCTTCCAGAGGGCCTAGAGTCTGGCGCCATCTCTTCCACTCAACTGTACAGACATCTAGATTGTACTCTTTTATTATATTTACATCCTCTGAGTACTGTAGGATGATTTCTGAATACTTTGCTTAGAAGCCAAGTGAGAAAGTCTCCCTCGTGTTCATGAACCACCAGCCACACATTAGTTCCAGCTTTAAGTGCTGTGTTTTATATCTGTTTTTGTTATAAGGTGCCTCTAATCTATTTTTAAATATAGCATGACTACTTTAAATAAAGACGGAGTAATACCCAAACAAGGCTGAATAAATTGAAAATCAGGCTGTTTAATCTTATAAAATAGTTTTGATTATTTCTCAATTTTGTAGACTAACAAAGGGAGAGGAAAGATGAAGAAATCTCTTTGGAATCAATGGTACCTGAAACAGCAAATCTTTCCCCCTGTGAAAACTGTTTTGTGTATGTGGTTGAGGAGGGAGGACCGGATTTGACATCTGAAATATGGAGACTACTGTACTTGTGTCTGTAGGGGTTCACCCAATTTAGGCCTCAAGTACAGGAAGCCAAACACTTAGAAAGCAGCTGTTCTTCTAAATGTATTAAGCAATTTACTTTAGGTAATGTAGCCTATAAAATTTTAATTTTGGATTAAATAAACCATATCCTTCAGCATGCCGATTGCACCTTGATATTCAAGAGATGAAATACGAGGCATATTTAGTGAATTTCTTCTCAGGATGCTCCACTGGAGGAGGGTCAATAGTTTCCTAATGAAAGTAGTCAATAGCAATTCTTCTTAGAAAGCTCAAGGAAATTAGCATTAAACAACAGGCATGTGTATCTTGGGTTTTACACAATTATATGATACAGTTGTTACATGTTCTAGGAAATGGTTCAGGAGGCATTGCATTGAAGAGGTAATTGATTAAAAACAGTGTGATTATCCAGGCTCTAGTGCTGGTTGCATTATAATCTAGAAACCAGAAAGATGCATACCTTGAAAACCTTTCCCAAGAAATGCAGAACATGGTGTTTATAAATAAGTTGTCAAAGGTTAGTAAGGGTTATTGCATTTTCATGTTTTATTTGGAAGAGAACATATGTTATGCTGGGTGAAAATGACAATTAAATACCCATTTGATTTACTGCTTCTCAATTGTCTGTATGCTGTATCCTGTGAGGTTTTGAATTTACTTCCTTTTATGAATAGCTATTTTATTTAACAAATGCTATATAGTCTCTGTGTTCTCTGTGCTTTATACGTATTAACACACCTAACCTACATCACGATGCTTTGAATTTGGCAATAAAATTATCCCCAATTCCCAAATGAAAAAAGAGAGGAACAGAGAAGTTAAGTAATCTGCCCAAATTCACACAGGCATTAAATAGTGAAGTCAAGCAATGTGGATGCAGACACAGGTCTCTGAATTTACAGATTATGCTGCAGCTTCCATATTCTTTAGAATAACGAAAAGACTTGATTTTCCCATGTCTAATCCCAATCCCATTTGATTTCACCATAAAAAAAACCTTAAGTATTTTTCTTTCTTTTAACTGTAGGCTCAGCAAATGTTGAAGCATAATGACAAGTCTGTCTTATGCAGTGTGTTTGCATATTTTTTAATGTAGTCTGGATTTTCTCACTTTTTACAGTTCTTAGTTATTTTTATGATATCATGTCTGTCAAGATATAACCCATGCAAAAAAACTTACCAAATGGCATTATAGTGAGGAACCTATTGTACCAGGAAAAAGCTGCTTAACCAAAGCATTACTGAAAACAGACAGGCTTTCAATTCACCTCTGAAGGCACTCCCATTTCCCTGTTAAAACAAGGAAATTGGTTATAAATATTGAGCCAAGAAAGTTTATCTGTTTGCTCTATAGCATTTTAATAAATAGAAAGTGAAAAGAAAATCAATGCTTGGCTATTTTCTCATGCCAACTCTGGTTTATTTCATTGTCTAATTAACATTTGACACACCATGTAGTGTCTTCAAGCACACAGAATTCACTATAGCCTGAAGCAAATTCCTCTGCTGTGATTTTGTTAGATCTTTTAAGCTAAGCTGTGATAGACAAAGGGAGTGAAAAAAAAACACTAAGGACTATTTTAATGCTTTAGAAGTCTTGCTTATATAGATAGCATTCGTCTTCTTAGGTGTATCCAAAATTAATGTCAGCTGTTCTAAAGGTATTAGATGATAATGAGTCTCCAAAGTTCCTGTTCTTGGCTTAATACCAGTCATTCAATCTCTCCTAGTTCTTTCTGCCTAAAGAGTCAATACAGGCTTAAGAAATTGCACTTTGTCTCCCTTTGTTTTTGATGTTTTCCAACTAAAATAGTAACCTTAATAGAACTCCAGTTGACAAACTTGTATTTTATTTCCTTAGTTTATGTTTCATCTACAGCTTTGTTTAAACAATCAGTTTACTGAACCTGTATTAAGCTTCTGTTGTTTGCAAGGCAGGATGGATGAGAAGATACATTGCTCTCATTTTAATAATACAGACAGCAAACCATAACCCAAATTAGACTACGTTAAGTGCTATCGAGTCATGGAATGAGTAATGATTAATATACCTAAGGAATCAGGAAAACTCTCAAAAAGAAGGTAATATTAGAACTATGAGTTTATGAGTAGGTGAGATTTTTGCCAGCTAATGGATATATACTTGGGCAAGGGACATGGATGCCTTGAAAACAGAAGATAGAAAGAACAATGTCTTTCAGGGAATTTACTCTTCCATTCAGCGGATATTTAGTGAATACTCACTAGGTTTAGAAACTGTTTTTAGTCATTTTCAATGATAAATACATAGATGGGCAAAATAGACAAAAATCCCTGTTTTGGTGGGGGCATAATTCCAGTGAGGTAGAAACTAACAGTAAATAGAGAAAGGAATAAATGTTGGAAGGGAGAGATGTTGTAGGGGGGGCATGTGTAAGAGGCACAGGAAGAGTAAGAGGAACTGGAAATGTTAGATGGGGAGGGAAGGTTGCACAGGTAAATTCGCTGAAAATTAAAGATAATAATGAGAGGCCAAGAATTAAGGATTAAAGCCAAGAATAAAGTCCTGTATGTTCAAAGTAGGGTAGGGAGATGTCAGATGAGGCTGGAAAAGTAGACCAGAGCTATATTATAAAGCCTTTGAAGATAGATAAAAGATGATTAACTTTACTGCCAGTGTTAAAGGAGAAACATGAATAGAATTGGGGAAAGTTGAAATATGATGAGATTGCATTTTAGAGAAACAAGTAAGCAAATGCAAGTAATATGGTGTTTTTTTTTCTTGGCAAGAACAGATAGGTAGTTCTGGGTGAGGCTCATGAGGATCCTACTAAAAGTGGTAGAAAAGAAAAATAGGATAGGATTCATAAACATGTCAGAGGTACAGCTGGTATGACTTGAAAGTGAAGTGGTTGTGAGAAGTAAGGCAGAGGGAAGAATTAAACTTGATTCCTAGGTTTCTAATTTAAGTGAAAAGTTATACTTAATTTTCTGTATTTGAGCTAAGGAACACAGGATGACAATCCAAATGGTGGTCCTCAGATAAAACTAGTATGGATATAAATGACTTCGCTTATGGTAAGTGTATAAAAATGTCAACTTTCTTAACACCCTCCCTTCTCTCCATCTTGGACATGTTGAATTTGGAGATGCAACTTGTATACATTTATGTGAAGGCATCTAGCAAGATGGCAACTTGCTCTTGACCCATAAAGGTCTAGAGATACAGATTTATAAGTTAGGAACTAAAGTCAGAGAAGAGAATAAGACTATGCAGGGAAAGAAAAGGAAAAGAAGTCAACTATCCTATATCAATCACAAGAATTGAAGTGTTAATTCAGATTTCAAGTCTTTGATTTGATTAAAGAAATAGCATTTCTTTTCCAACCTTTTCAATAATTTTCATTGATAGCCTGTTATATACAGTCTATACTATGCTCAAACATGGATGAAATCTTAAGTTTTCCATCTAGGATCCCTTTCACAGTTCCGAGCATTTAACATTCTTTCATTGTGAAACTTTTTTAAATGTCTTCTTTTCTAGCTCATCCATGATCTGTTCAAATCAGTAACTGAGACAGAGAGGTAAACTACAAAAATTCACTCTTTCCCTCATTTTAACTTAATAATGTTAAATAAAACTTGCTTTTTCTCCTTGTAGTGCCCTCTCATGTTACCTGAAGAATGTAGCAGAGAAATATATATACATGTAATAGGTAATTTATTTATTATAGAAAAAACATATATATACATATACATACATAGAGGCATATACATACTGAATTATGAATTACTAGGAGAATGACAACATTTCCTTTAGAGGGCTATAAACTTGGAGAATTCAACATTTAAATAGAAGATTATTCACTGAGTTGTATTTCAGTTTGTTATCAGAAGATTGAAGGGATGGTAAAGTTAATGTCAGCCATATGCCATTTCTTGCCTGACTGATTCGAAAATTGTTCTGTTGCATAATTAGGATAACCTATTTGCAAATTGCTTAAAATTAGTGTTAACAGTTGGAGAGTAAGTTATGAATAAAAATTTTGTTGCTTTATTAAATGCTACTAAAATGTATAACTATTGTGCTCTATATGACTGAAACCGTGTGGTAGCTGCTATATTGGTTCTTTTCTTGGTCTACCTACATTTAGAACATTATTTAAACAAAGGGTAATGCCAAGGACTTAGAGATTAAAGACTTAGTTGTTTATTGATAAACAGTTACTGTAAACATTATTTAGTCTAAAAATTTCAGCTCACCAAAATCAATCCTAGTTTTAATTGAGACACTATCTCAAGCAATTAAAAAAAAAATCATATTATCACCAAGTTGGAAAATCCAGCCTCAGCAGTCACTCATGGATAATTGTCACAGTAATGCTAGTCGGTAAGTCACCCAACTTTAACTCAGGTGCATCTTTTCCAACATAAAGACAGTCTGTTAGCTTAGCAAAGTGAGTAATAGAAATGAGCAATGTTAGGTTTAGTGATAGTAGGTAGGACATTAAAACCTTAGATCACTCTTGGAATCATCGGATTCTTTATCTTGTAAATTCTGGAAAGGAAGACTGAGAAATAGACTTTTGTTAATCACCAGAGAGATTTCACATCATTTTCTATCACCAGGAAACCATTGTGAGGACTTTCACAGGCAGAATTCCTAAATTAATATTCTGTCCACTAGTAACATAACTCTAAAATTTCATATTTATTGTTAAATAACTCCTTTCATGATGGTGGTGTAGCTTTATGGAAAGCCTCAGGCTCTGGTGTCAGGCGAAACAGCATTGTTTTCTGTAGAGCCACATAAAAGTTATGTGACCTTGGGGAAAATGCCCTCGCTTATTCTTGGTTTCCTCATCTATCCGTCAAGCTCATACTTGAGCTGGTTATTGAACACTTTGAGGAGGCATGTTGATTAAGTGCTAAATACTGAACCTGAACACAGTAGGCTCTCAAGAAAGGAATGTTATTTAAAATTCAGAGTCTCTGAAATTCTTTTGGAGAGAAGAATGACAACTAAATGAATGAGAGTTAGCAGATATTGGCCATAACAACAAAGAATGAATGTCAAATATGTAAAGATGTCAACTCTATATTATTGAAACAATAAATTAATTGACAAATGTTAGGCATAGTCAGTCCCCTGAGTGTATTCCTTCTTTTTCTGTCCACCTCTACCAACACTTGTTAAATTTTTATTAGAAAAACAAGTCTACCCAAAAAAAAAAAAAAAAAAAGGAAAACAAGTCTATCAAAATACTGTGCCTTTGGCATTTTGTTCCCAAGAATATGACTCTTCTATTTATAATTGAGACTTCAGGTAAATAATTCTGAGAGAAAAAGGCAGAGACTATGTAATTAAATATCCTAGCTTGGTTCTTCTTGAAATTTACAGGAATTAGTAATTAGAAAAAGAATTATTCCTTAAAACTAGAGAATGTGTTGATATATGAATATGAAATATAGATACTCACATGAGGTGCTAAAGTCAACGTTTACATAAACTGCCATTCCACTTCTCAATCTATCAGCAAGATGAACATTTAGAAAAGTGAGTTGTATTAGCTATTTTCCCTTTTTTCAGACATATAAGCAACCTTATTCACCCTTTATTTTTTTATTTTTTAAAGATTTTATTTATTTATTCATGAGAGAGAGGCAGATACATAGGCAGAGGGAGAAGCAGGCTCCATGCAGGGAGCCCGATATGGGACTCAATCCTGGGACTCCAGGACCATGCCCTGAGCTGAAGGCAGATGCTCAACCACTAAGCCACCCAGGTGTCCCCCTTATTAACCCTATAAAAGGAAGTGCTGAACATCCAGGATGGACGTTCAGGAGGCAACCATTTTGTATAACTCAGTCCTTTTATGTTTCCAGTTGAAAGTCTGTGCTTGTAAATGGTGTTATTAAATGGTATGTTTTAATGAAGTTTCATTATTTCATATACCAATGGCTCTCTTCAAGGAATCCTTCAAGGCACATTATATTACTACAGTGTTACAAGGCAATATAGAGGCCTGTCCCTCCTTATATGAGCCATGCAAGAGCATGCTGCATTAGAGCCCTAGAGCTACAAGCACTTTTTTTTTTTTCCAAGGGCCAAATACAGGGAGTTTACAGGGTGAAAGCAGACTTTCTATATCAGTGGAGGTGTCAGGAAAAGTTCACAAGGACAGTGAGCATCAGATTTGGTGTTACTACCTCAGCAAAATGAGCACTCTCTGTGTCTTTTGCACAAGGAATTGGTGACAGTGCCATGTGCTAAGATGAAGTGTTGAGGCCAGATATGACTGTGTTACTTACACAGTGAAGGTTCCTGAGAAAACTGATAGAACAACGCCACTTTATAGGTTCACCAAACCGAAGTTTCAGATGCCCCTGTAGTACGTGTGCAAACAACCTAAGCAACACAGATCCAAGTAGCATCTCTTGGTTTAACATCATGGAGGCTCATTTTCTTTCCTTTTTGCTATGGAGAGTGTAGCGGACAGAACAGACAGTAGCAGAAGTGCAACACCTTTTCAATATCCTTCACGACCTCAGAGCCATGCCATATATGATAATTACACAGATAGTGTAAAGACTGAGACAAAACTATAGCTTTCCTTCCACAGACTGCCTGCCTAGTCATAAAATGAATGCCCACAATGAACTGCTTGTTCTTTTGAATTACATACTTTTTTGAGCTACCTGGTGATTATTTTATTCATATAATTATTCATGTAGTGCTTTTCTTATAATGCCTTTGTCCTACTGTGATAAAAATGTAAAACTGCGTGCAGTAATTGCATGCAGTCACCCACAATGGGCGGTGTAGTTTGCTACTTTTGCAACTCCTGAAGAATGAAAAGCACAAATCAAGCTGCCAAACATAAGTGAGCAAAAGAAGGTTAACAGAACAAAACAGCAATTAGCTGAAAATGAGAACAGTTAAACCCTCCTTTTCATGGAGGCCCTGGAGTCCACCCTAACTTTGCTTGCAAAAGCCAGCGACAGAAAACCAGGTCATAAGCCCCAGTGTGGCCAAGAATATGCAGCTTTTTCTTGGCAGCATATTGGTAAAGAGGAACTCTGAAAACCAGAAATCACATGCTCACGGTAAACCAAAAACCAAGCAATTGCAGTCTCATCAACTCTGATGCAAGCAAATGCAAGCTCTCTTTCTATATAGTGTTGTCCAAATAAAACAAACAAACAAACAAACAAACAAATCTGACCACATATGAAATTTTAAATTTTTAGTAGCTATGTTAAAAAATAAAAACAGGGTACCTAGGTAGCTCTAATGGTTGAGTGTCTACCTTCAGCTCCTGTTTCAGGTCATGATCTCCTGGTCCTGGAATGGAGCCCTGTGTCAAGTTCCCTGCTCAGCAGGCAATCTGTGTCTCTCTCTCCTTCAGCCCCACCCCCCACTTGTGTGCTCTCTCTCTCTCATAAATAAATAAATAAATAAATAAATAAATAAATAAATAAATAAATATCTTTAAAAAAACAAATAAATGAAAAGAAAAAATAAAAAGAAACAAGTAAAATTAACTTTAATAATCGTATAATCTAGTATATCCAAAGTAGAATTATCAGAACATGTGTTAAGTCTTAAAACGTTTTAATGAGACATTTTACCCTTCTTTGTATGAGGTCTTTAAAATCCAATGTGGATTTTACAATTACACCACATCTCAGTTCGATTTAGCCATGTGTTAAGTGCTCAGTAGCCATATGTGGCTAGTGGCCAATGCATGTTCAATTCTAGACTAAACCTTTCTTACTGATAGAAAGGATTTCAAATGGATGCTCATTAGCTCTATCCTAACCTTAAAGCTGTGTCCTGTATCATCTTGTAGCCTGCAAATAAACAAATGTCAAGACTATTCTGGAAATCAAAAAAATGACATAATACTCTTGGAAGGACTTTTTTAAAAAATCAGACTTACAAAAAACAGCCTTATATATACTTACCATTCTACTTGTTTTCTTTCTCTACAGTACCATCCTCATTTCCTCTTACACCTGCTGCTCCAGTTGAAACTTTGTTTTGTTTAATCTATTTAGATTTTTGCTATTTAATACATAACCCCAGCTACACTGAATGATCAAGGACTTATAATATTGCTAGTACAACTGAAGAATTGAATTCCTCATTTCATTTAACATTCATTAATTTACATTTAAAACTGATACTTGAGTCAGTTACTAGAAAATATTTAAATACATATGAAATGTTTTGGAAGCTTGACTTTACCCATAGCTATTGAACTATATATACATTTTATAAAAACCAAATTCAAATCAAGTAATTCCAGTGCAAATTTAGCTTTTAGTTTAAGATCACTAAATTATAAATAAATACATTGGATTTCATAGGCTTAGTACAAAAAAATAGAATGTGGAATATCAGTAAATTTT
Source organism: Canis lupus familiaris (assembly GCF_011100685.1). Classification (NCBI taxonomy): domain Eukaryota; kingdom Metazoa; phylum Chordata; class Mammalia; order Carnivora; family Canidae; genus Canis; species Canis lupus. Next base: position 21,761,525 of record NC_049253.1, read on the forward strand.
TATGTTGAGTGTATGTTATAGTGACAACATTTTTAACATATTGGGTTAGATAAAATACGTTGTTAAATTTAATCCCATTTGTTTCTTTTTACTTGTAATGTGGCTACTAGAAGATTTTAAATTGCCTAGGTGGTTTGCATTATATTTGTGTTGGGTAGTTCTGGCTTAGATCCTTACACTTATCTGGGCTTTGGAAATGTCTCAGACACCTGGTTTAGAGAATAATGGCTGAGAATTGAACACATTCCTAAGACCTACAAATCATAACTGGTTTACAGGTGGCCCTTGGAAAAGTCAAAGGGTTTAATAAAGTGCATCATAAATAAACATTAGCAGTCATCAGAACTGGGCTGCTTTTCAACGGATTGCTCTATGAAATGTTCTTGCCTGTTTTTTTTTTTTATTTCATGTATTTGTATTTTAAGTCAATTCATAATTCTTACCAATGCCATAAAGTGACCTAAAATGTAGTAAGTCTATAATTTGTAAAGAGTTTTGAAATTGACAGTTTTATAAAAAAGATACTATAAAAACACAAGTTATTCTACTTAGATTCCATGGGTATAGGGAGAAAAACATAGACTTATTATCTTATTGAATTTGCTTTTCCAAATACCTCACTGTTCAATTGAACTACTCAGTTATGATACATTATAATTTCATACATCTCAGGTAACTAGATTTAATGTTATCTTAGACGTCAAAATGTTTTTAAATCATGAAAGGGGTATTCATATACTATGCTGAACAGGCTGTCAGCACACCAGAAGCTAATTTAGACTGTGTCTGGGTTATTTTCATGGGCTCTAATGTTTCTGTGAAAGCATCTATTCACTGAACCATATCTGTCTTTCATCAGAATGAATTTGTCAGCCATTTCTGAGATGATAATGTAAAATAATTTTCTGAATATACTATTTGTATTCTATTCTAACATAATCTAAAAAGTTCTCCTTAGACAGAAGCTGGTCAATTCAAAAAGAATTTCTTAAACACCTACAACGAGCTATAAATATGATAGGCCATATAATCTATTTTCCTGAAACAACTGAAATCTACATGAATCACCCAGATTAACCTATCTGAAAAATTTAAAATCAGAACAAAGAAAGATAAATTAGTATAATAAAAAATAATGTTCAAACATCTGGAAATAATCAGGAAAACTTAATCCTAATATATTCCAGGAGGAACCAATAAGGTTTGTGAGGAGAGGAGATAAAAATTTAAAAGATAAGTATAGATATTTAATTTGTAGAATGTTAAAAAAATCTACCATCTAAATTCAAATAAAGTGGCACAAGGTACAGTGTTAAAAAGGATAGAAGTAAGAACCCCAGTTTCTAGTTCTGACCTACCATTGGTCAAGGTATAATTTGGGGATATGTCATTCAGTTTTCTGAGCCTCAGTCTTACTGTATGTAAAACGGAGATTAATAAAATCTTTCCTGCCTAATCTGCAAGGTCTCAGTGAAGATACATGAGATAGGTTTTCTGAACTTTAAATGACTAGTCAAATGAAAGACATTAATATGAACTTAACTTCCTGAATTCCTTTGAAGTCTTGTAACTTTTCTCTGCTTTCTTCAGCTGGTTATAGACCTGATATCATTGCAAATTATACTTGCACACAAATAGAAATGTTTTGGCATAAACTGCCCCACACAGAAAAGTTATTATTATTTCAAAATAACAAACTCAGTGCTCAGCCCGGCTGTTTAATGTGACAAAGATAAGTTTAATAATTAAAACTACATAGTTAGGTTCAACTAGACTTAGTCAGATGATCACGGAGGGTATTAATATGGAAGTCCTTTGCAAATTATTTTATAATTAGGTTTCTGTCTAGCATTTTATATTAACAAAGGTCATACCAGTATTAGCTTCTTGTTACATTTTCAATGAATTGTATGACTGATTTAGCATTTTATTTTTTATTTCAGTGGGAGATTTTAGACTATAAAGCAATTTTGCAAGACTTAAAAGAATCAGGGGATAGGGAACTAGGATTTTAATTATGTTGTCTTTGGTTGGGCACTCAGTTTAGATTCCTCAAGAGGTTTAAGATAAAAGGAGATAATGAGTCATCTCTTATAACAAATTTTGGGTCAGATGTAATCTGAAAGTTGATTAGTGTTTTCAACATCATTTATTTTCTTAATTTAAAACAATGCTTACCTTGACTTCATTTCTTAAAAGTTATAAACTCGTCCTTTCTCTTTTGAAAAGTAGGTAATTCCAGGTCTATTTTGTGACAGGACCAGATAGCAGGTTTGTAATACCTTTGCTCCATGATATTCTGCAGAACCCAATTTTATTTCTTTTCAGTATATGTGCTGCCGAAGCGAGCACTTTTATTTCTTTTCAAATAAAACAAATATTTCTGTTATCACTTACAATGTGGGTATATATATATATACCCTGCTTCTCGGACTTTAGATTAGAGAGATTCCAGGGAAGAGTTACTTGGATAAAAGTTAAAAGTTAAATCCTGGATAACAAGGAAGCTATTGCTCTGTAGATGAGTGCCAGAGCTCAGATCTCTAGAAACGACCAGTTATCCCAGGCAGCCTGGGTCTTGTTATCCCACTTGCCTTTTATGTTGTTTATTCTGAATAACTTTTCATAGGCATTGATATTTAGGGTATGTGTAGTTTTAAGTCTGTGTATGTTAGAAATTGATCTGTTTGAAAAGATCACTTGGCATTCCAGCATATATTTGAGTATTGAGAAGAACACTTTTAAATATGGTATGAGCCATTAAAAGTGGCATTAGTGAATAAAATCTTTAAATGGTATTATAAAATAAAATTTTCAATGAGGATGTGGTTATAAAAGCAAAATGGGGTACTATTTTTGCTAGAAAATTAGAAGAATAAATTATACATATATTAATTGTTTGGTTTATACCGTGGTGTGCTTGATATAGAATTTGGCAATGCTTAGAAAAATACATAAGCCACGATGAATAAATCACTGAGGAAGTTGATAGGGCAGGAAAATTATCAAGGCAATGATGATAACGAACTTATGATAATGCTGTCATGTCTATTCAGTGTGTACTCAACGCCAGGCACTGTTGTAAACACTTTTCATGTAGAAACCCATTTAATCCCTCAAAGTAGCAGTTGTTGGAACAGCTTCCAGAGGAAGAAAAAGCACTAAGATACACGTCCCAAGTCACAAAGATAAGAAGGAGGCAGAACCCACGTTTGAAACCTGCCACCTGGCTTCCAAGCCTAGGCTCTACGTCACTGGGCTCCACTCCTTCTCTGTAAAGCCAGCATGTAGAATAACATGGTCTTTACAGGGCACCACAAATTTGGTTCTAAGCCTTTCAGCAGCTAAACCAGAGCTGCAAATACAGTCATAGTGTCTCTAGGTTAAGAAAAGCAATCATCCGAGGGAATTAAAACATGAAATACTTGATAGACATACTTGAAACTGCCTCACTGCACTACATACTGAATCATACTGAGACTTAAATTATGCCCCTATATCAATAATGCAGTATAACTCTCGAAAGTATCCACACCTCTGAACATCAGCAAATTAATAAGAGCCAGGTAAGCACAATTGTACTTTACCAGCTCAGCTGAGAGCCAAACCTTTCAGCCTCCAGACACTTGGTATTTTGTGACTTGCAGGCCAGAGGGTACTTCAGGAAGTTTAGGCCTGCAGCAGAAAGTCAGATGGGTCATTTTTTTTTTTTTTTTTTTTTTTAGATTTTTTTTTAAATTCATTTATTCATGAAAGACACAGAGGAGAGAGAGAGACAGAGACACAGGCAGAGGGAGAAGCAGGCCCCACGCAGTGAGCCCGATGCGGGACCCGATCCCAGGACCCCAGGACCACAACGCCCCAGGCTGAAAGCAGGCGCCAAACCACCGGGCCACCCAGGGATTCCCCGAGATGGGTCATTTTGAACATGCAGCCAAGTTAGAGGCAGGTCTTAATATGTTGATATATACAGATGTGCATGTGTATGGACTTGGCATCACAGCCCTTACTGAAAGAGTTTGGTCAGAAGAATGAGCTTCAATAGCTAAATAAAGTAAAGCAATCAGCCCATACCCAGGGGGTGAGGCTGTCTTGTCCTGTGAAGGAGAGGACTCCAGGACTGAGGCATCAGGCAAGCTTACTTAGAGTGCCCAGGAAAGCTGTCACTGTTATTTCCCCCAGAAAAGAAAAGCAGCATCTCCCTGAAGGTCTCTCAGATTTATGGTGGTGGTTGTTGTTGGTGGTGGTATTTTAACTAAACAATGAACTACTTTGGCACTGCTTCAGAGGGGGCATTATATCAAAAGACTATTTTTTTTTCTCTTTTTTGTAACAGAGAACAAGAAAAGCAAAACGTCTTTTATTCAGTGCATGTTAATCACTATCAAAACATGCAGCTGTTGTATTAATTTGGATACTAATTTACTTATAGTTTGATTTTTCCACTTAAAATGAAGTATTATCGCTGAGGCAACAGCGTGAAAGTATGTTGTTGTAAACGACCTTTGAGTCATAAAAGCTCCACTGGTTTTGCCAAATAATTAATCTGATGTTCAATGAATCTCCCACTGCCCAGAGACCTTTGTAGTTCTGAGATGCAACATTTTATGTTTACAGATGCTTGATGTAGTGGTGCCCCTGCCAGCTGATCGCTAACAAATGATAGCATAGCCAAGGAAGACCAGTGAGATTTGCATCTGGCTTGTGTAATGGTAAACCTGCGGTGCCAGCTGTCTATCACAAACTCTCTTTAAAAACTCAAATATAGTGGCCAATCATCAGTTCATTTAAAAATGCAACAGCCAAGGACTATTATGAATATTGAAAATGGTTGTTGGTGCAAGTGTTGGGCTGGCCCCAGTGTGCCAGCTGACGGAGGTACAGTTGAGCTAGGGTTTCTGTGTATTACTACAGAGGATGACATTTATATAAGCTGTGTGATGTGAGTGGCGCTCTCTAGAGTTGTGTGACATAGCTCTGCATTTTATACATAGTCCACAGGTTTTTACCTGTTTTCACAGTAGTCTGCTATCACTTAATACCTGTTTGTGTCTCTCTACTTGCCGATGAACTCCTCCAGAACTAGTTGTATTTTCTAGTTTTTCATGTTGTCAAATTGTGGCAGAGGGCCCATGGCCTGGGAAACTTGTTTTAAGCTTCTTCATTTAGTCAAATAAAAGTGAAAATATATTTTGTAAAATATACTTCGTAAATATATTTTGTAAAGAATTTTAGCTTTTGTGTTTAAATACATAGGAACTTTTTTTTTTTTTTTAACCTAAGAACTTTTTACAAGTATTATTCTTATTGGTAGGTCAGCTCAGTCTTCACACTGTAATAGTTAAGAATCTTCTGGAGCGAAGTGAAAGAAGACCAAATCAAACATGGCTTAATGTTGAAAGAAAAAACTGAATTTAGTGTTCACATAACAGACATCCCAGAGTCAGATCCATCTAACTTCAGTCCAGATCCACTGTCCCGAAAGATGATCTCAGGACATACCTGCTACGTCTCTCGCGTGCTGCCTTCCTCTGTGTGGCTTCACTCAGGTTTGCTTTTTCCTTCCCACTTCAAGATGGCCACTAGCAGTGCCATACTGGCAGATGGTCCTTTCAGTGATCATCTCCTTTCTGTACAGCAAAATCCCAGATTCCACTTCCATGATACTTGGCCATGTGCTTACCTGGGACCAGTAATAGTGGTCTCAGGATTGGAATCTTTGATGGGTTGGAGGGGAAGTGAATGGGAACCATATGGCCTGAGAGTGTAGGAGATGTTTCTGTCACAAGACAAGAGGAAATGAATGATGAGCAAAGAAAAACGTGTTTCCACGACAGTATCTTCCATTTAACAGGTGATGAAACTAAGGCTCAGAGATGATATTGTCTTGATGATGTGGGTCTGCTGGTACTGAATCCAGGATAGTGCATACGATCACTTATGCAGTCCTTCCTGTAACGTATCAGGTTAATAGGTAATCAGTAGTCAGAACTTCTTTTCAGATCCATAGCATCATACTCTGAGAATACAAAATCCTGGAAGCATGAGTCTTTTTTTCCTTGAAATTCAACTTGATTTCCCAATTTATGGAAAAGGCGACTTAATTTTCCTGACAGATCTTATGAGTGGAAGGTTTTCCTTAAGTATGGGCAGTGATTTCAAGAGAAACAACCAAGTTCAGATAGCTTCCTCGTTTCTCTGTTCTCCTGACTATTTAGAGGATTTTATTTTCTGTGATCTGGTGTGGTTCTGGTTTAGGCACTTTGGCCTGAAGGACGTGCGTGTGTTCTAGAGAATCGCAGGCAGGAGATCTGACCACAGCCCACGTTACCTTGGAGACATTTTCATAAATACTGTATGATTCTGCATCCACATTTGCACAAAACAATGTATTGTTGATGACCACATTTATGTCAGTTTAGGTTTATGTACTTTTTGATTCACTTTTTGTAGCATTCAGTCCGGAAGGTTGGAAAAGGATAATGATTTCACAAGAACTTGAGTTGAACCCGTACAGAGGAAGAGGGAGTTACGGGTCTGCCTTGAAATCAACGTGCTTATTTAAGTAGATTTAAAGAAAAACAGAGCATGAAAACAACAAATCAGCCTGACTTATCTAAGAGGAGTGGATAAAATAGTCCCTGCAGGAGGAAACCTGTAACCCAATCCAGTAGTTTATCACATCTTCATGAAACCTTGAAATAGCTCTATGAATTTATATTGTTTCCAAAAGCTATGTGAGCCGTGCTGTCTTGCCCTGCCCCACTGTGAACCCTGAAATCAATCCATTGCTCGCTCAAAGTTTGGGAAAACGATATGCTGCTAATGTCAATGAACTGGCTGCATTCTCAGAATGGTTTTTCACTCCCCAGTTTACTGAAGTGGAAGACAGAGAGAATATGCCTTCCTGAAAATAACCACATGTGCTCAAAGACTGAGATTTTCCAGGCATGAGTGCATTTCTGATAAAACACCTCCTTAACACGAGGAAACCTTGTTATTCTTCCTTTCCACAAATCGTTTGCCTCCTTTATATTTGTAAAGATTGTCAACTCTTATTTCTTTTTTGGAGGTTTGATAAAACAGAGGCCTTGGAGAAAAGAAAATGGATATGGTTCAAAGAAATCCATCTCCTGTAACAAGAGAAGACAGAGCTGTATCTCCTCAGTGCCCCTCAGCTCTGTCCTACCTTTCCACAAATAACCCTCCTTGGCCTCAGTTTACATTCATTCTTAGTCATTATTTATATTATAGATACTCTGTAGAAGCACTTTATAGGGGGACAAAATGCAACTGAAGTTATTTCTGGCTCAAGAATAAAAGCTAGAAGTTATTACATTTTGCAGTGGAGTCGCACTAGTTATCTTTCAGTTTTTTCCTTACATCTTTTTACACATTGTCTTAATTTGTTATTACTTATTTGACAATAATTTTAACAGTGCTAATATCTCATTCGGTGTTGCAGTTAGCAATTTCCAAATTGCTCACACATATTTTATGCCTATTGTGTTTTATTATTCCTCTCCATATGGTGGACAATGATCTGCTAAGTCTGTTTCCTTTAACTTGGACAGTAGCTTTTCCAGGTGATTTAAACCAGTTATTATGAATATGTGGGTTGAATAAATTAGAAAGTAAACCAAATAAAAAAGCAATAAGAACATATCATTTAATCTCTTAAAAGATGCAGCGTGTGTACAATTATATTAAAAGGTAGCATTTATATAGTTCCCATTTTGACCTTTAAGTACTAAATTGATGTTGGTTCTCCTTGAGAAGCTTCACAGAGCTTCTTCATCAGATGATTCTTCATCCTTCTTCATCAGATGATTCTCTAAGTCTGTTTTGAATGTTAGTCAAAGGAAATTACTGCTACTTGGGGGCTGTGTGAACTTTGGACAAGCTAGTTGACTTTTGCTTTTCCATCTTCACAGTGATGGAGATAACAGCATTACCAATGGTGCTGTGAGACCTATAGGAAGGAATAAATCTAAAGTACTTAGTGGGGTACCTGGCCTTTGTAAGTGCTTTAGAAGTATTTGTTATTTTTGTAGTTGTCTTGATGTTGTCACTAACAGTACCATAAGAGAATCATGGACAGTGATTTGGTAAATCAAAGCTTTCACATTATTCAAGGCAGCATCACTTAAAAAGCACAGTGTTACCAAACCAGTAGTACCTAGATTCCTTTCCCAGCTTTTCCATTTATTAGATGGATGGTCTTGGGAAACACACTCAAACTTTCAAAACCCAAGTTTTGGTCCATGAAAAATATAAGGAGGGGCACCTGGGTGGCTCAGTGCTTGAGGATCTGCCTTTGGCTCAGGTTGTCATCCTGGGGTCCTGGGATCATGTTCTACATCGGGTTCCTTGCAGGGAGCCTGCTTCTCCCTCTGCTTATGTCTCTGCCTCTCTCTGTGTGTCTCTCATGAACAAAAAAATTTTAAGAAAGAAAAGCATAAGAACTTTATTATAAAAGTTGCATCCATAGGGTAGATAAAAAATGAGATGGCAATATGATATCATTAAATAATTTTTAAAATAGTTTCATAAATAAAACCTCCTTCACATCTTCTTAGACTGAGTCTCTGGCTTTGAGCAAGTAATGGTGGAGCCCATCATTAAATCTCATTCAATCTTTTGCCCTAGAGTTTGAGTACCCTGGATCAACAGCAGATGGTATGTGGCTGATCTTTACATTTTTAAATAAAATAAAAAGTAATATTTCCTGTTAATTTTAAAATGTAGAAGAAGGTTTAAATTGGCAACGTGACAAGTTTTAATTTGATCTTAGCAGAGAAAATACCTTAGTAGTGCTGTATTTCCAGTTTTATCTCCTTATTTCCTTTGATCTTCGTTTTTGTTTTCTTCTAAATACGTAACATTATTAATAGTGCTGCTTAACTCTGAGGACTGACATAATTCGAAAAACAAACTTATTGGGAATAAGTTCAGCTACACTAGTTGGTTAATCCTTTTCCATTTTTGTCAAAGAATTCATTTATAGACCCCAACAAAAGTACTTCCAAATATAATAGTACTTTTCTTTTTTTTTTTTTTTTTTTTTTTTTTTTAGTTTAGCTGTCTTTAAATGAGACCAGAGTCTTTGGAATTTGTTGTTTACTTGTAAACTTCTAACAGTGTTGAAGCATTTGTCATATTTCAAGATGTAGTCGTAGTCTTTATCTGAAACATCAAGGTAGACCTAGGTCGTGAAAGAGTTTTTATTTTATAAAAATAGCTTACCTCTTTCAACTGCATGTAAAGATGGCAGGCTAGGCTAAAGTGACAAAGAATGCCTTAAGGGGAACTTTGAATGAATAACTTTGAAGGAAAACTATTTTCACCGAAGACTTGTCCAGATTTAATTAGTTACGGGGGTTAGAGGCAGAGAGAAAAGGCCAGGAGCCTAAGGGGATTTTAGGAGTAAAGTGTCAAGGAGAAGTGAGGTCTCACATGGAGAAGGAAGTGTTGCTACTTTAAAGTTTAATAATTTTGTAACCCAGTGTCAAGTATTGTGATTTCCAGTGGCAGGGGAGGTGAAAATGTGAAACATTAACCAACCCTGTACCTTGCTGGAGGTGATTCTTACCCTGTCTTCTATAGTATACTGGGTATATGCTCTTTCAAAACAGTAAATTTTGGAAGAATGCCATTTGCTCCATCAAAAGCGATAAAAAGTGGGGATATTGGTTCATAAACAGTACCCTCGCACAATAAGTGAATTAATCATTTGCTGGCAAAGTCATGAAATGTGAATTTATATCTCATGTGAATTTATGTCACATATAATTTTTAAAAAGACCCACACATGGATCCAGAATTCAATAACCAGAACTAAAGATAACAATGATATTAATAAAGATTGTGATGCTTGTTTGTTCCTGTTTTAAACATGTGCAGAAATTTTGGTGTCATGCAAACATTATTAAAACCATAAATGTGCAGGGGTTGTTAGTTGTTAATGTTTCTATTTTTAACATTGGATGTTAGCTTATCCTAAACATTGTAGGACAGTGATTGGAACATAGTAGGCATATGATAACACCAACTTTGGCAAGTGATGGATCAAGTGAGCCAGAGAATTTACTATGAAAAGCGGTAGTCAGCACAAAATATATGCATACATATTTCCTTTTATATTTTATTCCTATATCTGTATCCACACATATTTGCACATACATAAATAACCACATAGAGAAAGGTCCAGAACAAAACACAGTTGGTAGAATTGGGGAGTGGGAGGAAGCTTGAGGAGTGAATTTCCATTTCTGTTTCTTTATTATAGAATTTTAGCAACTAGAACAAATAAAATTTAAAATGTGCAATTTTTATAAATAATAACATCAAAAAGGCAATAGTCTATGGGGTAGCTCAAAAATAAGAAGATAAAATAAATTATCAGGTGAATTAGAAGGGAGTATTGAAATGGTGCTACAGAACTTACATAATCAGAAAATACATACCAGAGCCATGAAATCTTGAGATTGGTGTGGGATGTCTACTCCTGCCACATAATAGTCATGAAATATCAGACAAGTCACTCAGACTGTCTGGGCCTCAGCTTCCTCTTCTATAAAATGAGACAGTTGAACCAAAATTCTATGTAGATATTTAACTATGCAACAAATGACTTCTCTACAGCCATAATCAGTACTCACCCATGGTGTCCCCACCCCCCAGTTCTCATACAGCCATCCTGGCAGGGAGACAGAGCACAAAGAAATAAAACAATTCTCTGAGTATTTCTCCCCACCATCAAATTCCTGGCCCCTCTCCCACAGTCCCAAGCACAGTCATGATGGAAGCATAGACTTCTTGACTAGAGGACTTCTAGAGAGCTCTCACATTTTCAAATCTCTGCTCTTTATGTGTATGGTGTACTCACACCATGGATTTTTGTTCACACAGACTTACTTATCACCCTGTCTACCTAGCTACACTTTAAAAAGCAGTGGATCATTGGGAAAGTGACCAGGACCAGCACCGAGGTCCCAACTCACAGCCGTGTTCCTTTTACCACCTCTTGCTGACTCCTCTAAATCAGTCCCTGAAAGCAAACCTATTTTGAGAAGTGATAAGGTGCATGGTGTTGGCATAATGGGATATTATTAATGAGAAAGTACAGTCTGAATTTTGTTTATAAATTTTGCCAAAATTTTTATTTTTTTAAGATTTTATTTATTTATTCATGATAGAAGAGAGAGAGAGAGAGAGAGAGAAAGCAGAGGCAGGCGGAGGGAGAAGCAGACTCCATGCAGGGAGCCCGATGTGGGATTTGATCCCGGGTCCCCAGGATCACACCCTGGGCTGTAGGCAGCGCTAAACCGCTGTGCCACCGGGACTGCCCAAGAACGAGGACTCTTAAGAGGACGGTAATACAACAACTAAAGTTTTATTTTTCACAAAGTAGGAAAATGAAGAGTATTCACTTCTGCATTTGAAAAAAAATCTAGAAACTTACAGTATTAGGGATTTATGTATCTTTTCATCAGTTTACTCAACAAATGCCATTTTTTGGTCCTGCTATGTACCAAATATGGCTGGGTGCTACAGATTCATGAATTGATTACACGTCACTGTATTTATTATTTTATTTTATTTATTTTTTACTTTTATTTATTCATGAGAGACACACAGAGAGAGAAAGAGAGGCAGAGACACAGGCAGAGGGAGAAGCAGGCTCCATGCAGGGAGCCCGATGTGGGACTTGATCCCAGGACTCCAGGATCATGCCCTGGGCTGAAGGCAGTGCTAAACCGCTGAGCCACTCAGGCTGCCCACGAAACTGTATTTAAATAGACTCTCTGGGGATCCCTGGGTGGCGCAGCAGTTTAGCGCCTGCCTTTGGCCCAGGGCGTGATCTTGGAGACCCGAGACCGAGTCCCACATCGGGTTCCCGGTGCATGGAGCCTGCTTCTCCCTCTGCCTATGTCTCTGCCTCTCTCTCTCTCTCTCTCTCTCTCTCTCTCTCCTCTCTCTCTGTGTGTGTGACTATCATAAATAAATAAAAATTTAAAAAAATAAAATAAAATAAAAATAAAAATAAGTAGACTCTCTGTGTAGTGGAGTGCAGAAAAGGTCAAGTGAAATGCAATGAAATAGCAAGTCATATTGTGCAATGTTAATACAGAGAGAAAGCAACAAACCCATGCTGAATGAGTCTTGAACAACTTCATGGAGGGGTTAAAACTTACAATGAACTTGGAAAGAAGAATAGGAACAGCACAGGCCAGAAAGGATACTTCTGGAAGATTAGAAGTGTTCAAGTGTATTTAGGAAAATGAGAGTAGCTCAATATCCACAACAGCAATATAACAAAAAACAATACAAATAGTTATCATATGTGAAGATCTATCTGTGGTCAGCTCCCTGCTGAACCATTCCTATTGCCTTATTTCATGTACCCCACACACTATCACCACATTTTTTTGCCTACCCATTTTATAGACATGGAAACTGAGATTAGGTGAAATCTCAAAAGTCATACACATAGTAAAAAGTGGTGCTGAGACTCAAATCCAAGTCTGTGGGATCCCAAAGTCTATTTTCATAGCAATTACCCAATTCATAGTTATGAGAACACGAAGTCTGTGTTCTCACCTGGACACAGAAAGCCCTGCATCCATTTATTCAGAAAGTATATATTCAGTTCCAAAAATTATAACAAGTACCAGGATTTGCACAGTGGTGGTATTGTAACCAATGTGGTTTATCTGAGGCGTGATTATTGCTAATTGAAAACTTTTCCCTATAATAAGCACCAACTATTCAAAGATGAATATGAGCCAGTTAGTTCGCTATAAAACTATTATAAAATGCAGTGTTAGAAGTATTTGTAAGGCCCTAACAAATATGAATGTAGGACTAGGGGAGAAATAGGCTCTAGGCTGGCAGAGGCAGGAATGGCAGAGAAAACTTCCTGGAAGAAATGATGCCTGAGCTGGAGCTTAGAAGCTGAAGAGGTGGCGGTAAAAAAGGAGAGGAGGGTCAGTGAAGAGAAAGTGTAGAAACTGCATGTTGTGTCCAGAGGACAGTAGATGGTATGTATTGCTGGAATGTAGAGAGGTCAAGGAATGGAGTGGTAAGAAAGGAAGGTGGGACGGTAGGCACACGTTAGATCATGGAGGAGCTTTTATATCATATTGATGAGTTTGCATTTATCTTATAGGAAATGAGGTTTGGGATTTTAAGCAGAGAAGTGGCTTAGATCCTGCTTTAGTCAAGAAGCAAAAGATACCGACTATGAGGCTTTGAAAGTGTTCTGGCAAGAAATGATGATGGCAGTGGAATCAGAGAAAAAGAAGCAGATTCAAGAAACTTGTAGGCCATAAAACTAGTAGGATTGTTGATTGTTTTTATGTTGGAAATGAGAAAAAGGAAAAAGTCAGACAACTCTTATTTGTGTAGCTTGGGGGAATCCTAGGAAAGATCAAGATTTTATAACTTTAAAGTTTCCTATATTCATGAAATCCATTATGGATATATGGAGTACTATATATTTCGGGTGTATTAATAATTATTTCACTAGATTTAAGGGATAATTTCTTCATTCCAAAGACACTAAGAGTTTCTAATAGCATGTGGAATCTGAGATTATAGTTTTTTAATGGTTACATTCTAAAAACTAAATTGTGTGTTCTCATTACAGATCAATATTATTTTTAAGTCTTAATTTTATGGCTGAACATTGTATGCATATTGCCATAGATTTTATTTTCATAGTTTCCAACATTTTTAATTTATTTATTTTTCTTAATCTGGTGACATTTGTCTCCTTTGCTGTTTCTTCCTAGCACTCAGATATGTTCAGTTTCCTTTACATGTGGATTTTGAAATTCCTGGAAGCTGGGTTATGGATGTTTAGTTTTTTCATTCTGTCATTTTTCACATACTTGAAAATTTCCATTAAGGGGCAGCCCCAGTGGCGCAGCGGTTTAGCGCCACCTGTGGTCCGGGGCGTGATCCTGGAGACCTGGGATGATGGAGTCCTGCCTTGGGCTCCCTGTATAGAGCCCACTTCTCCCTCTGACTGTGTCTCTGCTCTCTCTCTCTCTGTGTGTGTCTCTATTAATAAATAAATAAGAAAAATCTTTTAAAAAAAGAAAATTCCCATCGAAGTTAAAAAAATATAGATTTTTTTGATAAGTGTAAATATATAGACATATATTCAAGATAATTTGAATTATCATAATACTTTACTATGGAGAAGTAATTCATATTTTTCATAGTTCTTGTAGCAAATAATCAATTTTAGATGTGTTCACTTCAATTGAGGAAAAATTTTAGAAGCTACTAGATATATGATGCAGCTGGACAACAGTAAGGAATATAAAAATGACTGGGACTCTCAAATTGCATTAAAGGATTTTGACAATTGAACAATAAGAAACAGTTATCTCTGGGAGGATTAGAAGTAGATTTTCAATGGCATTGAGATAGGCAGTGAAGAGTCAATATGAAATAAGACATCATGTGCACAGCAACATATGCATGTGGGAAAACATTTACAAAGCTACCTTAGTGTGGAATATAGAATCATCAACTTTAGCTTTGGTGGAATGGTGGTAAATGAACTGAAAACTGAGTAAATTTTTGGCCTTGTTCTGTTGAACACAAAGTTTCCAGCAGAAGTTGTTATGATTCCGCCTTCCATTTAGATATGGGATAGCTGGAATTGAGAAAGAAAGTCAGGAGCAAGTCTGCAGCAAAGCAAGTCAGTAGTGTAACTCTTGTAATAATCCATTTACAAGTGGTATGGACTTCACTTTAAGCAGTGGCAATGAAAAGGAGAATAGAGTTTGATGGTGAGAGAGACAATATGGAGTTGATATTCTTTGTACACGTAGATGAATTGGACCTGACAGGGAGGCAGTACTCCAAGCATCTGACTGTGAGAACAATATTACAATCAGAAAAAAGGAGTTTAGTCAGAAAGAGAAGCTAGTTTTAGAAGGAAGATATTCATCTGATGTTGATGCTAAGGATAGTGTTGAACAAAATAAAGTATTCCAATCCCATAAAGCTTTGAGTTTTGTGGGAGGGAAAAAGAAAAGAGGCAACTAACTTAGCAAACAAGCTGATTTGAGAGTGATAGATGATAAAGAGAAATCAAATAGAATGATGTGTTCTTGAAGAAACACATCAAGAGATTGAGATTGGGTAACCAGGAATCTCCTTGTGCAGGAGACGTGTTGAGCTGAAGCCTAAATGGCAAGAAGAAGAGAGATATTTTCTAGAGGAATGAAGAGCTTCTACAAATGCCCTAGGGTAGGACTGATTTTGATGTGTTCAAAGATACAAATACTGTCTGTCTTCAGAGTGGTGAAAAGGACATGAGGGTAGGAAATGAGACATAAAGGCCAGCAGCAGTCAGATCAGTTGGGTCCTCATTGGCCTTGGTAAGGAATCTGATTTCATTCTTGGTCAATGCAAAGGCATCACAGATTTTAAGAAGCAAGGGATGGAGTGGAAGATGGTGTGTGTGACATGATCCGATAATTAAAGCCAAAGTTGTGGATGGGATGCCCAAGGGAGAAACTAAAGGAGAGAACCTCGGTAAGACTGACTGTACTCAAACAGCACAAAACATAGAGAAAGGTCAAAGATACAGGATAAGAAGCAGTCTATTGCTAATGCACAGTTCCCAAGAGAGGAGAAAGTTTCAAAAAGGAGTGAGTAGTACAATGAAGTCAAGTGTCAAATGAGGCCGGGAGGTTGAGGAGACACAGTAATTAGATGCATCATATTTTCCACACACAAATGTTTTAGATTCAACTTTGCTTACTTAGTGAGAGAATATATTTAGTCAAAGGCTGTTGTTACATGTCATGATATATGACATTAATACTTGCATAGAAGATATATATAATTTTTTAATGTGAGGATGGGATCCGTATAATTTTTTAATGTGGGGATGGGACCACCTTCTAGGTATATATATTTCTATTATATTTTGAGTAAGGATTTCTTCTCATTATTTCTGTTGCTAGACTAATTCCTATATACTTCTATCTTATCATATAGGAACTTAATTAGGAACAATAATTCAAATGGAAAGGAAAAAAGAAAAGAAAACCTTGAAGTCCATGCCAGGCACTGGACTAGGTATTGGTTATGCAGAAATGAATCAAGATAAGCACTGTTCCTAAAGCTCTGAACTTGCCTTTTAGTGGGGAAGAAATAATAAACAAGGAGAGTAGAGAGCAGTGGGAGATGATATAAGGGACTGAAGTCCAGGATTTGGAGGTGCGGAGGCCTTCAGAAGAAAGGATGTCTGATAACTGAAAATTGAGTAAGAGTTACAAAACAGGGTGGCAATGTTGTGGGAAGTGTGATGGCTAGTTTGATTTGCCGCCTTGGCAAGGCCGTTACCGGGTTATTCAAATACTCATCTAGGTGTTGCATATTCTTTCTTTCTTTCTTCCTCCCTCCTAACAAGAAAAAAAAAGGAGAGGCGAGGAGAGGAGGAGAGAGGAAGAGAGGGCGAGAGAGGAGAGGAGGGAGGAGGGGAGAGGAGAGGAGGGAGATGGAGAGGGAGCGGACTAGTACAGTCCCTTAAGAGGAAAGGGACAAGGAAAGGAAAGGAGAGGAGGGAGTTCTGATCTTATATCGTATAACTCTTACTCGCGACGACTATATCTCCTATCATCTCCTATCCTTTCCTCTCCTCTCCTCTCTCTTCTTCTCTTCTCTTCTCTTCTCTTCTCTTCTCTTCTCTTCTCTTCTCTCTCTTCTTTCTTTCTAAAAAGTGGCATCATTCTATGCAGATTGGTCAAAAACTTCTTTATTTGCTTAGATGACTAATGATTGCCCTTCTAATTTAATACATACAAATCTGCTCCTTATTTTTATTGGCAAAAGAGTGGGACATATCATAATTACCTAACCATCCCTCAGTTGATTTTTAGTTGTTCTCATTCAAATAGTTAATTCCAGCTGACTTCTGTTGAAATTTTTCATTTATTTTTTAATAAACAGTGCTGCAGTAAAATATTTGTGTACCTATGTATATATGTACAATGTCTATTATATATACATATATAATGTATATCCATAATGTATATGGATATATTCATCATAATGTATATAGATACATATCCATACACATATCCATATATATGCATATACATACACATACACGTATATACACACACACATACACACACACCTATAAATGCCATTATGTCTGTAAGATACATTCCAAGAAATGGGATAAACTATTTGGAGGTGTGCAGAGATTTAATTTTTCTTATATTGTCCATTTTTCTCTACCATGGTGCCAGTTTATACTATAGCCAATATATGCAGAGGCACATTTCCCCTACTCCTCATCAACCATACAATATATTTTAGCTAATCTGATGAGCAAAAATAACTTACCATCATGCTTTACATTGTTTTTATTAAATTAATTGAGAAAGGGAGTAAGTGTATTTTTGAAAACATTTTGTTTTTTTTAAATATTTATTTATTTATTTATGATAGACACAGAGAGAGAGAGAGAGGCAGAGACACAGGCAGAGGGAGAAGCAGGCTCCATGCCGGGAGCCCGATGTGGGACTGGATCCCGGGACTCCAGGATCACGCCTTGGGCCAAAGGCAGGCGCCAAACCGCCGAGCCATCCAGGGATCCCCTGAAAACATTTTCTAAGAGCATGGTATAGACCATGTAGCAGAGGTAAAGACTGTAGGTAGTAAAACATTTAGGAAGACTTTATATTAGTAAAATTCAGGGATCATAAAGGCTTAAACTGGGGCAGAGAAGGTGCCTCTCTTTCACAAGTAAGTGCATCTCCAAATAGCATGTTGACTCCATGTCACCATTAATCATGTCTAGCATGATTTTTAAAGTATTTCTTTAAAAGAAGAAAAAAAAAGTTTTTTTTTTTGTTTTGGAGTTGGAATCATGCAGTACCTCCAAATTGTGTAATACATTTAAGGCATTATGTATTCAGCTACTTAAATTTAAATGATGAATCCATTAATATGTTGCTTGAAATATAGACCATAGTCTTTGTCTTCCAAAGGATATTTTAATCAAAATGTTAAAAATAAGCTAGAGTCTCATTCAAATAGTTAATTTCAGCTGCCTTTTGTTGTAATATATCATGAATTATCTCTCTGATGGATGGGCAGCCAAATGCAGATAAAATTAGCTTTGCAGTCATTCATTTTAAATTGCTCTTGAATCATTTGGAAGTAAATTCCATTTCAGAAGAATACGCTTCAGGTCTCAGACAAAGAGATAATAGTCCTATATTTTATGATATAAGCAATAATAGTTTAAGTCTTATGATTCAGAAATATAGAAACTTATGTATTAAGTTGATGAAAATTAAGGCTTGATACATAGCAATAAAACCAGCAACCTAAGCCTCCTAGATTGATGTTCATAGCATAATATTTTCCTGTCAAGATTTAGGTGGAATGAAAGTCTATAAAAATAATACATGTTACAAAGCTTTCTCTTCTTGTATATAAATGGAAAAGCAAAGGCTATTTAACAGAAAAGGAAATATTGAGATTTATCTCATAATAAGATAAAAATGGCAATATCAATATTGGGTAATGATAGAAAGTAGAAAATTAAGTCAGGTGTTACAGAAAGGTGAAATGAATAATAATGTTACATCTAAATTGAAAAGGCAATTATACTTTTAAGTTAATAGTGAATTCAATGTACAGAATAAAACCAACTTTGGAAAATTTACTTTGTTAATTTAAATGAACTCCATGCAGGACACTTGTTTAGCGATTTTATTAATCAAGTCATATGACCCAGCTAGCATAGTGCATCCATATCGGCATCTGGGGTTTGCCTTTATACAACATATAATAATTTGGGATAAATGGTATGTTGCCAGAAATAAGTTCATTGTCTGAAGTTGCTGTTCACAAATTGAGTTCCCATTATCTCTCTGAAGATTTCAGGGATCTCTGGTTATTTATATTAAGAGATAAAGTAGTAATAGGATGCACTCACTGATCTCCCTGCTGAAAAAAAACGAATTGTTCTTTTATAGCTTCAAGTTTTGTAGCATGTCCTTAATAGTGTCAGAAAGCCGGTTTATTTGGATAGTAAAATGAATTCTACGCTAGCAGATGATCTCAGTAAATAGTCTATCAACTCAAGGTAGAATCTCAAACCTTGTTATCTCCATGTATTGAACTTCAAAATCTCAAACTGTATTATCCATGTATTAAAGAGTCTTCTAGTGCCCTGAAAGATTTAGTTTCAGTGTGGTGGGGATTTTACTTGTTTTCGATTAGACACATGAATGGGCACTGGAGTACATCCAAAGGGAAAGCCGTGAACAAATAAAATTGCACACTGTCCCTTGCACACCATTGCAAACACACTTCCTTAGAGACCTATTTGAAGACTGAGTTTTTCTCTGGAAAGCCATGATTCATTTGGAAGACATCTAATCACCATAAGAAGCTGGGGAATAGCAAGTAAGTTCTAAAACAAACATCCACTACATAATTTTAATTCTCAGATTTTTCCGTGAAGTAGAATGTTTGGTTAACTGACATTTTAGACAGGATCAATTTTGTGGATACGTGACCTGTGCTGTCACACAGGACTCTTCATTTAAAGTTCATCTGAAAAAAATAAAAATAAAAAATAAAATAAAATAAATAAAAATAAAAATAAAATGTTCATCTGTCACTGTTTCAGAATTCTTAATACAATGAGAATCCCCAAATTTTCACTCTGCATTAGGCCACACAAATTTTGTATCCTGTCAAGTTTGTAGACCTTACTACTGTTACAACCTCTGGTATTTGTAAATTCATATGAGGTACTATGAACTCTAAAATATCTTGTGAACACTTTCTGAATGATCACAGTTGCCATTTGTGTAATATTCATGCTTTTATAAGATTGTTATTGACCTTCCTACAATGTGCCTGGCACTGTGGCAGACTTAATGTAAAATAAAAATGAAAATTACAATAATTCCTGCCTTCAAAACAGCTTTCATTCTAGCATTGTTTTTCAAAAGCCAGAAATATTTAACAATTGGTAATAGTTGCATAAAACTTGTTACTAAAACTGAAAAGTAGATCCCTCCATATGTGTGCAAGGCAAATGTATACATAGTGCAGAGGAGCTAAGCATTCATGAAGAGGTATTTGTAGATGCTCATTTGCAGATGATCATTTTTTCCTTGTTAAATACATGATATTTGGAGATAATAATTTCCCCTGTTAAATACATATGGCTGTAACCATGTTGGATATTTAAATACTCATAAGTTTTCCTTTATAATTTTGATTGAAGAGAAACGACTTGCTTGATTTTCAAAACATACTCTAGAAAAAAAATTAAGATGAAATTCCATGAAAAGACAATTTCTGAAATTAATGCTGATACTTACCATTGCTGTCTAGAGCAAAGAAAATATTGTCTTAGCATACTTGACCGCATGGTGGGGGATATTGTTTAGGCCATTTGACATGGTTGGGCATGGTATCCAGGCCACCTGTTGGAAATGAAGAAGAATTTCCAAGCAGAGCTAGGATAATCATTATCCCACTGATAAACATTCCATTCCCATTTTGTCAAATTACCCCATTATACTTATCTTACTGTCTCAGGGTCTTGAAAATTATCTTTATCATTCCCATCCCCTGAATTGAGTATTAGAAGTAATGTGCCATATTGCCTAATGTTATTTTATCTAGGCATAGACTTAAACACTGTATGTGTATTATAAGAAATAGTAGGAAACTAATATGTTGTCATTGGTTAAGGCATCTCCCCAGATCAAACTTAAAAGATGGAGTTTATGCAAAAACTGGAATAATATGTAAAAGAAACACTGGATTTACCACATGATGAAAATGTTTCAAATGATGGAAACCATTCCTTAATAAGTTGCATAGTAAGTGTTATTTAACAAACACCTTGAAAAATCAAAAATTTTATGAAACTTCAAACCAAGACAGAATTATTTCTTTTCACTGATAGTAAAGTAAAAACTCACAATTAAATACAAAATTAGTAAAAAAAAAAAAAATAAAAAAAAAAAAATAAAAAATAAATACAAAATTAGTTTGTCCATACATCTCTTTTTTAAAAGATTTTATTTATTTAGTCATGAGAGATACAGAGAGAGAGAGAGAGAAAGAGAGAGAGGCAGAGACACAGCAGAGGGAGAAGCAGGCTCCATGCAGGGAGCCCGATGTGGGACTCCATCCCGGGTCTCCAGGATCACACCTTGGGCTAAAGGCAGCGCTAAACCGCTGAGCCACCAGGGCTGCCCTACTTCTTTTAAATACATTATTAAATTATTACTATTTTTTGCAGCACTTAACGGAACCCTTTTTGAGTTGAAAACATATGTGTGACTTTCCCAACTTCCATTAGTCTCCCCAGTAGTTTACAGTAAAATAATCAGAAGGAAGGAGTACATGCTTTTGGCAAGGAAGAGTAATCAATTTTTAGTGCCTGTCTTTCTGTAGGATGTGAATACATAAGTATTTGGCTACAGGTAAAGTAGTATACAGGAACGTGATATTTTACAATCATAATTCCTTCTAAAAAAAAATCTCACTTTCTGAAATGATGACTGAAAGGAAAGCTTTTGATATCTTACAAACTTAAATAAATACATTGTTACAAAATACATACACCTTTCTATATGCATAAATATACAGCAGTATTTTAAAAAATTGAATCAACCCTCTGCCTCCTTGAGTAATAGTAACAAAAAACAACTAACATTTTACTGAATTTGAGTCTGATATCTATTATCACATATAACAATAAGTGCATTGGAGGAAAAAATAACAAAAAGTGAATAAGGCCTTCAAGACCTCAACTTTATGTTGATGGATCTGTCGATACCTTACTTCCCCGTTCCTTTGCCTTTCTGTTTTGAGTGTTCCTGCATATTGATTAAAGAGGCCGAAGTTGATGGAAACAAGGTTATTCTTTAGTTAGCTGACAGTTTGGATCCTTGATGTTCAACAATGGAAAAAGCAGAAATGATGCCCTGCCAGAAGCAAGCAAATTAAGGAAGTGATAAAGCCAGCTGCAGGAAGCATCATTTACATCCCAGTGTCAGAAATTTATAATTGTGGAGAGCTTTGAAAGCTAGCTAGCTGTGTCTGTGATGCAAGCAAGCGAATTTGTACTGCAGAACATATTGGCAGAAATCAAACTTGGGTCCTCTTCCACAACTATCCTATGAGCTAGATGGAAAAAGTGCCAGGCCAGGTTTCTTAGCAGACCAATGTCCATTTTACTAATGGCCATATCCCCAAACAGGGCAACTAAATGAGTGATGAAATGAGTTCTATGGTAATATATGCCCAACCAGTCTTTACCCATACTGTATCATGCATTTGCTACTGAATGTGTATACTTTTAAAGAACTTGTAAAAACTTTTAATTGTGACCTCACCCCTTTAACATTACATATTAGGCTGGGGTACTTAATCAACTTACAGAATGAATAATAGTTTTGCTCTCCACTATCTGTCATGGAAGAAAATTATCTGGTCTCACTTAATTTCAGTGTATCGGAAAGCCTTTTTACCTTGACTTTTGTGAAATATGATAGTAGGATTTTCTGTGCACTTTTTAAATTTTCTGTTTCTATTTGGAATCATAAAGAACCCACATTATGAAAAACATACCACGAAGTGTACAAATATCTCAAGTGGTTTTGGAGTTTTGTTTATTCAGTGGTTTTGAAACAGGAGAGTGGAAGCAATATATTTGATGATTTTCAGTGCTATAAAAAACAAGATTATTGACTATTGTTCTTCATGATAATGCTCAGTAATATTCTAATGAGAATAGGTTTGACTAGTCATATCATACACTTGGTATTTGAGGTGTAGTTTCCAAACAAGACCAAACATCATTGGTAGACTCGAGGCTCTACTATCAATCTACTATTGACTGATAATATTATTATCTATATTTGCAGTGCTGAAAATAATTCTGAGCTTAGTAAATATTCATTTTGATGGAATGAATATGTCATGCAATGGCATCTTTTGAAAATAAAGATAGATTTGAATCTGTACCTAAAGATCATTAATTTCTTGTTCCTCATGTTCCTTCTCAGCTTCTTGCAAAGAACTTAATGTTTACCTATGAGCCTTATATTTTTCAAACAGATGTTTCTAATGAAATTGTTTTTGCTTTTGTCAGCTCTCAAGAGGAAAACTGTGTAGTGGGAGGTATAGTACTATATTGGGAAGATCACAGTTTTTGAGTGAGACAAACCTGGGTTTTGATTCAGTTCTGCTATTTACTATATGCATGCTCAGGGCAACATATTCATCTTCTCTGATGTTGAGTTTTGCCATGTGTAAAAATGAGAATAACAACCAAAATATTAATTGAGCAATCAGTCCATAGACCTAATGTACTGCCAGTGCATAGTGGCCACACAAATCCTTAATTAGATTATTTATGAGTCACTGTTTTTAAAGATTTTATTTATTTATTCATTATTTTTAAAGATTTTATTTATTTATTCATGAGAGACACACAGAAAGAGAGAGAGGCAGAGGCAGAGACACAGGCAGAGAGAGAAGCAGGCTCCATGCAGGAAGCCCGACACGGGACTCGATCCCGGGTCTCTAGGATCACACCCTGGACTGAAGGCGGCGCTACCCACCCAGGCCACCCATGAGTCATTATTTTTAAATGAATAGCAAGTAAATGGCAAGTGGCTACAATGATGTGAATGTTTTCCTCTTTCTTTTTGTTTTGCCAGACGACGACTTTTTTCATGAACTCCCAGAAACCTTTCCATCTGATCCACCTGAACCTCTACCACATTTTCTTATTGAGCCTGAAGAAGCTTACATCGTGAAGAATAAGCCTGTGAACCTGTATTGTAAAGCCAGTCCTGCCACCCAGATCTACTTCAAGTGTAATAGTGAATGGGTTCATCAGAAGGATCACATAGTAGACGAGAGAGTAGATGAAACCTCTGGTGAGTTTTCCACTGCATTTTTAAGATTCACTTACTACTTTGGCATGTTGTCACACAGTTCTTTCAATTGTGAGAATAAAAGTATTTATTATCCTTCGGCAAAAGTTTTGGTTCAGTTTAGGTAAGATTTAGTGATCTCATTCCATGCAGTGCAAAGTAAAATGGGATGAATAAATCTTGACTTGATTCCTGATGGACATAGTTCATACTTAAAAAGATAAAAGAAAAAAATGAATAGACTGAGTGAATGGCAAGTGCTGTAGTAAAAGACGAATTTCACTCAAGTGTCACTTCTGGTGTCAGGCCTAAATATTCTGGAACATATTTTTAAACTATTTGTAAACGTTGCAAATTCAAAGTATCCTGTGACTTTAACTTATATCTAAAAATATATCCTAATTATCTAACTCTTACTTAAAGTTAAACTGAGAGTGATTGAAAATAGTGAGAGTGTGGGATCCAGGAAGAGGTGAAGGGGTGAGTATAGCCACCATCTGGGAGGGTCTTGATCAGATTATCATTATTCCTGGCCTGGTGAAAACTCCTGACTTTATTGCTCTGTAAAAATTATCCCTAACATTTAAATACTAAAGGCAGAGAGAAGATAAAGTAGAGTTTATTAGATCAGCTAAAAAGTAAACTTTCTTAAGAGCATCTTTTTACTTTATGATGGGTGACTTAAGATAGTTGTGGAATCTCCTAGAGTTATAAACTAGAAAGATGTGTATCATTTTATAGTGGTTTAAGTGCTTATGCTCTCTAGTAGGGAGAAGAACAATTTGAATTTTCAGATCCATTCTAGATCTATGATCTCATAGTATTAAGACATATAATTTGAATATTCAGATTTCACCAATCAACATTTCCAAGCTAAATAGGAATCATTTAAATATCTTTATTTTCTTTCATAAATATCTCTACCTACCAAGATAGATACATGTTTCCAAAATCTAAATCATAATTTGTATTTATATCCAAATGTCAGATTAACCAAGAACAAGCAGGGACCAGCTCTTGAGGGAGATCTGTGGTCCCTATCTCTAACAACACAAAGCACTAATAAAAACCTCATATTGAGGTGATGGGACATAAAGAAATGGAACAGACTGTGAGAAGACAGAGAAAAGGCATCTTTTAGGAAAGCATGTGAAGCATATACTGATATAACACAAATGGTCTTAGAAAATCAGGTGGCAGCTCTACATAATTGTTTGTCAATTTGTGAATCAGTATGCTCACTGCATGCAATCTGATGGCTGTAGAAATAACTAGGTACCCAACTGTACAATAGCTTACTTTGGGGAATTGTCTCACCTCTCGTTCTAATTACTCAGAAAATAACTCCACCAGATGTCTACCTAACCTCAAGTGAATTAGTATTATTTGTTTCAGCTCATTTACTTGTAAAGATTTCAAACACACAAGTTTTAATGGTAAGAGGAAAAAAGAAAGCATCTCAAAAGCTAAGATGAAAGTCACAAACATATTTAAGCTTGTCTTTATAAATTAATGAAAATGTCTATACAGAAGGATGAGAAGTAAAACCAAAACTGCTCTGACATTGAGCTCCTCTGCCAGCTTCATGCTATGTTGGTCATATATATATGTATGCGTGTGTGAATATATATATTTTAGTAAGAAATCTCCCTTCTTAAAATACTATATTTTTTATTTCCACATAAAATTAATATTGCATATATCAGTTATTAAAAATACCTTGTAAAAGCAGCCATAAATGGAAATATCTGGCATGTTTTTATTCAGATTCAGGGTGGGACAGATAAGAGCTAAGGATGGAATTGGGAGCTTCAACACTTGTACAGAGCTCCTCAGGTTCATGGATGGAGTGGAATGTAATATACCTTTTTGCTGTCTTTCATGTTCATCCAAAACTTTCAAAGAAAACCAGCATCCAGACAAATGTATTACCTTTCAAGTTAGAAAAAAGATAGAGATGCCCTCAGATATCAATACTAACTGTTATGTTCTTAATATACTAGCCTGTGCAATTAGGCAAGACGAATAACTGAAAAAATATAAAAATTGTTTTAAAAAGTGGAAAATGATCATTTTTGACCAATAATGTGATTTTGTATATCTGAAAAAAGTGAATTTTTATTTTTTTAAGATTTTATTTACTTATTTGGCAGAGAGAGAGCAAAAGCAGAGGGAGCGGCAGGCCAAGGGAGAGGCAGAAGCAGACTACCCATGGAGCAAGGATCCCAATGGGCTCAATTCCAAGCCCAGGACCCTGGGATCATGACCCGAGTCAAAGGCAGATGCTTAGCTGACTGAGCCACTCAGGTGCCCCTGGGAAAAACACATTTTTAAATTTTAAAAATTGAAAAAAAAGTCAAGAGAATATAGAAA
The DNA here is from genome assembly GCF_011100685.1 of Canis lupus familiaris. Taxonomy (NCBI): domain Eukaryota; kingdom Metazoa; phylum Chordata; class Mammalia; order Carnivora; family Canidae; genus Canis; species Canis lupus. The sequence continues at coordinate 21,787,864 of NC_049253.1, forward strand.
AGTGTCTGAAAAAAAGATTCATATGACCCATCAACTTTTCTTTTATAGGTAGCCAGTCAGAGTATAATGGAATAAAAGATATCATTTACAATAACAATGTAAAAGAAAATATGTATGTATAAAGTTAACAAGAAATTTGGAGAATTTTAGAAAGAAAAACATTAAATAAATGCTACTCAGAGTAAGAAAAATGCAAGGAAGATAAGTGGAAAACTTATCTTGTTCTTGGGTAGAAAGACAATATTTTTTAAATATTTGCTGTTTATAGGGGCACCTGAGTGGCTCAGTGGTTGAGCGTCTGCCTTCGGTTCAGGTTGTGATCATGGGGTTCTGGGATTGAGTTCTACATCGGGCTCCTTGCAGGGAGTCTGCTTCTCCCTCTGCCTATGTCTCTGCCTCTCTCCTTGTGTCTTTCATGAATAAATAAATAAAATCTTAAAATATATATATTTACTGTTTATAAATGAATCCGCAAGTCACCAACATTGTATGAAAAGTAATTTGTGAAAATAGCTAGAAGATTTCTGAAATAAAAGTATAATGAGGGAACTCCAGATCTTTATAAATATATTGTAAAACTAAAGAAGTGAAGAGTTTGATCTGAGCAGAGAATAAGACATACAGATTAATGGATTAAAATAGGGACCAGGAAATACTCAGTTAACTTACAATGTGTTAAGATGGTTTTTCAGTCCATAAGGTTTAAGGCAGTTGGAAATTAAATGAATGGATGAGTGAATGAATGAACTAATGAAGAAATACATAAAGCTTGGATTTTATCTCATTTGTTAGAATAAAATAAATTCTTGATGTTAGGGTTTAATGTCATTATCATTAGTATCACCACCACCACCATCATCATCACTAACATCAGTAGAAGAAAATTTTGGAGATTTGTAAATTGATTGGTTGGTTGGTTTCAGTGGTGGGCAAAGTCTTTTTAATTAAGACAAAATTAAGAAGTCTTATAAGAAAGCATTCTCAAATTTGAATATCCAAAGCAAGTAAACCACAAAACCAAGGGACAAATACACACAGGAACATATCTGTGGACATACATTAATCCAAGGACTGATTTATGTATTACTAGTTCTTAAAGTATATTTAAGAAAAAGATCAGCAACTGAATGGAAAACTGAGCAGAGGTTGAACATGAAGACACAGGAAAAGAAATGCAAATTGGTAAATAAGCATCTAAGATGTCAAGATCAAAACAGTAAAGAGTGTTGGTAAAGGAATGGGATAGGGACTAGCTCATTCTTTGTTGAGGAGATTATAAATTGGTACAAACTTTTTGAAGGCCAATTTGGAAATACCTACCAATATTTAAATGCATACACCCTTTCACTCAGTAATTACAAACTTAGGATCTAAAAAGAAGATTCCAAATGAGCACAAAGACTAAACTGCAAGGTTGTTCATTGCACCTTTATTGCAGAGACATATTGAGGACTGTTGTCCCGACATGGATTATTGTGATGCTTTTTACAATAATGAGGTTTCTCCATATGTGAGGCTGTAGAAAAATCTCTCACATAAAATTCGAAGTGAAAACAAGAGTACAGAACACTGCATGTAATATGTCCTCATTATGTAAAGGATGCACATATATTTTTGTAGGCATTGGGATGTTTTGGAGAAATATGCAATAGGCAGTTGACAGCTCAAAATATGGGTTGATAGGAGATTTCTTTCATAATAAGTTTAGTTTTTTACCCAGTCCTGTGAATGTGTTATTTTCATAATAAATAATGAAACCTGGAAAAAAAAAAAAGGCCAAACCATTGTATTGCATCTCTTTACCAGTTATCATAAATCTCCAATCTGAAAAAGTGTTGGTGGGAAATTTGTGGGCTTCTTATATTAGAGCTCTCTGCTTTCCCATGAGTTCAGAAGCATTATACATGGAATTTAAACTGAAGTACTTGGTTTTGGAGATTTTTTTTTCCCCCTGAGGTTGGATTCACTTGCAACTTTGGTTCTCAACTCTTCACTTAGTAGTCTGACTATAGTCTTATTGGGGATTTAGTGGTTCTTAACAGCAAGAAAGGTTAAATGCATCAAGTCTTGAAATATATTACAAATCAGACAAATTTCTTGACATTTAAAAAATCAAATTGGTTCTCAGATAAAGCAGGAGAGAGAGAAGTCACTGCAAATGAGGTCTTTTTTCATAGATACTCTGCCTTAGAATAATAATATTTGGAAGCATGTTCAGCGGCAATCAGATACATTGAAAAAATCAACTACTTTCTCTAAAATCCTCCTCAAAGGTAGCTTCACAATGAAAAACTGCAAAACAATAAAACCAGAAAAAAGAACAGAATTTCTCTTCCACCTCACAAAATTCTTCCTTTTAAATTATGAAGGTGTTAAGTAGTTCTGAAATACCGAGCAAACAATGCTTTGTACTCACTGAGCCAAGCTACACCACTGTTGATAAAATGTAGTGATTAAAGATCATATATTACTGTTAATGTTTGCCTTCTATCATTTATACCCCATTTGCATTTCTTGCAAATATGTAGTAGAAGAAACAGAAAAGGGGAAAGCAGTATATATTCAATGGTTTTGAAAATGTCAATAGCCAAAAGCTCTTATTTGGTAATATAGTAATAAGTATCGATGTTCTTTCAGAATTCCACAGAAATCTTGATCTGCTCAAAATTGTATGGTTGCATTTTAAGAAAAACTCAGGCGTGGCTGCTTGCTTTCTATTTACTTGAAGTCTTTTCAACCCCTGTTTCCATGGTACCTAAGATTTAGCACTGAAAGGCAAATATTTCTCCTCTACCAAAAAAAAAAAAAAAAAAATGCAAACGGGGAGTTTACAAAACCTAGGTCAGTTTGAAATTTTAATATTCCCAGAGATTTTTTTCCCCTTCTCTTCTTTAATTATTCTCACATTAGCAAAATATTATCTGTAGGACCAACTCAACCACAATAAAAAGTTCCAATATTTGTACCGAATGCCTTACACGTATTATGTAATATAGTTATCATGACAGTCTTATGAGATAATCTCTGGAGTTTTCCTTTTGTAAATGAAAGTGCTGAGGCTCAGCAAAGTAAACTAATGTGCCCCAAATCACATAACTAGAAGGTGGCAGAGCAGGGGTATGAACCCAGTGCTTTCTGATTCCAAACCTTTGCCCTTGCCCCTGTACCGGGTAACATCTCCCTAAATTCTGCCGTAACTACTGAACACATTACAGCTTGTCTAAAAGAGATATATGGATACATGTTTCCCTTTTCTTGAGAAAAGAAAATCTGGTTCAGAATGTCAGCTAAATATTTATCTTTCATGCTTTCACCTGCCTTCCTGTGTCAGATTTTCTGTATCTGAGCCCTTTCTCACTCTGGAATACCTTGAACTAGTGCTTAGGATTTGATTCTTTTTCTTCTTGAAGCTCTTTAATATTTTGCTGATTAACAAATGAGTGAGCCTTAACATGAAAAAAGAAAAAAAAAAAAGACTCATTAAGAGAAGCTATAATGGGGCACAAATTTAAGTGAATTTGCCTTTACTCCAAAAGGAGCTTTTGCAATATGGTGTCTTCACTTAGGTCCCCGTTTGTTGCAAGAGTGGCACAATTGAATTTTTCTTCCTCCTCTTGTCTGCCTATTTCAGATACCTCTTCTCTCCATCCTGTCACCAAAAATAGAAACGTCAGCTTCATCCATTACTCCAACAGCCAAAGTGATTATCAGCTACTGCCAGTTCTCAGAATTCTCTTGCAAAACATCCTTCTGTTCTTAATTCTTACTGTTATCCCCTTGATATATATAGGCCTCCTTTATCATATGCCTCTTAGATGATTTAGGTAGCCTCCAACACCTTCTTGGTTTCAGCCTTTTTCCCCAACAAACCATTCTCTAGATAGTTGTGGGCCTAAAGCAGAGATCCAAGTAATTATATCATGCCATTTCTTAACATACATAATGGTTTTCCTGTGTCCATGGAATAAAGATCAACTTCATTGATCATATACTCAAAAACTTCAGTATAGTCAGTTCCCAATCAAACTTGCTAACCTTCTTCTAATAGTTTCTTTTCTACCATATGTCCTAGACATTGGGCAAATTTAGTTTTTCCTCTTGAACTGTGTTGAGTGAAGCACCATTGTCTTGTAAGTGCTATTGGGGAAACAAAAACAAAAGAAACAAAAAACGTTGTGGTCAAATACATTAGGAAACACTATAATAATTATATACTCCTTTTGGAGACAGTATAAAGTATATTTTCCTGTAAAAGACCCAGGAAAGCTCTGCATTGGAAAACTTTTTTAACCTCATCGTATTTGGCAACTGAACTCCTTTTCACAGAACTTCTATTAAAATATCATGAGACGTTAATGTCATACCAGGATGTGATTTAGGAGAAGCTGCTCATACATTTTCAAAGGGAAACTAGATGGGATTTATTTAAGTTGTATTAAAATGAATGTGAACATTCTTTTCTTTACATTTTGATGTCTTGGAATCATAGAAACTAAGTTGTGAGATTTTGGCAGTCATTTACACTCTGCATTACTGGCATGCTATTCATTAAATTGAGTTTAATCAGCTTTCCATTATCTTTTTTTTTTTTATTTTTTATTGGTGTTCAATAGCTTTCCATTATCTTGATGTACCTGTCCTATTTAGGTCAAATGGAAATTTAGAAAACAAGTCTGCTTACTTCCTGGGTTTACTAATGTTAGATATTTGAGAGGGACAGTTAAGTTTCCTTTCTCAAATTACCTCTCCTCTTCCATCTAACATTATAAGCTCAAGAGTAAGTTCCCGAAAATCAAGGATTATGTCTTTTTAAAAGTATTTTATTTATTCATGAGAGACACACAGAGAAAGGCAGAGACATAGGGAGATGGAGAAGCAGGCTCCCCATGGGAGCCTGATGCAGGGATTCAATCCCAAGACTCTGGGATCACACCCTGAGCGATCCTCAACCACTGAGCCACCCAGGTGCCCCTATATCTGTCTTTTTCACTATTCTAGTTCCATTCTAGTTCCTTTACCCCATACTTTGCCTTTCCTACTTTTGTCAAAATCCTACTCATGCTTAAAGAAGCATCTCAAATGCAATATTGTGGATGAATCCTTCTATAAAAACTCAAGTGATATGTAACATGTCTACATTTCTACATTTCTCTTATTTGTACTTCCATTTTTATTATACTCATAAGTGTGAATTGTTTATGTATATTAAGTTAAACCATTAGAGATTTTTTTTTTAAGATTTTATTTATTTATTCATGAGAGACACAGAAAGAGAGGCAGAGACATGGGGAGAGGGAGAAGCAGGCTCCAAGCAGGGAGCCTGACGTCGGACTTGATCCTGGGACTCCAGGATCACGCCCTGGGCCAAAGGCAGACGCTGAACTGCTGAGCCACCCAGGGATCCCACCATTAGAGATTCATTCAACCATTTTCAAGGTAAAAAATGGCAGTTTCTTAAAATGCCATGTTATTTATGGAATTATATTCATATATAAAAATAGATAATATATATTTGATATACACATATACATAATATATGCATATAAAATATATATGTGATAATATATATGTACATAGTATACATATGTAACTATATGTATGTGTGTATTCATATTTGTCTCTTCAACTACATTGGAATGATATCATATGGCCTCTGTTTTGGGAAGTTCTGTCTTTTCTGAATTTTACAACACAAGGCTTTAAGCACAGGAGATTTGTGGGATTATAGCTATTCATCCTACTAAATTTGAGTAACTTAAATTTAGTGAAACATACTGATGATGTTTTTATTTAGGATATTTCATGAATAGGTGGTTTGAGGAATAGATAAGACAGCATAATCTTCTATAAGAAGAGTTATTTTACGTATTAAGTACATACATACCAATCATTCTCTATGTAAAATAGTTACTTCAGACTCTATTCTCATTAACAGAGTGAACATTTTCAAAAGGAACTTATATGAACTTTGTTTAAATGAGCACTGGGTGTTATTCTGTATGTTGGCAAATTGAACACCAATAAAAAATAAATTTATTATTTAAAAAATAAATAAATGTTAGGAAATTATGCATAAAATTTGGAAGCTCTATTTGAACTTCACTCCATAATTTTTCTATTAAGTCAGTAGGACTACTGCTTCTACAAGAATAGAGCCCTATATCTGTAGTATATTTGTCTGTCAATGAAGATAAATGATGCTGGGATATAAACCAATTATTTATTTGATTTCTTTCCCAGAGGTACTTATTTCAATACCAGAAACTCAGAACTTTTTTTTCAGTGTAAGGCTGGCCCCAAAATAAAAAGAGAAAAATTGGTAAGGATCCATGTAGGATATGAAGGCTTTTCCACTGAGTCAGTGGGATACCTTGGCAAGAGATAACAGAATATCAATCACCCTGAAATACATACTTTTTCTTATTCTTCATTTGTTAGTGTTCACAATTTATTGGTCCCTATTTCACATTGACTTTAAGACTTTAAACACTTGAGTTAACATGGCCAACATAATCTCAGCTGCAGTGACAAATACATGCTTGGGTCAGAGTTCCAGAATGTAGATTTTAGTTGTTACTTTCACTCCAGTCTAGCATGAAGATGAATCTCAGCTGCCTGAGTGATTCGGGCTCTCTCACTGTGTAGAAACCTGGGTTTTGTTTCCCTTCTTTCCTTAGCTTACAAACAGAAGTGAATACTGGAAAAATGTTAGGCTACCTATTTGGGTTGCTTTTGTTTCTAATCTATTGTTTTTGAGAAGTTCTTAATGCCGTTTGTTCATTTTTTGACTATTCCAATATTTGCATATATCAGTACTGTAGACACTGCATGTACTTCACATACCCTGGCTATGCCATATTTGTGGACTATGTCATTTTGATAGCATGTATTTATTGAACAGATATGGCCCAGAACATGATTGCAAAGTAGAGGCAAGAAAACATCACCCCTTCAGTTCAGTTTTAGTGAGCTGTCATTTCATTAGAGGAAAACAGAAATTTTCAAAAATTATATTCAGCGAGAGTTTTTAATGTAACGAGAGCAAAGGAATTGTCTTCTGTCGATTAACACTTACTTCTAATGCATTGCTCCTTTGTCTTCCCACAGCGAAGGTGAAATCATTGATTAATACAATTTATAAATATTAATGCAATATATAGATATAGATATGCATATGTGTGTGTGTTTGTGTATGCGTGTATTTTCCCCAGTTTAGAAAGAACTAAATCAAATACTACCCGTCCCCAAGCCCACACAGAGGCTACAATAAGAAACAGGAGTCCAAGGACCATTCTTCATCTCGATTACTTGCTACCCAAACAGGGCATTGCAGGAGTGAAACCAGCGATTGTGTTGCTATAGCAATTTTGCCAGGTGCCCAGCAACCATGCATGTGCTGTGGCCTAGAGTTTTAATATGCCCACTTCAAAGTGAGAATAGCACAAGTGTTAAAAGCCAAAGTATATTTTTAATCTAACCTTTGGCTATAATTTGTGAGGAGTTTAAGGAGAGTCAGTTACTCTTTATCTTCAGAGGAAGGAACATATACCACAGAGTTCTGGATTGCTACATGAAATGAATTAAGCACCTTGTTTAAGGAAGTTTAAGAAACCATTTTAGATTAAAAGAGAGGATTAGCTTATAAAAAGCATGGCTTTCTCTCAAAATTAAAATATGCTTTTTTTTGGTGTTGGTACCTATTGTGCTAATATGAGTAAGCCTGGCTGATAATTATGAGATAATGACCCAAGTTGTTTGCCCTTCTTTTTTTTTCTTTTTAAAGATTGATTGATTGATTGATGATAGACAGAGAGCGAGAGAGAGATAGAGGCAGAGACACAGGAGGAGGGAGAAGCAAGCTCCATGCCGGGAGCCCGACGCAGGACTCGATCCCGGGACTCCAGGATTGCACCCTGGGCCAAAGGCAGGCGCTAAACCTCTGAGCCACCCAGGGATCCCCTGTTTGCACTTCTTATTCTGGAATGCTGCACATTGTAATCTGTTCTAGCCGCATCTCTGTATTACTAAATATCACTATCCAATATTCTCTCAATAATTGGCTCAAAATTCTGATGCTGTTTTTTTTCTCTCCTCATCCCAGCACTTTTTTTATATCTTCAAATTCACAGCAGAATTTTTTTTTGGTTAAAAAAATGCCACAATCCACGAAGGAGCTAATGCTACAACGTAAAGGGGGGGTGGCATTCCTCACCATGAGCCTTTTGGTCTTCTCTCCTAAATATCATCAATCCATCAATCTAGAGTCATCCCTTAGCTAGGCATTATCAGGGCCACCTTGGGGATGCCTGTTGAAATAACCACCCTTTCCAGTTCCTCTGGAAAGCACTATTTGGAGATAACAAAATCAGCATGTATAACATGAAAGCCACAATTAGCAAAATACCAGGGTCTGGCAAACAAGCAAGCACAGCATGTAGGAAGCATAATATCTAGTAATGAAAAACAATTCAGGTTAGGGAAGTCTTGGACTCATTCCTAATTTCATCAAGGGTTTAACCAGATCTTAAAAATCTGTTTTGGGAGAAATCTCCAAGAATATGAAGGCAAGAGTCACAAGGAATGATTAGGATGCTAGCTGTCAACCCTGGCTGCATTTGACAATCTCCGGGGGGGATTTTTGGAAACACCTATGTCCTGGCCTCCACCCCAGAGAGGATTTAATTGGGAGCAGGGCATAGCTTATTCTTTTTCTGTCTGTTCACTAATTTTCAGCTCTGTAGCAATACTAATGTACAACCAGGTTGAAGTGGGGCAAGAGCAGACAGTGCTGTGAAAGCACAGCATAGAGTGGGTACAGAAACACATGTTCTATTCAAAAACCATGCCCTAGATACTTTTCTTGGTGCTGTAAATAGAGATACAACTGAGACCTAATGCACTTAAAGAGATCACAGTCTGAAAGGGGCAAAAGAGGCGAGGGAAAAGAGAGAGAATAGAGTCCGCTTTACCATTTGCTTGTGTTCTCCTCTCATCTTGAGAATAAATTCACAAAACCCCTTGATAGTTCCGTAGTATAGAGTTACACGGTAGAGAGCCCCTGCTTTCTGCAATTTCCTTTCGCCTGTCTCTGCCTATTAAACTTCTCAGACTGAGGGATAGCAGCCTCCTGAGGGAAGAGGGGGGGAACTCTAGAGCTTGAGTGAATTAAAATTTAGCTACAAAAACCCAGGGGAATGTTCTGTACAAGGCAATTCCAGGAAGGGCAGGGAATGAATGACATGCCTCTTTTTATAGCTACAGCCTCGATGATCCTAGACAACGATGCCCTCTGTATGAAATGACGTTAGTGACTAAAAGGCTACCTACCTCCCCACACCCATTCCATGGGGCATTTGTGAAACCAGAACAACACTGCATGGCAGATAGCCTTTCCTCACCTTTTTGCTCTGTCAGATTCTTGAGTCCATTCCTTGAAGATAGACAGTAAATGCCCTTAGTCACTGTATTAGTTTCCTAGGGCTGCCACAATAAATTACTGCATGCTCTGGGGCTTAAAACAACAGAAATTTATTCTCTTACAGTTTTGAGGCTGGATGTCTGAAATGCAGCAGAGAAGCACCCTCCTCTTGAGGCACTCTAGAGGAAGGTCTGTTCCTTGTCTCTTCCAGCTTCCAGTGGCTGCCCAGCATTCCTGGGCTTGTGGCTCCATCACTCTAATCTCTGCCTCTTTCCTCACATCACTTTCATTCGATGTCTGTCTTCTTTGTGTGTCTCTTACAAGAACACTTGTCACTGAATTGGGGCCCACCTGGAGTAATTCAGGATCTCAAGATCTTTGACTTTATTAATCTACAAAGACTTTTAGCCAAGAAAGGTAGCATTTTCCTTTGCTAGGGATTCAGATGTGGGCATATGTTTTGGGGAGCTACAGTTCAAAAGCACAACAAACTTTAATAGACATCTCATGAAGAATTGCAGTGAGCATATGTCATCACAGACATGCAAATGGACATTGCATGTCATCAGAGAAATGCAAATGGAAATGACTATGAGATACCACTCTCATCGATTAGAAGGGCCAAAACCCAGAACAGTGACAACATCAGATGTTGACAAGGATTTGGAGCAACAGGAACTCTCATTTTTTGTTGGTCGGAATGCAAAATAATATAGCTGCTTGGAAGACAATTAGGCATTTTTTAACCAAATCTAAACATACTCTTACCACATGGCACAGCCATCACACTCCTTGATATTTACCCAGGATGGTTGAAAACATACACCCACACAAAAACACAGATGTTTACACAGTTCTGTTGATAATTGCCAAAATTTGGAAACAGCTAAGATGTCCTTCAGTGGGTGAATGGATTAGTAAACTGTAACAATTTCAGACAATGCAATATTATTTAGTACTTTAAAGAAATTATCTATCATGTCATAAAAAGATATGGAGGAGGCTTAAATGCATTTTAATAAGTGAAAGAAGCCAATCTGAAAGGCTGTCTACTGTATGATTCTGACTATATGACATTGTGCAAAAGGCAAAACTATTGAATGGTTAAAAAATCGGTGGTTGCCAAGAGGTAGGGGAGGAGAGCAATGAATAGATAGAGCACAGGGAATTTTTAGGTTAGTGAAACTACTCTGCATGAGGCTATAAAGGTGGATATGTCCTTTCATTTGTCCAAATCCGTAGAATGTACAATATTGAGAATGAACCTGAATGTAAACTATGGATTCGGGGGTGATAATAATGTGTCAGTGGAGGCTCATCAGTTGTAAAAAAAAGTGTACCACTCTGGTGGAGGATGTTAACAATAAAGGAGGCTCTCCTTGTGTGGAAGCAGAATGTATAGGGGAAATCTGTATCTTCCTCTCACTTTTGTTGGGAACCTAAAAGTGCTCTAAAAATAGTTGATTAAATACCATGCAGAAAAAAGTGTCCTGGTGATGGAGACAGTGAGTAGGAGCCAACAGTCACGGAATTTACCTGGCTATTTTCCCTCATTTGGCCAGTATTTCTGAGTTAACTATAAATGTAACCGGCAACGAAAGCACTCCCTAGTTGTTCTTTACCAGCTTTCTGCAGCCTCCCCCAATCTGTTGTATTGTACTGACGGCCAGATACAGGAAAAGCCCTGCACAGCTAAGCTTCTGCTTATCGCTCATTTTCTTCATGCCCGCAGCATCCTTCCAACTCCTACACTCCAACAGTCACCCTGTCTCGTGGAGACCTGAAAATTCTCATAGCCACGTTTCTCAAAAAAAATTTTTCCTGGTACTATTGCCAAAACCAAACGAAAATAATCAGTATAATCAAAAGAGTTTCACTTTATTTCCTCTGTGCACACTCTTTTGTGCACGCGTGTGCGTATACACACACACACACACACACACACACACACACACACACACACACTTTTGCTTGGCCTAGCAACACAATGGGAATGTAAACACGTTGTTAATGCAGTCGCTCTCAGTTGGCTTCCCAGATGGCTTAAGTTCAATAGATTTTTTCCCCCTGATTTCCTCGGCTTCTCCTAGCAAGTGCTAAACAGCCATTATGCCTTTTCCTGCACATTGAGATTCATCTGCAGCTACTAAACTGCCTCCAAAGTGCTTCAATTTTGCATGAGTGCTAAGCTGGGGACTGGGAGACATTACCCAGTACTGAAGGCCCAGATCATTAGAAAGAGCATGTAAATCCTCTGAACCAGAAATAAAAAGTGCAGAGATTTCCTTTGTAAAGTCCCAACTGCAGCTTTATGTAAAACATGAACCTTTAGTGAGGCTTTATGTGGTCCCTTTTTCCTTCTAAATTTTATTTTTGTTTTTCAGGGTTTTTTTTTGGGGGGGGGGGTTGTTTTTTTGTACTTTGGCATATGTTTTCTTTTTTTAAAAGCAAAAAGAATTGTCTCATAGTCAGGAACATGTGAAATAATAGCCATAAGCTATCATTATGTCTCTTCTTAGGACACCAAATCCCTCTTCACTTTTAATAGGAAAGGTACTTCAAAGTATTGCTAAAAGATCACCCACATAATAGATAATAAAAACAAATTTGAAACCTGCTGAGTAGCAAGAAGCTTTGAGAAGGGATGGGTTGACACTTATATGTGCAGGGGAAATAAATCTATATTATTTAAGTAAGTATAGATTAGTATGTCTACAGATGTTGGATTATGGAGTGAGGATGGGGTGGTATCTAAAGGGGATTGTGCAAATTATTTTTTTTGATTGTGAAAATTATTAATGAGAAAGAAGCAATTGTATTCTTCTCATTTTTCAATAGATGCTTCCCTGTACATTGTTACCAAAAAGTCTTGTTTGTATTTTTCAAGGTGGATATATTTTTATCTGTACTTGATCTGTATTTCCATCTCTGCTGTCCTCCCAGTCTGCCTGCCAGACCATCTTGCCGTAAATTGAAAGCGTGCCTGTGGTCAGCTGGCGCAGCTCCTTCAAGGGGGCGGCGCGGTAGGGCAGGCATTCTGAGCATCCTGCGGTTCTGCACGCTGTGGGGCTGGGCCCGCGCCCCAAGCCCGTGGAGATATGACAAAAAGCACTCATGATGAAAAGGTTGACTCCCTATCCTCATTTGGTATTTCCTTTGCAGTGGAATTTTTTGAACAGTTAGGATAACATTTCTTTTTTGGTCTGTAGTGTATCTATTTAATAAGAATAAACCAGGCTCCTTTTACATGATTGCTCTATAGTTATTTCTCTTATCCCATATATTTATGTGATAGGTCAGGCTATCTTCTTTTTAGGATTCTGAGAGTAAAAATGTACACTTATGATCAGATACAGCAGTTCATTATTTATATCTAAATACGTTTTCAAGGACTTTTATTAACCACTGATTTATTCAACACTGAATATGCAAGTGGGATCTGACAGAAATGTGACTAAATGGGCTTATAATGGAGTATGAAGCAAATGCATTCCAACCTGTAGGTAAAAGGAAAACACTAAATGAATGATATGCATATAAACATGCACAGTGAATTTAGGTGCATAATGTATACTCTATATAAGACCTGCATTTTCTCCTGAAACCCAGTTTTGTTTGTCAGCATGTTGTATGTATCTTCATACTGGGTTGTTCTACCCATTAGTTTCCTTTTATAAAAACATGGCTAATCATGAAGATGTCATCATCTTTATTAGTGTTAGTATCATCACAAAATATTATTTACTGTGATTCCACACCTCCTGATGCTACACTGTACATATTAAATAGCTAGCTTTCCTATTCTCCCATGGAGATTGTTTACCCAGTAGGGTATGGACCCTTTGAAGGAAACACAGTTGTAAAAGAAGAAAAGGAGAAGGAAACTCCGCCTGGAGATATGAGAAGATACATGACTGAAGCCCTTTGTTCAGCTGGCAGTATTATATAGTTACATAAATATCTCTTTCGGTGAATTGGAGCTCGTGGTAGGAAACAATCATTTTTCCTTATTTCTCTTTCTTTGTGATGCTACTACAGAATGGACCTGAATATATTACAAGTCACACATAATATTCAGAATCAGGTTCCACTCCTCTGTTATTCAAGTTTAAGTTTTTCTAGCTCTTATGAAAACACCAAAATAAAGATTGCTTGTAAAGAAATGATACTGGTAATTAAACATTATAGCATTTCACATCAATTTGTTTCTTCAACATTTATGTCGGAAGTGATATTTTGAAAAAGACTACAAGCATACCATTTGTAAATAATATTTTTGTTATATAATAAGCAAATAGCTCTGTTTTATAGCATTTTGAGCATAATATTAAAATCACACATTCAGATATTTTAAAACTCTCAGAATTAATGGAAATTTTCTGTGTAGTTAACAAGATGTTGCCAAATAAAAAAAAAAAATGTTTTTAATAATTTGAAGCCAAGCACTGAATCACAGTAAAAAACAAAACAAAAACAAAAATAAAAATTCTCAAAGCATTGTGGGATTAAACAGTATTCTTGTCCTCTATTTATCTAATAGTCATTTAGAAAAACCCACTGTGTGCCAGGCATATTATTCATAGTCTATATCATTTAAGTCTGCATTATCCCAAGCCACAGTAACAGGCCCCACCAAATATAGAATAGCCCAAAATGGTACACCTGTTTACATGCCAGTTCCAGGAAGGTGTCCTTGGGTGTAGGGCAGCTCCATTTCCGTCGATCAGATACGGACCCGGACTCCTTTCTTCTAGTGGTCTGTCGTCCTTTCTGGCCTCCATCCTCTTCTGCATCCAGCCAGCAGAGAGGGAAAGACAGCAAGGAGGAGACCTACAAGCTTCTTCACCAGCTTGGCCAAGAAGAGGTACAAGGACCTTCCAATACCATTGTATTGACCAGAATTGCTTTTGTGGCCACTTCTAAGACAAAGGAAGCTAGAAAATGTGGTTGGATTGCCTTCCCAGGAAGATGTAAGGAGCTGGCAGTCCTTGCCACTAAGTCTGTCTCTAAAAGTACTTTCTCTCCAAGATTTATTTTAACCTCATAACAGTGATGTACACTGGGAAAGGACTATTTTTACTGATTTAAAGTTTAAGAAAATGAGAAATTTAATGCCCCACCCAAAGTTACTCATCACAATAGCCAAGCCAGGACCCAAAATCAAGTTTTCTTCCTTTTGGTTTAGTAATCTAATTTATCTACATTTAGCTCCCTCTGTCAGTGAAGGCTTTCATACCACAGAAAGAATTATTTAAATTCCATTTGCCTTGATAATTCTTAATATTTCAGTGACAATGTGATTTCCTAAAAATGCAATATCTTGTTCTTTTTTTGTATTGGAGTAGCTTTCTCAGTTATGATGTATAATATTATTATCCAGTTCCCTTGTCCTTTCTGGGCAGAGGGAAGTGCTACAAGTCCTGGCATTCTCCTGGTTCAGCAGGGCCAGGTGATTCCTTCTAGCCAATGAGCTATGAGTGAAAGTTACATTGCCCCCCTCCCCCGCCCCCAGCGAAAGCTTTTAAGAGCAGGTGTGTGTTCTCTGTGCTCTTTTCTCCTGGCTCAGTAGCCATGGTTGAGGGGATATAGATCCAACATAGATCACGGCTGGATCACTAAGAAATTTCCCGAAGGACAGCTGTCCTAGAGACTGTTGTGATGGAAGAATTGACTATTTTATAAAGCCTCTGAAATGAAGGGAGTTATTTAGTAAAAGTATAGTATAAACTATTCTAGCTTTTGAAATCTTGTTAGCTCATAGTAAGGGTTTACTCTGCAAAGAGCTTTACATGTATCATTTAATCCTTGAGAGAACCCAATGAATTAGGAATTTTAAATTCCCATTTTCTTATTGAGGAAAATGACATTTAGTCAGGTAAAGGAACTTTCCCAAGGTCATACATCTAGTCACTGGGAAAACCAGAATTTGAACCAGATCTTTCCCTAAAGATTATACTCTCCATTAAGTTAATAGCCAAGAATCTATTAAAAATGGGGTTTTATTGTCAAATCTGGATCAATATTGTTCTCTGAAATTATACCTATAGCCTTAGACTTATCAAAAATTAAATATTTGTAACGTAGAATCAACAGAAGAGAAAAGAGACATACTCGGTATAAAAGAAGGTCGTCATCCAGACCTGACTTTCCCAACTCTGCTGAAAAGTTCCAAAACTAGCCATGTCTTTCTCATTTGGGTGTGTGCCTAGTATAATTTCCAAACACAGTGCTCCTCCCCTCTCCTGAATCTGTATTAGTACCTCCATTGGTAATTTTGTGAATAGAATATGGTTGTGGTCTCACAAACCAACAATATAGAAAAGTTCTCATCTTTATTTTATAACTTGGGAAACCAAGGTTTGGTGAATTTGGGACTTTCCAAAAGTCAGTAAATATAGGACAAGAATTTATTTTCTTATCTAAGTAAATTGCGAGGTTGTTGTGTATTTGGTGGATATGTGTCTAATCACCCAGTTGTAACAATTGTCCTGGATGAGTTGATTTTTTTTAAATGAGCCTTTATAGTTTGATTTAAAATTTTCCTTGAGAGAATGAAATATATTGCTTTTAAAACAAGCAAGTAGCTGTCCCCAGTATACTGCATATGAACTGTTAATAAGTGGCAGTCTCTCCAGAGATGATTGCTCTTAATATTTGTTTCTAAAACATATGAGATAAGTACAAAATGAAAGCCCAACAGCATGAGTAGTTATAATCTTAGATATATGTTCTGGTTTCCACCATCACACACCATCACACAGTGACTAGATGTAAGATCACAGATCTGAGAACAGTTTTTGTAATAATTAAAATTAAAACTATTAAAATTCCATTAGAAGTAAATCAGATTAGTCTTGTTTACTAGTTGAGACATATTAGGTTTCCTAAAGCATAGGTCATTGAAAAAATGTAATTTTACCAATTTACCATTCTTCCAGGTTTCCCACTCCACAGAACAAACTTTTCCAGCTGCCATTCAAGGCTCTTCGTGAGTCTCTCTTGTATCTAATTCCATGGTCGGATTTCTTTACTCCATTCATGTAGACTATTCTCCCCTGTAGTGCTCCATGCTTTTTCATCTCTGCCCTTTGGCTTTGTGCTATTCTATCCTCCTGAAGTGTCTTTGATTCCTCTCTAAGTCTTTAAACCCAAACCATGCTTCCGCATCAAACTCAAAAATTCCATTTCCCCAGGTTTACTGTGATCTCTCCATCTGAAGCTGTTTCACGATAGCTTTCTTCATGGGATTTTCAGAATTTTCCAACAGTAGATACTTGTATTCAGTTAGCCAACAGATGGAAGATGCTAAACAAAACCATATTGAAAGACTTGATGAGATGGGGCTCTGTCTTTATGTTGACTGTAGGGTTATATGGTTCGATAAATTTGGGGGAAATCATGGCAGTCCAAATTAAACATACTTTTTAATGGCAGAACTTCTGACCAGTGTCTTCAATATGCTGATTAGCATTCTGTGTTTCTAAGAGGAAGATATATTAAACAGAAATCCCCAATTATTTGACCAAAGAATACCTTTTTAAAAAATATTTTTATTTATTCACTTGACAGAGAGAGAGCATGAAGTGTGAGCGGGGTGGGAGGAGCAGAGGGTGAGGGAGAGCAGGGAGCCTATGATCCCAGGACCACAGGATCAGGACTTGAGTGGAAAGCAGACTCTTAAATGACTTAACCATCCAGGAGCCCCAAGAACACTTTGTTGAGACACAGTTTAAGGAATATCAGTATAAGGAAAGGAACGAGATCATAGGGTTCAGTTACATAATGGATCTCAATCCTGATTTCGCCCATCATTGGCTACAGGAAAATTGTTTAAATCATGACTTCCACTCTTTACCTACAGTACAGGTATAATAATACCCATTTCCAAAGATTATTATGCAAATGACCTGAGACATGTGGTGGATATTCAATAAATTCTAGTTACTTGTACCCCTGAGTTACAATTCAATTTACTTATATCTGGAATTTTTAACACTACTTAATATTATAGCTGTATAGGTGTAAACCATTCATTCAGTTAACATACATTAACTGGACAAATATGTGTGCCAGTCACTGTCCTGACACATGTGCAATGCATGTGACAGAGTCACTTTACTCAGTACGCTTCTATTTGTTTTCAGTATTAGACAGTAAACTTCTAAAGAAAGGATCCTCTGGGGCAGCCCAGGTGGCTCAGCGGTTTAGCGCCACCTTCAGCCCAGGGCGTGATCCTGGAGACCCGAGATCGAGTCCCACATCAGGCTCCCTGCATGGAGCCTGGTTCTCCCTCTGCCTGTGTCTCTGCCTCTCTCTTTCTCTCTGTGCCTGTCATGAATAAATAAATAAAATCTTAAAAAAAGAAAGGAAGGAAGGAAGGAAGGAAGGAAGGAAGGAAGGAAGGAAGGATGGATCCTCTGGCTGCCTTGGAAATGGCAGCACATAAAATAAGTGCTCAAGAACTGTCTCCACAATGCATCGTGAAGGACAGAGGCCTTATGTGCCTTCTTTACCACTGTCCCCCAGCACACAGAACAGTGCATGGCACATGGCAGAGTCTGTGTAAATAACTATTTTTTAAAATTTTTATTTATTTATGATAGTCACACAGAGAGAGAGAGAGAGAGAGAGAGAGAGAGAGAGAGGCAGAGACACAGGCAAAGGGAGAAGCAGGCTCCATGCACCGGGAGCCCGACGTGGGATTCGATCCCGGGTCTCCAGGATCGTGCCCTGGGCCAAAGGCAGGCGCTAAACCGCTGCGCCACCCAGGGATCCCCTGTAAATAACTATTAAATGAGTGACTGGTAATAATAAGGGTAAATAATAAGGTCTGTAATTCACCAGTTCACGGTTAGATCGATATTCAGGAATACAGTATTCTCCGCAACCCTTATGGGCAGGATCTTTTTTTAAATGTTGTTAAAAATTATTTCTACTGAAGTTATCAATGTATTACATGAAATAAAAACAGGAAGTAATGTGTGTAGTTATGATTTAGATAATTGTTAATAATTATACTTTAAAGAAAGATGTTGGAATGTATATTCAAATATTTATGTAATGAGCTTCACGTTTTTTGAAAAATATTTAGATGAGTAATGTATTTGCTATGTCAATGGATATGCTTTGTGCCCTTCCAAATTAAATTGCCATCATATTTTACAAGATCACTTTTTTATATTCCAGGGAACATTGACACACGCAGCGGAAGTTAAATACAGAAAGATTTTAGCTCCCATTTTGGTCTCACAAAGACTTCTTGGAACAGACATTCAACAGGTTTTTTAATCACTAAACTTAAGAATGGGAAATAATGATGGGGCACAACTGGTAGAATTAATCTATTTTTTTAAGATTTTATTTATTTATTCATGAGAGACACACAGAGAGAGAGAGAGAGGTAGAGACACAGGCAGAGGGAGAAGCAGGCTCCAGGCGGGGAGCCCGATACGGGACTCAGTCCCGGGGCCCCAGGATCACACCCTGGGCCAAAGGCAAGCGCTAAACCACTGAGCCACCCAAGGATCCCCCTGTAGAATTAATCTATTGACTCATTACCACTCTGTATGTAAGAAAGAGCATTTTGCAGACTCTCCACTCCAATTGTCATTAATATTTGCAGCTCTAAGTTTGGTGGTGGTTGGAAAGTCAAATCAAAAGTAGGAGGACTGGTTCTCCTGTAATAGCATCTAAAACCTGACACTTCTGCAAAGGATAGGAAAACAGTATTAGTGTTGTCAGAGTATCAATTATAACTATTGTAATATCATCTTGCAATTAACATTTCAAGTTTTAAGGAGGAAAAACTGCCTTTATCTGTGGTTCTCATATAGCTTTCTAAAAAGCACTAGGAGTATTCCCACTCCAGATACACAATCCAACAAATATTTTCTTCTCAGTTCTAGACAAAACAAAAACATAATAAAACACAGATCCTCACTGGGCACAGAATGCCAAACAGAACCCAAGTCACTAGAAATTATCATGTAAAAAAGGAAGTCACGTCAATGGCCTAGGTATGAAATACTTCCAGGCAACAACTTTGAACCATTCAGTCCCAGC
The DNA here is from genome assembly GCF_011100685.1 of Canis lupus familiaris. Classification (NCBI taxonomy): domain Eukaryota; kingdom Metazoa; phylum Chordata; class Mammalia; order Carnivora; family Canidae; genus Canis; species Canis lupus. Next base: position 21,807,344 of record NC_049253.1, read on the forward strand.
CATGTTATTCTTTGACTTTTAGGTAAATTCATCTTGACTACAAAGATAATAAATGTAACTTTAACAAAATTATACTTATAATATAATTTAATATACCAGTAAGTTGCAATTTTCAATTAAACAAAATAATTTTAGATGGCCTGTTTATATATTAAATATTATATTAAAAATCTAAGAAAAACATTTCAGAGAAAACTTGATGAATTATGTGTTTGCATGTCTTTTCCTGATATAGCTTAAAGATTGTCAGATGACTTCATGTAACATAAAACCATATCTTGATTGTACAGTTCTGCCTTTCAGGTTACTATATTGATTATTTTGTGAGCAGCTGAAATAATTGTCAGGGGTTTTTTGGGGGTATTACATCCTTTTAAATTATGCTGATATTTTGTGTAATTTAATTTATATTAAGACATCTAGAACTGATATGTACAATACTTGAGATCATATTAGTGAAAACTAATAAGATTAAGCTATGGAATAAAGCATGAGAAAGAGACCACGCTAATTCAATAAAGTGTTACAATATATCCCAGATCATCCTTACCTGAAGCTCCATACACTTCCCACCAACCTCTGTCCTGCGAATGCACTATAATGAGATTTGGTAGTGACCTCTGCAGCTCTTTTCCCAAGGGAGAGTGTTGGGAGAGTGTTGGAGAGAACCAAATTGGTAGGTCTACACAACATGATGTCTCAAACCTTCCCATTGTCATATGAAAGATAAAGTAATTAAGAAGAATGAGAAATACAACTCAGGCATACATAACACCCATGTCTAATTTGAAGTCACGATGCTTTTTGGTGAAATATACATGGGGTATCAGAAGGTGAGAATTTGATGACCACATTTCAAAAAATCTTTCGAGATGATGCATGATTTTGGAATATCACTTAATAAATGGGATAAATGAAGAGCACAATGTTGGAAATGAGATTTTGTCCATCTTTATGTTTCTGGAACTTGACATAATTTTTGACATTAGTGAACTCTTAATGTTTGTTGGCAGTACTATAGATTATTTTTTCTGGGGAAATATACATATCATTTTAAATAGTTATTCAATAGTATTCATCATGTATTTGTGATCACTTTATCATAATCTCTAGAAAAAACTATTGTGGTGCCTGAACACTATTATAAAATTAAAATTTTGCTAAAGATAAGGAAAATATTTTACCAGATTTTATTGCCATACGCATGTATAGCCTTAACAAAGATCCAATCAGAGGGTTGCATTTGCATCTGGATTTCTAAAATCATTTGAAACTCCCTATTAGCAAGTGCATATTCATATTCATTATAAGACTTCTTGATACAGCATGCTAATTACTTGCCTGCACTCTGGCTCCCAAACCACAATGAATCCTATTATAAAAGCAGATCACTGCAAACTTCAAACAGCATGCATCCTTGAGATGCTGCTATTAAAGGAAGAATGATGATGGAAAATCTTTGATCTTATCAGACATGATGGAAAATACACATTTGTATTTGAGCAAATCTGTAGAACGAAGCGTTTCTCCCCACCCTTGAGTAACCTGAAACCAATTTCAAGTTCCCAAATGTTCTTCAAAGCAGCCCAGCCCTCCTTGGAAGTAATGCTGATGGCATTACAAATTTCAAGGCAGCTTGCTTTTTCCATCTCAGGACTTCAAGCAGATTTAAAATTTTACTTTCAAAGAGAAATAATATTACCTACTTTTAGTCAAACCACTAGCCTCTGGTTTGATGAGCAGAGTGTCATAGGTAATGAACTTACCTGCAGTAATGAAAAGATGGTACATAACAAAGTTCCTCATAGCTTGAATAATGCAGCTGATTGTAGGGCATTCTGAGCTGTTAAGTGTTTAGAGACTTGCTGCTTTAGTTCTTTCCTGTTCTAGTGTTGTTGACCAGAAGTTGGAATGTAAACTTTAGGCATGTGGCAGGACAACTGTACACAACTAATTCATTCCTCTCCTCCTGAATGGGCCATCTATGAAGCTGAAGACAAAAATCAGTGTGTGCTTGACTCCTGCACCCCCAGAGAGCCTGAGCCACACAATTCAGAACATTCATACTATGAATAATCCCTGTAGCAGGAGGGTCGGTCTGTGGCTTCTTCAAAAGCCTCAGATTTGTGGTCAGTAGAAACATCCGTGAGCCTATTTGGCCTGAAGGATCCAGTGGCCCTAGTGTAGTTACCCTAGCATTTAATTAGGTTTCCTGTAATTGCTTTAAGTAAAAAGTTGGGGGAGGAGAGGATGAGGAATAAAACCTGAAGTTATCATCTTGGGACACAAAAATATTTGTGTATGGTTTTAATATCCTGAGCCCGTTTGTTGCTGCCCTGCATTTTGGAAAAAGCCATTATAGTTTGGAGGAAATACACACTGCAGGTTTATCAGCCCTTTGGTGACTGTAAATTTACTGCAGCAACTTTTAAAGGAAGGGTTTTGTTTCTAGTAACTAAATTTCTGCATGAAGATAGAAGTTATAAACAAGTAAAACAGACAAAAGTATCAAATGCCAGAAAGTGGAATAAAAAAAAAGGTGGGAAGTGAGGGGGAAAGCTGTGCTCCATCTTTCCCTGAACTTCTAGATATCAGAAAATGGGAATAGTCACAGTATGATGGGAAAATGAGAGGACTTGAGTAGGGACTAGAAAAGTAGAAAGTAAGTAATGGTTTTTTGTTAATAAGTTGGGATTTCTGCTATGGAGATTGTTTTGTTTTTGGACACTGATTAAAATACTAATCTTTTCATAGAGGGGTGAGGGATTTAGCTCTGCCAGTTACTTGAAAATTCTTTTTAAATGGTCACTGTATAAGCATAGAAGGCTTGCTAATTTTCAAAACTTTAAAATCACTTTAAATACATTTAGTAAACTTTTGGCCATAGAGTGCCCCATTAGCATCTTGCCCTGCCTTGGGCTTATAAAATTTACTTCCCTGGGCTTCTTTTCAGATCAGGGAGCCTTGAGGGGAATCTAAGGGTTTAGGTGTTTCTGTGTCTCAAGTCCTCTTCAGTTCATGATAGAAAATATTGCTTATTTCCCCAGTGGGAGAGTGTCTACCTCTATTGAATATTTATTAATTTCCCTGAGGACTTTTACCCATTTGAGCATGTTCTCAGTTTCAATTTTTTTTAGATTTTATTTTTTTATTTATTCATGAGAGACACATAGAGAGAGAGGCAGAGACATAGGCAGTGAGAGAAGCAGGCTCCATGCAGGATGTGGGACTTGATCCCAGGATTCCAGGATCATGCCTTGGCCCGAAGGCAGATGCTCAACCAGTAAGCCAGCCAGTTGTTCCATGTTCTCGGTTTTAGAGTAAGTTCTGGAATACTCTTTTTTAGAGTCTTTAGATGATACCTTCATGTCATCTATACCAAGAAGTCATGGTCAAAGAGTTTAAGAGATCATACCCTCTAGGAACTAACTAGATAACTCTGTATCATATATATGGTTATATATATAATATATATCATTAATTATTATTAATATTATTATAATATCATAATTATAATATATATAATTATATATATAATTTTCATTTGATTATGTCATTTACTTGCTTTAAACACTTTAATGATAGCCATGACTTTCAGGAAGAAATCCCAAATTCTAAACATGGTATGCAACAGGTTCTCAAACTATAGCATGCATCTAAACTCTTTGAGTGTTTTAAACCACAAATCACTGGGCCCAACCCTCAAAATTTCTTACTCAATTTGAGTCTGAAGTGGGACCAAAGAATTTTCATTTCCAGCAAGTTCCTATTGAATGCTGATGAAACTGCTCCAGGGCCACACTTTGAGAACCACTGGCCTACAAGACTGTGTATTGACTGATCTTTTTCGTCTCCAGCTTCATCTCATGCCACTATCTCTGTGTTTGGTGCTCAACTGTCTTCTGGGTTCCAATCTCCTCATTCTCTTTCCTGCTTCTTCCCATATGTTCTGCCCCTCTCCTATATAATTTAACCAACTTAACTCATGTTGGATCCTCCATACTAAGTTGGATCCCTTGTTATTCCCTCTCCTTTTCTCTATACTTCTCCTTAGCAGCATTGAACTCAATTATAATTAAATAATAATGGTATAATCTGCAGTTAATATGTACCCTCTTCACAATATAAGTTCATTGAGGGTAATGACTATTCTACTCATCAGAGATTCACTAGTCCCTAGGGTAATATCTTTTCCGTAACTGATATTGAATAAATATTTGTTCAATGAATGAATGAATAAATACATGAATAAAAACTACAAAGCAATATATTTCATCTTTCTTACTGTGCTTATTATATTTATCCCTAACTGTGCCCCTGTTAGTTCTCTCAATAAGCATTGCATTTTGAAAGAGTGTGCAGGAAAATTGGCAGTTGCCCACATACATTGTTCAGATGATCCTTCTTGCTCAGTGCAAAGAGGAACATTGCAGAACGACTCTTGCTTGAAATAAATGAAATACACTTTGATATATCAAGATAAATACTCCTGAAATGATAATCCCAGATTCTTAATTCAATTTTTGTTATTTAGGATTACACAATGCTGTAAAATAAAATCCAATTATTTGAGCATTTTAGCTGGAAGCCACTTTAACAGGATTTTAGTTACATTACAATTAAAGAGAAACATTTGGGCTTTCAAAATATTATGCATGAAAACTTTAAAGTCATACAGTCTTTGAGTAGAATACCAGGGATTTGTTAATTGAGACTAGGATTTTTTTTAAAGAAAATAGTATGCCTTAATAACTAACATACAACTATTAAAATAACTTAGTTTTAAATAATCACCACATATTCATAAAGTACTAGGTCATATTATAATAAAATCTTATATGTTATATATATTTATGATTTATATACTTATGATTATAGTTTTAGGTCATTCTCATTTCTTATGAAGAATTAGGAAGACTCAGTTATTGTAAAACTATGTAAAGTGTTGTAAAACTGTATATAGCTTCATGGTACCAGATGATACTATAATAAATGTGATATACATTTATATACATAAACCAATATATATTTATAATTTATATTCTTATAATTATAGTTTTGGGTTATTCTCTGTCATTTAATGTGAAGAGTTAGGAAGATTTAACCATTGTAAGGTTATGTACAACACACGGATATCTTTCCAATGACCTGTTTAATTGGGGTACAGTCCTTAGCAGATGTGAAATTTATGTTCGGGTTTTAATATACCCAGGAAGATAACTTAGTGGATATTTGTCAGACTATTTGGCAAAAAGTGTAATTTTGTGCAGTGATCTACTCCACTTTTATCTTCTGAGGAAAGCAGAAGATTTGAAATAGCAAATAAGGAAAAGAAAAAGTTGGGAGACAAATAACTGGAATGAGAAGAAAATCACAAGTGGATGAAGACAATATTTGGAATGTTGATCTATGGCATCAAGAAGGATCACTAGGGGGAAATATATGGTTTGATGTTTTATATTTTGTTAGGACTTCTCCTGACTTAAACCTCTCTTTCCCTTGGCAGGTCTCATTGTCCGGGAAGTAAGCATTGAGATTTCACGCCAGCAAGTGGAAGAACTCTTTGGGCCCGAAGATTACTGGTGTCAGTGTGTGGCCTGGAGTTCGGCAGGCACGACAAAGAGCAGGAAGGCCTATGTGCGCATCGCATGTGAGTCATTGTGCTTGGACACCACGGGATGCACATTCCACCAGTGCATCTTGGAATGTGAGAAAATTGAGACCATCACTGCTCTAGATACAAAGAACCCTGGTCACAACTCCCAGATTTATGCATTTGAGCTACACTTTCCCCTTCACCGGAACATCATTTTGTATTTCAAGGTGTTGACAGTTTCCCCTCTAAGGATGTGAAAGAATTAGTGATTCTTTCAAAAGATCCTGAGTTTTCTTTTTTTCATCTGGGAAGAATTAGGCTACAGGAACCCTGACTCTATTCCTTTATGAGCTTATTCTGCCAATGTGTTAGACCAGTGTTGATTAGTTTTACTGTTGGATATAGAAATTGCCCATACAAAGCTTCCTTATTTATTTTTGGAACCAGTCAAGTGCATCAAAATACACCACTATTTTCCATCATTGTGTTAATTTCTAGAGTATTCATGTTTAGGGAGAGGGTAAGAAGTGCCTCACACACACACACAAAAAATGGGTTCTAATATCAAATAAGTGTGGGAAATATTTTTTGGGGATAAGTTAAATAGGTTTATTCATTGAAAAATATTCAGATTTTGATTTTTAAATATGCTAATGCGTACTATCCCTAAGAAGAGATGTGGCCTGCAGCTCTTTTCACAGGCTCCTTTGCTCAATGAGTGCTATTCACATCTTGAGCAGCATGACATTCCATATTGAGATATGTTCTCCAGTCTGAGACCCCTGAAATCCATGTAAATTATATGGTTTGAACTCTTTTGTATGTCTTCATTTTATTAAATTATTTGTGGTGGATGTCAGTATCACTCACCTATCACATATCATTGAGTCTCAACAGTCTTGGCTCTGAGGCTTCTCCCAATTCTGTACTCACCTCTTCCCTTCCTTTCTTCTGCTTGATCTAGATCACAGCTGCTGCAGACACCCTCCAAGAAGTCTCCATGGCTCTGCTTGTTTCCCTTTTCTAGTCTATTCTCCATATTACCACAAACACAGTCTTTCTGAAACTCAGATCCCTGCACAGATTCCCTCCCTCCTTGCTAAAATGTTACAGTGGTTTGTGAGAAAAAGTTAAAATTCCCTATGGTGCCATATGCCATCATACAAGTTTTCTAGGGCTGGCCTACAAAGTACCATGGACTGGGCAGCTTAACCAGTAAAAATCTCTTTGTTTACAGTTCTGAAGACTACAAGTCTGAGGTCAAGGTACCAGCAGTACTGGCTCCTCCGAAAGCCTCTCTCCTGGGCCTGTAGATGGTTGATTTCTCCTGTCTTTATACAGCCTTCCCTCTGTAACTGGCCAGGACTAAATTTCTCTTTTTGTAAAGACACCAGTCACATTGAATTAAAGCCACCCTAATAGCCTCATTTTAACTTCCTCACCTCTTAAAAGGCCCTATCTCCAAATAAAGTCACATTCTGAGGTCCTGAGGGTTGGGACTTCAACATGTGAACAGTTCAGCCCATGACAACAATATTTCATGAATATGTAAAACATATTCAAACATATTCAACCTACGTTTCCAGCTCCAACCACAAAAAAATGTTTCCCTTTCCATCACACTAGATTAGAAATACTTTGATTTCTATGCTTTCTGGCTATTGTTCACACTTGAGGGTTTCACCCTTTTATGACTTCTCTTCATTATTTGTAGACATTCATTTATTTGACAATATTTAGTAAGCATTTACTCTATGGGACTGTTGTAGGTATTGGGTAGGGAGCCAAAAACAAAACATGTAATGATCCCTGCCCTTGTGGAGTTATGTGCAGGTGAGCAAGGGCAAACTCTAAATAAAATAAATAATATTCATGAACACAGCAGATGGTAAGCACTACAAAGAAAAGGAAAGCAGGAAAAGACGGTATGTTGTGCTGAGGGAGTGTGGTCAGGGAATTCCTTGGAGGATGTTGACAACTGAAGAAACCTGAAGGAGGGGCAAGGGGAATCAGGCAGAGGGAGCAAATACCACAGATACCAATACCCTGGGGCAGGAGTGTGCTAGCCCTCCTCTGTGGATGGCCCAGGACACTGTAGATGTAACAGCTTTGGTTCTTAGAAGAGAACTTTGGAATGTTTTCAGCAGAGCAGTTCATGATCTGACTTCTGTGTTAGCAGAATCACAAATTGTGTTGAAAATAGATCAAGAGTAGAAGCACAAAGCCCAGTTAGGAGGCTGTATCTGTGAGAGATGTTAGACTTGCATAGATTAGAAGCAGCAAAGCTGGTGCAGTGTGGCTCCTACATCCAGCAGTTCCCCTTGTCTGTGGGAGATACATGCCAAGCCCCCCAGTGGATGCCTGAAACCGCAGACAGTACCAACCCCTATATATACACTATGTCGTTTCTATACAAACCTATGATAATGTGTAATTCATAAATTAGGCACAGTAAGAGATTAACAACAAGAATGATTAAAATACAACAATTGAAACAATATACTGTAATAAAAGTTAGTGCATGTGGTTTTTCTCTCAAAATATCTTAATCGTGCTATACTCACAATTCTTCTCGTGATGATGTGATAAAATGCCTCCATGATGAGATGAATGACACAGGCGTTGTGATGTAGCATTAGTCACTCTTGGCCTTCTGATGGTAGGTCAGGAGGATCATCTGCTTCTGGATCTTAGTTGACTGGTGCTCACTGAGACTGCTGAAAGCAAACCAGCAGATAAGGGGGGACTATTGCACATTTAAAGGTGAACATGATAGCTTTTGTTGAAAGATTGGATGTGACATGTGAAAGAAAAAGAAGAAAGTGATTTCAAGAGTCTTGAGCTTTTTGAAGAATTTGTTTCAAATGTCCTTAGTGAAGTCATTCCTGTCTAATGGGTATCCAGAAAGATAGGCATCCCTTTCTCAACCCTTCCAGAGCAGTGTGTCCATTCTCTTAAAATAGGGCTTGTCTCAATTGAATTATATTCACTTGTTCTAACGTCTATGTTTCATGCCAGCAAGTTCTTTGAAATCAATATTGCTTAATTCAATTTTGCTTAACTTTATATCCTTTGTGCTTAGCACAATGCCGAGAACATCATAGATATTTAATAAATTTTGTTGAAATAAAACTGTTATAAAAATTCCTGGTGAAGTTTATTAAAATGCTATATATTATCTTTCCTCTCAGAGCATATCTAAGGAGATTTTCTCTTTGTCTTCTGTGGATTCTCCATGGAATAGACTCTGAGACTGGGGACATGCATGCAGGCAACGTGTTGAGGAGCACCCTTAGGAACAATACCCCTTGAAGAATGCAGGCCATAGGATTGGGCCAGAGGAAAAATTGAGCTGCAGGGTAGGTCCAGCAAAGAACGGCCCCAAGGGAGCTCTGGAGCTTGAATGGCCCTTCAAAATTGTCCCACCGATATAGGTCATGAGTGGGCCTTTGTTCCTCCACATAGACTAGTCAGTGGATGTCGGCCCTTGTTTTAAACCCCTACCAGTTTATGTGACCTGGGTCAAGTGAGCTCTCCTCAACTAATGGCAGTTCCGGGAGAGAGGCACAGAGCTCTCTCATAGGCAACGCTCCCAACACGTGGGATCAGTCCTGAAAAGAGATCTCAGGGACATATCTCGACATTCACATAATCATCTACCACAAATCTTGAAGACTTTATTTTATTAATTATGAAGCTAAAAGATATTTTCAAACATTTGTCAAAGAAACAAGAAACTAATTGTTTTGGTCAGATAGTTAAATGAATTCAACGTTAGCTTCTAATTATAATCAAAAGAGGTACAATGATGTAAGACTAATCTTTATCTTTCATTGCTCTGCATTCATTAATATCAATTATAATGAATATTTTAAATTGCCAATTTATATTCCATACTAAATTGGCTTGCCTAAAAGCTAAGGTTTAAGGACTGCTTAGTTCCAAATGATGAATCTCTTATTGTGCCAATTTCATATATAAGCACAAATATATATAAATAATAGCATATATATGGTACGGTATGTGTATGTGTGTATATACATATGTATATGCACACACACTGTATATATGTCCCTGTTCTCCACATAAAAATTAAATACATATTAGAACCCTTTCTTTGCAATGAGTTATATAAACTTTGCTAAACATAATTTGACATTTTCAAATAACAAAAAAACAAATTCTTTTAGTAAGATATTCATTTGCTCATAGCACCTTTCCATTTTCATGCAAAAAGACTGAAGAACATTTTGCCTATACTTCCATTCTTTAGTGAACTCCTATGTGTGTGGCCAGAGGCCATCCAACATGAAAAGATGTAGTCGTATAGATTTATATCACGCTTTAAAAAAGGGTTAAATTTCAGTTCTCTTTGTTAAAGCTGATTTCTACCAAGTGAGTTTTTGCTAATATTGCATGAAGCTTTCAGATTTTCTAGTTTGCCCTGTTTCAAGTGAGCAAGTGGGGCTTTGCTCAGTAATATTTGACAGATGGCCATCACATAAACTGCAATTAAAATTTGAATTTTTATCAGGCAAAGATAACTATGATGCTAAGTTTAAATAAATGCGGTTACCTCTCACCTAATTAGACTTAGACTCACATGTACGATGGAGAGGATCATTGTTCTTTCACTAAAAAGCTCTATTTTCAGAAGTTTATAAGACAGGAATGAATATTGCTATTTATTTGCTTATAATATTTCATTTATTCAGACTATAGGAAAAATAAAAATAAGTATGTGACACATACTTATTTAGGCAGAAGGGAAAAAAAGGAAATATGGAGGTTAGAATTTAGCCAGGCAGAGCACCTGGGTGGTTCAGTGGCTGAGCGTTTGCTTTTGGTTCAGGTTGTGATCCTGGGGTCCTGGAATCGAGTCCCACATCAGGCTCCCCACAGAGAGCCTGCTTCTCCCTCTGCTTATGTCTCTACCTTTCTTTCTGTGTCTCTCATGAATAAATAAATAAAATCATAAAAAAAAAGAATTTAGCTAGGTATGGGCTGAGAACGTGACATGGCTGCTCTAGAATCATACTCATTTCCTAGAAGGCAGTGTGAGTGACCTGCATGGGTGCTGTGGCTTCCATTGCAGAAAGGGGAGTTTCTCCTGAGAGAGACCTCAGGTAGACACTATGACGACTTTCCAAAGTAGAGCCTTTATGGTAATATGGCTACCAGTTTCATTGGGTTGTTTCTTCTAGTATCCTCGTTATAAAGTCAATGGGGAAATTCTTAGTGTTAAGATAGGAATATAATTTAGGCAAAATATTTGCACACACTGTCATTCTTGGGGAAATGTCTTAGTTTTTATTAAGGCTGCTGTTTTGATGTTGTGATTGTTGGTGATGTAGCTGTTGTTATTCGTGGGGAGGGATAGCACAGTGGAATGATAGAAGCATAAGTTTTAGAGCCAGGTTGACTTATGTTCAAATCCCAGTCATGACTTACTAATATGACCTTGGTGACGTGACTTAACCCCTCTGAGCCCTAGTTTCATCAACCATGAAATGCAAATGATAGGGCTATTTTAAGATTAAATTGGATAAACTTGTAAAGCATATGACATAGGGCCAGACACAAAACAGATGCTCAGTGAACGATCATAGGCGTTCATAACAACAGATAGGATTTAAATGCTATTTGTGCATTTTGATACTGATCTATACTGAGTTAACATTAAAAACTTAAAAGTCTCTTCTTTTTTACAACTTCATGTCCCCGGCTTTGCTCTTGACTCTAGAGGATGAAATTCTCTGCCAAATTCACATACAATTAGATTGTAATATTCCCCCATGCCTGAGGATGGAAGAGCACTCCATATGGTCACCCTTCTCTGACAATTCAAGAGTCATAGTGGATTTATGTGCATAGAGAATCCATCTTCCTGGGAATAGCAGGATAGTTCCAAAGGATTTTTTCTTTATTCTATGTGCAAACCCATAAATCACAAAGGCCACTGGCTACCGATTGGAATATGATAGTTCCTGGGAAGAATGAAGAAGGATCAAGGTGGCCCTCTATGCTCGTTTCTCATTGCTCACTTGTTCTTTTCCCTGGGATCATAGCCACCTTGTGACCACGTGTGGTTTTGGACCAAACCTTGTCCATATTTGTGAATCTGTAGTGCCTAGCATACTATCCGGAAGAGCGATGTGCAAAGACATATAATACTAGACACATGTGTCATTTAAACTTTTCTAGTAGCCAACCTTATAAAAGTAAAAAGAAATAGGCAAAATTGATCTTGGTAACATATTTTTTAGTCCATTATATCTCAACTATCATCCCAGTAACAAATATAAACAAGTGTTAATGAAATATTTTATATTCTTGGGGTACCTGGGTGGCTCAGTGGTTGAGCCTCTGCCTTTGGTTTGAGGGATGGTCCCAGGGTCCTGGGATCGAGTCCCACATTGGGTTCCCCATGGGGAGCCTGCTTCTCCCTCTGCCTATGTCTCTGCCTCTCTCTCTGTGTCTCTCATGAATAAATAAATAAAATCTTTAAAAAAAGAAATACTTTATATTCTTTTTTCTCATGATTATCTTTGAGATCTGCTGTGTTTACATGTATAATACTTCTCTGTGAAGACTAGCCACATATCAGTTGTTCGATAGCCCCATGTGGCTAGTCCTGGACAGATTGGCTCTAGAATAATGATTAGAATGATGGCACTGTTTCAGTCATTTTATTTCTCACCTCACATAGTTACCTTTGTTTTCTTTTAGTGAAAACACTTAACATCTACTCTGTCAGCAAATTGCAAGCACATAATACAGTGTAATTAATTGTAGTCACCATGCTGCAGAAAAATATCCCCAGAACTTATTCATTTAGTAATTGGAAATTTATACCCTTTGACCAACACTTACATGGATTAGCTCATTCAATCCTCGCAACAATTCTATATGACCACTGTAATAATCACTATTTTACAGATGGGAAAACTGAGAACAAAGGGAGATGAAAAATCTTGCCTGAGTTCACAGTTGGTATATGGAGAAGCTGGTATGACCAGCAAGAGGGACCATGCTTTTAACAACACTCTGAGTACAGACAGGAGGAGTGATGACAATGATTTTACGTCAGGTGGTAGTTCTCAACATTATCTTATTTTCCACAGGCATAATGTTATCAGCTCACTGTGATTTGGTGCAGAAGTAACAGAAGGCCTCAGGTTCCTGCCTGTCTCCTTGCTTGGTCTGCTCCCACCACACAAGTTTCCTTGTTTCCAGAATACAGTACACTTATTTGAAATACAGGCTATTTGCAACACCTGTTCCTTCCCATCCAGATTATTCTTCCCCAGCTCTTACATGTGACTCACTTTTTTTTTTCATTCGGATTTCTGCTGAGATGTCTGTCACCTCTTCAGAGGGGTCAACCCTCACCGATTTACCAAAAGCCCCCTGACCCCCACTGTGTCACTGTCTTAACCCCAAACCTGCTTTAGTTTTTCTTGAGAGCATTTCTCTTCATCATTATTTGTTTCTTTTTATGTTGACTATCTCTACCACCAGCACATAAGCTTTACAAGGTCAGGCACTTGATTTTCTTTATTGTGGGGAGGCCCCCAGTGCCTAAAAGTGGTGCTTTGCACATGGTTGGTGCTAAGTAACTGAAGACATAAATAAATGGGATGAAATTGAATTAAACTGAAAGCATATAATAGGACAAAGTGATGATGCTATTCAATGCTAATGATATGTTCTTTTAGTAAAAATGTTTTGTCACCCAGGTAATTCAAGGACATCAGGTAGAATGAAATGATTACCTTCCGTGCTCCTCCACTTCACACCTCCATTACATTTTTGCACTTCTTTATTTTCTTCATAGCACTTATCAGCTTCTCAGCTATCATAGATTTGTGTATTTATTTTGTTCATGGATAGAGGTCTATCTCCCCCACTTGGAAAGTGGGTTCCATGTGGGCAAAGATTTTTCTTTGATTCATTCACTGATGAACCCAAAATGTCTACAGTGATGCCTGACACAGTTTAGGAACTCAGTGAGTCTTTTAAAGGAATTAATTAATGAGTATTTCTGTTGTGAGGCAGTAATATCTTCCACTAAATATACGTAATCTTGTGAATTGTTGTATTTAGAAGTCATTGCCCATGGCCTTTTATTTTTCTTTTCCAATCCCCACCTGTCTACTCAGAAAACAAGATTAAATTATACTCAATTATAATGATTTGGCCAAATAATACATTTCTTTAACCAGGCATTCTGAAAGATTGAGGTTATACTATGACAGAATCTGGCAGCCTTATACCAAATATCTTGGTAGAATTCTGCAGGTTTACCAGCACACCAGAATAAGTGGCCTGTTCACTAACATGCATTTCTGAGCTGTGGTTCAATTCCTTGTGCAACCATTTAAGCCCCTAGTAAGCCAATTATAAGTTACAGAGACCAGATAAGATTAACTGCACAATTTAGAGGTTTTTTTAGATAATAAGACAGCAACCTTTAGCAATAAATTTCTTCTTGTTTCATATAAATCTCAATTGTTATATTAAATAGTTCATCACCTGGTTCCTATTTCAAGATTAAAACACATATCTGATTGCATCAATCAGATATGTGCAGTAACACATATCTGATTGCATCAATCCATATTTTTCCAAGCATATTTTCTATTGCATTTGGACAGAAGTTCCTAAGATTCGTAGAGTTCCCACAAATCCATCGACATTTATAGCTCATGTTTATTCTGAGAGGTAGACAACCAATTGATAGAACACTGTCTCATAAGTTGTATTTTGGGAAAAATCAGCTAACTATGTGTTATAGGCAGGGCTGGGTACCCACTGAACTAAAATGTGTCATTAAAGTAATGTTTTATGCTGTATGAAAAGGGAAGTTTATGGCTAAACTGCTTATTTGAAAAAACAAAAAACAAACCACCTTGTCTGCAATCATTGCATTCATTCCTTTGTAGTCAGAAAAGAGCCTTAACTTTTTGATATGTCAGGTTCCTCATCCATAAAGTTGGCATGTTTCTTATTATTTATCCCTAAGACATACCTTAAAAATATTGTGATGGCATACAATCATTTTTTTCTAAAACTAAAGATGCAGTATGAATATAAAAGAGTGATTTGTACGGGTTTTTTTTTTTCTTCCTCTTCTCTGTAATGGATGTCATTTGGAGTTCTAGCTCTAAAATATTTATTTAAAAAAAAACCCTTTAGCAAAACTGAATACAAATATGTTTGTCCTATAAATGCCCCAAAGCCAAGAAAAAAAGAAGGAATGGCTTAAATGTGTTTCCCTTCTGTGGGGACTTTGTTCACTCAGGATTTTTCTGTTTAAATGACCTCAGTCCAATAAGGGATAGCCAACCCTGGGTCAAACTGAAAACATTGCCAAGTTAACCCTTCTGCTAATTTCTTTAAAGATCATTCCAATGTCTATCCCCGTATGTGAACTATGGTATTATGGAAGTGTTCATTGTAAATTCCTAAGAGTGCTCAAAAACATTACTTTTTTTAAAATGTAGAAAGAGGGGATCCCTGGATGGCGCAGTGGTTTAATGCCTGCCTTCAGCCCAGAGCGTGGTCCTGGAGTCCTGGGATCGAGTCCCACATCGGGCTCCCTGCATGGAGCCTGCTTCTCCCTCTGCTTGTGTCTCTGCCTCTCTGTGTGTGTGTCTCTGCCTCTCTCTCTGTGTGTCTCTCATGAATAAATAAAATCTTTAAAAAATAAAAAATAAAATAAAATGTAGAAAGAGGTTACAAAATAAAACTCCAATATAAGCCCCCAACAATCCTATGAGGTAGGTTCTGATATTATCCTTATTTTGCAAATTGAAGCAGAAGCAGGGAGCTTCTTAGGAACAGGGAACTTAGGTAAATTGGCTGAGTCACTTCTTTAGGAAATGGTAAATCTGAGTTTTAAACAAACTTGTGACAATTCTTGATTTTTCAACCTAATTATAGGGGAAACTTCATGTAGTTTATTTTGCTGTTTGGTTGGTTGGGTTTTGTTTGTTTTATTTTGTCTTTTACAATATTTGAGAAGAAAAGGCAGGTAAAAAAGAGAACCCCATCCAACATTGTGTATACATTGTGTCCTTTACATTTAACAATCACTGTAAGAGTTGCTGAATATTAAAAAAAAAAAAAAAAAAAAAAAAGACCAGGATTTTTTAAAAAGTTCCAGCCAAGGTAAGATAATCTATTCCTGAAAAAAGAAAACCATGGCAAACTTTTTAGGGTTCCATAGCCTTGAAGTAGGCATTTTTTACTTTTAATAAGTACCCAAAGCTCAGAAGACTAATCTAGTCCTCTCAAAATTTGCTGTACTGGTCAGTTCACAGCAGTTATTTCCCATTAACAGCCAGAGTTTGTGATTTAAGCATAACTGGTACTCTATTATGACAACATAATTAGCACCTTTTGTCATTATTGGAAGAAAGATACTTCTTTTCCTTCTAAAAACACAAGTATTATGACCATATGTAGTCATAGAATTATTTTATGCACCAGGAGAGTACTTTGAAAATACATTAAAACAAATCTTAAAAAAACATTAAAAAATGTTCAGCACCTCTCTGTTCATTGAACCTGTGAAAGAATTAATTGAAGATTTGGAAGTATGAAAATGTGAATCACAGGAAAGCAGCTGTATTTGCTCAATGCAAAGACAGGCCCAAGTCAGAAAGTACAGAGGATGGTCAGAAAGCATGGCAGTTAAGTGCAACATGAATGTCTTCTAAGTACAGAAATTCCCTAGATCAAGACCAGCTCAATTTGGGAGGCAGGAAGCTTAATTCTGATACTTGGAGCGTGGCCTCTTAATAGAAATAAGTAAATAAGTGAAGTAACATATTTATTTAATTAAATATTAGTATAACCAGGAACTCTGTTAGCATTCCACAGCTACACTGATTAGGGGCTCAACGAATTGGGTATCTGAATGAAGATATTTACAGATGGCTTTTAAGGTAGCAGCATTGTCTTCTTAAGGGTTTTTATGTGTATTCCTTTATTTGATCTTTACAATAACCCTATGCAATAATTACTGTAATTATTCTCATTTTAGGGAAGAGGAAACAAACACATAAAACCCTCTATAAGTACAGGACCAGGTTTAAAATCAAGTGGGTAGATCCAGGCTTCACACTCATAACCACTGTGGTAGACTGCATGATGATCCCAAAGGCATCAGGGTCCTAACCCTTGGAACCTATAAATCTTATCTTACAGGGGAAAAGGACCTTTTGTAGATGTGCTTAATGATTTGAGATTATCTAGGTGACCACCACAAATGTCCATATAAGAGAAAGAGGGAGATTTGACACAAATAGAAAAGGAGGAGGCCATGGGGCTGGAGAAGCAGAGATTGAAGAGATGTAGCTACAAGCCAAGGAATGCTGGCAGCCACTAAAATCTGGAAGAGGCAAGCTATGGATTCTCCCAGAGAATTTTTGGAGGAAGTAAGCCTTACTGATCCCTTGATTATGACCCAGTAAAATTGCTGGCTTCCAGACTATGGGAAAATAAATTTCTGGTAGTAATTTCAGTAACTTTGTGTTAATTTCTAGAAACAAATACAACCACTACGTAGGACTCCTCCTTCAACAGACCCATGTAATGTCTAATAGCTAGTGAATTTGAACAAGTAAGTTAACCCTCCAGGGTTTTAGATTAGATGCATTATCTGTAAAGGAAGGGGGCTGACATTAGAAATGACAAATACCCACCATTTGCTTCGACGAGGATGGAACTGGAGGGTATTATGCTGAGTGAAATAAGTCAATCGGAGAAGGACAAACATTATATGGTCTCATTAATTTGGGGAATATAAATAATAGTGAAAGGGAATAGAAGGGAAGGGAGAAGAAATGGGTAGGAAATATCAGAAAGGGAGACAGAACATGAAGACTCCTAACTCTGGGAAACGAACTAGGGGTGATGGAAGTGGAGGAGGGCAGGGGGGTGGGGGTGAATGGGTGACAGGCACTGAGGGGGGCACTTGATGGGATGAGCACTGGGTGTTATTCTGTATGTTGGCAAATTGAACACCAATAAAAAATAAATTATTATTTTTAAAAAAAAGGAAGGGGGCTGACCTGTGCAATTTCAAATAGTTTTATAAGCGATATTTTTGAAAGCTATGGATGTCGCTGTTACCATAAGAGAAATTGTTCCTAGACTGTCAGTAAAGGGACTTGCCAGATTATTTTGGAAATTGATTCTAATTTAGCATTTATTAAAGATCTCTTACATACTAATAACCAAGCACTGAGATGTATTTGACCTTACAGAATTTTTAAAATAAAAAAAAAATAGCATTCAATTGTCTGGGATTAATTACTTTATCTTTTTAAAGTGAAACTTAGCAGTGATATAATATCCTATAGAAAGATGGTCGTAACTATGCAAACACACCCCATATCAGAAAGTTCTGTGCCATGAACTCTAGGCAAATGCATCATATCTTGAATGCTACCTTCTGTTTAGTTATAGTCTCCCAGAGTTCTGTGCTGGGGAGGCCAAGTAAACTTTAATTCAAACTCCATAGAAAAGAATTTAATGACTTACTAGTTTGGGACACATACACTGTAAGGGAAGGGCGGTGGCGCTGAATATTTGCTACTCCCATTCTAAAGAACAAGAGCTAAGAAGAAACCATAACCACTCCAGACAGGTTCCCTCTTACCTGAAAGAACTTCAGGGTTTTGTTTACATGGCAACCATAGCAATAAAGACATTGATTCAGGAAAGAATGTGGGTACATATTTATCCTATGGAATCATCCAAAATTACAGAAATAATGACAAAGTATCTTTCCAGCCATCAAGAAAACTTTTGGTTCTCCTGACTCATGTGCTAATAGTTTCCATTTATTTAAAATGGCATCATTTCCACTTACTTAATATTCTGAAATCCTAACATTTATTGCCCAACATTCTTTCTGAAAGTAGGCAAAGGAACATAAATTAATAATTATAAAATATGAATTCAGGAAATGTTATATATGCAATCCTACTAACAGAAACTGTTTTGCCCACCAAGATGTCTTGGTTAAGCTTCTCAGAGTCAGAAGAGAGAAGAGCTATGGAGAGAAATCCGAAGGGCTGTCTCTGAGGTGAGAGAGAGGCCACAAGAAATGTTAAGATAACTTTGACACACTTAGCACTGATTTTGCTAGACCAACATCTCAAAATGGCAATCCACAGGCTTCTTGCTTTGGCCCTCAAAATGTCGGCCCACACAAGAAATCTTGATAAAGTTTTAAGCAACTAACAACCTACATGATTAGAAAAAAGAAAATAAAATCACGTAACAGTTCACATTACCAGCTTCTGTTAAGCAATCAAAGGTGGGATCTGCAGGCCATGGAGTCTGCATTCCTATATGACAACATACAGCATATTGCTGAGTAGTAAGAGTAAAAAAAGTGAATTGCTTTTGTATCCTTGTCTCAATTAAAATTTAGAAATGAAAGGTAGCTCAGGTGGGCATCATGTTTCAAGGGAAAAAAATTATTGTGCATAATTTTCTATCATTTATGTTTCCTGCATGGTTCCTGGATACATGTGAAATTTCAGTCACTGTGCTAGACACTGTCATCTGTCAGCCTGTACAAAAACTTTCCACTACTGACACTCTGGAAATACCAGTGTAGGGACCATTAAAAACTAGGTGGTAAAAACCAGCTCACAAGCAGATTTGCTTGATTCCCACGGCCTCCCAAAGACTCCCTCCTACTGTCTGTGGTGTCTAGCCCAGTGCCATGTATACCATGGGTGTTCCATAAATAATCAAGCAGTCAGTCATTAGGTGGTTCTCAGATTTAAGCACTGTGCATAAAACATACGTGTGAGACCTTTTAAAAGTGTAGATTCCCAGGGCCCAACCTGAATATGAAACCTGCATTTTTATCAAGCACAGCATGATAGTCCCTAGATTTCTCTTTGTGAAGCACCCTCTTAAATAATTAGCCCTCCCACATTCATAATTGTTTTGTTTCATTTGATTATGTTTATTTTGACTAGTAATGACGATATCTAATATCTGTATAGTATGATAAATTTACTAATGAGGTGAGGAAAGGTGAGGTGGCGGAGTACTATGTTTAGGGCACATATTCCATGCATGGTGTTAGGGTTTAAAAGTACTCTTCTGATATAACTCTATAAAATAGTTACTATTATTATGCCCATTTTTCAGCTGAAGAAACGAAGGCAAGAAGTTAAACAGTGTGCCCAAGGTCACACAGCCAGTCAAATAGTAGAGTCAAACCTGAACCCAATTTTCTCTATGCAAAGACCCTGCTCTTAGCTACAGTGTTTACCTTGCCTCTCAGAACTTTCAGATTTTCACAGTGAACTACCATAAAAATATATACTTTTATCATAGTTCACTTCTTACTCATAGAAATGCACACAGATATGTGTGTTTGTGTATGTATAAATATTATTTATGTATGTATATATATTTATATGTCTGTGTAAAGATAACACACACATATATATGCACACACAATACTATGTATGATACCTCTTGGCATTTTCTCTTCATTCCATTTCATATTTTTTAGTGTTGCTTTTGAATCCACTAAATTGATTTTATAACCCTTTAAGAGGTCATGACACACAGTTTGAAAAATATAGCAATAAAACCTTCAATTCCAAAAGAACAAGAAGGAATATTAGATACTGTAGATGATATACCATATGGCCAAAGTATGTAAGAGAATAACAGGCTGAAAATTTACTCATATGAGCAATCATCTTTCATTCCAGAGCTCTCTTAGTATTAATAACAGAAATCATTATAATAATTTATTACATGTTTTATGCTTTATAATCTTTCAAAACCTTTTCAGATCCAAGATCTCTTTTAATATTCACCAAACCCTATGAGGTCTAAAAACAAAAAAACAACCACCATTAATAATATAATGTGTCATTTATCTTATTATTCTGTGGAGGATTTTCATTCCTACAAGAATAGCCTATTGAAGTATAACCACCGGAGAATTCTTGACTTCATAGAGTCAGTCTATCATGGTGCCAAGATTTCATCTTTTAAAAAATATTGTGTTCTAATAAATCTTTTGGTACAATGAAGTAGCATTGTAGATGAAATAAACATTTTAATAAATATAAATCATTTTTTAAAACTTAGAGTAAGAACATACTCATTATCTTTTTCAAAGAAAATAATATCAGCAACCTGCCTGTTCAGGCACAATAGGGAGATCTTTGGCTGGCATTTTTAGGCGGGGGGGTTGGTCCATAATCATGAGTAGGGCTTACAGGTGCTTGGACGGGAGTATGATGCATTATACACCAAACTGTGGCCTGTGCAGCCCCAACATTCCCGCCATAGGCCACACTCATTCTTTTCAAATAATATCAGACTTGCTCAAGGGATGGAGACATGATTTTCTGCCCCTTTTATAAATATCCACATTGACATGATGGGGCTTTCTTACACACTGCTTTGGGTAGACATTTCTCTCCCCATCTCTCCATGGAGACAGAAAATTAGTTCGTCAAAGTTAATCTCAATGCATTTACAATCAGCCAAGTTTTAATTTTAGTCTGCTTTTGTGATTCTTCCTAGGATTTCTATAATGAATTTTCTGATATTTTTAATACCAAAGCTTCTGGAACCCATCGTTATCCCTGTTTTCTAACTTTTACCTCTGCCTATATATCCAAGTGTCCAAACATTCCATAAAAGTTGTCCTGCAGGGAAAATTTTAAGCTGTTTATTCTCCTCAAAGATTCATCAACTACTCTGCTACTTAAAAATGAATTATTCTATTATTTCTCTTAGACACTGATCCAATTGGTATAGCTCCTTAAAGATCCATCACAACTAAGAAATAATATATTCAACACGGGAAAACCTTTTTTTCCCCTCAAACACGTATTTAAAATGTTCGTCTATCAGTCGTTGGCCCTTCTGTGTAGCAAAAGAGACCCTTGAATGCATCTAGACATTTATTTTCATTTCACAAATGAAGAAAGTGAAGGGAATAGTCTTCAGACTCCCAGGCAGCCTTCTCTTCTGTTTACCACCCTGTCAAAAAGTGAAGTTCATGTTTGTAGAAGGCCATAAATAGTATATTCCACATCATAAATAATTTGCAGTAGTATTAATGTGGGAAAAATTCATTGAAAGCATCAAAATTCTACAATAAAAAGTGAGACATCGTGTGTGCCCATGCATGTAGGTGTTCTGAAAGACTTCCTTTGATTACTGTGTAACTGGTAAATAGAAATCCATATAGTTTCAAGTCTGATTCTACATCTGCTAATTGGATTCTGCTGTATGGATTTAGTAAGCCAATATTCATGTTCTTAAATAAACATCTCTCAGAATGCCTGCATATGACAAAGCTGGTTTTCTTTTAATTGCTGGAATCAACGACTAAATCAGAGGTAGGCCAAGTTGACTTTGCAAAAGTAATCTAGGTTATAATGAAAGGACTTTATACTTATTTTAGTATCAGCCTTAGAACTAATGGAAAGAAAACAGAAATGTAGAATCCTAAAGGTCTTCCAAGGGCAGAAATCCATCTCTTTTCCTGACAGGAATCCCCACATTATTCTGAACCGTTCTGTTTTACATCTAATTCCTAGCTGACAAGTGTCCGTTTTTCATGCTTATTCATTCGTCACCCTTGTGTTCTCTCTGCCTGCAAGGCATCCGGCCTGCCTTCTATCACATCTCTGCAAACGATAAAGGATATTCTTAAAATGTTACCCACCCTCCCCTTGCAGAGTAATGTGGAGACATACTGAAATGAGCAGCTGCCTTGCTGGACAGCAACAATATATTCTATGCTCATTACACAACCTGAAAGCTAGAAAAGAGGTCTTACGGCAGAAATGAAAAGGATTTTTCAGGAAGAAGTATTGCCTTGTGGGGGGTTAAATGTGAGATCATTTTAGAAATTACATAAAATTTATATGGAGTTTAAAGTCAAACCATTAAAATGAAATAATTATAAGCCATTCAATGATGGTTCAGTTAAACCTGTCTCTTGAAGTGCATGCCTCTGATGTGTGGTCACCATTCTCAGCTAGGAAACAAGGATCCTCATATGATGTGCCTTCATATGGCAGGAATTTGAAACCCATGCCAAAAACTACACTATATCCTAAGAATTATAGCATGCTGTATCCAAACCCATTGCCCCTTCATGGTGCCACTGACTTCTGTCGCCATAAAATTTTGCAAAGAGCAGTAGGTTCTCATGATGGTCATATTCCCAATTCCTGTGCACCCCTCATCACAGCTTGGCTTCCACTCACCCTCCACATCTAAATTTCCCAAACCAATTCCTTTACCTCTCTGAGTCTTTGCCTGTGTTTGTCCTGTTGGCCTCCCAACTTCTTAAAATTTGATTCTCCTCTTAGCTCCTCTGACACATGTCTGTTTGGTTCCTCTCTTACTTCTTCATTCACAACATGTCATTTTGCTGGCAGCCTTTTCTCTCGAATGTTGGTGTCCTATTTGTTGAACACAGTCTTTCTTCTGGTGATATAATCTATTTCCCATGCTTCTGCCATCTGCTAGACAACGAAGCACAAATTTCCTATGAGGATGTTCTTTTCTAAGTTCTAGGCCAGTGGTTCTCAACTTGGGGTGGATTTTGCCCACAGGGGACATTAGAAATCGTCTGGAGGCATTTATTTCACCAGGGCTGGGAGGAGTGCTTTTGGCTTTGAGTGGATGAAGTCCAAGTATGCTGCTAAGTATCTTACTATGCACAGGAAAACCTCACAACAGAGAAGTATCCAGTCAGTGTCAGTAGGACTGTGGTTGAGAAATAATGATCTGGATTTATTGCACTGTCCATTTGAATATCCTACAGACACACTGAACTGAACCTATACCAAAACACATTGCTATCTTTCCCTTCACTTTCCTGCCTGATTCAGTACTGTGTCACCTAGTGATGATCCATACCATCCTAACAATTGCAATAGAATTACTAAATATGTACTGTTTTTCTTGCTCCCTGGCACTTTCCAAATACCTGGCTCTTCCCACATGTATGATCTTTTTTTTTCCTAGAATCTGCCTCCTCCTCTCCCTCCTATTGCTTTCTCCTCCTCACTATCACTAGCTTAGTTCAGGACCCCGTCATCCTTCCTAGTCTACTCAGATGGGTCCCTAACAACCTTCTGTCTCTTTAGCAGCACCTCAATCCATCTATCCTAAGAGGGCAATGTGACATCTGATCTCCTTCCTTTGCTTAAAAGTTTTGAGTGTTTGCCATTCCTTAGCATGGAGAAAAGGTGCTTCACAAGAGGACTTCAACTTACTTTTCTCATTTTGAGTCTTTATCCTACATATCGTCACCTTAAGTACCTAATCAAGTGACAACAAAAGTATGTAATTAATAAATATTAAAAGAATGTGTCTTAGCTATTTGGATACATACATGCTTCATTCTTATTCTTAACCTCACTTTCTGATATGCCATTGAATTTAACCAGGAGTGAGTCAGTAGTTTCTTTAATTTGAGAATTAATTCTAATTATTGTCTCTTCATCCTACCCTACACCAGATGGGAGTTTTACAGAATGATCTCTTACAAACAAGGTATATCTTGTCAAGAACATTTTATCCTGTAAAACTTGTTTATTATTGCTATTAGTTCATTATTAGTATTTGGCATTTTGCCAAAATTTTATCTTAATGCAGATCCAAAACAAAAGAGAAGCTTCTGTATAAGAGGAGAAAGAATAGAAAAGTTTTTAATGTTTGTGTTGGAAGGATCACAGATTAGTGAAAAGATGTGTGGAGAAAGCATTGTGTGTAATAGCAAAATATGTGCAAATCCAGGTTCAGCAGGTTCTCATGTAACATTGATTATTTTGCTGTAGGGCTCTGAGTAATGTTTTTAAAATATTTTATTTATCTATTTATGAGAGACAGAGAGAGACAGAGACATAGGCAGAGGGAGAAGCAAGCTCCCTGCAAGGAGAGCCTGATGTAGGACTCGATCCCAGATCCCAGGATCATGCCCTGAGCTGAATGAAGGCAGACACTCAACCGCTGAGCCACCCAGGCATCCTGGGCTCTGAGTAATTTTATAGCTATATTTCTTATATGTAATATAAGGACGTGGTTTTGACAACTTATGAGTTCTAGTAACTTTGTGGATTTTAAGTGCTTATTTCTGCAATATACTCAAGTTTGTGATAATCAAATTAAAAGTGGCCTTCTGACACAAATTCCATCACCATGTGAAGAGTCTCTTGTCTTACCTCAAATCACACAGATCCATAATTTACTCACAACCTCTAAGCTCTTGAAGCTCTTTTCTTATGCCACAAAATTCAACAAATGGCAAGTATGTAACAGTGGATTTTTTTCTCAGTCCGTCCTTCCAGATGGTGCTTTCTGATAGCTCCTTGAAAGACATTAGGGAACATACCTCCAGAGTCTTTGGGCTTCCATCCATAGTTCAATAAGCTGAAATGGTACTTTTAGATTTTTAAGTCTTTATCAAGGCCCCAGCATAAAAGGTTTAGCATTAATTTATAATCAAAATCAACCAGATAAAATGCCAATAACTTTTCATTGGAAGAAGCTGAAACTGTACATGTATGAAATAAAATATTTGGTATGTTTTTTGTCTGTTTTTTTTTTTATTAATATTGCTTCAAAGCCCTATGGCTGAATCATTTATTAACTTTGGTGTTTAAAATTACAAACTAATTTCTAATATGTTTGTGTCCACCTATAACAATTTTTAAAAGGCTACTGCATATAATTATTTTAGCCACTATAGCTATATAAATATGTAATTAAGTAGTTGGTATATTTGGGCAAAAATGACCATTTAATCTTCTAATTGAAGAATGGCTACATAATTACATATTGAGGTATTTCTAAACTCATCCACATAGTTACTCTTTTTCTTACTTCCTGTTTGAGACGCCTCAAGAGGTTAAATTCATTCTTTCAGGATTACAGCATTCTGTTTCTGACTCTGATACAAAAGCTTCCTTTTGAGTTATTGATCAAAAGATCCCAGGGTTATTACAACTTTAATAATATCTATTATGAAGAAAGAAAAAAATAATTATGTACATAACAGACTCTGTGTGTTTAAGTATCATGATAAAGGGGCTCTTTTGATAAAAGTAATCACCATAATTGGTTTTCAAGAAATACTAAGGAAATGCAATTGATCAGTTTTCCTGTTTGTTAAAATGGGATTCTCTGAAGTATTCCATTGAAGATTAATGTAGAAGCAGCTAATAGCTTCTGAATTTCATATTTTTCAACACTCAGAATATAATAACCTAGATTACAACACAGTACTAATAAATGTAGGAATGAGTTAGGGGCAGATGGGGCTAGGCAGGGAAAGATAAGGGAAAGGCCTAGAGTCAGGCTCCCAGAAATCTGTGGGCTCCCATAAACCCCAAGGACACTGAAAGGCTCAGAGTCAGGCTCCTACCCATCCCAAGAAAACAGAGATAAGACAGTAAAAACAGAGAAAAATAATAAACCTGGCTCCAAAATGTTAGGGAGTATCTCCCTTTAATGGCTACTAATTAATCACAAAAACTTACCAGACCACAAAGAAATGTGTCATTAAGGTGTTATCAATAGTCCCTGCTCTAACCAAGACTGCACAAAAATCTCAAGGCCATGGGCTCCCTGGCTAGGTTCTTAATAAAAGACTGCCACTAAAAGCCCTCAGTGGCAACCCTGTCAAGACTTCTTTCACTTCTGAGAGCTTTCTCTGTAACTGCATAATAAACTTCTACCACTTTGCTCACTCACTTTGTCCATGAGATTCATTCTTCGACTCTGTGAGACTCCACGCTCTCCCATATCACTGACGGTGTGTGGTTAAAAAGATACATAAAATAGTAGACTGGAACATTTTTATAGCATTTTCTATAAATGGATAAATGTTAATTATTGATTTCATCATATATTTTATTACCTCTGCTTTCCAGATCTAAGGAAGACATTTGAGCAGGAACCCCTGGGAAAGGAAGTATCCTTGGAACAGGAAGTCTTGCTGCAGTGTCGACCACCTGAAGGGATCCCAGTGGCTGAAGTGAGTAACAAAAATTCTTTGCATTTAGCAATTGGCACTTAGTTATTCTAACAGAGGCCTAATCCATGGCTAATGGTGCAGTGAATTAGGATATGGCATGATGAATGGTTGGTAATGGAGTCCTAACTGCCTGCTGCTGGCAAAATAGATTGATTGAGAACTGATTAATGACTTGGGAGTCAATTAGAATGCCCCACTGGACGAAGCCACAGGCAGTTTGGTTTAATATTGTCATTTTCTTTCAAGAAATCAGAAACGCTGCTTTATTTTATCTGGCACTTATCGTATAGATAGGTGATAAGACTTAATAATGTACTATCAATTTTATTATTGTTCTTGATAATATGCAAAAATGTGTGTGTGTGTCTTTGAACCTGTGCACCCCAAATATATATTTTCTGTTCCATGATGTAATCTAAAGGTCATATCTACACACTATGAATAAAAACATGCTTGAGAAATAACAAGTGTCAATTAGTTTCCTACCATGAGCTTTCCATCGAGCTCTACATTTTTATTTTTTGTTTTTGCTAAAACAAAGCACATTGATTGTTAATGAAGTGTCACAAATCAGATATATACCATACCACGTTTTTCATTAGCACCAAACAATACAGTATCCTTTGAAAATGCCTGTCTGTGAACTGGCATGAACACAAAAGAGTGCCATGCCCTCCTTGAGCCATTCCCCTTAATAAAGCATACTTGTTGAGGAAAATCCTCTAATATGGTGTCTTTCCTTTGTTAACAAATAACTCTAAACTCTCAAAAGTGTTACCTTTTATGATTATTAGTTGACATACTAATAGGCATCCAACACTATTGCCCTAGCTAATCTGGTATTCTATGGACCCAGAAATACTTCAATTTGACGAGTGACATGCATCACTGCTGAATTGTTGGTCCTTGTTAACCTCCGTCTTTGTTATTTAGTCCTTTGGAATTTTTACTCTTTATTGCATGTACAGAAGGAAGCATTTTTTTTTAGTTGTCACAATTTGGGCCTGCATATGGGCCTGCTGATTTTTTTTAAATAAGCCCTGAATCCTCCCTGTCTATGAAATTGCAAAATAATGTTATTGACACAACATTGTTCAAAAAATGTTTCTTAGTTATTAGGACACTTATTATTAGATTTCTCATAATTTTTCAATCTTTTAAAATTTGAAGCAAATGTGGGAGCCAGCTCAGTTAGCTGGTCTCTTGACAACAAAATTAAACATCTGGTTGCTCTTTTCAAATTATTATTAATACTAAATGAATTAGAAATTTAGGCAAGGCTTTTAGAAAACAAGTGCGTTTTTTCTCTCACAGCCATTTATATAGCTCCATGTGCCAGTGCAAAGACTCAAAGTAGCGCTCCTAATGAAACTTACTGTTTTACTTTGAAAGAAGAGAACTATTTTTTGCCTAGTAACTGGCATTCTGTGGTACTTCTAGCATTGGATCAGAGACTTTGCATGATTATAGATGTTTCATCCAACTGCATCAAAACTTTATCTTCCAGCACTGATATGTAATATGATTTAGTGTGATGAAAGGAGGCAAGTCTTCTCTATTCAGTATTTCATTTCATGTATTATAATAGTGCATCTGTCTCCTTAGTTGTATTTTTAAAAATTCTAATGCAAATCTCCATTACACCACCTTAGAGACCAAAATATATTCTGAGTGACACGGGTATCAAAAACCTCATTTTTACCCAATGCTTCTTACAGATTGCTGATCCTTGCAAAGACTTTCAGTGACAAGATCCTAGTAATCTTTTCATTTTTTTCGTCTCTCCAACAAAGTGGTTCACTTTGTCAAGCAGTAAAGATTCATGACTGAAAACTAATTGGCGGTGAATTTTATTTGTATCATCAGTGGGGAGGAGACCAATTAACACTTGGCAAGCTCAAAAATCATATACCCATTTGACATTCAAAGAACTATATTTAATGTGATTCTTTTTCTTTTCTTTTTTTGAAGTCAGAAGACACATCAAACAGCCACACTCAAGAGCAGGCTAATAAACTCCTAGGTAGATTCTATTCAATACCCTTAGAATCACTCAGATCAGAAAGCTAATAAATACCTTAATGTGGGCAGCCCCGGTGGCCTAGTGGTTTAGTGCCGCCTTCAATCTAGGGTGTGATCTTGGAGACCCGGGATCGGGTCCCACGTCAGGCTCCCTGCATAGAGCCTGCTTCTGCCTCTGCCTCTCTCTCTCTCTGTCTGTCATGAATAAATAAATAAAATCTTTTTTTTTTTATTTACTTATGATAGTCACACAGAGAGAGAGAGAGAGAGGCAGAGACATAGGCAGAGGGAGAAGCAGGCTCCATGCACCGGGAGCCCGACGTAGGATTCGATCCCAGGTCTCCAGGATCGCGCCCTGGGCCAAAGGCAGGCACTAAACTGCTGCACCACCCAGGGTTTCCGATAAATAAAATCTTTAAAAAAAATACTTTAATGTAACACAGTTCAATGGTCACTTGCTTAAGAAGGGCAGATAAATGAAAAAAGAAAATAATGAAATGTAACCTAGCAAATTAAAAGATTATAAGATTATTTTAATTTTATGATAAATGCATTCATTACTTAATATTTAAATTTTTAGAAGAATTGAACACATAAGTCTAGCATAGAATGAAATATTGAGCTTACAGATCCACTCTTGTGCTTTACCATAATATAAAATCAGTCTTTAAGGTATCAGGCCTTACTGGCAAGGAGTTGTGCTTCTTTTGCATCCAAGGCAAACGATTCTGAAAAACTCCAATGATAAATGCTCAATGAATACATGGCTGATCAATTTAGTCGATCTTTGTTTTATAAGTATGTGTCTAGCTCCATTAAAGTAGTAGTCAGGTACATTATTTGCAGAATACGAGGTGGTAATTATTTTTTTCCTTCCCATACAAGTCAATAAATTTCTAAAGAATTCTACTAATTTTAAATTACATTGGTATCTTCTTTATACAAATAATGGCAGAAACATGTCTGAAGTCATAAGTAACATTTAATATTACCCCCTATTTTGGCTTTAGTCACCATAGAATGTTAAACTAATTTCCTTACAGAACTCTAGGTGTAAACACAAGCATCACTATTTTTAACTTTTTGACTTTGGACAAGGTATTTCAGTCCTCTATATGTGTGTTTCCTGAATTATAAAATGGAGATAATAATAATAGTATCTACCCAGGGTGTAGTTTTAGAGTTTAAATGAGATGGTACATGTGAATCACTTAGAACATGTAGAAAGCTCAAGAAACATCAGACATTTTTCTACTATTACTATATTATCACCCACTGATTCACAAAAGACTGAATTCAACCTCTTGAATTCAGAATAATAACTGAGCACATTGTACCTGTACTGGTGCTATGGGGCATGCAGAGATGAAGCTTCTGTTCTATGAAGATTCACCAAAATGCGGATGCCTGGATGGCTCAGTGGTTGAGTATCTGCCTTCGGCTCAGGGCGTGATCCTGGAATGCTGGGATCAAGCCCCATATCAGGCTTCCTGCAGGGAGCCTGCTTCTCCCTCTGCCTATGTCTCTGCTTCTCTCTCTCTCTGTCTCTTATTAATAAGTAAATAAAATCTTAAAAAAAAAAAAAAAAAGAATCACCAAAATGCCCTCCTGTATCCTCTAGCCAGGGCTTTGGTTAGAGTCCATAAATGCTACAAATGAAGAAATATTGTAAGCTTTCAACAAGGAAAGGCCCTTATTTATGTAAATGTTTTTTTTTAAAGATTTAGTTTTTAGAGAGAGCACACACGCACGCACATGCACTGAAGCTCAGGAGAGGAACAAAGAGAAAAAGAGGCAAAGAATCTCAAGCAGACTCCCTGTTAAGTGTGGAGTTGATGTGGGGCTCGATCCCAGAACCTTAAATCATGACCTGTGCAAAAACTAAGAGTCTGTTGCTCAACCGACTGAGCCACCCTGGTGCCCCATAAGTAAACATATACTTTATTAATGACTTGTTAATGTAAATACGTACAGCAAACCATGCTGCTGTCTTTTTTTCTGATTTTTAAAGTTACTGGGGAAAATAAATAAATAAATAAATAAATAAATAAATAAATAAAGTTACTGGGGGCAGCCTGGGTGGCTCAGCGGTTTAGTGCCTGCCTTCAGCACAGGGCATGATCCTGGAGATCTGGGATCGAGTCCCATGTCAGGCTCCCTGCATGGAGCCTGCTTCTCCCTCTGCCTGTGTCTCTGCTTCTCTCTCTCTCTCTCTCTCTGTCTCTCTCTCTCATAAATAAATTTAAAAATTTAAAGTTACTGTTGT
Source organism: Canis lupus familiaris (assembly GCF_011100685.1). Taxonomy (NCBI): domain Eukaryota; kingdom Metazoa; phylum Chordata; class Mammalia; order Carnivora; family Canidae; genus Canis; species Canis lupus. The sequence continues at coordinate 21,838,292 of NC_049253.1, forward strand.
CCGCTTCATCATCAGGGTTCCAAGACATTGGAGGAAACTGCGTATTTTATTTCAGATAGGACATTTGGGTTGAGGCTGTTATTGGTAGTTCTACTTTTCAGGACCAACAGAAAGAGAGTGACAAAGGTTCAGAGGAGGAAGAGGCTGATTCAGATTTTGCATACTCCCATCTCTCTATGTGGTCACCTTTTTGACTGAAAACTCACCTTAATACTTATTGGATAAAAAAAAAAAAAAAATTATGCTGTGGGCACCCCAGGATAAAGCACAGGGGCCTATGCTTGGCGCTCCCTCCTCTGGTCTCCTTGCCGAGAGCTCTTTCTTTATACTTATTTTCTTTATTTAAGGTATTTAACAACCACACAACTTCTTTAGCACAGGGCTGGATCAAGGCCTAGTGCTGGATCAAGTATAAACTCTAGCTGCTGAATCAGAGGGTGGCCTAGGGAGCCATCGAGTATTGGCAAGGATAGGGGGAAGCACTCAGTGACTTCACGCCACATGCAGAATTATTTCAGAATTTAATACCTGGTATAGATGATCCAGTGTAGCTGGCCCCGATATACAATGATTTTATATAGTCTCAATTACTGCTTGTGTTGAAATGTATCTGTTGACTCCTCTGCCTGCCTAAACTGTGAAGATATAAGTAGAGAAAGGGGTTTTGTTCATGTTTTATCTCAAATACCAGCAGATGGAATCTATTCAGTAGATTCTTTAACTATATTTAATTAAATAAAGGAAAGAGTCCCTATTGGCTATAGCTCATTTCAGGAAATGGAGATGGAACTTTCCAGAAAAAGGATGCGTGTCACCCCTGAAGATGCAGTCCTATTGAGAGAACTCAGTGTGAGGTGAGAGGTTCCACTAGTGTGAAGCCTGAGAGCAAAGTACCAACCTGCTAGGATCAGGAGAAAAAAAATGAGGGGAGAGCCTGTTGGGAATTATTTTAGTTCAAGGAATACAGGGCATGTTCATAATACTCATATAAAATTAAGAGTGGACTAGATGAGAGGAAGAAAAACAACTACCAGAAACTATTACCCACTATCTTAATAACATTTTTGCTAGGATCAAGCCCAAAATACAATGTTATTCTTACATTTTTTGGAAAGGCATCTGCCTCCCTTTCAATAGACAAGCCTCCTCATCTCCCTAAACAAGCCAGAATATTAATACACTCATGAATGGGTGCGGGGTTGCTCCAGTGGTATAATAGTAGCACTCCATAAAATGAATCCCTCTTTGCTCATCTGAGGTTATGCCTAGAAAATGTTGCTGTCACATGGGGAGCCAGAAATATACTCAGAGATACTTTATTTCATCAGATTATCTCTTTTGAAGAGTATTGGGATCAAAACATCAATGGATACAAGATTTGTTGGCATGGCAGAAGGAGCAAAACTGAATTTTTCACTAAAACCTGTGATTTGTATCACCTTTAACAAGGGGATAATTGCTTCTCTAATTATAATTGAGCTATTTCTCATAGGAGTTTAATTGGAGGAACAGGGCACAATGTTCAACTTATTGACCCAATTGTGCTTAGAAACCGTCGTCTTATTTATCAACATTTGCATCTCTAATTAGCAAGTGGGAAAATATGGGTTGAAGTGCAAAAGAATAGATTATTTTGCTGAGTTTAGTCTTGATAAACAGGGAACGGATTTTTTTTTAAGCTAATACTGCCAGGGCAAAAAGCTGCTGGCAGCTGGAGGCTCCGCCAAATGTGCAGCATCAGGTGGCACTCCATCTAATTGATTATTAATATGGCCACTGAACATTTTGTTTCATGAGAGGAGTGTGTGTTTCACTGTCATTCCTTCATAATTGGAACTTCATGTTGATGCATTTCCATGCAGGTGCATTGTCTTCCAAGCTGTGCTTTGTATTCTTTGCCGGCGAAAGAGGTTTAAAGAGAAGAGTTTGAATACAAATTTGGGGAGAGATACTGCTTTCAGTTCCCAGTAATATCTGTTGGAGTTGTGTCCTAGCATGTGTGTTAGCAACAAGAAGGAGTTTTTATTACAAGCGGATTATCAGCCTTGCGAACAGTTTTGCACAAGTATTAGGTTCCCTAACTAGTAGTCAGCCTGCGAGCTTTGCATTGGTTCAGTCAACAGTTGTCAACGTCACCTCATGTTTTTCTTCCAGTATCTGCCTCTAATAGTTATACACAGAGATCACCATAAGCCCAAATAATCACCATAACCCAAATAATGTAAATCAAGTAAAAATAATAGTGAAGTCAGGATGCCTGGGTGGCTCAGCGGTTGAGCATCTACCTTTGGCTCAGGGTGGGATCCCGGGGATCTGGGATCAAGTCCCACATCGGGCTCCCTGCATGGAGCCTGCTTCTCCCTCTGCCTGTGTCTCTGCCTCTGTCTCTCATGAATAAATAAATAAAATCTTAAAAAAAATAATGGTGAAGTTAAATGATGCCAACATAAATTAAAAAAAAAAAAAACAGTAAGAAATTATAAACCTTTCCTGAACTTAGAAGAGATTTGTGTCTTGACTTGTGGTTCCTTTGAGCTATAGTACAACATGCACTTTTTATTTTTTAATCATGAATTCCTTTACTCAAGAAATATTTACTGTCTACTCAACTATGTGCTGGATACTTTCTAGTTTCAGGAGATACAAGCCAGCCAAAGTCCCTAAAGGGTTAAAAACAAAGAAATGACTAAACAGGAATAGAAATAAATGACTAAGATATTGTCAGATAATTGCAAGTTAAAGTAAGACAAGGTGATTTTGAGAGGTTGATGGTTGATGGGGAGCGGAAGTCACTTTAAAGTCAAAGAGAATCTGTCTGTGGAGGCACTATTTGACTTGAAGTCTGAATGGCAGGAAAGAGCCAGTCTTGAAAGTATTTGAGTCAGGAAGTTCCAGGCAGGGGAAGCAAAATACCCTCTGAAGGAGTTGATGTGGCTATAGATTTCAAAAGAAGCCAGTGGCTCAGAGACACAGTGAAGCCATGAGGAAGGCCGGGGAGACCTTCACTCAGAGGCAGGAGGATGAGTTTGTGGGCTTACAGACATGGTAAGTTGTTTGGACTTATTTGGCTCTGAATGCGTGAAAAACCACTGGAGATTTTAAGTATGGCATCATCATGCTGTGCTATATATGTCTTTCAAAGATCATTCTTAGTGCTGTGTGGAAAATAGATTTGAGTGGTGTAAGAATGGAGGCAGGGACCCATTTAGGGGATCTTGCCTTAACCCAAACAAGAGAAAATGGTTACTTGTCTTAGGGTAGAAGTAAAGAAATGGAGAGAGATGAAGAAATAAAGGTTAGATTTTAATTTCTGTGGGAGTAAAAAAAATTTTTTTTAAGATTTTATTTATTTATTCATGAGAGACACAGAGAGACAGAGACAGAGACATAGGTAGAGGGAGAGGCTGGCTCCCTGTGGGGAGCCTGATGCAGGACTGGATCCCAGGACCCCGGGGATCAGTATCTGAGCTGAAGGCAGATGCTCAACCACTCAACCACCCAGGTGGCCCAGGAGTAAAAACTTCTGAACGTGATTTTTAAATTTGATTTTATTGACTGAATAAAAGCTAGAAAATATTTAGGTCTTCCATGTGAAAGCAGACCCACTAGAGTGAGCTTTCCTTTGATGACCTAAAAGCAGTGATCAGCAGGCCTCAGCTGTTTTCAAAGACATCTCTCTCTCAGTGGTGCTTCAGCAACAGGCAATGACCTAGAATGTGTCTTTAATCACAGGGCAACAAGGCCTTCTATTTCCATGACCCTCATTTCTTGAGAAAAGTATATGTTTCTTCAATAAGTTCGCTTGCTTTGGAATTTCTTTCAGTGATTCTCCCCATATGCCTAGAGCACTATTTACTGTAAACTCACTGGGGGTGAGAAATGCCAGTCCTGGAGAGCAGAAAGCCAGTATTTTCTAAAGGTGGCCAGACTTAGCAAGAGTCCCACTTATTGGGAAATAAGAAAAAATGCTGAGAGTTCCTTATTCTGAAAGGCAGATTTGTGATAAAGACTTGTTAAGAACTAGCCATCAACTAGTCAATTTATGGTTGCCTTGCCCTGAAAAAATTAGCATTTTAAGAACATTTCGGTGCCGTTTCGCTCCCATGTAAGATATTAGGTATAGTCATTCTACTTCAACCATTTTTGGAGGTTGTCACTCTTAGTTAATTTAATAGTTCATTAGGTCAGTGTCCTTTTATCTTCTCATAGTTGAACTTAGGCTTTAGGAATGGAAGTTTTCAGATTTCAAGACAAGTTTGCCTCCGCAGTATGGTCTGTGTACGTTCAGCTCTCAAAAGCAACGAGCCAGACATATGTGCAATTAAGGGAGTGTTTCCTCAATAGGAAAACAAATTCCATTCTTAGCAAATTCCTCTTCTTTGCAGAAGTTACAACTGAGCAAAATGTCACTACATTTTCCACTTGCTTTTCTCTCTCTCTCTTTTTTTTTTTTTTTACAATTGTCTAAAATACAATTTCAACATGCTTGAAGACAAACACTTTTTTAAAGCATAAAAAACTTACTTTCTACAAACCTATTGAAATGTACAAAGTATTTTGGACAGTAGTCATACAGAAGTGAATAAGTGCCTTATTTTATTGTGAATCTGACAAGCAAATGGATGCATAAACAAAGTAGCCTTTATTCTTAACAATAGAGAACATCTGAAACAATATCTGCACAATAGCTATGGGGGTGGTGAGGGATGGAGGGAGAAAATCTTGTCTTTGTGTACACTTTTTTTAATGGCCTTTTGCTTCTTGTATTTTAAGGCATTTTTATCCACAACTTTTATGGGTAAAGAACATTTGTTTGCATCCTATAATGGAGGCTTTCTTAGTCATACAAGAGATGGTGAGAAACTGTTGCCACTGTGAGAACCAAAAGAAAATAATTCTGGGATTTCAAACTCTGAAGCAATTGCAGCCAAACCCTATGTGGTAAAAGTCTCCGTAAGGCTAATAGCTATGGACATCGTTTAGAGTTGTCAAACCTTACTATTCAAAACGTGATGCACAGATTATCTGTATTGGCATGACTTCCTGGGAACTTCATAGAAAGGCAGAATTTCAAGCCCCAACCCCAGGCCATTTATCAAAATCCACATTTTATTTTTTTAAATATTTTATTTATTTATTCATGAGAGACAGGGAGGGGGTGGAGAAGCAGGCTCCCTGCTGAGCAAGGAGCCCAATACAGGACTCAATCCCAGGACCCCGGGATCATGACCTGAGTCAAAGGCATACACTTAACTGACTGAGCCACGCAGGTGCCCCGAAATTGACATTTTAGCAAGAACATTAGAACCAGTCTGCGTGCAGTACTGGTTCTCAATCAAGAATGTGCATTGGGATCATCCGGGAATTGGTAGGATGTGCAGCCTGGCTATCAAAATTTTTAATAGCTTCCCAAGTGATTCTAAAATCCAGCAAGGTTTGGAACCGCTGATCTAAAGGGCAGGATTAAAACACACAAATACAGGAAAACCTTCAAACTTGTCACTTCTAAACTGGTCAGTAAAACTTGGCAGACTCCCAGCTTCCAACTAATGCTCCTTCTAGAAGCTTGGCTTGGCTCAGTGTGCATTTGATAATCACACCATAATTGCTTTTTCCATTTGTTTGATTAATATACCTGCATCCAACAACTCTAGGCTGAATCTCCATTCTTTTAGGTATACACACTCTTCTCAACTTTCTTGTGTCATCCTCAATCTCAGTGTTCAGATGAGGGGCTCCAGTTTGAGTTCAACAGAGTGACCTTTTCTGATGGATGTGGGTTTTTCTAGCTAATGGTTGCTGGACTCACTTTTCATGTTGGGTGGCATGTGGCAGTTTCTCTCTGTTAATTAGAACAAATGTGCCAATTATGTTAATGTTTCTCCCGATACCAATCAGTGAATAATTAGACACAACACATCTGTCTTTCACAGGGGAATAGAATAGGAAAGAAAACTGCAAGGTGCTTTGTTCTTTATTATTGACATATATGATTAGACAACTCCTTAACCAATCACATTGTTAACAAGTTCATGTATCTAAAGGGCAAAGAGTGCATAGCTTCTTGGGAGGAGGCTGAGCACCTCATTGTTAGCAATTTTATGACCAAAGTCCAGCTATCTCCAAAAAGATCTCTGTAAAGAATTTAATTTTTGGGGATCCCTGGGTGGCGCAGCGGTTTGGCGCCTGCCTTTGGCCCAGGGTGCGATCCTGAAGACCCGGGATCGAATCCCACGTCGGGCTCCCGGTGCTTGGAGCCTGCTTCTCCCTCTGCCTGTGTCTCTGCCTCTCTCTCTCTCTGTGTGTGACTATCATAAATAAAAAAGAAAATAAAAAAATAAATAAAAAATAAATCTTGAAAAAAAAGAGAATTTAATTTTTCTTTCTTTCCTTCCTTTTTTTTTTAATTTCATAGTCTATCGGTAAAATGCAGGTATGTCATTTACCCTGAACTACAAAAAGAAACAAGTTCTTAGGTAGAACTGTTTAAAATTCTCACAAAGGACCCAGCTTTATTGATATGAAAGATTAAACTGAAAGAAATCACAAAACTCAACCTATACGATTATGTTGAAGGTGCTGTAAAGATATGAAGTCACCATCAGATTTATAATTTGTTATAATTTCTGCTTATGTGTCTCCATGTACTTTAACTATGGAGCTTTCTGATTATTGGAAAAATTTATTTTGTTTCTGTTGTTTTATTGGGATTTGTGGTCCATTCATGGCGTCATTTTACAGAGATGGAGCTTAGCCAAATTATTTCCTAATACAGGTGATGCCTCTCCCTTGTGTTAATTCTGGCAGTATAGAGATGAGACTAGGAAACCAACACATTAGTCTTCCTGAAGGTAGTCAGAGCATATTCTACACATTCTTTTACATAAAGCTTTTTGTTTAGTGTAAAGTATATATACTCTAGCAAATATGGCTTATGTTCTTAATATTTAATAATATTCAGCTATGTACTTTTATCATCAAATGGTAAAATACGATCATTGTCATAAGGTCTATATTATTGTGGTTTCAAATTTATTGTCTCCATTGTTCTTTTAAAAACAGTTAGTCAGAAAATAAGTATGGAATTTAGATTGTAAATTATTTTTTCTTACTGTGGCACTGATTTGCTTAAACAAAATGCAGAAACGACTGAGAGGAAACATTTACTATATTTGTAAATAGTTATGAATGCTAATACTAGTCAGTGCCAGGCATTCCTGAAAAGCCCCTGATACATGCATCATCCTGGGATATGTTCTTTTTGCTCAAGGAATTGGAAGGGATGAGGCAACAAGGAGGAGGACATGGTTGTTGATTTATTTTTATTGTATCATTTTGCCCAAATATTTGTGTTTTTTTAAAAGTAAGATATGAACATAGTTATACTTTACACAATTTTAGTAGCAAACCATGCAACAAATTACTAAAGATAAATAATGTTTGGAAAATAATTATTTTGTGTAAATGAGTTCCCTACCTTTTTAAAAAGATTTTATTTATTTATTCATGAAAGACAACAGAGAGAAAGGCAAAGACATTAGGCAGAGGGAGAAACAGGCTCCCAAAGGGAGCCTGATGCGGGCCTCGATCCCAGGACCCAGGGATCACGACCTGAGCCGAAGGAAGACATGATCAACCACTGAGCCACCCAGGTGTACCCCAAGTCCCCCACTTTTAGCATTAGAAGTTTTGGGCTTTGTCATAGGTAGTTTAGCCTTTATGCTACTTAATTAGAAAGAGGAGATGGGAGCGAATAAAGGTGAGAAAATGAATGTGAGAAGTCAAGATTAAATTGGAGATTATGATTTATCCCATATTTAATTATGAGCTATAAATGGATAATCCATTAAGAATGGTAGTCCACTTTTCTCTGTCTTCTTGCTGATGACATAAATCAAAGATTAAATTTAAACTGAAAAATACAGTTTTTAGCTGGGAAAGTTGAAACATGAGATTGTTGAATGCTGAAATGGCTGTTCAGAAAAGATTGTGCAAACCCCAGCCATTGACAAATGATCTCCATGTTTTGTTGCAAAACCTTTTTTTTTCCCTGACTGCACTTATATAGCCAATAGTTCTGAATTTTATAAAATATCAGTAACAGTAAAGCTATAAAACCATGCATCTAGGAGCCATAAAAAAAAAGTTGATCCTTAAATCACACTACACAAAGGAAGGGATGGCGGTTTTATACATCTTTTCTGGGAACACAGAATATGGGGTCAATATGCTCCAGTCCTAAAACTTATAATCAAATTGGGAATCACTCATCTTCATTAGTAAAATTATGTTAGTGTTTTGAGAACTCTCTGCCAGACTGAAGGCATCAATAGAACTGAAAGACCCAACTGTTGGAGGGATTTCTAAACATTTTATCCTTCTAGAAGAGCTGGGAACCAGTATCTCGTATAGGAAGGCTAGAAATATGACCTCTCTCCTGGTACATACACTAGAAGGGATTGAGGCTGTAAATAAGGGGAAACTTTCTTCACTAGGAGAGTTGTATGAATGAAGACTCATAAACTAATACCAATAGCCCTAATGCAGTGGAAAATTGAAAGATCTGAAGAAGATCTAGACTTTTCCCCGTTTTTTTTCCCTGATTAGTATCATGAATATGAAGATATGTACTTCTTAATAGAGGCACTAAAGAATAGTGAATCATCAATATTTAAAATACATTTATGCAGATGTAGCTGTTTGGGGTAAACTCAGAGAAGAAGCAGTTAAATTTGACTTATTCCCTGTCTCCTGATTCCAGCTGCTTTCCCTTACATATTTCATTAAATCCTCCTACGACACTGGGAGGGATGGTCCTTCCATCTATATGCATGAGCATCATGTTTCTGGGACTTTCCAGCCTGCACAAGGCTGCCAGCATAGCTAGTGGGAGGACCTGGCTACAGAGCCAAGTCTGGCAACTCCAAAGTCCGAATTTTTTCCTATAACAACAACAAATTTTTTTTTGGCTGTATGTTTTGGAAATTTAGTTTGTTAAAATGACACAAATTGTGTGTAGCCTTATTTGATTTTCATGAGCTAATCAGATAATATCCAGACAAAGATGTCTTTTGGGGAAATGTCATTTATTTAAAAAGTGTTAGATCATCCCATCAATTTTCCAAATGTAGAATAAGCATGTTGATTTGTGTTGTTTGTTGTTATTATCTACAGATACTTCAGAAGAAAGTGAAAATTTTAGAATGTAAAAGAAAAATTAAACTCAACATCTGGCCCTTTCTTTTTAGAATACCTCAATTATTTTTTTAAAGATTTTATTTATTTATTCATGAGAGAAAGAGAGAGAAGCAGAGACATAGGCAGAGGGAGAGGCAGGCTCCTTCACGGGAGCCTGATGTGGGACATGATCCTGGGACTCCAGGATCACGCCTTGAGTGGAAGGCAGATGCTCAACCTCTGAGCCACTCAGGTGTCCCTCAATGATTTTTAAGTACATTTCCTTTGGTGATGTTCAAGAATTTTTTTCCAAAATATTTTCCTAAAATGAAAGTAATTGGTATGTTTTATATATATATTCCCAAGTCACATTTTTTGTTTGCTTCTTTATGACAGTACTGCTCTTAGGTCTGTGATAAGCAATACTTCTCAGTACTTAGAAGTCGTATTTCAGCTTCTAGAAATCAAAATATATGCATTGCTAAAAATCAATAGAATCCAACATTGTGATTGTCTGAAACTTTAGGAGTCATAATTATTAAACATTTTGTCTAATTTCTAGCATCTGCAATTATCCTCACTGCATAGTAGCTATTAAATGGATACTCAATGAGTGAACTAATTTTAAGTAGGTCCTAATGACTTTTATTTTCGTATGCAGTCATGTCCTTATTTCTTCTCTCTGATTGTGGTTACAAATCTCAATTAAAGGAATGCTTCCTTGCATAAACTTGCCACTTTATAGTAGTAGTTTTATTTTCTACAGGGGCACTGATTCATGCCTCTGTTCATATGTTCCTTCATTCATTCATTCTTTCACCACACTTCAGCCAGGAAGGCTTTATTTCTGCTTCTCAAACAATGACTTTTGTCATTGCTCTTCCCTGTACCTGGAATACTCTGGCTAAGTATGATAGGCCCTTTCAAAATATTCATGTTCTAGAGCTTAGTTCTGCAGAGAGGTCGTCCCTGTCATCTAAAACAAGAGTCAGCCAACTATAGCCTGTAGGCCAAATATGGCCCACCACTTGTTTTTGTAAATTAAGTTTTTATTGGAGCACGACCATGTTCATTTATTTACATATTGTCTGTACCTACAGTTGAGAGACCTTAGCCCACAAAGCCTAAAATACGAGTTATATGACTCTTCACAGAAAATGTTTTCTGACTCCTGATCTAAAACACTGTATAGCACTGATTTTTTTTTTCCCAGCCCTAAGGACCATTGAACTTATCCAATATATTTATATTGCTTATACATTGCCTTCTTTCTTGGGAATTGCTTAGAGAGCAGATTTTGTCTGTTTGGTTTATTAATACAGCCCAAGAATAGTGAGGTCACATAGTAGATACTCAGCAAATATACACTGGATAAATAATAAATAATATTTTGAACATCTCTGCCAGGGTGCTGTGTTAGATACTGTGAACATGAAACTAAACATATATATTCAGAGATGTTCAAAATGTATCATAAACATATGAGTAATCATGCTCTCAAGAACTCCCAGGCACAAACTTTGCATAAATCACTACAGTACAGTATGATAAATGGTTTGATAAGATTGCTTCAGCTGCACATAAAACAGACAAAAGGGGCTTCAGAACAAAAATGTCTCTTAAGGTGAATATTGAAGAACAAGTAGAATTGTCTCAGGAGAAAAAGAGGAGAAAGGCACTCTGGGTAGAGTGATAGGAAATGCAGTGAGTGGCCGTGTTAGTGATGATCACATGCTAAGGAAGCTTCAGGAAGTTCTCAATGTCTGGAGAGTAGTATTAAGCGATCAAGGTGAAACTAGTGCAGTAACTGAGGACAGCTTGTAAGATTTCATATGAAGTCTGGATTTTACCCTAGAAACAGTGACACAAGGGAGATAATTTTAATGGAAGCTATTGTTTTAAAGATTTTTTTTAAAGATTTTATTTATTTATTCACGAGAGACACAGAAAGAGGGGCAGAGACATAGGCAGAGGGAGAAGCAGGCTCCCTCAGGAAGCCCGATGCGGGATTCGATCCCAACCGGGGACCACACCCTGAGCCGAAGGCAGCCACTCAGCCGCTGAGCCACACAGGCGTCCCAAGATTTATTTTTAAGTAAGAATTGTTGGAATTAAAGTAATATCACAGTACTTGAGATTAAGGGTAGAAAAGAGGGGCCAGGTTTGAAAAACATTTTCGGTACCATCCATAACTGAATAGAGTGGTTTTTGAAGAAAGCCATGAGGATTCCTGGGAGCTCCGAGTTTAAGATTGGGAGGATAAGACCCCATAATTAAACAGAACACCAGGAGGACCAAGTTTATAGAGAAAGGAATGACCTGCGGAGATACTGAGATCAATTTGGCACATATTCTGCTTTTCATATTCGTTGAGCTTTCAGATGGAGTTATAAAGAAAGTAATTGAAAATATGAATGGAGCTGAATGAAAATTGGGACTGGAGTTCATGATTTTTGAGTGAACAGCCATGAGAGTGAATGAGATCAGTGGTGCAGATAGGCCAGTTGTTTGCAAACCCAGCTGGCATTAACATTCCCTGAGGAACTTTTAAAAACACCACTGTAGGGGCACCTGGGTGGCTCAGTGGTTGAGCACCTGCCCTGGGCTCAGGTTCCTGGGATCGAGTCCAGCATGAGGCTCCCCTCAGTTGAGCCCGTTTCTCCCTCTGCCTATGACTCTGCCTCTGTCTCTGTGTCTCTCATGAATAAATAAATAAATAAAATCTTAAAAAAAAAAAAAAAAACACCAGTGCCTGTCCCCTTCATAAGCCCCATTCCATCAGAACCTCTGCAGGGGGTGCTCAGGCAGGAGCAGGTCTTAACACCTCCCTGGGTGACTCTGCTGCACAAAGTTGAGAACCACTGCTATAAAATGAAAAGGACAGAAAATGAAAGAGAGAGCTCTGTGGAGGACTATGTGAACTATGGTGGATGAAACAAAGAAACCAGGGAAAGAGGTTTGAGAAAGAACAGTTACTTACGTGGCCTGAGAGTGCCAGAGAGAAAGACGATGCTCTTGGATTGTTGGATGGGGCAGTGAAGGGGGCCACTGGTCACCTCTTGAAGGTGCAGTTTGAGTGGGGAGAGTGAATCCAGACAGCACTAGATTGAAGGATTAGTGAGCAGATGAATAGATGAGGACAGTTTAGCCACCCAGGGAGAGAGAAGGTGGAAGCATGGCTGAGAAGAGCAGGGGTGTCACAGGCTGATTTCCTTGTTGGCTGATTTTTAGGGTAGGTAGGAGACATGTGCATATTTGTGGATGATCTGACACTCAGAAGAAGGAACAGCTTTTTTAAAAAAAGATTTTATTTATTATTTGAGAGAGAATGAGAGAAAGCATGAGAAGGGGGAGAGGCAGAAGGAGAAGCCGACTCTGCCAAGCCAGGAGTCTGATGCAGGGCTCGATCTCAGGACCCTAGGATCATGATCTGAGCCGAAGGCAGACACTTACCTGACTGAGCCACCCAGGTGGCCCAGAAAGGAAGAGCTTTGAGAGGAGTTTATATTGTTTGACCTTATTTGGTCTGTTAAAAAACAAACAACAATGAAAAGACATATGTCACTTGCATAGATTAAGGAAGATCCCCAAAATATCAAGTACTATGTTGATGACCTGGGACCTCAAAAAGTCAAAGAGGTGGAAAAAATGAGCAGTGAGTGCAGCTTCTGAGTGCAAGATTCTGCAAGGCGGAGGTGGGAATGGTTTTGCAAGGAGGGCAAATGCCTCCTGCAGAAACTTGCTCTATTTCCCATTTCCTGACATTTTTCACTAGCATAAGATGACCTTATTTGTGTTTGTCTTTTCTTGATTGAATGTGGAACAAGGTCTCACAATATGAAGATTGCTCTTTACAGAACTATCTCACGTTGCTCAGCCTCCTTGCCACGGAGCACGTTGCCTAAAGAAAATAACAAACTACAGAGTGTTCAGTTAGATTTAACATAGGTGAGTCATAGCATATGGATATGTGCACATAGAAGGTTTTTTTAAGGATAGAATTTGATGGAATGCTGTTAGGTAAAAAATATGCATATTAAAAATATTTTAGGTATTTTTCATTTTTCACTAGATGTTGCTTTCATTTGTTAAATTTTTAATTTATGAAAGTCTTTTAAACTAGTAGAGACACTAAATCAGACGGTGTTCTATTATTGTATATTATGGTAAGTGACCCATTAGTGGCATATTAAGCCCTCCTTCAATTTTGATGAACATCCAGAGTGAAATGACCAGATTTGCAAAAGAGTTTGTCACCCTGTCATTATAGTCCCTTACTCTTTCAAATACCACACTAATCTTCCCAGTTAGTTCACACCTGCCTTGTGCCATGCTGGAAGCTTTTACACCCTCATACAATATATCTTGGTAAGACCAGGATGCAATAGATGCCTTCATTTTGAAAAGTAGAGGGCAAGTTTTCAAGGCAATTAGCTTTAGGGTGAAGTGCATATAGAAGTTAAAGATATAAACACAGATTCCCTTAAATATGTTTTTGTTTGTGTACCCCTTAAAATTTTTGCATATTGCTGGTTACTTGAATTCCAGTTTGAAATCCACGTGCCTTCAAAATCTTTTTTATCTAAACTGAAAGGGGTTTTCCCTTAGTCATTTGTATGTCCAGTTTTATAATACCTTATAAAGGTGATCTAAGCAGATCAGGATGTTATTTCTCAGGTCATTTGCATGCAAAGAAAATCTTGTAAGGGTGGGATTAAAAACCCACCCCTCCTAAAGATATTTCAAGTCACTGCCAAAAATTTGGGGTGCATCTTTCAAAAGCAAGGATTCTTTCCTGATGCCCCTGAAATCAAAGTATACCCAGTCATCATGCTGGCTCTGAAAGTGAACCTGTGTTGGTCCTGTAAGAGTGAGCAGGGTGGTGGTGATAACAGAGGTTGGGGCTGATGGCTCTTTCCTATGATCACACTGCTTCCCTACAGAGCTCTGGCTGGAGGTTAGAGGCCAACACGGATCCATGTCCCAGAGTACCTAACCTGCTTCTGTTATCCCAGCTTCTCTTAGCTACCAGCACATGATCTGGAGACCACTCTGTGGATGCTCCTGTCTGTAGTTTTGTGGTTACTTCCTCACAGTTCTTGCTTAGTGGGTGAACAAGAGCCCCAGGCTCAGACAGTCCAGCATCCAGATCTACGCTCCTTCATGAGCTTTATAAGGGTGCACTGGTTCCTCAATCTGAACTTAATTCTCCTTATCTGGAAAAAATGAGTCTATATATACCTCCCCCACAGAGCAACTGTGAGAAATAAAGATTATGTATCTAAAGAACCTGGCTTGGCACCTGAAACACTCCATACAAGCTCATTGCTTTCTTTTTTTTCACTCCTCACCAACGCATTTCATCCTTCTCATCCCCTTCCCTGTCCTCCCAATTTCAAGGGCAGGGAAAACGTTCTACTTTTGAACTCTTTCTTAAATGAGGTTATGATTCACATTAGGGACCACAGGGCACCTCCTCCCCCTCCAGAACACATCCGCCACCCTAAGAGGATGGCAGTTGTCCCATAGCCACAGCATGCGCCATGGTATCTACCTTTCCTTTCCTATTCGACTGGTCTAGCTGCCCCAGAATTTTCTCTGTGTGAAGAAAAAGAGAAGCAGAGAAGAGAACTCAGGATAAGTCACTCCTGAACTTAGGATCATAATGAGAGCAGAGATGCTAGAAGGAAGTTCCCTGTCTTGGGGATCCAGCTAAATGTGCTAAATCCAATGACATGGATGCCATTGTCTGGAGGAGGAGGTAGGGTATAGAATGATGTCATTATAAGAACAAAGATGACTATTTTATCTATTTACCACTCCTCTACCTCCCCCCCACACACACACACACACAAATAGGTAGCTTGGAATTTCTAAGTGCATACACAAATTTGGGGGCTATGTAGATCCAGATAGTAAAACTCAGAAATGATTCATTACTGAAAAGAAGAGGGAGAGACTGAGGATAGATTGGACATAACAGGATACTGAGAAAGAAATAAGAGTGTGTCCAAAAAAATATATTTCATCAAGTGATGAATGTAAAATTATTTTCATGT
Source organism: Canis lupus familiaris (assembly GCF_011100685.1). Taxonomy (NCBI): domain Eukaryota; kingdom Metazoa; phylum Chordata; class Mammalia; order Carnivora; family Canidae; genus Canis; species Canis lupus. The sequence continues at coordinate 21,853,528 of NC_049253.1, forward strand.
TGTGAGGGGTCAAGTTGTTAATGGAAAATAAGTGTGTGCTTGAAGAATCATTTATTCCTTAGACTCTTTAAGAATCTGTTTTATTTTTTGCAATATTAATATTTAGGGGCACCTGGGTGGCTCAGTCAGTTAGGCATCCGACTCTACGGTCATGATCTTGAAGTGGTGGGATCGAGCCCTGCATGGGGCTCTGCACTCATTGGAGAGTCTGCTTGAGATTCTCTCCCTTTCTATATGCCCTTCTCCCCACTTGTGCACACACTCTCTAAAATAAGTAAATAAAATATTTTTTTAGAAAAGAATAATAATGTTTAACAGAAAAAAAACACGTAACCTCACCAAGTGGCTACTTCTCATCCCAGAGTGAAATTAAAGCCAATTTCATGAAGCCCCTGTTAAGCTATTCCTTTTCTTTCTTCTGTACATAATGTGCTATATTGAGCTGTAATTATGACTTAAAAACACATGACAGACATTTTGAATGTTAAAAGTAAAAAGAACAAGTGCTGATGACTAACTTGAAGTAGGAAGAAAACACAGCTGGGAAACTCAGGTAAAATCAAAAGTATAATACTGTGGATGGTCTAAAGTATAATACTGTGGATGGTCTGGCTCTAGGTAAAAGTAATAGTAACAGTAATATATAAATTGCCTCTTATTTATGCCTTATTATTAAGTACAGTAATGACTATTTCTCAATCTTGCTAAAATTTCTTTTATTAAAAATCTATTCTACTTATACTTTTAAAAATTGATCTAGTGTGATGATTTGCTTATAACTTAGAAGAATTAGAAAATAATATTTATACACACTAATTAAAATACCACGTGATACTTTCTCTAAAGCACATGCATGTTAATGACATCTTTAGACTTATGGATTCACAAAGTTTAAGTGGAAATATGTATTTAGGTTTAGCATACAAACTAGCTTGGCCAATTTAATACTTAATCATTTATATATTTCTAGTACAATCTGAAGAGTTGTAATCTAGTGGTGAGTTGACTGTCTCAATAAAAAATGTCAGAGAAAATGAAAGAAATTCAGATACCAAGATACTTTCCTTTTTGTTTTGTTTTTTAAGATTTTATTTATTCATGAGAGACACACACAGAGAGAGAGAGATGCAGAGACACAGGCAGAGGGAGAAGCAGGCTCCATGCAGGGAGCCTGATGTGGGACAAGATCCCAGGTCCCCAGGATCACTCCCTGGGCTGAAGGCAGGTGCCAAACCACTGAGCCACCCAGGGATCCTTCCTTTTTGTTTTTAAGTTAACACCCTTTCTCTGCTGTTTTTTAGAGTATCTTGGGTTTTGTCCTATCTCCTTTAAGTATATCCTTTTTTTTTTTTATCCTTAATTAATATTAATAATTTAAGAATGTTTACTGTGTGTCCAGCACTGTATGTGATTTGTGCATTAACTCATTTGATCTTTACAAACCTTATGGCATGCATTTGAGGATTAACCTCCTTTTATAAATGAGAACCGTGAGGCAGGGAGAATAAGGAACTTACCCCAGAGAGATACAGAGGTAACAGAATTCGATTTTGAACCCAGGCAGACTGATGGGAGAGCAGTCCTCTCAGCTGGCACTTTGGGAACCAGCTTCTTAAAGTAAGATTTTCAGTTGCACATGGTGGGATTAATCAACAGCAGACTTGACAACAGAATATGCAGATTGGGCATCCTAACATTGCCCCGTAACTATTTTCATTGCCTGTTAATAAATTCCTATTTCTTTGTAAACACTTGAGTCAATTATTTCAAATGTGCCCTAAATTATTGAAAAGACTGCAGTTACTGAGTCACAAGGACAGAAACACTACTTTGTCTCACTGCAGCCCTGACAACAAGTTATGCTTTATGGGCAAAGCCTTTTATTGTTTTCTGAACTACAACCTATTTTTCTCTTCTTGAATGTTTTATACATAGCTAAAAATAACTTTTAACTCAGAAAGTCTTCTCCCATGTATAAATCAGATGGTTTGCTAAATGGGAGGGATAGGAGGAAGCCACATCTCAGGGTGAAATCAGCAAGAAGCATTGAAATGAGCAAAATGGAACAGAATTCAGAGGCCAGACCAAAGTACTTACTCCTGATTAACCAGGGTTCCTTACAAATAAGGAGCATTGCAGCAGTATAATTAATTACTACTCAATGCAATAAAATTCTAACACAACAAAAGATTCTGTTGTTTCTTGGGATTTCACATACAGTTTATGTAAGGAGATTCACTGTGAAATTACTTCAAATGGAAGAATGTCACTCTATCTGCTGCTCTTGGGTTCCGGAGACACTGCATGAAAAGGCTGTATTTTTTAAATAAAAAGATATATTTACAAAGATTTATATTGATTTCCTTTGCTGATTTAGACAACCTCTTATATGATAAACAGAATTATTCTCACACATGACAAGCACTTACCTGATTTGTCCCTTTCTCCCCCAGAACTTGACACCATGCCTCACATGTAGGTACTCAGTGTTTGTAGGATGGAATTGGAAAAAGCAAGGTGCCTGCCTCTTTGTTTATTAAAAATTAAAGTTCTTGGAAAGCTATATTTTCAGCCCAGATTTACCATGATCATCTAGGTTCTGTGTTTACCAGATGAAGGTCTGCAATTATTACTCAAACACCTCTTACCTCTCCAACAGACATACAGCTATAATATGGGTTAGATGGGTATGCCACTTTCAAAGATGCTTTAGTTAAAACATGCTGGCCACATGACACTTTAGATTTATAAATGATAATGAGACATTGGGGGTCTCCTAGTATAATTCTAGAGGTGGTCTTCTACCTTACGATTTCTCCAGTGAGTCCATTTGGAGGCCAGGCCAACTCCTAGGATTTCACTTCAGGCAGTAGAGATTTGTGTGCTTAATCTCCAATAGAACTTAGTGAGAAGGGAAGTTTAAAATGGCTCTCGCTTAATATATTTAATATTAATTTTTCCAGTTAAAGCACCAACTTTATAGAGGTCTAAAAATGTATATAACAAACTTGATCTCACTACATGTCTTGTTTTTGTTCATACATTCAGTAAATACTAATTAAGCACCTATTATATGCCAGCATAAGGCCACAGGAATGTAACATTGATCAAAACATAGGTCAAAATTTGTGGAGCTTAAATTCTGGTGGAGGAGACAACTACTAAGTAAAATATAGTCTATATGGGATGATGAGAAGTGCCATGCTGAAAATAAAGAAAAGAGGGTGAGATATTGGGAGTATAGGCAGAGAGAGATGTTACAATGTTAAACGGTAAATCAGGAAATGACTCACTAAGAAGGTGACATCTCAAGACTTTAAGAATGGAAAGGAGAAAATTATGCTGATATTTAGGGAAGGGCAAATTCACCAGCAGACTCAAAATCCCCAAAGGAAGGGCACCACTGATTGGGACCACCAGAGAGACTAGCATGCTAAAGAGATGAGAGAAGAGAAAAAGTAAACAAGGTGATCTCAGGGAGGTCAGGAATCCTGGTGATGCTGGGCCTTGTGAGTCCTTGTAAGGACTTTGGTTTTGACACAAAGCAAGATAGGGAGCCACTGGAGGGTCAGAGATGAGGTGCAGCATGATCTAACTTAGAATTTAAGGACCATTCTATTGTGTTGAGAATAGACTGTTGATCGCCAAGGGGAAAAGCAAAGATAAGACAGGAAGTTGCTGCAATAATCTGAGAGGGAAATTATGGTGGCTTGAACCGGAAAAGGGGGTAGTGAGAGGACAAGAAGTGGTCAGATCCCAATATGCTGCTCTGATTTCCACTGCCCAAAGAGAGGGATAGAGAGGAGTCAAGGCCAAGTCGGAGGTTTTTGTCCAAAGAAATGGAAGGATAGAGTTGGCATTAACTAAGATGGGCAAGGCTATGGGAGGTGCAGTTCAAGAGGTCCTTCTTAGACACCCCAGTGGTGTCAAAAGAAGGCAGTTGGATATATGAGTCTGGAGTTCAGGGGCGGGGTCTAGACTGGAGATAAATTTAGTGTAGAAGACCTCTGCTTGAGGCTGGATGAGCTCACCACAGAAGTGACTATAGATAGAAAATGGAAAAAAAAAAAAGAAAGAAAAGGTGCAGGGACAGAGCCTCCAGAGGGGAACAGACTTTTGCTCCAGGAAGTTGTGGGGGATGGAGTGAAATAAGACAAAAGCAAATGCCCTGACCAAGAAAGCAAGTGAGGAGGAGGGAGAAACCAGCTGGTGGAACCTGCTGCTGAGTCATATGAGTTAAGTATTAACACCTCACCAGTACATCTAACAAAGTGAAACTGATTGGTGACTTTGAAAAGAGAGTACGGGTGGGTCAAAGGGTGGAGGTGAACGTGCATTAGAATAGATTCAGGAGAGATGAAGAGGACAAGAAATGGAGAGAGTGAAAATAAACAAGTATCCCAAGGCATTTTGCAAGGTGAGCAAAGAAATGTGGAGGTGATTATAGGCAGAAATGAGTGGGGAGGGCTTTAAGTTGTGAAAAGTACTTCTGTGTCTATATGCTGTTGGAAATGATTCGTGTGGAGAGAATATGAATGATTTAAGAGACAGAGAGGAGACTTGCTGGGGCTCGCCCTTGACCAGGCACGAGGGAATGGGATGGAGAATCCAAATGAGAGGTGACAGGTGGGAGCATGAAGAGCTGACCCAGCAACCAGACAGAGGATGTGGAATACGGATGGGGAGGTGGGTAGTGGGAGTTGTGGAAGATGTCTCGTGATTGTCACTTTTTTCAGTGAAGTAGAAGTCGTGGTCATCCGCTGAAAGTGAGGATAGAGAGGGAGGTAGTGTTTAAGGAGAGTGGAGAAGGTGTGAAATAGCTGTCTGGGAGGATGGGACCGTGAACAGATGATGAAAATATAGTACGATTTTTTGGCAGCATTCAGGGCCCATTTGCGTTCTGTTATCATGAGTTTAAGATAAGCCTACTCAACATGGCTGGGCACAGCCACGCTCGCCTGCAAGTCTCTGAAGGTGGTGTCGAGGAAGAGTGGCCAAGTGAGTGTTTTAAGGAAGGAGAGGGATGGGGGAGCTGAGGCTGTAAGTTGAGAAGTTGGACATGGCAACTGAAAAGTGGTAAAAAAGAGAAGAGGGAACGTGAGAGGGGTAAGAGAGGAGATTGGGAAGCATAATAAATATGTAGGTCCTAGTGAAAGGTTGTCAAAGTAGAGGTCCTAGAGGGAGTAAGCCAGAAAGATGGGGAAGATAGAAAGAGATGAAAACTGAAATGGAGTTTCAGAGGGGTTGCAATGACTGCTAAGGACAAGAGTTAGACAGGCGGTTCTGCAACTTGATCATGCATATACATCCCTGGTTCAGATGCACATTTTGATCCAGTAAGTCTAGATGGGGAGACCTGAGATTCTGTGTTTCTTTCAGGATCCCAGGTGACATAGATGCCTCTTGTCCAGGGATCTCATTTGAAAGACAATCATCTAGAGTGGTACTTCCCAATCCCTTGAGGAGTTTAAAAAATACAGGTGCTAGACCAGTGTTGACCAGTGGATCAGTGTTTCTCTGGGTTAGATTTAATTTCTCTGGATTCGATGTAGAATTGATATATTATGATTGTCCAAATAATTCTACAGTGAGGTCAGGATTGAAAGTCTTTGGCCTTTAAGTGTGAGTATCTTACAGACCAAGTTCATGGCAGGAAGGAGTGTCGTGTAACTGAGAGGCCAAAATGTTGAAAGTGTCATGTTTGTGGTTATTAAAATCATTAGAAATCATGACAGAAAATGTGCTGGATAAAATGACTGTGAGTCCAGAAGTCTGTAGATGACTACAAAAAAATATAGGAAGTGGGTGACAATCTGAAGGCATGAGATTCAAGACAAAGCTGTTTGGAGAGAAGGGTCTAGAATAGGCAAAGCAGAACAAGGAGGACACTTACCAAACCCCAGTCTCAGTGTATGTTGAATTTGGGAAATCAGACCTCCACCACTGGTCTCTGGAGACAACTCCAGAAAAAACACAGTAGCATCATGAAGAGCTGGGTTTAAGTTAAAGAAAAAAAAAATGAAAACAATTTAAAAAGAGTTTGAAATTTTGGAGTATTTTGCTGCTGCATTCCAAAACAGCTTGGAAGGGTGTGGAGACTCGCAGGGTGGGAGATGTGGGTGCACAGAGCAGTATGAGGATTCTAGTGCAGGAGGTGAGTGATGATGACCCGAGCTTCTTGCAGAGATGTGGTCTCCAAGCAGGACGTTGTGGCAGCTGGGAGTACTGGCACGGAGGGGACAGTGGTAAGGGAGTTATCAGAAGGCGGAGGAGCCCATGGCTCATCTCTTCAATCCAGAGCTATTTCTAGTGGTAGCGAACCCTCTGTTTCTTTAAATAAAGGCATTGCAGGTGAGCCCAGAATGGAAAACAGGTCAAAGCAGAGCTTCTCTGGTTAAAGTCAGAGTTGGGGAGGAGGGCAGTGCCCCCCATAGGACCCTGGGGGCCTTCTCAGTACTTCTGGGTTCTTCAGAGGCCCTCAAAACCCAGGTCATAGTCACTGCTCCAGTGCTGGCAAGAGACTTGAGAAAAATGTGGAGCGACGTATTTGAAAGTAAAGATGGTTTACCCAATAATCATGTAGGTCTTTTTAGGTCTTGCCAGTCATGCAGATTGTTCTTTTTTTCCATGTAATAGACTTTCAAATAAACAAGCGGTTTGCAATATCCCTTGGGATGTCTTTATGTCACTTCTGATCAGGTTAACATCACTGTTGTTAACCAATGTGATTTCAATAGAAGAAACTATAGTTTTCAACAGTCATGAATTAGGCCAGATTCTCCAGAGGCAAACCATGAGGCCAAGATTTGAAAGCAAGAGGTTTTGTTTTGTTTTGTTTTGCTTTGCTTTGCTTTGCTTTGCTTTGTTTTGTTTTATGGAAGCATTCATAGGGGAGAGAACCTCATAGGTGAGTGGAGCACGCTGGACAGAAAATGAGAAGCCCAGTAGGTGTGTACATTTAGGTGACACCTCAAAGAGATAGCTTTAGCCTAATCCTGCAGCGAAACTCTGGAGAGGAGCAGCTCAGATTCTGATCCCAACTGGACACAAAGCATATTTCCACACTCATGAGGCAATGGCTAAGCAGGAGGTTGTGGGGCAGGGATGCTGTGAACTTGTAGGCATTTCTGGGTAAAGTCCAGGAGTCTGAGACCCATATTTCAAAGAAAGAGTAGCAATTATGGGTCCTTGAAAGAACAGCAATAAGAGCATGCACACGCGCACACACGCACACACACACACACACACAGTAAATCCAAGACCAACTCGGGGGAGCCCAACAGTTCTTGCTATAAGTGGAAAGCTTTCTTTAGAATGGCATAGATATGCCCAGGTAAAGATTAGATTTAAAAATTGATGCCTGGGGACCCTTGGGTTGGCTCAGTGGCTGAGCATCTGCCTTAGTCTCAGGGTGTGATCCCAGGGTCCTGGGATTGAGTCCCACACCAGGTTCCTCACAGGGAACCTGCTTCTCTCTCTGCCTATGTCTCTGCCTCTCTCTCTCTTATGTCTCTCATTAATAAATAAATAAAATATTTTTGAAAATTAATGTCTGCTTTCAATTATCATCGAAGATATTTAATGATTATTAATATAGTTTGTAGCAGTATGAATTTTGCTACCTTCCCTCTTGCCCTTCTAGTGAGATCATACTACCATACACATATGGCCAAGTTTTAAGAAAATCTAGTTCAATAGATTATGACCATCTGATCAGGTATATCCCGGCATGGCCCTGACTGAAGGTGTTGTCTGTATTTGGAAACAAAATGCACGTTTTAAAACTGCACTGTCTTAGGTAGATTCCATTCTGTTTCTCACTACCATAGTGTAAATACCAGGAATGTTTTGCCATTTCAAAATTTATATCACTACAAATACTTGCTCTTATCTACATCCTCATACGTTTATTTCAGGATTGTTGTTGGTTTTTGTTTTTCCCTTTAAATTCTGGCCTCTCTTCTAAGGATTAGAGGAGCATTATTTTAGAGTCCCTATGTTGGATGTAATTTAGAGCAGTACAACGTCAAACCCACTGACAAGATTTAGAGATTAATTTCCAGCCCTCTTGTGGTGCCTGAGAAACTCCTTAAGATTTTGAAAATGGCAACACTATTGACTCTCTAGTGCTAAAGATTACTTGTATCCATTATCCCATCACTGCAAAAGAAAAGTTTAAGTGAGGCAAATATCAATGTTGTTTTGCTTTATGGGAAAACCAGTGCCTAGGAAAAAAAGGAGCAGCAGCAATTTATAGACTAAGAAATAGTTTACCATCCATAAAGACAGTTTATACAGATATATCTCCCTCCTTTCAATCTCTTAGGATAACATTGCTGTCGCTAAATTGATGTTATTTGCATGGAAAAAATGGTTCAGTAGTTTTGAACAGTCACGTCTTAGCTCAGGTTCCTCAGAAGCAAACCACGAGTCACAGATTTGATGCTAGTGATACACAGAAAGAGAGCTTTGAATATGATGTATATGCTATTTGGATTATATTGAATGTTGGTAGAAAACCTTTTTTTCGTCAAGTATTTTGGCTTAAATGCATCTCCAAATATGTGTTTGCTACATTTTAACATAAGTGCATTTGGGGGGAAATTTAATCCATATGTTTCAGCAAGGTTACACATAAATCATCCAAATGTTGGTTTATTAGAGCTACATGATGTCTAAGATGCCTTTTGAGCTTTTTTAATAGTCCTTACATTCTTTTGTGAAAAGCAGTAAGTTGCCAAGAGTAAACAAATCCAACAGCAAAAGGTTCGAGTTCAGTTTGAAATGCTTAGCCTATTATTTTTGATTGGGTTCTGAACTTGGCAGCGCGCGTTCCCCGTTCCTGCCCGCAGGGCGAAGTGAAAACAATTTGAACACTGTATTTCCCAATTGGTTCATTGACATTCGAGAATAATGGAGTATAGACACAAATCAGCATGTTTGGCAGGTGAGTGATACTTACCATGACCTCAGAAAGTTACTTCCTCCAGGTTTGCCCAAGATCAGAGCGTGAAACGATGTTATACAGATTACGAAACCCAAGTTAGGACAGACAGCCTTGGAGGGACCCGTACTGGGGATTTATCCATTTCTCTTGTGCATCTTTAGGTGGAATGGTTGAAAAATGAAGACATAATTGATCCTGTTGAAGATCGGAATTTTTATATCACTATTGATCATAACCTCATCATAAAGCAGGCCCGCCTCTCAGACACCGCAAACTATACTTGTGTTGCCAAAAACATCGTTGCCAAGAGGAAAAGCACGACTGCAACCGTCATAGTCTACGGTGAGTGAGCTGTCCGGGTCTCAATCTAGTTCATGTCAAATTAGTGTTTCTCATTTTAATTTAAAATAGCCAGGAGAGGCCCCTTTTTGGTCCCCATCGCCCCTCTCTCCCAACTTCTGGCTTCGACAGGGAGGTTTACCTGCTTCCCTGATACTCCTAGAAAGACAAGACTTGGACGTTCCTAGCCCTTGGCCAGTCCTCTTACGGGAAGATGAAGGAAATCGGCCTGAGGCCTGCACCGGAGCCGGCCGACGTGCTGCCTCTCCAAGCCCTCCTCTCCTCTGCGTACCCTGGACCACCCATCCAGAGCAGTGGATGATGGTGATGCCGAGGTAGCCTGCTCCTACTCACTCAGGAAAACTGGAGCTGACCTGTTCCCCGAACACATCAGAGCAACGCTGACTTCCTAGAATTTGCTCACACGCTCCATCAGGGGTACTTCGAGTGACTGCAAGCCCTGCTATCGCTGTGGTCCTCATCCTAACCGTGTGGCAAGGTCCAACAGAATGATTTCTTCTGGAAGCATCCCTTCCTCTCTCTGGCCTATAGCCCAGCTCATCTCTGACTGGGCCTAGCCTTTCTCCAGAAATACTCAGCAATTCCACACTCACATTGGCAGTAGCGCGTGATGCTTTTATTTCTCTGCACGCTCTCGTGCTCAGGTGTCTTCCATTCATTCGACAGGTATTCATTCTACAGGTAGTTTCATTTCCCAGGCGGTGTGGTAAGCTCCGTTACCGACTGAGACCACTCTATGGATGTATTTCTCACAGTGGTGGACATTGAGGAGGTCCTCATATTCTTGATGACTTATCATGTCAGAGGTAACCCAACAACCCTGGGAAGTATTTTGAAGGTCTGCCACCCCTTAAATGATATGCCCATTGTCACACCACCCACTTAGAACTTAAGGAAGCTTTTCACAGCTGTGTTAGTGTTAAAGGACATTCCAGGGGCCTTGGGGCCTTGGGGCCTTGGGGCGACTCTGTGAAGGAGGGGCAGCCACGGGCAAGTATCTGGCTCGTGGGACTTCCTGCAGATCTGGTGGTGTTCCTCATGCCCTAAGGAGTTATGAGAAACAGGAGCCGCCACGATGTTCCAAAGGCTGAATATTGTGACGCTTTAAATCTCTCATTTTCATTACAAGACAGGTACATACTATATTTTAATCCTCTGAATACTCTGAGGCTTAATTTCCTCATCAGGATAATGGCTCTGTTAAATTGTAAGCAGTTGCCTCTCTTCAGCCACAATGAAATGATCCCTCTTTTTGTCTTTCTAAACTGGCTGAAGGACTTGATTAACAGCATTTGAAGTGCAGAAAAGAAACAGCACAGCACAGCCCATAGGAATCATAGGTAACTAATGACAGCCTCTATACATGCAAATCTCTTTTCCTAATGGATAGAATGCTTTCAATATCTATAAATAGAAGCTGAACATTGTTTTTTGAAAGAATCAAACACAAGGAACTTCAGCATTTTGAGTTCAAAAAACAGCATTGGACTAGTGGACAGGAGTCTTATGCTCTAGGACTGGTTCTACCACCAATTGACCTTCAGTTGGTCACTTGACTGCATGCTAGGATCCCGTGTCTCCTCTGTCGAATGAGAAAGTAAGTCTAGGACTTTCACATTCCTTTTTTTTCTTTAGAAGTTTGTGTTTATTCATTTCTTGTTAAAATCTACCAGAGCAGTACACGTGTACTGTAATCCCAAATATTGGCTTGTCAGTGTGCTAGTAAGCAGTTTATACTGACAATTCCATGACATTTGGGTATTTTTTTGGTGTTTTTTTTTTGTTTGTTTTGTTTTTTTGTGACATTTGGTTTTGTAAAGCTGAGCAGGTTAGGTTGCTCTTTGGAACACTAACTGAAACTCAACCTATCAACCAGCTGTCCTTTTCATGGCCCCATAAAGTAAGATGTCCAAGACTCAGAGATGAGGCTCAGCAGAAGTCCACAGCAAAACATATACATCTAATGAATATTTCATTTTTAAGTCTGTTGTGTATATTTATTTTTGTTAGTATCGTTTTTAGATTGCAAAAATGTATCTGGTATAGAAAATTTTGGAAACACAGAAAAGGTCAAAGAAGAAGATGTCCATAATCCTGTCATCTTGTCATCCAGAAATAGCTTTCAAAAAGATTGATATACATAAGACTGGCATTTTCTATGCACAGATAAGATTTTAAAATAAGGGGTATAAATATATTTTTTACTTACAATGTAATGTTGAAATACTCATATATTATTAAATAGACTTCTGTAGGGAAATCCCTGGGTGGCTCAGCGGTTGGTGCCTGCCTTCGGCCCAGGGCCTGATCCTGGAGTTCCGGGATTGAGTCCCTGCATGAAGCCTGCTTCTCCCTCTGCCTGTGTCTCTGCCTCTCTCTCTCTCTCTCTCTCTCTCTCTCTCTGTGTCTCATAAATAAATAAATAAAATCTTTAAAAAATTTTTAAAAATAAAAAATAGACTTCTGTAGCACCGTTTTTAATGGCTGCCTACATGTCAATCATATGAACATGCATTTACTTTACCACTTTCCTATTGTTGAATATTACAGTTGTTTACAATTGTATATCTTTTTTACAGAAAATAACTCTGCAATGTCTTGTCTGTGTCTATATGTATAACACATTAACGATGATTTCCCATTGCATGAGTTTCTAGAAGAGGAGATGTCAGCTGTATGAAGTACACCATATAAACACTTCGCCTATAAGGTGCTGCCTGAATGTCTAGCACTCCCATTTATGATCAAGAGACAGACACTTATTTTAGTTGTGTCAGGTTTTAACTACCAGCAAATAATTTTTGTTAGAAAGTGCTTCATTAACAATAATTTAATCTAAACTCACATTATTTAAGTACTAAAATATATCAGAGTATTTTCTAGAGGGAGATGTCCAGAGGTAAATAGTGAACATGGTGTTAGAATGTAGATTTTATGATCATACCTATACTGAACTCTCCATCAAACACCATAGCTAGCCTTTACATACAGCATGAATGTCCATTCAATCACAGAAACAACTTGCCAACTTAGTCAAATAGCTGCTCAATTAGTTTAAAATCTAGCAATATTAAGACCTTATTTTTTAACCAGGTTCACTGGATTAGTTAATGAAACTGACTAAAAGTCCTTAAAAGGTTGTGAAGTTTACATGTGCTAAAGAAAACTAATTGGTCATCTGCTATTATGAAAAAGCTACATGATTTCATTCCGTTCTCATGCTTCAGATCCACCTGCAGTCTTGGCATAATGATGTAAACATTTATTATTTGAGATAAGCTGTCAAAAACAATTTTTGGAGCTTGACTAGGTAAGGGGAATATATATATTTTTAAAGAACACTAACCAAGAGAAATAGAACACAGTTCTATTTACTTTTCTGAGTAGGTGAGTAAATCTGGGTAATTCATTTTATTTATCTCTATGCTTAGATTCTTCTGCTCTTTAATAATATTTGGAATGAAATGATGCCCTAGCTCTCTTCAGGCTTTGAAATGTTAGATTTTTTTGATGGTTATTTAGCAGGTGAGTTTTTCTTTATGTGTTGTGTATGGTTTGTGCGTCTGTGTGTGCATGAACACACATTTAATCCACATTTTATATTTACCTCCTTCCAGTCAATGGTGGCTGGTCCACCTGGACAGAGTGGTCTGTGTGTAATAGCCGCTGTGGACGAGGGTATCAGAAACGCACAAGGACCTGCACCAACCCAGCACCACTCAATGGTGGTGCCTTCTGTGAAGGCCAGAGTGTGCAGAAAATAACCTGTACCACCTTATGCCCAGGTAAAAAAAACAGTGTTCTCGTTCCAAATGTGTCCTCCCATTCTAGGAGTACATTTTAGGGGATTTAAAAGAAGCCTTATTCTTGACCTGAATGTATGATAAACATTATTATTATCCATCATACCATTCAATGCTTACATTGCTGAGAAGTCAAGTATTACCCCGCATCAAACAGTACTTAACTTTATTACCCAAACATGCACAATAGAGTAAAACGGGAGATTAAACACTTCCGAACATAATCCCTATCTATTAGTCAACAAAACTGCTGGAGCCAAGATTATAAATTCTATAATTCAAGAGATTTAGGCAGCATGGAAAGCCACACATTTTAGGAATAACAACCCTTGATCTTCAGAGAGTCATGGAAATTATTGGAATTAAAACTTAGAAAATGTTTTAGACTTATATTTGTTATTTGGTGTCAGTTTCTGGGTGAGGGCAAATAAAACATTTGTAAAGAATTAAAAGGAAGGCAAAGCTTTGTGACACATGGCCTAATGGATTTTGAAATGACAATACAATCAGCCCTTTATTATCTGTACATGTTGGACACATATTTTTGTGAGTTATTTGCAGTGGTACCTATAGCGAGATTGCATCCTCCTGCCGCTGAGCATCTTTTCGTGCTGTCTCATATTGTCACTAGCTCTTACCCTAGGCAAATTAAAGGTAATATTTGCCAAAACTAAAACTAAAACCAATAAAATGCTTAACTATATAATATATTAAAAAGTTAAGCTAAAATTATTTTGAAATAATCCATATATTTAGTGCATTCCATTGGGGTAGCTGTTATGTTGTCAATTTCATTATGCATTCATTTGTATTTTATTTTTTTATGATTTCAGCCTCCTTACTTTCTTTTATTTAGCCTTTGTTTTGTCTTATTCATCCTCTAATACACATTTTCTCAGAGAAGGGTGTAGGAATGAGCTGGAAGAGAAAAATACAATCTATATTTTATATTGCCAAGTGTCCATTTTCAAATATCGAAACAGTATCCCACACTGAATCCTTTGAGAGATTTTTATGTAATAAATTTTGACACTTACCTAGATTTGGAAGTTCAGTATTTTACCCTGTACTCTCCTATATTTTATCTAAGTGTTGACTTCCACAATTAAAAATACATTGAGCATTTTGAGTTGAAATAGAAGTGTGTGTGTCTGTGCACACACGTGTGTGTGTGTGTGCACGCATGTGTGTGTGTGTGTGCATGTTGGGATGATCTAGGTCAAAGTAAATGTCTTTTCTCCAAATAGCTGGGAGTTGTTTCAATAGCCAACTCTAAATGATTGAAATATTAATACTGTCATCATTTTTTTCATATGGGCATGTTTATATCTCCATACATATTATACCTAATATATTTACACAATAATTTGAATATGAAATCATATAGATTTCCCAACTATGTAGACTACTAAAATTGATATAATTTCTATGAATATGGAAGTGTAAAATATTATGTATATTAGATGTTCAATAAATGATGTTTGGCATTGTTTTATATTGAATTCTAGATAATCATAATTAATCATGTATTTCAGGACTTTTTTTTTACTTAACTACTTTTTTAATATTCTTGTCCTATTTATGTAAGAATTTTTAAAGGATGCATTTTAAGCATGACTTAAGTGAGATTTAATGTATTTTTTTTAGCTTGTGTGTTCTTAATATATATTGTACATATATCAGTTCAGTATCATTGAGATTACTGACAAGCCAGCAACAAAACTTAGTAAGAAAGTAAGTCAATTCTAAATGACTGAATCACAGCAAAAAATTAGGAATCTGCGTAAATATTATTTGTAAAATAAAAATAAAAATATATATAATCAAATAATGGAATAGGATTATCAAATAACAATGAAAAATAATACAGTCATTTCAACAAAGCATTGCAAAAGGTCTCAACAGAATCAAGCAGCTTGAGTAAAAAAATAAAATAAAAAGTATTTAAGACATGGATGAATAGATGAATGAATGGATGGATAGATAGATAAATGATAGATATGGATGGATGGATGGATGCATGCATGCATGCATGCATCAGTGAGTGGATAGACAGATTTCTTCCCCATTGTACCAACCTCTTCTCCATATCACCACATAGGTTTACTTGCACTGTCCACATAACACTTAACGCATAAAGAAATCTTGGATCCATAAAGAGGTCCCCTAATTTTCAATGCAAAATCCAAAAGCTTCCCTTTGTAACAGAAAAAAAGGGCATCATTGTGATCTACTTTATGTGCCTCCTGGTCCTCACCAGCTCCTGGTGGACAACTTTGGTTTCTCTGTCTCCCTTTGAGTGATTCCTTGGCAGTCACTAGTCAGTAAGGAAACAGTCACATACACCCACTAAGAAAAGTTCATGGAGCCCTGATGATGTACATAGAGCACACTCACTTCCTGCAGGGTTATGACTGCAGTACTCCTTGATGAGGCATTTTCTTCTGTTTTCTGTTTTGTTTTATGTATACTTGATCTCTACTCCCTTCTCCCATCAAGTAGCTGTTTCTCCCTCTGACCTTATGCTGGTTTTTGTGTGTATGTGTGTGTGTGTGGCAGTGGATGGCAGGTGGACTTCATGGAGCAAGTGGTCTACCTGTGGGACCGAGTGCACACACTGGCGCAGGAGGGAGTGCACGGCGCCCGCCCCCAAGAATGGAGGCAAGGACTGTGATGGCCTCGTCTTGCAATCCAAGAACTGCACTGATGGGCTTTGCATGCAGAGTAAGTCAATTTGGGCAAACAAAAAATAGGTGCGAGGCCTAAGGTTTAACCATTTGAATTTCATGGAAATATTAGAGATAAAGAATTCTGAACAACAATTAAAAATGTAGTAATATGCCAGTGTACTAGCTCTGTCTCAGAATTGAAAGAACTAATCTCCCAGGAATCAGAAAGAATAATAACTGCCCAGTTAACAAATGACATATGCAGTATTGCTTTCTCATAAGCAAAGAGTGATTTAGTCATATCCATGGGGAAACTGTCACTCTTTCCAGACCAGGGAATCATTACTTAGTTTTATTAGATTGCATAAAAGGGCACCCTCAACTCATAGTAGAATCATATGACTTCGAAAAGTAGGCTATTTATTCTTAATTTGTGGCCATTACTGAACCAATGTCCATGAATGTAAGATACATATAAGGAACAGGAAATGGTCCTGCAGAAGATTGACCAATTTATAGCAAATGCTTAACGGGAGCACCTCCACAAACCCTTGAAAATGCTAGATTTGTGTTAATGTTTGTTTAAAGGAAATGATGTTAATAAAACAAAAATTTTATTTTATTTTATTTTATTTTTTAAACAAAAATTTTAAAAGTGGGTGTAGAAGATTGGCTCAGGAATATAATGGAAGTATAGGCTAAATATTCCCCATTTTTCATGACTTTTTTTCTTAGCTTTTCTTAATGAGATGGTAGTTTGATTTCCATACTCGCAAACTTTTACCCCTTTAATTGAGGAGTCCTTAAGTATACAAAATTTACCACCTTATGTGACCATGGATTAAGGTAGTAAAAATTATTCTGATATCACACCTATTCATATGAATGGATCAAACAATGTGCTATCTTTGGATCTTCACTAATAGTGGCCAGATGTAGCCATTTATTATAACATATTACGAATTGCTTGCAGAACACAAGCAACTACATATATTTGTGTAGAATTATTTATATTTGTCACCTAAAAATAAAATATTTTACTTTCACCACATTTATGAAATTCTGTTTACCTTCCAGTGTCTATACACATAAGGACCTTTGAAAAGAAACCTTCCTTAAAATAAAAATAAGTAATTATACTTGCTGACAGAATAAAAATCCAACAGGCTTCTTATTTTTCTGTCCACAGTATGTTGCATTCTTTGAGAACTGACTGCTGCTGAGTGTAAAGCACAGCTTCTGGTTATGATTTTCAGACTGCTACTGTGTATCTCACCAAGTTTGTATTAGAAATGCAAGAATGAAAAGAATATAGCTGTTTTCCTAACCATTAATCCAGAGATACAGGATTTGTTCCCGTAGGCATGAGTTTGGGTTGAGGATTAAAATAAAAACATAGCATGCACCAAGTTATTCTTTTTTAAATGTTTTTATAATTTAATATTCTTCCTTTAGTGGTGACCAAATTGATTCATGTGGTCAAAAGGTAGCAATATTTGAAGTCTCTCTCTCTCTCTCTCTCTCTCTCTCTCGCCCCCCCCCAAACCCCCCCCCCCCCCCCCCGCCCCTCATCTCTCTCTCTTTCTCCCTCTCTCAATACTGTATTTCAACTTTGGGTAATCTAAAACCTCCTGCTTCTATTGTGCATATTTTAAAGTTCCCAAAGCAACCTATTTAACAAGAACTACAATGCTGCAAGATGGAACTTAGGGCCTTTAATTGGTCACACAAAATGACATATACTAAATTAAGACATTTGTCAAATACAAACATGAAATACTCAAATTAAGACTTCCATGACATAGCATCCCCTTAGCATCTAGTTTGTTTCTTATGTCACTAATAGAATTTTTCTTATGATTGGATATTTGCCAGTAATGATGTCACGAAGTAGTTGTATAAATCGGGAAGGGGTACAAGGCTACAACAGAGAGTTTTGTTGTTTTTTTTCTGTTTATTTTTTTATTAAGTCTCTTGTTAGGGCAGCCCTGGTGGTGCGGCGGTTTAGCGCCGCCTGCAGCCTAGGGTGTGATCCTGGAGACCCTGGATCGAGTCCCACGTCAGGCTCTCTGCATGGTGCCTGCTTCTCCCTCTGCCTGTGTCTCTGCCTCTCTCTCTCTCTCTGTGTCTCTATGAATAAATAAATTTAAAAATCTTAAAAAAAAATCTTTAAAAAAAAAGTCTCTTGTTAGACTGCAACATTTGAGTGTTTGGATTAAAACCAGTTAGTTCAAAAGCTATTTCCTTTTACAATTCTGATTTACTATCATAAGATCCCATACTAAGTCAGTGAACTCTTTCATCTGCCCTCCTAGGTCTACTCTCATGCAACAGAAAATTGTGACCTGTACTATTGATTTCCTCAGTGATAAAAACCACAGAGATAGATAGTGGTGCACTGTGTAATTATAGTATTTTACAGTGAAAGTTACAGTTTCTACTCACCAGTAAGCTGGGTCTTTCTTGCATAGCATTGCACCAAAGTTTTACAAAGAAATAGTACCACTCTTCGTCCTTATTTTGGAAAACAAAGGCCTTCTAATAGTGAAAGTACCCAACTTTGCAAGATGGATGTGGTCTATATTAAGAAATGGAATGGAGGTAGTAAATAGCCAGAAAGTTGCAATTGACAATTAGGGATTATCATTTAACATTTATTTACTTTAGGAGAATTAGTGTCTTTGATGCATTAATAGTCTTTCATTAATATTGCAATGTTTATCCCAAAACAAAGCTAGTTACCATTGAACCAAGTATACAATATCCCTGAAATTGTATTCATAGTTGAAATTTTATACAAATGATTGTGATATAAATGTAGACATATTGCCAGGTAGGAGAAATTCAGGTCAGTCAAATTCAGAAATCTAAATAATGTAGTGCTGTAGATTTTAAAAGGCAAATTGATACTTAAGAGCAATACAGTATGAAATATGTAGAAGATATTACTGTCAAGGCTTATTCAAGTAATGTGTCCAAAGCAGTCGTATTCAGGCACATTTCTTCCTTAACACCTCCCTCAATACAAATAATTCTGACTCAAAACAGGTAGAAATATTGGGTAAGATATTAAAACTTAAAAGACATATACACACATATATGGAGTGTATATATATATATGTGTGTGTGTGTGTGTGTGTGTGTCTGAGAGAGAGAGAAAACGAGTCAAGTTTGAAGGAAAGATAGAGAAATCCTCAAATCCTGAAGATAAAGTATGGACTCAAAACTAGAAAGGATACCAGACTAATCCAGAGGAGTATTGGCCATGATGTAGCTCCTGGGGATTGGAAGTTAGAGTTTTTGTTTTGGCACAGAGGCAGAGACCCAGAATTTGCAAAGCCTGAGGCCAAGAGTTAAAATCTAGAGCTGTAAATAAAGCTGGATCTCATAAATTGCTGCTCCCGCTGTGAAAAACAACTAGAACATTTTTGTTCACCGACCCAGGGAAGCCACAGGAAGATTCATGGCAGAGAAAATCAAAATGAAATCTTCACTTAAATAAAATCTATAATAAAACCACAGTCCTACACCCAGATCTGCTATGGAATCTAAGATATAGTACTAATGAAATAAAAAAACAAAAATATATGTAATTAACCTAATTGGTGAAACTTCAAGGGTACCAAAAGAAGCAAACAATAAGCCATTCTCCTGAGTTCTTTCCACAACCTAAGTTCATTGATCTATGACAAAAATTTCCTGACTCCTGGAAATGAGATTACAATATCTCACATCACCCAAGGGAACAGTCTACTGCAAGAGAGAGTGCACAGCACAGTAAGTGGGTTAGTTAGCACTCACATAACATGGATTCAGCAATCTGAGTGGGACTATACAGTAAATAAAAGTAAAAAGACAAACTATAAAATGCATATAAGCACAAATGCAAGAATAGACTATTATAAAAAGGACAGACAGATTTGGAGAGAAATCAAATGGAATGCCTAGGAAGGTAAACAATTAAAAGTTAAAACTCAGTGGGAGGTTAAAAATCAAATCAGAGACAACTTTGGATAAAGCTGAAGGGAAAATTAGTAACCTGGAATGTAGATCCCATAAAACTTCTCAGAACACAGGAAAGAAAGATGAAGTAAGTGATTATGTAAGAGGGAGGTTAAAGCATAATGTAGAATAGAATGAGAAAATACAGATTTGCTCAAGAGAGCAAAATTTATTTATTTTTTTAAAGAGATTTTTTTTTAATTTTTATTTATTTATGATAGTCACAGAGAGAGAGAGACAGAGACATAGGCAGAGGGAGAAGCAGGCTCCATGCACCGAGAGCCCGACGTGGGATTCGATCCCGGGTCTCCAGGATCGCGCCCTGGGCCAAAGGCAGGCGCCAAACCGCTGCGCCACCCAGGGATCCCAAGAGAGCAAAATTTAAAAGATTGTCAGACAATCAAAAATAGGGCTTACAATTCAAACTCTTACAGAGTAAACTACTAAAAATATAAAATAAAAATTGATTCTTAAAAAAAGAGAGAGAGGCCAATGAAGAGGCATAAAATGAAATGAAAATAAGATGGAACTAAATTATAGATGACCTTCACAGCATATGGGAAAGTGTGTTCTGAGTTAAAATTTTCTAATTTATGCATAGTGTTCAGTAAAAAAAAATAAATAACACTATTTGCATTAAATTCTCTTGAGGCAAGTTTACCAATTAAAATATTAAGACTGACTACACACATAAAAGATGGTTGTATAAATTCAGAGTAAGATTTTTAAGGGCAGAAAAGAAACAACAAAAACCCATGATAAATGAAAACAATTCTTAAGATGGCATATACCATGGATCATCATATGTGGGGAGTAATAATGTAAATCAGTTAAATTTACCTGTTAAAGGAGTTCAAAATTGTAGTAGAAAATCCCATTTTATACTCTTTAGAAGAGACATACTTAAATCCATAATTATAGAGAAAGATTGAAGGCTAAGAAGTAGAACTTAAAGTATACTTCAAACTTTATTTCAAAATGTCCAGTTAATAGCATTGACTATCTAATTAGGACATTATTAATTCAGTTTCATCTCCCATTATGCCTAAGTAACACATATCTGAGATTAAACCAATCATACTCGTAGTTTTAATTTAGGTTTTTGTTTTTCTTAGACTCTATAGTCTAAGAATATTCAATTTTCTATTGAGGAATTAATCACAACTTTTCTAAGTCATTTGCCACACTCTCAGTTTTGTGTTTAAGACACCTTTGAAAATATGTATGGTTCCCCAGGGCCAAATGAAATTTTAATCGAAAGTCTTCAAGGGTTTCTTACAAGATTATTGGATATTTTAAAGTCATAATAATGCTAAATGTTAGCAAATGTGCAAAGTGAAGTGTCTCGTATTTTGCTAATGGGGATACAAATTTTTATGATTGATTGGGGAAGCAATTTGACAATCTAAGTTAAGGGCTTTAAAATTGTTTATTCCCTTTGGTCCAGTAATCCTACTCGAATGAATAAATTTTAAGAAATTAATATAAATGCCTGAGAAGATATATGCCAAATATGCTCTACATTCTTTGTAATTTATTATAAAAAATGAAAAACCTGAAAGTCCAGCATTAGAGCAGTGGTTAAGTAACAATATGGCAGTTACATAAGGTGGAATATCATATAGCCACTAAAATGTTTATGATGGTTTAACATGGAAAATCAGAATATGGGTTTACACATACATTTAGTCACAACTATGTAAAAGTAATCTTAGGAGAAAGATGAATAAAATGTATGCATTTATTTTTGGCTAGGAAGTTTGCAAGTAATTTCTTTCTTTTTCAGTATGCTTTTTATTCACCATGTTCTTTATACTTGGCTTTTCATTATGCTTATAATTGTAAATGACTTTCTAAAAAAAAAGATGTTGAAGATTGGCTAGAACAACTGTATGATCCTGGAAACAAGAATCTTGGGATTTGAGATATAGCAATAACACTGACTTGTCCTGGAAAATTGGTCCCATTGATTCAAATTAGATTTGATTCAAATTCGATTACCAAAATAGTATTTGCATAAAACATTTGCAAAAACCCTAGTTGCATAAAACCCTGGGTGGAAAGAGTTGCTTACAGCCAGTAAGTCAAGGGTAGATATAAGAGGATTTCGAAGACATGGGGATTTGGAACTGAGTTATAGTTTTGCATTATTTCCCAGTTGCCTATTATATACATATCACTCTGTCCTTGCAAGCATGCTTATTCTTAAACTGTTTGATGAATTGGATTCATTATGTGATACTGTGTAATTTCATTTGTGAAACAAGGTCATGGTCTTTAAGCAATTTCAGAAGCTCCACTAAATTTTTTAGGCCATCCATACACATTAGTTGATACTGAAGTATAACATATATCATGTATATGTTACATTGGATATACACTCATTGGCCTGAAAAAGTAGTTCCTACATTGGAGACCCTACATTCAAATTAAGAACTTCAAAAAATTCACTAGAATGTATTATTAAGGAAGACATCAGAGTCAATTTTTGTCCCAGAAAGAAGTTGGACCTTTTTAGTTTATGAGCACATTGTTAATTTTAAAAAATAAATTAAAGAACTGGAGACTTTAGGTATGCTAAATGGTATAGATTGCATCGAACAAGAAAGGGTACACGACTTGGAGTGTTTTTCACTATCGAACATAACTAAAAACACATGCCTAATATGAGAAATTTAACAGATTTCCTCATTTTTACTTAATAATACTACAGAATAGTGTATATTATTCAGAAGGCAGTATTGGAAGATCCATTATGCATTATGCTGTCTGACCATTTAGGCTTCTTTATATCGCTTCTAAAATTATATAAAAGCAGTCCTTGTTTCTACAATACAGTTTTGAAATTGGATTTCCATAAAATGGTTCCAGGCATAGAGAGAGAGAGAAGCCGGGGGTGGGGGCGGGGGAGTTATTGAGAGAACAATGGACACAGAGAGAGATATAGACAAAGAAAAAAGCACTTGAAAACCTCCAAAAATGCTAAGCCAATAACTATGTTTACTTTTTATGTTGAAATACAATATTACCAAGACCTAAACCTTTTAACTTTTATAATCTCTGTGATGAATTTCTGGTAAGATCTATTTTGCTGTGGTTGGCTTAATCCATACTGAGCTCTTCTTCTAGAAAACAGCAATCCAAAACTACATATGCAGCCTGGCCCAAAAGTGGTGTTTTATATGTATTTATGAGTATACTCAGATTATTACATGACTGCAGCTATTGCTGTGCACTTTAGTGTTTAATCCTATTCGAAGATTAGAGTCCCACACAGGGATATGTTACAGTTCAAATCTGAATTTAGAATTACTTCTTGCTGAAGATGGTTTATGCCACAGTAGACAAATTAAAAATAACAATTTACAAATAAGAACTGCCTGGAATTGTGTCTGCATCAGTGAACTTCCTGACTTTGGGAAATTAAAATGTTATGCAGTCTGCAAATTTAGCACTCTCCTCACATTAAAAAATTTGCACGTCACATAGCTCTTCCATTAATTCTCACATACAGAGGAAGTGGCACAACTCTGTGTAAATTGTGGTGTGGACACACTGCATACCAGGACCCCTGGAATCCTAGGTGCATTTAATGTGGGGAAATAATTTACCTTACAAGTAGTCTCTTCTTGACTTGAGAATGATGTGTTTATAGCTGCCGTGGTAGGCATTTGAGAAGGTGCCAGTCAGTTTCCAGTGAGATTCTTGTCAACACAGCAATTTGATAGGAAAGCGTAATTGTGAGTGTCAGACAGTGAGTGCTTTTATCTACAGTTTGGAAGAGGCTGATGTCATAGCTGTGTTTGTATCATCCTTGATATGCGTGGAGTCCCAGCTGGCAAATAAATATTCTGAACGCGGACTGGCTGCCCTACACAGTGCTCTGCGTCTCCGGTATAGTAAGTGCGGTTTGCTTTAGCCTTTTTCCCTTCTGGTAAGACATTTTCCTGTTTTTGAAAGCAGGGATGTGGTTAGAAAGTTTAGCCCACGGAAACCTGCTGAACACCTATGGTGCCCCAAACAAATCAGTGTGAGAGGACAAGTGCAAGGTCTTCAGCTTCTAGGACAGAAAGGAAACTCCAGGGAAATCCAGAAGGGTGCCAGCTTTGACAACCACAGCAAAGCCTAGGTTCTTCCAAGGTCACATCGGTGCCGGGCCAGGGCTTTTGCTTAAGTATTCCTTTTGCCTAAAAATCCAGCAGATAGGGTAATGTTATACTACAAATCAGCTTCTGCTTCCAGACTCTTCCTCATTTTACTTCTTCTGTCAGATATCTTCACCACCATGAATTATAACATCATTGCCTTTGAATTGGATAGTTTATTATTCTTCAGGAGCATTGATGAGGATAGAGCCTATTGCATTAGAAACACTTGGGCAGCCGATTGCAGGTTTGATTTTACTCAACTGTTGGGTGAAATTTTAGACGTTTCTTCATCTACTGTGAGTCACAATGATAAGGCTTTTACATCCTGCTGTTCGTTTTCAGAAGGGCGTGGTTGTTACCACAGAAACAGGGCTGTGGATGAGTTTCTTGAAGGGAGGCCCACTGTCCTGTGAGGCTGGGGAGGGGGGAGGAGTACGGTGGCAATTTAGGTAACTGACATCAGTGATAAGCAAATGTTCTTTTCAATTTTTGTTGTCATGTCCTAGGATTTATGTATTCATTTATTTGGAATTCCTTAAGCCCCTGTCAATAAATAAACCCTCAGAAGAGTGGTAAATTATAATAAATGACCATGAGTGTCTTTGACAGACCTGACCTTTGACATCATTAGTGCAGTCCTGATGGGCTTGCTAGATAAGAACCAGCCTTAAAGGAAAAAAACAAAATCTGGACATGTTTATTTTGAATGGTCCTTGAGATTTTTAATAAGAACATTTGCATTGAAGAAATGTGAGAAAAATCATATATTTTAGCAGTCTGTAAAGCCACTGGCAAAAAGAAAGATCAAGCATCCAGGTCAAAGAGAGGGGAAAATCCATAGGGAATGGGGATTTTTCTAATGCTAGGATCATCAAAATAAAGACAGATCTAAGGAAGTGGTTTGGTATACTTCAGATGCCATAAATATGCTAAAACTAACCAGAAACTTGATGATTTGAAAACTTGCACTTTTATAGAACACACTTAATGTTCTTATAAACTATAATTGAGTTATATCATATTTATGACTTACATACTAGCCCCCATATAAGATACAAATTAATCTTCTAATTTATTTAATCCTCATGGTATCATAAGATCTATATACATGTATTAAGGTCATAGAAGCAGCTCTGTATTGTAATATATTGAGTAAACCCTGAATGCAAGCAGGAACACCTTATAAAACTCTACCCATCTCCTTTCCGTCTAGATATTTGTCTAAATCTGAAGACTGTTTTAATTCCCAGATATGTACATCTAAAGTTTCCTTGTAGGTGTTTCTTAAATCTGCCTCGGGGGTTCTCAAACTTTGAAAGGCATAAAAATTATTGATCCATTAAAAAAATTACTGTATCATATATGTTTTAACTTAAAGAAATGTCAGAATTAATTTTTAATTTTATTCACTTTCCATCTCCTGTACCAACCTTAAGCCCCAGCATAAGTTGCTTTTGATTCTAATCTACTGTGATCCACTGGCCTACCTAAAGCAAAATGACTTGTTTAAATATAACTAAACTCAAAATACACCAAAAATAACCTTATAAATTGAATATTTGCTAATTGTCTAATAAAAATTATCTTGCAAAGAAGGAAATAGAGGCATAGAATCAAAACAGCCCACAAGTTAGCACGGGAGCCAACATTAAGAACCCAAATCTGGCTCGTGGCGTAGTTAGTCTCCATGCGGTGTCTTGGATGCTGGAAGCAAGTGGTTGTCAGCTTTTATTGCTCTAAAATATGATTTTCTTCTGATGTGTAGTGTCCCTGCAATTATGGGTGTCTATTCCATTTTCCCCCCATTGGTGTCTTTTTTGAAGAGAATGATGTTTCTCCTTTGGATATTTATTTAGTGTAATTATTGCACCAAATATAGTGGGATTATCATCCACGAACAACTACATCATTCCAGCACGGTTCTCCAGTTACATCAGAGTAGAAACCCGAGTTCAGTGTACCTCTTTGCTTGCCCCATACTTGAAACAAAAGATGCTGTTTGGAAGTTGTTTCCTTTAAGCATGAAAATCTCTCTTATTTTAGCCTTCTCATGAATATCAATGATCGCGTTTGCAATGAAGAGGTGTTTTATAGCTTAATTAGCATTAACTCATTCAATAACTGAATTGCAAATTAAGCCATGAACATATCAAGCCCTTTTCTACTATATCCTTGTCTCTCCTCATTTAAATTTGCTAATTAATGCCTACACAGTACCTACATATATTGTTGAGGCTGTAGCCAGAGAACTGGGTTCTGACCCTTGCCTTGCTGGTTCACTGGCTTGATGATGTTAGGCAAGTCCCTTTGCAATTCTATGCTCTGACTCCTTAGTCTGCAAACAGAAAAGAGTTAGAATAGGAAATTCTAATCAATGATCTGTTTTAACTCCCAGGAGTTTGTGAGTTAGGAAGGGCATAGACTTGATTTTGAGGAATTTAAACCTGTCCGGTGATGCTCAGTTTTTGGCATTTCTCACACTAACGTAGTTGCTGGATAATTTTTTCTTTTAAAATATTACTTATTGCACAAAAGCAATTTGTATTCTCTTTCTTAAAACAACTAATTCTAAGTTCATGATGATCATTTTGGCTATTGTCTATTATCTATTCCATATGAAAAGAAAATTTTTTACAAGACTAGAAAAATCAAAGCCATTGCTGTTTACTGGAGACATGAAGACTTATGTATAGTTTCTGGCTTTGTTTCTGAGATTTCCCAAATATAAGCCCACCAAATAGACTATGTGTAGGCATGTTATTGCACAATTATGAGCCATGTACTTAAGGATAACTTGATGTTGCTACAGTATAAAACCAAGGTGAGTTTGCTTTCCTTTTTAAGATACATGGGTGTGGGCTCTCATCTTTTATGATAGTGGAACGTCAGCTGAAAAATATGGGCAACCCCACCTCCAGTCTAGAGGATGACCTTGCAAAATTAGAAAAAAGACACTCCTTCCCCTAGTGACTTTACCACCATCAACTGGAAAATTGTTATATTAACAATCCATATCCACAGCCCACACAGCTGTGAATGGGGCCACCCCGAGTTGGACAATGCAAAACTCGTACACTGTTGTCTTAATTGATATGAGGGCAGAAACCAAATTTTAATCTCAACACTTTGGGTTATTTCAAAACGTCACTTCTCACCTTTGGGACTCAGTTTCCTCATGTGAAAAAGATTGGATTAGGTAGCCTCTAAAAAATGACGCTTTGAGCAATTGTGAGATGTTTTCTAGCATAAGGAGCATTTCACTAAGTCTTTAAGACACCCTATTCTTGCTTCAGTTTTCAAACACTTTAGGTCTTTGGTTAAAGTTGCTCTCCACAATCAGATTTCCTCCAATCCCTTTTCTCCCAGATCAGGAAAATCTCTCCATTGAAAAATAAATGTTCTTTTTTTTTTTTAAGCTTTATTTTTTTTTAATTTTTATTTATTTATGATAGTCACACACACACAGAGAGAGAGAGGCAGAGACACAGGCAGAGGGAGAAGCAGGCTCCATGCACCAGGAGCCCGATGTGGGATTCGATCCTGGGTCTCCAGGATCGCGCCCTGGGCCAAAGGCAGGCGCTAAACCGCTGTGCCACCCAGGGATCCCGAAAAATAAATGTTCTTTATTCTTTTCTTAAAATGATTTTATTTATTTATTTGAGAGAGAGAGAGAGAAAGAGATTGCAAGAGAGAGAGAGAGAGCAAAAGCAGGCGGGGAGAGGGAGAAGCAGGCTCCCCATTGAGTTGGGAACCCAATGTGGGGCTCAGCCAGTGGCTCGATCCCAGGACCCCCGGTTCATGACCTGAGCTGAAGGCAGACACTTAACTGACTGAGCCACCCAGGAGCCCCTGAAAAAATACATGTTCTTTAAAATTACATTTACTCTTAAAAATTACAAAAGGGGGTCATAGAGCATGAGCATTTCCCATAGCAGAAGCACTGCTTTCTCTGGAACTGGCTTCCCTTAAATGCATTTATTGAGGTTCCCACGACCAAGGGGCAAGTCTTGCATCTTTCCATGAGCCCTGTGCCTTTGCTCCTTCTAGCAGTCCAGGAGCAGTCCAAGAGAGATGATTTTGGAAGTTGTTACCCATGGAGGTACGTTTTGTTCCAGACAGTCCTTCCATTAGATTGTTCTTGCCATTGCAGTACATTCAGTATCTTTGGCCCTCACTAAGTACCACAAACAACTCCCTAATCATTATGACAACCCAAAAACACCTCCCCTGCCCCAATTCCAAATTCCCCCTTTAGAAGTGACACCACCTCTGGTTGTGAAACTGTTTTAGCATCAAGTTGCACTCTGGCCCTGGCAAGTTGATTCTGAAGCATGCCACTATGTTGTTGCCAGAAGCCACAAAGGCCATAAACTCTTCCAGAGGAAAGCGTGAAAGAGTATACAGTATTTTAAAAAGAGTGCATTGATCATGGTTTCTCAGAAAAACTGGGCTCTTTGTCTCTGTAATAACTAAGGAACCTGAAATTCAAACAAATTTCCTAAGGTCACTCATTAAATAATGGTCTGACTTGACTCTACAAATAAAATCTCTTAAGAAGAGAGTCTCAGCGTGCTCACAATGTGCATCATAATGATATTGATAGAGTTGTCATTCATCGATTGCTTGCAGTGCAGTGTACCAGCCCTTTACAAATCTCACTTATCCTTTCCACAACTCTATGGGAGTGAAGACTTATGTTCCCTTACACAGATTAGAACACTGATATGTAGAAAAGTGAAGCAGTTTGACCAAGCTCTCACAGTTAAGAAAGCAGCAGGGCTAGGATTCAAACTGAAGAACGAAAAGCTCAGTTTCACTGCCTTCCCAACAGCCCTGGTGCCTTTTTTTGATGGCCTTCCTTTCGAGTAGTAAGAAAGTTAACTGAAATCCCTAACTTATAAGCTGGGCTGTTGATTGGGACACAGAAAAACAATTATTTTGCACTGTGTTTAGCCGGAGATGTTATTTTTCATTATTGCTAGGACGGCTCTCAGCAGGGTCACCTCATTAGCTGAAGAAAATGTCCCCTGTGGTTCTGTGAGAGATGGATCAGATGGAGGAGCGTAAAAACGAACTCTAAAAAGTGATTCTGTGTTCCCCTCATTTAGGGGATGGAACAGTAATCCCCTTCTTTTCTGATTCCCAGCCTCCTAAGTGATGTTTTAGTTCTGTAGCTGCAGAAGTGTTTTGAAAAGGATGGAAAAAGTTTTATAGAGTTGCCTTCCAAAACTCTTTATCAGTGTTTCCATAACAGAGTAAATTAGGGTGTTGAACCATTAGTGAAGTATACTTAATACTCAGTCTGTTTTAAATTTCCCCATGTAGGGAAATAACAGTTTGGCTGGATTGGTCCTCATTGGCTATGAGGAATAATAGTGAGACTTTCGTTTTCTAAAAAATATTTCTTTTATTTTAGAACAACCTCAAATGCAAGCACTTCATCAACTATATTCATACACCTTTTGATAGACATCTCCCAAGCCATGTGTCATAGAAACCATCCATAAAAAACCCTGTCACTCTGTTCCCTTTGCTCTCCACTGTGGAGAAAAAAAAAAAAAAAGAAGCAATCTTTTCAAAATTACATTTGATCACAGGATTTTTCTTTCATTTAGGATAAAATCAGAATGCTCCATCATGGCCCACCAGGCCTGCATCTGGCTGTTCCTCACTCCTCAGAGCCAGCCTCCTTCCTCTTCCTTTTACTCACCTCCCTCCCACCACTCCATTTTTGTCCTGGCTTCTGCATTTACTGCCCTTCTTGTGGACCATTGTTCCCTCCTGATCTCAGTTTGGCTGACTTTTTCTCATTGTTCAAGCTCCAGCTCAAATCTCTTTTTTTTTTCTTTAAAGATTTTATTTATTTATTCATGAGAGACACCGAGAGAGGCAGAGATATAGGCAGAGGGAGAAGCAGGCTCCCTACAGGGAGCCCAATGCAGACTCGACCCCAGGACCCCAGGATCACAGCCTGAGCTGATAGCAGACACTGAACCACTGAGCCATCCAGGTGCCTTCAAATCCCATTTTTTAAAGGCTTATTTATTTATTTTAGAGAGAGAGACAGAGAGAGAACAAGGGGAGGGGCAGAACTCCGAGTTGGACACAGGGCTTGAGCTTATGACCCTGAGATCAGCCCCTGAGCCAAAATCAAGAGTCCCACACTTAACCGACTGAGCCACCGGGTGCCCCTCAGATCCTATTTCAAAAGAAAATTCCTCCCTGATTTCCTAAGTTGGTCATCCCTTTATCTCCCATCACATTGCATTCTTCTGTTCTATTCTTCAAAAGAAATTTTTCAACATCTGGATGATCTTATTTACTATGTTTACTTGTTTATTTTCTGTTCAACTAGAGCAAAAGCAGGGGTTTTTCCCATCTTTTTTGTCTTCGTACCCCATACCTGGAATAGAACCCAGTATATAATAGGGCTTAGGAATATTTGTTAGAAGAATGAATGAATGAGTGAATGAATTCCAGTTCTTGCCTAGAATGAAACAGAAGTCTCAGATGAATACCATCACTCACCAAAATATTTATTGAGTTATGCAGATCTACATAGATATTGGAAAGTTGAGATTAAAATTCAAATTATAATGTTCCTTTTCACTATTCCTTGGTCTGCCTGTCAAGAACAAGGATTCTGTTGGGAAACAGAGTTAAAAGCCAAGGCATGCCCAGAAGTGCCTGGCAGGGAAGAATTTCTGACCATGTTGCATCTCTCTGGAGGGTGTCTTCTCCCTCTGTAAGACATAACTCTTTTGCTTACTCAAGCAGGCCCATGCTGATTCTTATCAAAAATCCTCAGAGTAAACATCAGACCATCCCCAAATATCCTATTTTACACTGGTTTCCAGGCTTTCTAACCTGCAAGAAATGAATCTTTTTTTAAGATTTTATTTATTCATGAGAGACACAGAGAGAGAGGCAGAGGAGAAGAAGGCTCCCCATGGGGAGCCTGATGTGGGACTCGATCCCAGGACCCCGGGATCACTCCCTGAGCCAAAGGCAGAGGCTCAACCACTGAGTCACTCAGGTGCCCCAAGAAATGAATCTTTTGACATCCTTCTATTTAACAGCTTCCCTAGCAGAGTGGCGACATCAGCTACCTCATCTTCTCTGCTAGCAGTGAACTTGTATGATTTTACATCTTTGGGTTTGAAAATAAATAACCTTTCTTCCCGTGCCTTTATATGTCCCAGATGTCCTTTTATTGAGTTCACAGAATACAAATGGAAAAAGGTTATTACCAGACAGAAGTGTTTAAAAATGAAAATCAAACCTAATACATGGACTTAGACAACTGGAATAAGGAATATAATATTTATAAAACTGAGTAGGAGGTTGCAATCATTGCTCTAAAATAAAGCATTAAAAATTAATTCAGAGCAAACTTGTCTGTGCTACAGCAAACCTCTCTTTCATTAAGGTAGCACTGCATGTTTCTCCAGAATTAGTTCCCAAAAATAGGTAAATAGCTTGTAAGAACTGAATGTTCTGCAAACTACAGAAGATCTACCTGAGGCACGATTTGGAGTTACCTTCAGTATTAGAGCATTACGGACCTTTAATTTTGAACCAATTGATTGTAATTCTTGCAGATTCTCTACATTTTTTTGCCCTTGTGTATTACTAGGAAAGTTTAATTCATATGCTTTTTATTCATCTTAATGTGATTAATCCAAATGGTACTGTATCATTGGATCAATTTGTATGTTGCAGAATATTAAATAGTAGAAAACTGGGGATGCTAATTAGAAGTTACACTTTTAAATTTTCTATGGACTTTTCTTTTCAAAAAATTTGTATTCCATGTTGTTAAATGTCTTCTCCCAGTCTTCTTCTTGATGTTATTTTTATCATCATCATCATCATCATCATCATCATCATCATCCCCATCGTATTTCCTACCTTGCAATATATTAAAAAGAAAGAAAACTACTAGTGTTATCTCTGCATTTATTGTTGAGATGAGGTTTTTATTTTTCTCATTTCACACTGTTCCTCTGAAGCCCCAAAATAAACAACCTTATAACCTCTAGGCCCTATTGATTTTTGAATGATTTCAAATAAAAAGCATCCAGTTTCCATTGCATTGACAAACTGCTCAGTCCCTGGGCAAAACCTATTGGATTCCTATTAAATGGAGGGACAAGTAACAACCAAAAATCCAAAACGTGGATTTGAGATGCAGGGAGGAAGGGTGGTCTCTGCTCTGCTCAGTAAGTGGGTATTTAACCTTTGACCAATGATGACAGGTCTTCTTTAGTTCTATTAGACCAAGAGCAAGCTGTTATGATTAAATAAAAAAGAAAAAAACTGCTTAGAGCCTTGCTGAATATGTCCTGGGAATTAAAGCATATGGCAGGGATAAGGAAAAAAGATTTTCCTTATGCTAATGACCCTTGATGTCTGAAATAAATTAGATCCATTAGAGTTTATGCTCAATAAAAGAAAGACTTTAAGCACTCCAAAGTTAGTGACTCGAGACCAGTTTTGCTCTGAAATTCAATCTGCCTACTTATTAATTCTTGGTGAGGCTCCAGAGCAGACAGGAGATGCGAAATCATAATTCTGTACTGAACCAGAATTTTAAAGAACCACAGGTTTCTTTTCCTTTTCTTTTAATTAAACCATTTCTCATGCTTCTTATTTTGTTTCTCTCATTAATTTGATTTTGTTCCCATTTTTGTTTCATTTTTTGTTCTTTTCAAGGTTTCCTTTATCCTATTTCAACTGAACAGAGAACCCAGAATGAATATGGATTTTCTTGTAAGTTTGATGTTTGGTTTTTATGTTGCTGTATAATCATTTAACGTTACTGCCCCCCAATTCAAGCTTACCTTTCTTTGGATCACAGATGTGCACACAGGAAATAGGCGCCTAATATATTCTAACATGAAAAACAAATTAGATTTTCGCTGCTGAGGAGAAGAAAGGAGGGTCATTTTAAGCCTCTGCCAGCTTTAAAATCTATCAGTCTGCCATTCAGAGCTTCAGTCCCAATAGCTGACAAACCATATCATGAAATATGCTGATCTAATCAAGGGCTGGGTTCAAATGCTAAAAAGTAAAGGGCTGAGAAAATGCAGGCCTGTTGAGTTAGGAAACAGGAAGATTGGGTAATTATAGCCTGGGAAAGTAAAACCTTAAGGATTTAGGGCTAATAGTCTGACTGGGGTTCAGAATGCTGCCTCAGGGTCTCAAATACTACCAGGCCACAAAGTGCAGTCGGCACTCAGGAAACAGTGCTCACAAAACCTAGAGTGTTTGGGCTGTCACTGATAGTCTGAAAAGAGCTGTCAGACTTGGTTGATGGGAAGCTGATATTCTGGAAACTCTGGGAAAGGTAATAGTCAAAAAAAAAAATAAAAATTCCCTCACGTACAGTGCATTTAAACACAAAATGCCGAAAGAAAGGGGGCGATTTCCAATAGGAAAATCCTTTATCCTGTCAATGTGTCAAAGAAACCATGACCCAAGAGTTTGGGTGAACCACTGGCGATCTAAATGATGAGTCATTTCCCTATGTGGCCATGAGTCTTAGGAAAGAGGCATAGCTCCTCAACTTTTAGGAGGCCGGGGACTTATATACCTCAAAATTCCTTTTCCCCCAAATGCATGTGTCTGTAGAATAGAGCATAAAAAGGCTGAAATACCAGTTTAATCACCTCTTTCACAGTGAGTGGAAAAGCTTCAGTTAACTTTGCTGAAAATGTTTGTGGGTCACAAAATACCAAAAAAACAGGGACTTCCAGGTGTCTATGGAGTTCTGGAAAGGTTTCATTTCGTTCGTTTTGTTTCAATTATCAACTTCTGTCACCTTTTGCAGTTGGATCGAAGCATGCTCTCTGCCACCAAGGCAACATGCAACATTTACAAGAATTTTCCTCTCGCCTTAACCAGAAACAGACCTCCAGCTGACTGCACACTGTGTTGGTCAAATGCTTAATTACCTTCTGGGGTAGTGTGACCTTTCTGATCACTGAACCAGGCCTTTATCTTACCCAGTGCACCGTATGGACATATTTGACTCCATAACGAGGAGCTCAAATGTAAATCTCTAACCAGGGACCGTGAGACACTCACGGTTCTCCGAGGTAATACTGAATCTGTATCAAAAGCCTGGAGTTATCGGCATTGACCTCTGCTTCCCAGATCTGAGCCTTCTGAAAGCACACCTTTCAAATCCAACATGTTTGCTTCTGATATTTGTTTTGCTTACTTAGGTATACCATTCCCACCCACCCCTTCCTTGATTTA
This sequence comes from Canis lupus familiaris, assembly GCF_011100685.1. Lineage (NCBI taxonomy): Eukaryota > Metazoa > Chordata > Mammalia > Carnivora > Canidae > Canis > Canis lupus. The sequence continues at coordinate 21,887,720 of NC_049253.1, forward strand.
GGGTAAAGCAAGAAGAGTGCTATGGAAAGTAATTTTATGACTTGAAATGACTTAGGAAAATATTCTGGTTCAATAAATATACAGATTCAGAACATGCCAGATATTTCTAACAGAGTATTTATGTTTGTTTTTAGAGAACTATCAGTGAATTCAAAGCAGCCTTCCAAACTTTTTCACCTGAAATTAGTAATGAACTTTTTTTTCCCCTGTGGGTTGTGATGATTTCAGTTCTAGTTTCTTTTTTATGCCTTCTAATAAATGATCTGTTATGCTGCCCAATTTAAGATAGATTAGTGGGTGAATAGATGCAGAGTGAGAAAAGAAAAGAAATCAGAGATAATTTTCCACTGAAAGGCCACAGTTGTTTTATATAGCGTTTGAAATAGATTTGAAATTAACCTATAAAAAGAGGCAATAAATGTCTGAAAAAATTACAGTGATATGGATGTGTACTGTGGGAAATTTCTCTAAGCAGTTGGTCCAATGTTTCCTTGTCCTCCCCAGCTGCTCCCGACTCAGATGATGTTGCTCTGTATGTTGGAATTGTGATAGCTGTGATAGTTTGCCTGGCCATTTCTGTAGTTGTGGCCCTGTTTGTGTATCGCAAGAATCATCGCGACTTTGAGTCTGATATTATTGATTCTTCGGCACTCAATGGAGGCTTTCAGCCTGTGAACATCAAGGCAGCAAGACAAGGTCAGTTCACATTGCTCTTCACACCTGTGATTTATGCATGTCAGCAACATCCCTGTGTGGTGTCAAAATCAGTGACATTCAGGTCATGTAGCTCAGCTGGAACATAAGCTCCATGAAGACACAGATTCGGGTCTATTTTATTCATTATTCTGTTTATTTCATTCATATAACAAACTAGAAGTGGCAAGGTGCACAAATCTTTTTTTTTTTTTTTCTTAACTGGTTTCTGTGTCATACTTTTAAATTTTCACTTTAGAAATGTACACAGATTGGTCAAATGAATTTTTCTTCTTTTTTTTCTTTTTGCCTTTTGACAAGACAGTTTGCATTAATATGAATATAGTGGTATATAGATCGATGACTCAAATCCAGTATAGACAAGGGAAACTATTCCCTAAGTCGCTGAGTGGGAATGACTATCTTTGAATCCAGTTTCTTGAAATAGCTAAATACCTTAGGGACAATGAGTAGACTACAAAGCAAAATATAGAATGGACTTGTCTTTTTGGTAGCCAGTAATACAATGGGTCACAGAAATCTAATTGCCCTGTTTTCAACAGGATCTTAAAGTCTATACATTTCTAATATTCACTGAGTTCATTTGTTTTTGGCTCCAAAAGCATCAGGGGGAGCCTGACTAATCGATTGCCCAAATGGAGAATGCAAATGGCCTTCCTTTCTCTTTCTCACTTAGATCTCCTGGTGGTACCGCCAGACCTCACATCGGCTGCAGCCATGTACAGAGGACCGGTGTATGCTTTGCATGATGTCTCAGACAAAATCCCAATGACTAACTCTCCGATTCTGGATCCACTGCCCAACCTGAAAATCAAAGTATATAACACCTCGGGTGCAGTCACCCCCCAGGATGACCTCTCTGAGTTTGCATCAAAGCTGTCTCCTCAGATGACCCAATCCTTGTTAGAAAACGAGGCCCTGCATGTGAAGAATCAGAGTCTCGCAAGGCAGACTGACCCATCCTGTACCGCATTTGGCACATTCAACTCTCTCGGGGGTCACCTTATTGTTCCTAATTCAGGTAATTCCTAGAGGCTTAAATCTCTGGATCATGAAAACGTATTTTGGTACACAAATCTTTTTTATTTGTTGGTTTTCATTAGGCCTGAAAAGTTAGTTGTAGCCTAATCTAACCCGAATCCATTTTTGATGTAAATCAGCATTACTTCAGACAAAATCAGCGAAACCATTCATCTTTCTCCAACTGACTCTGAAAGCGCTTCCTCTAGAAATATTATACTCACAACTTTCTGCCAAGGTGTAATTTAGAACTGTCATTGACCTTCTTTTTAATAGAGCTTCAGAAGGCAACAGCCAGCCAGAAGTGCTCACTGTTGTCATCAGACTTTAAAAGGACAAATTAATTAGAAAACATATTAGTTGGTTCACTTCCAATTTACTGTAGGAAGCAATACTTCAGAATGCTAATTTTTAGATCAGAGGACACTATGGTAGACATCAAATCTTCATTTATTAACTTAACTCTTTATGACACAGTCTTCAACCTCAAGGTATTTGTAAGGTACTGAGTCCCACTTCTGATACATCTGTCTGGAATCCCAGCCATATTATGTCTAGTATATATTTGTAATATAATTGAATTTTCAGCTTGTCATTTAGTTATCTGCTTCGAAAAGGTAAGTCTCATAAAGGTCTTACGTGGTGAGTTTAAGTTAGTAACTGATAATGTTTGATTAAAGTTTGATATTCACTAATCACTAATGAGTTTGCCCCTATTGGTTGTAAGAGGGTTAATGGATTCCTCTGTGAATCTACCTTAGCTCTTTTGGACAAGACTGAGTATTTTGCAAATACAGCAATAAGAAACAATTTGATTGACCTAAAGTCCTCATGTAGCATAAGAAAATGAGATAATGTATAAATAGCCATACAGCCGCGTAATATACAGAACCAATGGGTCTGCAGATCTGAATATGAACTTGTCGTTGATTCTTTCTCTTATTCAGACCCCCATTTCAATGCCTTGCCAGTTTGTCACACCATCCCTTTAAAAGTATATTTAATGAATTAAAATCCTTCATGGAGTATCATTTTTCTTTTTATCTCTACATTTTACATAGCTGAAATCATACATTATATATGCTTTTTTTTCACCTTTTTCTCTTTAATTCTCATGCTATTGTATGCTCTTTAAAACCATGACTTAAAATCTATTTTTAAAGTCTATCAAATGAATAGATCAAAATATACTCTATGGGGCATTTACTGCTTAAACACGATATTATCCTCAAGACAGGGCTTTTTTTTTTTTTTTTTTTTTCATGAGATTCACTGGATTTTACCTCTGCCTCCCATTTCTACACCTGTCACTTTTTCACATATGAATTATTATAAAGCTTTCTGAAGTGGAAAGGAGGGAGGTAGCATGTATTAAACAGTTTCTATGTACGAGGCATAGTGATTTACACACAGTGTTTTATAAGAAGTTACCTAATCTGTGTCAGGCCTTACTCTTACTTGACATTCATAATTTTATTTCATTCCTATAACAAAAAGGTACATTTTATTGTTCCCATTAGAAAACATAAAACTACCAAGAGTTGGTAGGCTCATGTGTGGCCTTCCTGCTTCACTCTGTGCCTCAGCAAACCATTCTGTACCCGAGGGTGACATTCCGCTTCCCACGGCACCACGGCTCTTATGTTACTTTTCTTCTCAAGGCCATGATTCACTATTTGCAACCAGCTACACAAAGGCCTTTGAGTAACTATTCCTCCTTAACTCTCCATTCTTTATTCTTGAGACTTTCCAACACAGTCGGGCAAGTTTCCTTATAGCCCTGTGCTCATTTGTCATATTCCATTTCCTTGCTAATTAAGTTATAAGCTACTCAAAGACAGGAACATTATCTTACTTCTTGGCATTCACAGTTCTGCCAAACACTGTACTCACAGTGGAGCTCCATAAATTTTTATCGAGCTGAAGATAAACCACATTTATTGGGATAAAATCATGGAGGCAAGTGTCTTCAAGTTGCCACCCACTTTGCATTATTCTTGGAGACAATGCTGCCGTGTTGCAAGTCACTTCTTAGAGCGGGTCCACAGACCACCACCACTGGTGTCCGCTGGCGACCACTAGCAGTACAAATTTTGTGGGCCCCTGAGTCAGAAACTCCCATGATCTGTGTTTTAGCAAACCCTGCAGGGGATTCTGATACAAGCTCCAATTGGGAAGCCCTGTTCTAGGCCCAGATAATTTAGGACAAAGCTTGATCCCCTAGTCCTACAACATGGTATCAGTTAGCAGCTATGTAAAAACCTGCTTGTTCTGCTATGACTAAAAGCTAGCAGTTGTCTGTTCATTTTCTAGAGTTATGTACGATGAAAGAAGCTCTTCACCAATTATTACTCTGTTACGGAAAAACACTGATGCTAACCAGATATTCAGAAAATAAAAAAAATAAATGGTTTTTTGATATCGTGGAGGTTAGCATTTTCTCTGACTTTGAATTTTGTGGGGATTTTTTTTTCTTAAATTAGAAATGATGCATCATTACAGCTGTTTGAAATTTTAAGAGCGGTTATTGGTTTTTCCCTCATTTTACAAGGAAAACAACAGTGGAACCATCTGTCTGTTCCTTAAATAAAACGAGAGTTTAAAAAATTACATCATTCCTTTGAGTAATTCCATAACAGTTCAGAGAAAGCTGTGGTAAAAAATAAGGCCGATAAGGAAGGAGAGCAGGGCCGCTCTGAATATTTACATGTCTTTAGAGAAAAGGCAGGCTTGTGGCTACATGGCCACAAAATCTCCTCATTCCCTTTCACGTGCTTCAAAGGCATTCTGTGAAGTTTTCTTTTGATTCATAGGTCTTATGTGACTGCTTTTCTCTTTTGCTATTCAGGAGTAAGCTTGCTGATTCCCGCTGGGGCCATTCCCCAAGGGAGAGTCTACGAAATGTATGTGACTGTACACAGGAAAGAAAATATGAGGTAAATATGCTTTTTCTGGTGCGCTTGACTTTATCAATGTCTGACCTGGAGGAGAATTGTGCAATAGAAAGAATAAACCCAACATATTTTTGTCTTGAGTGCCCTGCTTCCAGCATACCTTTTTTTCCCCTCCTAGACCTATAAAAGGTCAGCTTCTCTTTATCTTTGAAGCTTCAGACACTTTGGCAGATCTTGAATATGGGCCAAGGGCCAGAGATCTTTTCTCAAGTGGACATGTGGCCATTACAGCTGGAAAACTGGCCAGGGTTGTGATCCATAGATCTAGAGAAATACGTGCATATAGACACCGAGATGTCAGCTTCATGTGGCCTGGCTCAGGAATCCAGCCCGTTCCTATTATAGGGTCAAAGGTCACAGAGATTAGCCAACTCCTTAACCTCTGACCTGCCTTCCCCATGTCAGCCTAGCACTTGATTCTCACAGCTTCTTCTTTTGGTGACTCCCCTTAGCGTGTTATCAACTTCCCATCTTACATTTAGCCCTTATAAATTCCATATCAAACCTCTCTATGTGGATCTAGGATTGATTAAAACTAGATTGAATCTTGCGGCTTTGTTTTAAGTGTGTCATAATCATAAAGATGAAGTGATTTTAAGTAAAAATAACAAGAGGAGTTTAGAAGTCCTAAATTTCGTTTTTCAGTCTGGCCTCTAACATGTCTAACAACGGTCTCTCTTGGTTAGTTCCCACATAAACGTGTGTATTAAATAGTGCTTTAAAGGCCTGACTGATTAATGCTTCTGAAGTACACTGAGATCTTAAAATAAAAGACATTGTTGAAATGAAGATCCTTACGTGTAATTATCATTGTTTTTCCCAAGGGGAAAGGCATCGGCTCTTCAGCCCTGAGCTCCAAATACAAAGCGTGAGTGACAAATGTCGAACTAGGTTATCATTATAATGCATTATACTTTCTGTCTTCCCTCTCTCATCCTCAGAAAAACATCCATTTTTAGTCTTGTTCTTCAAAAGGCGAAAAGCTCTTTTATCATGCTCTCAGGTGGAGATATTGGCATTTATTATCTGGAGGACCTAGAACTTTTTTTCCCCCCTCAGGTGGTGTACTTCCACCTACACAGACTTAGCCTGGCTAAGAAAACCAGAGTTCCTTGAGCATTATCCATGCCTTGAATTTGAGCAACAGAAAATTACTAAAAGACTCATGTTTACTCACATCAAATATTCATTTTTTCCATTCTCAGTGCAAAGTAACATTCACAGGCCCTCAGCGTGCCCTTCTTTTGCAGCAGGAGAAATAAGATCAGCAAACTCAAAGATCCCTGTATATGCTATCTTCTTCTTCTTCTTATCCAAAGGCAAGCTTAGCCAAGTATGTCCCTCTCTCAAGGCCTTGGCCAACATGGACCTTTTGCTTAATCAGAAATGAGTATTGGCTTGCGCTTTATGCTGAGAAGTGAGGAGGTGTTGTGTCTCTTAATGTCCAGCCGATCACCACCATCACACCTTAAGGGGCAGCTTCAGGGGCCTGCTGGGGCTGCAAAGTGTGATGCTCTTCCTTCCCATGGCATAGCCAGTACCCTGGCCAGAATAACTGCATTTTAGAGGAAAGAAAGAGGAAACAAAAATTGATAAAGCTGGACACTCTCGCTTTGAGTTTCCTCTGCCTTTGACTCTAAAGAAAAGGAAATTCTAAACCACTTCTCATCATCCCCCACCACGCCCCCACCTGAAGTTAGGTTCAAGGGGAATTACTCTGTTGAACTCTGGGCATCAGAGAAGTTCCGTTTATAAAAATGAAGCTAGGGAAACCCCAAGATCTCAAAAGAAAATATGCACAAGAGGCCACGAAACAAGGACCAAACACAAGAAGATATCTGTGTCAAATAATGAGAAATTCCTCTCCTCGCTTATTTTCTGCTGTGAGCTAGATGTGTTTTTCTTATAAAAACACAATGACAGGATCGTGTTTTAGGATGTATTAATAATAGAAGGCATAGTACCATTTATTCACCCTTTTAATTTTATATATTCTTCACTACAACTCCGTGAGTCATGATGAGTCCCAATTTAAAGATCCAAAAACTAGTGCTGGGGCGGGGAGAACAAGTCACATAGCTGACTCTTCACAGTTAACAACAACTGAGGGGAGGCCAAATTCACAGCCAGGTGGTCTTGCCGTGAAGCTCCTCTGCTGCTCCCTCATGAGCCATTCCTCCTTGGTAGATAGCGCCAAGGCACACTGAGCCTCTGCTTTTTTTTTTTTTTTTTTTTTTTTTTTTTTTAGCCTCTGCTTCTTACTCTAGTGCATTCTTGAACACAGTTTCTTTCTGCTGCTCACTGAGGACTCTTTCTATCCTCACATGATCCGAGATAGAACTTCCAAAGAAGACATGGCGAAGACATCAGAAGATACAAATGTTACTTCATGTCATTTAGAGGACAGTTTTGATCCTTCTACTCCATTTTCTTTCTCTCCGATTCCCTTTATTGCATCCCAAACTGGGTGTTTTTCCAGCTGGATGGCATCCAGCTGGTCATCTGCTGATGTGAACTGTCTAAAGGGAGGAGTGAACTTAATTATATGTGGCAGAGTAGATGTGACAAGGGGGCCTTATCGTTACTGAACGTGCTCTGAGAAAGCCCTGGATGGCAGATGAGCAGCCTAAATGAGCTGCAGAGATGGGACAAGCTGTCTCTGACAAGGGAGCAAAGCTGCAAGGCCTTGCTCATGATTTCTACCTCTCCTGCTTTACAGATCTCAGGAGAGGCCGCAAAGCCTCTGTTGTCCCTATGGATACAATTTCCCTGATTAATGGCACTAATGTGGACCTTTTTGCCTTGTTTTCAGTAGCAGTTTAAAAAAATGAGTCTGACTCAGACTGAAATTTTGCTCTTTGTCATTTCTTATTGAAGAAGAATCTGAATGTTAATGTTAATTTTCCCTTTCTTTGTATTCTGTCCCTGCTTAGCAGTTTTCTCAAAAGGCCAGAAAAATCAACTTAGACATTCCAAATATAAAGGTAAATAGAACTCTTTTGGTAAACCGTGGGGAGCCATGAAATGTCTGTGAGGGGCCGAGTAATACAAAAATAGCAGTGCATTTTAAAGATTGAACTGGTGAAGAAGGTAGGCTGGATGAGTTGGTGGAGGGAACAAGAAGACTCCTCAGAGGTTGGCTGCTTGGTTGGGCTGCAGCAATAAACTAGATGTGAGAAGAGAGGGGAGGAAACCAGGCCTGAGTCCAGAGGATGAAAAGTGAAATATATTTCAGGAGAAAAAAAAAAAAAAAGATTTCACCACCAGTTAGAAGTGTTGCAGAAGAGTAACAAAACACAATGTGTACATGTAGGAACCAAGCATTGGGCACTGGGAAAATTGTGAATGCAGCTGGTTCAAGGGGGAAGGACAAATTCTAATCTAGATGTGGGCGGTGTGTGTGGGTAAGGATATGGGATCCATGATGGCCATGCAGTTGGAGAGTCACCAGTGAGCGGATCCTGTGAGGGGAAAAAAATGCAGAGGCAGAAAGAAGAGAACAAGAAAAAGAGCTTTGGGAAATATTCCTATTTAAGGTTTGGGTGTGATGAACCAAGCTGAATAGAACACATAAAGATGAGGCAGATAAATAGAGTTTGCATCTGGCATGGTGCTTAATACTGAGCAGCTCCTCAATGAATTATTTTTGAATGAAAGAATGAATGATTGTAACTATAATAGAGAAAAAAAATCAAAGGTAAAGAGAGTTTCAAGATGGTGAAGTGGTTGACATGGGTCTTATTAAAATTAATATGTAAACAAAGAGAATAACACAAAAAAAAATCATTGGATTTGTCAACTGAAGGACATTGGTGGCCTCTAGGGTTTTTTTCAGAGGATACAATCCCAGTTAAGAAGGGTTCAAGGTGTGAGTTAGTGGTGAGGCAATGGAAACTATTGTATAAAGGTACTGAATATAAATAATAAAACAGTATGTTAGGATAGTGGACCAAAATTCTCTTATGTAAATAATCATATAGCAGAAAGTTTTAATTTATCTTAACACATTTTTGGAACTGGGTAAAATAGTAGTTGACATTATTATTTCCCAGTGAAACTCACTGATATTCCCCTTTTGAGTCTTCAAGTCATTATTTCAACCTACAGCTGTAAAACAGCTACAGATAGGGGGAAGAGAGTGGAGTCCAGGTATATTTATATCTTATTCTCTCACTGTTGTCCACAGTGTTCATACACTGCAATCCTACTTATAAAGAAATGATTCAAGGTGATTTATGAAAACATAGTCTCTATAATGGGAGTTAAAAATTGTAAATAAGTGGATGAAAAAAAAATGAGAAAAAATAAATTTTGAAAAGATAACCAAGTTAGGTGGGCAATTAAAGTGTAAAACATTTGGTATAATTCCCAGTATATTCCTTGGTAATAGGTATGAATTTGCTATTCCAAAGCTTTTAAGAAGGAAGCGTGGTTAAGTTACAAAATCCATGTGTCTATGAGGAAAAATATGCCCAAAAGAAGTTCAATTATTTCTCCTTTCGTTCTACATAAAGAAACATTTCTTGTTAATACAGTGAACAACATCCTTAAAATAAACACAGCAATGAGTTTTCATAGGGCTCCTTCTGTTAGTGTCCCTCAATGTAAGTAGATGATATAAATTCAGTAAAATAATTCCACAACGATTCAGCAATTCAGTCAAGGACAATACTTAACTGTTCTGGCCTAATCCAGGGATAGATTCCAGCTTGTCTAGGGCAATGGTGGCACGCCCTTCAGAGTGACTTGCTTCCATAAATATTTTTTTTTGCTCAATTGAGCTTTTGATAGCAAGTGAGTTAGATATTCCCTGTCAGATACCTAGAGTGCAAATATTTCAAGTTGCCAGTTATATGTGAAACCGTGTGCTTCAAAAGGCAGCTGAGCCTCGGGTGGGATTGTCATCCTGAGGGACCTGACAAAAGACATGTATGTTAATAGAAGGCATCTTGTCTCCACACAGAGGTGGATGGAGACATATGCTCTTCAAGAAGTAATTTTAAGCTTGCTCTAGCAAATAGACCCCCCCAAAGTCTCAAGGTCCTAAACCCAGATAAGCAAACCAAAATACACGGCTGTGTCAGAGAAACCAAATCATTTGTGCTTGAAATCTAGCTTTGCCTGTTACTAGTTTTGAGGCTGTAGGCAAGTGTGTTAATGTCTCTAGATTTCAGTTTCCTCTCCTGGAAAAAGAAGTAATATAAAGACTTACCCAAACTCCCTTACAGGTGTGCCATGAGCAGCAAATGCAATTGCTTTTGTGAAAGTTTTGTAAATTAGGCACTTCTGTGTAGAAGTTATCCTCACTGACAACAGCAGGCAAAGGATGAGAAAATCTCTCTGACAGGAAACTCAAACTCCTCTCTGAGGGACTTTGTCCCGGAGGCTTCAGAATCCATCCAGCATTTACCATATTATCCTCACTGGACTTTGAAAAGCCGTGAAAACTTTATTGTTCATTACCAACCTTCTACTTAATTGCTGCTTCTGCAGCTAATTTTTGCTTTGTGTTCATTTCCATGTCATCTGCAGTTAATATTTAGAGAATGTTTGCTGAAATATCTCAGGTAACACGTGAGTCCTACAGGAGTGGAGCCCTCTGCAAAAACATGAGTCAGATTTATTTATACGTATTTTCTGCTAGTTTTGTCCTGTATATTTTCATGTCCCTTGTTCATGTAAAGAAAGGAGATGTGGAACTAAATGCTCTGACCTTTGGTTTTACATGGTTAAATCTTGATCTTCCCTAAGTCATGCCTTCCAGATATGCTTAGACATGTTTCTGATTTCAACACTCCTTCTTTCATCTTGCAAACAAAAAGATTCTTATCATTATTTCTCCTTTGTTTTTCATTCCCCATTACGAATTCCACTTCACCACTTCCCCTATTCATTACATTCTTGCACCTCACTGGGTTAATAAATTCTTTTGACACCTACTGCCCCTTCCTTCTCTCACTATCCCTCCTCCAAAAATGGTGCCCATCAATATTGCATGCCAGGGGTGTGCTTGGAGAGTACAGGTCTGACAGCTCCCCAACCCAGCAGGGAGGCTTCTCCTTTCTGTTCCAACTCAGTGGTGAGAAGAACCCCTCCTCTTTCTGCCTCAAGCGCCGGCTGTTAACAGCAGAATGAGAGACAGATGTTTCCAATCTCCAACTATATTGCAAGGACCACTTGAAATGGATTCCACTTAAATCTCCTTCCTTAAAAGTTTAATGCTCACTTATCAAAGTACACTTGTAACTAAAAGGTAAGAGTAGTGCTCACGAAAATGTAGCCACTGCTTTTTGCTCCCCCCGCCCCATGGTAGGAAAAGTAGAAATAGCAAGAAGAAGGCTACTGCTTAGAACAGATAGTATAATATTGACTACACCACAATGAAACCAAAACTTCATCATGTACTAAGAGAATGAATTTCAGAGTGGAGGGAAGGAAGAAAAACTGGATTAAGAGGAAATGAAAACGAAGGGATAAAGGGGATGGTAAAGACTTCTCAAGCTGCCAACAACCTTATTATTTCCCAAAGTACCTTTCCAAGTACTTTGATAACTTTGGATTTAATAAAACTTTGTTGTTACTCATTGAGGATGGAAAACAGTCAAGACTAAAAGGAGATAAAAACTTTTATTTTCCGAATAGGAAGAAAGAAAAGCCCTAGGTTGGTAAGATCTTGGTGAAATTTTCGAAGGAGAGGAAGCAGTGATAACCAAGTTTTATTAAGGAGAAAATATGTCAAAATTTAATTGAATTCTTAGAATGAAGGATAGTAATTGTCAAGAGCTAAGGACTAAGATGTGACCTTACTGTGGTTGCCACAGTTTTCACAAGAGACGGGACAGTATTTTACTCACAGCAATAGTACTATCAAGAGTTTTCTCGTTTTAGTGTCACTTCCTAAAACCCCAGTTTCAAAGGGCGATGCAGAAGGGGTCAGATGACATCTACACACTCAGTGGTTGCATTCCAGGAAGGACCTCTGAGCTTAGAGAACCTGTATTTTTATAATGGGAAGTAGACATGTTTACAATTTGCTCCAAAGATAAGCAGTATCTTTATCTTCCAAGGTGATTGCTATACAAGTGTCTTGAAAAAACAGGCAGAAACATGAAAGATACATGGAGAATTGTCTTCCAACACTATATGTGTGTGTGTGTGTGTATATATATATATATATATATATATATATATGTATATATATATCACAAATATTTATGATATATATATATATATACACACACACACATATATATAAAAACAGTTGCCATCTTCACTGAGTGTTAAATTAGGGTAAGCCATAGCTATAAGCTAACTTCTAAATTATTTAGTATTTAATGTATTAACCATAGATTAAAAAAATCCTAGAGGAAAATCCTTTTCAAGTGGCCATCACAATTATAAAGGAATTTGATATGTCTATTGTAATACCTGTGTGAATGAAATGGAAAGATATGAACTGGACAATGTAACGATGTATATTTTATATTTTATATTTGGCTAAACCAATAAATTCTAATTTGATGTGAGGCTAGAGAGAGGTTTCAAGTAGTATCTTTGAAAAGGTCTATTTCTATTTCTATCCTTGCTCTATTCTTATACTATAGTGTTATCTATGATTGGAACCAGAATATAAATGGCAGGCATATCAGATTTATGGAGGATAAAAGACCGGAAGAGTTGGCCAATATTTGGAGGAAAGACATCAATAAGAAATAGATGACCTGAAATTTTCTCTGAAACTGTTAAGGTGAAATTAAATAGCTAAATATAAATTTCTGGACATAGGTTCAAAAGCCATCACTGCAACCACAAAACTATAGAGATTTAGCTTAAGAGCCTTTCATGTTAGGAATACACAGAGTGGTTAGCCTTAACAAATTACTTAGCCTTCTTGGGGCTTCTGTGCCTCATTTTATAAAGGAGAGGCTTAACCATATCATCTCCATCTTCCTGTGTAACTCAAGTGTGCAATAATATTTATAAATACTTGACTGAAAATAATCTAAGGCAACAATTTTGCGAAGCATTGATTCATTGACATATTCCAAGGAAGGAAAATAGTAGTCCTGCTATGCTGCCTATTTGACTATAATATTCATCTCCAGATGCCTCACTTCAGTGAAAACATTGGAACACTAACAGACATATGTATGAGAGCGAAGATACAAATATAGGGAGAGAACTGGAAACCATGCTTTTCTAGTTGAAGTTCAAAAACTGAGGATATTTAGTCTGAAATAAGACTTTAGAGGCATCATAACAATCGCTAAACATTTGAAAGACTCTCATGGCAAAGTGGGGAGAAAGCAGGCCAAAGATACGTGGAGAGAAGTGACAGGAAGACAGATTGTGTTTACCCTAAGAACGTTTTGTAAATTCAAATTGATACTAGATGAGGGGACCCTCAGTAGTAGTGGAGTACAATTTGGATGTGTCTAAAGCGCTATTCATATGTAGCATATTGTAGAGAGGTCTCTACTTTGGAGGGATGGTGGTGTTCGTTGAACCCAAAAGCCCTGCCTCCTTTGAAACTCTGAGTTCTTGATTTCTTAGCCACAATGTTCTGACAGAGTAGTTTTGAGTATTGTTGTTGAGAAGGCATTGGCTTTAGTCCCAGGACTGGCACTTGTTGTACAATTTTGGGCAATCCACTCAATACTTTGGGACTATTGCTTACATATCAACTGATACCTTGGGTTAATTTTTCCTTTTGTTCGTTGATTACAGTCTTATTAGAGAAGGTCTTAAGACAATTTAAAAAAATATGGAAATAAAGAATTTAGATCTTTGAGGTTCTTTCCACCCAGATCCTGCATATGAAGCATACAAGTAGGGAGATTCCATTTTGAATTCTAGAACTATAGAACATAGTTCTATAGTCTGTCTGGTCATACTTGAAAGAATGAATCTGCTCCACTAGCCTGAATTATTCCTGAAAGTCATTTGGAAGAAGTTTAGCTCTAGGGTGTCTTTACTCTGAAGTGATTTTTTTGAAGTATTTCTCAAGTCAGGTCCTAAAAAAAATAAAAATAAAAAATATTTGAAACTCTGTGAGAACAAGGCCAAGTATTATCAGAAAATATGGTATGTAACCTCATAAGGACTCTGTTCCTTCTTGTTCCATCCTAAAAGTATTGGTTCGTGAATTCAGAGGAAATTACCAAACGTAGACCTGTATCTGGGAGAAGGGGATCAAAGAGGTACTGGTGATTCACTATTATAAATCTCTCCAGTCTTGAAAATTAAATAAAGTCTTGGTATAAAGGACATGTCTTCCCATTTAATTCTGCCTCTCCACTCCCCAACCCCAATAACAAAAACAAAACAAAACAAAACAAACAAAAAAACCACACACACACACACACACAAAAACTCCCAGGAAGAAACAATTTGTACAACTTCAGATCTAAAATCACAATGAGAACAAAGTAAATGGATGCTATGGAAATGTCACTGATGCCAATCTCTGCTCTTCTCCTAGGCCACCCATGGAAGACACTCAGACACTCTTGACTCCTGTGGTGAGCTGTGGACCTCCAGGAGCCCTGCTGACTCGCCCGGTCATCCTCACTATGCATCACTGCGCAGATCCCAATACCGAAGACTGGAAGATACAGCTCAAGAACCAAGCAGCACAGGGACAGTGGGAGGTGAGCTTCCCTTGGGATAAAGACAGAACATAAGAGCAATTCATGCAGATAAACTGGAATAATTATGGGAAGGCTTTTATTTTGAAAGCAGAACATGCATGGAATTTTAGCTTGCACTCAAAAGGAGAAAGAGAGAAGGAGAGAGTGATGAGAAGAGAGGAGGGAGGGAGAGAGACTAGTTTCTGAGTGATTTATCTACTGATGGGTAGGCACAGTGAGAATGATGGTCAAGCATTAGCCAACTCCTAGGGAAAGAACATTTGAGAGTCTTACACAAGCCCCATTTGGAACATACATACTGTGTCTTAGGATGGGAAACTTCTATCTTTTTTTTTTTTTAATTTGCAGGGAGAGAAACATTGCACCTGGGTTAGAAAATGGTAGGCATTGTAGACACGTATAGTTCTTCTGAACTGTACTTGGGAAAACAGAAAGGGTGCATCTCCTAAGCTCCACTAGAATGAAGAACACCTTTGATGTCTTAGCTCTCTGTGGCTGTTGCCATCATAACTTAAGGATAGTGCCTCAAACAGATCTCATTCTCTACATCAGAACTCTGCAGTTAGCACTGGAAGTTATGTAGAAATGAATTTGTTTGTTAGATTTACCATGTAAGTTTTACCTAGTAACTAAAAGAACAGCTTGTGTATTTTCATTGTCATCCCTTGAAAAGACAGTTATCTATTGTGTAAGTAGGAAAAAGCCAAATTAAACATTACATTTTAGAATATTCTCAAAAAGCATATTTCAGGAATATGTCTATCAAAAATGTCTAAATTATAGACACATATAATTTATATATAAATTATATAGACTAAAATAGTTTTGAAAGCTACTTCTGTATTTTTGTGTAATCATTATAAAGTATCTAATCCATATATTATCAACTTTGTAATTACTTATAGTTATTTTTCTTTTAGGAAAGAAATTTTGAGGAAAAAATATACAAGAAGATTCAATTATTTAATATTACAAGAAAGAGGAGTATGAGAGTTAGAAGGGTATCCCTGGGTTTACTGTAATTTCCTTCCTAAGGACAGGAAGGATGGCCACATGTGGGGATCACTCCTTGCCAGAGCACCAAAAGTCCAGGACTGAAGTCTAGGTGTATACTTTATGTTGAGTTATGACCAGACTTAACTAGTTATGACTTCCAGTCCATTTAAGCTTGAGATGATTTATCTCAAAAAAGTCCCAAAATCTTAATCTCAGAGTGATTCTAAATTGTTTCCACAAAACTCTGCTTAATTCCCTAATGCCCTATTTCTGGACTTCAGTAATAATAACACTAACAAACAACAATAAAATGAAATAAAGAGATGAGAAAAGTAGAAGAGGGCAGTGCTTAAGAATATACTTACACCTGTGGCAGGGACATGGTGCATCTCTGTTCTCAACTATGTCTTACTGGAGGCTTTCTGTAACATGCTTCATGGGATTTTTGAGGCTTGTCATCACCCTGCTGGAGAAAAAGAGAAAAAAAAAAAGCACTTCTTTTCAGGTGCCTTTGGGGCTAAAATAAACCTGAAGGTATTGAGTTTCTTTCTCTCTTGATAGTACAGGCACAGTTGAAGAAATGATTTCGTGGATGGCGTTAAACCCCCCCCTCATACTATCGCTCAGATGATGTCACAAGGCCTACCTAATTAACAACCACCCAAGTGGCACTTTCTTTCATATGTTTGTTCAGTCCCAGAGACTCAATTTATGATGACACATTCATTCTGTTTTTTTTTTTTTTTTTTTTTTACAAATAGCCATTTGCTCACCATGAACCAGGCCCACTGAGCTATGGTGGGAATCAAAGCAGATGTAGTTCCTGCCTCTGTAGAGAGTATAAGCAGCCTAATGTGGAGGCAGAGTCAGGCCCACACATGTATTTTATTTCTACCACGTGGAGTTTGCTTTTAAATTTGGATTAATTAAAAGTTGGCAAATTTCACATAAAAAATTTGAACTTCCAGCTTCTCTTGAAAAATACAAGGACCAGCATTTCTGCATGGCTGCGATGGGCAGAGCACAGGGGAGACTGAGCTCTTTAAACAAGTTTGTGTTTCCACTTCACCCCAGTCTCCCCCACGCCCTATTGTCTTCTGCCCTACCTGCTTCACACATTCTTATTACCTGGATACCCGGAGAGGCATGTGGAATTTTGATCCTTGGTTTATGGGTCCTACAATTGGTCTTTCATATGACTTTCTTCTGTGGCCTGAGTCATTCAGATAATTCAAAACTTAGTTGAGTTAGTAACCATTTTAAAAATATTCATCACTCCCATTTATTTTTATTTCTTGCTAAGTATCTTCAAAAGTTGGAAGGTTAGGCTGTTTAACCAGAGAAGAGTATCTTAGAGGCATCGAGTTTGTCATATTGTACTTTCTGTAGAGTCCAGCAGCCCAGAATATTGAGAAAAAGCAATGTATTGCTTTGGAAAGTCATTGGCAGGTGAGTTTGGAGGAGCACAGTAGAATGGTATTGCATAAATCCTTAATTTCTCTAAGTCTTTTCAAACCCCTACATTTTTAAGGAAAAACTTACTACTCTCTAATGACATTGAAATAAAATAGTACTCTTAAATCCAATCAGAAACTTAGAGATTAAAACATTAAATTCGAATAAATGGGTAATAAGCTCAGGTACACTGAAATTAAGAGGATAATTCATGAATTTCTTGTGGAATTTTATGTCGATTCCAGTAATGTAGATTCCTAGATCAAAAAAGTGCTAGAGGACATCTAAAAACAAATATTAGCAGTATGAAGGCAAGGGGAAGTAAGGGAGAGAATGATTAAGAATGGAAATAGAGGTAAAATAAAGCCTGAGGAAGGGAAAAAAAGAAAGAAAGAAGAAAAAAAAGAAAGAAGAAAGAGAAAGAAACAAAAAGAAAGAAAGAAAGAAAGAAAGAAAGAAAGAAAGAAAGAAAGAAAGAAAGAAAGAGAAAAAAGGATGATCAACATTTAGCAGAAGAGGTCCTGCTCCGTCTACCTGGCCCCCATCATGGCGGCCAACAAAATCCACAGTGACTCAACCACCGCCTCTTCCTTCTTGTCTTTCAGGATGTGGTAGTGGTTGGGGAGGAAAACTTCACCACCCCCTGCTACATTCAGCTGGACGCAGAGGCTTGCCACCTCCTCACAGAGAACCTCAGTACCTATGCCCTGGTTGGGCAGTCCACCACCAAAGCTGCTGCAAAGCGCCTGAAGCTGGCCATCTTCGGGCCACTTTGCTGCTCCTCTCTGGAGTACAGTGTTCGAGTCTACTGTCTGGATGACACCCAGGATGCCCTGAAGGTAAGCAGCTCCTGTCCACATCTCCTGCTTGACCTTTGCACACCGAAGCCAAGATTTGGCGTGGCGGTGCACACCCAGAGAAGATGTGTATGTTTGTGCACCCAAATGCATGACCCAGTGTCTGGCCCCAAAAGAGGCAGTTAAAAAAAAAAAAAAAATTAGACATTTCTCTGAGGCCATGCTGATAAATGAGTTGTTTCCGTTGTGCTGATTCCTCCCAAGGGCTACTTTTGTTTACCTTCCTTGATTTCCTTTAATGAAAAATTTAGAAGAAGTGGAAGAACTTGGCAACGAGATGTGGATGGTAAATAATCTGCTTCCATGTTTATCTCAGCTGTGTGCTTCCTATAAAAGGAATTGGCGTAATTGCTCACGCTGTATGTCCCTCTTGTGTGCCACTTCATTTATATGCTTTCCCATTCTTTTTACGAGGACTGTGAGGAAGAGGGTTAGCATTTGACAACAGGCTGCTGCTTTGCAGAATAAATGAGCTTAATTCCTGGTGCTATTATTGTGATTCATTTTATCCCATTTGAAGCTTTAAAAGATATAGTAAGTGCCTTTGAAGACGTTATGATCTAGAAGGAGGAATAAAAGAAATATGCCAAGGAATAAGAGACAAGTCAGAGTCCGATAAACGCCATCAATTAATGGAAAGTTCTGTGGGAGGGAGTTCAGTGTGGGGGGCATAATATTATTTTGAGGACATCTGAAAAGGAGCTTACATTTGATGAAATTAGTCCAAATGAAAGGTAGAGTTTGACCAGCATAATGGGAAAAAATACAGAATTTCTAGGTGAAGTGAACAGCGTGAAGAAACACAGAGGGAACAGTACAGACTCCACACAAGCATATTATTTCCGAAACCCTAGAAAGATATATAAGAGTTTTATTGTGATGGACCTCAACTGCCAGAGAGAGGAGTTGAGATTCAGGTTCTTGAGTTACTGGAAAGCCAGTGGAGAAATTTAAACCAACCCAAAACATGATTAGAAATATCCATTGGACATATTAGTCTGACATCAGTGGAAAGATAGAGTCAAGAAGAGAAGCGTGAAGAATCAAGGAAAGATCTGGGCTGATGGTGGAGAAGTGAGAAGGGAATGAGGTGCGGAAGGTCCTGTAGTATAACTCCCATGGGACCTCGTGGCCAACACTGGATGGGTGGAGCAGAAGAGCAAGTGTGCCTCTAAATAACAGTAACACTTAGAGGGCAGATAGCTTTGTGGTGACTTTGCTTTTGGAACATCAAAGTAGAGGTATGACTTAGACATCAGGACAAAGATGTCCCAGGGATAGTTAGAAATATGGGTGTCGCTTTCCGGAAAAGAGCAGATCCTAAAGTCGAGACTCAGGAACCAATTATATAATACTGATATTTGTCACCCTTGTGATCAGGGACAATATCAAGGGAGAGCAGAGGGATAAGATAAGCAACGTTGTCAAAAATAACAAGCATAGGGACACCTGGGTGGTTCAGCAGTTGAGCGTCTGCCTTCGGCCCAGGACGTGATCCCAGGTTCTGGGACCGAGTCCCACATCGGGCTATCTGCGGAGAGCCTGCTTCTCCCTCTGCCTGTGTCTCTGCCTTTCTCTCTGTATCTCTCGGGAATAAATAAATAAATCTTTAAAAAAAAGAAAAGAAAAAAACATTAGTGAGAACTTCCTATGTGCTGAGCATGATTCGAAATGTTTATTAGCTCATTTAATCCTTACAGCAACCCTGTAAAATACCATTAATTCCACTTTTGAGATGTTCAGTTTAGGGCACAGAAAAATTAGGTAATTTTCTCTAGGTCACAAACTATTGAGTAGAGAAAGCAGGCTTCACGCCTGGGAACTGGCTGCAGTCTAGACTCCACTGGTAATGTGGGTTGCTGGAAGAGCCGCACCCTAGAACATAGAGACCTAGAGGTGCCCTGCCATTGCAGGGGTTGAGGAAGGGCAGTCAGGAGCTATAGAAGGAAGAGCACCCAGAGGAGGAAGAGAAGTGGAAGGAAAATGTGTCAGGGTAGCCAAGGGAAGAATTTTTTTCTACATATCAAAGTATTTCCTTCTGGAGTTTCCATCCAGAAAGTAGTTCTAGGTCATGAAAACAGAGTGTCTCAGGTTAGGTCCATGGAGGGGATGAGACACAGGATATATTTTTGATGGTTGACCTTGTAAGAGTTTCTGATGTTGAATAAATGATGTGAACACACAGCTGTAAGTGTAAAGCTTATGGTTATTTCTTTTATATTCCTTGCAGATGTGCTACTTCTAAGGCACTGTCAGAAAAGAAATCATCCTAGGCTTAATTTCTGCATAGGGAAAACCGTATTTGTAGTGGAGCCATGGGATCTGATTAAGGCAAATCTTTTAACCGTTCCAAGAAAAATCATTGTAAAAAGCATACTATGGAAGATCTACATCATATTTAAAATGTTTGATACATGTATTTTATATTCACACAGATAGTTCTTATACTTGGGCACACTTGATCTTTCTTCCCACCAGAAACACACAAATCTGCCCAAAACGGTAATAATTCATTAAAATAATTTTAATTTTTTTAATTAGTGAGAGGAAATGCAAATGGTCAACGCTGGGAAAGATCGACAAACAGATTTGAGCAGCAGAAACAACCCAAGAGCAGTTTGAATCACGGTCAGTGATTTCCCAAATAGACATTTATAAATTCTCAGCATCTGGGGATCCAGCACTTAGCTTGAAACAAATATGAATAATGGATAAGGCTTTCTTGCACCTCATGGCCTTTTAATAATGTAGAAATACCAAAATCCTAGTTATAGGTAAACGGTCTATCCAACACACTGAAGAGACAATTAGTTCAGTCCCAGCGACGCTGCCTAACACCCACGCTTGAATCAGAACCTTGGGGCTGCTTTGCAGACAGGCCCTTTACCTGAATTCTGCCTCTGGCACCCGCCTTCCAGCGCTCCCCACCAGTCTCTCTGCCATCTCTCTGCTTCCCATCATCGTCCATAAATCCTCCCCTCCAAACACCTCTTCCTCCTGCAGGCCCACCAGCTCCCTGCGTACACTCTTCCCAGGTTAGCAGTTCTCCATCCCATGCACGTGGGAGTCAGTTGGGGAGCTTTAACAAAGACTTACTCTGCAGTCCCAACCCAACGGTTCTGATCTAATTGGTGTGGATATTGGTTATGATAAAAAGCAGGAATATTCTCGATATGTTCACTTTCAGACATTGGGCCACGGGTTTTTCTTTTACCATTCCCTAGGTTATTCTGTTGTGCAGAATAAAAGAAAATTAAGAACTGTTATCCACTGACGCCTGGGTGGCTTAGCAGTTGAGGCTCTGCCTTTGGCTCAGGATGTGATCCCGGGGTCCTGGGATCAAGTCCCGCATCGGGCTCCCTGCAGGGAGCCTGCTTCTCCCTCTGCCTATGTCTCTGCCTCTCTCTGTGTCTCTCATGAATAAATAAATAAAATCTTTAAAAAAAAAATACTGTTATCCTAAACACTTTCACTGATTTTTTTGGAACTTTCATCTTACCGAGGACAAACTTTCCTAATCCTTGAACTACTCTCTCCGCCTCCTTCACAGCTCACATTAACTGCAACTGGATCTTCCATGTGACACGGCATCCCTCAGAATCCCTGCGGGGAATACCACCCTCCCTCTAAGTGAGCATAAGGCTGAGAGGATGAGTTTCCAGTACTTCTCATACCTCTGACTGCTTCCAGGGCATTGTTTTCTTGGAGGGCTGGCTTTTTCTACCGCTGTTCTTATTCTGATATTCTGTTATTCACTATCTATTTCAGATCCAGAGCCCAGAATCTCCTAGTACCTACCCCTAGCCTAGCAGTACCTGCCTCATGGTCTTTCTTTCCACTCCTCTTATTCCTATCATCCTTTCAAATTCAAAGACACCGCTCATTACAGTTCTTTGCCCAAAGTTATTCTGGTGACCTTCACATCATCCCCCATCATCTATCTGCCAGGGTAAACTTGCTCTGGATTTCACCCTCATTAGCATCTCCACCTGCCAAGATCCCTACCTCAGAAGCTCTTGATTTCTGACCACATCTGACCTTCCATCTCACACACAAAGGCAGGCCACGGTTGGATCTTAAGGAAGACCTCCTTCAATCTTCTCTGGTGTCCTGGTCCACGAACCCTCCTCTGCGCTCCCCCAAATCTCCAGGGAACTCACTTGCAGTCTAAATCTCTTGCCAGCTGGAGCTGCTGAGGGTTTCTCTAATTTCCACAACTAAAGATGACTGGCACTGAACAAGCCCTCTGGTTTTACTTCCAGATTGTGGTGTTGCTCTGACAACCATAATTTTTTTTTAAATATATTTTTTATTTATTTATGAGAGACACAGAGAGAGGCAGAGACACAGGCAGAGGGAGGAGAAGCAGGCATACGGGACTCAATCCCGGGACCCCAGGATCATGACCTGAGCCAAAGGCAGATGCTCAACCACTGAGCCACCCACACACACTCAACCATAAATTTCTGCTTGAGTGTATCCTACTCCCCAGGTGGCTGCCCTGAGCTGTGCCTCCCCTGTTTCTCTGCACTCCTTTTGATCCCTTCTTGGCTCTCCTCAGATCTCACAGAGGCTTCTTCCAGGTCCCTGACTACACAGCAGCCCCTTCATGCTTTGCAATGACCTGACTCCTACTGCACCACTCAGAGGACACTCCCGTAGAGCCTGTCCTTTACTCTTTGAACCTTTTATTTCAGCCTCTCCTCATCTGGCCTGGGCTCTGATGAAAAGGAGTTCTGCTTCCTTGTTTGCACTTGAATCCAGCTCAGTCATCTACCCCCTCCATCTCCAGTGCAGCAATTGGTGACCCAAAGTGGGTCTCCTCAGGCTTGATATTTTCTTATAGTTACCACTGCGTCCTGAGGATTCCTTTGGAATTACAGAAACCCTCCCAGAATGTTAGACTGGGGCAGAGAGGGAGCCCAGCGGAGTGCTCCTCCTCAGAGTTTCAGAACTACACAACATGGAGAGCTAACTAGAAAAATCTGGCCCAGTGTCTGGAAGTGAACATATTGAGAATATTAATTCCTGCTTTTTATCTTATGTGCTTATACTGTCCATATGGATGGGGAGGAAAAAAAAAAAGGAGACCACCACATGAGTTGGTGTCAAGGAGGCACTGATGCATCCTTTCATCTCCGCACCCAGCTCTTTGAGGGCAGCAGCCCTGGTGACACCTTCCCTCGGTTTTGTTAAGCCTGCAGGCGAAAACGGTCCCTGAAACTTAAAAGCTGTGTTTCACAATTTGGAAGCATTGCTGAGAATTAGAATGCCAGAGGTGAGTGCCAATATAAAAGCCAAGGCTGCTAGGAGATAAGAGGTTCTCAGCCACCTTTGGGGTGGGTTTTTCTCCCGTGCATGTGCATGTGCTCGAGGAGACCAGTGGGAGCGATGTGCAGGGTGAGCTCATGTGGAGGAATAAAGATGGAAGAATTGCAAAAAACCCTTTAGAAGCAATCCTGTGCTCACATAGCGAGGTTCTGTCATAAAGATTTAGGTCCGTCAATGATCACAGTGTCTCTGTTTCCCTCCTCTTTGGGTGATTAAAGTGATAATATTGGCATTTCCCTCTCATTATTTGCAAAGATTTAAATCTTCCTATAAAAAGACCAGAAATGAATAGAGAGCAAGATTATATTTGGGTAAGTTTTAAAACACTCAGAGAGAAACATACATCAACATGGAAATAAGGCATCTCTGTCCCACTATCCTGAGGGTACAATTTCTGAGATTTTTCCTTTTGTAATAAAGAGGTTTATAGTAAACCCTGAGATGCAGAACCTAAAAGAAGAGTTATTTGCATACATTATGGGCAGCATGTGATGTTTATTGAATTTCTGACAAATGTATATGCGATATGAACTGAATATGTAAATTAACATAAGCTGGCTCTCTTCATGTAGTCATTTGGCATGGAGCAGAGTGTTCTTTGGATTTCTTCAGCTTTCACATACCCTAATTCAGGCTGCGGTCTAGTATAGAAACTCCGTGAAAGATCAGATTATGTGGAAAATAAGAGAAAATGAAAGAAATGCTGAAAATGAGAGGAAGTGGGAGGTCTACTCGAGAGTTGTGTGATACTCAGCCTCTTGGCTGCAGCTGTAGACAGGCAGAGGTAGCCTGGAGAAGCTTTTGTTTTCATCGTGCCACCTGATGCCTTCCACTGGCCTTCTGACGCCCCCCTCCATGGCAGCTGTGACCCTGCAGAACCCAGAGCACTTCAAGCCTGCCTCTTCTGGGCTTATGAAGGCTGGCCCTCTTTTAAACTGGCCCCGTTAGCCTTAGGTTTTCTTTCAGTTCCCTCAAACAACCTCAAAGCTAGCTTGACCCATGTTTTATACTTTCAGGACGCTGGTCTCTTCAGTTAAGTTAATCTATGTGTACATGTAACACAAGTATTAAATGACACCAAAAAATGCATAAAAGGATGCAAATGTGTTTTTCTTATCATTCTGCTGCGTGTATGGAAGGAAGTGTGGTGTGGTGTGGTAGGGGAACTAGAGTTAGGCTGGCTAACTCAATTGGTCCTGCAGCTCCTCAGGTTTGTGGCTCTGGTCATTGAACTTGACCTCTTTGACTAACAGTCACTTGATCTACATCAGGGACACTGAGAAGATTCAAGGAGATCAAAGTTATTACATTTCCTAGCACTAAACAGGGGCTTGATGATGTTCATTATCCCTAGATGGGCATTTAGATATAACGGCATTGTGAAGGTAATGCCTCAATGATGATATTAAATCTAATTGTACTCTAATTTGTGAGGTGGGTTTCAGGACTGTAGGCAGGCTAGTTGGTCAGCCATTTAGGGACACGGATCTTTTTGGTGAGTCTAGATTTACTGAATCTTTATTATCCTCTCATGAGACTTGGCCCTGCCCTACCCTGTATTTTGGAAATGACCTGCCTTGTTGAATTTATTTTTTTTGAGAGAGAGAAAGAAAAGAGAGGAAAAAATAAAAGTGCTGGTACACAGTATAGAGGCCCCCAAAGATCTCTCTTTACAAAATGTTCAGAACCTGTAAATGTGTTACCTCACATGACAGAAGGGACTTTGCAAATATGATGAGGCGTATGGACCTTGACATGAAGAGATTATCCTGGATTTTCTGGGTGGATCTAATCTAATTACATGGTGCTTGAAAGTGAAGAATTTGTCTTAGCTATCTATAGTCCCAGGGAGCCATAGCCATGGAGGAGAGACCAGAAAGATGTACCATTGTGATTTTGAAGATGGAGGAAAGGGACTCTGAGTCCAAGAATGTCAGCCTCTGGAAGGTTTTGGAAAAGACAAAAAAGCAAATTCTCCAAAAAGGAAGGCAGCCCTAAGAACACCTTGACTTTAGCTCAGTGGGACTGAGGTCACACTTTTGATCTACACAACCTCAAGGTAATAAATTTGTGTTGTAAAAAGTCATTAAGCTCAAGGTGAATTCTTATGGCAAAAATAGAAACTAATGTGGAAATTTTAAAATGGCATATTCAGTGACAAAAAGAAATAAAAGATGATTTCAGAAGTTTTAGAACAAACTAAAATGTCCTATTCCTAATTCCAAAAATGTGAGGGATCATCTTCTCCTTAGAAATATGCCCAGAGGTGGACAAGTGACACTGCCACTTCTTCAAATGCCACCCTTTGGCATTTTGCTTTAAAAGTGTCACAGAGTGCCCTGACTGGGCAGGCTAGACGTGGCAGCTCTGACCGAGCATCTGTGGCAGTGGCAGCTGTGGGAGCAGCAGGCAGAGCCCTGGAAATGAAGTGACTTGACGGGGAGTGTTTGCACATGGTCACCAGAGTCCGGCCGTGTTATCGTGAGGACGAGGCATGGCAGGCACACTCAGGGGGGAGAGCACAGCACCCCGGTGTGAGCTCAGGAGGAAGAGGTAGCAAAGCCAGCGGCGGTGACCCGAGCAGGTGGGAGAGGTGGCCCACAGTTGGATGTGCACCCCCCCACCCCTGGGCCCTGCAGCCAGAGGCCACAGGCCAGAGGAGGAATCAGCGCAGTGGAACGGAGAGCAGCTTGGCTGAAGCGCTGGCAGGGACCAGCAGAGAAGGACAGCCACTCTCTGTGGCCTCTGTTTGGGAGGCATGCAGGCCCACAGCTGTGAGAGCGACAGAAGGCCTCCGTGGCGAAAAGAGAAATTTCTCATTCCCCATGACAAGGGCAGGTCTCAACACAGACTTAAAGAATTAACAGGAGCAAGACAAGGTTCTATAAAATCTGAATGGAGATGTGATTTTTTTTTAAAACCAAGACACCCTTGAGGGTTGGTGTTTGTGAGGCCCGAGTGGAGGCTGAATGTGGCCTTGAGACCCCTGGCCCAGATGATGGAAGTGTGGAAAAGGTGGGGCACAGGGCCTGAGCTGCCCAACTCAGTCTCCGGTGCTTGGTCCAACACTGGGAACAGAGCATGGAGCGGGGTGCCTCCCTGCCCATCTGTCCCTGGGTGGAAAACCTCCGGAGTGCGAGGCCCACCTGCTTGGGATCCCAGGGCCGACCCTAGGCCCCTAGGCAGCTGAGTATAGCCCAATCAGGCCTTTCCATTTCCATCAAGAAGAGAGAGTGCGCAGACAGATCACATCCACACAATACAGAGAATGAAGCCAGACAACATAAAACAAAGCCTTGATTTAACCTCCTTCCAGCCTTCTCTTCCAGAAGAAATTTTAATGCATTATATGAGATTCAAGTTTAACCATTTGTTTCCTCCTTTCTCCAGCTGATAAGATTTCTATTAAGAAAAAGAAAGAAGTGCTAAGAGGGCAGTGAGGAAAAGGAGAGAGTGGGGTGTGGGGCCGAGGGAAGGCTAAAGGCTAGATAACCCACAAGCAGGATGACGGCTTCTGGAGGAAGGGGGAAGCGAAAACACGTGCCTCCAGCAAAGGAGGCCATACGGTTCAGAGCCTCAGTAAGAGAGGAAACCAGTTCTGGAGCAGGAGTAGGGTGAGCTCAGGGCCCGGAGAACAGAGCCAGGGCCCCAGCACCTCACACAGTTCCTGGCACAAAGCGCCCCCCAGGCAGAGACGTCTCACATCCGTAAACTTGCGCTTCAAGTGGCTCAGTGCGTGCAGCTGTGTTGCCTGGGGCTCCCCCGCGCACTAGCTATGAGACTGACACGTGGCCTGGAGGCAGATGCGGTCAACCCCAGCAATAAAGCAGCATGAAAAATTCTGGGGTGAGGAAAACCAGAGTGTGGGAGCTGTAAGGCTCCTCCCTCTTGCCTTGTCCTGTGACGCCTTGATGACAGCTGATCCTCTGGGCTAAGAGCCTGGGAGAGTTCTGGGTACAGGCCAGAGGGACTCCCTGTGTACGTATGCACAGGCCTGTAAAACAGCTAAGATTTATTGTGGCTCTTAAGTGGCCCACACTAATGGCTGGGCATGGATAATGTCTTGGTTTAATTGGTTATTGTGAAAGCCGCTTGTTTCTACTGTGGAATCTCTTGTCCCTGCCTTTCGAGCGATCCCTCTCAGGCCTCCCAAATCAATAGAGCCCTCACTCAGGGCCACCCGAGAACCTGTGCTGGGCAGCCAGCGAGCAGGGCAAGCAGCCATCTGAGGATCGCTCAGACCCCGCCGGGCCCTAGACTCACACGCGCAGGGCCTGCTCCTGGGGACTTTACCCCTGGGATCTTGGGTGTGTTGCCACAGAAAGGGGAGCTAGGGATACCTCTGCCAATAAGTGACTCCTGAGAGGGTCTTCCCAAAGTTAAGTTGCAGGGTGGAGATAGGAGTGACAAAGGAAGGCCGAAAGTGACCCCTTCTCGTTGAAGCAGAGCAAGCTCATTAAAGCCAAAGGGAGAGTCACCCAGAACCAAAACAAGGCCCCTAGGTGGGAGTGCCACCGAGAGAGAGGACAACCTTTGCAAAGGAAGGTGGTGTTTCTGTTTCTGAGAACAAAGAGCCTCCACGATCCTAATTCCTATTGTGGCATTTCTTTCCAAGGTCACCTTATCTTTTCTGAAGTCTGACTACATCTTTTGACCTTAAAAAAACGTTTGTTCTTATTCTGTCTTAAGGTGCATGAAATATCCTAACTGTGTGATCCAAAAGCAGCTGTCTGAAAGCTGGGTGAGAGCTGAGCACAGTTTTGGGGTTATGTGTTTACATGGTGATCTCCCCTCCTTGAGTGCTGTGCAGCGGGTTTGGGGACTCGTCTGTGTGCCCCAGAGCCTGACATGGTTCCGCAGGGCATGGATGTTTTACTGATGTTGAATGAATACTCTCAGGAAGATTAAGGAGAGGAAAGCATTTAACTGTAAAGCTATATCTTATTGATTCATACATTTGTTATTTTTATGTCCTCTTCCTTCTGTGTATCCTATGTATAATAAAATGATTTCATGCAGAAGGAATTCAGAAAATCAAGCTTTTTGAAATATAAGTTACAGCATATTTTTCAGTAGGATCTGCTGTAACATATCTGAAGTTATAACAGTTAAAAACATAGCAATATGGAACACAAGCCTGACCAGTGTATCAAATGGGCTGGCTTCTTCTCTCTTCTGACGTAAAATTTATATAGGTGACCCTTGAACAATATGGGAGTTATGGGCACCAACCCCTGCACACAGTTGAAAATCTGCATATAACTTTTGACTTCCCAAAAACTTAACTACCAATAGCCTACTGTTGACCAGAAGTCTTACCAATGGCATTAAATAGCTGATTAACACATTTTGTATGTTATATGCATTATGCACTGTATGCTATCCATAAATAAGCTAGAGAAAAGAAAATGTTATTAAGAAAATTTTAAGGAAGAGAAAAAATCATTTGTGGTAGTGTCCTGTAGTTGTCAGAAAAAAATCAGTGTGTAAGAAGACACATGAAGTTCAAACCTGTGTATGGGATAAGCTCTATGTGTCAAGTCATCTCTGACTCATGTAGTTTTAGATGATTTCAGTTTCCAGGATTTGCTTTCTTGATTGATTCCAATATCTTTAATTCACTTTAATATTTTTAATTTGTGCTTTGGTCATTGTCTTTATTTTGTCCTGTCTCCTTGAAGTTGAACATCCTGAATGTGATATCAGTTGCTACTTCTCAGGGAGAGCATTACATTTGAGTTTGGTTAGGGTTCTTCTTACCAAATCATTTATTCCAGGGCTGATTTCTCCCAGAAGTAGCAGTGAAAGGACACCTGCCAAAGCCAGTGGTCTCCAAAATGGCCCTCACACGGCCCAGACTCAGTGAACTTTGGGGACAAAAAAGATAATAATACTTCTGTGTTGATTCATCTTAGCTCATACTTTTAACCTTATGTGTACTTTATAATGTAATACAGTAGCTTACTGATGTGTTGATATTGGTATATCATTTATAAAGAAGCATAGAATTCATGCTCAATTTTCTTACCAATAGGCATATGCAGTATGCTTGGAGAGGGACCTCTGCTTAAAAAAAAAAAAAAAAAAAAAAAGTCTTATTTGTTTATTTGAGAGAGAGAAAGTGAGCAAGAGCAAATGAGAGAGCACAAGCAGGGGTAGGGACAGCAGCAGAGGGAGAAGCAGACTCCCAGCTGAGCAGGGAGCCCAATGAGGGGCTCCGTCCCAGGATTCCAAGATCACAACCTGAGCCCAAAGCAGTCACTTAACTGACTGAACCACCCAGGCACCCCAGAGGGACCTCTTCTTTAAGCATGGGTCCATGCTGATGGACAGTTTCTCTATCACCAGGGTTCATGTCTAATCAAAGGGGACAAAAAATTAGGTTCCCCCAGCTTAGTGTAGAAGTTTTTTTTTTATCATTCCCGTTGCTGGAAAAATAGCTTAAGAATATGGAGATGTGGGGCAGCCCTTGTGGCTCAGTGGTTTAGCACCGCCTTCAGCCCAGAGCCAGATTCCAGAGACCCGGGATCAAGTCCCACATCGGGCTCCCTGCATGGAGCCTGCTTCTCCCTCTGCCTGTGTCTCTGCCTCTCTCTCTCTCTCTCTCTATGTCTCTGATGAATAAATAAATAAAATCTTAAAAAAAAAAAAAGGAAATGGAGATGTGTTCTCTGGCTCTATTATTTTTAAGATGACATTTTACTGGGGCACCTGGGTGGCTCAGTCGGTTAAGTGTCTGACCTTGGTTTCAGCTCAGATCATGATCTCAAGGGTATGGAGATCAAGCCCCACCTCAGCTCCAGGCTCAGCGGGGAGTCTGCTTGGGATTCTCTCTCTCTCTCCTTCTGCTCTTTTCTAACCAGCCCCCTGCTATCAAATAAACAAATCTTTAATCTTTAAAGGTAAAATAACATAAAATAAAATGGCATTTTACTCTGTACTTTCTCTCAAAAAAAAAAAAAAAAAAAAAAAAAGGCTCACGCCAGAGCCATCATTCTCCACCAGTGAGAACTCTCAATCATGCCTTTTGAGGTCAATGCCTAAGAAACCAAGGACTGAGGCTTATTCTTGGGCTGACTCCAACCCAGACTTTGCATTCAAATGTGGTATTAGATTTCTTGACTTCAAGGTCATGGCCAATAGGCAGTTCAGGTTTTTTTCACTGGTCCTCCCTGCCAAGAAAACTGATAATGTTCTCCATATCCTCTAGCAATCTATGTTGATTGTAGGAATGGGGTGTGGATTATATATTGTTGGGTACAATTTCCTCCCAGAATACAATGCATCTTCTTTTAGACATCCCAGGGAGATAATTTGGACATAATGAAGATCTATAGTAATCAGATAATTACTATCGATTGCTCTTTAGACGTCTTGATGAGGTAATTAGGGTGTACTGGAAAGAAGCTAGAACTGATTGATTGGCATGACTGTAATCTCAAAGATTTCTAATTATGTTTCTTTTCTTCTAATGGCTTATAAACAAACATCATTTTAGCTTTAGAATTTGTCAGGTGCCAGGTTCACTGGGAACATCAGCTTTCCCTATTATGCTAACTAGACACCGAACATGATCAACATAAGCTCATTATGCCTTGCTGCTGAAGCAGAAGAAACTGCAATTAACCCTCACTTTTCTTATTCGTCTTCATTTCCACATGGCTAGATTCTTGTCGAGGAACGGAGTGTGAAGTGTTCCACGAGGAACATGTGCAACTCTGGGTTGGGTAGGTCTGTATGGCTTATTGGGGACCCTCAGAGCCTGCTGAGCTGTAGGCACAGCAGAGCCAGGGAACAACATATGTGTCCTGGTAGCTGACTGACTGGTTGGGAATCGGCTGACTGTTCAGACTCCTGTCACAAGTAATAGCTACTCATCAGCCAGCAAGGTTGCGTCCTCTCCATGTAAATATTCTGAAGCAGCTGGACCATGCCCGTCTCTCCACCAATGCGCTGCTACCTCATCTCGTCCATTAAACACTAATTAGAGGAATCCGTGTCTGAGACCATATTCCACATCATGCTAATATCTCCTACACCTTATAGGACCTTTCAGCAGCTTCATTATTCATAATAGTAGCCTGACTTAAATATGATGGATGCTAAGAACCACTAAGAAGTAGCTCGAAATGAGCTGTTTACATCTAATCAATGATGTTGGTAAGCTCTGCACTTACTGGGCTACATGTGCGTGGGTTAGAATTCATTCAACAAATGCAAAGCGGATGTATTTCTGGGTAGACAGCAATCTGGTTCCCATACTCACAGTTCTCCACTGTGATCCATCTGCGCTTGGTACTCCAGTAGGAGCCTAGTACAGGAATGACCTGGATGGGTGCCTGTTTTATGGAACCCCATGCTTCCAACTGAAATGTCACCAAAGAAGAAGATTGTGTTCTGCCTTTGTTTTAATCAAATCCATTATTTTCCTGAACCCTCAAAACAGAAAGAAGGAGGGAAGGAAGGAAGGAAGGAAGGAAGGAAGGAAGGAAGGAAGGAAGGAAGGCAGGCAGTGGGACTGGTCGGCCACAGATTGCCTACATATGTGTGTCGCTAAAACTTTTAAAGCATAACAGGAGCAAAGTGCCTAGGGATGGTTCTGATAATAAAGGAAGATCCGCATGTTTTGTTCATTGATAACTTATGGTTTGCTGCTGTTTGGATAATTGGGGCTATACTTGGAAATGCTTCGTTAACTTCCATTAGCTTGTTTGAGAAATGAAAGTATACTTAAAATTTGTCTTCGTGTTACATCTTTATAGTATAAGTAAAGTTACATAGCACAATTTTTAATCAGCCACAGTTCTTGAGAAATGAAGTCTTCTCTTCCAGATTTAATCTGAGTAATTGTTTAGTTCAGTATTTGGAGCTGATGAACCCTCCTAATCTGCATCAGTAGATTTTCCTCTAATGGGATATGTAATGAGTATATTTTACTTTAGTGTTTGATAATTAGGAAAATTGTACAATGAATAATTTTATGCAAAAATCATATTCTTTCTGTAGGTAAAGAAACTACAAAAAGTTGAAAAAATGCCCCAAATGCATTCCAAATCTTCACTTGTTGGCTGGTTTTGCCAAGTCCAAGACATGGATTTGTTTTCTGGTGATTTGCCCTTTTCCCTAAAAGTTCATTGAAAATCTACTTACTTTAATTGTTTATATTTCTACCTGTTTTTTCCTTTCATTTGGATTTCTTCTTGTTTGAGGTCCTGATCGTTATTTTCCAGGATTTGATTAAATCTTCCACTTACCCATGGGGAAATGCAGACTGTATGAATTTGCCTCAGAACATATGATGTAGATTGCTGAAAGAGAGTTAACGGTCAGGAGGATTGAGTCACGCACAAACTGGCAGACCCTTCAGTTGGAGGGTCTCCAGGCTGCAGAAGTGGGAGTCTGCACGAGTTAGTTGTGGTATGGGGGAGGTATGGTGAGGAAACGTACTCATTTGATGAGAAAGCCAGCCAGAGGAAGTAATACGATTCAGTAATTTACTTTTGACTTTGGGCATGTCATTGTAGGAAGTATTGCAGCTTGAGAGACAGATGGGAGGACAGCTCCTAGAAGAACCTAAGGCTCTTCATTTTAAAGGCAGCACCCACAACTTGCGCTTGTCGATTCATGATATCACCCATTCCCTCTGGAAAAGTAAATTGCTGGCAAAGTATCAGGTAAGGTTCCCAAGCTGAACCAAAGGGTTGGAGACAGTTCCAAAAAAGAAATCTAAAATTATTTAGACATAAGATATTCCTTTCCTTGAAATTAATTCTGGATCAGTACTTGTTTCTCCAAAATGGTGTAGAGCTATTTAGGATTTCTGAAAAATACTCTAGAATATTTGATAGTATTTTTTTTCTTAATTCTCCTTCAAATAATTGCACTGTTATTTTTTAATTTTTAGTAAAAGGACCTCCGAGTCCATTTCATTTTCAGAATAAATGCTAACGCTGAATTGATAAAAGAAAAACAACCTCAAAAATGTTTTCATAAGGAAAAACAGAAGAACGGCGTTACCCCACATGTGACACAAATTAGACCTCAGCCTTGCTAGGAAGGTATCTTTACATTGAAAACTTGGAAGGAACACCAGTTTGGACATTGAAATAGTACCTAAAAATAAAATTTGATCAGGATTTTATTAGATAACAGCATAAAAACACTGCTCCAAAGTATCACTGCATGGACACATGGGAAAAGCAGAGGTGTTTCCAGGGGTTGTCACCCTGACCCCCAACCTCTCTGAGCCTGACCTCCCAGGAGGCTGTGGGATAGGATCTCCAACCTTGTACCCAGTCCCAAGAGATGCAGTCCACACTTAGATAAGCTTCATATCCCTCTCTACCTGCATGCAAATCCGATCCTATACCCAGCACTGCAGCTCCACTGGTTGTGACTTCCTGGTATAAGTCAGTGAACATTACTAAGAGTGAAGGAGGATTTTTTTCCAGCTCATTCTTAGTCTTGTATGTCTAGTACTTACACATAAATTGTAGGAAACAAATTTCTTAGCTTGCTAACTAACACCCTGGAGCTTTCACAAGGGGGTGCCTACCAGACTCTTCTGTATAACTCAGCACTTGGTAGAGGGATCAGGCTTTTGACTTTGCTATTAAATCTCTTCCTTTGCTTTCTTCTCTCCCTTATTTTGCAATCACCACAAAACCCCACAAATCTTACCCTTTTATGAACAGTATCCTTTGTGCAATCATAAAGGAAAATACTATTTTGATAACAATGATAATCTGATATTAGTTCAAGCCACGCCTGGCTGAATTGTTACCATCTGCCAGATACCCGTGCACTTTGATTTATCTCATCGGGTTTGATTAACCCCAGCAGGTCATGATTAGGTGCTCTTTTGCTTACTTTTTCACAGATAAGGAAAGTGAGGCCTGGGAAGGTTAACTTACCCCACAGCACCACATAAGCAAGGGAAGGATGTTCTCATTTGTACTGAATTCAGCTCCAGAGCCGCCTCTGTTCGGAACGAAGAGAGGAGGTGTCGGTTGCGGCGGAGGAGGGAGGTAGGAGGGAGGGAGGGAGGGAGGGCGGCGGTAGGGGAGAGAGAGGAGAGAGAGGGAGGGAGGGAGGCGGGAGGGAGGGATAGGGAGTGCGGGGTGGAGGGGGACGGGGGAGGGGGGGGGGCTGGAGGGGGTAGGAGGTGGGGTTAGCGGAGGACGGACGATGGAGAGGAGTTGGAAGGGTAGTCGCTGGAGTGAGGGGGAGGCGGGAGGAGGGCGTCGGGATCGAGGGGTGTGTGATGTGCTAGTGCTGGTTATGTAGGGCTTATCGAGCTGAGTGGTCTTTCTTTCTTTACTCCTCCCTCCCCCCTCCCTCCTCCTCCTCCCTCCCTCCTCCTTCCTTCCTTCCTTCCTTCCTTCCTTCCTCTTTTTTTTCCTTTACTTTACTTTATGGAAACAAGATTCTGGGATGGGCTCATTAGAGGCTTGGTGCTTTTTAGGCCAAGGATTTTCTGCGGCAGCTAATCGGGCCCACGGTTACCCGCTTGCAGTGGGTTTTGGCTTTCCCCTGTCCTGTGCAAAGGGAGCGTACAGGCATGAAAGGGAGCTGGATCAGTGCTTTACCCTTTAGACTTTCTTTGCTTTTCTCCAGAACACCACGGCAGGGATTCCTTTTAATGAGCAATGACTGGAGTGTGTAGGTTTTATTTTGGGAATTTGCTAAACTTTTGAAAAATCGCATACAATGGCTTCTCTTGTAAACGATAGAGAAGTGGCAGACTGGTTAGCTATAGAGACACCGGAGGCTGACTCCCTGGGTTCATATCTCAGCTCCACCACTTACTAGCTGTGAGATTTGGGGTGGTGGTGGGGGTGGTGGTGGTGGTGGTTTATAACATCTCCAGGCAGGCCTTGGCTTTCTCAAAAAGTAGGTTGGGATGTCCCCACGCTAGGCTGTCATGAGTATTAATAGAATAATACTAAGAAAAGTACTCCTAAGAAAAGTACTTGGCAGTGTGGTATCTGAGAGTTGTTTTCAGCGTTAGTCCTTCATTGTGGTTTACATTGTTATATCCTCTAGGAAATTCCTTTTTATCATATCTGGAGTGGGTCGCAGAGAAACCTCCACTGCACGTTCACCCTGGAAAGATTTAGCCTGAACACAGTGGAGCTGGTTTGCAAACTCTGCGTGCGACAGGTGGAAGGAGAAGGGCAGATCTTCCAGCTACACTGCACCGTGTCAGAGGTAAGAAGCTCCTGCCTCGGAAACCAGGAGAGAGGGCAGCCCCGGTGGCTTGGCGGTTTGGCACCGCCCTCGGTCGGGGGCGTGACCCTGGAGACCCGGGATCGAGTCCCACGTTGGGCTCCCTGCACGGAGCCTGCTTCTCCAACTCTGCCTGTGACTCTGTGTCTCTCAATAAATAAATCAAATCTTTTAAAAAAGAAAAGAAAAAAGAAACCAGGAGAGAGACTGACCTTGGGAAGGGGTGGGAGGGGGCGGGGAGGGTAAAGGTGTCTCAGCAGAGGCCATGTAGGAAGTCCTGAAACGCTTAGATGGGTCCTATTTATTAATAGGATAATATTTTTAGTGAACTCAGGGAGCTGGCTATATAGAAGAATATAATAGGAAATCCTTTTTGAAGAGTAAGTCTTTTGTATTTTATGACATGAATCTAAGGTCACGTTGTAACTTTTTTACAGCAGACCCGAACTTCAGGCGTCAGGTAGACTGTAAGTGGCGCGTACGCGGCGTGGCTCGCCCCGAGCAGCCTCGGGGTGCCCGGTCCTCCCGTCCTCCTTGGGAACAGGGGAGCCCCTCCACAGGGAGGAACAAAGGGAAAGGGGCCAAATGGTCGGAAGGCAGCGCTTCCCGGGGCCTGGCCGAGCCCAGCTCCAGCCGCTGGCTGCGCCACCAGAGCCCAGGACTGTCCTATTTCAAAACTACGGCAGGACAGTCGATGAGTTCGAAGGCGACTTCCCCCTCGCGGTCTCACCACGGTGACACCAGGGTGACGAGTGAGATGCCCCCCGCCCCGTGTGGCTGCGCCCCACGTGTCCCCCAGCACCAGGCTCCGGGCCCAGCCCTCTTTCCCACAGCCGCCCAGCCCAGCCCAGCCGCGGCCACCACGTCCTGCTGCGGTTCCATGAGACTTTCGCCTCGTAAACAACTTTAGTCACAGACCCCGGTGACATTCATAAGGCAGGATCTCGGTGTCAGGGCGCCATGGCAACCGCCGGCCTCAGGCCCCAGGCGCAGGCCCTGTCTCCCAGGCGCACGGCACCACCCCTGCTGGCTCCGGAGGGTGTTTTCACTCTCCAAGCCCAGCAGGTCTGCAAAGTTCAATAACCCCCCAGCTCCAGTGACAACAAAGGCTGCGGGATTTTGGAGGGGGGCGAGGACGTCTGCTCCTTTGATGCCTGCTTTCTGTTCAGTGTGACCGACCGTTCGCTGTGTGATGAAAGCTGGGTGAGGCGAGGCCCGAGTGAAAGGGAGCTGTCCGGTCCCCGGTTAACACCCAGGCCCCAGCCCCAGCCCCAGCCCCAGCCCCAGCCCCCAGCCAGGGCCTCCCCCCCACCCCCCGCCCATCGCAGAGCCCAGACAGTTTTGCAAAGTGCCATCACAACTGAAGGACTTTCGTCCTTGTGCCAACGTAGAGGAAAGATGAGTTCTTTTGCAACTTGGTGGCAGAGAGGCCAGCCTCTGGTGCGTCTGTGGCAGAGGAACACATGTCACTGAGGGAAGGGCAGAAATGACTGGAGTCAGATGACTTTGGGGATTAGGGGGCACTCTGCTGCTTTTACTTCTGGGTCACTGAGCCCCACCGCTGTGGTTAGCATCTGAATGCGGGTGCGTGCAGCCCACAGAGGGGAACTGGGGACATGTGGGGCTGGGTACTGACGTAGAGGGGCAAGGCTCAGCTCTGAACAATTGATTCTGGAGAGCTCTGAGACCTGGATCCCCATCAAAAGCTCCGGGTAGGGGTATATTGTGACTGATAAAGCATAACCAAACAGAGAAAAGAGGCCATTTGTGGTTTCTTTCTCCTGCACAGGCCTCCTTCCTAGGGTCACAGGGCTAGCTGGCAGGTGGGCTGGGGTTGCAGTTCCAAAGTGCTGTCTTCCGAGAATGAGAATGAGCTGACTTGCCAGGAATGCGCTGCCCCCTCCCCAATTGCCCACCACTCAAGGCACTCACCAGCAGTCATTTATAAAGCCGTGGCCCTTGGCCCCTCCAGTCAAGAAGGACCTGTTGCCGCCCAGGGAGACCAGGCTGTGCTTGACATAGACCGCGGGGATGTCAGGGGTTGGCCAGTTGTTCCTCGCTGGGTGCTCTGGCCAGAGACTGCTTAACAAGAGACAAAGCCTTTAGTCTCACAGAGAAGGAGTCTACGAATGAAAATGTCTGAAGGAGTAAAAGTAGGGGCCCGAATGCATGCCCAAATGTAAATAATGAAAGGTTTTACTTTTCTTTATTTTTTTTAAAGAGGGATATGCGGGGAATAGTAACAGGGAAATTACCCATCAACATCCAGGGAAAAATCAGTGTAGAGAAGAGGAGGAAATCTAAAGTCTCTTCAGGCCTTCTACTTAGTTTCAGCTCTACACAGAGACCCATGGTAGGAAATTCCCAAATGGACAGTTCCACTGGGACATGAACTATCACCTCCCCATCCCGCCTCAGGTTCCTCATGGGTAAAATGAACTCTGGGGTGTGTCATGAGAGACGAACAAGCGAATGTTAGTAGGTGCCCTGAACAGAACTTGGCTCCTGGCACATGCTCAGCTGCTGGTGGTCAGTACTGCTCCATTGATGCCGTTAGGATTCCGGAGTTCTTGAGTAAACTCTGCCTCGACCATCTGTGGCATCTGTCATCAAACTTTAGATTCCCTTTCTATCAAAATCATAAAACCTCAGTCAGCCACTAGAAAAAATAAAGGAGTGAAAAATAAATCTCAATAAGTAAATGAATAAATACTAGTTCCCAGAGTAAAGAAGGCAGCTTATCTTCCCGGTTTGGTTCATCACACCTTGCCTCAGTTCACAGCTTTGAACCCAGGAAAAGGTGGAACTTCGGGAGGCAGTCTGAGTCCTCTGCTTTATGAATAGATTCCCGGATAATAGTCACGATTATAGTTTCCCACATTTGCTAGACCTTACGACCGCGTTCTGTACACATTTTGTGCATGAAGAAGAATATTTAAAATGTGCAAGGTAACACCACTCTGCTGTACTCACCCCATCTACTTACTCTTCAGTTTTCTGTTACCTGTTTAAACAACCGTTAGGAAAATCTAGCTCTTTGGCGGTGACTTCCAGAAGAAGAGTCAGGCTACGAGAGCGGAAAGTTGGTTCTCCCACAGGGCGCCGAAAACGTGTGCTGTCGCCCACAGCAGCTGTTTGGCTAATGTTGAAAAATCATATGTTTAACTGAGGGAATCATGGCATCAGAGACAGATGGTACCGGTATTGTAAACGATTATTGCAATAAGTGTTCTGTGAGAGTAAACCCTACTCCTACCTGGAAGTGAAGGCAGAAGGAATAGCAACTGAAATTGTTAGATGAAATGGAAATGTCTATTTTTCTTTTACCTCTAAGCCTGTTGTTGGCCGTCTGATAAGAGAGACAAGAAATTATGCCCTCTTGGGCCTATTTCATCCACAGAGAAATAAATAGGCCCAGTAGCCAAGGCTGGTGACTCGGGCCTCGGAGGGTCACGTGAAAGTGGTGAAGGTTTTAACTCACTAGGAAAAGGACGGCAACGTGAATATGTGGCAGACCTTCCCGAGTGGCATGCCTGCCTTCATTTCAGGATTTGACAGTGAAAAGAGCCATATTATTAGTCACATTTACTTGGAAAGAAGCTCAACACACCGCTGGGCTTCTGTCAGGAGACGGCTTCAGACTCTTTCTATAGCAGGAAAAATATTTTCTCTCATTTCAACAAATATGAATTGAGGAGCTTCTCTGTGCAGGGCACTGGGCTGATATCATAGGAATTCTGAGGATGACAACAATACTTTAATCTTCAAGAAATCATAGGAATCAAAAGAAGTAGCATATAAGTAAGGCCAGCGTGCCTAGGGCAGAATGTGTGGGCCGGGAAAAGTGCTGCCAGAGGTCCCAGGTTGGTGGCTTTGGGTGGCTTTGCTCAGGGGAGGCATGAGGACACGTCTTTGGTCCAGACTTTGAAGGGTTTGCCCAAGAGAGATTAAGGGAAAAAGAACAATCAGAGGTATGGCCTTAAATAAAAGGCGCTTGGAACAGTCTGAGACGAGTTTGAGTCCTGTGCAGGCAACCCGAGGAAGGGATGGATCTGATTGCCAAGCAGTGGGGGGAGGAGGGAGCCGCCCCTCTACATCAGGCCGGGCTCCGTACTACACAGGCATCACCTCTGGAGCCTCCCACCAGCCGATGAGGCAGGCGGTGCAGATATCCCTCATGCCTGAGTAAAAGTGAGGACTCTGTGTGGTCGGAGGAGCATTTAACGGTTCTTAATGAGAGAGAGGGAGAGAGAGAAGGAGAAACATCAGTGTGGCACTTCAGGAAGAATTCGTCTGACAGACTGAGACCACAGGTAAGCCATAAGGAGATGTTGTGGTCACGAACAAGAAGAGTCTCTGGGGAACAAAGTCACAGCTACACAAAACAGACCCCTCAAAGTGCAAACTCAACCTTCCTTGCCAGCAAGGGATGGTCACATTTGGGGATATGGTGGCTTTCCTTCTAGGCCCTGTTTTTACTGTCCACACAGGAAGAAGCATCTCAGCCTGGGTGATGGCACTAAGTTGTGGAAATACCATGTGATTTCTCCTCACCGCCACCTACTCAACCCCTTGCATACTTTTT
Organism: Canis lupus familiaris; assembly: GCF_011100685.1. Lineage (NCBI taxonomy): Eukaryota > Metazoa > Chordata > Mammalia > Carnivora > Canidae > Canis > Canis lupus. The sequence goes on from NC_049253.1 coordinate 21,927,510, forward strand.
CCCCCCTAATACAAGTGCTGAAGGGCTTTGGTTCAGAAATCCCCAACATAAATCCGTTGATAAACACCACCACCTGCCCCCAGGTCACTCTTCTGGTCCCTTTAGTTTAAGCCCTGTGCCTGTGAGGTCAGAAGCCCTCTCTTCTCAGGGTCCTTTGGAAGGAGCTCCGCCAGGTTTGGGGAAAGATCTGTAGGCCGCTTCCCCATTCAGGGACTCCAACTCCCATTTACTACTAATGTGTTTTATTCCCACCAGTCCTTTACCTGGTATGTGCTGGAGCTAACACAGAGGAGCAAATGGGATCCTCAGAGTCTCAGTTTGCCAGTTTGGGGGTTTCGAGGCCAGATACCGTGATGACAGCCAACACCACCGTGTGTATTATGGCAAAGAATTTGTTTTGCTCTAATGTGCCCTCCAAGTCCTGATGGCCCCTATGCGGTGGGATTGCACAGGCCTAGCAGTGAGAGTTGGCAGCTGGCCCCAGGATACAGAGCATGCTGGGGACACAGACAGCGGTGATGCCTACGGCACAGGAGCAACCAGATTTGGGGGGCTCTGGGCAGTGGTGGCACTGACCCCCCCTGAGCTCAGCCCTCTGCACGACACCAGAGACTTCATGATGATTCAAAATGTATGTGGCTAGTTTATCCTGCAGCAACTACTTATGTACACCAAAGAGTTACCTGCTTTGAAAGAGAACGAGAGAGAGAGGGGAGGGGGGAAGATGACATTTAAAGTAGATAAAGTAGATTTTCTTTTATTGCTTTAAGAGTTCCCAGGCAACATTTGCTTTTGCTTTTCCAACCAGCAGAAGTGATCAGAAAATGATTAGAGGTTCTCCTGCAGATGAAATTCAGATTTTGCATTTGTGCTGTTTTATGAGCTGAAACTATTTTAAGAGCCAATTTATGGTTTTCTCTCCTAAAATTAGATTTAACAAAAATAAGGGTGTACAGCAATCGGAGGATGCCATTAGCGCTTGCCCTAAGGCAATCTACTGTGTTCATCATTTTCTTTAAAAAAATTAGTCTTAATTTGATACCATTTGGAGGAGAGCTGTGTTCCATCTGATTCAACAAAAGCAGAACTGACTCTTCTTCTGCAGAGGTTAGAGAGAGAATTTACTTGGGCATTTGCCCAGGGCATTCCCCTCTGGGTCAGACAGTTTCTAGAAACTCTGAACTTCCAGCCTTCTCTAATCTCAGATCTGTTCATTCTCAAAGAACTGCCCTTTTGAACATTTCTCCCCTCTCGAAATCTAAACCTTTAGGAGTATTGATAGTCCTCTCTCCTCTTTCATCCTGAAAAGGATGAGAGAAAAGCTGTTACCGTATCACACCAGAGCTTCCACCTCACCCGGTCCATAGCGAAACCTGTCCATCCAAGGCTATGCAAACTCAGCACAGAACGCACTTTTTCTTCTCAACCAGGTCACCACTTTCGGCCTGGGCGAAGGCCTTCTTACCAAGAGGAATAGCACTCATTTTCTTCTTATTGCTCAAAGCAAGGCATTGTATGGTTCAATAGAGATGGCTTTTGTCTTTGGAAATAATGCTGTGTTGTTTCTATGCCTGAACTACAGGAACCTACTGGCATCGACCTGCCTCTGTTGGACCCAGCGAGCACCATCACCACCATGACGGGACCCGGTGCTTTTAGCATCCCTCCCCCTATCCGGCAGAAGCTCTGTAGCAGCCTGGACGCTCCACAGACGAGAGGTCACGACTGGAGGATGCTGGCCCATAAGCTGAACCTGGACAGGTGGGTATGGCCAGGCTTCAGGACTGGTTTCCATTAGACATACAGCTCCGAGGCTGGTAACTGTTAGATTTAGGGCAGCATTCGTGTTTGGTTTAGTTTGGTTTGGTTTTCCTATCCATCCACTTACTTTTCATTCTGCAAACCTGTATGAAGCTTCTTTTTTTTTGGATCTTGCACCCTGGTCTTGCAAACACATTGTTGAGAATAGATATTCTGGGCTTATCTCACAAGGTAAGTATCGATCGACTTTTGTGATCCACTTTGCAAAGCTGATGGGCTAAATCCCCCTAAATTATATATCCATTCACTTAGAGTAATTGTCTTTCCTCATCTCCTGCCCAGCAAGACCTAATGCTGGATGGTTAATTAACATGCTAATCACCGCATTGATACCGAGTTATAAGGACAGCTCAAGAGCCTCCTCTTTGTGGACTCTTGCCATCACTACCGAGCACAGGACATGGCATGACCTGTCAAAGATGATCAGAGCCTGAGCTGGAAAGAAAACATAAGTGTCTTGACTTCCTGTTTAGGATATGACCCATAGACATCTCATCTCTTAAATTATCTTACTCAGAGTTGAGGTTAACAAAGTTAAGCATCGCATCTCCTGTCCGGGGCTGATCTAATTAAGTGTGTGCTAGTTCTTTAGGACGGCTCACTGTAAACCACAGCTTCTCCTGGGGGACCAGATACTTTAAAAAGACAAATGGAGACACAGAAGGGTTTAGTACAAACTGCAGAGAAAACAGATCTGTAAATCTCACCACTCAGCACACTTTCCCGTTCCCAATTACAGGTACTTGAATTACTTTGCCACCAAATCCAGCCCAACTGGTGTAATCCTGGATCTCTGGGAAGCACAGAACTTCCCAGATGGAAACTTGAGCGTGCTGGCGGCTGTCCTGGAAGAAATGGGAAGACACGAAACAGTAGTGTCTTTAGCAGCAGAAGGGCAGTATTGACCCATGCTGGGACTGGAAACGCAAGATGGGAATGCACAGGGGGTCTGTGGCCGACCAGGGCATGGCCATTGAGAAGGAAATCCAGAGTAGACCTAGACCGATGAGTTTCACAGGCAAGACTGCAAGCAGGAGAGAGAAAGCAGACCCAACTGGTGACACACATGCCCACTACACTCGGACATCATCACAGGAGTTAAGAACAATTGTGTAAATTTGTACCTTGAATTTAGAAATCAACCTAATTTTCCTCTTAGTTGGGCTGTATGCTGTGTGGTACAGGATCTTACAGTTTCCTAGGAAACGCTTTTTATTGCTATCCAGGTATATGGATAAACTTTCTTAACAAACCCAATTTCTACAAACGTTGTTTACATCAAATTGGACAGGGATGCAGACACTGTCCATGGCTCGTTCTATTTTTGTTTAAATCATTTGAAGTTGAAGCTGTGGACGGTTTGTTGTGTCTATTTCAGATTAGTAATTTACTGAGAAATCACAGACTTTTGCTACAAATTGTGTGCATCAAGTGTCTCAGATAATCCTCCCATCGGTGTTCTGTTTCTAGAACTTGTAGAACCAGTGTTACTGTTTGTATCAGGGAAGTGGAGAATCTAAGCCTAAAGGAGAAAGAAGGAAGATTCCTTACTCCTTGAGGGTGCGCGATGGGCACCCTCTGGGAATAAAGCTGTAGCATTGCAGGGAAGACAGTGATTCATGGTCAGCCACACAAACAAGCATTTCTTCACCACATGTGTGTTTATAAGATGCAATTTGAAGTTTTTTTTTTATTAAGGTATCATTATTATCATTATTATTATTGATGAGTATTTACAAGTATTCTAGTAAAAGGATTTTCTTTTAAATTCTGTTTTTCTTAGCAGTGCTGTTAGTATTTAGATATTGACTAGACCTTCCTCACCTTCTGACATAATCAGGTGGGTGTGGTCACCAATTTAATGAAACAGGCTTTGCTTCCTTGACCTTCTCTCTTTCTTGTATCCCTCTGCCCCAGAAACGAAGTCAATGCTTGCTGGCTTTGTCAGTCTCTTCTTTAAGCTGGCTCTGGCAAGGTCTTTTTCCTCCAAGTCTTGTTGTGGGAAGCGTTCTCTACTAAAGTTCACAAACTATTATTAATATTGCTGTTCTGTGACTGCACACTGACTCCCCCTGGGGCAGTGTGCTCAGAGGAACAGCCTCTGAACTGGCAACTGGAAAACCAGTTCTCACTCTGGGTTTGTTATTGTCTAGGTGTGTTACCCCGGGAAAGTTCTCTAGCCTCCCTGAACCTCAGTTCTCTCACGTGTCAAATAGAGGGGGTGGAGGTAGTGGGTATTCTCTGGGTCCTAAAATGCTGGACTTCTACTGTGATGTCTCCAGTCTCATTCATCAATCCGAGGACCACCACGGGCTCTGATCTGGATCATTTAAAGAGTCCACTAGTCTCTTGCCCAGGCTACAATAGCCTTCTAAACAGTCTCAGCCTGAAAGAGGACGATTCTAACCTGTAACCTGTTTGTCAGGCTTTCAAGCCTTGTCTTTGTGCTGCTTGTCAAGAGACAGCATCCCTTTATGTTCATTTTCTTTTTTCTCTTGGAACCACTTGCCTTCCTGACTGATGGCAAATTATGTTCTGTTATTGTCTTAATCAAATTTTTTTAAATCAAAAAAAAAAAATTAACTAGGAAGTAGTCCAAAGACTACTTTGTGTAAACTACGGCATTTCCTTAGAACTGTCACCGGCTCTTTGTTTTAACCTGGGGACTTAAATCATTCAGCAAGTGAGAAATAAAGGGTAGCCTTTATTATTTTATAAATAAAGGGTAGCCCAGTAGCCAAACCACAACTGAACAACAAGCACCCATGTGGATGAATCAGAACCTTCAAAACATGGCTGTGGTTGACTTTTGAGCTGGAGGGTTACAGGTTGCTGACCGCAGTTGAATTAGAAATCATTTTATATTTTTTCCTTCTTTACACATATGTTTTCTCTTCTGTTTTGGTGACTTCTTGATTTTCCCAAGACTCCTCCATCTTCATCATTGAGGAACTACTGATACTTTGGTATGGAGCCTCTTCTGTCACCCCTTTTGTTCCTTATCTTCTCTATTAGGCGTATATTCCATAACCTCTCTCTCTCAGGCCACGCCTGCACCATAAATATATGTTACACTAATGTTAAAGGAAGAGATTGCAGTAATAAACAATTTGGTGATGATGTTTGTACCGATGCATATTTGACCAAAAGATAGTAACACTGTATTCTACATAAAAAGATTTTTAAATAGATATTTTTAAGAGGAGGAGGAGGAAAGAGAGCGCTTGTTCATTACTTCAGTTTGAAATAATTTCTCAAGATTGCTTATCATTACTGGTTTGGGAGCTGTCATCTATGGAAATCAAGAATTAGAAGTCTGAAGGATGCTCAAAGGAACTTCCATGCCTAGTGAAAAGGGAAGAGTGGTTAATTCCTTATAAGTGAGGTACTCATCTGTCATGGAACCTGTTATGCTCCCCATCAGGTGAATGGCAACTCCCTTACATACAACACATCCTTTATGTCAAATAATTTTCACTACGAATTCTGATTTCCTTCTCCTTTGGAGGAAAATAATAGCTGTTAGATTGCTCTCAAACTTAGAAGGTCCAGACCCAACAGTTCATTTCACAGAGAGCCACTTCATCATTCTTTGTGACATGTCCCACCTTTGATTCCTAGGGCTTCTATATAGCTTATGGGGAAGGACATGCTTACTTCATTTGGATGGGAGGGGAGGGTGGGGGGGGTGGAAAACCACCTATCACTTGTGCATGGTGCCATCTAGTGGTGCCCAACAAAATCTACCCTGAGTTTAACAATTTACTAAAAGTTGTTTGACAAAGGGAATTAATAGCTAAAGAGTCAACAGGACTTTATGACAGATAGATGTGGGTAAATTTTCACCTCAAATATACATTTTCTTATTGTCACAATTTTTTACTTAAATTACCCATAGCAAAATTACACTGAGGCGAGTATGTTATCAACTCCTTCACACACAATAGGTCTCAAGTTGGTTTTTGGTAATAGAAATGATAGAAATACATAAGTATCTGTATAAAACACTTTCTGAAGAGTTGTCATTTTGAACATTTACATTTTTGATTGGGCTCTATATGTTTTCAGTCTTCTTACTTTTAGTTCTCTAATATTTATTTTTGGAAATGTAAGAAAGCATTCACTTTGAAATGTTTTATAGATGCAAGTGAGAGAACTGTATCTAAGGAAGCAAGAATTGTAATTACTAATCCAGGACTAGAAAGAAGCTTCCTTTCTTCTGAGTTTGCCTGTCTAAGGGCAGAGGTTTCATCATATTTTCATTTTCTTCTCACCACATTCATTCAGTTTTCCTTAGAGTGATCTGGAAGGAATAGACATTAGATTCAGAATTGGTGACTGGACTCACGGTGATGACAAACATATAACAGCTAACAGCCTTTTCACAAACTGTGTGGACACGAACCTGGATACTCACCTCCACTAAAAGGAAGAATCCCCATCCTCACATGATCAATATAAGCTCTTCCAAGGCAGGGCAACATTTTGGGTCAGGTATCCAATATTAAACTGTATGACCATTGCCCATTTTCATGTATGCAATTATTTTAGAGATTTTACTCTCTCAACTTTCAAACAGTAGAGCCATTCTTTAGGAAGAAGTCATGGAGTCTGAGTTTAGGACACTCTTGAAATTAGACATTTTGTGATTTTTTTTAAAGCTATTTCTCCTATAAGTTAGATACCTTCAAAGTAAGCATTCAGATGGTGGAATCCATTTTACTTCTGGAGAGGAGCAAACAAGGCTCTCATCTTATGTATCCCCATGCGTATCACTGTCAGGGCCACAGCAGCTATGCTTTTGGTCCATTTTTGTCAGCAGCGTGTGAGGAAGGGAGCCAGTAAAGGTGATCACTAACTTCCCAGAATTCACAAGCCTTTGCCAGTATAAGGTCTGTCCCCATGGGGCCAAGCAAATAAAAACTATGTAAGGACCTGCAAAACGAGTGTAAAGAAAGTAGAAAAAGTTTACATGTTGAATTTTCAGTCTTCAAGTTGAATGTGAGCTTTAGCTTTTGCTGAGCAGTTGCTCTGGACAAGTTACCCGTTTCACACAGAGACCTCAGTGCAAGTCCAAGGCCAATGAGGGAAAGGATGACCATGCAAACAGCTGAAATGAAACTAGGTTTTATCCATCTTCTTTGAGAATAGACGAGCTTTTGTGATTCAGAATATTGTTGCTAAAAGCCAATTATTTGTAAAGATGATAGTGGTCAATGAGCATTAGATTTTATAGATCCGATAAGGCAAATATTTTTATTATTAATTATCTCAAGGTAATAAAACTTTTTTTACCTTCCGAGTGCCTCATGGGACCAACTATTACACTCTGGGTTTTTGTTTTTGTGAGTTTTTTTTTTTTTTTTTAACCTTACTGAGCTAATGTTGACTAAAATCCTTAGATCTTTGCCTCTGTGCAATGAAGTGCTGTTTCTCTACCCTAAGAAACCTATTTGTATAATCTCTGGCTGTAATTATCACTTTGAAAGATTTCCCTTGCATCTGTAATGATTTTTTTTTTTTTTTTATGGAATAAGGCATAAGGGGAATAAATACATTGCAACCAATGTTAATGTAGACCTGTGACCCTACAGGTCAAGTTAGCCAAATGGAGTCATAGGTATTTCCAGAATTCATGCCTGAAACCTGCTATTTTTGAAAAGCAGGTAGATGACATTGTAGGTCACTGGATACATTTTCCCTGCGAGCTAGGACTGACAATTTACTTCCCGACCCATCAGAGTAATTGGCCCTGTGATCACTCCCATTGTCAGAAATCCAGCCTCTAAAAAAAAAAAAAAAAAAAAAAAAAAAAATCTGTCTTCAAAAGAGTTCACGGTTCCCCACTTTTCCAGTAGGCTTGTCTCCTCCCTGTATCAATTTTTGGTGGGATATTAATGATCTCCACTCAACCAAATGTAATATATGCCCCTAGACCTATTTTAGAGTGGTTGAGGGAGGCATCACCAGTACAAACCAACAGGAACTCTACAAGGGACCAGAACCATGCAACCCTAAGAGGCCGTTTCCCAGCTGGCTGTGTTCTGAGACTCTCGGGTATTGAAGAGTTCTTCCAGAATCACAAATTGGGAATCTCTGCACAACATCACAAGAGCTGTGGCCAACCAGTCATTGAGAACTAAACAAGGAAGCTGCCCCAAAATACAGTCAGCTGCCCACCAGCCAAAGAGTTTGCTGCTGTATACCAGCCTCTTCACTTGCCATTTCAGATTTGTGCCTCGGCGAAACTATAAGTTGCCGAAGACCATGAGACTTCGGGGTCCCTTATAAATATCTTCAAATTCTATGTGCCATCCTTCAATTCCAAAGATCTATTGGAATTGACACTATCAGAGCTGCTGTTGAACTTGATGGCACTGACCCGGAGGGGGGGAACCCTCATTTCTGGAGTGCAGAATGTGAACCGTAGGCAGGTGATCGCTGAGCAGTAGCCTAGGAGTCCATGAGCCCTTGACCTGTGAACCTCAGCAGTATGGTGAGGCCACATCCAGGAATCACAACCTGAGCTATCTTCTACATGTTAAAACAAACCTGTCTTAGAACAGCTTTAAAAAGCAAGAAATCAAAAGCCAGTGGAAAATGCCTTTGCCTTTTTATATTCTTAAAGTCTCACGTGATGCCATCATAGGGGTATGAGTTCAAATGTGTACCCCTCCTGGCCTAGGGTGAAAAGAGGATGGCAGTCAGAACAAGTTGAGTGAGTGATTTGCATTCTCCCCTTCGCTCTTCCCTAGACCTGCCATTGGTGGTGGAGCCCTTGCCCCCTAGACAGAATGCATTTCAGCCCAATTGCAGGGAATATCATCACTGTGTGTGTGTGTGCGTGTGTGTGTGTGTTGGATGTCAGTGTTGGATGTGTCCACCGAGTTTAATGTTGAGCTGTAGCAAGTTGGTGACCTTCCTCTTTGCTCCTTCTCAAGAAGACAGGTAATGTTTGCCAGAGAGAGATCCCCAGGCGTCGGTGTCGAAGAGCCTGTGTCATCCACCTGCTGTTCCCTTTGGAACAGTTCAACTGCAGAAATGTCAGATTGAGATTTTGTGCTTTGTCACTTTTTTTCTTTTTTGAAACACGACAACACAACTTTGGCTTTTCAGATACGGAACACTTCTTTTGTTGTGGAGTTCCCTCTTGCTGTATCTTCTATGCAATTCCTTTTCAAGAAATTTCCTGGCGGAGGAGTGCTCTCCGGGCATCCCATCCGCCATGCCGCTGTGTGGTGGAGGTGAGGGATGCTAGCTCTGGGTGTGCCTCTTCTCTCTCCCTGCTGCCTCTCCCCATTTTTTCCTGCAGTCCCTCGGTTTGTAAATTGCCTGCATTTATTCTGTCAGCCAACATGTACAAAATGTAAGAAAGAATTTTTAAACAGGTAATAAATTATATTTATAAGCAACAGAGAGTGTTGCCTCCTTTGTTTCTCTCTTTTCTATGCCCAGTGTGGAGCCCAACTCGGGGCTTGAACTCGCAACCCTGAAATCAAGACCTCAGCTGAGATAGAGTTGGACACCTAACCAACTGAGCCACCTGGGCCCCCCTCCTGTTTCTTTATACCAACACTCCTCTGTGTGAAGAGTCACCCTGTGTCTCTTCAGTAGCGCAAAAAAAGCTCTTGGATTCTGCAAGGCTGGAAATCACAACCTCCCCCGGGGACCGGAGTCTAGAATGGGAGCTTCTCAAGCCTCTTTGCACACTGGAAGTAGCCTTAGAAACTATTAGTGCCTGACTCCCAGGCCCAGAGATTCTGATTTTCTAGATCCAGGGTGTGGTTGTTACGAGCATTTAATGCCCCCAGGTGATAGTGATGAGCAGTCAGTGGGGAGAACCAGAGTCTCGGAACAGCTGCATCAGAAGGCCCCTGGGAGCTTGTGGATAAAAAGAATATGAGGCCCTCCCCCTGAGAGATTGGCTTTTAAATGAAGTTTGCAAAGCACTGCACTGATAGGGAGGAAATGAAAGGTAAGCCCAGTAACCCTGCAGGCCCAGAGCTATAGCAAATGCCACCACACACATGCTCAGCTTGGCACAGGACCCCTGGTCACTCCTGGAGGTTGAGCAAGCAGAAGACCCTGAGTGTGCAGCGGAGAGGGACTGCAAAACCCAAGCAGAATTTAAGGTGGCCCTTCCCTCAGTGAGACAACTACTTGGAGAAGTGCCCTTGGATGGACCGCAACCTGCCCACCCCTGCTCAGGTGTGACCACAGGAGTGGGTGGCAATCATATCAACGCTGAGAAACCGCCCCCTCCTGAGGGCTGGGAGAAGGTGACTCCAGACGGACTTAAAGTGAGGGTCACAAATGTTTGTCAGTCCTAGGGAAATGGTGACAATACGTAAACCAGATCCTGTGGCTAGAGAATTCAACTTCATCAAAAAAGATGAAAATATAATTGAAGAACCAAACAGTACTTCATAAAGAGCACGGGGTGGCACAGACTCCCCCCTACTACCCACTGACCCCTACTTTGGAGCTTTGGTAGCTGGGATCTCTGTTGGGAAAGTCAAACCTAGAAGAGTTTCCAAACAGGTCAGTGCGGGCACTGAGACCCTACCGGGGTCAGGGTCACTAGGGAGCTCTGAGGCCTGGCCTCCTGCTGTGTGGGGCCTTCTCTGCCATCATAGGGGCACCAGGCAGAGAATGTTCCTCAGTCCCAGAGGTCTCTGCAGCTGAATTATTATGAGAACCTAGAGTAGATATGACTTTCCAGAAACAAAAGTCCTTCTGAGAATGGGGTCATCTGTATGTCGCTGTTGTGACTAGAAAAAAAAAAATAAAAACCTTAGAAAATGACCTGTGTCAAGAGAAGACTGTTCTCCTCAGCTGGGATGTATTATCCATCTGCCTTGAAGTCCTATGAACGCCCACAGCGTACAGAACTGGGGCGTAGGGAGGGTAGAAGAAGTGTGCTTGCAGCAAAGTGTGACTTCTTCCAACCATCGCTAGCTTTATACCCTGTTGAACTATTATCAGTAGGGAAAAGCAATATTTAGGGGCACCTGCAGCGTGCTTGGAGTGGGGCCTTCACATACTCGTCTCATTTGTTCCTCCTAAGAGCCCTATGCGATGGGTATTTTTATCCCGTTTCAGGGGAGAAAATGGTGCTCAGACTGTGTACTTCCACAGAAGTGAGAAAGTGAAAACCATGGAATGTGAGCCAAGTTGATCTGAATCCCAGTGCTGGGTTGAGTTATCTTGGCACAAGCGCAACTGGCTAAACACAGCCAATCACATGACAACTCCTGAGTCCCCGGGAACTAAGATGCAAGCCTTTCTAGGCTCTCTGTGCCCAAACAATTCTGGGTTTCCTCTTTCCTGATCCAGTCTCCAACAGATCTCCTCGCAACTTAACTTTTTACCCTGCCTTCCAAGATTCACACTCCATGAAGAGATCACCTAACACTTCCCCTCACCCTTGGCAGAGGGCTTTCTCTTGACACCGTTTCCAGGGCAACAGCATAGCCTCAGTCCTCCGTACCCACACACTTCACAGCTGGGAGGAGAGTCGGGGTCTTTCTCCTACCGTCCTGCTGCTTCCAGACCGCTGGCCTTGCGTGGAACCCACTGCTTTGCGTTTTGGCCCATCAGGCCTGCTGGGCCCCAGTCTCTACTCTGCCCTCACAGACTGCCCCATTTCCCCCGCAGCCCTAGAGAACTTGGCCGTGCCATGTTCCTTTCTTTAGGATCCCACCCTCCTTGGGACCTCCAGGATCCACAAAGATGGATCCCCAGCCCTGACTTCTGTGTTCCTCTTCCATTACAGATAATCTCATCCATTACCGAAATCCTCCCTCCTGGGATCACACCCTCCCACCTGTCCTGAGCCTCCCTGCTCCACCCCCACCCCCAAAGCGTGATGTGGGCTACAGCCCCCTTCTCAGTCAACCCCAGCAGGGCTCTTTGTGCTTAGACCCGGTTTCTTTCAACCCACCAGCTGCCTCCACTTCAATCCCTACCCGACTCTGGGCTACGTCGGCCATCTCCCAGATGATGGTGAGCCGTGTTTTGCGTGATCCATTGCTGCACAGGCCTGAAAACCCTCAACCCTGAATGAATCCATCTGGGGCGGTCTTGATGCCTACATTTTGGGAGCTGACAGAAAGGTGGCCCTATGACTTTGTACTAAGAGCTAATCTTTAGGAGCAGCGGAGTGCTGACTTCATGCCGGATGCATGGATTATTTTGTCTTCAGAGGCGCTCCATGCCTCAGATGTTGACATTATTCTCACCATCTAGGGACATAAATGGAGTCTTTGAGAGGCGTACATTGGCCTACTGTCACACAACTGAGGGGATGAGAGAGGCTCCACACGGGCTCCACACAGGCCATACTCTTGGCCACACAGTTGGTCTCATCAGCGAACCAGGCCCTCGGCACCACCCACAACCCTCTGTGTCCCTTCTCTCAGACCACTGACTTCCCTGCCTTTCCTCTCACTCTCAAGACAGCTGTGCCTCCTAACTACAGCGAAATGAGAAGCCACCAGGCTATTTCTCTTGCTCTCCCACCACCAAACATACAAACTTACCTGTACCGCTCCCTTTCATGGCTGCCTTCCTGCTGGTTACAAATGGGAAATTTTCAATGACGGGGAGAAAGGCGCTACTATAAGATAACAGACATGTTCTTTCCAGGGGGAGAAAGAAACCGTTTTATTTCGGGGAATGTTAAAACAAAGCCATATACAATTTGTAACAAATACAATTGTTTGTTCCCTAGTCCTGAATAATTACAGTATATACAAATTCAATAAGGCACTGGTTCCCCAAAAGAACACAAATGAATCTTCTTTTGAAACAGACAAGACAACAAAACCCCTTATATATTGCCAATTTTTCTCCAAAAAAATATGGCATTGTTTTTTGTTTTGTTTTACAAGAGGAATCATAATTGCTAAATTAAATCACTTCTGATACCACTTCTTTCATTCCCACTGCTATGTGACTGGGTTTTCTATGGAGATACAACTCCAGGACTATTCAAGTTTAAAAATTAGGCTCCTTTCAGTGCCTTTCCGCTCACAAACAGAAGAACCAGAACAGACCAACAACATAAAGCACCGTCACTTTGAATGAATATGCATGACTCTTAGGAGCATGAAATTCTGTCATTATTGAGTATTTCCTATACCTGACCACACAACAATCGAAATGTGTCGAAGGGTTCCCTGTAAATAAAATCTCGGCATGTTTTCTAAGAAGCTTTATGTTTTAAGAATAAAAAGAACGGTCACGAGTGACCTCTGAACGGTGCTGTGTGGGAGGTCAGAGGCCTGTCTCCTCATACACAAGGTTCATAGCACTGTCACTTGTGACTTAACCAACTACACACTTTCATAAATAAATATTATGTTTCATTTAGTACTTTATCATCCATAATAGTTTATCTCTAATCCACATAATGGAGTTGTGCCAGACCCCAAACTGAACATAATATTTATATATACATATATACTTATATAATATATACACACATACATAAACTATAGACCTGAACATCTTAGCAGACACAACTTATATTAGCTGACGACTGATATTCTCGGATTCCCTTGAACGGGAGGGAGTGATTAGGAGAAAATCTTAAGTCTTGGAAATAGTCCTGAAAGGAAGCCATTGACTACATTAACTTCCAGGTTCCCCCTTATCCTATTGAAAGACAAAACAAAAAATTAAAATTCACTTCTGAGCTACTAAAAATTTAAAAACCGACAAGGATTATTTGGAAGTGAGTAGGTCGTATCTTTTAAAAGCAGTTTAGTATTCCTTATGTAAGGAGGATTTGGGTAAAATACAGAGAAAACTCTACTCATAAATAAATTTCTACCTCATTGAAAGACTAATAACTAGGTGGATCTTTTTTAATATCTCAAGAATTATTTTTAAATGTTCATGGTAAATCAGATTGAGAATTAGAAAGTAAGCTATAGATTTTTCCAAAACAACTAAAAATATAGAAGAAATTTGGACACTATTTTAATTTCTTCCCATTCTTCCTTCATTGGAACCAACACCTCTCTAAAACTCTAGTTTATTTTCAAATCATCACCTCCCCACAAGATATTCTGATTTGAAGTTATCTCTACATAAAAATTTACTAAAAAGAACACAAATTTTTATCAAAGTGGTAAGCAAGCCCAACCTCTCTTAAATTTAGGGAAAACCAAGGAACACAAACACGTTCCCACTTAACTGGTGTCTATGTTTACTTATTTGTTTGTAGATTATCTAATTAGAGGCACTGAAACTTCTGTCCATGGCTCAGGTGATTATCACACGTAGTTCTACGCACATATTCCCTGCTAAGCTATCACAGAGGATACCATTGGACACAAGGGAAATGAACGTTTGTTTACACTGCTTTTCAGGTGATTTGATTACGTGTATATTTGGAAACACCTGTTTTTGATCTTTGAAAAACAGAAATTTTGTTCCTTTTCAAGGGTTAAGAAAAATCTGCAGTGTTCTGATTACAGGTATATTTGAAAACAGCTGTTTTTGATCTTTGAAAAACAGGTATTTTGTTCCTTTTTCAAGGGTTGAGAAAAATCTTTCCTTGTTACAAACAAAAAATACAGCTATGAAGCACTAGGAAGTAAATGCTTAGAATGGACAACATTGGTTCTCCTTCTGTTCTCCCAAACCGTGCACACAGCTCACAGCCACTCTGTGCTCTAAGATGTTTTCAGGATGAACAAGCCACCAGCTGCAAGCCTCCTTCAGAAGTAAGGAGAATATTTTCTCATTTTTCAGCTGTCATATTTTCAAAACCCCTTCATCCTTCAGGCACCAAGTGGTGAAAATGTGTTATAAAACACCGCCCCCTGGAGTATTCTGGAAGGAACGTCGTTTTTAAAAAGACCAAGGAGAAGTACTTCCCAATTCTTCCTAAACACTACAGAATTACTAAGAAACAGAAGAAATAAAGTAAGGAAATATAATGAATACAGTTGAGAGGGGTGTGCACAGTCTTGAGCTTTATGTTCCTGTTGCTAAGGAATATTGGCTCTGTCAATGATTTGACTCACGTTTCTCAAAGTTAAAACCCCACAGAATTGGGTAGGTGAGGAGATGTTTTGCACAAGTGCCACAGAGAAGAAAAAAATAAATAAATTAAAAAGTGAACTGAACATCACGAGAATAAACTAAATTGAGTCAGCACTCCTCTAAGATGTGAAATTATCATTTAAGATGTACATGCTCCATCCATATCTATTTTAGAATAATAAATCACAGCAGCCATAAGATTTTGTAGCCTCCACTAGCTCCTTCTGCTGTCCCACCTGGAGGTTATACTTATATTTTCAAATTAAAATTTAGTTAAATTAACCTGGCATGCTTTCTCTCCTCTTCACTCAGACACAAAAGAGACAGACAATTACCAAAAGAAACTGTCCTTATCTATACAAAATAAGGTATGCATACCTTCTCCTCAGTGCTTCTGAGACTGGCTCTTCTGCATATATAAGAAACAGGCCATTTGCACCCCTAACCTCATCCTCTATCCTACTGCCATTTTTCTTACGACACAGGAGCAAATGATCTCTATTTTAAAGGGCCTTGTTTTCAACACAACTGATGGCAATTTTATTTACTATTGATCCTTTCATTTGAGAGATCAAAAACATGCATGGGTCAATTCTCCGCACATAAAAACACCTTTGTCTGTGTTTAATGAAAAGGAAAGAATTTCACCATGACAGAAATGCCTTAAAAGAATCAGAAACACAAAGTGGTTCTGAAGAATACCATCGACACTTACTACTTCTAACAGAGTCACATAAAACCTTCATTTGTTCCATATCGTCTGAAGCTACAAAAGGTTACCTGAAGGAATCCCAAAATGTGATCCCAGACAGGTGGTATTTGTACCCAGGTGCATTCACATTGCTGTGGCGGCCCCTAAATGCAGGGCTGGCCAAAGTGGTCTGGGGAGGCAGAAGCGGGGAGACTCTCAGATGAGTTCCACTCTGTGTGCTCCAACTTCACAGACTGTCTTTTGGTTTGCAGAGTGCAACAAAATTTTACTAATGGAAAAAGATATTTTAAAATTTACCTTCCAGCAGAATTTCTGGAAAGAACTTTTGTTGTCATCATTTAAACTATAATAGTATAAACCTTAAAACATCTACATTATTTGTTCTATTTTGGCAAAATTAAAGTATCTTTTGGAAAAAAAAAAAAAGGCAATCCCAAAATACAGGGCTTTCTTAGAAAGCAACATGCATCATGTATCACGAACAAGTTACCCAAGCGTTTCCTCCCTCCTACAGACAGACACGATGAGAACGTGTCTCTGGAAACTTCTCTTTGTCCAGGCTGCTCCCTGAGAGGTGAGGCTGAACCCACTAGGAAGCAGGATGGTATTCAAGGCTTATACTGTGGATGCTTCTGGAACATCTTTTGCTCTTCCCACAAACAGGAGAGTATCTACTGGCTTTCTCCAGAGATGCGTGTTTCTTCCCCTCACATTAGAGTTTAATGTCCTGGGACTCGGACATCTTGGCTAGTGTTTTCTTAACACGCAGGGCTGTCAGTCTTGATGCAGGATTGTGAGCCCAGCATTCCATCATGAGTTTTCCCATCTGCCTCAGACACTGTGGGAAGGGAATGGAAAACAGAGTTACACTAGAGAAATGGATTATCTACACGGTTGCTGCTGGAGATACATGGCTGCTAGCATGGGATCTCTGAAGTTCGAATATATTTTTAAAAGAGACTCCTAAAACCATGCAGATAAAATTCCATAAAAATTCTTTTTTAATGCAAATCCTAAATGACTAAAACAGATTTTCATGTCTTCCTTATGACAGTAGCAAGCAGGTGGCTTTTGCTGATTGCAGAAGAGTGTCTTTGAAGTCGGTATTAAACAAATACAAAAATACCCAGGGAGTCTGTATTCCACTCCACACTCCTACATTGTTTATAACATTTGATAAGCTTAAATCTTTTATCTAATTCCATACTATTCAAACAAACATGGTTATTCCTAAATCACAGCTGTCTTCTACAATAATAGCATCGCACGGTACCATTTAACAAGATTAATGACCTGTGCACAGCCTCGCTAAAACTTTCTCCTGTGTTCTCCTGTGCTACATCAATTATTGGTCTTCCTGTGGAAGAGCACAATTTCACTTCATTAGAAATCCTCAGTGAAGGGATTCTGAGTAATACCAATGCCCATAACCACCTTCAAAATAATATAATTCCAGCATCTCACAAAGTTTTCTGCATAGCTCATTGGAAAACATATGCATTATTTAGCATTTCAGTTAACGAGACACAAAACCAATGAACCAAAGGTTATTTTTAAATGCATTTAACATTAAAGAATTAGCTTATCAACGGTGCTCTTTCCACTTGTTTGCATTGGCTCTGGCACATGTTTGATGAGGTAGGTTTTGGGGGGTTTGTTTTTTATCCTGGGACGCTTCAAATTCATCTCTGAATGTCCCAGCATGCCAGAGCCCTCCAGGACTTGGTGAGTTTGCAAGCTAGGAGGATGGACGGGCAGGATGCGGAGGTGGAGATGAGACAAGAAAGGTAATCCCCTGCCCCAACTCATTTCTTCCTTCTGAACAGCCCCTTTTCAGTTTAGGTTTCACCTCTGTACCCTTAGAGCCAGGCTGAATATGGATTTCTTCAAAGCACATCCCATCATCCCTATTCACAAAGATCCATGGCACAGTCAGGCAGCTCAACTATACCCCTCTCCCTTCTATGTAAAGAAAACTGGATTCTGCAGATGCCTATCTTTTCTCTCATCGAGATGAGAGAATGTTGGATGCTGGTCTGTCATGGAGAAAATTCACGATGCTTTAAAGACACACACAGAGAAATAATATCCTTTATGCAAACGTCAGGACATCACAAATAAATGAAACAGTGTTACCTATTGTACAGGCTAAGTGGTAACCCACCCAATATACTTTAGAAGTAGCAAACTCAAATTGGAAAAAAGGAAGAGACAAATTAACATATTACACTTAGCACCATATCAACGACTGCAGGGAAGCTCCATTACCACCACCATCAAAACAAAGGAGGAGGATTACTGTAATGAATATCTGGAATCTTGGCAAAGAGCGTAAAGTCTGTTTAGAAATTGGCCATAGCCACATGGTTAGGTCAAAGCTTACCTCATCACTACTCCATCGGTTGGGGAACGAGGGACGTAGCTTTTTGATGCAAACGATCTCTCTCATGTCCTCATAAGAAGGATCACTGGGCACTAGGTCATGATAGGGAAGCTGGTATTCTTCGACTATACCTGAAAATAGGGGTTGTTTTTAAATTATTATTACTATCGATATTTTCTGTGAGGTGGAAATAAAAGTCTAATACACAAACTATTCTCAAAGAAAAGTTCTATCAGTACTCAAGCTCAGGCTAGGAAACTGCAAAATAAAGTCTTGAAAAAAAATATGCCCAAATGTCACTTAATCTAATTAAAAATATAAATAGAAAACCTGATGAAACATATTATTACAGGTTTTCAAACCTTTTTTCTAATTTCCCAAAGCTAAGTAAAACAAGTATCTCAAATTTATTTCCAATTTTATAAAACGTGTTGTATGCCAAATTTTAAAAAAAAATCTACATTAAATCTCAATGCAAATTTGGCAGACACATCCCAAACTCATACTGCATAATATGTGACTGTTTCTATTACTGCAATATGAGATTATGAATCTCATAATAAATTTGGCAGTGTATCCTACTTGAACAAAATGTGAGATTTACATTTTTTCCTGCTTAATCATAAGAATGCATCTTTCCACATTTAAAATTTTAAAATTTTACACACCTAAAAATATTAACTATGATTTTTTTAGGTGCAAGAGCTGTCTGACTTTTACCATTTTCTTCATTAAATTTTCTGTATTTCACCAAACTTTCTACAAATAATACATTATTATTAGAAAAAATAGTTTTTTTTTAAAAAAAAGATTTTATTTATTTAATCATGAGAGACACAGAGAGGCAGAGACACAGGCAGAGGGAGAAGCAGTTTCCATGCAGGGTGCCCGATGTGGGACTCGATCCCGGGACCCCAGGTCACACCCTGAGCCGAAGGCAGACGCTCAACAGCTAAGCCACACAGGCATCCCCCCCACCCCAAAAAAATAGGTATTGTTGAAAGAAAGGTTGAGATACAAGTCTATGTCATCTTAGGAAAATGGCCCTTATCATGACAAACTCCATCTCATTTTCCCTAGTATCTATTCTACCTTATTCCTTTTGTCCTTTGGAAAAGTAGCCTGCTTAGATCTTCTTTGCAACCCTATCTGATTTACTCCTCACAATAATTTTTTTTTTAATTTTTTTATTTATTCATGATAGGCACACAGTGAGAGAGAGAGAGGCAGAGACACAGGCAGAGGGAGAAGCAGGCTCCATGCACCGGGAGCCCGACATGGGACTCGATCCCGGATCTCCAGGATCGCGCCCTGGGCCAAAGGCAGGCGCCAAACCGCTGCGCCACCCAGGGATCCCTACTCCTCACAATAATTATAAGCAGCATCTGTCCTAATAGAATGCCACTCTGAACAATCTCTCTGGAGCACCTTTCTTCCCTATCCAAAATCATCTATTATAGAAATGTTATTGCTTCTTATCTGAACAAGATGATACTACCAAGTTGGCAGATTTTATCCAGCACATCATTAAATTCGCTGGGGTTTACTCTGACAAAATCTGGAGTCTATATTACACCCTTTCTTGCAAACTCAATCCCATATATAAAGGACCAGAAGGCTGAAAAGTTTCTTCAGACCATTCCCACTCACCATTGTTCTGTCTCTCATGAGACCACAGGGCATAATTATATGTATCTATGTTAATAGTTCCTTCCATTGTGTACCGATTCTATAGGAGATACTAAAGGCACAGGGCCTAACCCATGGGGGATGCTCACTTCATTTGAGTTCTTCCTCCCTTTCTAATTCTCAAGACAACAGCTCTGGAGACACCTGGAGAGCAAGGACCATGTCTAATTTATTCCTCTCATATTTTCCTCAGTGCCTACTGTTGGTGCCATTACCTGGCTAAATTGATATATCATGGTGGGGTGGGTGTATACATTACAACAGACACAGAGCCAATCACATAAAGTTCTGAATTAATCAAAATCTATCACTAAACTATAGACCTTACTTCTTTCTCCTTATTATGCATTAAGTTATCAAAATTCCCATAGTGGCTGCCATTTAATTGTTGTCTGAAACCTCAGGAATCCTTTTTTTTTTTTCCCTCGAAGTTTAGAAGATCTACATCCAGATGTAACTACTTCATCCAAAAGTACCTAGACTAGAAAGACAAGCCCAAAACTTCCAACATCTTCATAAAGGAATATGTTGGAGAATAGAATTTTGTGTATTTTGCCTTTCTGGAAAGAGAAACCACACTTGCTTGTTAGGAGCCTGGTACATACCAGGCAAGGCGGTAAGTGTACTGTACAACTTATCTTACTAAATTCTTATAAACATGTTTCTGAGACAGCATTATTATCCATGTTATCCAGATGAGAATAACCTGGTTCTGAGGGATTCACTCACTTGTCCAAGGCCATACAGTTGGTATGGGGCAGAGCTGGGACTCTAACATCTCTGACAAACACATACCAATCTCATAAGGAGATAAGGCAACACCTTAGTACCTCTCAAATCCTGTGTGTGTGTGTGTGTGTGTGTGTGTGTGTGTGTGTGTGTGTGTGTGTCTGAGGTTGGCTTGTTTTTGAGTGAAGAATCATTTCTCCTGTATTCTGACCTGCAGGCTTTCCAAATATAGGTATCTTGTGGCCCTATTTGCTTTAGGTGTTCAGGAAAACATAATCAGAAAAGTAATCTTGCACTCCACTACTCCTTCAACTGCTATACACTTATCATGAGTGTAAGTGAGCATATTATTCAAAACTAGGCTCATTCCCTCTTGACAAAACATGAAACAAGGCACAATTAGTTAATTTATATCTTGGTTAGCTCTTTTCTTCTTCATAGATGATGGAAGATTTATTCGCTATCTGGTTAGGAAACATTTCTCATGTTAACTTTCCTTTTGGAGTTCTCTCACTTTAGAGGAAATGTGTTCTATTTTAAATTAAGCTTAGAATAGGCTCAGAGTTCCCCAAGTGATTAGAAGGCATTGTGTCATTGCAGCATGATCTGAGTATAAATTCCTGTTGATTAACTGTCTCTCCTCCCTATATAAGTATGAATCTAAATATAAGTTAAGCCTCTACCAACCAAAATGAAAATTTTAAGTAAGAGCTAAGATATACTGAATGCTATTTATGTACCAGGAAGTTTTAATTCTCTTTAATCCACCTCCTTCTTAAGAATTAGAACAAAGCTGAGTAACTTGTCAGAGGTTCATGGATAATAAATGGCAGGTCCAAGAATGCAGTCGCTAAGCTTTCAGAACCTTGGGCAAGCTCAATATTTCACAAAAGTGAGTTTAAACTGGCCATGATAAACAGCAGCAGCAGCAGCAGTGTGGGTTCTAGCCAAGCACTGCCATGAGTATAACCATAAACAGGGTACTTGACGCTGAAGGCCTAAGATTCAGCTTCTCACCTAAAAACTGTTGGCATCTATTTAAAGACAGATGATGCAGCAGTAAACAAATACTATGAGCAATAATAATGCCTCTGAATATTTAATATCTTCTGATGTAGTCTTACTAGGAAATCCTTGTTTGCAAGAAAATTATCATGACCAGTGGTAATATTCTTGATGCTTTCATTTCCTTTTGAAAAAAAAAAAAAAAAAAAACACCTGATGTTTCAAACTACTTGTGAAGAAGAAATACAGAAAGTCAAGTGGAGCAGAGGGTAAAGAATGGGTATCTCACCCCACAATTCTGGCTCTATCTTAATCTGCAGAGAGGAAGCCACAGTGAGTGGGGCATCAGAGCTGGGGATAGGGCCCAGCAGGTTGGTGAGAAGCAGCCAGAAGGAAGCAAAGATAATTCTAAGTTGTTAAATACTGTTTCCTGGGAGGACTGTGATTGCATCAACAGAAATAAGGTAGAAAATAAAAGAAAATCTGATGTTGTGGACACTGATTTCTGATCAGGAAGCAAGGATCTGTAGTAGATCCCACAGTATCATGGTTACTTACCTCCGGATACACATCTCCTAGCGACCTCCCAGAGGATGAGTCCAAAACTATACATGTCGGCCATAATGTAAGACTGAAAGTGATTTCTGTTTAAGCTCTCATCCAACACTTCCGGAGGCATATAGCGTTTGGTGCCAACTCGGGTGTTGGGTGGTATGTCAACTTCATTTGTATCACTGAGGAAAAAGCAAAGCACTATAGGCAATGAAAAGGTTCAACACACGACAAATCGAAGTGATTTCCGAGCCAGGGTTTTAGGTAAAGGGAGGAAGGGATATCTTTTCAGGGAATAACATTTCCCTGCAAAATATCTCTTGCCAACAGTTACATTACGTATGCACGGGTAAAAACCCAGGGAAGAGGGCAAAGGGACTCTGCAACATACAAGGCTGCATTGACACTGGATCAATCGTAAACTCTAAATCATTGCTAGGTACCTATTAAATGTCTATGAAACACCTTCTTCCCCTTCACATTTCAATAGCTTGGCTCTTAAAACTGGCATGAGGACATGCCAAGGTGGTTTGTTTAAGATGGTATTTTTTAAATCAAGTGTTGCAGGGTTTTTTTGATGTATGAGCAAGTTCAAACAATGGGGGAAAAGAGGGCCAACAAAGAGAGGAAAATGTTTTATTTCAATAAGTAGGATCTATAACAAAGCTTTCTCTGAGCACCATTTCATCCACCACATAACATGTATTATTTAATAAGAGGACAAAGGGAATAACTGAAAATAATCCCAGCAGCTACATGAAAGTTTCAGAACATGATCCATTTATTATTCCCCATCTCCTGGGAGAATGTCCGTGACGGGAGGGCCTCAATGTGCAGTGTGGCCCCTGGGGAGCCATGCCTCTGCACAGGCAGCTGCAACCAGAGATCTGCCCAGAGATGCTGATGTAGTGGAGCTACTGTCGCTTAATAGGTTGACAATTAAACAAGATGGTGCGTGTAAAATTGCTGCCAGCACAACGTGGAGCCTCTATTGGAGGTTTCACTAGAATTACCACAAGAGAAGCTAGTGGTACTAAAAAGAGCAGTTAAGTCCCAGTTTTGATGAAGAAACTATCAAACAGAAAAGGGACAAAAAGTCATTATTAACCAAAGTTTGTGGGGAACTATGGAAGAACCTCGCTAGCTCCTGATTCCTAAGAATGTTTTTTCTTTGCATCACACTCCCTGGACTCTCAAGCATTTACATGTTATTTCCCCTCCACGAAGAAGGGAAAATATATCAGATAGCACATTTATCAGGCTGTGTCACAGACAATACCAAACTTTCCTAAACACTACTGGCTTTTGAACAGAATCTCTGTGTTTGATCTTATTGCCTCAATTTCTAGTTTCTGAAGCATAAGAGATGTAGTGTCACTTGGGAAAATTTAAAGGATGGCAAGCTGTCTCTCTGCAGATCTTCAAACTGCTAACATTTACTAAAAGATCGAACGCTTCATTCTTAGAACCATTTTAAATTCATTTGCAGCTAAAACCCTCAATCTAGAAACAGACGGGACACCAGTATTCTTATTAGGTCCCTCAGGATCCTCCAGGACCAACTACTCTGAAGAAGTCTGTTTTATTTATTTATTTATTTATTTATTTATTTATTTATTTATTTTTTACTAAAACTTGAAAGTATAAATTTTTAAAAATGAAAATAAATTGATAAATAAGCCTTAATCTGTAAATGTAGGCCTAATGTTCTGGGCTCTGAGAGGCTCATTTTCTAGAAAAATGTGAATTCGTAGTATTTACCAGTACAATACAATAGAAAAATGTCATTTGCATACCTAAATAGTAAATGATAAGGGAAGAAAGTGAGCCAAGAGGCAGCTTAATGATAAAATGGAAACTATCAGGTTTAAAAGATGCCACAAAAATTCCACTTTTCATTATAATGACACTTCTTCTGTGAGCACAGAGTAAGGTATTTCATGTGTTATTATTTACAACTGAAGCATTAGAAAAAGACAATGGCAGGCCTGGGTAGAGAATTCTGGGTTCCATGCCAAGAAACAAACATGGGGCTTGCAAATGGAAAGAAACTGGTAGAGGACCTAAGTTATATTCCAGAACATGGACTGGGAAAGGAAACCAAGAATAGTATCAGCATGCGCCCTCAAGAGTGTATTTAGGCCAAAGATATACTCTGATCACACCTGATAAAGATTTTAGGTGATTCTGTCCCATTCTTATTCTTAGCTCGTTTGTGCTTTATTTGGATTTAGAAGGTCAGGTAGGGCTAATAAAATGTGTGACATGGAAACATCTGTTGGAAACAGAAATGTAATTGTTACCTGAAGACAAAATTCAGATTTGTGATGGCCAAACTAGATAGAGTTCATCTCTAAACTCTCATTCCCTCAAACACTGGACAAACATACAATCAAGAATTTAGTTGGTCTATCACATTCCCCCCAAAGTAGTTCCTTATATAGGCCATGGAAGTTTGGTACCGCTATCCCTCCTCTACCTTCCTCTCCTTACCCTCAGTGTTTCCCTAGTAGTATGTGAATAAATATCCTCACCCCAGAGGATCTGAATAAATATGTCTTCCCACCAAAAGTGTAAACTCCTTGAGCCCTGAATATCTGCTATGATCATTCGTTACAGGCCTGAGGAGTGCCATCCCAATCCATCTCACATGGTAAGTAAATAAAATACTTTATGTGAAAGAAAGAAAAGATCTGTTTACAGCAAACTTTGCTATGAATGTGTGGAGGAGAAATACAAAAATCTCTGTTGCATACAGACCATAAAATGAGATATTGCCAGTATCTAAGAGGTTAAATAGAATTTTGTTAAGCAAATTGATTGTGTAAAAGATTGCTATTACCCTAATGGCAAATGCCTTCAGCACTACATTTAGATGACAAATGCTAATTATACGTGATTCATATCTGATACTAGAAAGGGTCAGATTCTCCAAGACATATAGCTCATTCCATCTCCTCTTCTCTCAGGAGTGTTTCTATACTGGAAAGTAATTAAACTGCATTTCTCTCTCAGGTTTTCAGTAACATTATCTTACCTGTTTCCAAATTAGGGCAGAGAAAAACTGAGCCTGTTAATCTCCAAGAGCAAAAATAGAAGCCGGAGATATTGAACACTGGGGCACCGAGAATAAAGGAAGAAAAAAGAGGCTGTAAGTAGAGCCCGATGGTGCAGAGCATGTAAGAATAGGGTATAAAGTCACCAAAGGAAAGGGTCAAGGAGGAAGAAGGAAGCAGGAAAGGTCAGGGCGCCTTCAGCTTTCCCTTGCTTTCTTTTCCATGAAGGGACCAGAGAGTAAGAAACAAGGTTTATAAGACCAAGATTGCACAAGGAGGGCAGAGTCAGAAAATGAACTCCAAATGCACAAAATAACCCTCTCTGCTGCAGTGGCTACACAAACATGCAATCAAACCATAAAATCACATAGAGCAAAGATAAATATCAACTTCAGGATGCTGGTTACTTCTGAGAGGGATAAAGGGGAATAAAATAGGGAGGAGAAGGCAAAAGGCTATCCTCAACATCATATTTCTTCAACAACAACAAAAAAGACCAGATAAAAATAAAGCAAATTGTTAACTTTGCTCACATTATAACTGTTACATGAGTGCCTTATTATTTTTTATACTTTTATGTATATATAATATATTTTAATTAAAAATATTATTATACAGAAGAACCCAGCAGGAACAGGAACAAGAAAAATGCACATTTCAAAGGCTAAGGGATAGATTGGTGGCCTAAGGCTCTAAGAGCAAGAGACATCTAAAGAAAGTGGACAAAAGTATAGAGAAGATTGGTTTCTACCAAGGAGAACTGAAAACACTACATCAAAAACATGGGTGGCACACTGACCATAGAGAAAACATCTCTCTCTCCTTCCCTCCCTTGGATAAGGGTTGGAAATATTGGATGCAAAGGGCTCAAGACTGAAAAACTGGATTTAGCAAATTCCGGGGGTAGTATTTTTACCTACTTATATAATTAATACTTCCACTAGATCTGATACGGCTTTTGTCCCTGTTAATGAGAGTTCTGTGAGTTACTGTGAGTAATGTGAGTGTGATAAAGACATCAGTAGAATTAGAAAAACATAAATATATAATTTGAACAACATAAACTAAATTAAGGGATGTCAGTCAAATTCCTCCCCAGGGGAAAAAAAATGTTTTAGATTCTTACATTAATGGGTATTTTTCTTTATAAACTTTAGGGACAGTGGGCTGGGACAGGATTAAATAAAAATACCTATAATTTTCTCAGTTAAAAAAAAAAGCAGTAATTTGGGAGATTGGGGGTAAAGGGACAAGTCAATTGGGGAAAAAAAAAAAGGGTTTTCCCTTCTGGCCTAGGGCCATGACAAGATGTTAAGCTCCTGCAGGAAACAAAAATCAGGAAAATGTGCTGGTAGCATGAATTTTATGACTACATCTACCTGAGTAAAGCTCTCTTCAACCTTGTGTTAACGGTGTTTGGGGAAGAAAAGAATCAACAACTATACCACGTGGGAAGAGGTACATCATATATTGAAGACGTGAAGCAGAGAGGAAAACAGCTCTTTAGGATTCCCTGATATGCAGTCAGTGACACTGAGTTCCCTACTGTATTAAGTAGGATTAGGGGTGATAAAGTAATTTTATTTGAATCTCAAAATGCAGAGTGCCCTCAGCGATGATTACATAAGGAGACATGCAAACAAACCTCGTATTTCTGACCCAAGTCACTCGGATGACAATGGGATGATACAGAAAATGCCAGCAGGGTGGCATGAGATCTACAGCAATGGACAAAGGGCCTTCAAGTGGATACACGCCACCCACGTTAGTGGCTCTTCTCATCAAACAGGAACACAAAGTGAGTGAGAGGCCTCAAGGCGACTGCTTTAGGCGGGCGGGGGGGCGGGGGGCAGCGAAGAAGACAGATGTCACGCGTGAGACAATGACAGCCGGAGAAGGGGAGAAGGAAATGAACCGATACAAAACTGAAGGATCAGGACCTGCTGGGAGAGCAGTTTCATCCCTGATGCGGCTCAGACCCTGGGCCCGCGGTGAGCATCTTCATTGGCCCTACTGTCCAGAGACACTCCGGGGGGGCTTCCTGCAGTGTCCCCCGGGGCCTGGCCCCGGGGCCGAGGGGCGCTGTGCATCTCAGGAGGTAAGGTGTGGCCAACAGAGGGACCTCGAGCTCTTGGAATACGGAAAGGCTGGAGGCAGAGCCTCGGGCAGGAGCCACAGAGGCTCCAGAAGGGAGCTGGGCCAGAGCAGGAGAGGCGGCGCAGAGGACTTTTATCTTGGTGGCCGAGTAGAATAAAGCGCATTTTTAAAAACAGACTACACTTGCCTTGACTCTGTTTGGAGCTACATTTGCTCACGCTACCTAAACCTCGGAACTACTACGGCATAGCAGGGATTCTTTCCCGAAGTATGAGGTAAAGGAAGAAGCCCGGGGCTCAGCACGGCGCCTGCCCACCGTCCCAGCAGCGGGGAGCGGAGGCCCCGGGAGCTCCCTGCAGCGGGCGGCCACGCGGAGCCCCGGAGCTCGCGTGTCGCGTGGTGGCCTCCGTGGTGGCCTCCGTGGCGGTGAGCGGCTCGGACAGAGCCGGAGGGGGAGAGCAGGAGAGGGGAGAGAAAAAGGTAATAGAGAAGGAGGAGAAGCAAACATCGGTCACCTTTAATAATCTAAAGAGCTTTTAAAAAAAAAAAAAAAAAACAAGAACGGAATTTTATTTTTTTTAAGATTTATTTTTATTTTATTTATGACACACAGAGAGAGAGAGAGAGAGAGGCAGAGACACAGGTAGAGGGAGAAGCAGGCCCCATGCAGGGAGCCTGACGTGGGACTCGATCCCGGGTCTCCAGGATCAGGCCCCGGGCTGAAGGCGGCGCTAAACCACTGAGCCACCGGGGCTGCCCAAGAACAGAATTTTAAAGAACAATGAAAGAAGGGAGGGGGACAGAAGACAGGAGAAGGAAGCCACTGGTTTGCCACTGGTTTGCCCCTGGCTTGCTCCAAGCTCGCAACTGATCTCTGGCATCAACTCCGCGTGACACCTCCCAGAGACCACTGAACCTCCTCCTGGGGGGACGAGAGCCTCCAGGAGAAGGGGCTGCCACATGCCCCGGCGTTTCCCGGAGCAGCTGCTAAGTAGCTGTGGGGCTGATCTGCTGCGCTTGACTGGGCCCAGTCAGATGCTGACCACTGGGGAGCGTTCTCTGATGCACTTTCCGAAGGACTCGATGCTTCTCTGATTTCTGAGAAACAGACCCCTCCAACTAAAGAAGGTGCATTTGGCTGCAGAAATCCTGACTGAAGGTAGCTGACCCTGTCACTAATTCGCTTACTTCGCAGAGTCATAGTGAGCTTTAGACATATTGCTATTTTAAAAAATACCATTAAGTACACCCATGGGCAGCAGGGCTAGTGGGAAGGGTCTGAGAAAGCCGCTGGGGAAACGTGGTGCCCTCTGGGCTGCGCCACCCTACGGCCTCTGCATCTGGACAACCTGACAATCATCAGCTGGGAGATCTGGGCTACAGATCAGTGTCCGTTGTCATTTCTCTACTTAAAATGTAATACCTTAGAAGCCCTAAACCACGGCTTCATTCCCCCTAAGAAAATATATGATTCTGATGCTCAAGAACCAGAGAAGTTGCTTGATTTTCCAAAGTAAAAAGTGAAAAGATCTGTAAGTTTTCCTTTAAGGCATTTCACGTGTCACTGTTTTCTCCTCCTGAAAGAGATTTGGGGTTATGGTGCTGTCTGCCGCGACATCACCTGGATTAAATCTCTGATGGGCAGGAAATACACTAGCACTTACATCACTTTTGAGAGAGTGTATGAAAAAATGAATACAGGATAAAAAAAAAAATCATATGAGGAGAAAATCTCTGAAGTGTAGTCCACTCTCTCTGTGGCTCTCAACTTCCCTGGGAACCTCCCAGAAATTACTTAAAAGCCTGAGAGAACACTTACCGTGTAGAGACCATGGTAGAGATTCAATTCTCACAGGAAGTCCACTTATGAAGTCTGAGAACTCCACACTGGGTTAGTTCTGACCCCACTTGTAATATGATCTCTAACTATCTCTGTGAGTGCACATGCCCCCAAATAGGAAAATCGGGAAAAGAGTGAAAACCAAAGAAACATAAAAAGCAAGGTTTAAAAGTCAGGCTCAAATATTGAGAAGAGCAAAGTTCCTTTGAAACACAGAAAATAAAATGTGAAAAAGGCCTCTGAAATTATCAAAGGCAACCTCCATTTAATGGAAGGAAATGAGGCCCAGAATACTAAGTGGCCCCACAGCTACTCTTTAGCCATTTGAGATTTGTGCCTCCACCAGCCACGGTTTCATATCCGAATCAGTATCCTCAAGCTTTCCTCTCTTGATGAATGAGTCAATATATTCCAAATAGATCTTTGAGTTATCCCTTAAAAATTCCCCTCCACTTGCTAGAATCAGGGTTTGCATGAAATCTGAGAGGTTGTTTAGTTCATTCTCCTTATATTAAGCAGAGCTGAGTTTCAGAAATACAACACTGACTTTCTTATTTTTTTAAGGTCTATAGAGAAGAAGTTCTCAATTACTTTGATACTGCCAAGATGTATTGATTTGAAACAATGTTGAAATACCTATAATGGATCATTTGCTATGTCATGTCAAATGGGAAATACATTAATTAATCTGGAATGGATCCTGCTCTCAGGATGCCCAATGATGAGGAGGCATGAGGAGGCTTGCACTAAATACCTATATCAGGCAGATAAGGGCCAGGAAATCTCTACCGGAGTAGAGAAGATGGTATTATTCCTAGCTGGGGGATGGGCTAAGGAACTTAAAGGCAGCTTTGAGACTAGAATAGGGTACATGGGAAAGCAAGGGCATTCCAAACTAGAGACTGTGCGCTCAAATAAAGATGGTAGCAAACAAGGAGTACATATGGAGAAAACACAGGTACTTCAGTTTTGTGAAAGAAAGCATACAAGTTGGAGGGCTTACAAGATATAAGACCGGGAAGGTGGATTTAATCCAGAGTGTGTGGGACCTCTGAAGCTAAGAAAAAATGCTTTTTTTTTTTTTTTTCATCCTGTAGTTCACAGAGAATCATTCATCTGTCCATTACACAAAATTTTGGAGCAACGCCTAAGTAATGGGCACCAAGGAAAGGCATGAGGGATGTAAATTTGCAAAAACAAAAACATGGTATCTACCTTCATGGAAGCTCAGTCTTAATTAGGAATAACAGATAAGTAGTCACTGATTACTGCATGAGAGTGTGAAAAATGTGTCATGACGGTACGCACCAGGTCACATGGGAGGGCTGAAGGCTAACTGAAAGTCAGACTTGGAAGGGGACAGTAAGAGGTATTCCAAAGGAATAATCTGTGGAGATAAGCAGTAATTACCTCAACAGAAGAGCTGCTGGGTGTTCAGGTAAAGTTAAAAGCATGTTAAAAACACCTCAAGAGGGGCGCCTGGGTGGCTCAATTGGTTAAGCATCTGCCTTTGGCTCAGGTCATGATCCCAGGGTTCTGAGATGGAGCCTGGCGTTGGGCTCCCTGCTTAGCAGGGAGTCTGCTTCTCCCTCTCCTTCTACCCCTCCCCCTTGCTCATGTGTTCGCCCGCGCGCTCTCTCTCTAATAAATAAATAAAATCTTTAAAAATGACCTCAAGGTGTGAGAAAGTATAAAATGTTTAGAATATAAACTACATTTGAACCCAAAGCCACAGGAAACTATGAAATTATTATGCTATCCAAAAGTAATGTTTCAAGAAGATAAATCTGGCAGCAGCATGTAGAAAAAAAAAATTAAGAAAGACAAAGAGCAAGTAAGGGATCCCTGGGTGGTGCAGCGGTTTGGTGCCTGCTTTTGGCCCAGGGCGCGATCCTAGAGACCCGGGATCGAATCCCACATCGGGCTCCTGGTACATGGAGCCTGCTTCTCCCTCTGCCTGTGTCTCTGCCTCTCTCTCTCTCTCTCTCTCTGACTATCATAAATAAATAAAAATTAAAAAAAAAAATATATATATATATATATATATAAAAAAGCAAGTAAGTATATCCAAAATGCTTTACTCCAGAATCTAGGAAAACAGTAGAGGACTCAAACTGGACCCAGTTCAAATGGGAATGTCACTATCACAGAGACAGAATTCATTCAACTGAGCAAACCAAAAACTAAAGGAACAAAAGAAATGTCAGGCTCCTCACATTTTAGAATGGATGGACCAAAACTGGGAACTAGAAAGAAAAAGCAGACACAGCAGGAAATCCAGCAGTGGGGAAATATGTGAGAGGTACACAGAGAACAGAACCCACAGAGAAAGAAAGTGAACCTGGAATAAAGGGACATCAAGGAAACAGCAGGAAGAAAGGCCTGTGCCCTGTGGGCAGTAGAATGACAATAAGAAAGGCTTCTGGTGACAAAGACCAATGGTATCCCTCAAAAAAGAAGCTCAGGAGAGAAGGGAGCAGAAGACACAACATCACAAGATAATTATGAATTACGTGATCCATTGTGAAAGAGGATTACTCTTCCTAACTCTCAAGAAATTTCACAGGGGAAGATACAAGAGAGGCTGATAATTTGAGAAGCATCATGGGAATGTTTTTTTTTTTTCTTTTTTTTCTTTTTTTTTTGTAGAGGAGACTTGGAAAAGGTTGCAGAATTCAGAAGAGAGAAAGGATTTATTCATCTTATTGGCAGGAGGTTCTTATTTCTAACTCAAATCTACAGTCCAAAGCATTTGATTTTAAAGATGAGAACATCTAAATTTACCATCTTCTAATTGGTGGATACCTTCCTATATTTGGGACCTATTATTAAATCACACCTCCGTCTTCACTTCTGGGTAAAATTATCAAACTGTTAGTTCTTTCTCATGAGTTTTGTTTCCCAAACGTTTAATCATCTCCATGGCTTTTCCTTTGTGCTGTTCTCTACATTCTATCAAGTCTTCTTTGGGGGGTAGGGTGGCGGGGGGCGGAATCCACAAGAGGATCCAACAACTTAATAAAGGCTAAGCCTAGACTGAGTTTTTTAAAAGGTAGTTATATGACAATCCCTCTACTCCAGTAATAGCAAACTCATTTTGTTTTGTCTTCAAAGCAAAGGAATCATTTCTTCTAATTAAGTCATCTGCAAGATAAAACAGGGCCGCTCTGATTAGAGGGAAGGTGGGCAAAATAGAGTCCCACCTACTGGGCATTCCTCCTCCGCTTGTGGCAGAAACCACTGTCTTGTGACACGTGCTAGTGTAAGTAACCAGGTGTTATATTCACTGTGTAAGTCACAGTATAGTAGTGCTGAACGCCGAGTATGTTCTGTTTGTTAGTTTCTAACCTTTCTCACAGAATATGTATGCAAATTATCTTTTTTTTACATCATATAAAAAAGCATGGTCTTTATCACTACATAACATGTAGATCTTTGCTAAGACTTGTTCCTACTTAACAAATGCTATGCAGACTGCTGACCAAATCATCCCAGACTCGAGGCAAACCTAATGCAAACTCCATCTGGAAGCCAGGTCACCAATGAGCAGAGAGATAACAGGACACAAATACATGTTTCTTCAAATAAATATTCCTTCTTTTTCCCTCCCAAGAAATACCAAAATTAATAAAACTCCTCCTCTCCTAAATACCCTAAAAGCGCTGTATCCCAGAATGTACAATCTATAAAAAGTGACAGAAAAGGATCATAAAAAGTATATTTATTCATTTTGATACTAACCTAATAAATTTAACAGCCAGGCCCAGGTCAGCTATACAACAAGTTCCATTTTTCTTCACCAGGATGTTCTTACTTTTCAGATCTCGGTGGGCAATTGCTGGTTTGCCTTGGGTGCTAAAGATTTCTGTGTGTAAATGACATAAGCCACTGACAGAAGAATAGGCTAACTTCAGCATCGATTTTGTATCTAGGGTGGTGGACTTCAGATAATCATAGAGGGAACCATTTTCATGATAGTCTGTGATTAGGTACAACTGGGTCCATGACCCTGTCCCTTTGATATCTGCAGCAATGAACCCTAAAAGGAAGAAAAGACAAAAAGGTTTGAAGCCAGGTATGCTCGGAATACTATCAAGAATAATTCATATTCCCAAATATCATTCTTTGCCATAGGTATCTTTGTTTACCATTCCACTCAGCTTTATGATTATGCCTATGACGGCATTAAATTATTAAAACCAATCAGAGGCAATAAAAACAGTAGAGGTAGAGAAACATTAAGAGTCTGTACCTGAAAACATGATCCCTCTCTAGTTAGTAGTTGATATGTAAGTTATTTTTAAAGTAACGGTAAATAGCTCAGGGCATTGTAGTTACACATAAGACACTGTTAAAAAGCAGGGTCTTGAGTCGGGGCACAGGCTGTTTCCACTTGAATGATCTAGCTACATCACTGCTAACTTGAGAAAATTTTTTAAAAACTCAATTCTCAATATATACACTCGGAATATATATAAACCCTGCAGATAAAACTTCTAGAACTTTTCACAACATTTAAACGTGTGCTCCTTCAAATCCCTAAGAAACCATAAGAAATGCTGGTGTTAAACATTTGCATTTCCTGTCCCTGAAGAAAAAAAAATGTTTTGAGAGTATTCCATTTCCAGCCCACTACTCATTCACAGAAGTGCTAGTCATTCCTCCTGTGAGGCCTCCCATTAGAAACCTGTGACGTTCCTGGGCTCTGGCCAAGGAGAAAACGTCTATATATTTCATAACAGGTCCAGACAGATGAGTTAATAGGCAGATGTGAACAGAAATGAGGGGAGTGCGAGGGAACCCTGAACACTGCCATACCGACTCACCCAGAATGTTTTCATGCCTCATCAACACTGTCTGATATATTTCTGTCTCTCGGAACCAGCTGGCTTCCTCTGTGGTGAAGAACACTTTCACAGCTACCTTTTCGCCACGCCACTTCCCCATCCAAACTTCCCCATAGCGACCTTTTCCAATCTGTTTCACCATCTGAATCTGCTTAGCTATAGTCCTTTGGACCTGTTAAATCCCAAAACACACGGTTAGTGTATTCACAGCACTACAGATTTGTTTAATCTTTTTTTTTTTCTTCCTCCAGAGAAGAACCAGTTACTGCATGCAAAATAAATTTAGCTGATAGTTTTTCTTTATATAGACAAGTTATTGGCGTTTGGCTATTCATTTATGCTGTCCCTTTTAAATGGATTGGAGACTGATTGTGGGTTCTGAAGGTCTGAATTATTGCTTCCACACTGAATATTTCGTTCTACCTATTATCATTTTCACAAAGGAAAAAAAAAAAAAAAAGAACCCTGAAGGGGTTCACAGTAATTGGCAGAATAGAATACTTTTCACTTCCACCACTGCAATGGAATACTGGCCACTCCGATGGGACTCATCCACTGTATACTTGATTGTGGATAAAATACAATGAAACCAAATCGTAGTGCATTGCTGGACAGGCAAAGAAATAAAGGAAGTCTCCAAGTCCGAAGGGGAGGATGGAGGGAGGAGGGCGGGGAGAGGAAGGGAGGGAAGACCTGGGACCAGAGCAGGGAACAGTAAGCATTAGGCACACACAAAAGCCAGGCTGTCCTCTGGTGAGGATGAACACCAGCGCTGGGATCCGGAATCTAAACCTTGACCTCTTTAAAAGTTAAGAAACCGAACGTAGGCTTCAGCATGAAGCTGGGACCACTGAAAGACACTAAATTTGCCCAAGGTTGGTAGCACACCATGGCTCCCAGCAAAAACAAGTACAAATCCTCTCCTGAGAAAATCATTTGCAGAATACTTTTCATTCCACCACTGCAGCCAGCACCTAGATTTGGAGGAACTCTTGCCGCCACACAACTTGATCATGGTAAAATACAAGAAAGAAAAAACTGTAATGAATGATTGGCCTCAAAAAGAAATACAGGAAAATTCTCCAAGGCAAGGAGGGAAGGGGCAGGCAGGAAACGGAGGGGCAGCAGGAAGGCAGAGAGGCAAGGAAGATCCCACAGAATAAATCCCTTAAACCAAAAGGAAACAGCCTTTATAAATGAGAGCTAAGAAAGACAACCTGAGTAGATTGAACCCCTTCAGATTACAGACGCCAGAATTGTCAGAGAATGACAAGAGACATTATATGAAATGTGTAAAGAAATAGAAGATACAATGAAAAGAAAAAAGCGGCAAGAAATTGTTGAAAATTACACTATGTAGTGGAACAGGTACTTGTCACAGTCAAAAATGTACAATGGACAGGTAGTGGAAAAACAGCAGATTGGATCTGGAGAGAAAGTTCAGCTGGAAGAGCGCTCTGAAGAATGAGAGAGAGAGCAGCAGAACAAAGGGAGAGAAAATAGGGGAGGTGTGGCCTATGGGTTTTGATCTGCAGCTCATCTGCACTCACACTAAAAAATCTGAAGGACTGCATGACTGAAATGGCTAAATATTGATGACAAGTGACATCATTTGGGAGGCACATATAAAGAACCTAGCATAGAACAAGAGTTCTGATTGGAAAACTGGAATGTCCTCCTCATAGACATACGCTTTGCATCAAATAAAGTTGAAGTCTTTCTGTTTTTACACTTGTAAGGACCATCTAATTAATTACACCAAGTCCACCCAGATAACCCCCAATAATTTCATACCAAGGTGAGCTGATCAGCAACCCTTAGGTCCCCTTTGCCATGTAAAATAGCAGATTCTGGGGATTACGGCATTTTGGAGGGCCATTATTATGCCTACCACAGAGGTCTACCAGCTAGGGTGGATTCCATGTTTGCATAATGGATGATTTTATTAATTCAAGAGGTAATGCTCACCATTGCCAGAACCATTAACAGCACCAATATCAGACAGAAAGCTTTTTCGTAAAAGATAAAATCTTTTCTTTTTTAATGTTATTTTCTAAAAGAAGGATTGAAAAATCAAAGCATTGCTGACATGCAATTAAGCCACTCAGTCTGAAGGAAATAAGGAACAATTTAGGAGTCAAACAAAATATACTGAGCATACAAAGCAATGGTCAGTATATTTCCATGTCCAAATGGGGGGACAGAAGCATCAGAAACACTAAGCAGTGGAGAGCCAAATCTCCTAGTACTTAACTTACTGACTTGAGAGGAAACTTCCCACACATATTACAGAAATTTTATATTTAATTTACATATGTTATAAAGCATTGCTTATGTAAATCTATGGAACATTTCCTAACATAAACACTTTTGTGTTCACTTCTTTTCTAACGATAATATATCTTCTTATAATTTAATGAATGTATTAATGGAACTGGCAATGCTTGAAAGGATAGGAACTTATCTCAAAGATAAAAAGTGTCACTAAATTATATTCAGAAATTTAGAGTGTATTTTTGTTTCGAGATTTATTACAACATCTAAGGAGAAAACACTGGCAAACAAATAGGTTTCAGTTCCGAGAGCATAAACATCTGATTCTTTAATACTAAAAGAGATTTTAATATTTGTACTTTCCTTTTTAAAAAAATATATATAATACAGATTTTTAAATATGAGAACTATACCTGCTACACATTACATTTTAAGAATAAAAAATTTGATAATAAAAACTTTACATTAAAAAAATCTACATCCTAACTAGTATCCGTTTGCTTATAATGACCACCTCACTACTTGTTTTCTGTCCAGCCTATCACCTGGAAAGGACGTATTAATCAGAGAGAACAATGTTTCAGTTATGCAAGATGAATAAGTCCTAGAGATCTACTGCACAGGACAGTGCTTACAATGAACAGCAGTGTACTATACTCTTAAAATTGGACTGAGAAGATTGTATCTTATGTGTTCTTACACATGAAATTTAAAAATAACAAAAAATAAATAAAGAGGGCAGGAGGAAACTTTTGGAGGTTATACCTATAACCTCCTATAACTATTTTGGAGGTTATACCTATAACCTCCTATAACTATTTTGGAGGTTATACCTATAACCTCCTATAACTACTATAACCTATAACTTTTGGAGGTTATACCTATGCCATAAATTGTGATTATGGTTTCATGGATATATACTAATCCCCCAAACTCTTCAAGTTGTATACATTTAAATATATACTTTTATACGTTATATAGATATATAGCTTTCATATCTCAAAAAACTTACAATTTTTGACTTGAGATTTAAAAACAAACACACACTTATAGTACTAAAATAAAAGATCACTAGGGCGCCTGGTTGGCTCAGTCAGTTAAGCATCTGCCTTCGTCTCAAGTCATGATCCCTGGATCCTGGGACTGAGCCCAGCATCAGGCTCCCTGTTCAGTGGGAAGTCGGCTTCTCCCTCTCCCTCTGTCTCTCCCTCTGTTCTGTTCATGCTCACTGGCTCTCAATAAAATAAAATATCCCCCAAACAATAAGTAAATATGATATCCAAAGTCAGAACCAGACAATAAAGATTAAGAAAATCAATCCTAAGAGTTTGTTAGGAAAATATTTCTTATTAAAATTGTTATTTTCCATCCCAACAATCTTTTTATATGGTCTATAAAGGAATCAAATGTTTTTTTCATTAAAACAAGAGCCTTGGATGCATTATATGTTTTCTTCAATGTTGGCAGGGTTGGTCATCAGAAAATTAAACCTCTCAGGAATGGAAAAGCCAGAACTTTGCCCTGAAATATAAGCCCTCCAGCTGAAATGCAGTCTTCTTCCCCTGTAGAAATACTCAGATCCCAATTGGTTGTAATACTTTTGCCTTCAAAAGCCAGGCCAAAGTTCAGTAATGCTATCCTTACTGAAAACAGAAGGAAGATGGTCCCATGTTTAATATTTTCTAATCTGCTCCTTATCAGAATGTCTAAGGGTCTGGATTGTAACCATATACTTACATTAAAAAACAATCACCTTACCCCCAATATGTCAAAATGTTATCAGGAAGTCCTGCATCTAAGATCTGATGTCTAACTGACTATGTAGAGCTTCTCTCTGTCCGCTACCCTATCTGTTTCAGTAAAATGAAACCCTGTAGTTATTGACATTTCTCAGAAGGCATTTCCTTTAAATTCAAGATATGCTCTTCTCGTACCAGCAGAGGGAGGCCTGATCCACTTCCTGAGCTTTGAGACTGCTCAATTAAGTCTCTCAGGGATTCTCCAGGAGGAATGTATGTTTCGTCCTGTTCTAACCCAATGCTGTACCGAGGTCGGCTTTCTTGTCTTTTATACCTAAAGATGCACAGAG
This sequence comes from Canis lupus familiaris, assembly GCF_011100685.1. Taxonomy (NCBI): domain Eukaryota; kingdom Metazoa; phylum Chordata; class Mammalia; order Carnivora; family Canidae; genus Canis; species Canis lupus. The sequence continues at coordinate 21,965,660 of NC_049253.1, forward strand.
GAAGATAATTTAAGATACTGAGTTGCAACAATTGGCGTAAAACACTGCAGATAAAAGTATTCACAGCAGATTTCATTTTAGCATAAAAGAAGATAAATTTTTAGTATTTATTACCCTTAGTTATGATTTCGAAAATACAAATCATAATTATTTTGCTAACCTATTTTTAAGTAAACTACGTGTTTTTACTTGGTCTCAACCATCTAAAATTCCTCTTCTCCCTTTAGTTGCCTATCTCCCAGCAGGGATTCCAAGAATACTTCTATATAGATTCAATACCCCTTTCCTAAAATTTTCCCCTTTAAAGTTCCTAATTAAAGATGAAAATCTGGGGTTTACAAAAGATTATAACAGCCAACTCTCCCATCTCAAGTAAGGCATACAGCAATAATGCAGATAAATTAAATAAATTTAAACTTAAGAAACGTTTTGTCAATTATTATGCCTCCAATTAGAAATGAGTTTACTTGAATCAATTCCTATTTGCAGAACAGTATCATAAATGAGTGTTACAAAAGGCAAAAGATAAAAATTTAAATGTCCTTGATATTTCACAGAGTAAAAAATAAGTTCTTCCGTGAACGAAAATAATTTGTCACTTAACTTCAAGAGCTAAGCTTATTTTATCTGAATAACTAACCTACAAATTATGTTTAAAATTTTTCATATTAGGGGAATTGTTAGCTTAGGAAATAAAGGATTACTAGAGTGACTCTTTGTTCAACATGGCCATTTCTTCACTCAGAATCAAATCTTGAGTAACAACTGGTTCCCAAATTCCCTAATTACCCTAAATTCCCTAAGGGTGAAAATTTACCTGGGTGACTTTGATGTCTGAAGCAGAAATGAGATAGCTATCTATTAACAGTTTCATTGAAACAAATATTTATCAATAGTAACTGATACTATCAGGGAAATCTAAGATTTAAAGAAGTCAAAGAAAGCTATGGTGAAAAACGTCAACAGGTGGAACAGTATGACGATGATACTTTAAACTCAAAATTCTACATCTACATGTTGGAAACTTACCTGAAGTAACAGAATAAAATAATAAGGACCAATAGCAAACTACAGACAGTTACAGATATAAGTAAGGCCTTGTGATGTATAGGTCCGTCAACAAAATCTGAAATTAAAAAGAAAAGGAGCCATAATATGGAGGATATTTTCACTTAAAAGTTAGGAAGCAACTCTTTCCTAAAAGTGTTGGCCAAGCCCCATATGCAAGATGCCCCGGGTCCTTTTAATCTGCCCACAGATAAGAGCAATACTGTATATTGCACAGTAAATATATACACATAATTAAAACTACGTAAGTTCAACTAGTGTAAATCATAATTCATCTAGGCACTCATTTCTTCCTCTCCGGAAGGCACAGGCTTGATGCAGAATGAAACTACAGAGTGTGAACAAATGTAAATGGATCAATGCCCTGAAAACATAAGGAGGTAATTCCTCTTTATTTCAGATCCAGCTGGGTTTACAGGGTTTTTCTCATGTGGTTTCTGAAGTGTTCCATATCATGAGTTTGGATAAAAACTAATCTATATTTTTGTACATAAAACACACAGTCATATTATGATGGATACAAAAGAAGAGGATTCCTCAAATGTTGTCAAATACAGAATATATGGATGTGCACCACTTTAAACAAAGATGCCTTTTAGAACCACATAGCTAACTTTTCCATCCAAAAATTGCATATTTTAAAAGAATGGGTATGTTCTACTCAAAGAATTATTGTGTGATCCTCTTATAAAACAAATTATTAAATATTATTCATGTTGTTTTAACTCCAGTTCTTGACAAATCAGATTTACTTACAGTGTGATTTCTCAAACCTCATATAAATAAAAGTAATCTGGAAAGCTTTATACAAATGCATATTTGCTGAATTCAGCCTCAGAGATTTTTATTCCAAGTATTTTATTTTTTACAATCATCCCAGGTGATTTATATGTAAGGACTCTCTGAAACATTTTGAGAAAACTGACCTAAAACCAGGTGCACTTATGTAGTAACAGAATTAGCAGTGTTCTTATTATGGGCACCATATACCCTTGAGAAAGTGATTACTGTTATTTAATTTTTAAAGGTATTATTGTAATTTATGACTTTGGTTACTATGAACAAGTTTTCCAACTGGGCTGTACACTTTTAACTGTATGGCTACCTAGACATTTTGGCTGGGGGCCGCATCCTACTCAATGTAACATTTTTTTCACTCAAAAGTATTATATATTCTATGAATAAAAACTAAAAATCACCAAGTAATGAAATAAATAAAATTGCCACCATCTCGCTTCTTGGGAAAATTACTACTAACATTTTAACATATGCCTTTGCAGTATCATTTCAATAAATAGGGAAAAAAGTTTATGAGCAAAGTATTTCACAAGATGGCCATATACTATTCACAAAGGCTAAAACAAAGGAATCCCAACTAACCATTGAAAGATGAATGGGTAAGCACTTTGTGGTACATACATGCATACATGGAATACCATTCAACCTTAAAAAGGAAGGAAATTCTGACATATGCTACAACATGATGAATCTGAGAACATTATACCAAGTGAATAAATCCAGGAATAAAAAGACAAATATTGTGTATGATTCCATGTCTATGATATACTTAGTCAAAATCATAAAGACAAAAAGTAGAATGATGGTTGCCAGGAGATGTGGGAAATTAATGTTTAATGGATATAGAGTTACAGTCTTGAAAGATGAACAGAGCTATGGAGATAGATGAGGGTGATGGTTATACAACATTATCAACATATTTAATATGACTGGACGAGACACTTAAAAGTGGCTAAGATGGTAAATTTTAGGTTATGTATATTTTACCTCAATAAAAACCTTGGAAAAAAAACACTGTTGCTTTATAACTAGATTACTTTCATTGATGATATCGTGAATATTTTCCAAAACAATAAATTGTTTTCCCACAATGTGAGTTTTAAAGACCACATAGTATATACAGACACATCCTAATTAGAAAGTTAATCTTCTGATAATCTTATTTGGAAGACCGTAAAGATTTTTCTATAACATATCTTTGCCGAAATATAAAATTCTGTGAACATTCTTGCACATACATCACTGCATACGTCAATGATTATTTCCTTAATCTAGATTCCTAGAACTATTAGGTCAAAATATATATATTTTAAGGCTTTTCATACATTTTGTCAAAATATCCTTTAAAAAAGATTACGACAGGGATTCCTGGGTGGCGCAGCGGTTTAGCGCCTGCCTTTGGCTCAGGGCGCGATCCTGGAGACCCGGGATTGAATCCCACATCAGGCTCCCGGTGCATGGAGCCTGCTTCTCCCTTTGCCTATGTCTCTGCCTCTCTCTCTCTCTCTCTCTCTCTCTCTGTGACTATCGTAAATAAATAAAAATTAAAAAAAAACTTAAAAAAAAAGATTACAATTTCACCATCAATGTAAGCATATGTTTTAATTATTGTCAAATAATTTCAGTCTTACAGAAAACCTGTCGGGATAAAGAAATCTAATGTGCCCTTCACAGAGATCTCACATTTTTAAAATTTTTAAAATTTTACCATATTTGCTTTATAATTATCTTGCTCTCTCAGTATGGGTGTCTGTATGTCTGTCCATACATATGTGTGCGTGCACGCACGTGCATGTGTGTATATATATACATACACACACATACATATACACATGTATATATGCACGCGCGCGTGTGAGTATATGTATATGTATATGTATATGTATATGTATATGTATATATATGGCAGCCCAGGTGGCTCAGCGGTTTAGCGCCGCCTTCAGCCCAGGGTGTGATCCTGGAGACCCGGGATTGAGTCCCGCATCGGGCTCCCTGCATGGAGCCTGCTTCTCCCTCTGCCTGTGTCTGTGCCTCTCTCTCTCTCTCTCTGTGTCTCTCATGAACAAATAAATTAAATCTTAAAAAAAAACCTATATATATACATATATATATTTGCATTCCTATTTCTATTTATTTAAATGTACAATTTGTAGATCATTTGAAGTTACAGACATAATGTCCTTACCCATAAACACTTCACAATGCACTTCCTAAGAACAAAGACTGTTTCACAAATGGTAATAAAATTATTGAAATGAGGAAATTAACATGAACACATAAACTGAAAGAATATCTAACTTAGAAATATTTGGATTTTTTGTTATAAATTAAAATCCACAGATCTTTATATTAATTTCTTGTCCAAATTCTGTTATGATTAATGTGATAATTTGCTCATCAGCCTAAAACATATGTATAACTATTTATGAATTATATTACTTGCAAAATATTAATGGAAGTAGTCTGCATCTGAAAAGACTAAATAAGAGACCACTGAAGAAAAGCAGCTGTTTGGGTTTTTTTTTTTTTTTTTTTTAAGATTTTATTAACTGATTTGACAAAGAGGGAGAGAGAAAGTACAAGCAGGATGAGTGGCAGGCAGAGGGAGAAGGAGAAGCAGGCTTGCTACCAGAGACCCTGGGATCATGACCTAAGCCAAAGGCAGATGCTTAACCGACTGAGCCAGCCAGGCTCCCCAAAAAACAATTTTATGTTAACAACTTGAGAAATGTTGCCAATGGTCCAGATAAAAAGTTCAGGAACCTCACACACTACAGGACAGGTCCAAAAACTATTCAGGCTTTAATACCCACAGAAATCATATAATGTAGTACATGCATTGTCTGAAAAGTATTGCTTAGGAAATCTTGAAAATAATTTGTAAACTCTTAAAATTAAAGAGGCCAAGATTTTTACATAATGATTTGTTGAGCAAAATTTCCCTCCATCAGGCTATATGTAATAAACCCCAGGTGAGCACAATACCTCTGCCAGTGAGAGCATAATTCACTATGTTTATACCTATGCAGGTGTACAAATACTGTTGCTGGAAATTTAGTATAAAATGTGTTTCCAATGTTAAGGATAACAAAGTAAAAAGCCTAGTCTGCAAAAAAATGAAGAGAATGCTGGATACTCAATTAAAACTAGAAGAACTAACTACTTAAGTACAATGTATTATCAGAATTTGCATGCAGAACACTTTTTTTAAGATTTTTTTTTTATTTGAGAGAGAGTGAAAGTGAAAGAGAGAGAGAGAGAGAGAGAGCGCGCATGAGCAGAGGGAGGGGCAGAGAGAGAGGGAGAAGCAAATTCCCCACTGAGCAGGGAGCGTGATGCAGGACTCCATCCCAGGACCTGAGATTATGAACCGAGCCAATGGCAGGTGCTTAACCAACTGAGCCCCCCAGATGCCCCAAACTTTTTCATTCAAGTGATTAATTGTACTAAAACTCTCAGCCTCACTGTCTTTTACTTTCCATTTAAGTGCAGAATATATTCTGAATTTATATATCTATATTTCCCATCTTATTAGATTTATGATTTATGAGAGCAATGAGACTAGAAAGGATCTAAGGGATTCTTTCCTTAACCATCAAGCACTTTTTTTTTCCCTAAGGCTAGCATTACCTCCTATTTTCCTTTTCTTTGCCCCAATAGCCCTATTCCCTGCAGCCTCATCTACTGCCTGCTGTCTTCTGTTATGAATAGGTGATCCTTATCAATAAACCTTTTGTTTCTGTTGGTCATGCTGGTCATGTTTTAATCTGCCATTACCTGTGCTCAGAACATTAACAATGTAAACATTCAAGTTACTGCCACTCTTGGAAAGCGAACACTTCCAGATTCCTATCAGGAAAAGAACAGAGCACACAGTTCTCCCCAGGGCAGCAGATTTTTACCTGCGCTGTCACTCCAACTGCTCAAGGAAGTAGAACAGAGAACCCTCCAGGGAAGCCTGGTTCACTCTTAGAAACAAGGAAGAATCACCAATGGTTTCTTTTTTTTGTTTTTAAGATTTTATTTATTTATTCATGAGAGACACACACAGAGAGAGAGAGAGGCAGAGACACAGGCAGAGGGAGAAGCAGGCTCCATGCAGGGAGCCTGACACGGGATTCGATCCCGGGTCTCCAGGATCACACCCTGGGCTGAAGGCGGCGCTAAACCACTGAGCCACCCAGGCTGCCCAGGAATAGCATTTTAAAGCAAATCTATAAACTGCTCCAGATATATTTCTTAACTGAGTAGGAGAATAAGATAAAATTTAACTTTGGAAATTCTGTACTATAAAATTTGACTTAAACTACATTGAGATTACCATATTTCAAAACAGAATGCTGCTTCTGATACATTTATTTTAACACATAAACATATCTATTTCAAAAAATCGTATAAATTTGATTTTAAAACTAGAGACTAAAGCAATCAGCTTCTATTCATCTCAACACCAGTCACTTCTTTAAGTGCTCATTTTAAAAAAAATTAAACAAAAATAAGTAACCATAACAAGTAATTGGAAGGGAGAGGGGAATCTCATCAATTTCTCCTGCCTACACACAATTTGAGGAGAGCATTTTACTCACAGTATCTTGGTGAAACCATCTGATGCTGAGAGTCCAGATATACATTATTCCTCCAACACTCTGGTGCCCTGATCTCCAATCCTGCAGGCAGGGAGCCAGACTCCAAGGCACTGCTACCTCACCAGATAAGCCTCTCCATCAAAACAGACATCGCTTCCTACTCTTAGCACCAGCTGCAATGTTACAGGGCTTCCCAGATCATATTTTACTGTTTATGTGAAAGTGCTGCATTTGATCTAATAGCTCTCCTGATTTTCTCCTTCAAGAGGAAGAATGTTATCCTAGGGTGTTCTGCATTTCTGGTGCTGAAAGGGAATAAGCAAAAGACCAGTATTCATAAAAGAAGTTCAACTGTATTCTGGCCACCCTTCATCTTTTTCAACACAAAAGATGACAAATAAAATTTCAAGGACATAAATAAATGCTGATAAATACTTGTTGCATGTGACTGTGTATCCCTAATTTCCTGCTAAATGTACCTAAGTTAAAAAAAAAAAAAAAGAGTCTGAGAAAACTCCAGATTAGTAGAAAGGATTTTGTTTGCTTTTAATAAGGACAGTTTATTTGTAGGCTTTTACCCCTACCCTCAGTACTTCTCTAATCTCTAATAATGAAACCTCACCTACTTATTATGTAGCACCTAGTAATACCGATGTTTTGAGATAAGGTTAATCACTTAACTTTTTTGGAAGAGCAATTATATAAGCAACAGCAACAACAAAAATGGTGATTTGGATATCTCGGCCTTTTAGTCTTTTGATAACAGAGTCTCTACATAATCTCTGCTTTCTCATAATCTAACATACAGATTTATAACAAATCTGCTGTAACAATACATAATAATCTACTAGGCAAGGTCTAGTAAAAGGAGTCTCGAAGTGTGGTTTCTGTACCAACAGTATTAGCAACACCTGGGAACTCCTGGAAATGCAAATTACTGGGGTCCACTCAGATATACTGAATCAAACTCTGGGTTGGGCCAGTAATCTGTATTTTCACAAGCCCTCCAGGTGAATTCTGATGCAGCTAAAATTTGAAGACAAGTGGGACTTAGTAAATATTAATTTAGAAGTAAGGGAGAGGAAGAATGAGCCAGCACGTGCCAGCACACAGGAGTGAGGTAGTAACTCTCTAATACCATATTCTAAGAATAAAAAAAATGCTAATTTAACAAATTAAATAAAGCAAATCAAATATAATAAACAGAAGGCTTTAAGGTAATTCTGCTTATTGATTACTGGGTGCTATAACCATTATTTAGAATTTCCTAACTCTTACATAGGTGAAACATTTTTTTTTTTTTTTTGAGAATGTTATTCAGAGCTCTCTGCAGAAGATGCCATAAGATGACACCATTGGCCCATTTCCTCTCTCTACTACATACTTTAGTAAGGGTAACCTTCACACAGTACTTAACTCACTGTTCCTCAGCTTCCCTATCTGTGAATGGGGATAGTAATCACAATGCCTTCCTTATCAGGTTATGAAGATTCAGTAAATTTGCATATGTTAAGTACTCAGAAAAGAGCCATAGTAAATAAGCACCCCATTCTCATTAGCAAATATTACAAGTATGAAGATGATTTCCATGGTCTTTGGCCAATCAGCCTCGGCTCTCAATTTTAGAGGGTCCCTCCAACCATGCCCCTTCCCATTAAGAAATGAGTCTGCAGGACCCAGGGGATGCGTCCACCCAGAACTTTGTCCCATCCCATTCTTTTTTTAAACCACTGGTCATCTCAGTGTATCTGGTGAAGGTTAAAGGGGAAGAAAAAAAGAAAAAGAAAAGGTCACAGCTTTATGGTAGAGCTATGTTATAAAATGCCAGTACTCTCAGACTGCAGCCAGCAGTGACTTTTATTGGACCCCAAAATGACTGCATCGGAAGGGTGAGGTGGAATATACAAAGAACTCACCTAGGTCCTACATGGGATTTTCAAAGTTCAAAGCAGTAAACTTTAATGCCACTAAATTCCACCCAAGTCTACTATCTTGTATAATTTTCAGTATTATGTACCAGCCATTCCTGCATCCTCCTTCCCATACTGCTCTAAAACAAGGATTATGCTGCTGCCTTTCTATTCAAAATCCTTTCACTCAGTTCTCTAGAGACTTATTCTACTATTTTTAAAAGTCCCTACTTTCTCAACCTCCTCAGAGAACATTCCCTTATCCGCCTCACTAGCACTATAGTGCTAACTAGAGTCTGGCTCCATCTACAGGACAATACTCACACTGCAGCCCTTTCTGCAAAAGGAAGAGTCAGAACTTTCCTAAACCTTACTGCAACTTCTAGGACACAGCACCTTCATTTTCATGTGAACAACCTTTTCTCCTCGAGGGAAGAGATCCTAAAATCTAGCACTTCTGTTTTCGTTTCCAGTCATTTCTCACCCTCCTCCCTCCCCCATTCCCAATACATAAGCCCCTATACTAGTGCTATTCAAAATAGTGTCAACAGACCGCCAACTTTCTGCAACTGGTTCACAAGGAAATACCCACAAAACCAGAAAGTAAACGTTTACAACTTTACAGCAATTTGACACCAGCACACTTCTCTAACAAGGTGTTATCAAACTCACACGGTGAGACACAAGGGCCGCTACCTATATCCACATATAGATACTGTCTTTTTTCTACCAAAAGTATTACCCAAACTTTAATGTGCATACAAATCACTGAGGAATAGTCTTTAAAAGTAAGTTTAGTAGTCTGGGAGTGGGGCCAGAGATTCCACATTAATTAAATTAATTAATTAATTAATTAATTCATTCATTCATTCATTTCACTTATTTGAGTGTGAGTTGAGGGGCAAGGACAGAGGGGAAGGAAGGGGGAGGATCTCAAGCAGGCTCCACTCTCAGCACAGAGTCCCATACCAGGCTCCATCTCAAACCCTGAGATCATGACCTGACCAAAATGCAGAGCCAGACACCTAACTAACTGAAGCAGCCAGGCACCCTGAGATTCCAAATTTATAATGAGTTCCAAGTGATACTAATGAGCTGATCTACAGACCTACTTTAAATAATGAAGTTTTAGACAACAATTATGAGATTTTCTCCAACCAGCCATGCTGTTTGCTACACCTGTATTTTGCAAATGCTTCTCAAGCATTTACTAAACCTCTCACATTTACTACTGCCTCTGTTTAGTCACTGCTACTAAGAGACTGTGCAACTCTGAGAGAATTAAGTAGTTGCCCTGTGCTGCAATTCTTCATCTTTAAACAAGAAATAATTCTAAGTACCTCTTAGGATTGTTGCAGGACTCAAATGGGTTAACTAATGTGACACTGAACATAATGCTTGGCTTATGCCAGCCATTATAATTTTTAAAAATTTGTATTCCTGTCTTACCCCCTTAGGGAACTCCTGTTCATTCTTAAAGTCTTGTTCAAGTGTCACTTCTATGAAGCTTTTTTGACATCTCCCACCCCAGGCAGAGTAAACCACTCACTCATTTATGTCCTTACTGTATTTTACAATCTAACTCTACTAAGATACTCCTTTCTTTTAAAGATTTTATTTATTTATTTGACAGAGAGATAGAAAGAGAGACCGCACAAGCAGGGAGAGAGAAAGAAGCAGACTCCCTGCTGAGAGGGGAGCCTGATGCAGGGCTCAATCCCAGGACCCTGGGATCATGACCCAAGCCAAAGGCAGATACTCAACCGACTGAGCCACCCAGGTGTCCCTAACTTATTCCTGACTGAATATAATTTAATTATTTACATATTTCTCACATCCCAGTGTACATGTCTTGAGAGCAGGAATTTTCTGCATCTATTTCTGTATCCCTAACACCTACTATGCTGACTGGCAAAATATTTAAAAAACTGAATGTTTTATGTGAATTAGTATGAATCAATCCTTTAATGCTTTATAGGCTTCAGCAGAAACAAGTACTATAACATATTATCATCAAAACCAAGAGATATCTTGTTAGGAAGATTTTCTCAAGAAGTAAAATCAATCATGAGAAATCATTTTAAACCACTTATATAAGACTTAGGCCTCAGGACTCTGTGACAATTCTAGTCATTTATCTCTTGGAGAGAGCCAAGGAGAAGAAAGGAAACATGGGAGCGGTGTTTAACAAAAAGTCTTTCAGGTTGCAATACTTGTCTTTTTCAGTGAGCAACACTTAAATGCATAAGTTTTGAAATTAAATTCTCTAGAGATCTTCCTCCTTCTATCAGTATATTGATATATGATTTGACTAAAATGCAGTTGCTCTAGCCCAGACAAAAGGAAATGCATCTGGCAAATAATCCAACTCAGTCCTTTTTTTTTTTTTTTTTAAATGCATGTTAGCCGAATGGCATTTTTTGAGTGAAGTACAACTTCTGAGTGACACTTAGAGGTAAGCATAAGACACTGTCTCCCTCCTCTCTGCTCCTGAAGCCTACTACAAAGCTCTAGGACCTCTAGTTTTTACAGAGAAGAGGGGAGAAGTTAAAGAAATAAGATTCTCAAGCATGAAGCCACAGATGACTACTTTTCCAAGAACTACTTATTTGCCCATGTCTTTGAATCATGTCACTTTGCCTCGGTCCCCTGCCCCAGCAGTGGAAAATGATACAGGTACATTCATTTAGAAAACACAGAGCAATTCTAGTTTTTATTTTCTTTGTGCCTAAAATGCTTCCAGCCCCCAAGCTTCCCTCTCCTTACCTCTATTTTTCAGTGGAGGCAATGTAGGGTGTAGATCTTTATTACATTCATTCCGTTCTGTGCAGCACTCAATTGATCTTCTTTGATGAGGAATGGGGGTATCCTAAAGTTAAACCCAAACTGATATTAGCAGATTCCCCTAAATTTCAAAGTCACATAATCTAAAACTTTTCAGAGATCTAACTCTATGTATAGAACTCACTTAAAATTCTGATAATTTTCCTCAAACATCCTGAAAATACCACCTTCTATTAGGAAATGTCTCTTCAATGTCCATGTATTATCTTACTGCAGCTTTTGCAGTTCAACAAAACCACTATTACATTTTAATAACCAGGAAACATAGTTATAAACTGAGGAGTAAGGCTTGGATTAATGCAATTATTAACTGGAATCTGAGCAAGATCATCTAGTGAGTCACTAATCAAGAAGTTAACAGCAAATAGAAAAATAGTTGATTTTGAACTGAAGGCAGAGTTGGCCCACTAAGAGAATTTTCGAATCATTCTCCAACTTACTAAAAATAGGCTAGTGAAGAAAAGCAATTGTTTTATCTAACTTGAAACCTGACTGCTTGAGAGCTAGTAATGAAAGGTTACAAAGTAGAATCAAGTTCTCTTCCTTACCCGGCACTGAAAATCTGAGCCTTCTAGTCCTAGACATCCAGAAGTGACCACAGGCATCCCAGAATCATCTTCTTCAATCATTGTGAAACAATATCCATCTGTGCTAAAGACCAAACAGGCAAAGTAAGTGTGTGTGTGTGTGTGTGTGTGTGTGTGTGTGTGTCTACGAGGAAAGGAACATGTTTACCATTTGTTTTATTACATACAAGGAGAAAGTTGATGATCTTTACAGGTTACAATCTGCTAAGAGCATTCCAAAACATCCTTTTATGAAATTTGATGTAGACTATAAAATATTTGGTAATATCTTCTCAGTCTAGAAACTTGTTGAGAAAGAAGAAGCCAAAGTTTCCATATAACATATGCCATTAATAACCATATATACCAATGACTAAACACTTGCTTTGGTCCTCCGTAGGCATCACCTCCCCAAATCCAGAAAAATGACTCTGTGAGGAAGACAGTATTATTCTCATCTTCAAATGAGGTTTAGAGAACTCTGAGCAATTTTTCAAGGGCCTTACAGCAAATAAGAGGCCCGGCAGGGGTTTGACCCCATCCAGGTAAACATTTATGCTGGTTCTATTTGCTCCAAATGAAATAAACCTCTTACTGACAGACCAAAAGAAAGACAGGTAGGAGCTTGGATCAGCACAGAATAAGTGAGCTAATGTTCTATCTTTGGTCCCTCTGCTTTGGGGCTGGTCTGTCATATGGAAACATCAAGCTTTGGTAAGAAGCCAGGGCTTACACTGGGGGTGGGGTGAGGATGAACAACAGAAAAAGGGGGTTTTAACAAGATCATGGAAAGCAAAGAAACAAAACTCTAAATTTCCATATGGTTTTCCAGATTTAAAAAATTTACTTATTTGATCTCATTTAACCCTCTCAACAACAATGAAAAGAAAGTGATATTATTTCTATTTTCCAAATGAGGAAACTAAAGTTAGGGGGTCTAATAAATATGTATATGGTGGCATAACAAACAGTAAGATAATTAGGCCTTGAGTCTAGGACCTATTGCTTTATTCATCCCCACGCTTTGCACTATCCTCGCCTGGGGCCAAAGCTGGAAAACAAGAACTCTGACATACTGAACTATTTATAAACAGTCTTTACTGTCTTCACAAGTTAGGGTGATGAATGCCAGCAGATTCCTAATAAGTCACCAACCACTACTGCAAGTGCTAAGAAATAAAGTACTAAATCGTATCTCCATCATCTTCTCATACACATGCTTGCTCAGCATCCAAGACAGATATGGCAACGTAGCCCTAAAAGGTCAGGGGAAGAAAGCTCTGAGCATGGCATTAGCCATGATTTGTGGGTTTGTCTCTCTGTATCAATGGCAGCACCATTCTACCACACATTAGCCCTCCAGTTATCACCAACACCCTTAGAATGGTTTACTCAGTTTATAACCTCAAGTGATCCAAAATACCTCAGTTTATAAGAACTACACCAGCAACGTTCAAATATATTAATGAATGACTAGGAAGGGCCAATGATAAATCTCTTTGATAGACTAAGGTCAAATGCATGAATATTGTCATGGAAGAAAGACTGCCTCTGAACAGCCCTTGCTCTGAATTCTTTGGGGCTTTTTAGCCAATTTACGGAAATTGCTGTGGAAATCTAAAGCACGTAAACACTGAAGGCAATAAATAAAAAAGCTGTCCCTTAGAAATTTAAACAATATGAGCAAACAATACCCATGTGATTTTTTAAAATTCCTTTCCTTCCCATTTAGAACATATATATGTATAACTTCTATGTCTCATCAAAAGTAAAATTCAGGAATTATCAGAAAGAAAGTCACCTTGATTTTCTGACATTAGGAATTCATGGGGCTAGAAAAAGTGATACAGTATGTTAACTCTAAAAAGATTAATTTCTCCTTATTTATGAGTTCCTCTTACTCAAAATCTGAATGTATGGAAAGACACTCATAAGGATCAAAAAAGAGAATAAGAAAAGCTGGTTAAGCTGTTGGCAAGTGTTTCTGACAATGTCCTGGGAAATATAAAGAAATCAGGGAGAGTAAATTCAAGCCTTAAAAAAACACTCCCTTGTCTGCAAAGAGGGTAGAGCTAAAAATACAAAGAGGGTATGCAGGAGGAGAGAAGCCCTGGAGAAAAGTCAATGTCCCATAAGTCATCAATTCAGACAGAAATCAAATATGTAGCTGGAGGACAAGCAGAAAGGTTAGAGAATCATTTCAAGTGCATATTATCTGCAACAAAGCAAAATACTATTTTTTAAGGATTTTATTTATACATGAGAGAGAGAGAGGGAGAAAGAGAGCGAGCATGAGCAAGGGGGAGGGGCAAAGGGAGAAGGAGAAGCTGGCTCTCCTGGAGGGGTGGAGGGGGTGTCCCAGGACCCCGGGATCATGACCTGAGGCAAAGGCAGAAGCTTAACCAACTGAGCCACCCCGGCACCCCAACAAACCAAAAATAATTTATAAGCTTCACAAAACACATGGCATGGTGAAAGTCACATGAAGAGTCATTACAGGAGATTTTGCAGCGTTCAGGTGTGCAGTGATAGTCTAAGGTCCTAGGAATAAATCTGAAAATGGAATGGGAAGGATTCACAATGTAAAGTAACAGCTAGAAAGATATTTAGAAGATAGATATTACCTTGAGAGAGATAAAATAATGGCTTCACCCCTTCCTTTGAGTTGTGGATATTAAAAAAGTTTCTAATAGTTTATTCAGCATATTTTCACTACATTCTCTAACATGTATGCCACGAGGCACGGGAAACGGCATGGGTTTTGGAAGCAGACATACCTGCACCTGATAGGAATCAAGGCCAAGACTGAGTCTGGCCTTAGTGTTGACTAGTGATGTGATCAACGCTACTTATGAAAAGCTTAAAAACACTCTAATACATGTTTTCTGAATTATCAGGTGGGATTTGAGAATCTCTTTTAAGTCCTGATTCCGGCCACTTTTTTAGACTATTCTGTCCAGGAATATGAGAGTGGTAATGAACCAGAGACTGGCCAACTCAGATTGGCTAAGCACTACCTATTATGAGACCTCAGGCCACACAGCCCAGACGAGCCCTTATCTAAGCCTCAACAAAGCATACCCTGGTCTTCAGAACTGTTCTACCTAGGAGTGCAAGAGACTGAATGCAACATCATTCCAAGTGTGTTCCTCTGCAGGTCAGCAAACTGCTCCCTACTGGTCTGTGAGGAATTAATACAGAAATGGAAACTTGTAGAACAATAAATTTAGCTCTGCTGAATCTCTATAATAGAAAAATAGAAAAAAAATAAGTATGCAATTTGCAAGTATTTTTAAATCTATTCTCTAGTAATTCATTTTTATCGTGCTTTAGAAAAGTATCAGTGCAGCTGATTGGGTGTTGGGGGTGTGTGTATGTGTTTCACCAGAGACAGCATGACAGGTACTGATTTTTGGAAGTCAAAAAGTAGATCATGAGCTTATAGTAATGGAGGACTGAATTTATTCTAGGTCTTAGGCCCAGGAACAAAGTAGCCCCTGTGATTCACGCAACTGACCTCAGCTCCTAGGAGACTCAACTGGAGTTAACATCTTGTTAGCAAAAAAGATGTTCATTTTACTCAAGAGTGAATATTCGCTCCTTTGAGAGCCATTTCAAGGGTTGGCTGATGGTCAAGAATTAAGGACTTTGGAATAAATATTTCTTAACTACAGTTATCAAGGTCAATAAATCTGACTGCTGTGTTTTGGTTCTTACCCTACTTGACCTCTAACAGCTTCTAACACAGCTGACCTTACTTCCTCCCTCTGTAAACTTGGTTTCAATGATACCATACTCACTGTTCTATGTTCATTCTGGATCTTCTGGGAAGAGCCTCCTTGACCCAAGCATTAAATGTCTCAAGGCTCAGTCCTACCCTGGTCTATTGGATTATTTTATTACTATACTCAATTTTTCATGCACCACTCTAGCCATGGCTTCTCTCTGAAGTTGAGCTTGACTTGGTACCAAATCACTTGATTTGGAAAATGGAATGTTAGGGGACATCCCACAAATACAAGTTTTAAGATGCTGCTCCCTCACAGTCAAGTGAGAAGCTCTGGATAGCTTCTACTCTAAGAAGGGTTGACAAACATGTGGAACAGGCCTAAACTCAAGGAAACAGTCCAATGCCAAGCCCACCCAATCCAGCAGGGCCCAGAACAGCTGCAGCCCATTTGCAGGCCTAGGAATGAAAATATGAATGTCTTTAGCTGTAAGTCACTGTGATTTTGACACCATTTATTTCACAGCAAAAACTGACTCATCTTCTGCTCACTCTAGACTCTTCCCCCAAACTCATCTCAGCTGCAAATCCATATCCCACGGCCTACTCTTTGGTATCTCCATTTGTGGGGGGTCAAAAACCTTAAACTTGGGCAGCCGGGGTGGCTCAGCGGTTTAGTGCCGCCTTCAGCCCAGGGTGTGATCCTGGAGATCCTGGATCCAGTCCCATGTCCAGCTCCCTGCATGGAGTCTACTTCTCCCTCTGCCTGTGTCTCTGCCTCTCTGTCTCTGTGTCTCTCATGAATAAATAAATAAAATCTTAAAAAAAAAAAAAACAAAACCTTAAACTCAGTATGTCCAGATTGGAACTTAATTACTTCTCTCTGTCTTCTTTCATTAAAAGCCTACACTGTACATCTAAATGTACATCAAGCAATTTGTGAAGCCAGTTCATCAAAATAAAACTTTCCTTCTAAATAATTCCCCAACACATTCACTTCCCTCTTGCACCAGCACCACCCTAGTCCAAGATCATGTTCCCTTACATGAACTGTCTTTCCTAAATCCACATTAATACCACTGCTACTCCTGCTTAAACAAATCTCCGTCACTGGCCTCCCAATGCTTCCAGAAATAAGACGAACATTCTTAATAAAGCCGGCCAGGCCATGTATAATCTTTCCTAGCTCCAGGCTCAACTATAGCCACACCTCCACCTGCTCCCTGCACTTTAGGAAAACCAGTCTTCTTTGAATATGCCAAACTTCTCCTTCCCACGCAAAGAATCTGTCCTGCAGTTAACCCTGTCTGAACACTTTCTTCCAAATCAACTTAGGACACTCCAATGTCCTATAAGGAAAATAGGACAGAATATTTAAAGTTGGGATAATTTTGCAAAGTTTTCACATGTGATCACCAGAACTATAGCTCCAATGACACACACAGATTTATTCTTAATTACTACAGACTCAGGCAAAATAGTAAAATATCCACCTAATATGTTTCTTCCTGATAATTTTATATTTTTCAGAAAACTTTGACATTTTCCTGATACTTTTACCATTTACTACAAACAGGTGGTATTTCCCAGTAAATACCATCTGAGCTCTGGAATCATTTTACCATGGCACAAGACTCCGTGATCCCAACTTTGTTCTCCATATAAGAGCCAAGTTACTGGACTTCCCTGGGCCCTAAATTCCTTATGTCTAATGATAAGAAATAAGCATGCCCTACCATGCTCAGTTGTTTTGCTGATTAAAGGAGATATGTAGGGATCCCTGGGTGGTGCAGCGGTTTGGCGCAGGCCTTTGGCCCAGGGCACGATCCTGGAGACCTGGGATCGAATCCCACGTCGGGCTCCCGGTGCATGGAGCCTGCTTCTCCCTCTGCCTATGTCTCTGCCTCTCTCTCTCTCTCTGTGACTATCATAAATAAATAAAAATTAAAAAAAATTTTTTAAAAAATCCTTTGATGTTTTAAAAAAAAAAGGAGATATGTATTTATGAATATACCTAACATTCCCCCCTATCGTTCAGTTAATATATATTTCTTGAGCTACATATCACAGGATATGCCTTCTTTCTCAGGAAGAAGAAAAAAAAAAAAGCATTCAGCTCAGCTTTATGCTCCTTCCTGGGTAAATAGGCCCTAAATTATTGCTCAGATATTCTGCATGGACTTCAAACCTAGCAGCCCATGTTCCCATTTGGGCCTATTTCTTGAAAGACATACTGCTTTTCTGACATCTTAACTCTTGAGATCTGCACTTGTCTGGTTACTCTGCTATGTCTCCCTGGGCACACTGGCCTTATTAGGCTATGCCTCTTTAGCCACTGTTTCATGAGGAGTGTAAATATAGGCTAGAGTGCCTAGCAAAATGGATGTAGCTGCATTAAGATGCATTAGAAAGAAAGAGGTAAATAGTCCAGTTCCAAATAAAGTTTTGATACAAATATGATTATTCACTAAGGAGTTTATTCTCTAGTACTCTGACAATGTCTCTCCTACCATCTGGTGGGCTCACATAAGCTCTATCACTACACTGCTTCCCAGAGTCAATGAATATTCCTAACAACTCAGGTGTTCTTTCTAAAATATTGACCACCAATGACAGGATGAATGGTTAAAACTAATAAAAATCCTCACACATTTGACACCCTCTGCTGTTGAATTTATTTTGGGGATAGGGTCTTTTAGGAAAAAAAAAATAGTTTTGTCCTTGACACTTGTCCCAAGCTCGGAACCTGTGTTCTATGTTGATGTGCATATGTGATATATTTGCAGAAAGGAAGAAGAATCTCAGAATGCCATTTCAGGCCAAAATGCAATTTAATATTTTTCTAAGCACAGGTACAGCTCTGAGAGTTAAGGAGTTAGGCACTATTCCTCAAAATGTGTTCTTGGGTAACATCAGCCTACAATTTCGTAGTCAAAAAAGTATGACTTTTTGTTAAACCTAGGTTAAAACCTTTTGTTAAAACATTTATGACCAACCTGCAAATGTTGTTGACTGAGTCTTCTGGACAATGGTGGTGGCATTTGCAACGCAAGATCTTTGGACGAGGGGTGGGGACTGTACTCTCACCATCCTCTTTCTTGGTGCCCACATTTAATTTTCCTGAACTTCGCAAAAGCATGTTATCAAGTAAGTTTGCTGAAAAGAAGAAAGAGTAAGAGTTTAAGGATCTGTGGGAGAGTCCAACCAAAGTCTTCTATCCAAAGAATGAGGAGATTAAACAAAATATTAAGTATTTATGATACTTAAAGATTTAAACATAAAACAGATATTTTAATGATTTTGATATTAGAAATTATACTTATATAATTATTATAATCATATAATATATGTCTCACATAAAATAGAGAAATTCTCATAACCATTTCAGGGTAACAACCTATACATTAAATTATAATAGTTGTATTTGACTCAGTGCAATGAGTTCAATGAGCACTAGTACATAGATCATCTCTACTCTGTATGGTAATGGTATGAGTAAATATCATTCCTATTTGCAGATGAGAAAATTAAGACTCAAAGTTTAAGTGATCTAATAAATCATGAAGCCTAGCATTTAAATCCAGATTGTTTGGGTCCTAGGGCTTTCTTCCTACCAGTCTCTTTACTTAAAAAACTTTCGTTTTAATGGGTCTCAAAATTCTGTGACAGATTTTTGGTCAAGTTGTTTCCATTAAAAAGTACTGATTTCAAAAACTAGTAACTTAAAACTGCCACACATGCACACACACACACACACACAAAAAAAAAAGGTCCACAAAACATTCTCCTTTCCTTCTGCAGGTTTTACGATGCATTGTTATCATTAACCAGTCTTTTACTATTAAACTTAAATGGCCAATTGACACAACAGTTCTGAGACCATTCTTCCATTACTGATTAAGACTGGGGATGGCAGGTATTGGGGATAATATTCATTTAGCCTTCTGAGCTTTCTGGGCAGACTTGGTGACTTTGCCAGCTCCAGCTGCCTTCTTGTCCACTGCTTTGATGACGCCCACAGCAACCGTCTGTCTCCTGTCACGAACAGCAAAACGTCCCAGAGGAGGATAGTCAGAGAAGCTCGCAACACACATAGGTTTGCCAGGAACCATATCAACAATGGCAGCATCCCCAGATTTCAAGAACTTGGGACCATCTTCCAGCTTTTTTCCAGAATGACGATCTATCTTCTCCTTCAGCTCAGCAAACTTGCAAGCAATGTGAGCTGTGTGACAATCCAGCACAGGTGCATATCCAGCACTGACCTGGCCTGGATGGTTCAGGATAATCACCTGAGCCGTGAAGCCAGCTGCTTCCATTAGTGTGTCATTTTTGCTGTCACCAGCCATATTGCCACGACGAACATCTTTGACAGATACTTCTAGACACTGAAGCCCACATTGTCTCCAGGAAGAGCCTCACTCATGTGCATTTCAACAGACTTCAGTTGTAACATTGACCGGAGCAGAGGTGACCACCATGCCAGGCTTAAGAACATCAGTCTCCACTCGACCCACTGGGACAGTACCAATACCACCAATTTTGTAGACGTCCTGGAAAGACAGACACAAGGGCTTATCAGTTGGACAAGTTGGTGGCAGACTGCGATCCAGAGCTTCAAGCAGTGTGGTTCCACAGGCATTCCCATCTTTACGGGTGACTTTCCATCCCTTGAACCAAGGCACGTTAGCTCTTGGCCCCAGCACGTTGTCACCATTCTAACCAGAAATTGGCACAAATGCTACTGTGTCGGGGTTGTAGCCAATTTTCTTAATGTAGGTGCTGACTTCCTTAACGATTTCCTCGTATCTCTTCTGGCTGTAGGGTGGTTCAGTGGAATCCATTTTGTTAACACCAACAATTAGTTGTTTTATACCCAGTGCATAAGCCAGAAGGGCATGCTCATGGGTCTGCCCATTCTTGGAGATACCCGCTTCAAATTTACCAACACCAGCAGCAACAATCAGGACAGCACAGTCAGCCTGAGATGTGCCTGTAATCATGTTTTTGAAAAAGTCTCTGTGTCCTGGGGCATGTAATACTTGCTGGTCTCAAATTTCCACAGGGAGATATCAATGGTGATACCACGTTCACGTTCAGCTTTCAGTTCATCCAAGACCCAGGCATACTTGAAGGAGCCTTTTCCCATCTTAGCAGCCTCCTTCTCAAATTTTTCGATAGTTCTTTTGTAGACCCCACCACATTTGTAGGTCAGATGGCCAGTAGTGGTAGACTTGCCCATATCTATGTGTCCAATGACGACGATGTTGATGTGAGTCTTTTCCTTTCCCATTTTGGTTTAGGTTAAGTGGTAGTTTTCACACCTGTGTTCTGGTGGCAAACCAGAACACTTGCAAAGAAGCTGTATCATGTATTTTTAAATAAATTATTAGAAATACTTAACATGCAAAACTTAATAGGAAGATGAAAACTTAGTTATCACTAAGATATATCAAATGATACATATTCCTCATCAGCTTTTACATGCAAAGTGCCTTCCTATTATAGTAGTGATAGTTCTACATCTTTGATGGGAGACATCATAGTAGATGTGATCTCTAAAGACAGATTTTATGAGTTCAAAATTAGGCTTTACTATTTACCACTTAGTTGATCCTGGATAACTTTATAAATAATCTCATTGTGCTTCACTTACTATTAAAGTGGAGATAATTATAAGCACCTTTCCTCATGTCAACAGCTAGGATTTACATGTTACGAGTAATACTTGGTATATATGCTACCTAATATTATTGGAAAGATCTAATATTTTTACTTTTTAAATAGTAAGACATTTCATTCCTATAGGGTGACCCTATCACTGAGATGGTTTTAATATTTTCCCTCTTTACCACCACTTTTGGAAAGTAATGATGCTAGAGAGACAAGGATATGCATTCACTGATACCTATTATGTTTCAGGCTTTGTGGCAAGAGCTCACATACTGCTATGTTCTTGCATAAATTGTTAATCCGAGCAATGTTTGATTTAAATTTTCACAACACATCGAGCTTGTCTGTAATTAAAACCAATTTTAAAGAAAATATTATCTAAAATATGTTGAGTTAAAAAGTTGAAATTCTAAGCCAGAGATGCAAAATACTCAACAGTTGTATACAAGTCTGCATGTGTTAATTTCTTAAACCACAAATTAATGCCTCTAGCCACTGGTCATATCAGAGAATGAGAAGTTTAAAAAAAGTTATAGTTTTTCCTGACTTTCTGTATGGTAAGCTAATTAGTTGAATTCTTAGAGAGTAATAATGAATGAGAAAGCAATAAAATATAATAAATCAATTTACCAGAATTTCCCTAATCACTAATTCTAAATTCATTAGATTTTTCAAATTTATATTATATGTGTACTTGACTTTCTCAAACAGTTTCTTCTATTTTAGTCTAGAGAAGACAGGTAGATTGTAATGTGCATATGCAGAGTTGGTTATATGCAGAAATCCCGGGCCACTCACAGTGATTCTGATTCCATAGGTCTTAGGCGAGCCAAGGAAAGTGAATATTCAAGATTCCATGTGATTCTGAGACAGATCATGTGCAGACTCCACTTTAAGAAACCCAGGACTAGATTAAGCAAATAATATTTATTTAATCCAACCACATAATTCATCGCAATAGATGTAAATCATCTCTATATAATAGGAGGTTTATCCTTAAAGTCCAAAATAAATGCATTATATGTTGGTATCTTATATTTAAAGTCATTTGTTACAAGTTCACCAGCATAAATGCCTCAGCCCTGCTTGCTATCTAGGTGTGGTGGGTGTTGGCAAGCCTATACATTGCCCTGCCATGCTGGCTTCCTTCTTTTTAAATTTAGTTCTCATTCCTACTAACTTTATGACCTGAGTAACCTCAAAATAACTAAAAAATTATGAAAATAAAATATTTTAAACTTATTACATCCTGCTTCCTTCATAGGAGACCCCTTCTCTTTGAAGTTTTAAAATAAAATAATTAAAATTCATTTATAATGCATATGTCTCATTAGCAAATATGTATTGGGTGCCTTTCCGGTTTCTAGTCCAGTCTCAGTATGTAGTATGAACGAAACATACGTAGGATTTCCCATCTGGGGGGGAAATTTTACACTGGAATGTTTATACTGAAAGGTCTATATTAGAAAAGGAAAAAAAAAAAAGAAAAGAAAAGGAAACATCTTCATACTATCAGGAATAAAAGAAAACATTTTAATAAAAGATTCATAATTTTCTCACATTTTAAATTTATTGAAAGACTGACACAAATTTTAGGTAGAAGGGGGCTCTTTGCAATCCTGCTTATAACAACTCACGTTTACAACGGGATAAGTCAGATCTCTAAAAAGAGATTCCTATGTAGTCATTAAAATGTTGATGTGGAAGTATACTTATTGGCACGAAAAATATTAAAATATGTATCTTGTTGGAAAGAGTAGATTACAAAGTATTTTAATTATGAATCCTACTCTAATAACAGGGGAAAGGCTAAGAAAATGAACCTATAATACAAAAGAGCAATAAAAACCTGGTAAGCAGAAGGAAATCTGTAACTAATTTAACAAAGCCAAAGATACTGATTCATAAGCCAAAGTTAGGGAAAAGCCAAGAAACCAAATAATTTTACCACTTAACTCCCAAAAGACCCCAGAGTCCTCCCACAAGTTGCTTTTAGAAGTAGAGTTCAGCTGCCCTCTCCCATTCCCAAAGGCTGGTAACATCACCTCCACCCTCCCTACCCCCACACCCCCCACATAAGACTGGAAGAGTAAATCTGTTATGCATATCACTGAGATGCCTTCCTTATTTTCCTGTTTTACCATCAAAGTGAGGGACTGTAGAAAACTAAGCACAGGGGAGGGCGAGGGTACCTCCTTACTGCAAACATTCAGTGATCATTTACACTGGCTGTTGACTCCTGTCCTCTCCCTCTACATGGCTTCCAAAACTCGATGCAGCCTGGCTTATCTCTTCCATAATACTCAGGAATTTGACTAGGTCAAGAACAAACAAAATACCTAAAGACAGGGATATTGGAAGTTTCTCAGTGAAACAGCCCTGCAATATTATCTTATAGTAAGGTCCATTGGTGACAAGATCTATCCAACAAGCTTCCAATCAGCTTTGATAGCAATCCATTCTCTTGTGCCCAAGCCACTAATTCAGGGTCACGAGATATATGAAGAAAGCCTCAAACATCAAATATTGAGAACAAAACAAACACACAAAAGAAAGCCATTTGGGAGAAACATACAATGGAAAAAAAAAAAAACTTTAAAAAAGTATGAATTATACTGTCATTTTTCTCAAAAAAATACACCCATAAAATAAGAACACGTTTCTACAAAAAGGGAATAACAAATAAGGAACTCTAAAAATATGATTTCATGAATAAACAACTCAACAGGTGAGCTGAGATAAACATTTGGAAATCTCCCACAGTGTAGGCCAAAACACAGGGGTGGAAGAGTTCAGTAAATTAGAGTGTCAATCTAGGAAATTTTAAAACCTGAACAATAATATCTCTAGAGAGACTTGAGAAAATACAGGGGAGAAAATCATCAAATAAATAAATAGTGTACAATCCCCATAATTGAAAATCATAATTTTCTAGTTTGAAAGGATCCAGAGTTTACAAATAGACCTACACCAAAGTATGTTGTGAAATTTTACAACATTAGAGACAAAGGGAGATCTTATATATCATATATTTAAATATATAAAGATAAAAATAAAAGATTAAAATTAAGTGTAGTATTGAATTTTCTACAACAAAACTGGAAATTAGAATAAAATAGAGTAATGTCTTCAAAATTCTGAGGGAAAAGTGTTTCAAGTCCAGAAATCAATACCTGTGCAAATTATAAATCAAATATGAGGATATGAAAAAAAAAAAAAACTGAAGATCCGTAAGGTCTCAAAATTTTACCTCATACAATAACATTCTCAGGAAGTTACTGGCAGAGATGCTCTGCCCAAATGAAAGTGTAAATAAGAAAGAAAAAATGGGTTTCTTCTATGGGAAATCCAACCCAAGAGAAAGGTGAAGCACTCTCAAGATACTGAGAGTGGATAGTAAGATGGTAACTATGACTGGACTGAAGGAATAGCCAGGCCTGACTGAACAACAAGTCAAAAAATTCTGGGAGACAAAGGTCTGAAATTTTTAAATTAATACAATAACTCGGAGTATTTTAAATTTAAACTGATTGACAGTTTGGAAATTAATTTGTGATGGAAACAAAGGAATCTAAGGAAACATATCTCTCTCTCTCTCTCTCTATATATATATATATATAGTAGGAGAGAGAGTAGTAAAGCTTCAAAAGTGGAAAGTCAAAGGTCATGCCTAAAATTGAACAATCAAGAGGTAGCCAAACAATTATCTGTTCAGAGATATGGAGAAAAATGCCAAATCCTAAAAAGGAACAATGTATTCATTACTAAACAGTAATGTACTCATTACTAAACAGGAGAGGGTGGGAAGATGCTTTAAGGAAAAATAAGCCAGCCTCTTTATATTAAAACAAAAATTAGCAGATTTGGAAATAATATATCTCAGATGATAAGTCCACTGTAGACTGCATATGTGATAAAAATGAAGAATTCACATCCATATGGATATTGACAAAATGTATGAAGGTCCTAATTCTTGTGGAAAATTTAATTATCTCTGTAAGGACTATTGAATTTTGCATCATGAAATTTCCATATTTTGCATCACAAAATTTCTCATAGCTTGCATTCAAAAGGACCATGATTTGTGTTTTCACATCAGCATGGATCAATGAATAGTAGATGGAGCAATTTAAATTCATCTGCCAATTGCTTCTCAGTTCAACAAAGCAAATTAATTGGTCTCATATCCTGATGTAGAATAAAGAACATCAGCGAACAAGGAAAAACCAGCAAGGAAGAAGAAACTCCAGCAAGGAAGAAGAATGAAAATCCAGCAAGGAAGAAGAAACTTCCTTAGATAATCTTCAGTATGAGATATACCACTGAACCAGTAAACACTGGCTTGGTAGTAACACTAAATCCACTACGGTCTATCATTTTTATATGCTTATGTGCACATATTCCTCAGTCTATATTGCAAGTTATCAACGATCTATTGTTCTAAGTAACTACTTCAGCTATTAGTATGGAAAGATACCTGAGTCTATTAGCTCCAAGCAAGTTTTATAGTAAACTCCTGGCTCTCAAACACTGGACAAATCTGTTAAAAACCATACTTTTGGGGCAGCTGGGTGATTCAGTTGATTAAGCACTGGCCTTCAGCTCAGGTCATGATCAGGGTCCTGGGATGGAGCCTTACATCAGGCTCCCAGCTCAGCAGGGAGCCTGCTTCTCCCTCTCCTTCTGGCTTGTGCTCTCTCTCACTATCTCTGTCACTATCTCTATCTCTCTCTCAAATAAATAAATAAAATCTTTAAAAATAACATACTTTCTATAAAAATTGTAAAGATGAAATGGTGCTGCATAATCTTTCTAAAATACTTAACACTAACACACAGTGAGAATTTATGTCACTTTACCAGAAAACCATTCCTCAAGAACAAAAAAAGGAGGAAAAAATATTGCTAGCTCATAATAGAGATACCACTACTATAAAGTGAATTAACAGATAAAATCCTTAATAAGCACATAAGGTTGTATTCATACAATGTAACCTGAACAGGTAAAAGTGGTGAGATGATAAAATGATTTCTTTAATTAGCATTATTAAATAAATGAATGGTTAAATGCAAATAAGACAAGTGAGGAGTTCTTCACTTGCTTTTGCCAAAATAATCAAATCAAGAGAGTAATTTATGTAAAAGTGTGCGATTGCTACTCAGCAGTCAATTAATCTATAAGTGTTTAACTCCTTGCGAAATGAAATTCATTATCACACAATTAATATTTCCAATCATGAGGTAAAATAATTGAGTGATAATTTGGAGGTTAATAGAAGACAAGAGGGAAGAGAAGTAGCAGCAGCAGAATGATTAAACCTTATTAGACTCACCTTAAAAATCTAAGCACACTGTTAAAAAGTAAAATTCAAAGATCATTTTCTTATTGAAGTATAACTGACATTCAGAATTGTCTAAGTTCCAGGTATATAATGTGATGATTTTATATGTGTATATATTGCAAAAGATCTTCACAATAAGTCTAATTAACATCCATCACCATATGTTGTTCCGTTTCTTATGATGAGAATCTTTAAGATCTCTCGGCAATTTTCAAATACGCAATATGGCATTATTAACTGTAATACATATTAACTGTACTACAGTATTATACGGTTGCTAAGTTGCACATTAAATTCCCATGATTTATTTATTCCATAAGTGGAAGTTCGTACCTTTGACTCCCTTCACTCATTTCACCCACCCCACCCTCTACCTCTAGCAACCACCAATCTGTTTTATCAATGAGCTTGACTTTTTTGTTTTGTATTGTTTTGTAAGCTTCCACATATAAGTGAGATAGTCTGGTATTTTTCTTTCTTTGTCTTATTTCTCTTAACATAATGGCCTCAAGGTCCATCAGTGCTGCCACAAATGGCAAAACTTCCTTCTTTTTACGGCTGAATAATATTTCAGTGCATATGTATATATCACTGTGGTATATAAATGTGATATATACATATGCACTGAAATATTATTCAGTCATAGAAAGAAGGAAATCTTGATTACTATAGTTTTGTAATAGATAGCTGACCCTTGAACAACACTGGTGTGAACTATGTGGACACTTAGGTTGTTTCCATATTTTGGTTATTGTAAATAGTGCACCAATGAAGATAGGGGTGCATATATATTTTCAAGTTAAGTATTTTCATTTTCTTTGGGTAATATCCAGAAGTGAAATTGCTGGATCATATGGTAGTTCTTTTTGTAAATTTTTTGAGGAAACTCCATATTGTTTTCCATAGTAGTTGTACCAACTCAGATTCTCAACAATAGGACACAGGGGTTGCCTTCTCCCCACATCTTTGCCAGCATTTATACATTGTTTATTTCTTTGATAACAACCATTCTAACAGGTGTGATGTAAAATATCATTTTGAGTTGCATCTCCCTGATGATTAATAATGTTGAGAATCTTTTCATATACCTGTTTGGCATCTATATGTCTTCTTTGGAGAAGTATCAATTCAGAGCCTCCACCCATTTTTTAATTAAATTTTGTTTTTACATTGAGTTGTATGAGTTCTTTATATATTCTGGATATTAATCCTTTATCAGATACATGATTTGCAAGTATTTTCTTCCACTTAGCAGGTTGCCTTTTTTGTTTTGTCAGTGATTTCCTTTTGTGTGCAGAAGCTTTTCAGTTTGATATAGTCCAACTTATCTTTTGCTTTAATTGCCTTTGCTTTTAATTGCCTTTGATTTTTTTAAAAAAAATTATCACCAAGACTAAAATCAGGGAGCCAATGCCTATGTTTTCTTCTAGGAGTTTTATGGTTACAGGTCTTAAGATCAAGGTTTGAATCCATTTTGAGTTAATTTTCGTGTATTGTGTAAGACAGTGGTCCATTTGTCCCAACACCATTAATTGAAGAAACTGTCCTTTCCTACTTGTATATTCTCGGTTCCTTTGTCATAAGTTCACTGACCATGTATACATGGGTTTATTTTGAGGTTCTCGGTTCTATTGATCTATGTGCCTGTTTTTATGCCAATACCGTACTGTTTTGATTACTATAGTTTTGTAATAGATACCTGACCCTTGAACAACACTGGTGTGAACTATGCAGATTTTATAGGTAGGTTTTTTGATAACTATAGTACAGTACTATAAGTGTAATTTCTCTTCTTTATGTTTTTTTTTTTTAAGGTTTATTTATTTGACGAAGAGAGAGAGCACAAGCAGCAGGAGCAGCAGGCAGAGGAAGAGGGGGAAGCAGGCTCCCCACAGAGCAGAGCAGGGAGCCTGTGCAGGGCTAGATCCTCAGCTCTTGGGATCATGACCTGAGCTGAAAGCAGATACTTAACCAACTGAGCCACTCAGGGGACCCCCTTGTGATTTTTTAAAAATTTTCTTTTCTCTAACTTACTTTATTGTAAGAATACAGTATGTAATACATATAACATACAAACATGGATTTATCAACTGTTTATGTTATCAGTAAGGCTTTCAGTCAACAATAGGCTATTAGTTTAGGGAGAGTAAAAAGTCATAAACAAACTTTAGACTGCATGGGTAATCAGCACCCCTAAGCCTCACATTGTTAAACGGTCAACTGTAGTTTGAAATCAGGGAGCATGATGCCTCCAGCTTGTTCTTCTTTCTCAAAATTGAGAAATTGGTGTCTTTTGTGGTTCCATAAAAATTTTAGAAATGTATGTTCTATATTTCTATGAAATATGCTACTAGAATTTTGATGGGGATTGCACTGAATCTGTAGATTGCTTTGGGGGTAGTATGCACATTTTAACAATATTAATTCCTCCAACCTGTGAGCATGAAATATTTTTCCATTTATTTGTGTCAATTCTTTCATCCAGTGTCTTTTAGTTTTTAGTGTACAGATCTTTCATCTCTTTGGTTAAATTTATTCCTAGGTATTTTGTTTTTTTGATGAACTTGTAAATGAGACTATTTTTTTTTAATTTTCTTTTTGATATTTCATTACTAGTGTACAGAAATGCAACAGGTTTTTACAAATTGATTTTATATCCTGCAACTTTACTGTTCTAATGTTTTTTGGTTGAGTTCTTAGTGTTCTCTATATAATGTCATCTGTAAACTGTGACATCTTTACTTATTCCTTTTCAATTTGAATCTCTTTTATTTCTTTTTCTTAACTAATTGCTCTGGCTAGGATTTCCAATACTATGTTGAATGAAAGCGGTGAGAGTGGACATCCTTGTCTTATTCCTGATCTTAGGAGAAAAGCTATCAGCTTTTCAGTACTAAATATAATGTTAGCTGTGGGCTTCTCACATATGGTTTTTATTATTTTGAGGTGAGTTCCCTTTATACCTTCTTTATCAAGAGTTTTTTGTTTTGTTTTGTTTTACCATAAATGGATGTTGATTTTTATTTATTTTTTGATGTTGATTTTTAAAGTGCTTTTTCTGTATCTATTTATTTGGTCATTTGATTTTTATTCTTCATTTTATTAATGTGGTGTATCGCATTGATTAATTTGTTGATACTGAGTCATCCTTGTATCCCTGGAATAAATTCCATTTGATCATGGTGAATGATCCTTTTAATGTATTGCTGCATTCAGTTTGCAAATATTTTGCTAAGGGTTTTTGCATCTGTGTTCATTAGGGATATTGGCTCATAATTTTCTTTTCTTGTGGTATCCTTGCTTGAGTTTAGTATCAGGGTACTACTGGCCTCATAAAATGAGTTTGAATGTGTTCCCTCCCTTCTGTTTTTTGGAAGAGATTGAGAAGAATTGGTATTAACTCTTCTTTGATTGTTTGGTAGAATTCACCAGTGAAGACATCTAGTCATGGACTTCCGTTGGTTGGGAGGTTTTTAATCACTGATTAAGATCTTCTTAATAGCTAGTTCCCATATGAGAAAAAGGGACAATCAGAAATTGGACCGTTATATCTACTGTTACAATTATGAAAAGGGATTTATTTTTAAAAAGTAACTTTCATATAAAACCATATTCGATTTGTGCAAAATCAATCCAGCCTCACAAACATAAGCCAGGCATTTTGGAACAAAAACAAAACAGAACACATCCAAGTAAGGCATAAAAAGTATAATTACATAAATAAACAAAGAATAATGATTTTATAGAAACATGAATTTAGCCAGAATATGATGCTGAAATAAGAATTAGAAGAAAAGACAAAGATATATATAGAGAGATTTTATTTATTTATTCATGATAGAGAGAGAGAGGGAGAGAGAGAGAGAGAGAGAGAGAGAGAGAGGCAGAGATACAGGCAGAGGGAGAAGCAGGCTCCATACCAGGAGCCCGATGTGGGACTCCATCCCGGGACTCCAGGATCACGCCCTGGGCCAAAGGCAGGCATCAAACCATTGAGCCACCCAGAGATCCCCCAAAGATATATATTTAGGATAAATGTGAACATCCAGATAAACAACATAATAGCAATCATGGAGATTTATCCCAAATATTAGATGTCTGATTAAGATAATTATCAAATTGTATTTTTTACATTTCTTTATATTTATTATATTTCCCTCCATTTGAAATGGAAAAAAGGCAGACATCAAGATACAATAAAGTTTGATTAGTCAGTTCATTCAAATAATGTAAGATCTTTATTAATCAGATCCTCTTTACTCAATTTGCATTAAATTTTATGTAAAAGATCATCATTGAAAGCAATTGAAAGATAACTAGCCATTAAAGAAACATTAAGTATAACTTAGTATGTCATATTTTCTAAACCAACAGGTTAAATCTGTAAAAACTTTTTTCTACTAAGGAAAGCTAAATAGTTAATGGCTTCTGCTTAAGTTGAATGAAATTTCAACAAAAGTAATTATTTCTTACCAATAGCTTCCAGCCAAATATGGTTTTTTTAATATTTAGTAACAGAATTATAAATAAACCTCACAGAAAAATGTAAGGGGAAAAATGGGAAAAGCCTCACTTCAAGAAATTTCTTAGAATACTTCACTAAATAAATCACTCTTTGGAAGCTCATTCCATTTTTCACTTTCCTTCCTCCCTCCTACTCTCCCCTTTCCTTGTTCTGTCTCTCTAATACCAATATTTAGCTTAACAGTGTGAATCCAAACACTTCAAATGCTGTCTGCTTGACACAGCTGGTTACATTATAGTTAACTGAAGTAGTTAACTATTGAAATTACCAAGATAATAAAAAAATAGGGCTGTGGAGGCCAACATAAAATTCAAATTCATTTCTTTCAGAGGACCATAAGATTTTTAGGGAGCAAATGAACCACAAGATGACTTCAAGATACATTTTTGCACGTTTGTGTGTTCTTAAAAAATCACAACAAGGTCGCCTCACCAAAAAAGTTGTGGGACCACGTTGAATATGGAGAGTATCCTTTCCCATCTGAAAAGCTGCTGCTGGAGTTTAGGAAAGGGGAGGAGGGCAAAGGCTCACAGGCGCATATAGGCGCATATAACCTTCAACTCATCCTGAAAATCTATGAATTCGGCCTGAGATTTAAAGAGAGAACAGGGATCCCTGGGTGGCGCAGCGGTTTGGCGCCTGCCTTTGGCCCAGGGCGCGATCCTGGAGACCCGGGATCCAATCCCACGTCGGGCTCCCGGTGCATGGAGCCTGCTTCTCCCTCTGCCTGTGTCTCTGCCCCTCTCTCTCTCTCTCTCTGTGACTATCATAAATAATAAATAAAAATTTAAAAAAAAATAAAGAGAGAACAGCTAGAATGCTACAGTGAGAAGAATTCGCGCTTCTATCAAGGTAGGAAGACGGGAAAAAAGAAATAAAGAAACAAAGGCCTCCAAGGGGGAGGGGCCCCGCGAGGAGCCGGGCTGAGGCCGGGGCGAGGGTCCCCAGGACAGGAGAGCCCCGTCCTGGAGGAGCAGGAGCTGTACCGACATTCCCGGGCGGAAAGGGGCTCGCAGGGAGGTGGAGCAGGACCCAGGAGGGCGGGGATGCCCTCGGGCTCCCGGGGACACTAACAGACACCTGCCCCCGGGAGAGTGCGCCGAGCTCCCTAAGGGCTGCAGCGCGCACGGCGGGACCCGGAGCAGCTCGGGGGGCTCGGGGGCGGCTCCGCGGAGGGGGCTGCGGGGCGGGAGCAGCTGGGGGGGCTCGGGCAGAGGAAGAGGCTCCGCGGAGGGGGCTGCGGGGCGGGAGCAGCTCGGGGGGGGGCTCCGAGCGGCTCCGCGGAGGGGGCTGTGGGGCAGGAGCGCTAATCCAACAGCACAGGCCCCGAAGCACAGGGCGCCGGGACACAGCCCAGGATCCGGCCTCCCCCCGGGACAGGCAGAGGCCGGGAGGGCCCAGGACAGCGAGGACGATCCTGCCCCGAGCTGAGCAGATCAGCGGCCCCGCCCCGGAGCCTCCAGTCCCTGCAGACGGAGAGCTCCGGAGCTACTGCGGGAGCTGACTCCAGGGCTGCAGAGCTAGCCGCCGCCACTGGAGTTGTTTCTCCTGGGGCCTCACGGGGTAAACAACCCCCACTGAGCCCTGCACCAGGCAGGGGCAGAGCAGCTCCCCCAAGTGCTAACACCTGAAAATCAGCAGAACAGGCCCCTCCCCCAGAAGACCAGCTAGACCGACAAGTTCCAGGGGAAGTCAAGGGACTTACTGTATACAGAATCAGAAGATACTCCCCCGTGTTTTATTTTTTCTTTTTGATTTCTGTTTGCTTCCCCCACCCCCTTTTTTTCTTTCTTTCTTTCTTTCTTTCTTTTCTTTCTTTCTTTCTTCTTTCTTTCTTTCTTTCTTTCTTTCTTTCTTTCTTTCTTTCTTTCTTTTCTTTCTTTATTTTTCTTTCTCTCTTTTTCTTCTCTTTTTTTTCTCTTTTTTCTTCCTTTTTTTCTTTTTCTCTTTTCTTTCTTTCTTTCTCTCATCTCTTTTTCTCCTTTTCCCAATACAACTTGTTTTTGGCCACTCTGCACTGAGCAAAATGACTAGAAGGAAAACCTCACCTCAAAAGAAAGAATCAGAAACAGTCCTCTCTCCCACAGAGTTACAAAATCTGGATTACAAGTCAATGTCAGAAAGCCAATTCAGAAGCACTATTATACAGCTACTGGTGGCTCTAGAAAAAAGCATTAAGGACTCAAGAGACTTCATGACTACAGAATTTAGATCCAATCAGGCAGAAATTAAAAATCAATTGAATGAGATGCAATCCAAACTATAAATCCTACCGATGAAGGTTAACAAGGTGGAAGAACGAGTGAGTGACATAGAAGACAAGTTGATGGCAAAGAGGGAAACTGAGGAAAAAAGAGACAAACAATTAAAAGACCATGAAGATAGATTAAGTGAAATAAATGACAGCCTGAGGAAGAAAAACCTACGTTTAATTGGGGCTCCCAAGGGCGCTGAAAGGGACAGAGGGCCAGAATAAATATTTGAACAAATCATAGCTGAAAACTTTCCTAATCTGGGAAGGGAAACAGGCATTCAGATCCAGGAGATAGAGAGATCCCCCCCTAAAATCAATAAAAACCGTCCAAAACCTCGACATCTAATAGTTAAGCTTGCAAATTCCAAAGATAAAGAAAAGATCCTTAAAGCAGCAAGAGACAAGAAATCCCTGACTTTTATGGGGAGGAGTATTAGGGTAACAGCAGACCTCTCCACAGAGACCTGGCAGGCCAGAAAGGGCTGGCAGGATATATTCAGGGTCCTAAATGAGAAGAACATGCAACCAAGAATACTTTATCCAGCAAGGCTCTCATTCAAAATGGAAGGAGAGATAAAGAGCTTCCAAGACAGGCAGGAACTGAAAGAATATGTGACCTCCAAACCAGCTCTGCAAGAAATTGTAAGGGGGACTCTTAAAATTCCCCTTTAAGAAGAAGTCCAGTGGAACAATCCACAAAAACAGGGACTGAATAGATATCATGATGACGCTAAACTCATATCTTTCAATAGTAACTCTGAATGTAAACGGGCTTAATGACCCCTATGAAAAGGCGCAGGGTTTTCAGACTGGATAAAAAAGCAGGACCCATCTATTTGTTGCCTACAAGAGACTCATTTTAGACATAAGGACACCTACAGCCTGAAAATAAAAGGTTGGAGAACCATTTACCATTCGAATGGTCCTCAAAAAAAAGCAGGGGTAGCCATTCCAATATCAGATAAAGTAAAATTTACCCCGAAGACTGTAGTGAGAGATGAAGAGGGACACTATCTCATACTTAAAGGATCTATCCAATAAGAGGACTTAACAATCCTCAATATATATGCCCCGAATGTGGAGCTGCCAAATATATGAATTAATTAATAACCAAAGTTAAGGCATACTTAGATAATAATACACTTATACTTGGTGACTTCAATCTAGTGCTTTCTACACTCGATAGGTCTTCTAAACACAACATCTCCAAAGAAACGATAGCTTTAAATGATACACTGGACCAGATGGATTTCACAGATATCTACAGAACTTTACATCCAAACTCAACTGAATACACATTCTTCTCAAGTGCACATGGAACTTTCTCCAGAATAGACCACATACTGGGTCACAAATCGGGTCTGAACCGAGACCAAAAGATTGGGATCGTCCCCTGCATATTCTCAGACCATAATGCCTTGAAATTAGAACTAAATCACAACCAGAAGTTTGGAAGGACCTCAAACACGTGGAGGTTAAGGACCATCCTGCTAAAAGATGAAAGGGTCAACCAGGAAATTAAGGAAGAATTAAAAAGATTCATGGAAACTAATGAGAATGAAGATACAACCGTTCAAAATCTTTGGGATGCAGCAAAAGCAGTCCTGAGGGGGAAATACATCGCAATACAAGCATCCATGCAAAAACTGGAAAGAACTCAAATACAAAAGCTAACCTTACACATAAAGGAGCTAGAGAAAAAACAGCAAATAGATCCTACACCCAGCAGAAGAAGGGAGTTAATAAAGATTTGAGCAGAACTCAACGAAATCGAGACCAGAAGAACTGTGGAACAGATCAACAAAACCAGGAGTTGGTTCTTTGGAAGAATTAATAAGATAGATAAACCATTAGCCAGCCTTATTATAAAGAAGAGAGAGAAGACTCAAATTAATACAATCATGAATGAGAAAGGAGAGATTACTACCAACACCAAGGAAATACAAACGATTTTAAAAACACATAATGAACAGCTATACGCCAATAAATTAGGCAATCTAGAAGAAATGGATGCATTCCTGGAAAGCCACAAACTACCAAAACTGGAACAGGAAGAAATAGAAAACCTGAACAGGCCAATAACCAGGGAGGAAATTGAAGCAGTCATCAAAAACCTCCTAATACACAAAAGTCCAAGGCCAGATGGCTTCCCTGGGGAATTCTATCAAACGTTTAAAGAAGAAACCATACCTATTCTACTAAAGCTGTTTGGAAAGATAGAAAGAGATGGAGTACTTCCAAATTTGTTCTATGAGGCCAGCATCACCTTAATTCCAAAACCAGACAAAGACCCCACCAAAAAGGAGAATTATAGACCAATATCCCTGATGAACATGGATGCAAAAATTCTCAACAAGATACTAGCCAATAGGATCCAACAGTACATTAAGAAAATTATTCACCATGACCAAGTAGGATTTATTCCCGGGACACAAGGCTGGTTCAACACTCATAAAACAATCAATGTGATTCATCATATCAGCAAGAGAAAAACCAATAACCATATGAACCTCTCATTAGATGCAGAGAAAGCATTTGACAAAATACAGCATCCATTCCTGATCAAAACTCTTCAGAGTGTAGGGATAGAGGGAACTTTCCTTGACATCTTAAAAGCCATCTACGAAAAGCCCACAGCAACTATCATTCTCAATGGGGAAGCAAGCACTGAGAGCCTTTCTCCTAAGATCAGGAACAAGACAGGGATGTCCACTCTCACCACTGCTATTCAACATAGTGCTGGAAGTCCTAGCCTCAGCAATCAGGTAACAAAAAGACATTAAGGGCATTCAAATTGGCAAAGAAGAAGTCAAACTCTCCCTCTTCGCCGATGACATGATACTCTACATAGAAAACCCAAAAGCCTCCACCCCAAGATTGCTAGAACTCATATAGCAATTTGGCAGCGTGGCAGGATACAAAATCAATGCCCAGAAATCAGTGGCATTTCTATACACTAACAATGAGACTGAAGAAAGAGAAATTAAGGAGTCCATCCCATTTACAATTGCACCCCAAAGCATAAGATACCTAGGAATAAACCTAACCAAAGAGGTAAAGGATCTACACCCTAAAAACTATAGAACACTTCTGAAAGAAATTGAGGAAGACACAAAGAGATGGAAAAATATTCCATGGTCATGGATTGGCAGAATTAATATTGTGAAAATGTCAATGTTACCCAGGGCAATTTACACGTTTAATGCAATCCCTATCAAAATACTGTGGTCTTTCTTCAGAGAGTTGGAACAAATTATTTTAAGATTTGTGTGGAATCAGAAAAGACCCCGAATAGCCAGGGGAATTTTATTTTTTTTATTTTATTTTTTTATTTTTTTTTATTTATTTTTTTTATTTTATTTTTTATTTTATTTTTTTTTTTTTTTGCCAGGGGAATTTTAAAAAAGAAAACCATAGCTGGGGGCATCACAATGCCAGATTTCAGGTTGTACTACAAAGCTGTGGTCATCAAGACAGTGTGGTACTGGCACAAAAACAGACACATAGATCAATGGAACAGAATAGAGAATCCAGAAGTGGACCCTGAACTTTATGGTCAACTAATATTCGATAAAGGAAGAAAGACTCTCCACTGGAAGAAAGACAGTCTCTTCAATAAATGGTGCTGGGAAAACTGGACATCCATGTGCAGAAGAATGAAACTAGACCACTCTCTTGCACCATACACAAAGATAAACTCAAAATGGACGAAAGATCTAAATGTGAGACAAGATTCCATCAAAATCCTAGAGGAGAACACAGGCAACACCCTTTTTGAACTCAGCCACAGTAACTTCTTGCAAGATATATCCACGAAGGCAAAAGAAACAAAGCAAAAATGAACTATTGGGACTTCATCAAGATAAGAAGCTTTTGCACAGCAAAGGATACAGTCAACAAAACTCAAAGACAACCTACAGAGTGGGAGAAGATATTTGCAAATGACATATCAGATAAAGGACTAGTTTCCAAGATCTATAAAGAACTTATTAAACTCAACAGCAAAGAAACAAACAATCCAATCATGAAATGGGCAAAAGACATGAAGAGAAATCTCAGAGAGGAAGACATAGACATGGCCAACACACGCATGAGAAAATGCTCCGCATCACTGGCCATCAAGGAAATACAAATCAAAACCACAATGAGATACCACCTCACACCAGTGAGAATGGGGAACATTAACAAGGCAGGAAACCACAAATGTTGGAGAGGATGCGGAGAAAAGGGAACCCTCTTACGCTGTTGGTGGGAATGTGAACTGGTGCAGCCACTCTGGAAAACTGTGTGGAGGTTCCTCAAAGAGTTAAAAATAGACCTGCCCTATGACCCAGCAATTGCACTGCTGGGGATTTACCCCAAAAATACAGATGCAATGAAACGCCGGGACACCTGCACCCCGATGTTTATAGCAGCAATGTCTACAATAGCCAAACTGTGGAAGGAGCCTCGGTGTCCATCGAAAGATGAATGGAGGGGCAGCCCAGGTGGCTCAGCGGTTTAGCGCCGCCTTCAGCCCAGGGCCTGATCCTGGAGACCCAGGATCGAGTCCCACATCGGGCTCCCTGCATGGGGCCTGCTTCTCCCTCTGCCTGTGTCTCTGCCTCTCTCTCTCTCTCTCTCTGTCTCTCATGAATAAATATATAAATAATAAAAAAAATCTAAAAAAAAGAAAAGAAAGATGAATGGATAAAGAAGATGTGGTTTATGTATACAATGGAATATTCCTTCAGCCATTAGAAACGACAAATACCCACCATTTGCTTCAACGTGGATGGAACTGGAGGGTATTATGCTGAGTGAAATAAGTCAATCAGAGAAGGACAAACATTATATGTTCTCATGCATTTGGGGGAATATAAATAATAGTGAAAGGGAATATAAGGGAAGGAAGAAGAAATGGGTAGGAAATATCAGAAAGGGAGACAGAACATAAAGACTCCTAACTCTGGGAAATGAACTAGGGGTGGTGGAAGGGGAGGAGGGCGGAGGGTGGGGGTGAATGGGTGATGGGCACTGAGGGGGGCACTTGATGGGATGAGCACTGGGTGTTATTCTGTATGTTGGCAAATTGAACACCAATAAAAAATAAACTTATCATTTAAAAAAATTCACAACAAAATTGTATTTATATTCCTTACAATTTTCAGATCTAAGAAGACAGATTTATAGATTTTCAGGTAAATTAATCAAACTTCATGAAATAATCTAATGATCATTATGCAATATAGTATGTGACTTCCATTCAATTACCAAATTTAAATAGGAAGTCATTTTTCTTGAATATTTTGAATATCTTTATTTGGATATAGGTTATAGTTATATACATGTTTTCACCTATTTCATATGTTTGCATATAGTTATATCCATGTTTTCAATGATATCTCTTCTTGCATAATTTAGGAAATGAAGCAGTGTTATAAAGAGTTTTTTTTTTTTTAAGTCCTTATTTGGAATCAGTGGACAATTATTAGCTGGTAGCTTGGTATAATCACCATATATAACTCATTTTTTGAAGTATATGCTTAATATTCAATCATTTAAAAATATTTCCATATTGTTTTATATTATTGTGTATTCTTCCTCATGATTTTTACCAAAAAACAAAATAAGATTTTTATAAAAAATCAGAAAACCTAATACAAAAGTAAATGTAAAAAAAAAACAAAAAGAATTTACAATAGTACAACTCCCCAACAGATAGATTTTAACTTCCATATTCATCCATTATATCCTGTGTGTATTTTAGGTCTATTTAATTTTTTTCTCAGTAGTATTCTTACCACTTCAAAAATACCCTAAATAAAACATTTCAAGTTTGTGATATAAAATACTGTTTCATATGTCATAGTGAAGAGAATATCAAAATCCAATGTCACATTAAAACACAGTCTTTATAAACACTAGAGATAATCAAGGAAACTTAAATTGTAACACAGAGAATTGGATTTGACTCCCCAAAATTCCTTGAAAATTGACATATTAATTTGTGCCACAGGATCTACTAGTAATCTTTCTCCTTTCCTCATTTTCTTTTTTACTTTTGTTTTAGCTCTCTGAATATCTCAAAAATTAACAAAATTTTAAAAGTCATCACTGTTTTACTCCATCTTCAGCAGAGGGTAGGCAGGAGCAAGAAAAAAATTTGAGATTCCTATCACCCAAGTTAGTACTTTAAATACCTTGGATAAAAAGATTAATGAAGAAAACATTTGGAAGTACTGAACTGGTGAGCAGTGCTTTGGCAATGATCTATCCTATTCCTATCCGTGTTGTTATGATAATAAATAATGTGAATCAATGCCCATTCCCTTTCTCAAACACAACTGGTTCAAATACATTGGTTAAAAGTTTATGATACATAGGTATGAAATTTGAATCAGAGCTTTAAAACAATATTAATCTTTAAAATAACTTCTGGTGATCCTAAATAATGTGTTTAAATAGATAACTAATTTTTATTTAAACCTTGAATTTTTTAACTCAGTTCAGTCATTTAATTTCTGTTTAATAAGTTTATTGAGTTCAAAGATCCAACCTCAATTTTCATTGCCTAACCAACCCTCTTTTGTTATACAAACCATTTTCAGATAAATTTTCTACATTGTCTACAACAACAACTTAGAAAAAATATATATGAACAAAATGGAACCCAATCATTAATAAAAAGTTGGGATATTTGCCTAAATTCTTAAAAAGTAACAAAATACAAATAAAATTCAGATTCAAAAATGCCAAAGTGAAATCACATTATTTAGAG
This sequence comes from Canis lupus familiaris, assembly GCF_011100685.1. Taxonomy (NCBI): domain Eukaryota; kingdom Metazoa; phylum Chordata; class Mammalia; order Carnivora; family Canidae; genus Canis; species Canis lupus. Next base: position 22,005,712 of record NC_049253.1, read on the forward strand.
GAATTGTAGACTGTCTCTTGAACCTCATGAATCTTTCTCCTTCAAGAGTCTCAGAAGTCAGATGAGAGAGGGACAGAGGTTAAGATTCTGTGGTAAGTTCCTGGCCATGCTATGGAGGGGGATGAAATGTCAGATGAGAAATCAGTATCAGGTATGGTCAACAAGCAGCAGACTCAGACTTGACCAAGATACAGGAAAAAGCAGTCAAAATCGTTCAAGCCTCAGCTCAGTTTTCCCCTGCTCTGTGTCCTCTGCAAATCACTTCACCTTCCCTACACAAGATGCAGGGAGTGGCAGCACTCACTGACTTGATGTGAGACCTGAAGGAAATATTACTCCAAGCAAAGACCTGCCATGGTTCCTTGCAAGTAGAAAGAGTGATACTTGCTAATCACTGTTATTTGCTGTGCTGCTTAAGCTTACTATTCAATTTTTGTGATTTTTCTTTCACTACCTCAATTTTTTTCATTCCTTTCCCTTACTCCTTCATCTCCTACATTTTCTATTTTTCTGTTTCTTCTCTCCCCATCCTCTTCATCCTCACTCCGTTCCTCTTCGATTCCCCTTTCTTTTGCTTCATTTTACTTACTTTTAGTTTCTCTTTCTTTCTAGATTCATCATTGTGAGCAAAAAGTCTATAAAATACAGAGCTTGGGGTTTTCAAGAAACATTGCAAGTTTGTGCAAGGCCAACTAATACACTGTTAACTATTTTTTTTCTTGTTGTGCATTATTTTATTTAGCAAATAATCATTAAGTCAATTCCATCCAAATAACACAATGGTCCAGAGCACTGGAAGTGCCCCCAATAAAATAACAATCTTGCTTGTGAGACAAATCAACTACACGTGGAACATAGTGAGACAAATCAACTACATATGGAACACCAAAAAGCACTATATGAAAACAATCAAATAGATGTCATGATGCCACATATAATTGTCAAATATAAGTCAGTCCTAGGTAGGAGTGCACAGGAGGGAAGATTACTATGGGTGGCAGTAATGAACCACTATCTTTAACAGAAAACATAAGCACAAAAAACCTGGGATACTGGCAGATTTTCATTTCAGTGGTTTATTGTTGATACTATTGAGCAGGTTAAAGAAAACACATTAGTTTAAAAATGTTAGAGATGTGTTGGCTCTCTACAGAAACTAAGGCTTTTATGGAAAAATATTTATGGAAACATTTACTGGCAATTGTTTCTCTTTTCACCACACTCACACATCCACATTACCACATCACTCAGACCCTATAGGATAATCATGTTTTCAACATTTTACGTCATAAAAACCCTGCCAAGAGATCCCAAAACATCTGGATAAAAAGTGAAAGCTTCAATCATTCAAGTATTTTTACTTTATAGGATGCTAGATTATGACTGGAGCAAATCATGAAAGGATGAAATATTACATAAATGTGAACAGACAACATATACATTTACATTTACTTGTTTTGTATGTAACTAATGTAGAGTTACGAGCCTGAGGAAATACAGTAAGTGATTATGACTGAATATAGTTCTTTGGACATCACATGTATACTATTTTTTTTTTTTTAGATTTCATTTATTTATTCATGAAAGACACAAAGAGAGAGGCAGAGACATAGGCAAAGGGAGAAGCAGGCTCACGGCAGGGAGCCTGATGTGGGACTGGATCCCAGGACCCCCAATCCAGACCTGAGCCAAAGGCAGACGCTCAACCACTGAACCACCCAGGTGCCCCCACATGTATACTCTTTAAAGGTAAAGCAGCAGCCGGCTTTTCCCTCGGCTCTTAATATGCTTTTGAATTTAGAGAAATGCAAACAAAATATTCAAATAAATTAAAAACCTTTGAAAATACTAAAAAATACAACATGCTTAAAGGTATCTTAATTAAAGTATCAATATAAGAAGTAATGAACTAGATAAGTAATGACTACGTTTAAAAATAATCTAACATCAAAAAAATCTCTATCAATAAAATAACATCAGAGGTGATAGGATAGTTTAAGAATTAAAAGTATCTCTTTACTTTATCTCTGTTTAAATACATATTGTTGGCAAAGAAACTGAATCACAGTCCCTGTGACATTCAGGGAAGAGAATCAACTTGGACTTGGCAGATTTCCACACCAGGAGTTATGGTTTTATTCAGTGAATCCTACCAATGCTCTGCTTCACAGAATTCTGAGGCTAATCACAGTAGATGCTTAACTTGCCACCACACCAAAACTTACCCTGCACTCCAAGACAGCTCGATGTGTAAAACTACTTTGAACAGACTCCTATCCGTAAAGGAGAAAAGTGACCATGAAGGCAGACAGAGCAAAAACCACATCACAATGTTCATCCTCTTCTTTTTCCCCAAAGGAGAAACCTGGAAAGCATTTAGAATCTCTTTGCTTCTAATCCTTTCTGTAACCTCGAATTGGATCCTCGTTAAAGGACACCTGAGTGAAGATACATATTGACCTACAAATACATCACTATTTCAAATGTTTAAATATTTGAGTGAGGCATAAAATGTATAGACCATACATATTCTTTTTAAATCTTAACTTAGAATACACTATTATCAACTACTGTCATCACCAATAACTTTAAAGATTTATCTCAGGTGGAACAATATGGAGTCATGGTAACCAACAACAAAATGTACTAAAAATCTGAACACTAAAAAGCCCTCATAGTTTTAAGAGTAAAACTGTAAAGAAACAACTGTTCAAAAACTTCAGTACTATATACATTGCTTTGCTTACATTTATATGTTATGCTTCATAACAACGTCCTCTAAGATCGATATCAAAACTGACAAGAATTACTAAAATACACTGGTCTTCATTTCTGAGTATATACTTTACCTTGTAAAAGTAATCTATGACCTCCTTGATCAAAAGTAAGTGACTCAGGAACTATATTTTCAAAACATTCATCTGTGCTAATATTTAGCTGAATAATTAATACTTTTAGCATATTTTTGCACTTTTTAAAAACTCCATCTGGAAGAAAGCAACCTTGACTTTTACAACCTACAAATTTAGAGTTACATGTCAGAGCAGAAGAATTCCTGATGTCAAAAACTATGAACAATTAAATTACAGCACAAGGACTTCACACAGCCACACTGATTCTAACCACGCCAGTGCTGGAAAACGTGTAAGGGTAAACACACACACCCACTCCAACAGACACAGCACAAAATGTATGTAAAAGTTTTAGTGGTTCAAAAGTAACCTAAATCATACACTCCTGGGGCAGCTAAGCTAAACTGTATTTTCCTGACATGTGATTTTTGTGCATAAAATTTTTGAACCTCCTGAACTACTCTCTTCCATCCTCTACGCCAAGAAAGATTAAGTTCTATCATTTTTTTTTGTGTGTGCCAGAATTGGCTTAACTGGTCCTGCAGACACTTTCTGGAGGGCAAAAACAGACTCTAAGATATAAAGCTTCTCCCACTACTCACTTTTGATTTCTGTACGCTTGATAGATCGTTGCCAGGTTCTCTAGGATGAGACATGAGGAGGAACAGAATTGCTAGGGGTTTCCACTAAAAAGACCAGCACCATAGGCAGCACTAATCCTGCACCTGTGATGTGTTATTCAGCAGTTAAGAAATGCAGTCCAGACTGTGGTTGCCTAATACAGCTCAGCTGTTTTTTCAGTCCTCCCTTTGATTATAAGCTGGCAAGAGAGATTATTCCAGTCAGGCATTGAGCTATGTTCAGGATACATGGCATATGACAGTGGAAAGGTAAAAGAGAAAGGAAACCTTAGAATCAAAAAAATAAATAAAAAGAAAGAAAAGAAAAAAAGTCACTGACCACAGTGTATTATATATCATTTCCAGATGGCTAGAAGCTGCCTCTGATTATAAGCAAGCAGAAAAAATAGGATATTTAAATATCTAGAAATCTATTTTTGATGTTACTCTTCTGACATTCAGAATGGGACTTAAATGTGCAATTCTTTTTTTTAAGGTGCAATTCTTAAGTTTATTTTAAAATAAGCAAAACTTCACAAACTGATTGGCCACATAAACATTTTGAAATCTTTCTCTAAAGACATTTACCAAACCTCAAAGTCAAACTCCTCTTATAATTTGGAACCTCTCAAAATGTTGGGAAAACTAAAAACCCAATGATTGCCATTAATTGTTTCTTTTTTATTAAATTCACATCATTTGACTTACTGAAATTTTTTATATAAAATCTGTATTTGAGACATAACTAACCTATTTGTCATGTATGGCTAAGCCAGCATAAAATATTTATTTTACCCAGCATAAAATTACTAGAAAGTCCAAATTATTTAAGACATATGTATCATTCACAAGGGTGTCTACATGGCACAGTGATTTCACAGAGATGAAGAAAAAATGGCCACTATGCTCAGGAGCTGTAAAATCTAGGAGCGGACGGTGGAATAGAATACTTTCAGTTGTTGTTCTCATTCTTTAGTCATAAAAGGGCTGCTGACCATTCACTCACACCAAGGCCTGGACTCCGTTTCCTTTTACACTCTATATAAACACAAAACCATCTGGCCCCCAGGCTAGTATCTGTGCCATTTTAAATAAATAATCTAAAACCTTACCAAAGAAAACAGATATCCTTTTTAATAGCAGATGGTTAAAAAATAAAAACAAAAAATTCATGTATAAACACAAAAAAGAGATGAAGAAAATATATCCATTTCAAAATGTAAATAAAATTTAAGTACATACATTAAAGAAAATGTTTAATATTTTATTTTTTCCATTGAGACATACTAATTACCTACTAAGCCCAGAAGTTTACAAAAAAATATTAGAAAAATTCCATATGATATATGGAGTTAGGAACAATAGAATAAAAAAAAATTCCTGTGTCCATAAAAACATCCTCTCTAATCAGAATTTGACAAGTCATATAATTTAGATTCAGAATTTGGGGTTAGAGATAACAGTGCCTTTAGAGGTCCAAGTAACACTCTGAGGCCAGCTGAAGGACCAAAATTGAGGAGGTATGCCATAACATGTCATATTAACCTTCTCCTAACTATTCCCATAATTCAGTTTGTGCATCCGAAATAAAACAAGATGTTTGAATTTGGTCCTGGGTATGTACATGACTAGGAACATACAGACTTTTGATATTTTAAGATGAAAAATTTTTTTCTTCTAAAATTATACTTAATTGGCCATTAAAATAACGCTGAGATTTTGAACCACCATCTGCTCTGCTTTGATTTATAGGAATGAGGTTGCCAAAGGACAATCTTGTTGACTTTTGGGCAGAAACACTGAGGAAAGATTTGAACTGAGGCTATGTTATTATAATGATTGTGTTATCTTAAATCTGAGTATGGCACACATCGGAACATTCTGGCCTGATACTGCTCAAGCTGTCCCTCTTTTGATAAACAAATGGCTTCAGTTTTCAAAACATTCTCTAAAAGCGATTTTATTATTTTTGATTTTTAATTGTATAAAGCCTAGTAGACTCAGTGGCCCAGACTTTGAAAAGCCTAACTGACCTTATCTTTAAATTTTCTTCCTTTGTATTTCTTTACCCAATTTGTATCTCCTCATTTATGCTAAAAATGTACATACCCACACATTATATTCTAAGGCCAAAATGTTTCCTTCCTCCTCCTTCAAATAGTTATCAGTACAGAGTCTCATGGCACACAAACAACCAAAAAAAGAATAAACAACGTGAATCCAAGGATGCTACATGAAAAATAATTACCTCTCATAAACCCTTCCTTCAGATGTTTCTGTATTTTAAATCACATCAACATAAGGGAGATGTATCCGTGTGTGTTACATCTCTGCACTGAAATACTTTGACAAGTTGGGTATATGATCTTAAAGTTTAGAGTCAGTATAAGAAGGTAAGAAATCTGTACTTCTCATGTTCTATTTAAATTACCAAAATGCTCCCCAAGACTAGTGAAACTAGTATGGTAGGAGCAAAGAACAGTGGCTCTCTTAATTAGATAGTTTAGTTAGAAAGTTGCCCACATTCACAAAGAGTATATATGAGATCAACCAAAACATTTTACCAAAATGTAAGAGTTGGTATTTCAATCTATTAAGAAACTAGTCTCTGTGTTTACCAACAGAATGTCCTATTCTTCATCTGAAAACACAGAAAATAATTCAGTCGAGGAGGCAAGACTTCTTATTATTCAATGAGTTCGAGATTGGTAAAACTTTATCAACTCTAACAATTATGGTCATCAGGCCTGTGGATCCTCACTAGGCACAAAGTCTTATACTGGTTCATTGTTTTGTTTTGTCTTTTCCCTAAGGAAAGAGCATGGCGATCTTTCAGAATGAATAGATCCTACTTACAATAAATGATTACTTAACAATTAAGGTTATTTATTTACTTTCCATCTTCCCTGACAAAAAATATTTGCTTTCATCACTAAAATCACAGTAGCTACTTGATAGTAATATGAAAAAGTGCTGGTGACTCCTATTCTCTATCATCAAATGAAATAGCCTGACCGGAAAAGTATTAAACTTGTGCTAATTATTAGTTAGATAGAGGATCTGAAAAAAAAAAAAAAAAAACAAATCCCTCTAACAGCTACTTCCTACAATAGTTTCACCCCAGCCTTTGGAATACAGCACTTTGTCACAGCTTTCGTACACGCTAAAATTGTGGTAAAGGTAACACTGCTCTTCCAATTTCATACCAATAAGGGGGAAAGAAAGCCTCTTCCAATAGGCGCCATCCCAAACAATCCACCCACCCCCACCCCCAACTGTGCGAGTCTCTAGCCTTTGTTGAGTTTGGTGTCTCCTCACTAGCAAGAAAGTCTAAGCAGAAAGATCATTAGTTATGACATGTAGACGCTAGCAGATAATGTTGACTCACTTCAGGAACTATTAAACTATAAACAGTGTGCTGAAAGCCATTTATCTGCATTTTAGGATAAACAGCAGAAGCTACTCAATTAAATAGATTGCAAGAAATAAGCTGCTGAGGCCAAACCAAGTGAAGCTTAATTTTGAGAAGAAAACTCTGTGAATTTAATAAGAATCAATCTAGGATCCCATTTGATTTTATACTATAAATATAAAAATATATATATCATATATTTAAAAAGGCCAATTGATTCAGTTACCAGTTACTGCAGTGTGGTTCAAGTTCAAAGTAAATTTACTGATACTCAATAGAGATTTTCCCTTAAGTGACAGCATTCATGGTAAAAATTGAGCAAATGTATGTTTATCAAGGAGAGCTTTACCTATCACTATAAAAAAGGTAAAGATGAACGAGTCAGTTTTCTTTGTCAGCACTATTCCTACTCACAAACAATTTAACTATTTGGAGAGGTAATTTCTAAATGACTCTTCCTGAGAAAAAGAAACACAACCTCAGTGCTATTTTTCATTTATTTACATCTTTACGTAAATATATATACACATTTCTACCTCCAGCATGTTGAAATGCTTCAAGAAAAACACTTCTCTATCATGGAACCCTGGATTCTAAGCTGACCAGGACTGAAGATAAATCAAGGCCCTTACTTCAAGTACCGTACACTACACAGGTAAAAGACTGCATTTAGAACTTATTTTTCCTACTTGTCAGAAAACAAATCAAAATCTGCTCTTTTTCACACTCCCAGATGTCAGAAGCTTTTCAAAACAATTCTGAGGTCAGGGAAGAGAACACACAGGTGTGTGTTATGTCAACTACTGAAAGCCACTGAAGGTTAGCCTGGAATCTGATCCCTCCACCAACACATTCTTGTGGGCATTACCAACGCTCCTTGAAGGAAGATTACACTAATGCTGACTAATTTTAAAAAACATCCCAAATCTCATTAGATCTATTCCTTAGCAGTATTGTTCAAAAGCATCTCTGCTAGCAACAGCAAACTTTCCACCACCTCTTAGGAAACCTTTAATCTTTTCTCCAATGTCACTTCTTCTGTTCTACTTTCACTCACAATACAACGGGTTCAGTGACAATAAAATATTCAACATCAACACACATAAGTTTTTGTCGTATCATGAAAACTATGACAACCTGCAAAAAACATAAATTTTAGGATATCAGTGACAAATGCTTAAGAATAACTAGCTCACATGGGTGGCCACTGGGCCTTGGGAAAACCATGCTATACTTTCACTGTGGCTGTAACAAGCCTGAAACAGAAAGATGGCAGTGGTATTTCACATCTGAAACTACCAGTGCTTTTGCTAAAAAAAATCATGTGCCTAGTCATTCAAAACCTCTCTTAAACACAAACAGGAACTTAAGCATGACACATTCTTAATTTTAAAAAAAGAAGTGATCAGAAGAATATTCTTGCCATTAATGACTAGGTTCCAGTCAAGACTGGAAAAATTCTGCCTACCTGTAAAATGACCCAATAGTCACAGATTTCTGATTACATTTATTAATGCTTCAGAATAATCACATCAATTTCGATTTTAAAATTCACTGTCAATCATATTAACATTCAAAAGATTTAGTATTTATATAACCCTTCCTCATCTCTCTCTTCTCTCTCTCTCTCTCTCTCTCACACACACACACACAGACACACACACACACACACACACACATCCATAGTGAGGACCACAAGTACAAATTATTGCCCCCAAACCGGTCTCTTCCTGCCAAACGTTCCTAGTATTTTCCAAACCTCAAACATGTCTCACTACTGAATAACCCCCTCAGCTAAGGATCAAAAACCCAAAACATTTAAAACATTTTTTTTCTTTCTTCTTCTTCTCAGCCTACCACCAAGTGCCTAAAGGCTCCCGCCCTGAACAAGAGATCTTGCTCTGCAGGGTGCACCGTGGCACTCACCTTCGGCTGTAGCATGGGTAGCGGCTTAGAGATTTATTTACATCTTTCATATCTATCTATGTCAAGTTTCTCAGCTTTACTCTCTTAGGAGCAGCAAACACAGAGGCCTTCACCAGTGATATTCCATAATGCACGGGGCAACAGGAGCAGGGCTCTGTTTACTGCGTATATGTGCAGGATATGCTTTTTGACCTGAGATCCTTTTCTGATTTCCTTTCTCATTTTTTGTCTCCTAACCCCCAATGGCTTTTCAAAAAGTTCAATATTCTTAAAGACCCAGACGTCTCCTTTCTTCTTTCCCATGCCCACCGAAAGATAGGAAACACCAGGTGTGAAATGTCCCTGTTTCACCCCCTCCACTCAACAAGTCCCCCTCAATGCTTATGAGCTTTCATCCTTGCTTGTCTCATCAGGGGAGCTACCCCACTATTGTCTGCTGGACCTCATCTCTTCTCACATACCCAGGTGCACGGCCAGAACCATAGTCTCTCATGGAAAATGGTTTGCCTTCATACGTTCCTTTCCAGGTTATGAGCAAAGAGTAGATTTCCCAGCTGAGATCAATCCAGCTGAAGAAAGGTCTCAGGACAAAAAGAAAATGAGTATACTGTAAAGAAAGGGGGAAAAAAAAAAACCTCGAAAGGAAAACTTGACATGTTTATCGTGTGCCTTTATATCAAAACGTAGTAACTTATATACAAAACATGTAACCAAGCACCAACTCTTATACTAGGACAAGTCTCAAGTGTAACAGGATAATTAGACTCCACACAGGTGTTAAGAATCATGATTTCTATAACCTTAGCTATGCTACAGACTTGGAAGTCTCCACAATGTCCAAACTGGTTTGTTTAAAAAAACAGCACAGTGATGATTTACCAATAAGGCTTAAATAGTAAACACAGGTTCTCTGGACATGTTCGTGTAAGGAATACCGATGAATGAATTAGATCTCTAGAAAAGACTCAGCCAAAGCACACTTGTCTAGGTTAGAAATTTAGTGTGAAGCAAATGACCCTGAGTCAATACCATAGTATAGCAGTGCCACACAGTGACTACTTTTCCCATGACTGCATTCCCTGGATGAGCAAGAGAATGATAACAGGTATTTCTAAAGAAAAGAATCATGTGCAGCAAGAAGCTCTGGTTGGTTGCTCTGGTGGCCAAAATATGCAAACATGTTATACCTCTACCTATTTCCAACTCTATCCTTGCCTGATAAAGAATCTGGGAAAAGGACATATGACCTCCCATTGCCCAAGGTCATAACTAGTCATGGATATGAGGAATAAAAATAAATCCAAGCCTGCCTGGCTATCCACACAGGAAACCATTCACAACTGAGTACATAGATCTTTATATACTGGATTTGTATGTAAATATGGATATTCCTGATGTTACCCACCTAATTTCGGGCAGATTTTAAGGTTGACACTTACATTTACATATTGAGGGAATATTACATACATAAAATTTATTTATGCTTGTGAGTCTGTATTCCTGAGTCTACAGAGAAAGGGATTTGAGTAGACTAAAAGGAGACTATGCCATATTAGGGAAAGGGAGGCAACAACAGGATAAACAGCCAAAACTGAACAGCAGTCATGAATTTCCAAAATTAAAACTAACAGAGTATTCTGGAAATAACTTTCATTTCCTTGAGCTTACTATTTACATAAACTGTATTTAAGTAAAGGCTGAATTTTATGCTGACACAGAATACTAATAACTCCATTGATTAAGCTTGTTTTAAATTCTACTTAGTAATAATAAAATGGGAACAAACTGTGAAGAAAGGCAGAAAGGAATAAACATAACAAGAGTGATGGTACCAAACCTCAATTCCATTCTCCATAAGGTATCTTTGGGTTGGTTGTAGGTGAAGAGAGGAAGCATCAGCACGCACAGTATAGTACTATATCTTCCTCTTTAAAAATTACCCAAAACATGAGTGTTATCCTGAAATCTTATCCGTCTGCTTGGTGAAGATGGGTTATCTGACCTTGACTGTCATAAGCACTTTCCTGGTCCAAACATCTCCAGTTCTTTTTGCTTGAACATGGTACTAAGTCTCCCCGTCTTTCATCCTTTTTAAATCACTCCAGCTAAATTGCTAACATGTACTGAGTTCCTTGGCCTGAAAAAAATATATTGGTAATTTTGTTACCAACAGAAGCAATGAATATCAGCCGGTAGTTATAGGTTATGGCCTTACCATAACCTTCTGTCTTTCTCATTTGTTTTTGTTTTCATTAGCAGCTATGTGATAGTAGATATATAGAGAGATAGATATATAATGGAATTTAACTCATATATTTGCATACTTTGAATGGATTTTTTACATATACATGAATATGAAACATGGGCACTGACTGATGAAAAAATCTTGATTCACCCAGCTAGGGAGATCAGTTCTGTAGATGCAAGCTTTCCAAGATCCTAATTTTTCTTTGAAAGTTTGAGTTTTATTGTTAGGAATAAATACTGTCATTTGTTTTCCTTGAATTAACATAAGACTCATTTCATTCATTTCTGAGAACAGGTCTGCAAATACATCTAAATAATCATAGTTTGTCCTTCCCAGTAAAAAATTGTTTCGTGAAAAAAGTCTCAAAGTAATCATTAATCTTCAATATGCTGAAGAATTTCATTATATATGCCTTCATTTTGTCACACCGAATATTAAAAAGACATTTACTCAAAGGTTGGAACTTAATAAAATTAATAATTTTTACTACTTCATTCAGGATATTAGATGAAGCTAGCTTTCTTTCTTTGGTGTTTGGTTGGCTGAGTGGCTGTTTATTTGGTTGGCTGGCTTGGTGTTTCATTGGCTGGATGGTTTGGGGGCTCATTTTTACGATGAGTACTTGGCAATGAAGAATATAAGAATATAGTTCGGTGCCTTGTGTTGATTTATGCTTAGATTCTACCAGCAGTTCTATTCACTATTTCTTTTGTAATATATTATATTGAAATATATATATTTCAATATATAATATATTGAAAATATATTATAATGTATACACATATTGTTATGCTTGCAAATCATACTTCGAGAACAGCTGTACTGAATGACCAACTATATATATATACATAGTACTGGATGACATATATATGTAAATTAGGAGATTAGGAGATAAAGATAAATTAGGAGATTTTAAGGATGGTGGTATAAGATGATTTTTATTTTATTTTTTTTAATTTTTATTTATTTATGATAGTCACAGAGAGAGAGAGAGAGAGAGAGAGAGAGAGAGAGGCAGAGACACAGGCAGAGGGAGAAGCAGGCTCCATGCACCAGGAGCCCGACGTGGGATTCGATCCCGGGTCTCCAGGATCGCGCCCTGGGCCAAAGGCAGGTGCCAAACCGCTGTGCCACCCAGGGATCCCCGATAAGATGATTTTTAAAAGAAAAAATTAGAACATGTAATCACTGAATCCTTTTGAGATCTAAAGAGAGCTTTTCACATGGACACTAGGTTGCTCACAAAAGTATTATGTATATCAAATACCTGTGAAAGCAATTATTAATGCAAATGTATGCTTTAATGCTTTTAATTGGTCTCTAAATGGCACAATTAGAGTACAGAACCTTAACTGACCTAGTACCACTTAAATGCTGCCAGTTATGAAATGTTGACAAACTCTTCAGAAGAAACAATTCATTAGAATCAGAGTAAAACAAACAGATACAGAAGGTTCATGTTCTCAGAAAAGTAATTAAAAAGAGAAAAAGCATTTTCCAAATGTGGCACTAATTAGTCTTGGTTGATTTTTGTTTGTTTGCTTTGATTTTTGGTTCTCAGCTATCCCAGGCAGTCTTTTCTGTTTCTGCTGTGTAGGTTTTTTTTTTTTCTTTTTCATATGCAAACACTGAAAGGTTGACTAGATGGAAACACATTTTCTAACTTTCACTACGTTTATGCCTTGATTTTAACTTAGTTTAAGTCTTGATCTCCAAACACGATCAGTTTTTCCTTCATGCTGCAGAAAAAGCCAATTCTGAATTAAGAAAAGTCAGAGATATTATATCATATAAAGGTCTTAAAGAAGAAATAGCTTAGCAGAGCTTTTTCCCCCTACCTACAAATATTATATGGAAAAACTCCAAAAGTATCTTTCCAATATGAGGTCTTATATGTGCTATTATTTCACACACAGGTGAAATATTTAGAATATTTCATCCAGAATATAAATTGCACAAGAATAAGTTATATCTCATTGGTTAACCACAACATCCTCACCAGCTAGTATAGCGTGAGGCTCCTCGCAGGCATGCAATAAATTCTGTTAATTAGGTGCGTAAAACAAATACTGTATCACAGAAGTTTCAAGGGTCATCTAATATGAGAGAATATATAAACACGATTATCTCACACATATTTCTACTAATGATGTTATCTCAGGTGTGTGTGTGTTCTATCGTGATTGTTATTTGGTAAAATCTCCCCTTTCTAAAATTGAAAACAGAGGTGCCTGGGTGACTCAGTCAGTTAAGTGGCTGCCTTCGGCTCAAGTCAAGATTCTGCAGTCCTGGGGTAGAGCCCTGCATTGGGCTCCTTGCTCATCCGGGAGTCTGCTTCTCCCTCTGTGGCACCCCTCCCCACCCCCCAGTTCATGCCCACTCTCTCTCTCAAAGAAATACATAAATAAAATCTTTAAAAAAATAAAATTTAAAGCAAAATGCAGGGACACCTGGGTGGCTCAGCAGTTGGGTGCCTGCCTTCGGCTCAGGTCTTTATCCCAGGGTCTGGGACAGGAGTCCTGCATCAGGCTCCCTCTGGGGAGTCTGCTTCTCCCTCAGCCCGTGTCTTTGCCTCTCTCTCTGTGTCTCTCATGAATAAATAAATAAATGTTTTTTAAAAATGCAAAAATTCAGCTGAGTTTTTCTGACATTCCTTTTGTTCCCTAGCCATAAAATTTTCAACTCAAACACAGATATTGAGTGGGCCAATTCAACTACATTATATTTTAGGTTAATGAGTGTAACACTGGAACATGGACTTGAGAGGAAGGTTCTGAACAATGTCTCTAATTTCAGTGTAATCCAGACAGCATTTACAGAAGAGAGCACATGGCTGGAGACAATGCCCAGCTTGACTAATTAGCTGTATGCCTTTGGGCAAATACATTAGTTTCTCTAGACCTCCATTTTTCCATCTTGAAAAGAGGCATAATAATGTCTACTTCTCACATGGCTGATGCTAAGATTAAGTGAAGTACTACATAAAGCACTTAGCACAAAAGGCCCAGGGAGTGAGACAGAGTAAATGCCCCCAAAATAAATGTTAGTTCACTTCATTTTACAGAAATTCAGGCTTCAAACTTGTGTAAAGATTGTGAGGTTTGTAACACAGAGAAGTATACACCTTTCTCTAACTACATAAGGTATGAAGCCACTACCAGAATCCACCAATTTAAACATTAGTTAAGAAATATACATACACAAATCTAGTTTTCTAGAGTATGATAGAGCTACTGGTATTCATCACTGGTAACAACTACTTCTACTAATTCATATTGCCAATTTTTGGTCAATTTTAGCCACTTTGTAATTTGTTTTATGAAATGATTTCACTATTTAGAAGAAAAGACATGTGGAAATTTCATTATCATGGCTCCTGCTGGTACTGATAAATAAATGTGGCACTGTTCAAGGAAACGACACTACAGAACACTATGTATCATGCAAATTAGACCAATATTATTTATTCATATTTTGGGTTGTTTAATATGTCATATCAACTTTACCTTCAAAGCACTTTCCATAAATGTATCTTTAAAATAGCATGCCTTGTATGCTGTATTCAATCCACTTTACATGTTATCACTAACTGCTAGGAAATATTAGCTACTACTTTCCAGCAATATCCTATACCCTCATAACATCTTAAACTTTGCAAGATACTTACATGAACATATATGTGTGTATTAGATCCAGAAATTATACACATAAGCATTCCATAATATCCACATAAAGTGTTAATGAAGTTTTAAAATGGGCCTATTTTTAATCATTTACCTCAATTCTTCCATTGATATATAATCATGTAAAGCCAGTTATATAACTTCACTGGACTCTAATTTCCTGTCTTTTAGTAGGAAAAGAGTTAAAAGAATATATATGTAATATGGACACTCACTTTAAAATGCATGAAGACGTCTAAAAATTGTAGAAAATGGCTTGTCAATTAACCCTTCTCTGGCTACAAAGGCTATCATCACGTGCTTTGTAAGCTTCACACAAATAAATAATGGTTGAAATAACTGACAAATGAAAGAAATACAACTTCTATTTACTGAGTACTTACTAAAAGTGAAATAGTGTTCCAAGAGCTTTCACCTGTTTTCATGTAATTCTTATCAGAGCCCAGCAAGGCAGGTACAATTATTCCCATTTTACATGACTGAGGCTCAGAATTAAGGTCTTAAGGCTGAGCTGAGATTTTCACTACTCCACATAACTGCTTTACCCAAATCACTTAATAAAAATTACAACAACTAACAACAACAACAATAATAATGAGGAAGAGGAGGAGGAGGAGGCGGATTACTTCTCATCACCACCAGCAGGTATGAATTGCTTTGATTTTTTTCCCCCAGCAGCAAGAACAGGTTTTTCTAAGTCTGCCATGCTCCCTTATGGCAAAGTAGGAGCTATTGGCTGGAGCCCCTCCTTTCTATCTCCTTTATATCTGTCTCTAATCAGTACTACCTTAGTACTCTCTGATCTCTCTCCCACTTCTATAATCCATTATTGGCACCGCTTCTGCCTTCTAAAAATAACAACACACATGCACGAATTTGCAAAACCAAAAAGCTAAAACAAAGTAAGCAAAAGCTCTAATAGTTCTAAAGTTGTTAGGAAGGCATTCAAGGTTCTTCATGAATTGACCCAACCTATCTTCCCAGCCTTAGCTCCTCTCATGGTCTACTCTCTGTCCATATCTTACTCTAACCATGTTCACCATGTTTTTCATATTCCCAAGCCTTAGCTCATAATATTCTTTCTGCCTGTAACAATGTCATTTGCCTTCACCATCTATATTACATTACCCAATCAGGAATATATACACATTTTTCTGATGTTTCCATGGAGATTCACCATGTTATATATTTTATTCTATCTAGGATAATAGTTGCACATATACTCTGGGCCTATCAACTATCACCAACAAGTAGTATAATTTACTTATAAGTCACTCAAATGACTATTAATTTAAATGATTGTGTGACCTCAGACAATTTATCCCCAAGAATCTCCATTTCCTCATTTGTAAAATGAGGATAATAACAGTATTTGTTCATTCATATATATAAAATGGTTACAACAGTTCCTTAAGCAGAATTTGTCCCATTTAAGTATGAACAATTTCTATATTACTATCGGCTGAAACTTGTGACCAAGAATTTCATTATGTGATGCTAACTGGCTCATTTTTTATCCAACTCTGATCTTAGTTTTCACAAATCTTTGAAACACATTTTGTAAGTAAAAAATTGCATTTTTAAAAAAAACTATCTTACTTTCTAACTTTTCTAAGTAGCTTATATGAGCAAATATAACCATTATAATAATGGACTAAAAGACAAGCTAACTATAAGACCTTTCTAGAGTATATGGCTAATAAAGTCAGAATGGATTCCTGCAGAACATGAAAGAAGCTCATCTCTCCACGCAAAGCATCAGTTCATCCTGAAATTTTACTACATATACAATGAAATGAGGGTAATAAATTAAGGGGTAAGACTCTTGGGAAGAGATAAGCCCATTCACTGAACATTTCCCTTTCTGTACACAACTTAGGAAACCTTTCTGAATGCTTCCAAACATTCTGCTATTTGCACAAAACAATTAAGCTTGCTTTACAGTTACAAGACATTCATAGTTCAACATCTGTGTCTCTTCTTCTTTCTCTCTCTGCATTAGAAAATTTAACAACGCTGACCCCTTAGGTCCTAGTGTCGACAACTAGAAAGCAAATGGACATTGGGGTTGTGAGAGTGGCTGGATCAGAGAAGCAACCTACAGAATATGCTGAGCCAGGAGACAAGAGCCTTATTATGGCATACAGCAAGCAGCAGACTCATCAGTACTGAGTACTGAGTGTCTCCTTGGAAAATATAGAAATAATTAATTGTGCTCTCTAAGCTAGAATTTGCACTCCAAAATGAGGACTGGATGGTTAAGAATTAAAAAGACAAATTTAAGAACAATCAAAATTAGGAGGAAATACCCAAATACACAACAGTTATTAAATGGTAAAAGGATTATAATCCAATATCAAGGTCATTACTAATACTGTATTGTGCACATATAACAAGTGGAAATAAAGCCTCCCTATGATGCATCTAAAAAACTGAAGAATAAATCATAGAAGATTACCATCATCTTCTCAAAAATCATAAATATATCAATCGCTTTTCCACAGAAAGTAATTATTAGAAGTGAAAGTTTACTCAATTACTGTGAAATAAATCTAACACACTGCATATACTGAGAAAAGCAGATGGTGAAAAGCAGTAAAAATTCCAGTGGTAACTATGACTAATTATTATTAAATTTATGAGGCTTGACTTAAAGATAAGTTTTGAGATAACTAGCAGCAACTCAGCAGTTCACAAAGACAAATTTAATCTTATGACCTATAGTAAGCAAAGTAGGATGGTAAATTACTTAAGAATAAGTGAGATGTTCTTTAGAGGAATATGTTTATCAGTAGAAGTACCAGGGTTTGGCTTCCAGGTCAGTGCTTACATCTGCAAGTGTTAAGCCTCACAGAAAGAGAAATAGGTGGATTGATTCTTTAGTACTTCTCTGCTCATCTCAACACATACTTCTATTTCATATATAAAATCATGATGAGCAGGCAGGTAACTTTCGCAGCCACTATTTGATTTCATGACCATATATTTCCTTATTTCTATATTACCAAATAACAATGATTTATATGGAGTAACAGCAAAAATTGCCTGACAGCTCTCGCTTCAAAAACCTTGTTAAATTGAGGGATTTCTCATTCAAGAAAGACTGCACTTTTGAAAGTGAGTGAATATATATTTAGACATTTTTTTTTAAGATTTTATTTATATATTAATGAGAGACAGAGAGAGAGAGAGAGAAAGGCAGAGACACAGGCAGAGGGAGAAGCAGGCTCCATGCAGGGAGCCCGACATGGGACTTGATCCCGTGGACCCCAGGACCCTAGGATCATGCCCTGGGCTGAAGGCAGGCACTCAGCTGCTGAGCCGCCCAGGCAACCCATTATTTAGGCATTCTTATACTCTGTGGGTCATATCGGGACCAGGAGAATAGCTGCAGTCCAAGATAAGTGGAAGCTATGTTGGACGTGGCCCAACATAGAGCGTTGGGGTGCTGGGAATAAAGAATGGAGAAAACTTGAAGTAAAAAAGAAAGCTAAAATACTACTCTACCCATCAGACATGAGGATTCATTCACTAACTATTCCTTTGTACCACACCTCAGCCAGAGGGAAACAAAGACCTTTCCAAAGGCCCTAAAACAAGGGCCAAAGAAGTGTAAATTGAAAGGAAAGATTTCTCAAGTCCAAGAAAACCGCTGTGCCAGGCACCATTCTAAGTGTTTTTCATGCATTGACTCAGGTGCTTTGTCTAACAAGCTAATGAGTCCTGCAGCACCATTTCCCGCCCCACCCCCACCCCCAAATTACTATGCAGAAACTGAGGCACTGAAAACTTGCTCGAGGTCATAAAGTTAACAAGAGTTGAAACTGAAATTTAAACACGCAAAGTCTGACTCCAGAACCTGTTCTACACATTATGTGACATATAAAAGCAGAGTTTCCAAGTATCTTCAGAAAAAAACAAGCCAAAAATCACTCACCAAGACAACAGTCAATACAAAAGTCAATGTGCAAAAAATCAAGGAAGTCTATTATTTTCAAACTACTACCTAGAATCTTTTTTTCTTTTTTTTAATCTGAGCTCCTTTGCAGACTGTTTCTGACTTGACAGTTCACAACAATGAGAGATGGGAGTTTCTCATTGCCACCACATTCTGCTTTGGCCTTAAAAATGTTTTTAACTCTTTTCTTCTAAAGTGAATATTAATGAGTCCTTGATTGTCAAAGGACCTCATAAATATTCATTAAACATCAAGAGAAGTTGTGTTTCCTTTTCCTAAAAGCTAAAAGAAAAAACAGTTAAGACTCCAAAGTGGAATGTGCATGCAGAAAGAGTAAGTGGAACTGTAAACATTCGGTTTTGTATTAGATGTTTATCCAAATAGTTCACATCATTAGAAAACTTAAAAAAAAAATTCTTAGTGTAGAAATACTTTTATTTTTGCTTTTATAAGAGGTTCTCCAGGGCTTCACCTCTGTTGGAGATATTTCCATTTTTATCATTCATCCACTTCTGAATGATCCAAAACATTTCACCAACTCTTCACACTGCCTTCTGCACCACTGAACAGTAAAATGGCTATGATGATGGGAGGAAATGATTTTGATCTAAATCAACAGGGCAGGCCCAGCTATTATGAAAGTGCCACAAACCTTCTTCATTAAAAAAAAAAAAAAAAAAAGAAGATTTTCACATTGGATGTGAGTCTTCAAAGAAAGCATTTGCTGAAATGTTGTATTTTACATCAATCCTACACAGTAATCAGGGATATTATCCACAGATTCCTCCTGATAAAGCCACAGCCTCAAATACTTCATTGGTGCCAAAGCAGGGAGATGACCACCAGGTATCATGGCAATGCCAGAGTTCCCAAGGTCAGCTTGGGAAATACAAACAGCTTGGCAAGTCAAATATTAACTCACAGAGAACAAATCTCTCCAAAACCCACCACATCTGATTCACTGAAGCAGGCTAAAAAAGTACCTATAAAAAGAAGAAAAAATATGTCTGCTATTTCCAGAGGTACAGCAACAATTTTTCCCCTTTTCTGTTAGTATTTTTATGTCCTCAACCAGGAGAGATACACATAGCTTTCTGGAAAGGTCTCTCCATGTTGTCTATGTATTATGAAAGGCATGACTTTGTCATTATCTTACAACCATAAATAAGAGACACAAGAGTCACATTTGGAGAAAATAAAACAATATTGAGAAAATTAGAATGTTTATTTAATGGATTCCATAGTTCTTATAATATCCAATATAAGCCAAATTCAGAATTACTTAATTATTTAAATTTTTTTTAAGTTTTTAATTAAAAAAAATCAGATTTTTGTTTTGTACTTGACCCTACAATGTCAAAATAATACAAATACACTTATCAAATCTTAAAATGGTTTCCCAATTGCCTTGTATTTCTAACTCCCTGAAATCTGGGTAGGATTTGGTGCAGGTAGGAAAGAGTCCTTACCTGCCTGTAAGAATCTATCTAATAAGCTACACTCTGTGGCTAAATAATTTTGTTTATAAGGATGCTCATGCCTTTTCAAATAAAAAAATAAAATCAAAACTTTGTTAACCTTCCATGTCCAGGAAACAGAAACATATTATAGTGCCTGAATTCAGAAACAGCACAAAACAGCTCACAATTATAATAGAAAAATATAACAATGCAACTCAGAAGCAAACAAGAGAGAATATTTTTGTGACATCTACCAGATGATTGATTTTAATAGATTAAGTTTATATTGGTTCATTACTTTATGATTATACTACCACCTTAATGATGAATACATATTGTGATATAAACAGATAAAAAAAGGAATAAAAGAGAAAAAGCAAGTATATGCTTTTCTTAATGTCTAATAATTCAAAGTTCAGAATAAGAAACTTAATTTTAGTCCCATGCAGATTGCTTCAATATACATGAAAAATGTCTTGGTGAAGAATGTAAACACTGAAAAAACTTTTTTTTTTTCTTGATTTTTTGGTCTTATTAAGGATCATCTGCCTCCTATATTCTATTTTAGATACTCAAAATTTCTTACCTTATGCTGAATCCACAAAGCTATGCTTAAAATGCTTATTTATAAAATGAATTTGAATAGATTTAAAATAAATTATTGCGATGGTTGGGATGCCTGGGTGGCTTAGTGGGTGAGTGTCTGCCTTCAGCTCAGGGAGTGATCCTGGGGGTCCTGGGATTGAGTCCTGCATCGGGTTCCCCACAGGAAGCCTATTTCTCCCTCTGCCTGTGTCTCTGCCTCTCTCCCTGTGTCTCTCATGAATAAATAAGTAAAATCTTTTAAAAATAAAATTATTGTGATGCTTAATTTTATGTGCCAACTTGACAGGGTCACAGAGTGCCCAGATATTTGGTCAAACATTATACTGGTATTTCCATGAGGGTGTTTTGGGATAAGCTTAACATTTACATTGACAGACTGTATGAAGCAGATTGCCCTCTCTTATGGGAATGGGCCTCACCCAATTAGTTGAAGACCTAAATAGGACAAAGGAATTGACTCCCCCCCACCCGCAACAAAAAAGAATTCTTCCTGTCTTTGGGCTGAGACAGGTTTTTCCTGCATGCAAATTCAAAGTGAAACATCAGCTCTTTCCAGATCTCAAGCCTGCCCAGCCTTTAGATGGGAACTACACCACTGGCTCTACTGGGTCTCCAGCTTGCCAAGTACACATCTTGGGACTTGGTCCTATGTCTATAGAGAGCCCTAATACAGTTATTATTAGTTTTCAATGATTCTTTAAATACCCAGGCTTCTTTTAAGTAAATATAGAAGGTTCTTTTAATTAAATATGAAGTAATCTTAGGTCCTCAAATTGTGGTTCTCACAATTTCTTCCAGCTAATGAAGAATTATAATCTCACTGTCAGCAACATAGTTTAGAGCTCATGTATGCATTCAGAATCCATGCTCAATGACAGCAACTCAGGCAGGGGAACCCCTAATGTCTCTGTGAGTATCCAATTGGATACTCTGGTGAGTATCCAATGCAAGCTAAGACTATGAGATCATTAACATCTTATCAGTGTAATGCAAAGCGTCAACATGAGATTAAATAGCAAGGATTAAATTCAAATAACAAGATTTCATCCAAAGCTGAGGTGCATTCACCAACTGTGGGATGATCACAGATCAGACAACATGATTTTGTTTTCATTTCTATAAATTTCCGTGGGCAGTATCTTTCCCATCTCTTATCATCTACTGGCCTAGAGGTTTCTATATAGTAATCTTTTCCAATAGTGTTGGCCCATTGGGAAATCAAATTGTTTAATAAACTTCTAGGTTGAAGACGAGTTCAAAACACTCATCTCTCTACTAAATAAGGTAACAAAAATCACCAGAGGTATAAAAACTATTGGCAAAACTCTAAGCTTCAAAATACGTGAAAAATGTCGGTGAAGAGTATACCCACTTAAAATTTATATTACTAAATAGACAAACATATACCAGAAATCTTACTTGAAACATCTAGACATTTTTTTATTACATGTATTCTGGATGTTTTACTAAAGAACTTACTCATTTCCGGTGAATAAAGGGGGAAAAAAGTACTTCAACATGTTTGCAATAAAAGAAGATGGCTGTGAAAGTAAAATACAGAGTTTGAGGCTGGCCAGGACAAGCTAAAGGTAAATTCTTTGTACTCCAGAGGTACTCAGACACTTCATCCTAAGATAAATGCCTTTTTCTTTCTTTTGAAATGTGCCAACAAAAATGAATCAAAGAGGGTTTTTTCCTCTCTTTTTCCAAGGTTTTCTCTAATTTTTTCCAAAATAGTCAAGAAAAAACATCGTGACAACAGTTAAGAACTCCTCTGCTCATATGGGAACACAGTAATATATGATTTTTCCATGTTTGATTTTTGTGAGGTCACTACCTCAAGGTACAACTCTCTTACTAAGCTCTAGTTACCCCAAGTCTCCTTTGCTGAGCTTTAGTCTGCAGTCACCAGACTCCTGGATCTCTATCATTTCATGCAAAGCAGTCTTGCTGATACACCAAACTCAATGTACTTAAATCTGAAGTTCTCCTTCCTCCTTCCTGAAGCCTCTTACACTATCACCCTATCTGCTCCCCCTTCAGCATCTCTCTGATGAATAGAATCACCATCCTTCCAGCTGCTAAAACCAAAAACCCAAGACTCTGCCTTGAGGCTTCCCTCTCTCTTATCCACCAAACCCAATCCATCAACAACACAGTCATTTTACTCTTCTAATTTTTCTGTAATATTTCCTTAACTCTCCACTGATACTGTTAAAAGAAGACAAACATGGCCCTCATCATTTCTTACCTGGCTGTCTGCAATAAGCTCCTCATCTCTGTTCCCTATCCTACTTTCCTTCAACCATCTTTACAGCCAGAATTTTATTTTTTAAAGATTTTTATTTGTTTAACAGAGAGAGAGAGAGAGAAAGAGAGAACACAAGTGGAAGACAGAGGGAAAAACAGACTCCCCGCTGAGCAGGAAGCCTGAAGCAAGACTCCATCCCAGGACTCTGGGATCATGATCTGAGCCAAAGGTAGATGCTTAACTGACTGATCCGCCCAGGTGCCCCCAAAATTACATTTTCTAAAATATGTATTCATTCACTTGCTTAACACAGTAGTTGTATCGAGGTTCTGTGGTAGGCCCAAGGATGGAGCAGTAGAAAGAAACCAATACAATCCCCTGCCCCAACAAAACTTATAGTTACCAGAGGAAAAGAGAGAGTAAGCAAAACAAACCTGAAAGCATATCAATTGTGCTAGGTGCTACGGAGAGAAATAAGGCAGGGAAAAGGGGCAGAATATGCTGGGAGTGCGTTGTTATTTTTAAGTGGATGGTCAGCATTTCGTCACTGCAGAAGTAATTTTTGAGAAGGGAAAGGTACAGAGAGTGAGCTATGGTGCAAGAGTGCTCCAAACAGAGGAAAGAGCAAGCAAGAGCCCAGAGGTAGGAGTGCACCCCGAGTCCTTGAGGAACAACAGGTGCCAGCTTATCCAGCACTGAGAACACTAGTGGCAAGTGAGGCCAGAGAGGAAATGAGGGCAGATCTGAGAGGAAGACTTCTTGTTGGGGGAAACTCTTACTCTACCTGCTGTCCCAAGAACAGACCACAAAGGGAAAAAATAGAAGTAGCAAGCCAGTTAGAAAATGGCTGTATTGATTAAGACAAGTACTGATTGTGGTTTGATGGCTGGTATAGTGGAGGTGATTGGACAGTGGTCTGACTGAAGACAGATTCTGACGGTACCATTACCACCTTAGTTTCCCAGGAAAAGTAAAGCCTCAGACAACTGTGTTCACAGAAGTATTTATTTGGGAATGTCATCCCAGGAAGCAGGCATACATGACCTGGACTATGAAACAGTGAAGGAAAAAAACAAACAAACAAACGGCAGTTTGAGGATGAGTCATGTAGTTCACCCCCTCAAAGAGTATTCTGACATGAGTTTCACTGTATCCATCCTGGGGAACAAAGAAGTGCTTCTCTCTCAACTCCTATCCCTTCATTGGTCACTCTGGCCCCCCCATGGCAGCTATCTGCCCCGTCCTTGCCAGTTGTGCAGAATGGCTGCTACCACTGTCTCACATGCTATATCAAAGAGGCTGCAAGGCAAGAGGCTGAGACGTAAGACAGTATCCAGATCCACCTTGAGAGGGCAGGGCAATGCCTTCGTGGAACTGGCTGCTGCAACTGGAGCACGATGAGGGGTAGTCCCAAGAGGATTCTCAAGCGGTCCAGGGGGTGCACAACACAGATGTTATTAAAATAACTGTCACATGGACTGCATGTTTCATGTGAGAGATAAAGGAAAGCTAAGGACAATACCAAGGGTCTTGTGTTAATTGACCATAAGGATGGAACTGCCATTGACTGAAAGGGAAGACAATGGGACATGTGATGATGTGACTTCCTCCTTCAAAACCAGTCACAGATGTACACTGGAAGAAGTACGTGCTTCTTAGTCTGTCCACACACACCCTCATCTTCTGTCCCCTGCTTACAATTTCAAAGTAGCCACTCACTGCCCCTCACCTCCAACTCCGCACTCAACACTAAACTCGGCTGTCCTCCAGCTGCGCCATGTCCTCCTTCTGTCTCTGGGATTTGGGTCATCTTGGGTCTCTCTGTCTGGAAGGTGCTTACTGCCTTTCCTTAACCAGATTACTCCTTATTAACCTTTAGTTGCCGACTCAGTTGCTACCTCCTTTCAGTCATCTATCTGTTCCCAAAGTATTCTCTGAATTTGTCTGTCTCCCCTCCAGAATGTGACCAGAGAACATATCCATGAGCTCACAGAGCACATGACAACACTGGAAGATACTGAGTGTGCAATGTACTGAGTATGACATATGAGGAATAAGTTAATGGCTTCTCCAAGTCATTATATGTTCATTTTAAAGATATAATATCTGGGCAGCCCCGGTGGCGCAGCGGTTTAGCACCACCTGCAGCCCAGGGCATGATCCTGGAGATCCTGGATCGAGTCCCACGTCGGGCTCTCTGTATGATGCCTGCTTCTCCCTCTTCCTGTGTCTCTGCCTCTCTCTCTCTCTGTCTCTATGAATGAATGAATAAATAAATAAATAAATAATCTTAAGAAAAATAAAATAAAATAAAAAATAAAGATATAATATCCATGCCTCAAACCATCTTTCCGTATTAACTATTTCAATATTTTAATATACCACCTCATCCTCTGAGACAATAATGAAAGTTATGTCCAAAGTCACATCATATTTAGTAGCAGGTCAACAATTAAAATCAGTTTTTCTGATTCATATCAAAAAGGCTACTGCTTTTTCCCAGTTAGCTAACTCCTAGACAAGACCTAAGTCGAATATGTTCTAGGATATATTTTAGGATTAAGTTGCTAAAGAGTAAAAATGCCTATTGCATTTTAATACCAATTTTCCATTTAAACCTAATACCATCTGAAAGTAAAAGAAACTTCTTCTAGACAATCTTAAATCTTAATGACTCTTAAGGAGGAGAGGTATAATCTGATTTTATGTGGTTGGCCCCATGTCAGACATACAGGTAAAAGTTCTTTTTCAACGTGTCTGTTATCTACAGGACTAAATGATATATTTAGTTAATGCTATTCAAACAATGGGTAGAGACCAGCAAACTTCTCATAGTACCTTCTTGGCTTCACTCCATTTTAATTCTGATGGAGAATGTGAGCACATTAGTTTTAGATTCAATATAGGTTTCTGATGGGTAACTTCTTGGCCGACTAGATTTTCTAAACCTAGTCCTTCTCACTTGGAACAAATGTGTTATTCCAGAAGATGCCAACACATCATGTGTTACTGATACATAACGAGATTAAGAGAAAAAATGAAAACACTTAAAATGCAAAACATACTTGGGAAAGAATTACACAGTAAAGTGACCCAGGGAATGCCCTCAGCCATTTTCTGAAATTATTTGGATAATATCTTCGGGATTTAAGAGTACCCTAGGTCCTATTAAATCCGCAGAATGTTCTAAGTTTAGGGAAGATACTGGCATACAAGAGAGAGCATCATTCTGTGATTCTCAGTGAATAAAAATCACTTGTCTGAAACTTCCAAGTTCTATTAAGTCATTAAACAACCTTCATATTAAGGTATAAGAAAGTAGAAACCAATATACCCTTGAAATGTGTGGATTAAATGAGAGATCACCAAACAGTGTGGCATTTTTATACTTTCCTAAACTAAAATCCCTTTACTAGAAAAGTAAGGTAAAAGACTGTACCACCTAACTAAAACGCTCACCCTTCCATAACTCTGCTCACCAATCATCCAGGAGTCTCTACTGCAGGTGGAAGAAAGTTCAAGTTTACCTACCTGGCATTGAAAAGCAACACAATTTAGTCCAGTGGTTCTCAAACTTTAGCCACACAACCTGGAAAGCTTGTGGAAACACAGATTTCTGGATCCATCCCCTGAGCTTTATGATTCAGCATATCCAGGGTAGGACCCCAAAATTTACATTTCCAATAGGTTCCCACGTAATGCTAAGGCAGGGACCAGAATGTGAAAACCACTACCCAGTCACAATTTGGTTTTGGTGGGCTAATTTCCCCTTCCCCACACAAACTTCTCACCCTTTGATTTTGTTTAAACTATTCCAATCGCCCTTACATTTATGGGCTCTAAAGAAGAAAGAACTTTTCCTTAACCTGCACTCTACAGGGCAACTGTATTTCAACTGTGTTTGAATGCTGCCCCAACTATAGTCCAACTTACCCTGAACTAGCTCTAACATCACTTGTTATTAACACTCTGATGTACAAACCTCAAGGTCCTGAGGTCTTTTTCCCCGCCCTAATGATGGTCATGGCCCTGAGTGGGAGAAGCATGAAACAATATTCTGGGAAAATGTTTTTGTTATGACTATGAGTTCCTCCTATCTGAGAAGGGCTTGTCAGTGTGGGCAATTTCCCAACCACTCTAACCCCATGACAGGAAAGGAATTTCTGCTACATTAACAAGTAGAAAAGTAATGGTCACCTCTGATTCAGGCATGAGGCCTCCTGGACTACAGGCATGCTCTCTTTCCCCCAAGACAATCTTTTAATCTCATAGGGAAAGTTCATGATAAAGGTTCATAAGCAAACGAATAGATTCCCACAAGGCCCAGACTCAGAATTATGAACAGCAGCTGTCCCAAGAAGATAACTTTTCCCCTTAATTGAGCAAGCAGGGTTGCAGGTGGGCTACTCTGCTACGTTTTTAGCAAAGGAAAAATGATCTGATTCAACCAGAACGAATGGTACCTCTTAATCACAAAGAATTTTTCTCATAAGCCAACTAATAAAATGACAAAGCTGCCTCACTAAAATTCAGATTTTAGAGATAATATATTATAATTGATGCCAGGAAAAGCAAACAACAGTCAGTATAGGAGCCCTAATTCAACATTTCATTTGTAGAGAGTATTTTCTGGAGCCAAAGTCTTTTCATTATTAGGGAAAAGGGAAAACCCATTATGCTTTCTAGCTAAACGAGGGTAGAGTGGATATGTACTCAATTTTGATTCTGATTATCTCTTCCATTATACAAAATTCCACAAACATACAAAAAAAGTTAGAGAATACTGGGTTATTACAACTAACTTTCATAAAATCCTGACAGATTTTTTTTTATCACTAAGGAATAAAATATGATAGAAGAAAGCCAAATGAGTACCAGCCCCTTCTCTCTTAGGCCCTGCTCTCCTAATTTTGCTCCTTATCACTCCTATGAGTATTTGAGGAGCTTTTTTAGAAATATAATCCACCTACCAAAAAATTCACCCATGTAACATGTTCAATTCAATGCTTTTTAGTCTCTGTGCAAAATTGTACAACCATATCATAATCTAATTTTAGAACATTTTTCTTACTGACTAAATAAGCACCATGCCCATTAGCAATCACTCCCCATTCTAATCCCCAGCCCCCCACTCCAGGTAATTCATGGCTACTAATGGGCCTTCTATCTTACATATTCTGGACTTTAAATATAAATGGAAAAATACAATATATGACCTTTGCTTCTGGCTTCTTTCATTTGGCATAATGTTTTCAAAGTTTATTCATGTTACAGCATACATCAGTTCTTCATTTGTTTTTATTGCTCAGTAATATTCTATTCTGCAGATAAATACCATTCTCTCTATCCATTCATCAGCTTATGGACAGTTGGGCTGTTCTGATTTTTTGGCCATTATCAACGATGCCGTTATGAACACCTGCATATGAGTTCTTTGTGGACACTAGGTTCTCATTTCATTTAGGAGAGACACGTAGGAGTGTTAATTTCTGGGTCACAGGGCCACTAAATATTTAACATTTTGAGGAGGTGCCAGACTGTTTTCTAAAGTGGCTACACCATTTCACATCCCAGAAGTAGTCTGTGAGGGCTCTAATTTCTCCACATATTCAACACCTGTTATTATCTTTTGGATTACACTCACCTGAATGGAAGTAGTATCCTATGTGGTTTGGGCTTGAATTTCTCTGATAGCTAGTGATATTTAGCTTCTTTTCATGTGATTATTGATTACTTGTATATATTCTTTGAAGAAACATCTGTCCAGATCTTTGCCCATTTTTAAGTGGAGCTAATTATCTTTTTCCTATTAATTTGTAAGAGTTCTTCACATAATCTGGACTCAAGTCTATTATCAGATCCATGATCCACAAATGTATTCTGCCATTCCATGGGCTCTTTTTTTTTTTTTACTTTTTGGATCATGTACTTTGAAGCACAATTTTTTAATTGATGATATCAATTTTATTATTTTTTATTGTTGCTTATGCTTTTGCTGTCACATCTTAAACTACTGCTTAATCGTATGAATATTTCTATGGAACTACTATCTAGATCAATCAATGATATTTCATTCTTCAATATGATAGAAAGTATGCTCCAATTAATAATGATGAAGGTTCTCATTTCTTCACATTCTTGCCGAACACTGATAATCTCAGACTGTCAATTATTTTGCCAGTTGACTGTAACCTGCTAGTTCATGTTATTTTAACTTGCATTTCTCTATTCTTTGAGCTCCTTTCTCTATGTATGTTTCCATCTTCTTTGTGGATGACTTGTTTATATCTTCTGCCAATTTTTTTTTGTATTCTTCTCATTTTTAAGATTTTTTACATAAAACTGACAGTATTTCTCAGTTACATGTCTCGCAATACACTTTCCCAGTGTGTGAGATGTCCTTCTGCTTGTTGATTTACTTTGTTGAACTAATTTTACTAAGAAATTCTAAAATATTTTCTTTATGTTCTATGTTTTTAGAATCTTTTTTATCTTTAGATTACACAAATATTTTCCTCTAAGAGATGCTGTTTTATATAGTTGCAAATGGAATGGACACAAGAACCAGGCTGTCTTGATTTGAATCAGAACTCTACCACGAATGAACTTTGTAGACTGAAACAAGGCATTTCACTTGTCTGAATCTGCTTCCTTCTTTATAGGACGGGATAATGCAAGCACGTCTCACGTGTCTCAAATGAGTTAATATATGTGAAGTGTTTCAAACAACACGTGGAACAGCTAATATTTTCTTTTACACATTTTCCATTTTTGAATTTTACATTGAGCTTTCTGATTTATTGGGGCTGACTTTTATATGTGGTATGAGCTAAGGTTTTCATATAGCCCATCTTTGTCCATTGACCTCCCATGTGCCTTTTGACATACGTCGTTTCCTTAGATGCGTGACTCTCTGTTATGTTGCATCAGCTATGTGGACCCTAGGCCATACCACACTATCTTAATTACTATAGCCCTAAAACTGTAGAACCATAGCAAGTTTTCATATCTAGAAGAGCAAGAATTCCTTCTACTTTGTTCTGTGTTTAACATCTACAAATGCAGACATTCACAAATTAAACGATAAGAATGCTGACATCTGTATTCTTAGATTTGTGTATCATAAAATCACAAATAGGGCAGCCTGGGTGGCTCAGCGGTTTAGCGCCGCTTTCAGCCCAGGGCCTAAACCTGGAGACCCGGAATCGAGTTCCATGTCAGGCTCCCTGCATGGAGCCTGCTTCTCCCTCTGCCTGTGTCTCTGTGCCTCTCTCTCTCTCTCTTTCTGTGTGTGTGTGTGTGTGTGTGTCTGTCTGTCTCATGAATAAATAAAAATTTTTTAAAAAAATAAATAAAATAAAATCACAAATGAAGTACGTGATTGTCTATTAGATTATTAGCATTTAAGATAACGGTAAGAATGCCACTGTCTTTACCCCTAAACACTTCTGATTATTTTGTATATAATAAGGTAATATTCATTGAAAACCACAGGAATAAGAAACAAAGAATTTAGACTAAGGACAAACATTATAGAACTTTTGGAACGTAATTTTGCTCAAGTATCTTGAAAGTACAAATGGGTGATAGGAAATCCTCAGTAGATCTTTAAAACCCCTTAAGAAGCAAATACAAGAATCAAAACAAAGCCACAGGACAAATGACCAAATATTCTCATTCCATTTGCAAAAAACAAAACAAAACAAAAACGCAGTCTGGATTCATGATATTGAAGGAATAATCAATGGAGAGGTAGAAAATTTAGGATAAACAATACAGAAATTTTACCTGGTAAAGACAGTTCATCAATTACTCTAAAACATTCTACAACTGCCCAAAAACATAAAACCAAATGTGTAAATCTAAAGGATCCCTGTACAAATGACATCCTACAATGGAAAGGAACAATATAACCTTGTAATTTTAGTATTAAGAAATAAATCTGTAGAGGTGTTAGCACTCACTCTCAAGGTGTAAAGCTGCAGATCACATTTCTTGTTTGCACTAATAGCTACTCAGGATATTTTACAAGTAATCTCTAGCTTAACATTTGCAGGAAATCTTGGGAAAAGGAAAATGAAAGGGATGCTCCATTTTTCAATGCAGGATGCAATTTTTTTTTTTTCTAAAACAACTCAAATACATTCCTAACTTTGTCTTCTTCTCACCTCAGATGGTAAGGTCTGTGGCACACAACTGTATAATTTGCAGTTCCATAAACGGTAAATTAGGACAGCCTAACTGTGGCTGAAAATAGAGTACTTTTTACATACTAGTATGTCTTGGAGTAAATAAGAAAACCAAAGCGGAGGTTATCAGTTCTGAATTTTATACATACACTGAAATATTTATTCATGATGGCAGTGGTGTCTGTTTTTAGAATCTGTTTCTTAAATAAAATGTTCATGGGGCAAAGACTTTGTTTCAACTTTCTAAACATTCAGCCTGAATAGCAATCCTAAATCAAATTTAAACATCATTCCCAAAAGAACAAGAACTACACCTGGAATCCCAAATTCTGGTTCTGCCTCTAGAAAAAGATAAGTAATCTCACAACTGTGTGCCTCACTGCCCTCATTTGTGAAAATGAGAAAACACAAGGAGATTGTTAAAATTAACTAGGCCTTTTTAAAATGTAGGTGCCTGTATCATATATTTCTGCCGGGTTTACTTTAGGTTATGCAGATGTTTGTTTATATAATGGCACTTTATTTTCTGTTAAAGGAAACCTTCAGCTCCACCATCCCACACACAAACTACTTCCGTTCTTACTTGAAAGGAAATTCCTTTTCAAGGTTCACAGTACATTAGAGACAGCTGCATTGCTGAGCTTCCTCCAGAAACTTTAAAAAGCTGCAGATGTAGCCCATGCATGACATGGATCATGGAATGAGACAATCTGCAGCGTTTAGATCACCCCTTCTCTTACCTTCTTTCAATGTTGTATTTGCTGGGGTGCTGCTTGCCTAACATTAAGCGGGAGTGTGTGTGTGTGTGTGTGTGTGTGTGTGTGTGTGTGTTTATTTTAAATCAAGTCCCTGAGAGAAGGCAGGAGCTCTCTAAAGTGTCTATCTTGAGTGCTAATTTCCAAAGCAAGATAAGGTAAAAAAGTACATTTCCAGTTAATGACATTTTAACAACAGACCGTCACTACCTATTAGCTTCCAAAAGAGGCAATTCTCACATCGACCACACATTCCCTGGCTGTTTCCATATTGCCCTGGAACTCAAAAGTGTCTGTCGGGAAAACTCAATTCTGAACTAAGAACCAGCAAAAGAAGAATACTAAAAACTATGGTTTTAAGAATTCTGGTATGGAACTTTTTCAGCAGAAGCAAAGAAGAGACTTATGACTTAGTTTATGTTCAGCATAGTCTCCAAACCACTATATGGCCATGAAGATAAACTATTTTCACTGGAGATAACAGGTTGAATTTAGTTCGAGATGGGTACAGGGCTCAGGAGCATCCAAACAACAACAGGGTGAGCTTTCTGGGGATAATTAACAGAGCCAAACTTTAAAAGGATTTCCAGGAACCTATCAGGTAGGTGTCCAGTGACTCTTTTGGAGACAGAAGTTAATTAATGTATCTGAGAAAGAAATAGGAAATTTGGGATTCTCATTTCTGTTTCACTCTCCCAGAAACCCTTCAGTTCATACTTGGATCATTCTAAGTGAAGACTTACTATCCCTTCTTCATCATTAGGAGCAAAATTTTAATAATGCTAGAACACCTGCTTATTAAACAATGTCAGTAATATAATATTTCATGAAAAACATCGAAACTGGATAGTGGTTAAGCCACTTTTGAAACAGATTCTGACCATTCTTTTTAAAATCATGTTAATAAAACAGATTCTTCTTTTGGTCAGAAAAGGGACTTTAGAGGTTCTACGTGCAGGTAAAGAATGAACTAAAATCTATTAACTCCAATCCAGTGTGTATCAAACCCCTTGGGGTAGCTTAATCAATTGCAGCTTTCTGGGTTAAGTTCTGAAATAGCTGGCTTAGTAGATTTGGGATGGAGTATAGGGAACTGCGTTTAAAAATGACTTAGGGATTCTGTATTTCCTAATACAGTGAACCATGCTGTGAGGAAAACTGCAGACTCCTTGCTTCTCAAATGATGACTGCATGTTGCTCACTGGTTGATTCCTCCTTAACAAGCCTTCAGCCAGTGCTCACCCAAACACCTGCATTCGGAAATCCAGAAAGAGGTTGAATAGCACCTGATCCTGAATTCAGGTCTCTTCTACCCCACTGCACCAAGCTGCCACAAAGAAAACACACTGGGCAACTGCTATATTATTGTTGGCAAGCACCAAAATTTGCTCAAAACCTTTACAAATGAAACCCAGCTGCTTAAGCTCAATACCAGATGTCTTCTACAATGTGTGGCTTTGATAGATTAAATTGAGCATAAGAAAGAGATGAAATATATGAAAATCTAATTTGCAAGATGTTTGTCATTAGGTCTATGAAGCAAAAAAAGAAAGTTATATTTTTCAATGCAAGAGGTTAAGTAGGGGAGATTAATAATATTCATAATAGCTACTAAAATGCATGTTATGGATAAATCGTTAGAATATATTCATAAAATCCATGCCAAACACAATCTCCAGAAATGCCCACTGAGAGAATGCTACATATCTGTGAAAACACATGAGTGAGCATGAGCATCCTTTCTTTTCCTTGAGACCCACTCCCCAATTTGGACATGCTTTCAACTCAGGACTTGGAAAATTAAGTAGGAAATATTTAGTGAAATCTCTGATTGCAATAAACTGTAATAATCCTGTGAAAACATCCATATAAGAAACATGTGTGTGTGGCTATGTATATACATGGAGGTAAAAAGGCAATTTATTTAGCAGCTTCAATTAAGTGGCCTCCACCCTTCTTCTGTTACCATGTCACCTGGAACGCTCTGTCATTGTTGTTTCCAGATCACTACACAGGTCTCTATAGCTTCAGAGCCCACATTAAACTCGGAGAGTCACTCAAATATTCCCCCAATGAGCTGCTGCACATTCCCTCACTCAAATGAGCTAATGGTTCATGAGTAAATACAGTATATTACTTTTACGACACTGACCTTTTTTTTTTTTTAATAGAAACATAAAAAGACTTTGTAATGGAATGTGAAAACAATACTCAATGGCGCATCTCAACTCTAGCCAAGACAAACATTTGGTTGGGATTTAGCCTCATAAGAAAGTACATAATCATTAAAATGATAGGCAGTTATAATTGGCATGTTACTATTTTTTCATATGTGAGAAAAATATTGTCTTCATTGTCCTTTAGAGAAAACTCAAAATAAAGCTAACTGCTTTAGTAAAGACATAGTTTGGTCATGAATATTTCTATAAACACAGCAACAGAAGGATAATTTCATGCAGAGTTTGCAAAACAAACCTGGCCTCAGATTTTCTGAGGCTCCACTGCTACTGGCCTTGGCATAGCTTATATTTGAAGGAAAACATAAAAGGCCAGAAAGAAAATGTAAGATTTCTTGTTATGTTAAATTGCTTCACACTTGGCTGATATCTTATCAGTGCATTTCCCATACCACAGAAGTTCCACAGATGATGCAAAAGTGATGTAAGTCACTGTTCCCTTTTATGTAAACCTCCCATTAAAATTGTGAAGATACCAAGGTGAATACGGGACATTAGGTACTATAGTATATTATAAACCAAAAAACTATGAACTGAAGCCAGTCTTCTGCATGTACTTGTGACGTTTGAAAAACCTCATGAATTAGATGTGTACATCAATTTTCCTCTAGACTCCAGAAAGGCTCAAAAGCATAGTTTCAGACATTAAATTCCCAGAATCTGAACAAATGTACAATGTATACTGCTGGCATAAAACTTGTGGTCTGTTTAGGGATCATAATGCAAAATTTACAAGAGGTTCTTTGGGAGACAAAGTTTACAGCTACCTTTTCAATAAATGAGTGAAAATAATATGTAACAATCTGACAGAACAAGCTTTCCATGTGATTACACTACTTGTTTTACATATTATTTTTGCCACCACCTCGCTATCTTGAATCTTCTACATGATTTTTTTATAAAGCAAAAAATAATTTTCACACCATTTCATTAACTGCTAAAATAATTCTATAGAAACTACAGAAATATTACCATTACTTTTGGTAGTAACACTTCCTGGATATCAAAGTTCATATAAAACTATTAAAGTGTTTTTTATAATTTTTCTAAACA
Source organism: Canis lupus familiaris (assembly GCF_011100685.1). NCBI lineage: Eukaryota > Metazoa > Chordata > Mammalia > Carnivora > Canidae > Canis > Canis lupus. The sequence goes on from NC_049253.1 coordinate 22,040,962, forward strand.
TACAGCTAAAAACTCATTTAGTAGCCAAGAGAAATTCATTTGTAAACAAAAGAATATGAGAAATATTCATGTCACTATTACAAATGAAAATAGCAGCTATATTAAATGCTTTTTTATTGTCAATCTGATCTAAAACTTCTTCCAGAAACACTTCTCCTGCCCACAGTGTCTGTTGTTGAGTGGCCATGTTGGTATTGCGTGATGACACACATCCCAGCTGGGTTTCATAGGACTACTGTAAGGGTCAGCAGCCAATCAAATTCTCTCTCCAAAAAAATTCAAAATAAGAGACAGCAAAACATTTATCAATTAAATCTATAGAGCTAAGCAAAAAAGGTCTTGAAATAACAGGGAATGCAGACTAATGAGTATGGCTAGGGAGGTAGTCTTCTCTATATGCCAAGCAATAAAATAAAATGGGCATAGCTTTTTCCTCTAAGAAGCAGAACTTTAAGCAGGAGAGTGACATGTATAATGATACGTACTATAAAAGAAAAATAAAACTCACAATGAGGGATTATATCAAGGGGCTCTCATTTAATTTGGATTGTTAAGGAAAACTTAATGACATTTAAGCAAACAGATAAGCAGAGTAGAGAAGCAAAGAACTTCTCAAACTCTCCAAACAGTGTATGTGAAACACCCAAGGAGATAAAAAGTTTGGATGATTTGAGACAGTGCTTTCATCCATGGGGCTGATGGTCAATGTACTAAGGAGATGAGTTAGGAGCTTGGGTCCTCTTGAACCATGCCTTACCAGAAACTTAAAGTTCTGGATTTCACCCTAAATGCAAGAAGTCTCCATTAAAGAATTCTAAACAGAAAAAAGGAAAGAGACTCACATAGAGGAATGAAGAAGGGAATGTCCATGAGGCCCCTCACAGACACAGCGGGAGTAGAAGTTCAGACCTCCCTGGCCTCTGGGTCACATGAGGCCTATGTTTTCTTCAGCTTTTCTCTGTATCTCTACTCAACTTCTTTCTCTACTTAAGGTTTCATTCTTTATGACCAAACTATCAATACTAATAATGTGGTTTTATATGAAAAGTTAATTAATTACTTAAGGAATGTGAGAGATGATATCAAGCAGAGAGAAATCAGTTAATCCAAAAGCCACAGCCTCTCCAATGTTAAAAGAAAAATGGTGGGGTCTAAAAACAAGGTTATTCTGAGTACACAGTCACAAAATCATCATTAGAGACTTTAATATTAACATTTTCACAAAAACAAAATCCAGAAAGTAACTACTTTACAGGCAGAAAAAAGTATAATAATCAAGACTCTAAGAGTCATCTGAACCTAAAATGTCGCAAAAGAAAGCTCGACAGGCAATTTAACTGATTTGTATGATTATTTTAGAATTATTAATTATTAAATTATTATTATTATTTAATTATTATTATGATTATTTTAGAATTCATACAGGACATGGAGAAAATCCTTAAAAAAGACAAAGTATATTGTCAATAAATTATAGGAAAATTATCTTAATCAGTTAACATACCTTATTTTAGAATTCATACAGGACATGGAGAAAATCCTTAAAAAATTAGGGGACAAAAAACATACTCATAATTTGTTCCTGGCAGTTCTAAGTCAATAAAAGATCTGTAAAATGTTAGTTTGGAAAAAACTGTCATTTCAGATTCAATTGGTTTCCAGAGCCCCCCCCCAAAAAAAGACAAAACAAAAACACCCTAATTTGAATTACTCTGATCTAATACTATTATTCTTCCAGAAGCCTTCACATATTTGTAATTTCAAAATTAAAAATTATGTATGCACAGATACACACAAACACACAGCCTACATATACGGTTGCCACCATTATGGAATATAACTTCCCACAGCAAGGGTAAAGCCAAATGATTTGAGTTTGCTCTCAACAGTTGTGCGAATGTCTATTATCCAATATACTCTGAAGAATTTAAGTTGAGAACTATAGTTCAGTCACTTTCCTCCCAGGTAAATTACCACAGAGATCAAATTTCTTACATCTGTGATGTTCACCACAACTTGCAGTTACTGCCGATTAATAGCCTGAGATTAATTGTTGGAAGTGCCACATAATAGCTGTAGTAGAAAACATTTTAAACACAGAACCACATTTATGCATTTAACAGCTGTGTTGGTCTAACAGTTCAGATTTTCACTGTATTTTGCCATATGGTAACAAGGATCATTTTTCACTTAAAAATATTACCAAAAATTGATGCCCTATAGCAAAATTACCATTCTAATTTTGAAACCACACATTTGCAGCCCATGCCTGTTATCCTCCTGTTACTATATTCCTTATTTGCCTTATTTTAGTTAAAATATTTAATAACATAGATTTTTTTTAAATTTTAAATTAGTGCCAACATGATCAAACACAAATATTATAGTAGGAAACCTACGGAATATGACCTGGCAATGAAGAGCAGAATGTAAAATCTGGGTTCTATAAAACTGTAGGAGCCATGAAGACTGGGACTTGTTTTTGTTCATTAGGTTTGGGGATTTTCTTGTATTCAAAAACAGCCGATTACTATTTCCTATCTCACCTTTTTTTTTTTCTATAATTCATTAAGACTTAGAATTGCTCCTAAAGACAAAAAGTTGGCTGCCAATTTTTATTTTAATCTGATTGGTGTAATAATCTATTACTATGATTTTACTGGGCGGGCAAGGGGACTGTAGAAATGTTCACATATATACTTAACAGGAAGCTAAATAAAAATCTCACCCTTTTAAATGCCAGAACATGAGGCCCATCCATGTCAGAAAAGGCTCACTGTTGCCACCAATGTGTTAGAACAATAAACACAAAGAGTCCTTTAGTTTTTAGGTCTGTCAGCTGATCACGTTTATAACCTCACTAAATTCGTTTGGCAGAACTTAAGAAGAACAGTGGTGATCAAAATGATACTTTAATACTGTTTACATATTGCACTACTTCACTATGACTGCCTGAGATTTTCTACTATGTTTTGAAAATAAAGGGGCAGGGTAGCATAAATAGCTCAATCCTCAAAATGAAACATTTCAAGAATTGAATACTGCAGATTTTCACCACTACAGGTCATATTTTCACTTTCAGAAAAAGGCAATTCTACATTTCATGATTCCAACTCTTAAAAAAAACATTTCTGAAACAGTAACAATGTGCCGATATAAAAAACACAAAATTCAAATCTTCTACCAAGACTACCTTGTCTCTCTTTTTCTTAAGCCTGTGTCTCCTCAAGTAAAACATTCAAGATAAGATTTAAGCAATGATAAGATTTAGGCTGGTGAGTCACCCAGCACAGGCCACCCTAGCTATTCTGTTCCAAGTAAGAAGAATTCTCCTTTCCACTTACTGTGACTCTACAGAGCTTTGTCCCATTTATGGTAGAACTGGAGTGTTGTACACATTCCTTCCATATAAAACTTTTAGGTTTCCATATGTTTAATTAACAAAATATTTTTATTTGCCAGATGCTCAGGTTCTCCAAATGTCTCAAGGTGTCATTTTGAAATATATTTACTGGGGATCCCTGGGTGGCTTAGCGGTTTAGTGCCTGCCTTCAGCCCAGGGCGTGATCCTGGAGACCTGGGATCGAGTCCCACATCGGGCTCCCTGCATGGAGCCTGCTTCTCCCTCTGCCTGTGTCTCTGCCCCCTCTCTCTTCTCTGTGTCTCCCATTAATAAATAAATAAAAAATCTTAAAAATAAATTTGAAATATATTTATTTTTAAGAAGGATTTAAGGTCTCAGAATAAATACTCGTGGCTTTGCCATTCACTTAAGAATTTGGACCTCTTCATTTTTCTGTATTTTGTTTGTGATCATCATTCTCACTGAAGTGCATGCAGAATTAATGATCATAAAGCATTACAAATTATCAATGAATAATAACCTTGATAGTCAAAGTTGCTTAGTCTTGATGAAACTAATAGTCCCTGTCTGTAGCACTTTGTCTTCATTGGGGCAAAATCATAAAAATCATAAGGCTTATTTTTTGTGAAACTGTTACAGGTAGAGAAAATACTTTTAAAAAATTTAAAAGTTCATTTGTGACAAAGCTGGGAATATACATTGGGATTTAGTATGTTAATCACATGAAGGTGTTATCAGATTCTTTTAAAATCATGCCTCAATGTACATTTCCAGCTTGGATGTCCCCCATTCCTGCATAAACTATCAATAATAATATAAATAAAAACAAATGCTCAGGAAATACTATGTATTACAGACACTGTTCTAAGTGCTTTACGTGTACTTACCCATTTAGTAACCAAATCGACCCTATGGTAAGTATTATTATTATCCCTATTTTACAGGTGAGAAAATCAAGGTTCTAATAAGGTACCTCATTTGAATCTACATCTAAAAAGTGGTAGAGCTAAGATGCAAATACAGATGTTTTGTGTCCAGATTTTTTTTTTTTTTAGATTTTATTTATTCATGGGAGGCACAAAGAGAGAGAGAGGCAGAGACACAGGCAGAGGGAGAAGCAGGCTCCCTGTGGGGAGCCTAATGTGGGACTTGATCTGAGGACCCCAGGATCATGCCCTGAGCTGAAGGCAGATGCTCAATCGCTAAGCACCCAGGCGTCCCGTGTCCAGATTTAATACTCTGAACCATGTTGCTATAGAATAAATCAGTAGAAAGAAATACACACACACACACACACACGAAAGAGCCCTGGACAGATAATTTAAAAGACTATGTTACCTAGAGGTAGGCAAGGAATATCCCTGGACTTCAACCTTCTCTCCAGAAAAGTGAGACAGTTCTACTACTCAAAGGTAGACTCTAAGGTATACTCTAAGCCAACCATCTATGATTCAAAAATTTGGTGTGAAACATATGGCCTCTGCTTTTTATTGACATAAACCAAATAATAGATTCAGGTATTCATATTTTTCAAGGAAAATCCGAAAAGACAGTGAAAAATTAGCTTCAGGCAATCAAGAAATAGTAGTATGAAGAGAGGAATAAGAATTTCACCTCACACGTATCATTCTTTGAGCTTCCCAGAACATTCTTAAGAAACAGTTTCCCTGAGGCTTTTCTATTCTCTTCTAGAAGGTATCATATCATTATAAAAATTTTTGGAAAATAAATTAGCAAATCAAGTAAATGAATTACCTATTGTTCCTTCACAGCAGCACATAAAACTCCTTTTGGTTACCCTTATCCATGCCAGCAATTAAAAGCTTTTTTTTTTCATAGAGTCAAGACACAATATATTTATATATATATATATATATATATATATATATATATATATAATATATTTATATATATAAAATATTTTAATAGTGCCATGGAATATATGGATTATGAAAATATGAGTCCTATAAATGCCAATCAAAAGTACATGCCAATTGACAACATACACTTCCCAAATAAATAGTATTGCCAAACTAGTTC